>NC_090265.1:0-2400000 GCF_040414725.1 Anabrus simplex
TTCGGTGGTCGCTAGGTGTCGCTCGCCTGCTACTGAGGGCGTGTCAGTGATCTGGCCACTGCGAGTCTCAAGACGTTGAGGCCTGCGCTTATCACGGTCCGGTGAGACGGCCAAAGCCCTCGGTGGTATAATGTCAAGCCCTTGACGGCTCACGTGGCTGAGTGGTGCAAAATTAAAAAAGGACACACTTTATGCAACCAGATTTTAAAGTGGAAATTGAACTTGTAATCAGAATAATTTTAAACCTTGTAAATTCTACATGTACAATTTGAGGCACGCGACGACCCCCCCCCCCCCCCCCCAACTCTCCTCTAACTCCATCAAATACTGGCCGAGGGAACCTTTCTCAGCCTAGGTGCCGGCGCTACCGCTTCTCGGCTTTTTTTCGCCGAGATCAAAGTGTACGTGTGTTTCTTATCAGCTTAATGGGGCCTCTGACCGCTGTCACGAGCAGAACTACGCTTTGACTCGGTCTTGAGCGTGCTCTTCCATTGGCCAGAATTTAGTATAGTCTGGTTCGGTCCACCCTGAAACAAGATAAAAGCAAAAACTAAGTCGAATATTCTGGTAACTTTTTGTTTCTTAGAAGTAGAAATAATAATAATAATAATAATAATAATAATAATAAAAAATCCATATCCATGCATGCGTTTGTTTTATTCCTGGTCTCAATTCTTCCTCTGTAGCTCTTTTGTAGGTTATAAATATTGCCAATTAGAAGAAGAAAGATTTTTTTTTTTTCAGAAGAAAAGAGGAAACGAAAAATAATCTCTCTAAGGGTCCTAGCGGTATGTATGACCTTTTATACACGAAAAAAAAAAAAAAGGAAAAAAAGTTCACACACTCATCCGAATGGAAACGTCTGTGAACAGGGAGAAAGAGATACTCTTACGATCTGAAGGGTAACCTCCGCTCTGCTACGTTACAAGAAACGGGCTTTCCGTTTCTTAACAGCAGGCAGGAGTATGCCCTCACACCGTACAGCTCAAGGATATTGTTTGGAATTGTTTCAGCAAAACATGGGGAAGTGCAAAAATCACAAACCTTTATTTCTCTCCTGTAAACAATTACAAGTACATAAACCGACCCCTTGGGGTATCGAACCCCTTCCAGTCACAATTCTTTGGTTTATTTCTAAAATGTCCGGGACAGCGCGAACGCAGTCCCGACTACCAAAAATTACGCGCCCGAGATATCCACATTAGGGATATTCGCAGGGGTCAACCCAAGCGAAGTGCAATGCAAGGGCCTCACCCTGGGGGAACCGCCTTCTTGATCACGGTAACCCCTACGCCAGGTAAGTATGAGGAGTGCGCCGCTTCGTCTCGCCAAACCGAAAAGGGGCTGCAAAACTACAGGGAGAGTCTACAACCAGCCCGTGATGGTTTTAATACATTAACCTACGGTCTAATAGGGCGCACCTCTCTAGGACGAGAGGATCACATCCCTAAACGCACGACTAAGACACAGGATACCGCTATCTCACACTCGACACTCATTTCACTCCTGGCGTCAAATGGGCCCAAGCAACGAGCCTCGCCGCCCGGGTCGCAGCTTGCGCAAACCGCCAACAGAGCGCGCACACGTAACCGAAAGTCAAATGGAGCAGGCTCCTTTCTTCCTCTTCTCCCCAGCAGGTGGCACGTCACGCAAATCTCTGACGCCGTCTTGCCCTTACCTGTACTACTACTGCGCACTATGCGATGCCATGTGACATTGAAACTACTGCTCACCTATCACCCCTAGCGCCAACACAAGCCGAAGTCCTAAACAAACGAACTACTAGTTTTCCGCCAATATTTACTTTAGAAACGTCTTCCCAGGAAATGCTGCCGTGCGTACCACGCCCAGGCACCCCATTCGACTACTATTAAAGGCTTTTTAACGCGCCCCGCTACCACTTCTCGGCCATGTGGCCAAGATCAAAGTGTTCGCTTCTCGGCCTCTTGGCTAAGATCGAAGTGTACTATGTTCTTTGCGACAACTCTAGCAAGCTGGTAAGTTCGGTGGTCGCTAGGTGTCGCTCGCCTGCTACTGAGGGCGTGTCAGTGATCTGGCCACTGCGAGTCTCAAGACGTTGAGGCCTGCGCTTATCACGGTCCGGTGAGACGGCCAAAGCCCTCGGTGGTATAATGTCAAGCCCTTGACGGCTCACGTGGCTGAGTGGTGCAAAATTAAAAAAGGACACACTTTATGCAACCAGATTTTAAAGTGGAAATTGAACTTGTAATCAGAATAATTTTAAACCTTGTAAATTCTACATGTACAATTTGAGGCACGCGACGACCCCCCCCCCCCCCCCCCAACTCTCCTCTAACTCCATCAAATACTGGCCGAGGGAACCTTTCTCAGCCTAGGTGCCGGCGCTACCGCTTCTCGGCTTTTTTTCGCCGAGATCAAAGTGTACGTGTGTTTCTTATCAGCTTAATGGGGCCTCTGACCGCTGTCACGAGCAGAACTACGCTTTGACTCGGTCTTGAGCGTGCTCTTCCATTGGCCAGAATTTAGTATAGTCTGGTTCGGTCCACCCTGAAACAAGATAAAAGCAAAAACTAAGTCGAATATTCTGGTAACTTTTTGTTTCTTAGAAGTAGAAATAATAATAATAATAATAATAATAATAATAATAAAAAATCCATATCCATGCATGCGTTTGTTTTATTCCTGGTCTCAATTCTTCCTCTGTAGCTCTTTTGTAGGTTATAAATATTGCCAATTAGAAGAAGAAAGATTTTTTTTTTTTCAGAAGAAAAGAGGAAACGAAAAATAATCTCTCTAAGGGTCCTAGCGGTATGTATGACCTTTTATACACGAAAAAAAAAAAAAAGGAAAAAAAGTTCACACACTCATCCGAATGGAAACGTCTGTGAACAGGGAGAAAGAGATACTCTTACGATCTGAAGGGTAACCTCCGCTCTGCTACGTTACAAGAAACGGGCTTTCCGTTTCTTAACAGCAGGCAGGAGTATGCCCTCACACCGTACAGCTCAAGGATATTGTTTGGAATTGTTTCAGCAAAACATGGGGAAGTGCAAAAATCACAAACCTTTATTTCTCTCCTGTAAACAATTACAAGTACATAAACCGACCCCTTGGGGTATCGAACCCCTTCCAGTCACAATTCTTTGGTTTATTTCTAAAATGTCCGGGACAGCGCGAACGCAGTCCCGACTACCAAAAATTACGCGCCCGAGATATCCACATTAGGGATATTCGCAGGGGTCAACCCAAGCGAAGTGCAATGCAAGGGCCTCACCCTGGGGGAACCGCCTTCTTGATCACGGTAACCCCTACGCCAGGTAAGTATGAGGAGTGCGCCGCTTCGTCTCGCCAAACCGAAAAGGGGCTGCAAAACTACAGGGAGAGTCTACAACCAGCCCGTGATGGTTTTAATACATTAACCTACGGTCTAATAGGGCGCACCTCTCTAGGACGAGAGGATCACATCCCTAAACGCACGACTAAGACACAGGATACCGCTATCTCACACTCGACACTCATTTCACTCCTGGCGTCAAATGGGCCCAAGCAACGAGCCTCGCCGCCCGGGTCGCAGCTTGCGCAAACCGCCAACAGAGCGCGCACACGTAACCGAAAGTCAAATGGAGCAGGCTCCTTTCTTCCTCTTCTCCCCAGCAGGTGGCACGTCACGCAAATCTCTGACGCCGTCTTGCCCTTACCTGTACTACTACTGCGCACTATGCGATGCCATGTGACATTGAAACTACTGCTCACCTATCACCCCTAGCGCCAACACAAGCCGAAGTCCTAAACAAACGAACTACTAGTTTTCCGCCAATATTTACTTTAGAAACGTCTTCCCAGGAAATGCTGCCGTGCGTACCACGCCCAGGCACCCCATTCGACTACTATTAAAGGCTTTTTAACGCGCCCCGCTACCACTTCTCGGCCATGTGGCCAAGATCAAAGTGTTCGCTTCTCGGCCTCTTGGCTAAGATCGAAGTGTACTATGTTCTTTGCGACAACTCTAGCAAGCTGGTAAGTTCGGTGGTCGCTAGGTGTCGCTCGCCTGCTACTGAGGGCGTGTCAGTGATCTGGCCACTGCGAGTCTCAAGACGTTGAGGCCTGCGCTTATCACGGTCCGGTGAGACGGCCAAAGCCCTCGGTGGTATAATGTCAAGCCCTTGACGGCTCACGTGGCTGAGTGGTGCAAAATTAAAAAAGGACACACTTTATGCAACCAGATTTTAAAGTGGAAATTGAACTTGTAATCAGAATAATTTTAAACCTTGTAAATTCTACATGTACAATTTGAGGCACGCGACGACCCCCCCCCCCCCCCCCCAACTCTCCTCTAACTCCATCAAATACTGGCCGAGGGAACCTTTCTCAGCCTAGGTGCCGGCGCTACCGCTTCTCGGCTTTTTTTCGCCGAGATCAAAGTGTACGTGTGTTTCTTATCAGCTTAATGGGGCCTCTGACCGCTGTCACGAGCAGAACTACGCTTTGACTCGGTCTTGAGCGTGCTCTTCCATTGGCCAGAATTTAGTATAGTCTGGTTCGGTCCACCCTGAAACAAGATAAAAGCAAAAACTAAGTCGAATATTCTGGTAACTTTTTGTTTCTTAGAAGTAGAAATAATAATAATAATAATAATAATAATAATAATAAAAAATCCATATCCATGCATGCGTTTGTTTTATTCCTGGTCTCAATTCTTCCTCTGTAGCTCTTTTGTAGGTTATAAATATTGCCAATTAGAAGAAGAAAGATTTTTTTTTTTTCAGAAGAAAAGAGGAAACGAAAAATAATCTCTCTAAGGGTCCTAGCGGTATGTATGACCTTTTATACACGAAAAAAAAAAAAAAGGAAAAAAAGTTCACACACTCATCCGAATGGAAACGTCTGTGAACAGGGAGAAAGAGATACTCTTACGATCTGAAGGGTAACCTCCGCTCTGCTACGTTACAAGAAACGGGCTTTCCGTTTCTTAACAGCAGGCAGGAGTATGCCCTCACACCGTACAGCTCAAGGATATTGTTTGGAATTGTTTCAGCAAAACATGGGGAAGTGCAAAAATCACAAACCTTTATTTCTCTCCTGTAAACAATTACAAGTACATAAACCGACCCCTTGGGGTATCGAACCCCTTCCAGTCACAATTCTTTGGTTTATTTCTAAAATGTCCGGGACAGCGCGAACGCAGTCCCGACTACCAAAAATTACGCGCCCGAGATATCCACATTAGGGATATTCGCAGGGGTCAACCCAAGCGAAGTGCAATGCAAGGGCCTCACCCTGGGGGAACCGCCTTCTTGATCACGGTAACCCCTACGCCAGGTAAGTATGAGGAGTGCGCCGCTTCGTCTCGCCAAACCGAAAAGGGGCTGCAAAACTACAGGGAGAGTCTACAACCAGCCCGTGATGGTTTTAATACATTAACCTACGGTCTAATAGGGCGCACCTCTCTAGGACGAGAGGATCACATCCCTAAACGCACGACTAAGACACAGGATACCGCTATCTCACACTCGACACTCATTTCACTCCTGGCGTCAAATGGGCCCAAGCAACGAGCCTCGCCGCCCGGGTCGCAGCTTGCGCAAACCGCCAACAGAGCGCGCACACGTAACCGAAAGTCAAATGGAGCAGGCTCCTTTCTTCCTCTTCTCCCCAGCAGGTGGCACGTCACGCAAATCTCTGACGCCGTCTTGCCCTTACCTGTACTACTACTGCGCACTATGCGATGCCATGTGACATTGAAACTACTGCTCACCTATCACCCCTAGCGCCAACACAAGCCGAAGTCCTAAACAAACGAACTACTAGTTTTCCGCCAATATTTACTTTAGAAACGTCTTCCCAGGAAATGCTGCCGTGCGTACCACGCCCAGGCACCCCATTCGACTACTATTAAAGGCTTTTTAACGCGCCCCGCTACCACTTCTCGGCCATGTGGCCAAGATCAAAGTGTTCGCTTCTCGGCCTCTTGGCTAAGATCGAAGTGTACTATGTTCTTTGCGACAACTCTAGCAAGCTGGTAAGTTCGGTGGTCGCTAGGTGTCGCTCGCCTGCTACTGAGGGCGTGTCAGTGATCTGGCCACTGCGAGTCTCAAGACGTTGAGGCCTGCGCTTATCACGGTCCGGTGAGACGGCCAAAGCCCTCGGTGGTATAATGTCAAGCCCTTGACGGCTCACGTGGCTGAGTGGTGCAAAATTAAAAAAGGACACACTTTATGCAACCAGATTTTAAAGTGGAAATTGAACTTGTAATCAGAATAATTTTAAACCTTGTAAATTCTACATGTACAATTTGAGGCACGCGACGACCCCCCCCCCCCCCCCCCAACTCTCCTCTAACTCCATCAAATACTGGCCGAGGGAACCTTTCTCAGCCTAGGTGCCGGCGCTACCGCTTCTCGGCTTTTTTTCGCCGAGATCAAAGTGTACGTGTGTTTCTTATCAGCTTAATGGGGCCTCTGACCGCTGTCACGAGCAGAACTACGCTTTGACTCGGTCTTGAGCGTGCTCTTCCATTGGCCAGAATTTAGTATAGTCTGGTTCGGTCCACCCTGAAACAAGATAAAAGCAAAAACTAAGTCGAATATTCTGGTAACTTTTTGTTTCTTAGAAGTAGAAATAATAATAATAATAATAATAATAATAATAATAAAAAATCCATATCCATGCATGCGTTTGTTTTATTCCTGGTCTCAATTCTTCCTCTGTAGCTCTTTTGTAGGTTATAAATATTGCCAATTAGAAGAAGAAAGATTTTTTTTTTTTCAGAAGAAAAGAGGAAACGAAAAATAATCTCTCTAAGGGTCCTAGCGGTATGTATGACCTTTTATACACGAAAAAAAAAAAAAAGGAAAAAAAGTTCACACACTCATCCGAATGGAAACGTCTGTGAACAGGGAGAAAGAGATACTCTTACGATCTGAAGGGTAACCTCCGCTCTGCTACGTTACAAGAAACGGGCTTTCCGTTTCTTAACAGCAGGCAGGAGTATGCCCTCACACCGTACAGCTCAAGGATATTGTTTGGAATTGTTTCAGCAAAACATGGGGAAGTGCAAAAATCACAAACCTTTATTTCTCTCCTGTAAACAATTACAAGTACATAAACCGACCCCTTGGGGTATCGAACCCCTTCCAGTCACAATTCTTTGGTTTATTTCTAAAATGTCCGGGACAGCGCGAACGCAGTCCCGACTACCAAAAATTACGCGCCCGAGATATCCACATTAGGGATATTCGCAGGGGTCAACCCAAGCGAAGTGCAATGCAAGGGCCTCACCCTGGGGGAACCGCCTTCTTGATCACGGTAACCCCTACGCCAGGTAAGTATGAGGAGTGCGCCGCTTCGTCTCGCCAAACCGAAAAGGGGCTGCAAAACTACAGGGAGAGTCTACAACCAGCCCGTGATGGTTTTAATACATTAACCTACGGTCTAATAGGGCGCACCTCTCTAGGACGAGAGGATCACATCCCTAAACGCACGACTAAGACACAGGATACCGCTATCTCACACTCGACACTCATTTCACTCCTGGCGTCAAATGGGCCCAAGCAACGAGCCTCGCCGCCCGGGTCGCAGCTTGCGCAAACCGCCAACAGAGCGCGCACACGTAACCGAAAGTCAAATGGAGCAGGCTCCTTTCTTCCTCTTCTCCCCAGCAGGTGGCACGTCACGCAAATCTCTGACGCCGTCTTGCCCTTACCTGTACTACTACTGCGCACTATGCGATGCCATGTGACATTGAAACTACTGCTCACCTATCACCCCTAGCGCCAACACAAGCCGAAGTCCTAAACAAACGAACTACTAGTTTTCCGCCAATATTTACTTTAGAAACGTCTTCCCAGGAAATGCTGCCGTGCGTACCACGCCCAGGCACCCCATTCGACTACTATTAAAGGCTTTTTAACGCGCCCCGCTACCACTTCTCGGCCATGTGGCCAAGATCAAAGTGTTCGCTTCTCGGCCTCTTGGCTAAGATCGAAGTGTACTATGTTCTTTGCGACAACTCTAGCAAGCTGGTAAGTTCGGTGGTCGCTAGGTGTCGCTCGCCTGCTACTGAGGGCGTGTCAGTGATCTGGCCACTGCGAGTCTCAAGACGTTGAGGCCTGCGCTTATCACGGTCCGGTGAGACGGCCAAAGCCCTCGGTGGTATAATGTCAAGCCCTTGACGGCTCACGTGGCTGAGTGGTGCAAAATTAAAAAAGGACACACTTTATGCAACCAGATTTTAAAGTGGAAATTGAACTTGTAATCAGAATAATTTTAAACCTTGTAAATTCTACATGTACAATTTGAGGCACGCGACGACCCCCCCCCCCCCCCCCCAACTCTCCTCTAACTCCATCAAATACTGGCCGAGGGAACCTTTCTCAGCCTAGGTGCCGGCGCTACCGCTTCTCGGCTTTTTTTCGCCGAGATCAAAGTGTACGTGTGTTTCTTATCAGCTTAATGGGGCCTCTGACCGCTGTCACGAGCAGAACTACGCTTTGACTCGGTCTTGAGCGTGCTCTTCCATTGGCCAGAATTTAGTATAGTCTGGTTCGGTCCACCCTGAAACAAGATAAAAGCAAAAACTAAGTCGAATATTCTGGTAACTTTTTGTTTCTTAGAAGTAGAAATAATAATAATAATAATAATAATAATAATAATAAAAAATCCATATCCATGCATGCGTTTGTTTTATTCCTGGTCTCAATTCTTCCTCTGTAGCTCTTTTGTAGGTTATAAATATTGCCAATTAGAAGAAGAAAGATTTTTTTTTTTTCAGAAGAAAAGAGGAAACGAAAAATAATCTCTCTAAGGGTCCTAGCGGTATGTATGACCTTTTATACACGAAAAAAAAAAAAAAGGAAAAAAAGTTCACACACTCATCCGAATGGAAACGTCTGTGAACAGGGAGAAAGAGATACTCTTACGATCTGAAGGGTAACCTCCGCTCTGCTACGTTACAAGAAACGGGCTTTCCGTTTCTTAACAGCAGGCAGGAGTATGCCCTCACACCGTACAGCTCAAGGATATTGTTTGGAATTGTTTCAGCAAAACATGGGGAAGTGCAAAAATCACAAACCTTTATTTCTCTCCTGTAAACAATTACAAGTACATAAACCGACCCCTTGGGGTATCGAACCCCTTCCAGTCACAATTCTTTGGTTTATTTCTAAAATGTCCGGGACAGCGCGAACGCAGTCCCGACTACCAAAAATTACGCGCCCGAGATATCCACATTAGGGATATTCGCAGGGGTCAACCCAAGCGAAGTGCAATGCAAGGGCCTCACCCTGGGGGAACCGCCTTCTTGATCACGGTAACCCCTACGCCAGGTAAGTATGAGGAGTGCGCCGCTTCGTCTCGCCAAACCGAAAAGGGGCTGCAAAACTACAGGGAGAGTCTACAACCAGCCCGTGATGGTTTTAATACATTAACCTACGGTCTAATAGGGCGCACCTCTCTAGGACGAGAGGATCACATCCCTAAACGCACGACTAAGACACAGGATACCGCTATCTCACACTCGACACTCATTTCACTCCTGGCGTCAAATGGGCCCAAGCAACGAGCCTCGCCGCCCGGGTCGCAGCTTGCGCAAACCGCCAACAGAGCGCGCACACGTAACCGAAAGTCAAATGGAGCAGGCTCCTTTCTTCCTCTTCTCCCCAGCAGGTGGCACGTCACGCAAATCTCTGACGCCGTCTTGCCCTTACCTGTACTACTACTGCGCACTATGCGATGCCATGTGACATTGAAACTACTGCTCACCTATCACCCCTAGCGCCAACACAAGCCGAAGTCCTAAACAAACGAACTACTAGTTTTCCGCCAATATTTACTTTAGAAACGTCTTCCCAGGAAATGCTGCCGTGCGTACCACGCCCAGGCACCCCATTCGACTACTATTAAAGGCTTTTTAACGCGCCCCGCTACCACTTCTCGGCCATGTGGCCAAGATCAAAGTGTTCGCTTCTCGGCCTCTTGGCTAAGATCGAAGTGTACTATGTTCTTTGCGACAACTCTAGCAAGCTGGTAAGTTCGGTGGTCGCTAGGTGTCGCTCGCCTGCTACTGAGGGCGTGTCAGTGATCTGGCCACTGCGAGTCTCAAGACGTTGAGGCCTGCGCTTATCACGGTCCGGTGAGACGGCCAAAGCCCTCGGTGGTATAATGTCAAGCCCTTGACGGCTCACGTGGCTGAGTGGTGCAAAATTAAAAAAGGACACACTTTATGCAACCAGATTTTAAAGTGGAAATTGAACTTGTAATCAGAATAATTTTAAACCTTGTAAATTCTACATGTACAATTTGAGGCACGCGACGACCCCCCCCCCCCCCCCCCAACTCTCCTCTAACTCCATCAAATACTGGCCGAGGGAACCTTTCTCAGCCTAGGTGCCGGCGCTACCGCTTCTCGGCTTTTTTTCGCCGAGATCAAAGTGTACGTGTGTTTCTTATCAGCTTAATGGGGCCTCTGACCGCTGTCACGAGCAGAACTACGCTTTGACTCGGTCTTGAGCGTGCTCTTCCATTGGCCAGAATTTAGTATAGTCTGGTTCGGTCCACCCTGAAACAAGATAAAAGCAAAAACTAAGTCGAATATTCTGGTAACTTTTTGTTTCTTAGAAGTAGAAATAATAATAATAATAATAATAATAATAATAATAAAAAATCCATATCCATGCATGCGTTTGTTTTATTCCTGGTCTCAATTCTTCCTCTGTAGCTCTTTTGTAGGTTATAAATATTGCCAATTAGAAGAAGAAAGATTTTTTTTTTTTCAGAAGAAAAGAGGAAACGAAAAATAATCTCTCTAAGGGTCCTAGCGGTATGTATGACCTTTTATACACGAAAAAAAAAAAAAAGGAAAAAAAGTTCACACACTCATCCGAATGGAAACGTCTGTGAACAGGGAGAAAGAGATACTCTTACGATCTGAAGGGTAACCTCCGCTCTGCTACGTTACAAGAAACGGGCTTTCCGTTTCTTAACAGCAGGCAGGAGTATGCCCTCACACCGTACAGCTCAAGGATATTGTTTGGAATTGTTTCAGCAAAACATGGGGAAGTGCAAAAATCACAAACCTTTATTTCTCTCCTGTAAACAATTACAAGTACATAAACCGACCCCTTGGGGTATCGAACCCCTTCCAGTCACAATTCTTTGGTTTATTTCTAAAATGTCCGGGACAGCGCGAACGCAGTCCCGACTACCAAAAATTACGCGCCCGAGATATCCACATTAGGGATATTCGCAGGGGTCAACCCAAGCGAAGTGCAATGCAAGGGCCTCACCCTGGGGGAACCGCCTTCTTGATCACGGTAACCCCTACGCCAGGTAAGTATGAGGAGTGCGCCGCTTCGTCTCGCCAAACCGAAAAGGGGCTGCAAAACTACAGGGAGAGTCTACAACCAGCCCGTGATGGTTTTAATACATTAACCTACGGTCTAATAGGGCGCACCTCTCTAGGACGAGAGGATCACATCCCTAAACGCACGACTAAGACACAGGATACCGCTATCTCACACTCGACACTCATTTCACTCCTGGCGTCAAATGGGCCCAAGCAACGAGCCTCGCCGCCCGGGTCGCAGCTTGCGCAAACCGCCAACAGAGCGCGCACACGTAACCGAAAGTCAAATGGAGCAGGCTCCTTTCTTCCTCTTCTCCCCAGCAGGTGGCACGTCACGCAAATCTCTGACGCCGTCTTGCCCTTACCTGTACTACTACTGCGCACTATGCGATGCCATGTGACATTGAAACTACTGCTCACCTATCACCCCTAGCGCCAACACAAGCCGAAGTCCTAAACAAACGAACTACTAGTTTTCCGCCAATATTTACTTTAGAAACGTCTTCCCAGGAAATGCTGCCGTGCGTACCACGCCCAGGCACCCCATTCGACTACTATTAAAGGCTTTTTAACGCGCCCCGCTACCACTTCTCGGCCATGTGGCCAAGATCAAAGTGTTCGCTTCTCGGCCTCTTGGCTAAGATCGAAGTGTACTATGTTCTTTGCGACAACTCTAGCAAGCTGGTAAGTTCGGTGGTCGCTAGGTGTCGCTCGCCTGCTACTGAGGGCGTGTCAGTGATCTGGCCACTGCGAGTCTCAAGACGTTGAGGCCTGCGCTTATCACGGTCCGGTGAGACGGCCAAAGCCCTCGGTGGTATAATGTCAAGCCCTTGACGGCTCACGTGGCTGAGTGGTGCAAAATTAAAAAAGGACACACTTTATGCAACCAGATTTTAAAGTGGAAATTGAACTTGTAATCAGAATAATTTTAAACCTTGTAAATTCTACATGTACAATTTGAGGCACGCGACGACCCCCCCCCCCCCCCCCCAACTCTCCTCTAACTCCATCAAATACTGGCCGAGGGAACCTTTCTCAGCCTAGGTGCCGGCGCTACCGCTTCTCGGCTTTTTTTCGCCGAGATCAAAGTGTACGTGTGTTTCTTATCAGCTTAATGGGGCCTCTGACCGCTGTCACGAGCAGAACTACGCTTTGACTCGGTCTTGAGCGTGCTCTTCCATTGGCCAGAATTTAGTATAGTCTGGTTCGGTCCACCCTGAAACAAGATAAAAGCAAAAACTAAGTCGAATATTCTGGTAACTTTTTGTTTCTTAGAAGTAGAAATAATAATAATAATAATAATAATAATAATAATAAAAAATCCATATCCATGCATGCGTTTGTTTTATTCCTGGTCTCAATTCTTCCTCTGTAGCTCTTTTGTAGGTTATAAATATTGCCAATTAGAAGAAGAAAGATTTTTTTTTTTTCAGAAGAAAAGAGGAAACGAAAAATAATCTCTCTAAGGGTCCTAGCGGTATGTATGACCTTTTATACACGAAAAAAAAAAAAAAGGAAAAAAAGTTCACACACTCATCCGAATGGAAACGTCTGTGAACAGGGAGAAAGAGATACTCTTACGATCTGAAGGGTAACCTCCGCTCTGCTACGTTACAAGAAACGGGCTTTCCGTTTCTTAACAGCAGGCAGGAGTATGCCCTCACACCGTACAGCTCAAGGATATTGTTTGGAATTGTTTCAGCAAAACATGGGGAAGTGCAAAAATCACAAACCTTTATTTCTCTCCTGTAAACAATTACAAGTACATAAACCGACCCCTTGGGGTATCGAACCCCTTCCAGTCACAATTCTTTGGTTTATTTCTAAAATGTCCGGGACAGCGCGAACGCAGTCCCGACTACCAAAAATTACGCGCCCGAGATATCCACATTAGGGATATTCGCAGGGGTCAACCCAAGCGAAGTGCAATGCAAGGGCCTCACCCTGGGGGAACCGCCTTCTTGATCACGGTAACCCCTACGCCAGGTAAGTATGAGGAGTGCGCCGCTTCGTCTCGCCAAACCGAAAAGGGGCTGCAAAACTACAGGGAGAGTCTACAACCAGCCCGTGATGGTTTTAATACATTAACCTACGGTCTAATAGGGCGCACCTCTCTAGGACGAGAGGATCACATCCCTAAACGCACGACTAAGACACAGGATACCGCTATCTCACACTCGACACTCATTTCACTCCTGGCGTCAAATGGGCCCAAGCAACGAGCCTCGCCGCCCGGGTCGCAGCTTGCGCAAACCGCCAACAGAGCGCGCACACGTAACCGAAAGTCAAATGGAGCAGGCTCCTTTCTTCCTCTTCTCCCCAGCAGGTGGCACGTCACGCAAATCTCTGACGCCGTCTTGCCCTTACCTGTACTACTACTGCGCACTATGCGATGCCATGTGACATTGAAACTACTGCTCACCTATCACCCCTAGCGCCAACACAAGCCGAAGTCCTAAACAAACGAACTACTAGTTTTCCGCCAATATTTACTTTAGAAACGTCTTCCCAGGAAATGCTGCCGTGCGTACCACGCCCAGGCACCCCATTCGACTACTATTAAAGGCTTTTTAACGCGCCCCGCTACCACTTCTCGGCCATGTGGCCAAGATCAAAGTGTTCGCTTCTCGGCCTCTTGGCTAAGATCGAAGTGTACTATGTTCTTTGCGACAACTCTAGCAAGCTGGTAAGTTCGGTGGTCGCTAGGTGTCGCTCGCCTGCTACTGAGGGCGTGTCAGTGATCTGGCCACTGCGAGTCTCAAGACGTTGAGGCCTGCGCTTATCACGGTCCGGTGAGACGGCCAAAGCCCTCGGTGGTATAATGTCAAGCCCTTGACGGCTCACGTGGCTGAGTGGTGCAAAATTAAAAAAGGACACACTTTATGCAACCAGATTTTAAAGTGGAAATTGAACTTGTAATCAGAATAATTTTAAACCTTGTAAATTCTACATGTACAATTTGAGGCACGCGACGACCCCCCCCCCCCCCCCCCCAACTCTCCTCTAACTCCATCAAATACTGGCCGAGGGAACCTTTCTCAGCCTAGGTGCCGGCGCTACCGCTTCTCGGCTTTTTTTCGCCGAGATCAAAGTGTACGTGTGTTTCTTATCAGCTTAATGGGGCCTCTGACCGCTGTCACGAGCAGAACTACGCTTTGACTCGGTCTTGAGCGTGCTCTTCCATTGGCCAGAATTTAGTATAGTCTGGTTCGGTCCACCCTGAAACAAGATAAAAGCAAAAACTAAGTCGAATATTCTGGTAACTTTTTGTTTCTTAGAAGTAGAAATAATAATAATAATAATAATAATAATAATAATAAAAAATCCATATCCATGCATGCGTTTGTTTTATTCCTGGTCTCAATTCTTCCTCTGTAGCTCTTTTGTAGGTTATAAATATTGCCAATTAGAAGAAGAAAGATTTTTTTTTTTTCAGAAGAAAAGAGGAAACGAAAAATAATCTCTCTAAGGGTCCTAGCGGTATGTATGACCTTTTATACACGAAAAAAAAAAAAAAGGAAAAAAAGTTCACACACTCATCCGAATGGAAACGTCTGTGAACAGGGAGAAAGAGATACTCTTACGATCTGAAGGGTAACCTCCGCTCTGCTACGTTACAAGAAACGGGCTTTCCGTTTCTTAACAGCAGGCAGGAGTATGCCCTCACACCGTACAGCTCAAGGATATTGTTTGGAATTGTTTCAGCAAAACATGGGGAAGTGCAAAAATCACAAACCTTTATTTCTCTCCTGTAAACAATTACAAGTACATAAACCGACCCCTTGGGGTATCGAACCCCTTCCAGTCACAATTCTTTGGTTTATTTCTAAAATGTCCGGGACAGCGCGAACGCAGTCCCGACTACCAAAAATTACGCGCCCGAGATATCCACATTAGGGATATTCGCAGGGGTCAACCCAAGCGAAGTGCAATGCAAGGGCCTCACCCTGGGGGAACCGCCTTCTTGATCACGGTAACCCCTACGCCAGGTAAGTATGAGGAGTGCGCCGCTTCGTCTCGCCAAACCGAAAAGGGGCTGCAAAACTACAGGGAGAGTCTACAACCAGCCCGTGATGGTTTTAATACATTAACCTACGGTCTAATAGGGCGCACCTCTCTAGGACGAGAGGATCACATCCCTAAACGCACGACTAAGACACAGGATACCGCTATCTCACACTCGACACTCATTTCACTCCTGGCGTCAAATGGGCCCAAGCAACGAGCCTCGCCGCCCGGGTCGCAGCTTGCGCAAACCGCCAACAGAGCGCGCACACGTAACCGAAAGTCAAATGGAGCAGGCTCCTTTCTTCCTCTTCTCCCCAGCAGGTGGCACGTCACGCAAATCTCTGACGCCGTCTTGCCCTTACCTGTACTACTACTGCGCACTATGCGATGCCATGTGACATTGAAACTACTGCTCACCTATCACCCCTAGCGCCAACACAAGCCGAAGTCCTAAACAAACGAACTACTAGTTTTCCGCCAATATTTACTTTAGAAACGTCTTCCCAGGAAATGCTGCCGTGCGTACCACGCCCAGGCACCCCATTCGACTACTATTAAAGGCTTTTTAACGCGCCCCGCTACCACTTCTCGGCCATGTGGCCAAGATCAAAGTGTTCGCTTCTCGGCCTCTTGGCTAAGATCGAAGTGTACTATGATGGCAGATCGGGTTGATGATCCTGCTGTGCCCGCACCGGTGGTTGCTGTACGGGTTGACGATCCAGCTGTGCCCGCACCGGTGGTTGCAGTACGGGTTGATGATCCTGCTGTGCCCGCACCGGTGACTCCTGATCGGGTTGATGATCCAGCTGAGCCCGCACCGAGGACAGAGGAACGGGTAGACGATCCAGCTGTGCCCGCACCGGAACAGGCTGTGGTCCCTGCTGTGCCTGCTACGGAACGGGCTGTAGTTCGAGCTGTGCCCGCACCAATCCCGAGCCCATCCAATCTTGTGGACATCGGGTCGGGCGACGTTCCTGTGGTTCAGCCTCCACAGAAGGGCTGTGTTGGTGACAGCCACCCGGTGCCGACAATGTCTGGGCCGGCCACGGCTCCCTCAGTTGACTCCACTATTGGCCATGATGATGACCTGATTTTGAATTCCACTCCTGATATCGACTTTATGATCAGTAACTCAGATAATTCCATCTTCTCTGAGACTGATTCAATGATGAGGGAGTTGCGTGGTACACCTCCCGAGTCCCTGACTCTCCAATCTTCCTATGCCACCGAGGAGAACGCCTTGCCTCGAGAGGGTTTAGACCCTTTGGTTGATATTGAGATTGTTCAAGATCCCGTCGGTGACGATCAGCCAGGCCAGGAAGATAATGCTATTATTGACGTGGACGATAAGTCACCTCTCCATGTCCATGTTCCGGCGTTAGATGCTATACTTCGGGAAGGAATCTCCCATACCAACTGGCAGAGATTCGAAGGGATTCTATGTAAAGTCACCGAGGATGCTCAAAATATAGTTAAAATCCCTGTCCACCAAGGCGACTCATCTCAGAAGAAAAAGGACCCCGAGGACCCGAAGTATATTCAATCTTTATATAGGAACAATAGAAGGAAAGCCGTGCGGCTTATCCTTGGAGATGAAGGGCGGAGGTGTAACATCGACAAAGAGACTGTAACTGATTACTTCATGAAAACTGCAGAGAGGAAAACAAGCGACTTGTCTTATTTCAATTCTCGACCATCAGAGGACAATCCTTGCGTGAATACTTCTAGGATCATGCCTGCTGAAGTGCAAAGTCGCCTTCAAAGATGTGAAAATACAGCTCCGGGGGACGATCGTCTTACTTACAAACATTGGAAGATGGTCGATCCTGCCTGTACACTGCTGGCACGTATCTTTAACATCTGCTTGAAATACGAGAAGATCCCCAGTGACTGGAAGAAATCAGTTACAATATTAATATATAAGAAAGGCGATCCGCAGGACATTTCCAACTGGCGTCCAATTGCCATCATGCGGACTATTTATAAACTATACTCAGGTGTTCTAGCTAAAAGATTAACCACCTGGATGATTGATAATAAAATCTTAGCACCGGCACAAAAAGGTTTTATGCCTCATGACGGAGTCTTCGAGCACAACTTCACGCTCAGGACCAAATTTGATAGAGCAAGATGTGAGAAAGGCCAGTTTCTAGCTGCTTGGCTTGACTTCTCCAATGCCTTTGGCTCCGTGCCGCATGACGCGATCTTTGCGGCCCTTGATAGATCTGGTGCTGGTGCTAAAGCTAAGAAGATCATTAAGGACATGTATACAGGCTCTTCGACCCGTATACAAACGGAAAATGGGGTAACGGACAGCATTTCCATTGAGTGTGGTGTTAGGCAAGGTTGTCCAATGAGTGGACTTCTGTTCAACCTTGTAATTGACCCCATAATTAGATCAATCCAAGGCGAGAATTCAGACCACCAGATTCTCGCCTATGCTGATGACATTGTTTTATTGTCAGATGATCCAACTAAGCTCCAAAATAATATCAATGTCATCGAAAACCTGTCAAAGAAGATTAACATTAAGCTTAAGGCATCCAAATCGTTCAGTCTTCATCTGTCTGGTGTAACCCCAGTTGGCACTAGGAACTCCATATTTAAAATTGCAAATGAAGAACTAAAGGCTTTGAATGATGGAGAATTTGAGAAATTTCTGGGGAAGCCCGTTGGATTTCACATCTCTTCCAACACCAAGGAACTAGCTGATCTAATTTCTACTGCTCAGAAGATCCTGCACTCCAAGCTGGCTCCTTGGCAAAGGATCGATGCCTTGAAGGCTTTTTTCTACCCATCTCTTCAGTTTATCATGAGGAACGCCCAACACCCTAAGGGTGAGTGGTCTAAACTGGACAACATCATTAAGGCTGAAGTTAAGAAAACCCTTTTTCTTTCACAAGAAGCCAGTAATGACTACTTATATGGTCCTACCATCTCTGGTTGTGTTGGTCTACCTGTTGCTGAGAGTGATTCTGACTTCCATCTAATCGACAATGCGTTCAAGCTCCTTACATCTACTGATCTATGCACTGCTGAGCTTGCCTTAGAAGACCTGAAGACCTTGGTTCAGAAGAGGATTGGTAGACCAGCTGATCAAGAGGACATTGCGGCGTACCTTAATGGCCATAACGAGGGCGAGTTCAGACGGAACTCTAATCCACTACAATCTGTCTGGACTCAAGCTCGCAAGGCATCGTCTAGAAACCAGACAATTTGGAAAATGGAAGACTTTGTACCATCTATTACTATTAATGAGAAAACCTTGTACAGAAACGATCGTCATAAGGTGCTGAAGACTCTCCGAATAAACCTTCAGTCCAAGCACCTTAATAGACTGATCAATCTGCCCAACCAAGGAAAAGTTATTGATTGTGTAGCCGCTGATCCCTCAAGCTCACACTTTTTGAGAAGCGGTCTGTATACCAGATTCGCAGATTGGAGATTCATTCATCGAGCCAGGCTAAATCTATTACCGCTCAATGGGAGTCGCCGTACAACACCTAATGGCAACAAGAGGTGTAGGAGATGCGGTTACGAGAATGAGACCCTCCCTCATGTAGCCAACCATTGCATGAGGTACTCTGCACTTTACCAGCAGAGACATAATGCTGTAGTCGCGAGGGTCAAAAGGGCAGCTGCGACGAGGTTCAACATCTTCAGTGAAAACCAGGTCGTTCAGGACAATCTACGACCCGACCTGGTCATAGTAAAGAATGGAAAAGCTCTGATTTTGGACATCTCTATACCGTTTGAGAACAGGAAGTCTGCCTTCGAAGATGCCCGACGGGCCAAAAGAGAAAAATACGCGACCTTGGCGACGGCTCTTCG
Source organism: Anabrus simplex (assembly GCF_040414725.1). NCBI lineage: Eukaryota > Metazoa > Arthropoda > Insecta > Orthoptera > Tettigoniidae > Anabrus > Anabrus simplex. The sequence goes on from NC_090265.1 coordinate 19,163, forward strand.
ATCACGTTTTACATCTGTTGAGGTGGACGCTATATTAGTTGGGTCTTTGGGATCTTGGGACCCAGCTAATGATAAGGTGCTACGCTCCATCTGTAGCAAAAAATATCTCAATCTATTCAAGAAACTCTGTGTGTCGGACGTTATCAGCTTCACACGTGACATCTATGTGGAGCACATCACCGGTGTCCGACAGAGGTGACTAAGTACCCTGACTGGGGTTTTCCCACGGTTTCCCCCAGCCTCTCAAGGTGAATACCGGGGTAGTAAGGTCACATGAGGCCGTGGTTGTGACTGTGTAGCAGAATAAGACTGCTTAACCGATTATGACAGACTACAGTGTAGTGAGTTCTTAGTGCTGAAGTGTAGTGTAGTGTTGTGTAGTGTTCATGCTATAAAAGAACAGTTCTGGACATTTTTATGCCAGTTTTATATCATGAAATTGTTGTGTAGTTTGTTATTATTATTGTAATTTTCCTTCAAAGCATTTATAAATAAAAAAATTCTGTTCTTTGCGACAACTCTAGCAAGCTGGTAAGTTCGGTGGTCGCTAGGTGTCGCTCGCCTGCTACTGAGGGCGTGTCAGTGATCTGGCCACTGCGAGTCTCAAGACGTTGAGGCCTGCGCTTATCACGGTCCGGTGAGACGGCCAAAGCCCTCGGTGGTATAATGTCAAGCCCTTGACGGCTCACGTGGCTGAGTGGTGCAAAATTAAAAAAGGACACACTTTATGCAACCAGATTTTAAAGTGGAAATTGAACTTGTAATCAGAATAATTTTAAACCTTGTAAATTCTACATGTACAATTTGAGGCACGCGACGACCCCCCCCCCCCCCCCCCAACTCTCCTCTAACTCCATCAAATACTGGCCGAGGGAACCTTTCTCAGCCTAGGTGCCGGCGCTACCGCTTCTCGGCTTTTTTTCGCCGAGATCAAAGTGTACGTGTGTTTCTTATCAGCTTAATGGGGCCTCTGACCGCTGTCACGAGCAGAACTACGCTTTGACTCGGTCTTGAGCGTGCTCTTCCATTGGCCAGAATTTAGTATAGTCTGGTTCGGTCCACCCTGAAACAAGATAAAAGCAAAAACTAAGTCGAATATTCTGGTAACTTTTTGTTTCTTAGAAGTAGAAATAATAATAATAATAATAATAATAATAATAATAAAAAATCCATATCCATGCATGCGTTTGTTTTATTCCTGGTCTCAATTCTTCCTCTGTAGCTCTTTTGTAGGTTATAAATATTGCCAATTAGAAGAAGAAAGATTTTTTTTTTTTCAGAAGAAAAGAGGAAACGAAAAATAATCTCTCTAAGGGTCCTAGCGGTATGTATGACCTTTTATACACGAAAAAAAAAAAAAAGGAAAAAAAGTTCACACACTCATCCGAATGGAAACGTCTGTGAACAGGGAGAAAGAGATACTCTTACGATCTGAAGGGTAACCTCCGCTCTGCTACGTTACAAGAAACGGGCTTTCCGTTTCTTAACAGCAGGCAGGAGTATGCCCTCACACCGTACAGCTCAAGGATATTGTTTGGAATTGTTTCAGCAAAACATGGGGAAGTGCAAAAATCACAAACCTTTATTTCTCTCCTGTAAACAATTACAAGTACATAAACCGACCCCTTGGGGTATCGAACCCCTTCCAGTCACAATTCTTTGGTTTATTTCTAAAATGTCCGGGACAGCGCGAACGCAGTCCCGACTACCAAAAATTACGCGCCCGAGATATCCACATTAGGGATATTCGCAGGGGTCAACCCAAGCGAAGTGCAATGCAAGGGCCTCACCCTGGGGGAACCGCCTTCTTGATCACGGTAACCCCTACGCCAGGTAAGTATGAGGAGTGCGCCGCTTCGTCTCGCCAAACCGAAAAGGGGCTGCAAAACTACAGGGAGAGTCTACAACCAGCCCGTGATGGTTTTAATACATTAACCTACGGTCTAATAGGGCGCACCTCTCTAGGACGAGAGGATCACATCCCTAAACGCACGACTAAGACACAGGATACCGCTATCTCACACTCGACACTCATTTCACTCCTGGCGTCAAATGGGCCCAAGCAACGAGCCTCGCCGCCCGGGTCGCAGCTTGCGCAAACCGCCAACAGAGCGCGCACACGTAACCGAAAGTCAAATGGAGCAGGCTCCTTTCTTCCTCTTCTCCCCAGCAGGTGGCACGTCACGCAAATCTCTGACGCCGTCTTGCCCTTACCTGTACTACTACTGCGCACTATGCGATGCCATGTGACATTGAAACTACTGCTCACCTATCACCCCTAGCGCCAACACAAGCCGAAGTCCTAAACAAACGAACTACTAGTTTTCCGCCAATATTTACTTTAGAAACGTCTTCCCAGGAAATGCTGCCGTGCGTACCACGCCCAGGCACCCCATTCGACTACTATTAAAGGCTTTTTAACGCGCCCCGCTACCACTTCTCGGCCATGTGGCCAAGATCAAAGTGTTCGCTTCTCGGCCTCTTGGCTAAGATCGAAGTGTACTATGTTCTTTGCGACAACTCTAGCAAGCTGGTAAGTTCGGTGGTCGCTAGGTGTCGCTCGCCTGCTACTGAGGGCGTGTCAGTGATCTGGCCACTGCGAGTCTCAAGACGTTGAGGCCTGCGCTTATCACGGTCCGGTGAGACGGCCAAAGCCCTCGGTGGTATAATGTCAAGCCCTTGACGGCTCACGTGGCTGAGTGGTGCAAAATTAAAAAAGGACACACTTTATGCAACCAGATTTTAAAGTGGAAATTGAACTTGTAATCAGAATAATTTTAAACCTTGTAAATTCTACATGTACAATTTGAGGCACGCGACGACCCCCCCCCCCCCCCCCCAACTCTCCTCTAACTCCATCAAATACTGGCCGAGGGAACCTTTCTCAGCCTAGGTGCCGGCGCTACCGCTTCTCGGCTTTTTTTCGCCGAGATCAAAGTGTACGTGTGTTTCTTATCAGCTTAATGGGGCCTCTGACCGCTGTCACGAGCAGAACTACGCTTTGACTCGGTCTTGAGCGTGCTCTTCCATTGGCCAGAATTTAGTATAGTCTGGTTCGGTCCACCCTGAAACAAGATAAAAGCAAAAACTAAGTCGAATATTCTGGTAACTTTTTGTTTCTTAGAAGTAGAAATAATAATAATAATAATAATAATAATAATAATAAAAAATCCATATCCATGCATGCGTTTGTTTTATTCCTGGTCTCAATTCTTCCTCTGTAGCTCTTTTGTAGGTTATAAATATTGCCAATTAGAAGAAGAAAGATTTTTTTTTTTTCAGAAGAAAAGAGGAAACGAAAAATAATCTCTCTAAGGGTCCTAGCGGTATGTATGACCTTTTATACACGAAAAAAAAAAAAAAGGAAAAAAAGTTCACACACTCATCCGAATGGAAACGTCTGTGAACAGGGAGAAAGAGATACTCTTACGATCTGAAGGGTAACCTCCGCTCTGCTACGTTACAAGAAACGGGCTTTCCGTTTCTTAACAGCAGGCAGGAGTATGCCCTCACACCGTACAGCTCAAGGATATTGTTTGGAATTGTTTCAGCAAAACATGGGGAAGTGCAAAAATCACAAACCTTTATTTCTCTCCTGTAAACAATTACAAGTACATAAACCGACCCCTTGGGGTATCGAACCCCTTCCAGTCACAATTCTTTGGTTTATTTCTAAAATGTCCGGGACAGCGCGAACGCAGTCCCGACTACCAAAAATTACGCGCCCGAGATATCCACATTAGGGATATTCGCAGGGGTCAACCCAAGCGAAGTGCAATGCAAGGGCCTCACCCTGGGGGAACCGCCTTCTTGATCACGGTAACCCCTACGCCAGGTAAGTATGAGGAGTGCGCCGCTTCGTCTCGCCAAACCGAAAAGGGGCTGCAAAACTACAGGGAGAGTCTACAACCAGCCCGTGATGGTTTTAATACATTAACCTACGGTCTAATAGGGCGCACCTCTCTAGGACGAGAGGATCACATCCCTAAACGCACGACTAAGACACAGGATACCGCTATCTCACACTCGACACTCATTTCACTCCTGGCGTCAAATGGGCCCAAGCAACGAGCCTCGCCGCCCGGGTCGCAGCTTGCGCAAACCGCCAACAGAGCGCGCACACGTAACCGAAAGTCAAATGGAGCAGGCTCCTTTCTTCCTCTTCTCCCCAGCAGGTGGCACGTCACGCAAATCTCTGACGCCGTCTTGCCCTTACCTGTACTACTACTGCGCACTATGCGATGCCATGTGACATTGAAACTACTGCTCACCTATCACCCCTAGCGCCAACACAAGCCGAAGTCCTAAACAAACGAACTACTAGTTTTCCGCCAATATTTACTTTAGAAACGTCTTCCCAGGAAATGCTGCCGTGCGTACCACGCCCAGGCACCCCATTCGACTACTATTAAAGGCTTTTTAACGCGCCCCGCTACCACTTCTCGGCCATGTGGCCAAGATCAAAGTGTTCGCTTCTCGGCCTCTTGGCTAAGATCGAAGTGTACTATGTTCTTTGCGACAACTCTAGCAAGCTGGTAAGTTCGGTGGTCGCTAGGTGTCGCTCGCCTGCTACTGAGGGCGTGTCAGTGATCTGGCCACTGCGAGTCTCAAGACGTTGAGGCCTGCGCTTATCACGGTCCGGTGAGACGGCCAAAGCCCTCGGTGGTATAATGTCAAGCCCTTGACGGCTCACGTGGCTGAGTGGTGCAAAATTAAAAAAGGACACACTTTATGCAACCAGATTTTAAAGTGGAAATTGAACTTGTAATCAGAATAATTTTAAACCTTGTAAATTCTACATGTACAATTTGAGGCACGCGACGACCCCCCCCCCCCCCCCCCAACTCTCCTCTAACTCCATCAAATACTGGCCGAGGGAACCTTTCTCAGCCTAGGTGCCGGCGCTACCGCTTCTCGGCTTTTTTTCGCCGAGATCAAAGTGTACGTGTGTTTCTTATCAGCTTAATGGGGCCTCTGACCGCTGTCACGAGCAGAACTACGCTTTGACTCGGTCTTGAGCGTGCTCTTCCATTGGCCAGAATTTAGTATAGTCTGGTTCGGTCCACCCTGAAACAAGATAAAAGCAAAAACTAAGTCGAATATTCTGGTAACTTTTTGTTTCTTAGAAGTAGAAATAATAATAATAATAATAATAATAATAATAATAAAAAATCCATATCCATGCATGCGTTTGTTTTATTCCTGGTCTCAATTCTTCCTCTGTAGCTCTTTTGTAGGTTATAAATATTGCCAATTAGAAGAAGAAAGATTTTTTTTTTTTCAGAAGAAAAGAGGAAACGAAAAATAATCTCTCTAAGGGTCCTAGCGGTATGTATGACCTTTTATACACGAAAAAAAAAAAAAAGGAAAAAAAGTTCACACACTCATCCGAATGGAAACGTCTGTGAACAGGGAGAAAGAGATACTCTTACGATCTGAAGGGTAACCTCCGCTCTGCTACGTTACAAGAAACGGGCTTTCCGTTTCTTAACAGCAGGCAGGAGTATGCCCTCACACCGTACAGCTCAAGGATATTGTTTGGAATTGTTTCAGCAAAACATGGGGAAGTGCAAAAATCACAAACCTTTATTTCTCTCCTGTAAACAATTACAAGTACATAAACCGACCCCTTGGGGTATCGAACCCCTTCCAGTCACAATTCTTTGGTTTATTTCTAAAATGTCCGGGACAGCGCGAACGCAGTCCCGACTACCAAAAATTACGCGCCCGAGATATCCACATTAGGGATATTCGCAGGGGTCAACCCAAGCGAAGTGCAATGCAAGGGCCTCACCCTGGGGGAACCGCCTTCTTGATCACGGTAACCCCTACGCCAGGTAAGTATGAGGAGTGCGCCGCTTCGTCTCGCCAAACCGAAAAGGGGCTGCAAAACTACAGGGAGAGTCTACAACCAGCCCGTGATGGTTTTAATACATTAACCTACGGTCTAATAGGGCGCACCTCTCTAGGACGAGAGGATCACATCCCTAAACGCACGACTAAGACACAGGATACCGCTATCTCACACTCGACACTCATTTCACTCCTGGCGTCAAATGGGCCCAAGCAACGAGCCTCGCCGCCCGGGTCGCAGCTTGCGCAAACCGCCAACAGAGCGCGCACACGTAACCGAAAGTCAAATGGAGCAGGCTCCTTTCTTCCTCTTCTCCCCAGCAGGTGGCACGTCACGCAAATCTCTGACGCCGTCTTGCCCTTACCTGTACTACTACTGCGCACTATGCGATGCCATGTGACATTGAAACTACTGCTCACCTATCACCCCTAGCGCCAACACAAGCCGAAGTCCTAAACAAACGAACTACTAGTTTTCCGCCAATATTTACTTTAGAAACGTCTTCCCAGGAAATGCTGCCGTGCGTACCACGCCCAGGCACCCCATTCGACTACTATTAAAGGCTTTTTAACGCGCCCCGCTACCACTTCTCGGCCATGTGGCCAAGATCAAAGTGTTCGCTTCTCGGCCTCTTGGCTAAGATCGAAGTGTACTATGTTCTTTGCGACAACTCTAGCAAGCTGGTAAGTTCGGTGGTCGCTAGGTGTCGCTCGCCTGCTACTGAGGGCGTGTCAGTGATCTGGCCACTGCGAGTCTCAAGACGTTGAGGCCTGCGCTTATCACGGTCCGGTGAGACGGCCAAAGCCCTCGGTGGTATAATGTCAAGCCCTTGACGGCTCACGTGGCTGAGTGGTGCAAAATTAAAAAAGGACACACTTTATGCAACCAGATTTTAAAGTGGAAATTGAACTTGTAATCAGAATAATTTTAAACCTTGTAAATTCTACATGTACAATTTGAGGCACGCGACGACCCCCCCCCCCCCCCCCCAACTCTCCTCTAACTCCATCAAATACTGGCCGAGGGAACCTTTCTCAGCCTAGGTGCCGGCGCTACCGCTTCTCGGCTTTTTTTCGCCGAGATCAAAGTGTACGTGTGTTTCTTATCAGCTTAATGGGGCCTCTGACCGCTGTCACGAGCAGAACTACGCTTTGACTCGGTCTTGAGCGTGCTCTTCCATTGGCCAGAATTTAGTATAGTCTGGTTCGGTCCACCCTGAAACAAGATAAAAGCAAAAACTAAGTCGAATATTCTGGTAACTTTTTGTTTCTTAGAAGTAGAAATAATAATAATAATAATAATAATAATAATAATAAAAAATCCATATCCATGCATGCGTTTGTTTTATTCCTGGTCTCAATTCTTCCTCTGTAGCTCTTTTGTAGGTTATAAATATTGCCAATTAGAAGAAGAAAGATTTTTTTTTTTTCAGAAGAAAAGAGGAAACGAAAAATAATCTCTCTAAGGGTCCTAGCGGTATGTATGACCTTTTATACACGAAAAAAAAAAAAAAGGAAAAAAAGTTCACACACTCATCCGAATGGAAACGTCTGTGAACAGGGAGAAAGAGATACTCTTACGATCTGAAGGGTAACCTCCGCTCTGCTACGTTACAAGAAACGGGCTTTCCGTTTCTTAACAGCAGGCAGGAGTATGCCCTCACACCGTACAGCTCAAGGATATTGTTTGGAATTGTTTCAGCAAAACATGGGGAAGTGCAAAAATCACAAACCTTTATTTCTCTCCTGTAAACAATTACAAGTACATAAACCGACCCCTTGGGGTATCGAACCCCTTCCAGTCACAATTCTTTGGTTTATTTCTAAAATGTCCGGGACAGCGCGAACGCAGTCCCGACTACCAAAAATTACGCGCCCGAGATATCCACATTAGGGATATTCGCAGGGGTCAACCCAAGCGAAGTGCAATGCAAGGGCCTCACCCTGGGGGAACCGCCTTCTTGATCACGGTAACCCCTACGCCAGGTAAGTATGAGGAGTGCGCCGCTTCGTCTCGCCAAACCGAAAAGGGGCTGCAAAACTACAGGGAGAGTCTACAACCAGCCCGTGATGGTTTTAATACATTAACCTACGGTCTAATAGGGCGCACCTCTCTAGGACGAGAGGATCACATCCCTAAACGCACGACTAAGACACAGGATACCGCTATCTCACACTCGACACTCATTTCACTCCTGGCGTCAAATGGGCCCAAGCAACGAGCCTCGCCGCCCGGGTCGCAGCTTGCGCAAACCGCCAACAGAGCGCGCACACGTAACCGAAAGTCAAATGGAGCAGGCTCCTTTCTTCCTCTTCTCCCCAGCAGGTGGCACGTCACGCAAATCTCTGACGCCGTCTTGCCCTTACCTGTACTACTACTGCGCACTATGCGATGCCATGTGACATTGAAACTACTGCTCACCTATCACCCCTAGCGCCAACACAAGCCGAAGTCCTAAACAAACGAACTACTAGTTTTCCGCCAATATTTACTTTAGAAACGTCTTCCCAGGAAATGCTGCCGTGCGTACCACGCCCAGGCACCCCATTCGACTACTATTAAAGGCTTTTTAACGCGCCCCGCTACCACTTCTCGGCCATGTGGCCAAGATCAAAGTGTTCGCTTCTCGGCCTCTTGGCTAAGATCGAAGTGTACTATGTTCTTTGCGACAACTCTAGCAAGCTGGTAAGTTCGGTGGTCGCTAGGTGTCGCTCGCCTGCTACTGAGGGCGTGTCAGTGATCTGGCCACTGCGAGTCTCAAGACGTTGAGGCCTGCGCTTATCACGGTCCGGTGAGACGGCCAAAGCCCTCGGTGGTATAATGTCAAGCCCTTGACGGCTCACGTGGCTGAGTGGTGCAAAATTAAAAAAGGACACACTTTATGCAACCAGATTTTAAAGTGGAAATTGAACTTGTAATCAGAATAATTTTAAACCTTGTAAATTCTACATGTACAATTTGAGGCACGCGACGACCCCCCCCCCCCCCCCCCAACTCTCCTCTAACTCCATCAAATACTGGCCGAGGGAACCTTTCTCAGCCTAGGTGCCGGCGCTACCGCTTCTCGGCTTTTTTTCGCCGAGATCAAAGTGTACGTGTGTTTCTTATCAGCTTAATGGGGCCTCTGACCGCTGTCACGAGCAGAACTACGCTTTGACTCGGTCTTGAGCGTGCTCTTCCATTGGCCAGAATTTAGTATAGTCTGGTTCGGTCCACCCTGAAACAAGATAAAAGCAAAAACTAAGTCGAATATTCTGGTAACTTTTTGTTTCTTAGAAGTAGAAATAATAATAATAATAATAATAATAATAATAATAAAAAATCCATATCCATGCATGCGTTTGTTTTATTCCTGGTCTCAATTCTTCCTCTGTAGCTCTTTTGTAGGTTATAAATATTGCCAATTAGAAGAAGAAAGATTTTTTTTTTTTCAGAAGAAAAGAGGAAACGAAAAATAATCTCTCTAAGGGTCCTAGCGGTATGTATGACCTTTTATACACGAAAAAAAAAAAAAAGGAAAAAAAGTTCACACACTCATCCGAATGGAAACGTCTGTGAACAGGGAGAAAGAGATACTCTTACGATCTGAAGGGTAACCTCCGCTCTGCTACGTTACAAGAAACGGGCTTTCCGTTTCTTAACAGCAGGCAGGAGTATGCCCTCACACCGTACAGCTCAAGGATATTGTTTGGAATTGTTTCAGCAAAACATGGGGAAGTGCAAAAATCACAAACCTTTATTTCTCTCCTGTAAACAATTACAAGTACATAAACCGACCCCTTGGGGTATCGAACCCCTTCCAGTCACAATTCTTTGGTTTATTTCTAAAATGTCCGGGACAGCGCGAACGCAGTCCCGACTACCAAAAATTACGCGCCCGAGATATCCACATTAGGGATATTCGCAGGGGTCAACCCAAGCGAAGTGCAATGCAAGGGCCTCACCCTGGGGGAACCGCCTTCTTGATCACGGTAACCCCTACGCCAGGTAAGTATGAGGAGTGCGCCGCTTCGTCTCGCCAAACCGAAAAGGGGCTGCAAAACTACAGGGAGAGTCTACAACCAGCCCGTGATGGTTTTAATACATTAACCTACGGTCTAATAGGGCGCACCTCTCTAGGACGAGAGGATCACATCCCTAAACGCACGACTAAGACACAGGATACCGCTATCTCACACTCGACACTCATTTCACTCCTGGCGTCAAATGGGCCCAAGCAACGAGCCTCGCCGCCCGGGTCGCAGCTTGCGCAAACCGCCAACAGAGCGCGCACACGTAACCGAAAGTCAAATGGAGCAGGCTCCTTTCTTCCTCTTCTCCCCAGCAGGTGGCACGTCACGCAAATCTCTGACGCCGTCTTGCCCTTACCTGTACTACTACTGCGCACTATGCGATGCCATGTGACATTGAAACTACTGCTCACCTATCACCCCTAGCGCCAACACAAGCCGAAGTCCTAAACAAACGAACTACTAGTTTTCCGCCAATATTTACTTTAGAAACGTCTTCCCAGGAAATGCTGCCGTGCGTACCACGCCCAGGCACCCCATTCGACTACTATTAAAGGCTTTTTAACGCGCCCCGCTACCACTTCTCGGCCATGTGGCCAAGATCAAAGTGTTCGCTTCTCGGCCTCTTGGCTAAGATCGAAGTGTACTATGTTCTTTGCGACAACTCTAGCAAGCTGGTAAGTTCGGTGGTCGCTAGGTGTCGCTCGCCTGCTACTGAGGGCGTGTCAGTGATCTGGCCACTGCGAGTCTCAAGACGTTGAGGCCTGCGCTTATCACGGTCCGGTGAGACGGCCAAAGCCCTCGGTGGTATAATGTCAAGCCCTTGACGGCTCACGTGGCTGAGTGGTGCAAAATTAAAAAAGGACACACTTTATGCAACCAGATTTTAAAGTGGAAATTGAACTTGTAATCAGAATAATTTTAAACCTTGTAAATTCTACATGTACAATTTGAGGCACGCGACGACCCCCCCCCCCCCCCCCCAACTCTCCTCTAACTCCATCAAATACTGGCCGAGGGAACCTTTCTCAGCCTAGGTGCCGGCGCTACCGCTTCTCGGCTTTTTTTCGCCGAGATCAAAGTGTACGTGTGTTTCTTATCAGCTTAATGGGGCCTCTGACCGCTGTCACGAGCAGAACTACGCTTTGACTCGGTCTTGAGCGTGCTCTTCCATTGGCCAGAATTTAGTATAGTCTGGTTCGGTCCACCCTGAAACAAGATAAAAGCAAAAACTAAGTCGAATATTCTGGTAACTTTTTGTTTCTTAGAAGTAGAAATAATAATAATAATAATAATAATAATAATAATAAAAAATCCATATCCATGCATGCGTTTGTTTTATTCCTGGTCTCAATTCTTCCTCTGTAGCTCTTTTGTAGGTTATAAATATTGCCAATTAGAAGAAGAAAGATTTTTTTTTTTTCAGAAGAAAAGAGGAAACGAAAAATAATCTCTCTAAGGGTCCTAGCGGTATGTATGACCTTTTATACACGAAAAAAAAAAAAAAGGAAAAAAAGTTCACACACTCATCCGAATGGAAACGTCTGTGAACAGGGAGAAAGAGATACTCTTACGATCTGAAGGGTAACCTCCGCTCTGCTACGTTACAAGAAACGGGCTTTCCGTTTCTTAACAGCAGGCAGGAGTATGCCCTCACACCGTACAGCTCAAGGATATTGTTTGGAATTGTTTCAGCAAAACATGGGGAAGTGCAAAAATCACAAACCTTTATTTCTCTCCTGTAAACAATTACAAGTACATAAACCGACCCCTTGGGGTATCGAACCCCTTCCAGTCACAATTCTTTGGTTTATTTCTAAAATGTCCGGGACAGCGCGAACGCAGTCCCGACTACCAAAAATTACGCGCCCGAGATATCCACATTAGGGATATTCGCAGGGGTCAACCCAAGCGAAGTGCAATGCAAGGGCCTCACCCTGGGGGAACCGCCTTCTTGATCACGGTAACCCCTACGCCAGGTAAGTATGAGGAGTGCGCCGCTTCGTCTCGCCAAACCGAAAAGGGGCTGCAAAACTACAGGGAGAGTCTACAACCAGCCCGTGATGGTTTTAATACATTAACCTACGGTCTAATAGGGCGCACCTCTCTAGGACGAGAGGATCACATCCCTAAACGCACGACTAAGACACAGGATACCGCTATCTCACACTCGACACTCATTTCACTCCTGGCGTCAAATGGGCCCAAGCAACGAGCCTCGCCGCCCGGGTCGCAGCTTGCGCAAACCGCCAACAGAGCGCGCACACGTAACCGAAAGTCAAATGGAGCAGGCTCCTTTCTTCCTCTTCTCCCCAGCAGGTGGCACGTCACGCAAATCTCTGACGCCGTCTTGCCCTTACCTGTACTACTACTGCGCACTATGCGATGCCATGTGACATTGAAACTACTGCTCACCTATCACCCCTAGCGCCAACACAAGCCGAAGTCCTAAACAAACGAACTACTAGTTTTCCGCCAATATTTACTTTAGAAACGTCTTCCCAGGAAATGCTGCCGTGCGTACCACGCCCAGGCACCCCATTCGACTACTATTAAAGGCTTTTTAACGCGCCCCGCTACCACTTCTCGGCCATGTGGCCAAGATCAAAGTGTTCGCTTCTCGGCCTCTTGGCTAAGATCGAAGTGTACTATGTTCTTTGCGACAACTCTAGCAAGCTGGTAAGTTCGGTGGTCGCTAGGTGTCGCTCGCCTGCTACTGAGGGCGTGTCAGTGATCTGGCCACTGCGAGTCTCAAGACGTTGAGGCCTGCGCTTATCACGGTCCGGTGAGACGGCCAAAGCCCTCGGTGGTATAATGTCAAGCCCTTGACGGCTCACGTGGCTGAGTGGTGCAAAATTAAAAAAGGACACACTTTATGCAACCAGATTTTAAAGTGGAAATTGAACTTGTAATCAGAATAATTTTAAACCTTGTAAATTCTACATGTACAATTTGAGGCACGCGACGACCCCCCCCCCCCCCCCCCAACTCTCCTCTAACTCCATCAAATACTGGCCGAGGGAACCTTTCTCAGCCTAGGTGCCGGCGCTACCGCTTCTCGGCTTTTTTTCGCCGAGATCAAAGTGTACGTGTGTTTCTTATCAGCTTAATGGGGCCTCTGACCGCTGTCACGAGCAGAACTACGCTTTGACTCGGTCTTGAGCGTGCTCTTCCATTGGCCAGAATTTAGTATAGTCTGGTTCGGTCCACCCTGAAACAAGATAAAAGCAAAAACTAAGTCGAATATTCTGGTAACTTTTTGTTTCTTAGAAGTAGAAATAATAATAATAATAATAATAATAATAATAATAAAAAATCCATATCCATGCATGCGTTTGTTTTATTCCTGGTCTCAATTCTTCCTCTGTAGCTCTTTTGTAGGTTATAAATATTGCCAATTAGAAGAAGAAAGATTTTTTTTTTTTCAGAAGAAAAGAGGAAACGAAAAATAATCTCTCTAAGGGTCCTAGCGGTATGTATGACCTTTTATACACGAAAAAAAAAAAAAAGGAAAAAAAGTTCACACACTCATCCGAATGGAAACGTCTGTGAACAGGGAGAAAGAGATACTCTTACGATCTGAAGGGTAACCTCCGCTCTGCTACGTTACAAGAAACGGGCTTTCCGTTTCTTAACAGCAGGCAGGAGTATGCCCTCACACCGTACAGCTCAAGGATATTGTTTGGAATTGTTTCAGCAAAACATGGGGAAGTGCAAAAATCACAAACCTTTATTTCTCTCCTGTAAACAATTACAAGTACATAAACCGACCCCTTGGGGTATCGAACCCCTTCCAGTCACAATTCTTTGGTTTATTTCTAAAATGTCCGGGACAGCGCGAACGCAGTCCCGACTACCAAAAATTACGCGCCCGAGATATCCACATTAGGGATATTCGCAGGGGTCAACCCAAGCGAAGTGCAATGCAAGGGCCTCACCCTGGGGGAACCGCCTTCTTGATCACGGTAACCCCTACGCCAGGTAAGTATGAGGAGTGCGCCGCTTCGTCTCGCCAAACCGAAAAGGGGCTGCAAAACTACAGGGAGAGTCTACAACCAGCCCGTGATGGTTTTAATACATTAACCTACGGTCTAATAGGGCGCACCTCTCTAGGACGAGAGGATCACATCCCTAAACGCACGACTAAGACACAGGATACCGCTATCTCACACTCGACACTCATTTCACTCCTGGCGTCAAATGGGCCCAAGCAACGAGCCTCGCCGCCCGGGTCGCAGCTTGCGCAAACCGCCAACAGAGCGCGCACACGTAACCGAAAGTCAAATGGAGCAGGCTCCTTTCTTCCTCTTCTCCCCAGCAGGTGGCACGTCACGCAAATCTCTGACGCCGTCTTGCCCTTACCTGTACTACTACTGCGCACTATGCGATGCCATGTGACATTGAAACTACTGCTCACCTATCACCCCTAGCGCCAACACAAGCCGAAGTCCTAAACAAACGAACTACTAGTTTTCCGCCAATATTTACTTTAGAAACGTCTTCCCAGGAAATGCTGCCGTGCGTACCACGCCCAGGCACCCCATTCGACTACTATTAAAGGCTTTTTAACGCGCCCCGCTACCACTTCTCGGCCATGTGGCCAAGATCAAAGTGTTCGCTTCTCGGCCTCTTGGCTAAGATCGAAGTGTACTATGTTCTTTGCGACAACTCTAGCAAGCTGGTAAGTTCGGTGGTCGCTAGGTGTCGCTCGCCTGCTACTGAGGGCGTGTCAGTGATCTGGCCACTGCGAGTCTCAAGACGTTGAGGCCTGCGCTTATCACGGTCCGGTGAGACGGCCAAAGCCCTCGGTGGTATAATGTCAAGCCCTTGACGGCTCACGTGGCTGAGTGGTGCAAAATTAAAAAAGGACACACTTTATGCAACCAGATTTTAAAGTGGAAATTGAACTTGTAATCAGAATAATTTTAAACCTTGTAAATTCTACATGTACAATTTGAGGCACGCGACGACCCCCCCCCCCCCCCCCCAACTCTCCTCTAACTCCATCAAATACTGGCCGAGGGAACCTTTCTCAGCCTAGGTGCCGGCGCTACCGCTTCTCGGCTTTTTTTCGCCGAGATCAAAGTGTACGTGTGTTTCTTATCAGCTTAATGGGGCCTCTGACCGCTGTCACGAGCAGAACTACGCTTTGACTCGGTCTTGAGCGTGCTCTTCCATTGGCCAGAATTTAGTATAGTCTGGTTCGGTCCACCCTGAAACAAGATAAAAGCAAAAACTAAGTCGAATATTCTGGTAACTTTTTGTTTCTTAGAAGTAGAAATAATAATAATAATAATAATAATAATAATAATAAAAAATCCATATCCATGCATGCGTTTGTTTTATTCCTGGTCTCAATTCTTCCTCTGTAGCTCTTTTGTAGGTTATAAATATTGCCAATTAGAAGAAGAAAGATTTTTTTTTTTTCAGAAGAAAAGAGGAAACGAAAAATAATCTCTCTAAGGGTCCTAGCGGTATGTATGACCTTTTATACACGAAAAAAAAAAAAAAGGAAAAAAAGTTCACACACTCATCCGAATGGAAACGTCTGTGAACAGGGAGAAAGAGATACTCTTACGATCTGAAGGGTAACCTCCGCTCTGCTACGTTACAAGAAACGGGCTTTCCGTTTCTTAACAGCAGGCAGGAGTATGCCCTCACACCGTACAGCTCAAGGATATTGTTTGGAATTGTTTCAGCAAAACATGGGGAAGTGCAAAAATCACAAACCTTTATTTCTCTCCTGTAAACAATTACAAGTACATAAACCGACCCCTTGGGGTATCGAACCCCTTCCAGTCACAATTCTTTGGTTTATTTCTAAAATGTCCGGGACAGCGCGAACGCAGTCCCGACTACCAAAAATTACGCGCCCGAGATATCCACATTAGGGATATTCGCAGGGGTCAACCCAAGCGAAGTGCAATGCAAGGGCCTCACCCTGGGGGAACCGCCTTCTTGATCACGGTAACCCCTACGCCAGGTAAGTATGAGGAGTGCGCCGCTTCGTCTCGCCAAACCGAAAAGGGGCTGCAAAACTACAGGGAGAGTCTACAACCAGCCCGTGATGGTTTTAATACATTAACCTACGGTCTAATAGGGCGCACCTCTCTAGGACGAGAGGATCACATCCCTAAACGCACGACTAAGACACAGGATACCGCTATCTCACACTCGACACTCATTTCACTCCTGGCGTCAAATGGGCCCAAGCAACGAGCCTCGCCGCCCGGGTCGCAGCTTGCGCAAACCGCCAACAGAGCGCGCACACGTAACCGAAAGTCAAATGGAGCAGGCTCCTTTCTTCCTCTTCTCCCCAGCAGGTGGCACGTCACGCAAATCTCTGACGCCGTCTTGCCCTTACCTGTACTACTACTGCGCACTATGCGATGCCATGTGACATTGAAACTACTGCTCACCTATCACCCCTAGCGCCAACACAAGCCGAAGTCCTAAACAAACGAACTACTAGTTTTCCGCCAATATTTACTTTAGAAACGTCTTCCCAGGAAATGCTGCCGTGCGTACCACGCCCAGGCACCCCATTCGACTACTATTAAAGGCTTTTTAACGCGCCCCGCTACCACTTCTCGGCCATGTGGCCAAGATCAAAGTGTTCGCTTCTCGGCCTCTTGGCTAAGATCGAAGTGTACTATGTTCTTTGCGACAACTCTAGCAAGCTGGTAAGTTCGGTGGTCGCTAGGTGTCGCTCGCCTGCTACTGAGGGCGTGTCAGTGATCTGGCCACTGCGAGTCTCAAGACGTTGAGGCCTGCGCTTATCACGGTCCGGTGAGACGGCCAAAGCCCTCGGTGGTATAATGTCAAGCCCTTGACGGCTCACGTGGCTGAGTGGTGCAAAATTAAAAAAGGACACACTTTATGCAACCAGATTTTAAAGTGGAAATTGAACTTGTAATCAGAATAATTTTAAACCTTGTAAATTCTACATGTACAATTTGAGGCACGCGACGACCCCCCCCCCCCCCCCCCAACTCTCCTCTAACTCCATCAAATACTGGCCGAGGGAACCTTTCTCAGCCTAGGTGCCGGCGCTACCGCTTCTCGGCTTTTTTTCGCCGAGATCAAAGTGTACGTGTGTTTCTTATCAGCTTAATGGGGCCTCTGACCGCTGTCACGAGCAGAACTACGCTTTGACTCGGTCTTGAGCGTGCTCTTCCATTGGCCAGAATTTAGTATAGTCTGGTTCGGTCCACCCTGAAACAAGATAAAAGCAAAAACTAAGTCGAATATTCTGGTAACTTTTTGTTTCTTAGAAGTAGAAATAATAATAATAATAATAATAATAATAATAATAAAAAATCCATATCCATGCATGCGTTTGTTTTATTCCTGGTCTCAATTCTTCCTCTGTAGCTCTTTTGTAGGTTATAAATATTGCCAATTAGAAGAAGAAAGATTTTTTTTTTTTCAGAAGAAAAGAGGAAACGAAAAATAATCTCTCTAAGGGTCCTAGCGGTATGTATGACCTTTTATACACGAAAAAAAAAAAAAAGGAAAAAAAGTTCACACACTCATCCGAATGGAAACGTCTGTGAACAGGGAGAAAGAGATACTCTTACGATCTGAAGGGTAACCTCCGCTCTGCTACGTTACAAGAAACGGGCTTTCCGTTTCTTAACAGCAGGCAGGAGTATGCCCTCACACCGTACAGCTCAAGGATATTGTTTGGAATTGTTTCAGCAAAACATGGGGAAGTGCAAAAATCACAAACCTTTATTTCTCTCCTGTAAACAATTACAAGTACATAAACCGACCCCTTGGGGTATCGAACCCCTTCCAGTCACAATTCTTTGGTTTATTTCTAAAATGTCCGGGACAGCGCGAACGCAGTCCCGACTACCAAAAATTACGCGCCCGAGATATCCACATTAGGGATATTCGCAGGGGTCAACCCAAGCGAAGTGCAATGCAAGGGCCTCACCCTGGGGGAACCGCCTTCTTGATCACGGTAACCCCTACGCCAGGTAAGTATGAGGAGTGCGCCGCTTCGTCTCGCCAAACCGAAAAGGGGCTGCAAAACTACAGGGAGAGTCTACAACCAGCCCGTGATGGTTTTAATACATTAACCTACGGTCTAATAGGGCGCACCTCTCTAGGACGAGAGGATCACATCCCTAAACGCACGACTAAGACACAGGATACCGCTATCTCACACTCGACACTCATTTCACTCCTGGCGTCAAATGGGCCCAAGCAACGAGCCTCGCCGCCCCCCGAGAGGGCAAAACCCCCACTAGACCCCGTTTATTGAAAATATCAGAAAATACAATACAAATAATATACATATGGTGAACAGTATCCAAGAATGGGCAATGAAAGATTTTAGAGAAAATGTCCGTAGAGTACTATTTGCAAAAGAGTAAAGTGTCCATCTTGCTGGATAAAGAAAAACATTGGTACACCAATCACAGCAAAAGAAATTAACATGATCGTTAACATGAAAGGAGAAAAATACAAGAGGGTACAGTATATCAAAAGATATTTGCACACGTAAAAGGAGTCATTATAAAGTCTGTGCCGATGAACAAGAAAGGAGAGCACAAATAAGGAAAAGCAGGGGGTACGACGAACAACACAAATTAGGTACGAGAATAACGAAAAACGAAAAAGCACTAGTGAAGAGAAAATTCGAGAAAAGGAACACAAACACTATATTGCACAACACAAACTTTGTCGAGCGCATAAGGCGCTATTGTCGAAGTGTGGCAGAGGTATGCGCGACCTAAGCCAGGAGCAATGAACTCTTCCTAAACTTAAAGGAGATAGCTGAATCGAAAGTAGGTCGCGACGTTCGAAGGGAGTGGATATTAAAGAGGAGCAGGTGGAAAAAGGTGAGCAGTATGCGGGGTTCGAGTATTATTCAGGATAGAGGTAGCGAGAGGAGAGAGGGAAAGTGCTTCAGTAATAATAGGGTGACGGTAATGATGACCAGTTTGAAGATATTTAAGGCGAAGAGAATGAAGATGAGTGAGAATATGAGGAAAGTCATAGTACGGTAAAAAGTGAGCGGAAGGGGTGTCGTAAGGAAGACGATACGCGATACGAATGGCATGTCTATCAAGGCGAGAGAGGTGAACATATTCAGTAGGATGGGCTGTAATCCAGGTTAAGGAGGCATATGTTAATAAGGGGCGGATGAAGGTTTTATAGAGGGTTAGAATATGATGAGGTTTCAGGCCCCATGTGGATCCTGTTAAGGTACGAAGGGCGCGAAAACGATATAAGGCTTTACGGTGTATTGAAGCTAAATGGTGGGACCATTTAAAATTGTTTTGAAATTGGATACCGAGATAGGTAAGGAGTTTAGTTTCTACAAGAGGAGCATTATAGAGGGTAATAGGAAGACGATGACTAACAGGACGGAGACGGGCTTTAGAGCGGAAAGTGAGGAATTGGGTTTTAGTGGTATTAACGGTGAGGTGCCAGGAATTAAGCCAGGTTTCAAGGGCGGTGAAATAAGTTTGTATCTTACGGGAAAGTGACGTAAAAGTTGGTGCAAAAGCAAGGATTGCAAGGTCGTCGGCGTACTGATACAGTCGAAGAGGGGGATCAGGGTGGGGTATATCATAAGTATAGAGTATATAAAGGAGAGGGGAGAGAGGGGAACCCTGAGCTACGCCAGACAGGATAGGGAAGACATAGGAATGAGAACCCTGGATAGAAATCATGGCAGTGCGGCATTTAAGATAGTTATAAAGGAGACGAAGAATAGTAAGTGGGAGTGGAAGATGAGATAACTTATAATAAAGGCCAGCATGCCAAACAGAATCAAAGGCTTTATCAACATCTAAGCAAATGAAGGCAGCCGGTCGATGAGTGCGGAGATAAGTGTCCAGAGAGGCAGTGATATGAAAGAGATGATCATGAGTAGAAAAGTGGGGTCGGAAGCCAGCTTGAGAAGTAGGAATGAGATGGAGTGAGTGGAGGTAACGGGAGATGCGTTGACTAAGGATACCTTCAAAAATCTTGGAGAGAACTGAGAGGAGAGAAATAGGACGGTAGGAACGAGGGTCGGAGAGGGGTTTATGAGGTTTAGGAAAAAGAAGGATGATGGCTTGGCCCCAGTGGGCAGGAAAGAAGCCAGTATAGAGCAAAGTATTATAGATGGTACAAAGATGATAAATAAGAAGTATAGGGGCTTCACGAATGTGACGATAAGTAATACGATCGGAACCAGGAGCGGTATTACGCTTATGGCGGACGTAAGTGAGGATTTCATGGGGGGTGATAGGCTTATTTAAAGGGTGGGAGTAATCAACGGTACAATAATGGGAGAATGACGGTTGAAGATGATGATGGGTGGGATCGTTATGGTGAAGAATAGTAGGTTCATCAGGATGTTGATAGTGTGGGGGGTGAGAGGGGGAAAAAACAGTAGAAAAATAGTCCGCGAAAGCATCTGCCTTTTCTTTGGGTGTAGTAGGAGGAGTAGAAGCAGTAAGTATGGGATAGGTAGGGGAGGGAGTGCCAGTTTTAGTAAGTCTACGGAAAGTCGTCCAGAATTTATGTGAGTCATGTGTGGCAGTTAAGTTGTTACAAGCGTCAGTCCAATGTTTCTTCTTAATGGCTTTGATATAGGAACGGGCATGACGAAGGGTGCGTCTGTGAGCAAGGAGGGTGGTCGGATCACGAGTACGAATATAAGAATGGTAATAATCATGAGCCAGTCGAAGAAGGGAGAGGGCTTTAGGAGGGATAGGAGGTTTGGTGGGATGATAGGAATGACGAGGGATATGGAGATGGTCAGCAGTTTGGAGGGCGTGTTCGACCTGAGTAATAAGAGCATTAAGAGATGCAAAAGTAGTGGGAGGGGGTGAAGCAGGAAGGAGATTGGTAATAGTGGTGCGGTAATGAGCCCAGTTTGTTTGAGAATAACGGCGGGTAGGAGGGGGACGAGGAGGGGAAGTAGGAAGCAAATAGGAGACAGAAGGAAGAGTAAGTAAAGCTGGAAGATGATCTGAATCAATCAGAAGAAGTTTATCGATGGTCAAATAGGGGGAAAGGGAGGGGGAAAGGATTAAGGCATCAGGGGTGGAATTGGAAATAGGACGAGTGGGAAAAGGAAAAGGAACTTGTATAGCCCGGATGTCGTTAACTAAGCGAGTGAAAGTTTGATTTTGGGTGACATTATACGAAGAGATATTAATATCGGCAATCAGAATATAAGTGGAAAATTTAGAGTCAAGATACGTAATAAAGTCGACGGGAGGAGGGGTACGAGGCGGTAAATAGAGGGTAGCAATAGCAAGAGAGGATCCATTAGCAAGAAAGGTTTCAAGAATAAGATATTCGAAAGGAATAGTAGTAAAAGTATAAGAGTGCAAACGGCTGGTAACATGGCGTTTAAGACCGATAGCTACACCGCCACGAGCCTCGCCGATACGATCGGCGCGGTAGAAACGGTATTTCGAAAAACGGGGATGGTGAAGGGGTGTGAGGAAAGTTTCATTAAGAACAAAGACATCCGGATCATACAAAGACAAGGAAAGGTTCAACAGGTCTCCATGGGCTGGTAGGGAACAGATATTAGCGTAGTATAAACGTAACGTTTAACTCATAAAGGGGGAAGCAGCAAGGGGAAAAAATGCAAAATGCATCTTCGTCCCCGAATATGCTACGTCAACATGAGTATTAAACACCAGCCGGGAGGCCAATTGAACCTGTTGGAGGATAAAAGGACGGTGGAAGGGAAGGATATTTTGAAATAACATAGTAACGAACCGGATGAGGTTTTCCAGGTGAAAGGTAGGAGATTGAAAGGAGGCGTGGGTGGGAAGATCCTGGGAAATCACTGGAGTGACAGTTTCGGGATGGGCGGGGTCGGGAGCTGGACGGGATTTACATTTATAGGAAAAGGAAGGATGCGATTGGGAACAATTGACACACTTAGGATGAGACCTATTGGGGCAGTTATTAGTCAAGTGCTCCTGGCTACTACAGATGGCGCATACCTGTGCTGACGGACATGATGTTTCAGCGTGGTCGTAGCGCTGGCAGCGTCCACAACGGATCTTCTGCGGGGGTGCCAGACGAGATGGTTCCACACGGTGACGGATGCCGTAGATAACAACACCATCACGCAGGAAGGCGTCCAAGGTGGTAATATCCTGGGAGACAATCCGGATGAGAGTAGTCGGTCCTTGTGCATTTTTGATACGAACCACCCGATAAATCTGGTGGTTGGCCGAACGTAGGTGGGCAGTAATCTCGTCATCCGACCAGTCTCTGGATACCCGATAGGCCACCACTGAATGGAAGGGTGGCGAGCGGGATGATGACGTAGGAGGACGTACAGGAGGTCGACGAGTAATGTCCGTAACAGTAGCACTGTCGCCAAAGTATTCCAGGCCAACTTTGTTTTTAAAATCAGTGATGAAGGCATGAGATGTCTTGATATTGATAGAGCCATCTCTAGTCGGTTGTAGTTCCAGGTTATAATAAGGCAAGTTTGGCATGTACACACTGAGCATATGATGAACGTGCCGTGGAGTTAATTTAGTGGGGTCCTTACTCGTAAGCTTGGTGAGGAAGAAAGCAGGCGGTGGTTGAGGTGTAGAAGTAATCACACTGCGCTGGCGGATGGTGGGAGCCAGGGCCGGATTTTTCGCAGCTTGAGCATAACTACGAGACGTAGCCGGCGAGTAGTGCGCAGGGGTGGACTGAAGTGGTGCTGGTAGAGACTGCTGTCCATTTGCGTCGTCCTGGGGGTTTAAGCGGCTAATGCCGGAAACCTGAGTGTTAGTAGAACTAGGTGATGTAAGTGTGGATCCAGACGAGCTGGAACCGGCCAGCTGGCCGCACAATTTCTTACGATCTGCCTCAGATTCCGGAGAAAGTGGACGACCCACTTTGATGTTCTCAGCGTCCATATTGGGCGAGCCCGGCGGAGAGATAGCAGAGGCCATCGAAGCGTCGCGACGAGAACGAAGATCAATCACAACGTTGGAGAAAGAACTCGAACCTTCTGGAAGCAAGAAGTGAAAAACCACTCGAAACTGCTCGAAACTTCTAGAAATACCAAATACGTAACATAGAAACATCCACGAGCCGACAATATATAGGAGGAGGAGTGCGCCGCTTCGTCTCGCCAAACCGAAAAGGGGCTGCAAAACTACAGGGAGAGTCTACAACCAGCCCGTGATGGTTTTAATACATTAACCTACGGTCTAATAGGGCGCACCTCTCTAGGACGAGAGGATCACATCCCTAAACGCACGACTAAGACACAGGATACCGCTATCTCACACTCGACACTCATTTCACTCCTGGCGTCAAATGGGCCCAAGCAACGAGCCTCGCCGCCCGGGTCGCAGCTTGCGCAAACCGCCAACAGAGCGCGCACACGTAACCGAAAGTCAAATGGAGCAGGCTCCTTTCTTCCTCTTCTCCCCAGCAGGTGGCACGTCACGCAAATCTCTGACGCCGTCTTGCCCTTACCTGTACTACTACTGCGCACTATGCGATGCCATGTGACATTGAAACTACTGCTCACCTATCACCCCTAGCGCCAACACAAGCCGAAGTCCTAAACAAACGAACTACTAGTTTTCCGCCAATATTTACTTTAGAAACGTCTTCCCAGGAAATGCTGCCGTGCGTACCACGCCCAGGCACCCCATTCGACTACTATTAAAGGCTTTTTAACGCGCCCCGCTACCACTTCTCGGCCATGTGGCCAAGATCAAAGTGTTCGCTTCTCGGCCTCTTGGCTAAGATCGAAGTGTACTATGTTCTTTGCGACAACTCTAGCAAGCTGGTAAGTTCGGTGGTCGCTAGGTGTCGCTCGCCTGCTACTGAGGGCGTGTCAGTGATCTGGCCACTGCGAGTCTCAAGACGTTGAGGCCTGCGCTTATCACGGTCCGGTGAGACGGCCAAAGCCCTCGGTGGTATAATGTCAAGCCCTTGACGGCTCACGTGGCTGAGTGGTGCAAAATTAAAAAAGGACACACTTTATGCAACCAGATTTTAAAGTGGAAATTGAACTTGTAATCAGAATAATTTTAAACCTTGTAAATTCTACATGTACAATTTGAGGCACGCGACGACCCCCCCCCCCCCCCCCCAACTCTCCTCTAACTCCATCAAATACTGGCCGAGGGAACCTTTCTCAGCCTAGGTGCCGGCGCTACCGCTTCTCGGCTTTTTTTCGCCGAGATCAAAGTGTACGTGTGTTTCTTATCAGCTTAATGGGGCCTCTGACCGCTGTCACGAGCAGAACTACGCTTTGACTCGGTCTTGAGCGTGCTCTTCCATTGGCCAGAATTTAGTATAGTCTGGTTCGGTCCACCCTGAAACAAGATAAAAGCAAAAACTAAGTCGAATATTCTGGTAACTTTTTGTTTCTTAGAAGTAGAAATAATAATAATAATAATAATAATAATAATAATAAAAAATCCATATCCATGCATGCGTTTGTTTTATTCCTGGTCTCAATTCTTCCTCTGTAGCTCTTTTGTAGGTTATAAATATTGCCAATTAGAAGAAGAAAGATTTTTTTTTTTTCAGAAGAAAAGAGGAAACGAAAAATAATCTCTCTAAGGGTCCTAGCGGTATGTATGACCTTTTATACACGAAAAAAAAAAAAAAGGAAAAAAAGTTCACACACTCATCCGAATGGAAACGTCTGTGAACAGGGAGAAAGAGATACTCTTACGATCTGAAGGGTAACCTCCGCTCTGCTACGTTACAAGAAACGGGCTTTCCGTTTCTTAACAGCAGGCAGGAGTATGCCCTCACACCGTACAGCTCAAGGATATTGTTTGGAATTGTTTCAGCAAAACATGGGGAAGTGCAAAAATCACAAACCTTTATTTCTCTCCTGTAAACAATTACAAGTACATAAACCGACCCCTTGGGGTATCGAACCCCTTCCAGTCACAATTCTTTGGTTTATTTCTAAAATGTCCGGGACAGCGCGAACGCAGTCCCGACTACCAAAAATTACGCGCCCGAGATATCCACATTAGGGATATTCGCAGGGGTCAACCCAAGCGAAGTGCAATGCAAGGGCCTCACCCTGGGGGAACCGCCTTCTTGATCACGGTAACCCCTACGCCAGGTAAGTATGAGGAGTGCGCCGCTTCGTCTCGCCAAACCGAAAAGGGGCTGCAAAACTACAGGGAGAGTCTACAACCAGCCCGTGATGGTTTTAATACATTAACCTACGGTCTAATAGGGCGCACCTCTCTAGGACGAGAGGATCACATCCCTAAACGCACGACTAAGACACAGGATACCGCTATCTCACACTCGACACTCATTTCACTCCTGGCGTCAAATGGGCCCAAGCAACGAGCCTCGCCGCCCGGGTCGCAGCTTGCGCAAACCGCCAACAGAGCGCGCACACGTAACCGAAAGTCAAATGGAGCAGGCTCCTTTCTTCCTCTTCTCCCCAGCAGGTGGCACGTCACGCAAATCTCTGACGCCGTCTTGCCCTTACCTGTACTACTACTGCGCACTATGCGATGCCATGTGACATTGAAACTACTGCTCACCTATCACCCCTAGCGCCAACACAAGCCGAAGTCCTAAACAAACGAACTACTAGTTTTCCGCCAATATTTACTTTAGAAACGTCTTCCCAGGAAATGCTGCCGTGCGTACCACGCCCAGGCACCCCATTCGACTACTATTAAAGGCTTTTTAACGCGCCCCGCTACCACTTCTCGGCCATGTGGCCAAGATCAAAGTGTTCGCTTCTCGGCCTCTTGGCTAAGATCGAAGTGTACTATGTTCTTTGCGACAACTCTAGCAAGCTGGTAAGTTCGGTGGTCGCTAGGTGTCGCTCGCCTGCTACTGAGGGCGTGTCAGTGATCTGGCCACTGCGAGTCTCAAGACGTTGAGGCCTGCGCTTATCACGGTCCGGTGAGACGGCCAAAGCCCTCGGTGGTATAATGTCAAGCCCTTGACGGCTCACGTGGCTGAGTGGTGCAAAATTAAAAAAGGACACACTTTATGCAACCAGATTTTAAAGTGGAAATTGAACTTGTAATCAGAATAATTTTAAACCTTGTAAATTCTACATGTACAATTTGAGGCACGCGACGACCCCCCCCCCCCCCCCCCAACTCTCCTCTAACTCCATCAAATACTGGCCGAGGGAACCTTTCTCAGCCTAGGTGCCGGCGCTACCGCTTCTCGGCTTTTTTTCGCCGAGATCAAAGTGTACGTGTGTTTCTTATCAGCTTAATGGGGCCTCTGACCGCTGTCACGAGCAGAACTACGCTTTGACTCGGTCTTGAGCGTGCTCTTCCATTGGCCAGAATTTAGTATAGTCTGGTTCGGTCCACCCTGAAACAAGATAAAAGCAAAAACTAAGTCGAATATTCTGGTAACTTTTTGTTTCTTAGAAGTAGAAATAATAATAATAATAATAATAATAATAATAATAAAAAATCCATATCCATGCATGCGTTTGTTTTATTCCTGGTCTCAATTCTTCCTCTGTAGCTCTTTTGTAGGTTATAAATATTGCCAATTAGAAGAAGAAAGATTTTTTTTTTTTCAGAAGAAAAGAGGAAACGAAAAATAATCTCTCTAAGGGTCCTAGCGGTATGTATGACCTTTTATACACGAAAAAAAAAAAAAAGGAAAAAAAGTTCACACACTCATCCGAATGGAAACGTCTGTGAACAGGGAGAAAGAGATACTCTTACGATCTGAAGGGTAACCTCCGCTCTGCTACGTTACAAGAAACGGGCTTTCCGTTTCTTAACAGCAGGCAGGAGTATGCCCTCACACCGTACAGCTCAAGGATATTGTTTGGAATTGTTTCAGCAAAACATGGGGAAGTGCAAAAATCACAAACCTTTATTTCTCTCCTGTAAACAATTACAAGTACATAAACCGACCCCTTGGGGTATCGAACCCCTTCCAGTCACAATTCTTTGGTTTATTTCTAAAATGTCCGGGACAGCGCGAACGCAGTCCCGACTACCAAAAATTACGCGCCCGAGATATCCACATTAGGGATATTCGCAGGGGTCAACCCAAGCGAAGTGCAATGCAAGGGCCTCACCCTGGGGGAACCGCCTTCTTGATCACGGTAACCCCTACGCCAGGTAAGTATGAGGAGTGCGCCGCTTCGTCTCGCCAAACCGAAAAGGGGCTGCAAAACTACAGGGAGAGTCTACAACCAGCCCGTGATGGTTTTAATACATTAACCTACGGTCTAATAGGGCGCACCTCTCTAGGACGAGAGGATCACATCCCTAAACGCACGACTAAGACACAGGATACCGCTATCTCACACTCGACACTCATTTCACTCCTGGCGTCAAATGGGCCCAAGCAACGAGCCTCGCCGCCCGGGTCGCAGCTTGCGCAAACCGCCAACAGAGCGCGCACACGTAACCGAAAGTCAAATGGAGCAGGCTCCTTTCTTCCTCTTCTCCCCAGCAGGTGGCACGTCACGCAAATCTCTGACGCCGTCTTGCCCTTACCTGTACTACTACTGCGCACTATGCGATGCCATGTGACATTGAAACTACTGCTCACCTATCACCCCTAGCGCCAACACAAGCCGAAGTCCTAAACAAACGAACTACTAGTTTTCCGCCAATATTTACTTTAGAAACGTCTTCCCAGGAAATGCTGCCGTGCGTACCACGCCCAGGCACCCCATTCGACTACTATTAAAGGCTTTTTAACGCGCCCCGCTACCACTTCTCGGCCATGTGGCCAAGATCAAAGTGTTCGCTTCTCGGCCTCTTGGCTAAGATCGAAGTGTACTATGTTCTTTGCGACAACTCTAGCAAGCTGGTAAGTTCGGTGGTCGCTAGGTGTCGCTCGCCTGCTACTGAGGGCGTGTCAGTGATCTGGCCACTGCGAGTCTCAAGACGTTGAGGCCTGCGCTTATCACGGTCCGGTGAGACGGCCAAAGCCCTCGGTGGTATAATGTCAAGCCCTTGACGGCTCACGTGGCTGAGTGGTGCAAAATTAAAAAAGGACACACTTTATGCAACCAGATTTTAAAGTGGAAATTGAACTTGTAATCAGAATAATTTTAAACCTTGTAAATTCTACATGTACAATTTGAGGCACGCGACGACCCCCCCCCCCCCCCCCCAACTCTCCTCTAACTCCATCAAATACTGGCCGAGGGAACCTTTCTCAGCCTAGGTGCCGGCGCTACCGCTTCTCGGCTTTTTTTCGCCGAGATCAAAGTGTACGTGTGTTTCTTATCAGCTTAATGGGGCCTCTGACCGCTGTCACGAGCAGAACTACGCTTTGACTCGGTCTTGAGCGTGCTCTTCCATTGGCCAGAATTTAGTATAGTCTGGTTCGGTCCACCCTGAAACAAGATAAAAGCAAAAACTAAGTCGAATATTCTGGTAACTTTTTGTTTCTTAGAAGTAGAAATAATAATAATAATAATAATAATAATAATAATAAAAAATCCATATCCATGCATGCGTTTGTTTTATTCCTGGTCTCAATTCTTCCTCTGTAGCTCTTTTGTAGGTTATAAATATTGCCAATTAGAAGAAGAAAGATTTTTTTTTTTTCAGAAGAAAAGAGGAAACGAAAAATAATCTCTCTAAGGGTCCTAGCGGTATGTATGACCTTTTATACACGAAAAAAAAAAAAAAGGAAAAAAAGTTCACACACTCATCCGAATGGAAACGTCTGTGAACAGGGAGAAAGAGATACTCTTACGATCTGAAGGGTAACCTCCGCTCTGCTACGTTACAAGAAACGGGCTTTCCGTTTCTTAACAGCAGGCAGGAGTATGCCCTCACACCGTACAGCTCAAGGATATTGTTTGGAATTGTTTCAGCAAAACATGGGGAAGTGCAAAAATCACAAACCTTTATTTCTCTCCTGTAAACAATTACAAGTACATAAACCGACCCCTTGGGGTATCGAACCCCTTCCAGTCACAATTCTTTGGTTTATTTCTAAAATGTCCGGGACAGCGCGAACGCAGTCCCGACTACCAAAAATTACGCGCCCGAGATATCCACATTAGGGATATTCGCAGGGGTCAACCCAAGCGAAGTGCAATGCAAGGGCCTCACCCTGGGGGAACCGCCTTCTTGATCACGGTAACCCCTACGCCAGGTAAGTATGAGGAGTGCGCCGCTTCGTCTCGCCAAACCGAAAAGGGGCTGCAAAACTACAGGGAGAGTCTACAACCAGCCCGTGATGGTTTTAATACATTAACCTACGGTCTAATAGGGCGCACCTCTCTAGGACGAGAGGATCACATCCCTAAACGCACGACTAAGACACAGGATACCGCTATCTCACACTCGACACTCATTTCACTCCTGGCGTCAAATGGGCCCAAGCAACGAGCCTCGCCGCCCGGGTCGCAGCTTGCGCAAACCGCCAACAGAGCGCGCACACGTAACCGAAAGTCAAATGGAGCAGGCTCCTTTCTTCCTCTTCTCCCCAGCAGGTGGCACGTCACGCAAATCTCTGACGCCGTCTTGCCCTTACCTGTACTACTACTGCGCACTATGCGATGCCATGTGACATTGAAACTACTGCTCACCTATCACCCCTAGCGCCAACACAAGCCGAAGTCCTAAACAAACGAACTACTAGTTTTCCGCCAATATTTACTTTAGAAACGTCTTCCCAGGAAATGCTGCCGTGCGTACCACGCCCAGGCACCCCATTCGACTACTATTAAAGGCTTTTTAACGCGCCCCGCTACCACTTCTCGGCCATGTGGCCAAGATCAAAGTGTTCGCTTCTCGGCCTCTTGGCTAAGATCGAAGTGTACTATGTTCTTTGCGACAACTCTAGCAAGCTGGTAAGTTCGGTGGTCGCTAGGTGTCGCTCGCCTGCTACTGAGGGCGTGTCAGTGATCTGGCCACTGCGAGTCTCAAGACGTTGAGGCCTGCGCTTATCACGGTCCGGTGAGACGGCCAAAGCCCTCGGTGGTATAATGTCAAGCCCTTGACGGCTCACGTGGCTGAGTGGTGCAAAATTAAAAAAGGACACACTTTATGCAACCAGATTTTAAAGTGGAAATTGAACTTGTAATCAGAATAATTTTAAACCTTGTAAATTCTACATGTACAATTTGAGGCACGCGACGACCCCCCCCCCCCCCCCCCAACTCTCCTCTAACTCCATCAAATACTGGCCGAGGGAACCTTTCTCAGCCTAGGTGCCGGCGCTACCGCTTCTCGGCTTTTTTTCGCCGAGATCAAAGTGTACGTGTGTTTCTTATCAGCTTAATGGGGCCTCTGACCGCTGTCACGAGCAGAACTACGCTTTGACTCGGTCTTGAGCGTGCTCTTCCATTGGCCAGAATTTAGTATAGTCTGGTTCGGTCCACCCTGAAACAAGATAAAAGCAAAAACTAAGTCGAATATTCTGGTAACTTTTTGTTTCTTAGAAGTAGAAATAATAATAATAATAATAATAATAATAATAATAAAAAATCCATATCCATGCATGCGTTTGTTTTATTCCTGGTCTCAATTCTTCCTCTGTAGCTCTTTTGTAGGTTATAAATATTGCCAATTAGAAGAAGAAAGATTTTTTTTTTTTCAGAAGAAAAGAGGAAACGAAAAATAATCTCTCTAAGGGTCCTAGCGGTATGTATGACCTTTTATACACGAAAAAAAAAAAAAAGGAAAAAAAGTTCACACACTCATCCGAATGGAAACGTCTGTGAACAGGGAGAAAGAGATACTCTTACGATCTGAAGGGTAACCTCCGCTCTGCTACGTTACAAGAAACGGGCTTTCCGTTTCTTAACAGCAGGCAGGAGTATGCCCTCACACCGTACAGCTCAAGGATATTGTTTGGAATTGTTTCAGCAAAACATGGGGAAGTGCAAAAATCACAAACCTTTATTTCTCTCCTGTAAACAATTACAAGTACATAAACCGACCCCTTGGGGTATCGAACCCCTTCCAGTCACAATTCTTTGGTTTATTTCTAAAATGTCCGGGACAGCGCGAACGCAGTCCCGACTACCAAAAATTACGCGCCCGAGATATCCACATTAGGGATATTCGCAGGGGTCAACCCAAGCGAAGTGCAATGCAAGGGCCTCACCCTGGGGGAACCGCCTTCTTGATCACGGTAACCCCTACGCCAGGTAAGTATGAGGAGTGCGCCGCTTCGTCTCGCCAAACCGAAAAGGGGCTGCAAAACTACAGGGAGAGTCTACAACCAGCCCGTGATGGTTTTAATACATTAACCTACGGTCTAATAGGGCGCACCTCTCTAGGACGAGAGGATCACATCCCTAAACGCACGACTAAGACACAGGATACCGCTATCTCACACTCGACACTCATTTCACTCCTGGCGTCAAATGGGCCCAAGCAACGAGCCTCGCCGCCCGGGTCGCAGCTTGCGCAAACCGCCAACAGAGCGCGCACACGTAACCGAAAGTCAAATGGAGCAGGCTCCTTTCTTCCTCTTCTCCCCAGCAGGTGGCACGTCACGCAAATCTCTGACGCCGTCTTGCCCTTACCTGTACTACTACTGCGCACTATGCGATGCCATGTGACATTGAAACTACTGCTCACCTATCACCCCTAGCGCCAACACAAGCCGAAGTCCTAAACAAACGAACTACTAGTTTTCCGCCAATATTTACTTTAGAAACGTCTTCCCAGGAAATGCTGCCGTGCGTACCACGCCCAGGCACCCCATTCGACTACTATTAAAGGCTTTTTAACGCGCCCCGCTACCACTTCTCGGCCATGTGGCCAAGATCAAAGTGTTCGCTTCTCGGCCTCTTGGCTAAGATCGAAGTGTACTATGTTCTTTGCGACAACTCTAGCAAGCTGGTAAGTTCGGTGGTCGCTAGGTGTCGCTCGCCTGCTACTGAGGGCGTGTCAGTGATCTGGCCACTGCGAGTCTCAAGACGTTGAGGCCTGCGCTTATCACGGTCCGGTGAGACGGCCAAAGCCCTCGGTGGTATAATGTCAAGCCCTTGACGGCTCACGTGGCTGAGTGGTGCAAAATTAAAAAAGGACACACTTTATGCAACCAGATTTTAAAGTGGAAATTGAACTTGTAATCAGAATAATTTTAAACCTTGTAAATTCTACATGTACAATTTGAGGCACGCGACGACCCCCCCCCCCCCCCCCCAACTCTCCTCTAACTCCATCAAATACTGGCCGAGGGAACCTTTCTCAGCCTAGGTGCCGGCGCTACCGCTTCTCGGCTTTTTTTCGCCGAGATCAAAGTGTACGTGTGTTTCTTATCAGCTTAATGGGGCCTCTGACCGCTGTCACGAGCAGAACTACGCTTTGACTCGGTCTTGAGCGTGCTCTTCCATTGGCCAGAATTTAGTATAGTCTGGTTCGGTCCACCCTGAAACAAGATAAAAGCAAAAACTAAGTCGAATATTCTGGTAACTTTTTGTTTCTTAGAAGTAGAAATAATAATAATAATAATAATAATAATAATAATAAAAAATCCATATCCATGCATGCGTTTGTTTTATTCCTGGTCTCAATTCTTCCTCTGTAGCTCTTTTGTAGGTTATAAATATTGCCAATTAGAAGAAGAAAGATTTTTTTTTTTTCAGAAGAAAAGAGGAAACGAAAAATAATCTCTCTAAGGGTCCTAGCGGTATGTATGACCTTTTATACACGAAAAAAAAAAAAAAGGAAAAAAAGTTCACACACTCATCCGAATGGAAACGTCTGTGAACAGGGAGAAAGAGATACTCTTACGATCTGAAGGGTAACCTCCGCTCTGCTACGTTACAAGAAACGGGCTTTCCGTTTCTTAACAGCAGGCAGGAGTATGCCCTCACACCGTACAGCTCAAGGATATTGTTTGGAATTGTTTCAGCAAAACATGGGGAAGTGCAAAAATCACAAACCTTTATTTCTCTCCTGTAAACAATTACAAGTACATAAACCGACCCCTTGGGGTATCGAACCCCTTCCAGTCACAATTCTTTGGTTTATTTCTAAAATGTCCGGGACAGCGCGAACGCAGTCCCGACTACCAAAAATTACGCGCCCGAGATATCCACATTAGGGATATTCGCAGGGGTCAACCCAAGCGAAGTGCAATGCAAGGGCCTCACCCTGGGGGAACCGCCTTCTTGATCACGGTAACCCCTACGCCAGGTAAGTATGAGGAGTGCGCCGCTTCGTCTCGCCAAACCGAAAAGGGGCTGCAAAACTACAGGGAGAGTCTACAACCAGCCCGTGATGGTTTTAATACATTAACCTACGGTCTAATAGGGCGCACCTCTCTAGGACGAGAGGATCACATCCCTAAACGCACGACTAAGACACAGGATACCGCTATCTCACACTCGACACTCATTTCACTCCTGGCGTCAAATGGGCCCAAGCAACGAGCCTCGCCGCCCGGGTCGCAGCTTGCGCAAACCGCCAACAGAGCGCGCACACGTAACCGAAAGTCAAATGGAGCAGGCTCCTTTCTTCCTCTTCTCCCCAGCAGGTGGCACGTCACGCAAATCTCTGACGCCGTCTTGCCCTTACCTGTACTACTACTGCGCACTATGCGATGCCATGTGACATTGAAACTACTGCTCACCTATCACCCCTAGCGCCAACACAAGCCGAAGTCCTAAACAAACGAACTACTAGTTTTCCGCCAATATTTACTTTAGAAACGTCTTCCCAGGAAATGCTGCCGTGCGTACCACGCCCAGGCACCCCATTCGACTACTATTAAAGGCTTTTTAACGCGCCCCGCTACCACTTCTCGGCCATGTGGCCAAGATCAAAGTGTTCGCTTCTCGGCCTCTTGGCTAAGATCGAAGTGTACTATGTTCTTTGCGACAACTCTAGCAAGCTGGTAAGTTCGGTGGTCGCTAGGTGTCGCTCGCCTGCTACTGAGGGCGTGTCAGTGATCTGGCCACTGCGAGTCTCAAGACGTTGAGGCCTGCGCTTATCACGGTCCGGTGAGACGGCCAAAGCCCTCGGTGGTATAATGTCAAGCCCTTGACGGCTCACGTGGCTGAGTGGTGCAAAATTAAAAAAGGACACACTTTATGCAACCAGATTTTAAAGTGGAAATTGAACTTGTAATCAGAATAATTTTAAACCTTGTAAATTCTACATGTACAATTTGAGGCACGCGACGACCCCCCCCCCCCCCCCCCAACTCTCCTCTAACTCCATCAAATACTGGCCGAGGGAACCTTTCTCAGCCTAGGTGCCGGCGCTACCGCTTCTCGGCTTTTTTTCGCCGAGATCAAAGTGTACGTGTGTTTCTTATCAGCTTAATGGGGCCTCTGACCGCTGTCACGAGCAGAACTACGCTTTGACTCGGTCTTGAGCGTGCTCTTCCATTGGCCAGAATTTAGTATAGTCTGGTTCGGTCCACCCTGAAACAAGATAAAAGCAAAAACTAAGTCGAATATTCTGGTAACTTTTTGTTTCTTAGAAGTAGAAATAATAATAATAATAATAATAATAATAATAATAAAAAATCCATATCCATGCATGCGTTTGTTTTATTCCTGGTCTCAATTCTTCCTCTGTAGCTCTTTTGTAGGTTATAAATATTGCCAATTAGAAGAAGAAAGATTTTTTTTTTTTCAGAAGAAAAGAGGAAACGAAAAATAATCTCTCTAAGGGTCCTAGCGGTATGTATGACCTTTTATACACGAAAAAAAAAAAAAAGGAAAAAAAGTTCACACACTCATCCGAATGGAAACGTCTGTGAACAGGGAGAAAGAGATACTCTTACGATCTGAAGGGTAACCTCCGCTCTGCTACGTTACAAGAAACGGGCTTTCCGTTTCTTAACAGCAGGCAGGAGTATGCCCTCACACCGTACAGCTCAAGGATATTGTTTGGAATTGTTTCAGCAAAACATGGGGAAGTGCAAAAATCACAAACCTTTATTTCTCTCCTGTAAACAATTACAAGTACATAAACCGACCCCTTGGGGTATCGAACCCCTTCCAGTCACAATTCTTT
The DNA here is from genome assembly GCF_040414725.1 of Anabrus simplex. Lineage (NCBI taxonomy): Eukaryota > Metazoa > Arthropoda > Insecta > Orthoptera > Tettigoniidae > Anabrus > Anabrus simplex. The sequence goes on from NC_090265.1 coordinate 53,944, forward strand.
GGTTTATTTCTAAAATGTCCGGGACAGCGCGAACGCAGTCCCGACTACCAAAAATTACGCGCCCGAGATATCCACATTAGGGATATTCGCAGGGGTCAACCCAAGCGAAGTGCAATGCAAGGGCCTCACCCTGGGGGAACCGCCTTCTTGATCACGGTAACCCCTACGCCAGGTAAGTATGAGGAGTGCGCCGCTTCGTCTCGCCAAACCGAAAAGGGGCTGCAAAACTACAGGGAGAGTCTACAACCAGCCCGTGATGGTTTTAATACATTAACCTACGGTCTAATAGGGCGCACCTCTCTAGGACGAGAGGATCACATCCCTAAACGCACGACTAAGACACAGGATACCGCTATCTCACACTCGACACTCATTTCACTCCTGGCGTCAAATGGGCCCAAGCAACGAGCCTCGCCGCCCGGGTCGCAGCTTGCGCAAACCGCCAACAGAGCGCGCACACGTAACCGAAAGTCAAATGGAGCAGGCTCCTTTCTTCCTCTTCTCCCCAGCAGGTGGCACGTCACGCAAATCTCTGACGCCGTCTTGCCCTTACCTGTACTACTACTGCGCACTATGCGATGCCATGTGACATTGAAACTACTGCTCACCTATCACCCCTAGCGCCAACACAAGCCGAAGTCCTAAACAAACGAACTACTAGTTTTCCGCCAATATTTACTTTAGAAACGTCTTCCCAGGAAATGCTGCCGTGCGTACCACGCCCAGGCACCCCATTCGACTACTATTAAAGGCTTTTTAACGCGCCCCGCTACCACTTCTCGGCCATGTGGCCAAGATCAAAGTGTTCGCTTCTCGGCCTCTTGGCTAAGATCGAAGTGTACTATGTTCTTTGCGACAACTCTAGCAAGCTGGTAAGTTCGGTGGTCGCTAGGTGTCGCTCGCCTGCTACTGAGGGCGTGTCAGTGATCTGGCCACTGCGAGTCTCAAGACGTTGAGGCCTGCGCTTATCACGGTCCGGTGAGACGGCCAAAGCCCTCGGTGGTATAATGTCAAGCCCTTGACGGCTCACGTGGCTGAGTGGTGCAAAATTAAAAAAGGACACACTTTATGCAACCAGATTTTAAAGTGGAAATTGAACTTGTAATCAGAATAATTTTAAACCTTGTAAATTCTACATGTACAATTTGAGGCACGCGACGACCCCCCCCCCCCCCCCCCAACTCTCCTCTAACTCCATCAAATACTGGCCGAGGGAACCTTTCTCAGCCTAGGTGCCGGCGCTACCGCTTCTCGGCTTTTTTTCGCCGAGATCAAAGTGTACGTGTGTTTCTTATCAGCTTAATGGGGCCTCTGACCGCTGTCACGAGCAGAACTACGCTTTGACTCGGTCTTGAGCGTGCTCTTCCATTGGCCAGAATTTAGTATAGTCTGGTTCGGTCCACCCTGAAACAAGATAAAAGCAAAAACTAAGTCGAATATTCTGGTAACTTTTTGTTTCTTAGAAGTAGAAATAATAATAATAATAATAATAATAATAATAATAAAAAATCCATATCCATGCATGCGTTTGTTTTATTCCTGGTCTCAATTCTTCCTCTGTAGCTCTTTTGTAGGTTATAAATATTGCCAATTAGAAGAAGAAAGATTTTTTTTTTTTCAGAAGAAAAGAGGAAACGAAAAATAATCTCTCTAAGGGTCCTAGCGGTATGTATGACCTTTTATACACGAAAAAAAAAAAAAAGGAAAAAAAGTTCACACACTCATCCGAATGGAAACGTCTGTGAACAGGGAGAAAGAGATACTCTTACGATCTGAAGGGTAACCTCCGCTCTGCTACGTTACAAGAAACGGGCTTTCCGTTTCTTAACAGCAGGCAGGAGTATGCCCTCACACCGTACAGCTCAAGGATATTGTTTGGAATTGTTTCAGCAAAACATGGGGAAGTGCAAAAATCACAAACCTTTATTTCTCTCCTGTAAACAATTACAAGTACATAAACCGACCCCTTGGGGTATCGAACCCCTTCCAGTCACAATTCTTTGGTTTATTTCTAAAATGTCCGGGACAGCGCGAACGCAGTCCCGACTACCAAAAATTACGCGCCCGAGATATCCACATTAGGGATATTCGCAGGGGTCAACCCAAGCGAAGTGCAATGCAAGGGCCTCACCCTGGGGGAACCGCCTTCTTGATCACGGTAACCCCTACGCCAGGTAAGTATGAGGAGTGCGCCGCTTCGTCTCGCCAAACCGAAAAGGGGCTGCAAAACTACAGGGAGAGTCTACAACCAGCCCGTGATGGTTTTAATACATTAACCTACGGTCTAATAGGGCGCACCTCTCTAGGACGAGAGGATCACATCCCTAAACGCACGACTAAGACACAGGATACCGCTATCTCACACTCGACACTCATTTCACTCCTGGCGTCAAATGGGCCCAAGCAACGAGCCTCGCCGCCCGGGTCGCAGCTTGCGCAAACCGCCAACAGAGCGCGCACACGTAACCGAAAGTCAAATGGAGCAGGCTCCTTTCTTCCTCTTCTCCCCAGCAGGTGGCACGTCACGCAAATCTCTGACGCCGTCTTGCCCTTACCTGTACTACTACTGCGCACTATGCGATGCCATGTGACATTGAAACTACTGCTCACCTATCACCCCTAGCGCCAACACAAGCCGAAGTCCTAAACAAACGAACTACTAGTTTTCCGCCAATATTTACTTTAGAAACGTCTTCCCAGGAAATGCTGCCGTGCGTACCACGCCCAGGCACCCCATTCGACTACTATTAAAGGCTTTTTAACGCGCCCCGCTACCACTTCTCGGCCATGTGGCCAAGATCAAAGTGTTCGCTTCTCGGCCTCTTGGCTAAGATCGAAGTGTACTATGTTCTTTGCGACAACTCTAGCAAGCTGGTAAGTTCGGTGGTCGCTAGGTGTCGCTCGCCTGCTACTGAGGGCGTGTCAGTGATCTGGCCACTGCGAGTCTCAAGACGTTGAGGCCTGCGCTTATCACGGTCCGGTGAGACGGCCAAAGCCCTCGGTGGTATAATGTCAAGCCCTTGACGGCTCACGTGGCTGAGTGGTGCAAAATTAAAAAAGGACACACTTTATGCAACCAGATTTTAAAGTGGAAATTGAACTTGTAATCAGAATAATTTTAAACCTTGTAAATTCTACATGTACAATTTGAGGCACGCGACGACCCCCCCCCCCCCCCCCCAACTCTCCTCTAACTCCATCAAATACTGGCCGAGGGAACCTTTCTCAGCCTAGGTGCCGGCGCTACCGCTTCTCGGCTTTTTTTCGCCGAGATCAAAGTGTACGTGTGTTTCTTATCAGCTTAATGGGGCCTCTGACCGCTGTCACGAGCAGAACTACGCTTTGACTCGGTCTTGAGCGTGCTCTTCCATTGGCCAGAATTTAGTATAGTCTGGTTCGGTCCACCCTGAAACAAGATAAAAGCAAAAACTAAGTCGAATATTCTGGTAACTTTTTGTTTCTTAGAAGTAGAAATAATAATAATAATAATAATAATAATAATAATAAAAAATCCATATCCATGCATGCGTTTGTTTTATTCCTGGTCTCAATTCTTCCTCTGTAGCTCTTTTGTAGGTTATAAATATTGCCAATTAGAAGAAGAAAGATTTTTTTTTTTTCAGAAGAAAAGAGGAAACGAAAAATAATCTCTCTAAGGGTCCTAGCGGTATGTATGACCTTTTATACACGAAAAAAAAAAAAAAGGAAAAAAAGTTCACACACTCATCCGAATGGAAACGTCTGTGAACAGGGAGAAAGAGATACTCTTACGATCTGAAGGGTAACCTCCGCTCTGCTACGTTACAAGAAACGGGCTTTCCGTTTCTTAACAGCAGGCAGGAGTATGCCCTCACACCGTACAGCTCAAGGATATTGTTTGGAATTGTTTCAGCAAAACATGGGGAAGTGCAAAAATCACAAACCTTTATTTCTCTCCTGTAAACAATTACAAGTACATAAACCGACCCCTTGGGGTATCGAACCCCTTCCAGTCACAATTCTTTGGTTTATTTCTAAAATGTCCGGGACAGCGCGAACGCAGTCCCGACTACCAAAAATTACGCGCCCGAGATATCCACATTAGGGATATTCGCAGGGGTCAACCCAAGCGAAGTGCAATGCAAGGGCCTCACCCTGGGGGAACCGCCTTCTTGATCACGGTAACCCCTACGCCAGGTAAGTATGAGGAGTGCGCCGCTTCGTCTCGCCAAACCGAAAAGGGGCTGCAAAACTACAGGGAGAGTCTACAACCAGCCCGTGATGGTTTTAATACATTAACCTACGGTCTAATAGGGCGCACCTCTCTAGGACGAGAGGATCACATCCCTAAACGCACGACTAAGACACAGGATACCGCTATCTCACACTCGACACTCATTTCACTCCTGGCGTCAAATGGGCCCAAGCAACGAGCCTCGCCGCCCGGGTCGCAGCTTGCGCAAACCGCCAACAGAGCGCGCACACGTAACCGAAAGTCAAATGGAGCAGGCTCCTTTCTTCCTCTTCTCCCCAGCAGGTGGCACGTCACGCAAATCTCTGACGCCGTCTTGCCCTTACCTGTACTACTACTGCGCACTATGCGATGCCATGTGACATTGAAACTACTGCTCACCTATCACCCCTAGCGCCAACACAAGCCGAAGTCCTAAACAAACGAACTACTAGTTTTCCGCCAATATTTACTTTAGAAACGTCTTCCCAGGAAATGCTGCCGTGCGTACCACGCCCAGGCACCCCATTCGACTACTATTAAAGGCTTTTTAACGCGCCCCGCTACCACTTCTCGGCCATGTGGCCAAGATCAAAGTGTTCGCTTCTCGGCCTCTTGGCTAAGATCGAAGTGTACTATGTTCTTTGCGACAACTCTAGCAAGCTGGTAAGTTCGGTGGTCGCTAGGTGTCGCTCGCCTGCTACTGAGGGCGTGTCAGTGATCTGGCCACTGCGAGTCTCAAGACGTTGAGGCCTGCGCTTATCACGGTCCGGTGAGACGGCCAAAGCCCTCGGTGGTATAATGTCAAGCCCTTGACGGCTCACGTGGCTGAGTGGTGCAAAATTAAAAAAGGACACACTTTATGCAACCAGATTTTAAAGTGGAAATTGAACTTGTAATCAGAATAATTTTAAACCTTGTAAATTCTACATGTACAATTTGAGGCACGCGACGACCCCCCCCCCCCCCCCCCCAACTCTCCTCTAACTCCATCAAATACTGGCCGAGGGAACCTTTCTCAGCCTAGGTGCCGGCGCTACCGCTTCTCGGCTTTTTTTCGCCGAGATCAAAGTGTACGTGTGTTTCTTATCAGCTTAATGGGGCCTCTGACCGCTGTCACGAGCAGAACTACGCTTTGACTCGGTCTTGAGCGTGCTCTTCCATTGGCCAGAATTTAGTATAGTCTGGTTCGGTCCACCCTGAAACAAGATAAAAGCAAAAACTAAGTCGAATATTCTGGTAACTTTTTGTTTCTTAGAAGTAGAAATAATAATAATAATAATAATAATAATAATAATAAAAAATCCATATCCATGCATGCGTTTGTTTTATTCCTGGTCTCAATTCTTCCTCTGTAGCTCTTTTGTAGGTTATAAATATTGCCAATTAGAAGAAGAAAGATTTTTTTTTTTTCAGAAGAAAAGAGGAAACGAAAAATAATCTCTCTAAGGGTCCTAGCGGTATGTATGACCTTTTATACACGAAAAAAAAAAAAAAGGAAAAAAAGTTCACACACTCATCCGAATGGAAACGTCTGTGAACAGGGAGAAAGAGATACTCTTACGATCTGAAGGGTAACCTCCGCTCTGCTACGTTACAAGAAACGGGCTTTCCGTTTCTTAACAGCAGGCAGGAGTATGCCCTCACACCGTACAGCTCAAGGATATTGTTTGGAATTGTTTCAGCAAAACATGGGGAAGTGCAAAAATCACAAACCTTTATTTCTCTCCTGTAAACAATTACAAGTACATAAACCGACCCCTTGGGGTATCGAACCCCTTCCAGTCACAATTCTTTGGTTTATTTCTAAAATGTCCGGGACAGCGCGAACGCAGTCCCGACTACCAAAAATTACGCGCCCGAGATATCCACATTAGGGATATTCGCAGGGGTCAACCCAAGCGAAGTGCAATGCAAGGGCCTCACCCTGGGGGAACCGCCTTCTTGATCACGGTAACCCCTACGCCAGGTAAGTATGAGGAGTGCGCCGCTTCGTCTCGCCAAACCGAAAAGGGGCTGCAAAACTACAGGGAGAGTCTACAACCAGCCCGTGATGGTTTTAATACATTAACCTACGGTCTAATAGGGCGCACCTCTCTAGGACGAGAGGATCACATCCCTAAACGCACGACTAAGACACAGGATACCGCTATCTCACACTCGACACTCATTTCACTCCTGGCGTCAAATGGGCCCAAGCAACGAGCCTCGCCGCCCGGGTCGCAGCTTGCGCAAACCGCCAACAGAGCGCGCACACGTAACCGAAAGTCAAATGGAGCAGGCTCCTTTCTTCCTCTTCTCCCCAGCTCTAAGTCCGTAAACGCTGAAATGGAGGTCAGAGTCACACGGTTTGTGGGAGTCATCCGGCTGTTTCTTAAACTGATCAAAATTTTCCGCATTGTACTACACATGACCGTGCTCTTTATTGTCAGTGATAGTTGCGTACTTTCCTGTTCAAGTAATATTGGTACACGACATTTACTACTTCACGCGAATAGAACGAATGGAGATGAATATATGGCAGAGCCATCTATCAACCCTTGGAAGTAAAATGAAGTGCTGCTCGGATCGATTTTACAAAGGAGTCGAACGTGTCGCAGCTTCGTTTAGTACGGTACGATAAAGATTAAACTACTACGTGTATACTTTATTGGAATTTCAGTATTCCGGCTGATAGGTGGTCTTTTACCAGACATCTAATCCATAAATAAGAGAAGCACTATCGGACATTCCCTTATCTGTGCTAGCAATATTTACTTCTCTCATAGTAGTGCTTTTGAAGAGAGTTTTGAAATTGTGCCACACGCACCTATATCGGGAAACAGGTTCATAGCCTCGATCGTGGATGGCAGAAATTTTTATTGACGTCATCTCTTTTTGGTCTGGATTACCCATACATTCGATAGGCTAGTATCAAATTGCCGTATTGCACCTGCACTCAGTATATTCTTTTTAAGTGAGAATAGCACATTTTGAACACATTGTTCAATTATTCTAGCTTGTAAAATACACGTGGTAATTCATCACCAGTGTCCTTCACCTAAGTACCGGTATATGATTTATTGTTTCAGTAACTTGTTAACATACAGCATTTGCAGTCCTCTGCACTGGTATGTACCGAATGGCAATTGAACGTAGTACTTAAGATCTCCCCTGACTTTTCCCTCGATTTATTCTTACATATATATTACCCAATGCAACACGGTTACTTACTCTCTTTCGTTACCTACCCTCAATTCACCTTTGTCCTGTTGAGGACAATGATGACTGCTGGAGCAACTGTAGTTTCTCAGAACAGTTTGTTATCTTAGTATCCCACTCCTTTCCTATAGTTTTTATCCTCATTATCATAATTTTCATGACCTGATTTTACTTACATCTTATATTTTTTAATACATTTGCTAACTTTACCTTTATTACTGAAATAAATTTCAAAATACATTCTACAATTAACTTATCAGCAGAGGTCTATACAGCTAATAACTTGGCATATGAGACCCAAGCCTCAAAAGGATCCTGCAGTCTCATTTACCATGTCTTAATAAAACCTGCCTGTACCACAAAGAGGAGTTCAAAATTTACCCTAGAACCTATAATACTCTCACTTATTTGTGACTGTAAGATTTTCTTTCTTAACTCCTCTTCCCTGCCACATCCGCCATCTACAAAGCATGTTTAACCTCAAGATCTCGTATGATTACAGCAGTAACAATAAAGCATCTGTTATAGTTTGGAGGACAACATGCTAGTGCATTTATTTATGTAGATAGTACCGAGATCAAGCTGATGACTGAACTCATTACATTCCCTTACCTCACATTTCCAGATATCTGCTTCTACGCGATGAACTTCTGTGATGCTGTTAGACCCTAAAATTGTGCAGGGATGTACATCATAAGATCCTCTTCTTTTCAATTTATGTAATGACACACTTACAAGACTAACTATTGTTCTATGAATATAAGTTCCCCTAAAACATCATCTTTTCCTGTCATCATATTTAGAGGGACACTTTACATAGGTAGCTGTCATTGCTTACACCCTTAAAATATTAATAGATTTTCCCATAATACTGAATACAGATATCTCTTACCTTCTGAAAACTTGCACTGCTATGGATAGCTTCCTTTCACATAATACTGAATACAGATATCTCTTACCTTCTGAAAACTTGCACTGCTATGGATAGCTTCCTTTCAATGTTCTATTCTTTCAGAAGTTCAATATACAAAATTTATAAATTAGGTCTTGGACATGCATTCTCTCTCATTAACAGCAGATGTGTGTACGTATGCCCTAATAATAACTAAAGGAAAACACCTTGAAATTATTTATGTAACTCTGAAATTATTCAGTTGTTATTCTGACCCATTCTACACTCCTACCTGCTCTGAGCAGAACACTACATGACAGGAGGATACATATCTGCACTCAATGATGTACACTTCTATTCATAAAAAGAACAAAACACCTTGAAAGACTAGAGATAAGTTCATATTCACAGGACACATTCACTAGTACATTCCGCACAAACGGGGAACATTACAGTCACCTACGTTGAGCATCTGTCCTGTTGTCTAGTAGGCACATGGTCCTCCATGGCACTGTTAGCTTTCCATGCCACTCTATACTGTGCTTACAATTTCATTTCTATATAAATACTACATCCTACATCTGCTTGACATTTTCATACATTCGTCTACTACTACTATTTTTACCTCACTTCCCTAAAAAATAGATGAACAAGTCCTGCATATCTCTAGATGTGTCCTATCATTCTATTTCTTATACTAGTGAAATTTAAACAAATCAATCTCCTTTCACCAATTTAATTTAGTATCTCTTTGTTCATAATCCATTCTACCCATCTCACCTTCAGCATTTTTCTGTAACGCCACATTTCAAAAGCCTCTTCCCGAGCTAGTTATAGTTATACACTTCCAGATAATGCCACACTCCAGATGAAAGTCTTCAAAAACATCTTTCCAAATCCTATATCAATGCTCAAAGTGAGCTAATTTCTTTTCATAAGAAAGGCCTTCCTTGCTTCTACTAGTCTGCATTTTTTTCTTCTCAATTCTGACACCATCAGTGATTTTACTACCCAAGTGGCCAATAATCATATACTTCCTTTAAGACTTCATTTCCCTATATTTCCTGCATCACCTCACTCATTTCGACTGCACTCCTTTGCTTTTGTTTCGGCCTTATTTCTTTTCATCTTCTCTCCTCCAAGACTTCTGTCCATACCATTCAGAGTTCAGTTTTAATACAGCAGCTGTTCTGCTGTACCCTTCGAATGGCCCTGTAAAGTACAGAAATGAAAGATCTTGTACAATTCCATTTCTCAGATTTCCACAGGACATAATTTAAACAATACACTTAACAACTAACCTGTGTATGTTAAATTAAACAATGATGTTTGTCAACTGTTCTTATTGACCTGCTAGACAAGTGTCAATCATTTAAGCAAACACATGTACAGTAAATACATAACTATCAGGGCCCCATATACTCCTGAACGCGATTTTTTGACTACTTAGTCTAAATACTATTCTTAATGAAGAACAGTCAAAATTTCAATACCTATTTATCTACCTGTCTTACTATAATGGAAGAGGGTGCAACATTACAATTTAATTGTCATTGGTTTCATGGTTCTTTAAAATAACATTTCGTTTCCTTGGCTAACAGAAAAATAAACGTAAAAATTTACAGTAATTTCTTCGCCTTGAAGGGTTCTTTTGAGTTTCTTTATGCTCAGGGTAGTCAGTAACAAAGGAAACATATTCCTATTGAGCTGAATTTGTCCTTAGTTGCTCCCTTTTCCTGCTATGAAGTCTCTCACCACTAATAATAATAATTATAATAATCGTATGGCCTCAGCTACCGAGTGCAGACATTTCGATTTGACGCCATCTGGCTGTCTGCTCGTCAATTTCGACGTTCTGTTTTACTCTAGGTCCGCTACATGGCAGACAGAGTAAACCGGATCTCTCTTGGGCGTCTATGGTTGAGATTTAATTAATTTCTCTCCCCACTATTTCATCTTCACAAGGCCCCATAAGAAACAACAACCACTTTCCTTCAAATTCAACCTCATTTTGGACTCCACAACCAGAGAGATCTGCTCTACTGTGGTGCTGCTGGTAAGCTACTGAAATAAGGGCCCAGCTGTAGCATATCATGCAGATCATGGTATAGCAACAATCAGGCAACAACCACTCGTAGACTGTCTTCACAGCTACCGTTGTAGTCACACGTAAATGTCCTAATTTACCTCAAACATTCACATTGCTTATAAGAAGAGCTTAGTTGCTTTGTCTGAAGGCCCCTTGGAGAACAAATCCTACAGAACTGTCACCAGTAACCACCTCTTCACAGCCTATTTGTTTATTAATTTCCCAGGCTCCCAGTTGTGAAACCTACAGGATTTAAAGTTCATTTTGTAGGTAGGTTCATATCTAACATTCTATTTGATCCAATAATACTGAACAGGGATGCTAACAGCAGCAAACCACCACAAAACATTAAAATTTCCATGACATGTATACTTATTATTTTCATAGAAAATACTACTTTAGGAATAATTTTTGTCATGCCTGTTACTGATACTAATACCTACAATAAACAGTTATAATACATCATACAACTTCATTACAGACTGTTCTGCTGGGATGTAGACGTGAAGGCATAATAGTCTCTCTTAAGACCTCAACTAGAGTATGGTTCTCGTCCATCAGACCACATTACTTGATTTGAAAAAAAAAAAACAACAGCTTGATTTGTTCTGGGTGATTTCCCTTCTGACGAAACAGGTAGCATTATGAAAATTGTCCAAAGTTTTGGCTGGGTAAACTTGGGAGGAGATGAGCTGCTCGACTAACTGGTACGTTCTGAGCCGTCAGTGGAGAACTGGCGTGCAATGAATTTAGAAGTTTTAGCGGTGTTTTTGAAAGGATGAGAGATCACAATTCAAAATTAAATTTGCAATTCAGGAGAACAAATTGGGGCAAACAATAATTTATAAGAAGAGGAGTTAGGATTTGGCATAATTTACCAAATGAGATGTTCAATAAACATCTAAATTCTTTGCACTTTCTTAATAAAAGACTAGCTAGGCAACAGATAGGGAATCTGCCACCTGCCCTAAATGCAGATCAGGAGTGACTGATGATTGATTGCCACTCAGTGTTCAGCCTGCAAGCCTCTGTAACTAGTTCTGTAGCTTTGTTTACTTCTTTACATCTTACCCCTAAATCATAAAAAACCGAGTCTATTCATTGTCCTTTTCGCTTTCCTCCACTTCTCACATGCTCCATGACAGAGTTCACTATCCTCCTCCATTCAACTCATATGACCCCACCAACAATGCCACTTTATGGGTACAGCTTTCGTCAATTGAGTCAATTCATAACTTGGTCATTATCTCTTCTTTCTGAGAACCCACCTGCCCATATATTTCTAATGACAAACATTCTCGCTATTTTCATATCTGTTGTGAATAAGATATCCTGAGTCCACCCACTTTTCATGCCCCTAAAGTTAAAGTTTAATTGACACACTATCACTAAAATGAAAGACTAATAAACACTCACATGGAATTAATCCGATAATCCTACGTAAACTCACCCCTTTGGTCAATAAGGTAAAATGAAATTAATAGAACGAGCTGAAACATAGTTAATACATACTACAACTTGGTATAACACCATTATCATTAAACGGAAAACCAACCGACACTAAGAATGTTATTTCACACAGCACATTATCAAAAACAAGATCCAAACTGACACATCTGTCGAATTTTTAAATAATTCGGCTTAAATGCTGTCATCCCTTACAGGAGAAGGGAAACATCATGGGTAAAACACAAAGTAATGCTGTACTTCTTCCAAAACAGGACAATAACCCTAACTCATTTCAAATTCTGAATTTATTCTGAAGGTACTTGGTGGGAACTTGGTAAAAAAGTGCAAGATAGCACCTTATATGAATTAAAGACAAGCATCAATAATGGCTGACAATGTATTTCAATATCATGATTGAAATTCAATATTCAGTCAATCACAAACGAACCATTAAATACATAAAGGAAATAATGAATTACAACATACACCCAAGATTAAAAATAAAACTGGATGCCAGTCATTACCGGTTAGCTATTAACTCCATTTAAGTGTGATGTAAAACTGGCAAATAATGCAGAACTTCACAAATATGCAGAACATTTTAAAGTTAGTACTCTGAAATTTGTGTCTCTTGCTTCAAACAGACATATCAGTATACAGAGTAATTTATATTTCTCATAGTCCAACAGTATTTTCAAAAGGGCACTAATATGTAGTATACTTACAAAAAAAAGAAATTGCAACCTATGCCTACATAGGTTTGCCTTTTTCTCAAAAATAATTTTTATATGGAAATGTTATTTTCCACAGATAAATTAATTACCCTGTTTTATGATGACTAGAACATAACTCTGTTAAACAGGTTCTGCAAAAAAAGTTCCATTTTTAATGAAAATTTCATGGTACTTACCACAGTTTCCCAGAAACTACTCAACATTGTTACACTGTGCACACAATATTCCTACCTAGTTTTGAGAAAATGGCACGTTTCAAAAATTATATATTTTTTGATAAATGCACAAAAATACAACATCCCAGGAGAGTAATCATCCCGGGCTTCTTATTCTTATTTTTGAGCATCTTCTTGGTTCTTGAATCCTTCTTCATGGCCTCAGCAGCTCAATCGGCATAATATGAACACTTCCGATCGACGGCCATCAATGACTCCAAGCAGTTTTTCCCTACTCTCTCACCCATTTCCTTTAATCCCCTGCTCCCTTGCTATGGCACCATCATTAAAAGTAAGTACTGCCTCCATTACCCTTATTTCCAAGGTCTCAACCCCTGCGTATACACTCCCATATTCAGTTGTTGAGGGCTCATTTGTGTTTTGTCTTGCCATGCAAGTATTTTTTCAATGGGCTTGGTTGCAACAGTTCCCCACAAAATGGTTTGATGGCTTCCATTACAGGCATTGGTGTAACATTTTTATGTTCATGTGTTTTGCCCGTTACAATACAATTCTGAAATTTACACCATGACTCAGGACCTTTTGGACAAAGTTCATGAATCGGCTTTTGATGTGAAAAAAAAAAGTAGCCCACACAGCTTTGTTCATTGTGGTTAAATCATTCACATTTCTCCTGATAGCCAGCCCATAATATGTCTGCATGAGATCTATCTTTGCATACCACCAATACCTTTGCTATCTGTAAGCTTTCATGTCCCTTTTGAGCCTGCAGAGTCTGAAACCAACTCACTTCTGAACATGTCCTATGCACTATAGTTTTTCTATTCTTATGCTGTACCCATATGGCTGTTACTTATTGACTTTCATAAAGCTTTATAGACTCCATTACCAAGCCTCTTCCCCTTTCTGATCTGTTGAAAATGTTCACTGCACCCACAACCTCCATACCTGCACTAGACCCATCATTATTCTTAACACAGTTATGTTCTTTCTCCTTATTGCACCCTTCACAATACTTTGACAGAATGTCAACATCTACTACTTTCCCTGTGTCAAACTATGTTCCTGATACTACAACATGCAGCAAAGAAAGCCCTCTTTGCATCAGTGTCTCATCCACAGCAACAGTTATGGCTTCTAAAGCAGCAGTTTTCAGCGGAGGAGGTGGATCCAACAACCTACAGAGTTCCTGCAAGCCTATGCACCTCATACAACACACCAATCTTAAATTTGCTTCACTAAATCTATCACCTGCAAATTTGGAAGTTCTTAGAGAATTCAGTACCCCATACTCAATACATTTTAAAATGAACTTGGATGACAAATGTTTACTCACACAATCATCCTCCAAACTATCACTCATTTTACAAACCTTACATAATGTATTTTTGCCTGTATAATCTCTGACAATATTTTCAAGTTAATAATTACATTACTTACACTACTGTGCGATGTAAACTCATTACTATCCCTATCCTGAAATTCATCTCCGAGCAATCCTGTAGGAAGCTGTCTTTTGGATGCACTTGATGGCTGTGAAACATTTTCAGAAATACCACAGGGAGAAGTTAAAATCAACACTACGAGGCACTACGAGGGGTATGCCGGAAGTTTTTAGCAGAGTGTGAGAAAATTTTTTTATTTGCGAAACAACAATATTACAACTTTTCAAAATACTCTCCATTAGCACCCATACATTTTTCCATTCTCTGAAACGTTTCAGTCCAAGCTTCTTTCGGGATGTCACTTAGCGCACTCTCGTACGCTGCAATGCCCTCTTCATCTGACGAAAACCGCTGCCCACGTATTTTGGTCTTAGGGAACAGAAAAAAGTCACATGGGGCCAGGTCAGGTGAACAGGGGGGGATGAGGTAACACTCGCACTTTTTTCCTTTCCAAGAAGTCCATTGTTCTGGCAGCCCTGTGTGCAGATGCATTGTCGTAATGCAGCAGAAGGTGCCCACTCTTGGACTTTGGGTGCTGTGACCTCCAAGTGGCGAGGACTTTGGGAAGACAGTCATGCACTTACCATTCAGCACTGACTGTATGACGTGTGTCCAAGGCCACAGAGGTGAATTGCCCCATTTTCGTAAAAAAAGTTGCCACCATCTTCTTTCCGGAGCTCCGACTTCTTCAAACTTTTGTGGGTGGTTCCCCCCTGTAAAGCACCACATAGAAGACTTTCTTCGTTTCAGGGTCATAATGGTAGACCCCTGTTTCATCACCTGTGACTATATTGTACGTGTCTTCGGACTGCCCGCCACTGAATTTTTCTAGCATGAAATGACACCAGTCCACTCTCTCCTCCTTTTGGCTTTCTGTCAGGGAATGTGGCTCCCAACGGGCACATCTCTTGGTAAGGCCTAAATAATCGTGACCGATGGTCCGCGCTGCTCTTGACCCAACATTTAAGGTCCCTTCAATGTTACGAAATGTAAGATGTGGATTTGGTTTGATCATTTCCCTCACAGCATCAATGTTTTCTTGAGCCACAGCTGTTGCCGGGCAACCGGGACAAGGTTCATCTTCAATTGACTGCCGACCCCTTGAAAACTCGCAAAACCAATTTCTTACTGTGGCTCTAGAAGGGGCAGCCTCACCAAAAACGCACAGCAAAGAAGAATGGCATTCCTCGGCACTTAATTTCTTTTTATAATCATAAAAATCATTGCTCGAAAATCGCGGCGCGACAGATTCTTGCACCGTGTCTGACTCAGCACGGCCTGTGCTCTCTTCCCTCGCTGTGGAGGAACTACCGCCAGGAGGGGTTGCGTGCTCATGTTCCAAGGTCAAAAAACATCACTCTTTCAAATGAAAATAATCCCATTATACTCAGAATTACGGTTTACGTGCTGCTAAAAACTTTTGGCATAACCTTTGTAACATACGATTCTCACAAAGAATCACTGTTCACTGTTTTGATCATATTTACAAAATGGCTATTTCCAAACAATTTATGTTACACACTTTCCGACGTTTACCCATGTTTTCAAGAAAAAACACTGCCAGGAAAGTAAATAAACAGACAATATCAACACACTAAGTGTACATGTAAACAATGAACAAGCAAAACAGGTGACAGAATAGCCAACGTACGAACCTAATTTTTACCAAGCATAAAACACATCTCAGGGAGAAATTGTGAATAATATGAGTAAGAAATTATTGAAGTGAAAGCACTTTCAGAGCTTATTGCTGTGCAGTACTAACTTTAAAATTCATTCTTAAGACTTCAATTAAAATAAATTATGCGTCAAATTATTTGTTAAGGAAAACTACAAAGGGCATTTTTCACCAAATTACGCTACAAGGTTACCTTAGAATGCACAATAATGAAATGTCAAGACCACCAACAATGGAAATAATGAAACATGATATGCATAGAGTACAAAAGGCTTCAACTTATCACTCTGGCAACGAACATATGGAGGTTAGATTGTGAATAATCTGAACGAAAGCAAACAGTTGCTCCAAGAGGTCACTTTTTCCACAAATTACAGTGAGTATGACTTATCAACCTGATACTCATTATTATAATAATTTTCTTACTCCACCTTCCTATGGACTTCAATCCTGATTGACCTTTCTAGTAGTTTGATTCATAGTTCTAATGAATCACATTTCTGATATAGTCTTATTTTTTCAGAGTACATGCCTCTAAACCTTATGTGAGAGTTAGTACAAACCAGGTGTGTTAGATGATTGGATATTTCCCCCCCCCCCCCCTCCCTTTTTTTTTATTACAAATTTTACATACATACATTATCATTATTGACTGTTATGCCTTTCAGCGTTCAGTCTGCAAGCCTCTGTGAATTTACTAAACGTCGCCACAATCCTCGATTTGCAACTAGTGTTGTGGCCTCATTTAGTTCTATACCTCTCACCTTTAAATCGTTAGAGACCGAGTCTAACCATCGTCGTCTTGGTCTTCCTCTACTTCTCTTACCCTCCATAGCAGAGTCCATTATTCTCCTAGGTAACCTATCCTCCTCCATTCGCCTCACATGACCCCACCACCGAAGCCGGTTTATGCGTACAGCTTCATCCATCGAGTTCAATCCTAAATTAGCCTTTATATCCTCATTCCGAGTACCCTCCTGCCATTGTTCCCACCTGTTTGTACCAGCAATCATTCTTGCTACTTTCATGTCTGTTACTTCTAACTGATGAATAAGATATCCTGAGTCCACCCAGCCTTCGCTCCCGTAAAGCAAAGTTGGTCTGAAAACAGACCGATGTAAAGATAGTTTCGTCTGGGAGCTCACTTGCTTCTTACAGAATACTGTTAATCGCAGCTGCGAGCTCACTGCATTAGCTTTATGACACCTTGATTCAATCTCACTTACTATATTACCATCCTGGGAGAACACACAACCTAAATACTTCAAATTATCAACCTGTTCTAGCTTTGTATCACCCACCTGACATTCAATTCTGTTGAATTTCTTACCTACTGACATCAATTTAGTCTTCGAGAGGCTAATTTTCATACCATACTCATTGCACCTATTTTCTAGTTCCCAGATATTAGACTGTAGGCTTTCGGCACTATCTGCCATTAGGACCAAATTGTCTGTATAGGCCAGACTGCTTACTACATTTCCACCTAATTGAATCCCTCCCTGCCATTTTATGCCTTTCAGCAGATGATCCATGTAAACTACAAACAGCAAAGGTGAAAGATTACAGCCTTGTCTAACTCCTGTAAGTACCCTGAACCAAGAACTCATTCTACCATCAATTTTCACTGAAGCCCAATTGTCAACATAAATGCCTTCGATTGCTTTTAATAACCTACCTTTAATTCCATAGTCCCACAGTATGGCGAACATCTTTTCCCTCGGTACCCTGCCATAAGCTTTCTCTAGATCTACAAAACATAAACACAACTGCCTATTCCTCTCGTAGCATTTTTCAATTACCTGGCGCATACTGAAAATCTGATCCTGACAGCCTCTCTGTGGTCTGAAACCACACTGGTTTTCATCCAGTTTCCTCTCAACGACTGATCGCACCCTCCCTTCCAAGATGCCAGTGAATACTTTGCCAGGTATACTAATCAATGAGATACCTCGATAGTTGTTGCAATCCTTCCTGTTCCCTTGCTTATAGATAGGTGCAATTACTGCTTTTGCCCAATCTGAAGGTACCTTACCAACACTCCATGCTAATTTTACTACTCTATGAAGCCATTTCATCCCTGCCTTCCCACTATACTTCACCATTTCAGGTCTAATTTCATCTATTCCTGCTGCCTTATGACAATGGAGTTTATTTACCATCCTTTCCACTTCCTCAAGCATAATTTCACCAACATCATTTTCCTCCTCCCCATTTGCTTGGCTGTTCACAACACCACCAGGATGATTTCCTTTTACATTTGGAAGATGTTCAAAATATTCCCTCCACCTCTCCAGTGATTCCCTGGGATCTATTATGAGTTCACCTGAATTACTCAAAACACTGTTCATTTCCTTTTTCCCTCCCTTCCTAATATTCTTTATTACTGTCCAGAAAGGTTTCCCTGCTGCTTGACCTAGCCTTTCCAAGTTGTTACCAAAATCTTCCCAGGACTTCTTTTTGGATTCAACAACTATTTGTTTCGCTCTGTTTCTTTCATCTACGTACAACTCCCTGTCTGCCTCGGCCCTTGTTTGGAGCCATTTTTGATAAGCCTTCTTTTTACGTTTACAAGCTGCTCTCACTTCATCATTCCACCAAGATGTTCGCCTTTTCCCATCTTTACACACAGTTGTTCCTAGGCATTCCCTTGCTGTTTCTACTACAGCATCCCTGTTTGCCACCCATTCACTTTCTATATCCTGAACCTGCTTACTGTCTACTGTTCGAAACTTCTCACTAATCATATCCATGTACTTCCGTCTAATTTGCTCATCCTGGAGATTTTCTACCCTTATTCGTTTGCAGACAGATTTCACTTTCTCTACCCTAGGCCTAGAGATACTTAGTTTACTACAGATCAGATAGTGGTCTGTATCATCGAAAAATCCGCGGAAAACTCGTACATTCCTAACAGATTTCCTGAATTCGAAGTCTGTCAAGATATAGTCTAGTATGGATCTGGTACCCCTAGCCTCCCATGTGTAGCGGTGAATAGCCTTATGCTTGAAGAATGTATTCGTAACTGCTAAACCCATACTAGCACAGAAGTCCAGCAAACGCTTCCCATTCTCATTAGCTTCCATATCTTCCCCACATTTACCAATCACCCTTTTGTCTCCTTCAGTTCTATTCCCAACTCTCGCATTGAATTCGCCCATTAGCACTATTCTATCCTTGCTGTTGACCCTGACCACGATGTCACTCAATGCTTCATAAAACTTGTCAGCTTCATCCTCATTTGCACCCTCACATGGTGAATACACGGACACAATTCTAGTCCTAATTCTTCCAACTGACAAATCTACCCACATCATTCGCTCATTTACGTGCCGAACAGAAACTATGTTCCATGCAATGGTATTCCTGATAAAGAGCCCTACCCCAGACTCTGCCCTTCCCTTTCTAACACCCGTCAAGTACACTTTATAATCTCCTATATCTTCCTCGTTATCTCCCCTTACCTGAATATCACTTACCGGTACTCCTAGCACATCCAGATGCATCCTCTTTGCTGACTCAGCCAGTTCCAGTTTTTTTCTTCCATAAGCCCCATTAATATTGATAGCTCCCCATCGAATTCCATTTCGTTCGCCAAGTTGTTTCCAAGGAGTCCCTCGCCTGTCAAATGGGAGTGGGACTCCGTTACTCCCATAGGTCTGAGGCTTGCTTAAAATGTTCTGAGCTCGGTAAATTCATGAAGCAGGATGCTGCCCTACTTGCACATAGTCCAAGTGAGGATCTCTCCTCTAACGGGTTATGGACCACCGGTTAATTGTATAGTCCTAGCCACCCGAGCACAAGGAGGGCCACGACTCAGAATATGTCCGAGATGCCCACTCCCATACCATAGTAACTGGTATCCCGACTCTCAGGACCACTTACTAGGCCACTCAGCCGTACAAATTTTATAAACGGAATAAAAAAGCTGCATATTAGTAGCAGGTAAAACAAACCAAGAAGGGATACCCTTCACCCTGACCACTCAGAACCACACACAAATATACTGAAAATATAGATTGTCCATCACAAGAACTGTGCTCGTTGAAATTTCCATGCAAAACTAAGCAGCTGTATCTGCAATGACAAGTTTAGGTGCAGTACAAGCGTGTCCCTTGCACCGTTGTTGCAGGTTACAGCGTAAACTGTGTAATTTGGCTTCATGAGGAGAATTAATCCCTTCAGTGTTGTCAAAATGTTAGAGTTAACGTTGCAACATGCTGAATATCGAAACCAGTGGCAAAGAGTGAAATAAACGAATGGGAACGCTTTAGTTTTAACAGCCTAGTCCTAGAAATTAAAAACAGAGGCGGAACTCACATATTTTACTGAATGGTGCTCAGATAACAAAATTAACAAATAACAATGCTGTAACTATTAAAAACATTATAACACTTACCTTAACTGTCATATACCAAATCCATCCCTCAGTTTTTATGTCTTGTGAATGTGTCAATAAACTTCTCTTTAACACATTCACTGCTATGTAAATTACATTTTCCAACCGGCAAACGCGCTACACCACTGATCACTATTTTGTTGAAAATCTAATGTCATAATGAAAGATATCAAGATAATTACTGTTTATGACACGTTAAAAATTGGAAAACTATAAAAACCACATTTACATTTATTATTGTTGTTTTTTCACCAAGTACAGTCATTTACAGCTCTGCCCACCATCCACTGTTTGGTCCACTTACATGTCTTTGTGGTACTTGTCAAAGCAACCAACCAGGCAAAGTCCCAGCAAATCTGGAAAGCCAGAACAGACAAATGTTGATTGTTTTTTCCTTCCTGCTTTATACCAGACCCTGCACTTTTTCCGTTTGGTTCCTCCTTTGGAGTCCTGCTTATCATTTTTCACCAACCAATGTAAGTTGTTCTTTCTTAGAGAAGTGCAGACTAGCTCTGCTTGATGGGGTAGCAGAAGTAATTCCACTATTTGTAGGCAAAAGTCGCCATAATTCCCTCAGCGTTGCAGGGTTGTGCTGCCGGTCAGCTCAGAGTGTTCCTGTACTGTATGTGTTTTCTAACAGCAGCTTAGACACTAGGCCAAAACTATTATAATAATTGTCAATGAACACGGTATGGCCATTATTCAGAAGTTGCTCCAAAAGATTCATGACCACTTTTGTAAAGTGTCCTTTCCTAGACACCTGGTCATTGGCTCCGGCATACACAATAAATTTGAAAGTGAGGCCCTCAGTTTCATTTAGAGCATAAAGTTTTATGCCATACTTATGCAGTTTCCCCTTTATATACTGGTCGAAAATCAAGCGACCCCGCCAAAGTAACATACAGCAGCTTCATCGGACAATTCTCGTGAAGGGTAATAATGCTAGACATTTGTTGAAAAAATTAATTTGTCTCACCTTTTTCAGCCAGTCTAATGACTGGGGTTTGGCATCAATGATAGGTCTAGCCAGGAAAAAGTGCAGGCATCGTAATATACATAGCAAACGATCCCGACTCATATTCTGTCGAAACGCAGGAACATTGAAAAGCCTGAGAGTTTTTCAATAATCTTAGAATATGCTCATTCGCAATGTTCCTGTATGAATAATTGTTTTCAAGCAACAATAGAAACCAGTCAATTGGCTTGTTTTCTCCCGGTATCAGCACTAGCAGTTTGTTTTCTTTCATAAACGGTACATTCTTCAAACCGAATGTTCGATTTGACCAGTGTTTTGAACGTAACTCACTCACTTGATTAAATAATAACATTTATTACATTTAAGACACTTATATAACACATTATAAATACATAATACTGAGTATTGATGGGCAGATGCCCTCGATAACAGTCAGTCACATGTTCTCATCTCCTCTCGCACGAGGCACCCCAGCATAACAGTCTCTCATCCCCTTCCATCCACACCACTTCCGGCTGGGTGCTGAAGGGTGCTGCTATCTGTCCTAAAGTGGTACGAGTAACTAGGTGGTCTAGCCATAGCTAGGCTGGAACATGCTCCCCACCGTTGAATCACCACGATTCAACCGAATTAAATTGCCTGATATGCCCTCATGAGAGCTCAGTTCAAATATCACACAGGCACTGACATACAGAGTTCATGTACAGTAACCAAAATGAGTTGATCATTCAACAAAATATACATATAAACATAGGCAAAACAGAAACACAAGCAACAAAATATTTACACACTGTTAACAGAAGGTACTAAGTAGGTTGACTGTGTCCTCATCCATTATTATGCAATATGAATTAAGCACACTATAAGTTCTCAGTTCAAATCACGCACACACAACACCATAATTACACTCTGAAATGAACAAGAAAAAATATTCACATGAAACGCTTATATTTTAGCCACAACGATCCTGTTTAGTTCTCAATAGGTAATGGAATTAACTTGTTAACAGGTCGTTTAAAAAGACCACTGGTTGTTCTGATGGTAGCCACTCGTGCAAGTCCATCCTTCCCAGGGTGAACAGTCTCCACCATAGCCAACTTCCAACAGAGAGGAGGAAGATTGTCCTTCTTCAGAAGAACAACTGTACCAGTAGCTAGGTTCTCCTTGGGACAGGTCCATTTTTTCCTCTGCTGCAGTGAGTTCAGGTAATCGGCAGACCACCTCTTCCACAACTGCTGCTGCATTGACTGGATACGCTGCCATCGAGCCAATCTGTTGATGGGCAGGTCAGTAATGTCAGGCTCAGGGATGGTTGTAAGGGGGGCACCAATTAGGAAATGAGCAGGTGATAAATAATTAAGGTCACTGGGGTCATTAGATAAGGCAGATAGGGGGCAAGAATTAAGACAGGCTTCTATCTGTGCAGTAAGGGTACATAGCTCCTCAAATGTCAATAGCGCATTACCCGCAACTCTTCTCAAGTGGTACTTCATGGACTTGACAGCTGCTTCCCACAGTCCGCCAAAGTGTGGAGAGCTGGGAGGTATAAAGTGCCACGTGATGCCTTCCATCGCTAATGAATTCCTTATCTCTTCACAAAAGCTGGTTGAAAGGAATAGTTTTTGGAGATCCTGCATTCTTCTATTGGCACCAATGAAATTAGTCCCATTATCACTATAGATGATGGAGCATTTCCCACGTCGAGCTATGAATCTCCTCAGGGCTGCCATAAAGGCAACAGTAGAGAGGTCACTCACCACCTCCAGGTGAAGAGCCTTGGTAGCCAGACAGATGAACAATGCAATGTAGCTCTTCGTTGTCTGTTTGCTTCTTACATTTCCCCTCTTGACGAAGAAAGGACCAGCATAATCAGTTCCTACATTAAGAAATGGGCGACTCTGTTGCACTCTGGTAACTGGGAGCTGTCCCATCAGCTGTTCAGCTGTTGACGCCTTGAATCTAAAACAGGTCAGGCACTTGTGGATGACTCTTCGAACAACTGCCCTAGCCGTGGGAATCCAGAATCTTTCCCTTAATGATGCAATTACTAATTGAGCACCTGCATGTAAAAGCCTAATGTGTTCTGCCATCACAACAAGGTTTGTGAGAGCATGCTGGGGAGGAAGGATAAGCTGGTGCTTATTGTCATAAGGTAGTTTTGAATTTACTAGTCTTCCTCCTACCCTTAGCATTCCCTTATCATCTAAGAAAGGATGTAAATCTGCAATTTTACTCTTCCTTGAAATGCAACACTTAGAGTTGAGACTGGCTATCTCTTGAGCGTAACACACTTGCTGTGCAATTTTGATACAGGAGTGCAAGGCCATCTGCAGCTCTTGTGTACTTAATATCCCTAACCTCTTGTCTTGAGGATTGGCACTATTGTGAATAAATCGCCAACAATATGCAGTAACTCGAGTCAGTCGGGACAGTGACGAGTACTTCAGCATAAGTTCATCCCAGTTTGTACCTATCAACATAACTACAGGAAGTGTGCTTCGTGACTCAGGTAGTTCCTCTTCTGCATGGGCTGAGCTTGTGTCTGGCCATGATTCAGTGGGCTCAGTTAACCAGGATGGTCCGTGCCACCACAGGTTCATACCTCGAGTTGTTCTGGAGCAACACCTCTGGATATTAAATCTGCTGGATTACAACTGGTAGGAACATGTCTCCATTCAGCCTTGTGAGTGTATTCTTGAATTGAAGAGACTCGGTTGGCCACAAATGTTTTCCAGCGAGTAGCAGGAGATGCGATCCAGGCTAATACAATGGTGGAGTCTGTCCACAGGTACAGCTTGCTGACTGGCAGAGACAAAGCTGGAAGGGTCTTGTGGAGTAGTCGGGCAAGTAGTAGCGCTCCACACAGTTCAAGTCTTGGTAGTGTCAGTTTCTTCACCGGTGCTACTCTGGATTTAGAACATAATAATCTGACAAAGGTCAGTCCCCCTTTGTCAACAGACCGTACATAAAGACAAGCTCCATAAGCTTGTTCTGAAGCATCAGAAAAACCATGAATTTGTATATCAACAGGGGGTCCCTTACATGTGACTAACCGCTCAATATAAAATTCTCTTACTGCCTGTGGCTTAAAGTGAAGTTCTTCCCATTCTCTGACTAGTTGAGATGGTAGTCTGTCATCCCAGTTCAGATTGACTAGCCAAAGTTTCTGCATAAAAACCTTGTAAGAAATTACCAAAGGGCTGACCAACCCAAGTGGATCAAATATTGATGCAATAACAGATAAGACCTTTCGTTTAGTTACATGAGAGTCAGCATGATAGGGACTGTCTGAATACAGATTGCCACAAATGAGAAAATGATCAGTAACTGGATGCCATAATAGGCCTAAAGATTTCACGCTAGTGCCTTCATCAAGACTTAAAGGCAGCTGGGTTTCCCTGTCCTCTTCTGAAACTGCTTCTAGTAATGCTGGGTGGTTTGAACACCATTTTCTGAGGTGAAATCCTCCACTCTCTAGTAAATTAATAATTTCAGACTGCAACTGAAGAGCATCCTGGATATCGTCACAGCCGCTTAATAAATCATCAACATAAAAATCTCTGCGAACAACTTGTGCTGCTCTGGGGAACCTCGATTCTTCATCTTCAGCAAGTTGCTGCAGGCATCTGGTAGCTAGGAAGGGTGCTGATGCTGTACCATATGTTACAGTTGTCAGTTCATAGTGAGAGGGTGGGTCCCTAGGTGATTCTCTCCAGATAATCCGCTGAAGTTTCCTATCATCTGCATGAACCATGACTTGCCAATACATTTTAGCAATATCTGCGGTGAAGGCAAAGGTATGCATTCTGAATCTTAGAATGATAGAGTAAAGATCCTGTTGTATTGTCGTTCCAACCATTAATATGTCATTCAATGAAATGTTGTTAGAAGTTTTAGAAGATGCATCAAATACTACCCTAGTTTTGGTAGTCGAGCTACTAAGCTTAAAAACTGGATGATGGGGTAGATAATAGCTTCCATCTTCATTCCCTGACTGAGTAGATGTATCCACCTTAACCATATGCACCATCGCCTCATACTCGTGAAGAAAGTTAGAGTACTCGTGCTTAAGTGAGGGCCGCCTGCTGAAACGCCGTTCTAATTGAGTTAGTCTTGACATGGCATGATGGAAGGAGTTTCCCAGAACCTCAGGTTTCTGCTTGAGGGGTAAGCGAACTATGAATCTACCTGTAGCATCCTTAGTAGTATTCTCTGTAAAATGTTTTTCTGTGGCTCTCTCTTCTCTTGTCATGACTCGTGACGTAAGCTCTTCTATTTCCCAGAACCGTTGTAGTTGGGTGTCTAACCTGCCCTGTGACTTCAAGAAACATGTAGTTAGAGTAGGATTTTTCTCTTCCCTACGATGGTAGTGTCCAGCAATAATCCATCCTAGTTCAGTGTCTTGGAGGATAGGATAATCTGGTGATCGAGTTCTGCGCCCAGGTTTCAGTAATGAAAAGAAATGTTCTGCGCCTATTAACAATTCAATGTCACCTGGCTGGAAGAACTTGGGGTCAGCGAGCTTCAAATCAGTGGGCAAGTTCCAATGCTCATGCTGAATGTAACTACTGGGCATGTTACCTGTGATACGTGGAAAGACAGAGCAAGTCATACTCACAGTGAAGTTACTTACAGTGGATTGCAATTCTAACTGAACACTGTACCTTGATTGAGAAATGGAATCTTTTATGCCGCTGACTGGTATGGGATTCTTCATTTTCTTAAGGCCTAATCGTTGTGCTAGACTTTCAGTGCAAAGATTAACCTGGCTGCCACTGTCAAGAAGTGCCCGGCAGACCTGCATTTGCCCCCTACAATCTAGTACCTTGACCATGGAAGTGGACAGCAGAACCCCTACAGGGTCTTTTGTATTGCAGTATGTGTGAGAGGAGTTGGATGCAGTTTGATGGGCTGTACCTCCCTCTCTACCTGATGGATTATGTAATGAGGTGTGATGCTTCCTACTACATAATTTACAGCCACGTGATTTGCACTGTTTGGCAGAATGCTGTGTACGCAAACAGTTAAAACATAAGTCCATTTCCTTAACCCTTCTTTGTCTATCTTCCACACTGAGAGCTGCAAACTCTTCACATTTAAATATCGGGTGATTACCATGACAGCAGGGACACTTTATGAGACTGGTAGTGGTGTAAGTGTAACGTGGTTGAGTATCCCCTTGAGGTTTAGGCTTATTTCTGTCAGCTTGTTGTCTGTGCGATGGTGCAGTGTGCTGTGAGCTAGGTAAGTTCTCCAGAGCTTGCCGTTTATGCTCAACAAATGACAGCAAGTCATCAAGTGATGGAACCCGAGTGTCTGCTTGTGATAATTCCCAGTCTCGTCTAGTACAAGCATCAAGTCCTTGAGCATACAGTTGAGTCAAAATAACTTCATGCAATGGAAAGTTAAGTTCTAGGGCCTTGAGTGCATTCAAATGACTATTAAAAGTGTTAGAGTACCTTAACAGTTCTGTGGCTGTTTCACTGGAGACTGATTTTAAAGTTAAGAGTGCCTTAACATGAGTAGCTGCTATTAGTTTCTTGTTCTCAAATCTGTCCTTCAACATTTTCCACGCTACCTCATAATTTGCCTCTGTGATGGGTAAATTTTGAATTAATTGGCTGGCTGGGCCCTTGAGAACAGATGCTAAGTAGTGAAATTTCTGGACACTTGGCAGATTATTGTTGTTATGAATCATAACTTGAAAACTGTCTGCGAATGAGAGCCAGTTTTCGTATTTTCCATCGAAATGTGGAATGTTAATAGCCGGTAACTTTAAACTCGCGACACTGCTGACCTGAGTTCTTCCTGAATCTACCGTGTCGCGTGATGACTCTTCAAGGTTCGCTATTATTTTACTCATTTTGCCCTTACCTTGTAGTATTTGGTTTCGAATTCGGCACGCGCCTGATCATGAGCTTGCTCGTTTTCAGCGTCTCCTAATTCTAATTCTGACTGCACGTCATCAAACTTCGACATTAATGCACTCATGTCTTCGTATCGCAGTTTAATTTCATGCGAATTCGAATGCTGTTGAGCGATGAAATTTTCAACGAATGTTTCCGAGCGGGTAAGTTGCGCTTTTAATCGCGACCTCTGCTTAAGAAGCTTTTGCCTTGTTGAAGATTCCATGGTGGAGGGGGTAAGACAATAACAAGGAGAAAAGGAGAGCCTTAAATGAATAGTACTGACCTGCCTTCAGTTTAGTTTACCTCTGGTGCTGGAACATCGAACCTGGGACTGCCAGATGATGTCACTGAAGTGAACTTCCAAGTATTTCCGTGTTACTGTAGAAAGTAGTCGTCCATACTACAAGCCACGCTGCTTTCACGAGGTCCTCGTGGTGTAGATAATCCGGCCCGGTAATTGGACCATGTTTTGAACGTAACTCACTCACTTGATTAAATAATAACATTTATTACATTTAAGACACTTATATAACACATTATAAATACATAATACTGAGTATTGATGGGCAGATGCCCTCGATAACAGTCAGTCACATGTTCTCATCTCCTCTCGCACGAGGCACCCAAGCATAACAGTCTCTCATCCCCTTCCATCCACACCACTTCCGGCTGGGTGCTGAAGGGTGCTGCTATCTGTCCTAAAGTGGTAGCGAGCAACTAGGTGGTCTAGCCATAGCTAGGCCGGAACAACCAGGTTGGGTTAAGTTCAGGTTTGTCCTCACTTTCAGTTTCAAAATCAGCACTTCCTTCACTCGTAGACTCATCATCACTGTCGGACACATCAATACAACAATGAGCCATCACACACGATAAAAACAATTTAAATATAATTCAAACTTATAACGTATAGGCCCACAATCATAAAAAAAAATCACCAAACGATGTGAGCGATGAATGACGAGTGAAAATATATCACGCAACTACTATTCAAG
This sequence comes from Anabrus simplex, assembly GCF_040414725.1. Classification (NCBI taxonomy): domain Eukaryota; kingdom Metazoa; phylum Arthropoda; class Insecta; order Orthoptera; family Tettigoniidae; genus Anabrus; species Anabrus simplex. Next base: position 82,094 of record NC_090265.1, read on the forward strand.
GTGCATACGACATACGGTCTGTCTTCGTCAAGAGCTGAGCTCACAATGACTGCTTAGAAATGACATGGCAACGCAGGCCGCATCTGGGCCACGCACATTGGTAGGAAGCATGCTAGGGGCTGGATCCGGTCCCTCAGCATTGAGCGTGTTACAGCAGCATCAGAGGTCGGGTCTCTTATAAGTTTTCTCTCTCTTCAGCCAAAATTATACGGACAGTGATTCATCACTGACTTTCCTAAGTAGGTTTTAATTCTCTTGAGTGTACTCATAGCTCTCTCACTACCTGCTGTAATTCGGGGATATGTTGCAACCACACGCAATAGTTTACTTACCATCTCCTGCACAGAGTGTACGGCATATAGAACAAAATACTTCATTAAGTTTTGAGCTGATAAATGATTTTGCTCATCTGCCTAAATATTAACCTCTTAACTGGGCATGATATATATTCGTACGCTGAATATTACAGGGTAATGGGCATGACAAATATATATGTACTCGTCGTTTACCGTGAGTATCTCCCGGGTATGACGAGCTACTTTGCCGCTCCGTGTATTGTCACCTTAATTGATGTTTTCCCCCGCACAATGGCAGTAAATACCACATTTCAAGCTTCATGAAGCTTATTTGTTTTTATTTTACAACTGTGCGGTGGTACGTGTCCGCAGTAGGCCAAATATGGCAGCATCTAGTTCAAAGCATAAGTTCAAAATGCTCGAAATAGACGAGATTATTCAACACTTAGAGAATGATTCTGACTGTAGCGGGAGGTACACCTCAACGCTGCGCATTCAAATTAGCTCCTAAATGAACCCCTCTACCAAACTAAAGTAGAAACTAAGACAACAGGACCTTAGAACTTTAATCAGAAGAGGTTACCACTGAAATATGTAATTTTGTAATTGTGCAGTTTCCTAACCACAGTGAATTTCTCCTTGTTTTGTTTGCCATTCATCAAGAAGTTCGGACATTCTTCCACAGATGACACTACCACTACAAAAAAAAAAAAAACCTATGATCATGCACCCTTATAATTTAAAGAGGTTTTGTATTTCTGGGTTTTTGTAACTGATTGATGTTCATTTATTTATGGGTTGGCAATATTTCCTTTTTCTTTCCGCTAGTTTTGAATCTGGCCAATGAAAAATTTCTGTAATTAATTTTCAACACTCTTGTTCAATTTAGACTGTTACTTTTGAACTCAACCAATAAAATTGAGAGGGTGTGGCTAGTTTAGTCATGAATGATCTCGAACCTTCCCTCAGGGTTTATAAACTGCGGCTTTTCATGTTTCTTGGCCAACTGATCGTCGTCTATCTAAGTGTATGTGTTAAGCAGGAGGCAGGCGGCCTTTTTCGTTGGCAGCAGAACATCTATAAGGTAATGGCCACATAAACTACATCTTTGTTGATGTAGCTACCTCCGCAGATTATTCCAAGGGGAAGGTCGAAATCTTTAACCATGTAACCTACGTTTCTAAAATGTAACTTTCTTCCAGCTAATGTAAAAATTTCATAAAATCTTTAACTGTAAATCGGGGATAGAGAGTGATGTAACCTCTCGAGCTCCCCTTCATCTTGGTTTGAGGTGACTACGTTTTGTAACTGTTTTTCCTTCTGTAATGTGTTAAAGTAATTTCTATACGAGTCACCTCAGTAGTTTGGGAATAACCCCTGTTTCATCGGCCTAGAGCCCTTTAGGATTTTAAGGTTTCATTATCTGGGGCGCAGTTTTCGCCTCCATACAGTTTGCGTTTTGGGCCGTTTACTTAACCTGTTCCTTTTCTCAAAGGCCCTGTAGGTTGGGTACGAGATACTTCTGTGTGATAATATTTCAATTCGTAAATAGTGCCTTGAAAGGCCAGAGTTTGTCACTTTTCATGCAATGTTGCCTTGAGTAGGCTTGGAAACCTGAGAGCCTGTTAGCTCTTTTTCATGTTTTGTAACTGTAAAGCGTGCCTCTGGGAGGCTAGATATTGTGATTTATGAAGCAAGTGCTCTTGAATTAGGGGTTTTCTGCACCTCACTAAATAATACCTCTTCCTTTTGTAAAATTGTAAAACTAAGGGCTTGAAGTTCAGAATTTGTAATATTCACTATTCTTAAATTTTCTTAGTCTTGTTTTAAAATTGCTTTGAACCTGATATGTTTTTTTATGTTTACCAAGTGAAAATTAAGTTCTTGTTTTCTGGAAAAATATAACCTTCAGTTCAAGTTTTAAATTAATTTTCATATTGTACATAGCACACATTCACCCCAGGACCTTCTTCAACCTCTTTCTGCCCCACGGTTAACCCCAGAACACTGACGAATTATCTTCTCAGAAATTCAAAGACGAGTGGTTTGATACAGATGAAGGTGAGCCTGATGGTGAAAGTGGTTCAGAGAATGAGAATAAAGAAAAAGGGGTTAACAAAATGACGAACCGGATGAAGGAGAAGTGCTAGACATGTTTCAACCTTTCCTGCTGCGTGGTGTTTCACGTCAGAAATTCATATTTTCTGGTGCTAGTGGTGTAAATGTGGACTTCGACGATGAATCCAACATGTTGGAATATTTCGAACAGTGATGATATGTTTCAACTTATTGCCGAACAGACCAATGTGTATGCTAAACAGTTTTTAGAAGCCCATCCGAACTTGAAACCATGGTCACGAGCGAGAGATTTGGTGGATACAAATCCAACAGAGATAAAAACTGTAATTGGACTTCTAATGGTGCAGGGGATAGTTCATAGGCCAGAAAACAGTATGTACTTCTCAAAACGGGAAAGTATCGCAACTTCTTACTTTACAATGGCGAAAAATGAAAGTATCCTCCTATTCAATACATCATATATTCCGTCGTTAGACGGAATAAACAAGTTCCGTCTAGGCTCTCTTTTGTTTGTTTTTTCATTTGCGCTTTCATTATGTTTTTTAGCATTTTTTCAACTCATATTATGTAAATTATTCCAACCCCCCTAATTTTTTCACTGAAGATGGCTCAAACGAGCCGAAACATGTCTGAACTTGTTTACTCCGTCTAACGACGGAATATATGATGTATTGAATAGGAGGATACTTTCATTTTTCGCCATTGTAAAGTGAAAACCGTCAATACGGAATGATTCTAATATCTTCTAATAACTTCTTACTTTTCGAAAACTATCTCCGAGACAAATCACTGCAGTTCTAGTGAGGTAAATGACGTAACTGACCGTGAAGTTAATGTAAAATCTTTCACAATGTCACTGGCATGATGTGTAATTTGTAAATATTCCTTTCTTTTATTTGTTTTAATTTTAGGCGCTAACATATGAACAAAACACCCAAATTCCAACCAGGTAAATAACCTTGCAGTTAATGTAAAAATGGTTAAAAATATCTCCAACCTTAAAATTAATTAATTAAAACTCCTTTATTTTATTTTTGTATCACAGATGAATGATATTAATGATATTACTAACTTTTCTGCCTATCCTGCCATGTAACAACAATCTTACACAGGGCAGGTTACACCAAGCACATTAATAATACCCAGTCAAGAGGTTAAAGAGCTAATTTTCAAGCTGGTCTGAAAAGATATAACAAGGGCACTGCTTTATTAGTTAAGATATTTTTATTTTAGGAAATTCTTTCTTGTGTTCTGTGGTTTCTTATTTCATTCACTTACTCTAGAAACTGGAGCTGTGAAAAATCTTCAAATATCAATTTCATTTGAACAACTAGGCAGTCTATTTCATGCCTTTGAAGAGTCACTGAAACTGACAATCTCTTTCAATTGGACATTTCTCTCCAATTAAAGCCGTATGTGTTAAGTTCTGTAAATATGAAATGGCAAGTTGTATTTCGTATATGGCAAGAATTGATATTAACTAATGATTGCAGACTTCAAACAAAGCATCACTGCGAACAAATCATGCCTCATACACACACAACAGATAAACAAAATTTGCATCATCCATGTACTGAATCAGTCCCCCTCTTTTTTTTTTTTTTTTTTTGCTAGTTGTTTTACGTCACACCGACACAGACAGGTCTTACGGCGACGATGGGACAGAAAAGGGCTAGGAGTGGGAAGCGGCCGTGGCCTTAAGGCACAGCCCCAGCATTTACCTGGTGTGAAAATGGGAAATCACGGAAAACCATTTTCAGGGCTGCCGAGAGTGGGGTTCGAACCTACTATCTCCCGAATACCGGATACTGGACGCACGTAAGCGACTGCAGCTATCGAGCTCGGTGAATCAGTCCTCTAGCACGATTTATAGTGTCATATTCCCACTGAGAATGTTTGTCAAAAACTTGGTACAACTCACTGAAATATCTAATTATAGTTGTGATGGCCCTCTTCTGAAAGTTCCAGCTTGTAGTGCAGGCCTGCAGCTACTTAAATCATTTTCCAGTAAGCAATACTGTGTACTTGGAAGACATGCTGAAAAAAAAAATAAAAGCTGTTAAATAAAATATAAACAAACTTACTTGTTTTATTGTTCTTACTCCATATAAAAGCACTAGATTCAGCTGGTGTGGGTACCGTTGAATAAAGATCACACAAGGCATAACTACTTGACAATATTTTGCACACCCCTTAGTTGATCTGCCATTACCCTCCAACCATCATAGCTTCGGCTTATGACTCATTTTATCTCTATTCCTGTCTTCCAAAACCATACAATCATACCAGCCACACCTGCACCACCTTTATCACTAGACATTGTAATTTAATTTAATTTCATGTGGCTATTTCTAGCCGAGTGCAGCCCTTGTAAGGCACACCCTCCGATGAGGGTGGGCGGCATCTGCCATGTGTAGGTAACTGCGTGTTATTGTGGTGGAGGATAGTGTTATGTGTGGTGTGTGAGTTGCAGGGATTTTGGGGACAGCACAAACACCCAGCCCCCGGGCCACTGGAATTAACCAATGAAGGTTAAAATCTCCGACCCGGCTGGGAATCAAACCTGGGATCCCTCTGAACCGAAGGCCAGTACGCTGACCATTCAGCCAACGAGTCGGACACTAGACATTGTAAAAACAAAAGTTTCTCCTGAATTCTAACTTGAACACAGAACCTGAAATTTATGCATTGTAGGTTCTTGTAAGATGTCACGTCAAGTCAGGATCAATCCTGCTACAGTATGTGACAGACTGTACAACCTGCGACTGTCTGGCCAAGGGTTAGGCACCTAATACTAAACTTTGCAAACTAACGATGAACCAACGACTATGGGCAGAGGAGTTCTCCTTAGGAGGTTGAATGAAACCTTTGTGGAGGAAATGCCACATAAATTCACTAAAAAGCTGCTGCCTTGTAGATGTGGCAGGAGACTGCTAAAGGCTCTTTTGTCTTAGGCCCAGCAAGTCAACAGGAGAGTAATTGGCGCCCGCTTTCATAACTAAAAACTAAAAAGAGCCTCGGATGCAATGGAATTCAAGTCCCGAATATGACAACATCCTCACATACTTCTGCTAGGTATAACGGCTGGCAACCCGATGATAATCAGCGAAGATATGCTTAGAGGAAAAGCTACATGAGGAATAAAATAAAAATTGGAACATTGAATATTATAACCCTGACAGGAAAATGTGAAGAACTAGTGGACCTCATGGAGAGAAGAAAGTTTGATATTCTAGGGTTGAGCGAGACAAAATGGAAAGGGAAAGGCGCAAAATAATTCAGGAAGGGTTATAAGATCTATTGGCATGGACACGAAAAGGAATCCTGTAATGGCGTAGCATTTCTCACCAGTAAGAACACTGACAGTGTCGGATGTACAACATGTTGATAGAATAATTAAGCTAAGATGGGAAATAGGGAAAGAGGTCCTAACCATAATTCAAGTATATACCTCTCAATCTGGGTGTACCCAAGAGGAGAAAGACACACTCCTGGATGAACTAGAAGAGAATATTGAAGAGAATAATATAATCATGACTGAAGATTTGAATGCCCGAGTTGGTGTTGATAGAACAGGGTATGAAAATGTTATTGGTCCCAATGGCTTCGGGAACATTAACAAAGAAGGTGAAGATTTGCTGGACTTCTGTTAAGAAATAACCTCATAATTAAGAAAACTTTTTTTTCCTGAAAAGACCCAACCATAAAGTAACAAAATACAGCAGGGATGGACAGCAGCAATATTTAATCATATATTATCTCTCATAAGGAAGCCGGTTTGGTTATCACCAATGTGAAAGTATTACCAGGAGAAACCTTGGCCAGTGACCACAGATTACTGATTGCAACCTTTAGAAACACCCCAGTGAAAAATATGAAGACCAGGCGAAAACCCCAAGTAAGGGTGTGGAAACTGGATGAACCTGAAAAAAAGGTGAATACCAAAGAAGGGTCTGTGACCAGCTCCTGACAGATGAGAGAGAAATGGGAGAAGAGGAATGAACCTGATTCAAGAAAATACTTGTGAGCTCAGCTGTTGATATTGTAGGAAAAACGAGTTGTATACCAAAAGAAAAGGAAAGTTGGAATGATTCTGTTCAGCAAGTCATAAAAGATAGGAGTACGGCAAGACAAGAAAGAGATAAAGAGAACCTAAAAGGCGCAGATAAGTATTATATAAATCTGAGAGAACTAGAACAGAAGTACATACATACACACATTATAGACCACTATGCCTTTAAGCATTCAGTCTGCAAGCCTCTGAATTTACTAAATGTTGCCACAATCCTCTATTTGCAACTAGTGCTGTGGCCTCATTTAGTTCTATACCCCTTAATTCGTTAGAAAGCGAGTCTACAATCATAATCCTGGTCTCCCTCTACTTCTCTTCCCTTCCTTAACAGAGTCCTTTATTCTTCTAGGTAACCTATCCTCATCCATTCGCCTAACGTGGCCCCACTACCGAAGCCTGTTTATGCGTACAGCATCATCCATTGAGTTCATTCCTAACTTAGCCTTTATCTCCTGCCATTGACCTCACCTGTTTGTACCAGCAATCATTCTCGCTACTTTCATGTCTGTTACTTCAAACTTATGAATAAGATAGCCTGAGTCCACCCAACTTTCGCTCCCATTAAGCAGAGTTGGTCTGAAAACAGACTGACGTAGAGATAGTTTCATGCGGGAGCTGACTTTCTCCTTACAGAATACTGTTGATCGCAACTGCGAGCTCACTGCATTACCTTTACTACACCTTCATTCAATCTTACTATATTACCATCTTGGGAGAACATATGACCTAAATTCTTGAAATTATCTACCTGTTCCAGCTTTGTATCACCAACATGATATTCAATTCTGTTGAATTTCTCACCTACTGACAATCAATTTAGTCATTGAAAGGCTAATTTTCATACCATACTCACTGCACCTACATTCAAGTTCCAAGACATTGAACTACAGGTTTTTGACACAATCTGCCATTAAGACCAAGTCGTCAGCATAGGCCAACCTGCTTACTACATTTCCACCTACCTGAATCCCTCCCTGCCACTTTATTACCTTTCAGCAATTGATCCATGTAAACTACAAACAACAAAAGTGAAAGATTAGAGCCTTGTCTAACTCCTGTAAGTTTATTTACTTATTAAAGGTGGACAATAGAGGGCATCACAACAATCGCCCAAGTAAATGCAGCGATGAAGACCTGGCATTTGCTCGAGCTCACATCAACAGTTTTCCTGCTCAGTGCACGACACACTTTCTAAAAGAAATGTTCAATGCTGAACTGTTAGCTGATGCCTTATTTTTCATACCAGTGTGTTGCTAAACATAGATTTCCGGTCGTACTATTCGACTATTCGTTACTTGGAGTAACACTCATCCACGGGCAAGAGAATGATTGATCGCCATCTTCAATCCGACAACACTTTGGGAATGCTCAGCAGTGCTTCAGACCACCATGAGGTGAAGGTAGGAGTTTCTAATTTTATCTTCATTAGTAAGCAAATTCACAAATTTCTTTGTATTCATAATTAGTAGGGATGGGACAAAAGGTTACCTTACCAGTGTATCATTACACTATAGTAGTATTTGGTTGGGATATTAGGACATAATATAAAAGCAGTGGTGGTTCATGGGGTCCACAAGAGACAGGGCACATTTTAGGTCTTTTAAGTCAATCTTAGTGTCATTCCTACCCAACAAAATACACAGAAAGAGAAACAGTGAGTTGGTTAATTGACAACCACACATCCATTCCCAGTTTTTCACACACATTTTAGTTCTTGTTATATCCCTGATCTTGTATCAGGAAATGGGACCAAGGGGTGGACATACTGGTATATTCTTAAACCCCTGAGTTATAGCAAGTTCTAGTTGTGGTGGACCTAATTACTTTGCAAGTTGACAGTCCTCAAAATTTAAGTACGTTTGTGAGTCAGGCGGCAGTGCACTGGCCTCTCATTGCTGAGTTCCATGGTACAAATCCCAGTCACTCCATGTGAGAGTTGTGTTGGACAACGCAGAGGCAGGACAGGTTTCACTCCAAGTACTCTGTTTATCCCTGTCATCTTTTATTCCAGTAACAGTCTCCAATATCATTTCATCTGTCATTCATTATCACTGCCCCAGGACTGTAACAGGCTTCGGCAGCCGGCACAATTCCAATCCTCGCCGCTTGATGAGGGCTTCATTCCTTCCATTCCTTACCCGGTCGAATTAGGCACTGGAAACAGGCTGTGGATTTCCAGTTTGTAATGACTGGTAGCTCACCCGATGCATTTCACTAACTATAAATGACACATCACATACAAGTAACACTGGAAAATTCACAAAAACCTTTTCTAAAAACACACTGAACTGCGACATGCACCAACTAGTGTGTGTTTACTTCCTGCTTATCACTTGTGTTTGGTTCGACCAGGCCAACAAAACTGCATGCAAAGCTGACAAGCATGAAACGAAAACCTGCTAAATTCCTTTCTCATAAATGAAAAGGAGTTGTTTTTATGCTGCTAGAAGTAGTTGAAATAACCACTAAAACTCCACAGGAGGATTACATTTTTTAAAATCTCCTTGCTAGAAACATCTCAAATCCACTAGGTCTAGTGGAAAAATTGCTACATTGGCACCACATGTTCAGTTCACTCTTACACAGTGAAAGCAAATAGTGCACAAAAATTTCATTTTATGCTTTATACTCTTCCTCAGATTATTTGTAGGTCTAGTTTCATACAGTTTCTGTTTTTAGGAAGCATTTCTTCATTGGAACAAGGGTGTTAAAACATTCTGCAAAAAACGAAATTTTCTTCGACCTATGAGACTGCTCTAAAGTTAATAAAACTGTTTGTCACAGTGTAGTATACAGAATATCAACTACTGCAGCACAGAAGTATCCATAGTAACTATTGTGACCTTAGTCAGTGGATTTCAGGTATGGTGCTGTCAAATGAGACAGGAACTCCACAAATAGAATGTGGCCATTGCTATGTTCCCTAAAGTCTTTCAATATATGAGAAAGGAGCATAACGCATAAAAACTACAAAAATAATCTGTTAAAGAAGAAGAATGTCACAAATATGTGTGTTCTTTTTAACAGTCCATGGACGATAGGGCAAGTGACCATGTGAACTAAGGGTAGAGGCGCGCCCGTATAAAAGTAATATAATTCACGTTGCACTGAGCTTTTCGGAAGAACAGTCTCTCTAACTGATGCCTCCTGAAGCTCAAGGCAGCACCTTAAAATGTATGTATGTAAATAGCTGTGTTCTATCTCCATCTTATTTTCTTCAACCTCACTGTTCCTTTCACCAGCTCAACACTCACATTCTTAACTATTCCAAGAATTTTTTGCAATGACCCTTTTATATTCCCAGAAGTAATACTTCAAAACTTTTATTTACAAGGGTAATCCCAAAAATAAGGTCTCCTATTTTTTTTTATAAATACAGAACTATGTTCGTGTGGCTGTTGGTCACAATGTTGTGAAGATCGTTTCCCGTGCTCGCATATAAACATGCGCACCCCACACTGAGGCACCCAGACTTGGCTTGGCAGTCACTAAGAATGGAGCTCCCATTTGATGTTATCGCCAAGTGCGAAATGAAATATACGATGAACAAAGGAGCGGGAGACCGCCAATTTCTGTCGAGACAGTCGTGAAGGTTAAGCAAATAATGCGTGAAGATCGGCGGATCACCCTGGATGATCTCTGCACTTTGGTTCCTGAGGTTTCCCGAAGCGCTGCTCACAGAATTTTAACAGAAAAGTTGAAATACCAGAAGGTGTGCCACACATGCTGACTGACCACATGCGGCAACAAGTTACGCGCATTTCTTCGACGCTTTGCAGTCGAACAGGACAACTTTTTGGACTCAATTGTCACGGGCAACGAAACCTGGGCGTTCCACTTTACACGTGAGACCAAGCAACAACCACGCCAGTGGCAGCATAATTCAAGCAAACACAGTTTGCCGGTAGCCATGACAACTGTGTTTTGGGATCGAAAAGGGGTATTGTTGGTCGACTTTATGCCTGCTGGGACCACAATTAACGCTGACAGGTACTGTGAGACCCTGAAATACCTCAGATGGGCAATTCAGAACTGGAGAAGTCTAATGTTGAGCAAGGGCGTAAACATTCTCCATGACAACGCTCGTCTGCACGTCCGCTTTCCTGCAACAATTTCAGTGGAACATCATCACCCACCCACCCTATAGTCCCGACTTGGCACCCAGTGACTATTACTTATTCCCTAAATTGAAAGAACATTTGGCTGGAAAGCGGTTCAGCACTGACGATGAGGTGAAAGATGAGGTTCACAACTTCCTGAACAGCATGGCTGCGAGCTGGTATGACATGGGCATACAAAAACTGTCACAGCGTCTACAAAAATGCATCGACCGAAATGGTGATTATGTAGAAAAATAGCTAAATGTTCAAACTGTAAAATGATGTTAACCATTGTAGAAATAAACAGGTCTATTATTATTGATTTAAGCCCACTAAGGAGCGCTGGTGACTAGTTCTTCCTCGATGCTCTTCTTTGTTCCCAATATCTTTTGAGCCCTGCTGATAATTTCTCCTTTCTCTCCTGTGAAAGGGGCTTCCGACTTCTAGGAACTCTAGGTGGTGGGGTCCAAGACTGTACCATAGCACAAAATTTGGAACGATCTTCTATATCAATATCTGAAATCCCAGCCGAATCCAAGTCCTTCTGTACTTCATTAAGCCACAAGCTTCCAGTCTTGTAGCTTTTAACCAAAGAGAAGATCTTCTTGGTAAGCCTGTTGCTGTCCATTCGTTGTAGGTGTCCATAGAACTTAAGCCTCCTACGTCGCATGCTGGTATTGGCTGATTCTAACTGTTGATACAGCTCAGAGTTCGATTTAAGTCTGTAGGTTCCATCTGGGAGCAATCTCGGTCCATGAATTTTCCTGAGGATACGTCTTTCTGCTTTCTCTAGACCATCCATGGTGCCTTTTTTGTTCATCAGGAGGGTCTCTGAGGCGTACAAAAACTGTGGTCTGACACCAGTTTTGTAATGACAGATCTTAGCATTTTTCGAAATGCACCTCTTATTATAATGGTTGTGGGATAGTTGGTATGCTGCATTGAGTTTGTTACACCTTTCTAGGATGGATGTACCGTCTCTACCATTGGGGTGGACCCATTCACCAAGATAGCGGAAGCGATTGACTTTCTCAATCGTTCCATGTATGGTCGTCAAAGGGGGGTTACCGGGATGCCGAGTCTCAAAGTACTTAGTTTTGTCATACGATATGTGTAATCCAGCCTTCACCGCTATCTCGTGCAGGGCTTCAATAGCAATGACAGCATCCTTAGAGTTGTTGGTTAGGATTGCAATGTCATCTGCGAATGCTAGGCACCTGATCTCAATCTTTCGAGTCCCGGCTCCAATGGCAACTGGTTTGATTTCTAGATTCCTCAGTGTACAGTCCCAGGTCTATGTATTTATAAAAAAAATAGGAAACCTTATTTTTGGGATTACCTTCGTATAAAGTGTACAGTGACTTATTTCTAGATATCCAAGGATATGTGGTTAAACTGGCAGATACTGTATGGTGATGAATGGGTGCCTTACATTGTTCATATGCTGCTGGGATGAGGAAACAGTCCTGTGGTCAGGCAAAACATAACCAGGGCTTAAAATCCAGCACTTTTTTTTTTGCAATTTTTTTTTAAATGCTGCACCGATACAGACTGGTCTTATGGTGGCAATGGAATAGAATCAAGAAAGAAACAACTGTTGCCTTAAGGTTCAGCCCCAGCATTTGCCTGGTATGAAAATTGGAAGCCATAGAAGACCATCTTCAGGGGTGCCAACAGTGGGGTTCAAACCTGTCACCTCCCAAATGCAAGCTGATAACTAGGGGGCCCTAACCGCATATCCAACTCGCAAGGCTACAAAAAATGTCTTCCGGCTTTGAAAAAAAAAAAAAAAAAAAAAAAGCTGGCACAGTCCAGTGGTAGTCGAAGGTGCTAAAGCGTAGGTAGATTTGCCAGCACATAAAAGAACTCATGCGGATAAAAATTACGGTACCTAGGCATCTAAAAAGACGTACAAGTAGTTGGTGGAGTGTTAAGCCAATATTATTATTATTATTATTATTATTATTATTGACACCAAGTAGGAGAGTAGGAATGCTAAGCTGTTACAAGATTATCACTCGCACGGCAGGCAAACTGAGCTGCCATGTTTCCTTATGGAGCTTAATAGCTGTTTAGCCAATTGGCAACTCCCTCCCCTTCTCTTTGTTTCGATCAGAGAGTTACGTTCGTATTAGGGTCTCCTGTGAAACACAATATTTCCAGAACTGCTTACTGTGATGGAGCAGGATACACACCATAATGTCACAATATTTACCTCCCATCTCTCGTAGCTAGGCTATTCATAGTCCATAGGTGGGCTATCATAAGACATATATTCACTACCTTTCACTGTACATCTCAACACAGATTCATTTTCTAACTTCTGACTGGAATGTAAAAATGCAGGCAAAAACAAAAAACAGGCTCACCGGCAGCAAGCAAAACTGAACTTTCCTGAGGTTAACAGCTTGCTCTCCGAAGATGAAATTTACCCTGCAGGGTTTAATCTGTTTTCCATGTTTTCTCCTCGTGTTTTCCCCGCATTAATTTCAGTGGGACATGGTACATAAGAGTGATGCTCGAGCATGTTTATCGTACACTGGAATCATCATCTCGAAACATATTTTGCACAAACAATAACAATGGCATGAAGACTTTGAGATAAATGTATCGTAAGTCAAACAAGCTAAATCAAGTACCATTCTGTGAAGAGGGTTATCAGTAATCCCATCATACACAGCTACTGCAATAAATACTACAACCAAGGAAAAATGAATTGCATTGCTCACAGCATGCCATGTTCAAACTCACTCCTGTCTTCCTCAGAGACTTCATCCTTGAAACTGGCAAGAGTGAGCTTGACAGTTTCTAAACCCACTCATAACAGAAACAAATGCATTAGTGTTAACAAATGGAAGTGCCATTCGAATGGGTATGCTGGTCAACTAGTGTAAATTCGTAGAATTATTTTCTGTGATAATTTCGCTTTTCCATAATTTCTCTTTAATAGTGAGGTGAAATCAGTAATAATTACGAGCAGTCCATAATAGTTAGCTTTCAAAACACTGGAAGTTTTAAAAAAGAACATTAAGAAGATAAGAGTTATTGTCTTCTTAATTTTTAATGCACTCCTCAAAGAAAAATAAACATTTTGCACCACCTGTATGTTTTGCATACGTGAAGGATGCTCACTCTAAAAGTTGTTGCATGGCAAACAGACATCCGAATGACTTGTAACGCTACCCGTTAGTGGCCGTGCAGTCTCAGAACAGTCAAGAAGAGTGTTCTGTGGATACAAGACAAGAGCACATTTGTGTCCTGGGCAGTATACAGATATGCCTCCACAAGTAATTACCGCTTTTGTTCATACTCGCATAGTACTGCATCAGCAAGGCCAGTCTGTCAGGGCAATTGCCAGCCTGGTTGGTGTACACCAGGGGTTCTCAAATTTTTTCGTTCGCAGCACATTGTTTCGCTATGCTGAATATAGCGGCACACCCCAACGTACAAGTAACTATGCCTGCTTTACAGTAATTTTGAACGCTACAGAGCAGTCCCGAAAGAATGAGAACCCTTGCGGAGGATACACAAATCACTGGAACGTCAGCAGAGAAATATGTCTATCACTACCGAACCCTAGTGGAGTATATATAAACCAATCAATGCTTACCTGCAGTTAGTTCAGTACTTCAGTTGGAAATGCAAAGATGTTTCCATGTAGTACAAAACTTAGTGCAATTGACTGTTGACTAAGTCGCAATGTTTGGTGTTGTTATAAAACTGAAAGAAATGCACAGATATTGTGTTGTAATATGGAGAAGTTTTTAATTAAACAACAACAATTAAACAGCATTGAAGGACATCAGAGTGAAAACAGAACAAGTAAATCACCTGGATCAAGCATCAATGAGAAGCTACTTCTGCAGCAGAGCAGTTCATCGTCCAGTGCTGTGCACAGGTATCAGAATTCTTATTTAAGCTTCAGATTTACATTTACTGAACCTGGAAATAGTGAATTTTCTGAGTGTGTTGTATGTGGCAAAAAATTAAGCAATGAACACATGGTTGCAAGCAAACTAAGACACTTGAAAAAACACAGTTACTTGGAAAATGAAGATAAAGCTTATTTCAGTAGTTTACTCTCTTCTCAAATTAAAGAAGGCAAGGCAATGAATAAAGTAATTACAACTTCAGAAAAAGCGCTAGTAGGCAGCTATAAAGTAGCAGTAATAATTGCCAGGAATATGCAGTCACATACAGCAGCAGAAACTTTGATTTTACCTGCTTGTAAAGAAATAGTAAAATTCATGTTGGGAGAGGCTGCCGATAGGGAGATATCTGAAGTACCTTTGTCAAACGACGTTGACGCCGATATCAGCTGATATTAAAAGCAACTAGTAGAAAAATTACATGATAAAATATTTGCACTTCAACTGTACGAATCAACAGACATAAAAAATAAATTAATAAGCAACATAAGATTTTTAAACAAAGAATAACTGACTGAACAGTTCCTATCCTGCAAAGAATTACCTCGGACGTCAGCAGGGTCAGATATATATAATTCTACGACAGTGGCATTGGTAGAAATTGGACTGAGTTGAAACAATTGAATTTCAGTGTGCACTGATGGAGCCCCAGTAATGGCTGGTGGAATGAGAGGTTTTACTTCAAGGTTGAAGCAAGATTTTCTGCACATTGGATCCACGCATTGTTTTTACATTGAGAAGCTTTGTGTCAAAAACCATACCTTCAGATCTAAGTAACATAATGAGCTCAGTTGTGGAAATGGTTCATTACATTAAAAGCAGAGCTTTAAAATATAGATTTCTCAAAGTCATGTGTCAGGAAGCAGGAGCTGTTTATGAATCTCTAGTCCTTCACACCGAAGTTTGTAGGTTGTCCAAAGGAAGTGTACCTTCCATATTTTATGAACATAGAAATGAGTTATTACAAATATTTGCCACAAAAAACATGAGTTTGCCGACATCATTAGCGATGAAACTTGGTGTTCGAAAGTTGCATACCTAGCTGATATTTTTGGACATTTGAATAATATCAATACCAGTATGTTAATAATAATGTTATTTGCTTTACATCCCACTAACTACTTTTTCGGTCTTCGGAGACGCCGAGGTGCCGGAATTTAGTCCCGCAGGAGTTCTTTTACGTGCCAGTAAATCTACCGACACAAGGCTGTCGTATTTGAGCACCTTCAAATACCACCGGACTGAGCCAGGATCGAACCTGCCAAGTTGGGGATACCAGTATGCTGGGAAAGAAAGAGAATATTCTTAAATCATCTGACAAGCTGAATAGGTTCTTAAGAATTCAACTGTGGAAGTCAAAAGTTGAAAAAAAGTGATCTTGAAATGTTTCCTCTCACAGTCGATACCGACATCTGTTCCAGTCTGATTTTAGAACCATTTTCTGTTTTGGAGAATAAACTGCAAGAATATTTTCCTTCCCTCAATGTGAACGAATGCGACTGGGTTCACGATCACTTTGCTGTTACAGCTGAAGATACAAAACATTTACCATTAGTAGGGGCAGAAGAATCAGCTGAACTTCAAGCCGATTGAACTTTGAAGCTGAAATTTAGAGAAGAAACACTACTTCAGTTCTGGATTTCAGTGAAAAGAGAGTTCTCAGTGTTATCAGAGCATGCTATATCTATATAAATACAGTTTTCAACAACATAATATCTGTGCAAACAAGGATTTTCACATTGACCTGCATCAAAAATAAGAAATGCAAGCGACTTCTTTCTGTAGACCAAGAATTATGGGTGTGCTTGTCTGCAGTTCCTCCTCACAGCGAACAGTTGTGCAGAAGTAAACAAGCCCACATTTCCCACAATACTGCAACAATAGTGTAATATTATTGACAAAGCATCTTATTTATTGAGTTCTTACTGCATGTACGCTTACGCCATTCTGTAATATTAGTAAATAGTATTACAAAAATATTGAAAACACACGCAATTTTTTCGCGGCACAGTCTGACAATTTCATGGCACACCCTTTGAGAACCCTGGTGTACACCATTGCAATGTTGTAAGGAGAGACAGCCGCATTCATATCACACAAAATGTTGAAGATCGTCCTTGCAGTGGTCGTTCAACGGCCAACAACAGAAGCTGACAACTTATGTGCAAATCCTGGTTCGCAGGAACCTGGCACACACCTTAACAGAACTGTGTAATGCCTTACGGCAGGCAACTGGTAGGACTGTGTCTACGCAGACAATCAGAAATTGTCTCCTTAGGGACAACCTAGACTCAGGAGTTCATTGGCAAGTACCTGCATTTACATCCCAACACCATGGCGCCAGGTATAGATGGGTAAGGGAACACTTGGACTGGACCCTGGAAGAATGGCGGTGGATCCTCTTCATGGATGAGTGCCTAATGTGTCTGACGCTGGATTATCGTTGGAGGAGGGTATGGAGAGAATGAAGTAATGCCAGACGAGTACAGTACGCCATGCAACACACCATCAGGGAGGTGGATCTATCATGTTTGGAAGTGGCATTATGTACGGATGTCGGACGCCACTCATCGTCGTAGAGGGTAATATGTCAGGTACACAAGACCGGAACAGAATCCTAGGAGCCCATTGTTCAACCATACTGACATTTTGGCAGCAGATTTGTTCTGCAAGATGACAAAATGCACTCGCACTGCTGCAGTCTTGTTAACCTCTTCCTCAGGAAAGCTGACAACCATTGGATGGACTGGCCTGCTATTTGTTTTACGTCGCACCGACATAGATAGGTCCTATGGCGACGATGGGATAGGAAAGGCCTAGGAATAGGAAGGACGCGGTCGTGGCCTTAATTGAGGTACAGCCCCAGCATTTGCATGGTGTGAAAAGGACTGGCCTGCAGCGTCTCTGGGGACGATTCCTATTGAACATGCCTGGGATATGCTGAAACAGGCACTGCGACAATGAACGAATCCACCTCTCACCTGGCCAGTGGGCTGCTGTTAAAGAATAAGACAGGAATGACCAGGAAGCTTCAACCACCTTGTGGCATCTGTACTCTCCCTGTTTTCCAGAATATGGGTATCCTGCCCTGTGAAGTTCAGGAATTCAAGGCGTTTACCAATCTTCCTGCCACTTTGCCTGACCTGCTTCCGGTGCTACCAGGCGAGTTGGCTGTGTGGTTAGGAACACGCAGCTGTGAGCTTGCATCCGGGAGACAGTGGGTTCAAACCCCACTGTCGGTAGCCTTGAAGATGGTTTTCTTTGGTTTCCCATTTTCACACCAGGCAAATGCTGGGGTTCTATCTTAATTAAGGCCATGGCCGCTTCCTTCCCACTCCTAGGCCTTTTGTATACCACTGTTCCTTAAATGATCATATGCTAGTTTATACAGTGGAACAAAAAGAAGAAAAACTTGAAGATCTTAAACTTACATAAGTATTCTCATTCAGTTCAACAACATTTTATGTATTGATCATTTTTATAATATTTCATAACTTTTCCTTATTCACTGATATGGTGTATTAGGGCACAATACTTCTTTGAAATGTAAAAACAAAAGAGCCAAGCTCGATAGCTGCAGTTACTTAAGTGCAGCCAGCATCCAGTATTCGGGAGATAGTAGGTTCGAACCCCACTATCGGCAGCCCTGAAAATGGTTTTCCGTGGTTTCCCATTTTCACACCAGGCAAATGCTGGGGCTGTACCTTAATTAAGGCCACGGTCGCTTCCTTCCCACTCCTAACCCTTCCTTGTCCCATCGTCGCCATAAGACCTATCTGTGTCGGTGAGACGTCAAGCAACTAGAAAAAAAAAACCCCAAAAGATTGTGTTATATTGTTTTAATCTTTGAACTGACCACTGATGGAGGGAATGGCTGACTTCCTGAAACATCTAAGGTTAAATAAATAGTTTTCTTTCATTAATAAGTGTATTGACATGGCAGATTCAAATAAAAGTATTTTAAATAGTTCTGTAATACATTCAGACTAGTCAATATGGATCAATAACCATATTAACCTATCATGGTTAAGTTTATCAACACTAATCACTCTCTTCATTCTTTTGATATTGTGAACATCTATTCTAGCATACAAATTTCTAAATCATATCCTATTATTAAAAATAATTTAAAATAAATACAGTCGTTTAAGTAAAGTGAAAATCCAGGATTTCATGTCCATTTTAAAATTATACTCTGTACGGCTTTACTTCTAAACTGGCGTTTTGCAAAACAAATGAGCATCACCTTACCTCTGTTGCCAGCACGCTACTGCCCCGAGCACAGCTGATGCAATACGACCGCGGTAAACAGCCCTCGTAAAATGTAATGCCGTACTCAGAAAAGCCAATGATTCAGGATTGAAAACAAATTCACTTACAACGTCCAACACTAATAAGAGAATGCATTATTAGGAATAAAAGAGAATGAGGAAATAACACATCACTCACCGCTAATGGCTGACACAGGAAGGAGGTTATGGCCTAGAAAGGTAACACTACTGATCTCAGAATCACTTTCTTGCCACTTGTCTTTCCCAAACTACATTGATACATGCCTAACACGCACAAACTAAGTACCTACACTAACCATTACACGGACGTAAATAAAACTACAGCTACTTTTATACACTAAACTTCTAAACCTATATTGTGCTAACTTACGTATGCTAATCTGTAAACTACGCTATACTAGACAGATAAAAGACTAATATGAAAAACACTCAATAATGAAGAAAAATGCAAAAGATAGCTAACCATAGTGAATACCATACACGCTGGGCACGTAGGTTAACCTTGTGGCGAATGTAAATATTAGAGTTGGCAACTAGGTTTCGAGATCGCAGTCTGCCGATATAAATCGATATGAATGGCAGCTTAGGATTGGTTGGATGTCTATGTTTCAGCGCATAACCACCAGGCAGAGCCAACATCGGCCAAAACGTCAATTCAGAAGTAAAACCGTGTGGAGTATAGTTGTTAACGATAACTTCTTCACTTCTGATGTCATCTACAAAAAGGAAGGTTTGGCTATGGGTTCACCTGCCTCGGGTATCTTAGCTGAGATTTACCTGGATTTTTTTTTTAAAACACACTAATATTGATGATGATAATAAATGTACCGGGTAGTACACCTCTACGCTGTACGTTTAAATCTCGCGCCAATTAGAACTCCTCTACTGGAGAAACACTGAACTTGGAACTAGACCAACTTAAATTTTTTCTCAGAAGATGTCACTACCGTAAATTTTGTGATTACGAAGTTGCCAGTTGTTTGGTACGTAACTCACTCACTTGATTAAATAATAACATTTATTACATTTAAGACACTTATATAACACATTATAAATACATAATACTGAGTATTGATGGGCAGATGCCCTCGATAACAGTCAGTCACATGTTCTCATCTCCTCTCGCACGAGGCACCCCAGCATAACAGTCTCTCATCCCCTTCCATCCACACCACTTCCGGCTGGGTGCTGAAGGGTGCTGCTATCTGTCCTAAAGTGGTATGAGTAACTAGGTGGTCTAGCCATAGCTAGGCCGGAACATGCTCCCCACCGTTGAATCACCACGATTCAACCGAATTAAATTGCCTGATATGCCCTCATGAGAGCTCAGTTCAAATATCACACAGGCACTGACATACAGAGTTCATGTACAGTAACCAAAATGAGTTGATCATTCAACAAAATATACATATAAACATAGGCAAAACAGAAACACAAGCAACAAAATATTTACACACTGTTAACAGAAGGTACTAAGTAGGTTGACTTTGTCCTCATCCATTATTATGCAATATGAATTAAGCACACTATAAGTTCTCAGTTCAAATCACGCACACACAACACCATAATTACACTCTGAAATGAACAAGAAAAAATATTCACATGAAACGCTTATATTTTAGCCACAACGATCCTGTTTAGTTCTCAATAGGTAATGGAATTAACTTGTTAACAGGTCGTTTAAAAAGACCACTGGTTGTTCTGATGGTAGCCACTCGTGCAAGTCCATCCTTCCCAGGGTGAACAGTCTCCACCATAGCCAACTTCCAACAGAGAGGAGGAAGATTGTCCTCCTTCAGAAGAACAACTGTACCAGTAGCTAGGTTCTCCTTGGGACAGGTCCATTTTTTCCTCTGCTGCAGTGAGTTCAGGTAATCGGCAGACCACCTCTTCCACAACTGCTGCTGCATTGACTGGATACGCTGCCATCGAGCCAATCTGTTGATGGGCAGGTCAGTAATGTCAGGCTCAGGGATGGTTGTAAGGGGGGCACCAATTAGGAAATGAGCAGGTGATAAATAATTAAGGTCACTGGGGTCATTAGATAAGGCAGATAGGGGGCGAGAATTAAGACAGGCTTCTATCTGTGCAGTAAGGGTACATAGCTCCTCAAATGTCAATAGCGCATTACCCGCAACTCTTCTCAAGTGGTACTTCATGGACTTGACAGCTGCTTCCCACAGTCCGCCAAAGTGTGGAGAGCTGGGAGGTATAAAGTGCCGCGTGATGCCTTCCATCGCTAATGAATTCCTTATCTCTTCACAAAAGCTGGTTGAAAGGAATAGTTTTTGGAGGTCCTGCATTCTTCTATTGGCACCAATGAAGTTAGTCCCATTATCACTATAGATGATGGAGCACTTCCCACGTCGAGCTATGAATCTCCTCAGGGCTGCCATAAAGGCATCAGTAGAGAGATCACCCACCACCTCCAGGTGAAGAGCCTTGGTAGCCAGACAGATGAACAATGCAATGTAGCTCTTCGTTGTCTGTTTGTTTCTTACATTTCCCCTCTTGACGAAGAAAGGACCAGCATAATCAGTTCCTACATTAAGAAATGGGCGACTCTGTTGCACTCTGGTAACAGGGAGCTGTCCCATCAGCTGTTCAGCTGTTGACGCCTTGAATCTAAAACAGGTCAGGCACTTGTGGATGACTCTTCGAACAACTGCCCTAGCCGTGGGAATCCAGAATCTTTCTCTTAATGATGCAATTACAAATTGAGCACCTGCATGTAAAAGCCTAATGTGTTCTGCCATCACAACAAGGTTTGTGAGAGCATGCTGGGGAGGAAGGATAAGCTGGTGCTTATTGTCATAAGGTAGTTTTGAATTTACTAGTCTTCCTCCTACCCTTAGCATTCCCTTATCATCTAAGAAAGGATGTAAATCTGCAATTTTACTTTTCCTTGAAATGCAACGCTTAGAGTTGAGACTGGCTATCTCTTGAGCGTAACACACTTGCTGTGCAATTTTGATACAGGAGTGCAAGGCCATCTGCAGCTCTTGTGTACTTAATATCCCTAACCTCTTGTCTTGAGGATTGGCACTATTGTGAATAAATCGCCAACAATATGCAGTAACTCGAGTCAGTCGGGACAGTGACGAGTACTTCAGCATAAGTTCATCCCAGTTTGTACCTATCAACATAACTACAGGAAGTGTGCTTCGTGACTCAGGTAGTTCCTCTTCTGCATGGGCTGAGCTTGTGTCTGGCCATGATTCAGTGGGCTCAGTTAACCAGGATGGTCCGTGCCACCACAGGTTCATACCTCGTAGTTGTTCTGGAGCAACACCTCTGGATATTAAATCTGCTGGATTACAACTGGTAGGAACATGTCTCCATTCAGCCTTGTGAGTGTATTCTTGAATTGAAGAGACTCGGTTGGCCACAAATGTTTTCCAGCGAGTAGCAGGAGATGCGATCCAGGCTAATACAATGGTGGAGTCTGTCCACAGGTACAGCTTGCTGACTGGCAGAGACAAAGCTGGAAGGGTCTTGTGGAGTAGTCTGGCAAGTAGTAGCGCTCCACACAGTTCAAGTCTTGGTAGTGTCAGTTTCTTCACCGGTGCTACTCTGGATTTAGAACATAATAATCTGACAAAGGTCAGTCCCCCTTTGTCAACAGACCGTACATAAAGACAAGCTCCATAAGCTTGTTCTGAAGCATCAGAAAAACCATGAATTTGTATATCAACAGGGGGTCCCTTACATGTGACTAACCGCTCAATATAAAATTCTCTTACTGCCTGTGGCTTAAAGTGAAGTTCTTCCCATTCTCTGACTAGTTGAGATGGTAGTCTGTCATCCCAGTTCAGATTGACTAGCCAAAGTTTCTGCATAAAAACCTTGTAAGAAATTACCAAAGGGCTGACCAACCCAAGTGGATCAAATATTGATGCAATAACAGATAAGACCTTTCGTTTAGTTTACCTCTGGTGCTGGAACATCGAACCTGGGACTGCCAGATGATGTCATTGAAGTGAACTTCCAAGTATTTCCATGTTACTGTAGAAAGTAGTCGTCCATACTACACGCCACGCTACTTTCACGAGGTCCTCGTGGTGTAGATAATCCGGCCCGGTGGACCACATGTTCCGGCCTAGCTATGGCTAGGCCACCTAGTTACTCGCTACCACTTTAGGACAGATAGCAGCACCCTTCAGCACCCAGCCGGAAGTGGTGTGGATGGAAGGGGATGAGAGACTGTTATGCTGGGGTGCCTCGTGCGAGAGGAGATGAGAACATGTGACACTGTTATCGAGGGCATCTGCCCATCAATACTCAGTATTATGTATTTATAATGTGTTATATAAGTGCCTTAAATGTAATAAATGTTATTATTTAATCAAGTGAGTGAGTTACGTACCAAACATGGTCCTCCGGGCCGGATGAACCAGCGACCTATGGATCTACAGTCCACTTCCATGGTCAAGGTACTAGATTGTAGGGGGCAAACGCAGGTCTGCCGGGCACTTCTTGACAGTGGCAGCCAGGTTAATCTTTGCACTGAAAGTCTAGCACAGCGATTAGGCCTTAAGAAAATGAAGAATCCCATACCAATCAGCGGCATAAATGATTCCATTTCTCAATCAAGGTACAGTGTTCAGTTAGAATTGCAATCCACTGTAAGTAACTTCACTGTGAGTATGACTTGCTCTGTCTTTCCACGTATCACAGGTAACATGCCCAGTAGTTACATTCAGCATGAGCATTGGAACTTGCCCACTGATTTGAAGCTCGCTGACCCCAAGTTCTTCCAGCCAGGTGACATTGAATTGTTAATAGGCGCAGAACATTTCTTTTCATTACTGAAACCTCGGCGCAGAACTCGATCACCAGATTATCCTATCCTTCAAGACACTGAACTAGGATGGATTATTGCTGGACACTACCATCGTAGGGAAGAGAAAAATCCTACTCTAACTACATGTTTCTTGAAGTCAGAGGACAGGTTAGACACCCAACTACAACGGTTCTGGGAAATAGAAGAGCTTACGTCACGAGTCATGACAAGAGAAGAGAGAGCCACAGAAAAACATTTTACAGAGAATACTACTAGGGATGCTACAGGTAGATTCATCATGTTTGGTACGTAACTCACTCACTTGATTAAATAATAACATTTATTACATTTAAGACACTTATATAACACATTATAAATACATAATACTGAGTATTGATGGGCAGATGCCCTCGATAACAGTCAGTCACATGTTCTCATCTCCTCTCGCACGAGGCACCCCAGCATAACAGTCTCTCATCCCCTTCCATCCACACCACTTCCGGCTGGGTGCTGAAGGGTGCTGCTATCAATCCTAAAGTGGTAGCGAGTAACTAGGTGGTCTAGCCATAGCTAGGCCGGAACACCAGTACTGTGAGAATTTCAACTTGTTTTGTTTTCCATTGGTCAAGAAGTGTGGACATTCTCTAATAGATGTCACTACAAAAACTAGGATCATGCACCCTGGTGCGAAGTGAAAGAACCTTTTTGAAGAATTTTTGTATTCATAAGTTTTTTCTTTACTAAATTTTGTTCATTCATTATTGGGTTGGCAATATTTATCTTTTCCTTCTGCCAGTTATGAAGTTAGCCAATCAATAATTTCTGTAATTAATTTTCAGCCTATCCCGTATTTCTTCTTCGATTTTGTAACTGTTTTATGTAGCTAATAAAAACCTGTGGGTGTGTCTTGATTATTCATGAAAGGTCTCGAACTTTCCCCGAGGGTTTATAAACTGCGGATTTTTACGTCTCTTGGCCACTCCAGCAACGTCTAACTAAGTGTGGTTATGTGAAGCAGGAGGCGGGAGGTGCCTCTTTTATCAGGCAGCTGCTCTTCAGCAAGGTAATGGCCGGTTAACTTCCTATTTCTTGCTAGTTCAGCAGTTTAACCTGCAGGAAAGGTCCCAAACTTTAATATGTAACCAACTTTCTTATACGAGTCACCTCCATAGTTTGGGAATAGCCCCTGTTTCTTCGGCCTAGTGCCAGTTAGGTTTTAAGGAGTCACATCGAGGAGTGCAAGTTTTCGCCTCCTATCATTTTGGTTTCGGGCCATTTACTTAACCATTATTCGCGTTCCATAAAGGCCCAATAGGTTGGGTACAAGATACCCCTGTTTCATTTTGTAAGTTGTGCCCTGATGGCAAGTAATTGTAAGGTTATTATGGTGCCTTGAAAAGGGTTGGAAAATTGAGAGCGTGTCAGCTCTTTTCGAGTGTGTAAAAGTGCCCTTGGGAGGCCTGATACTGCAATTTTTGGGAGCAAGTGCTCCAGGTATTAGGGGATTTCTGCCCTTTGGTAAATATGCGTTTACGAGCTGAGAGCTCAGAAAATGTAAAGTGAGGGCTTGAAGCCCAAGTTCGGTTTATACCACCAATCTTATCTTTCCTAGACTTAATTTTCGCTACTTGTACCTATTGCATTGTTACTTGTTTCTAAAAAATAAAAAAAATCTTCTTCTTTAGCGTTTGTCCCGCCTGGTGGCAGGGTCCACTGTATGGATTCGTTGTCTCCATTTAATTCAGTCCCGAGCCACGTCAGGATGTAGTCTTACAGCTTTCAGGTCGTTGTGCACTGTATCGATCCATCGCTGTCTTGGTCGTCCCTTGGGCCTCTTTCCAGCGACTTCCAATGTATACGCTGACTTTGCCAGTGTATTGTCTTCTGCACGCAATACATGTCCAAACCAGCGCAGACGATTTTCCTGCATTTTCTTCTGGATTGGTGCAACGCCAAAGCGTTTCCTAATATTGTCATTTGAAATATGATCCAGTTTTAAATTAGCTTTGATTTTGTAGTTAGACCCATTCACCCCGGCACCTTCTTTCACCTCTGCTGATCCACCAACCACGGTAACAATAATAATTTCAACAATATTCTCTTTTGGGCAATATATGTAGATGATACCTTAGTAATTATGGATGAAAAAACAGTAGACGCTGCTAGCACTCTTCTCAGTCTTAATAACATTGATTCACCCATCAAATTCACGCTCTAATCCAAAAATGACAAAAAAATATATATTTTTTTACATTGAACTATCGTCAGACACTCAAGCTCTTTAAGCTACAAGATTTCTAGAAAACCCACTCAAACAGCTTCTACAATCCGTCAAGACTCATTACATCCCCAGATCCACAGATGAGCAACTTACAATAGCATGCTTCACCGAGCCTTTAATGTGCCTATGTCTAAAAAAGACCTAAAAAATGAATTGAAAACTCTTTGCATGATCGCAAAATCTAATAGTTACTGTTACGAAATTTCCCGTGGTAGTTAGAGGTGAAAGAAGGTGCGGGGGTGAACAGGTCTCAGGCTACGAAATTAAAGTTAATTTAAAATTTAACAAGGTTATATTTTCTTTTCAAAATTCAGAAATAACAAGAATGGCAGGTACAGAGTAGTAAGATAACAAATTACACTTACAGTATTTACAGGATTTGGGCTTCGAGCCCCGAACTCACAATTCTTGGGCAATTAGCCCCACTTTACCCCAAAACAAGTTTTAACAGAGGGGCAGAAAACCCCATTCATGCCCAGGAGCACTTGCTCCAAAATTACACAGTAAAGCCTCCTCAAGGCGCGCAGAAAACACAATTTTATTTTGGAAAGAGCAACTAGCTCTCAAAGTTCCGGCCTATAAAAGACCACACCAAACTCGACTTTCAAGCTGTCCTCCAAGGACATATACACAGGGGTAAGAGATACCCAACCTACTGAGGCCTATTAAGAGAAAAAGGTTAATTACATGGCCTCTAAAATACCAATTTGAGAGGAGGCGATTGGCACTGCTAATACACTTGTTTAAAACCTAATCTGGCACTAGGCCGCTAATGCAAGGGCTAATCCCATACTAAAGAGGTGACTTTAGGATGAAACAAATTACATTACATTAAGGAAGCATTGGTTGTGAAAAATAAGTTCACCTCAAAACAATATGAGTGGGAGCTCGAGAGGGTTAAGCACTCTCTATCCCAATATATAGTTTAAAAGATAGAATAGATACTAAGTGTCTTTACATTTTAAGGAAAGGTTACATGGTGGAAAAACTTCGGACCCGCCCCGAGAGTTAAACTGCTGAGCTAGCAAGAAAAGAAGTTATTAAACGGCCATTACCTTGTTGTTGAACTGCTGCTCGAAGAAAGAGGCGCTTCCTGCCCCCTGCTATGTACTTTACACACTGAAAGATGGTTAGAAGTGGCCTGGAGACCCTAAAATCAGCAGTTTATATACTCTCGCGGAAAGTTCGAGGCGTTTTTGGAATGAGAACACCCTCCCACCAAAACTTTATTGGCTAGGGTTAAGCAACATATCCCCTTTGGAGAAGATACTCCTGATTGGTTATAAATTAATTAAAGAAATTCGGGATTGGCTAAATTCAAAACAAGGGGAAAGAAAAGGGGTATACAGCCAACTTAAACAATAACAGAAAGAAATTTAACAAGGAACAAACTTTTGAAATAAAAATTTCTCCAAAAACATAGTTCTTTCACTTCGCACTAGGTTGCACTATTGTAGTTCTTCAGTAGTGTCCTCTAGAAGAGAAAGTTCACACTTCTTACTACAGGTAAAACAAAAATACATCAAAAACGACCCAGTTCAGAAATTTCAAAATTTCTAAGTAGTGCCATCTTCTGAGAAACTTGAAAATTAATACGTTAAATAAAGTTCAGACTTCCTCCACCAGAGGAGTTTCAAGTGGCGCAAATTTTAAATTAGCGGTGTGGAGGTGTACCGCCCGGTACAGTTACAATAGTTTTTTCATTGAAAGAATAATCAACAGATACAAACATCGTCCTTTGACCACGTTAACGAAAGAAAAATCCAATGTTCCCTCATTTTCTAGCTTCACGTTTTAATCATCGGCTGCTACTCGTTTCCGAGAATACGTTTTTCTCCTGCAGTTCCTCTTAAAGTCTGTTGGCTCTGTGGAGATGTCGCTGACGAATGATCAAGGCAATCTTTGAATGAAACATGCAGCCACACAAGTCACATCTAAAGTTGGGTGGAGGATGTGGTTGGATCTGACGTAGTTTCCGCTTTTCATGTGCTTCAATATCTTGTCTACGACGTGCCTGCTCAAAAAGTGAGACGCCTTCTGCAGTAGTTTTGCGCCAGAGAACACTGTTTTGTGCAGTTGTTGTCCAGCTGCTAGCATTTATGTTGGTGCTATTTGTACCTGGCGGTACACCTCCACGACGCAAGTTCAAATCTTGCGCCAATTGAAACTTCTCTACTGGAGAAACTTGGAACTTTAACCACTGAACTAATTCCACGGTTATTCAGAAGATATACAATAATAGTTTTATTATGAATCCACCTGTTCAATACATTATAATGTTGTCACATTTAAAATAACTTCATTAGTTAAAAAGTTATATATGGGACATGTTTTGCTCCCTTATAGAGCATCATCAGCCAAATCTGAATCTCGAATAATTGTTATTTACGTAAATAATCACTTAGGAACTATCTGAGACCAGATCTCATTGCCAAGAAAATCCTCAAATTTAGCTCCTAAGATTGATTTTCACGTCTTTCTAAGATTTTGGAGATGATATATATATTTTTATTTTATTTAATATTTTAGTACTCTCTCTTCCATAATTTTAATGTATTTTCCTATTAAGCACATGTAATTAAGTCATGCATACAAAGATTTTATATTTTATGATATTCTAATAGAGTAAGTTTTAAGTTTGTCATAAATGTTCTAATAGTTCTTAAGTCATTATTTACGTAAATAATTATTCGAGATTCAGATTTGGCTGATGATGATCTATAAGGGAGCGAAACATATCCCATATATAACTTTTTAACTAATGAAGTTATTTTAAATGTGACAACATTATAATGTATTGAACAGGTGGATTCATAATAAAACTATTATTGTACATTCAACAGATTTCAATACGGATTAAAACATGAGATTAGTCACTTGCAATATTCAGAAGATGTCACTGAGTGTTTTTGATTTGCCTTTGTTTTTAACGATTAAGGAGTGTGGACAATCTCTAACAGATGTCTCTACCAAAAACTATGATAATGCACTCTGGTGTAAAGGAATGTACTCTCCTGAAGAAATATTGTATTCCTAAGTTTAGTTTTTACTAAATTTTGTTCTATATTTGTGGGTTGGCAACAGTTATCCTTTCTTTCTGCCTGTTTTGAATTTAACCAATCACTAATTTTTGTAATTAATTTCTGACCAATAGTGTCTTTCTTTTTCGATGTTGATGTGTAACTTTTAGCTATCCAATAAAATTGAGGGGGTGTGTCTACTCATTCCTGAAAGGTCTCGAATTTTCCACGAGGGTATAAAAACTGCTGATTTTCTTGTCTCGGTGCCACTTCAGTAACATCTAACTTAGTGTGTGGATATGTAGCAGGGGGCGGGAAGCGCCTCTTTCTTCAAGCAGCAGTTCTTCTACAAGGTAATGGCCTTTTAACATCTCTATTTCTTGCTAGCTCAGCAGTTTAACTCTCGGAGAAGGTTCGAAACCTTTTATATGTAACCCACCTTTTAAAAATGTAAATTTCCTTTCAGTCTATGTAAAAACTACCTATTTCTTTCACTGTAAAGCGGGGATAGAGAGTGCTTCACCCTCTCAAACTCCCCTTCATTTTGGAATGGAGGTGATTACGTTTTCATAACCGTTCTTCTCTCCTTAAATGTAGTAAAGTTTTCTCATACGGGTCACCTCCCTAGCTTGGGATTAGCCCCTGTATTATCGGCCTAGAGCCATATAGGTTTTAAGACAAAAACTTGTGTAGGAGTGCAAGTCATCGCCTCCATTCAATTTTGTATTTTGGGCCATTTACTTAACCCGTTTTGTTTTCCTTCCTGTGAAGGCCCAGTAGATTGGGTATGAGGTACCCCTGTACCATTATATGTGTGCCTTGAGGGCAATTAGAAGTGAAATTTGTTATGGCCTTTGATAGGCTTGAATTTTTGAGAGCGGGTCTGCTCTTTCCTAAATTTCATTTCTGTGTGCCTCTAGGAAGCTTAACATGGTAATTGGGAGCAAGTGCTCCTTGGCATGATTGGGGTTTTCTGCCCCTTTGTTTGAACTTGGTACATTGGTAAAGTTGGGCTCTTACTCAAGGATTGTGAGTGTGGCGCTCGAAGCCCAAATCTTGTAACGAACTGTAATTGTAATTTCTTAATTTGTTGATCTGCTACTTGGTACCTGTTATACTTTGTTATTGATTGATTTTGAAAAGAAAATATAACCTTTGTTAAAGTTTTAAATCTCCGGAGTTAAACGTGGTGAACTTTTTAAGGTGTGATAAGTGTTAAAAGTGATAGTTTTATCGTCAACCTAAGAGTGAAAGTGTTATAGTTTCAAAGTGAAATCTGTGCTAATCCGTCTAAGATAATTATTTGTGTGATCTTGTGCCTCTAATTTAAATACTAAGCGATAATAGTGTGCACGTGCATCCTAACCAAGAATTATAAACATTGTTCAGTGTAGCCAACTGCTGTGCATTAGGGGTGAGAATCTATGTAGCTCTACTAATCACAGAATAAACAGTGCGGAAGTAAGTGCATAGTCAAGCGAGTGAGTGCGCCATCTTTGTTCCAAGCGTTGTAAGAGTAAAGAACAGCAATGCTAACGGATACAGAAATCAGAGGGGTTGAAATGGGTGATGTTTGTAATATCTGTACGGAGGTTGTGAGAGAGAACGAAAAAGCAGTTGAATGCGAACGTTGCAGAATTTGGCAACACGCTGACTGTATAAAGCTAAATAAAGGTGAATACGATACTATTAAAAGGCGAACCTGCAAGTTGACATGGCTATGTGTCGCATGTAAATCGACTGTTCTGAAAATCCAAACGACAGCCGAACCAGACAATGAAGCCATAGCCAACCTAACTTTGAAAGTAGATGCAATTCTCAAGTTTCTGGAATCGAATCTACAGGAAAAATTCAAAGAGGAAATTAAAAGAGCAATGGAAGATGAAAATAGGACGCTCAAGAGGGAGACTGTAATAAGGAATGTAACGGAACGACGCACAGACCTGTCGGCGAAAGAAAAGAAACAGAACCTGGCAGCATCATCCAAAGACCAAGAAGCTCTAGCGAGGGAGACCGTCCAGCACAACATATACAAATGGAAACACAACAAACCGGCAGCATGGGAGTGAGAATGGAAGAGAAAGAGGTAGAAATAGGTTATGATGGCCCTTGGAAAACGCAGCGTAGCCGTAAACGGCATACACAATTAACGGGAACCACGGAAGAAGGGCGGACAAAACAGGGAAGCCAACTCCAGAGACCCGGGCCTCATGAGAAAAGGGAGCTATTGCGTGGCAGTAAGCAAGGAGAGAGCAAGATCAAAGCAGCTGCAAGGGCTGGTTATACATCGGAAGGCTCAATGCTGACACAACGAATGAGGACCTCGAGGAATATCTAAAAGAAAACGGAATAAGTGACATTGACTGTCAACTAGTGAGCTCCAGACCTTCTAGTCGAGCATTCAAAATTGGCGTGCCCCTGAAAGACCTCGAGAAGGTATATAACAGCAAGTTCTGGCCGGAAAATGTAATCTGTCGCACTTTTCGTGCCCCTTGGAGATTTAGGGGAAGAGACGAACATAACCGTCAAATGCCTGTCGTGGAATATTGAGGGTCTAGTAAATGCCAGGAATATGATGCCTAAAGACATACTCGTAGATTTCGACATAGTTATTTTAGTGGAGACATTTTTGACAAAGGAGTGGTGTCCAAATAACGTGTATGCAGCGCATGTTCTTGCTATACAAGGAGAGAAAGGCAGACCGAAAGGCGGCATAACATGCTTGGTGAGTCCGAGACTAGCCCCGATCAGGACGATATATAATACGACAATGTATTGGCAGTGAGAACAAACTCATGTGTAATTATAGGAGCATACTTCCAACCAGAATGCAAAGAGGAAGAAATAATAGACGACATAGGCACAACGCTAGCTAAAATTCACAGTAGTGAGACAGTTATACTAGCAGGAGACTTGAACTGTCGGGTGGACCGAGTTAACAAGAAAACAGACAGTATACTCAGTTTTATACAAGGGAAAGGGCTGTCCCTTGAAAATGATCCTCACCGCATGACGTATATATGCAGCAATGGGAGCAGCACAATAGACCTTGTTTTTACAAACATGAAAACGTGCACAATAACAGGTGGCAGAGTAAGGGATGATGTGGTCATCAGAAAACCATTTACCAGTAGAAATCACACTCTGTGTAGAACGAATGTCACCGAAGAAGACCGAAGTCAGAAATCCATACTCTAGGAAACTAAATCAAGAGATTCTTAAAAAGGCACGCGAAGACATAAATCCCACAGATGGGCGAGATCTGAATCGGATACTGGACTATCTTGAGAACATTATCAAAATAGCTGCCGAACGACCATTAGTTAACCCCAGACGTGCAAAGCCATGGTTTAATAAGCTATGCTACAAAGCCCGTTAGGAAGCGCTCCAAGCGCTGCACATATTCAGAAAATCCCAGTCTCAGTCTGATCTACAGGAATATACAAAGAAAAATAGAGAATACAAAACCATATTGAGAGCTACAAGGAAAGATTTTCTGCTGGATGAAGAAAAGAAGCTAATAGAAGAAGCCAAGGCACATCCATATAAAGCCCTGAAAGCAAAACAACCTCAATTCCCCAGGGATATACCCATGGAGATCTGGGAAGCGCATTTCAAAGATGTGCTACAGAAGGAAGAAACACGACCGGCACCAGTTGAAGATCACAAGAGCAACGTAAACGTAGAACTGTTTACTGCAAAGGAAGTCGAAACAGCATTAAAAAAGCTGAAGAAGAAAAAAGCATGCGGCCCTGACCAGATTTTCAACGAACACATAACAGAGAGCACAAATGTACTGACAGAAGACTGGACACACTTGCTTAATAACTGCCTACTAGAGTGCAACGTGCCAGACAAGTGGAGAAGCTCATTACTAAAGGTGTTATACAAGGGAAAAGGAGACATAGGTGACCCTAACTCATATAGGGGCATTGCTTTAGAATGTGCAGGCTTTAAAATACTGACAAGATTATTGACGGAAAGACTATCAGACTTAGTGGACAAAAGATTACCTGAGGAACAACTTGGTTTCCGGAAGGGTCGTTCAACAATCGACGGCATAAAATGCCTACAAAATGATATCGAGAGATCATTGAGACTGATAGGTGGCAAATTACATGCCATATTTATTGACTATTGCAAGGCCTTCGACCTGGTGAGCAGAAAGCTTATAATAGAGAAGCTAGAATCCCTAATTGGACCTCAAAACTACATATCAATGCTTATAAGGAGTATTCTTGCGAACAACGTCGTCCAGATCGACGACAACAGATCCGTATCCAGCGTGTTAGAACAAACGAACGGTATATTGCAGGGCGACCCACTAGGCCCCCTACTGTTCAACATAGCTGTCTTGGATGTAGTACAAGTAGTTAGCATGAACAACGTCGCGATCTATATGTATGCGGACGACATGGTTCTAACTTCGGAATCGATTGAGCAGTTACAAGTAGCCTTCGACAAATTACTGAAATGGTCTAAAGAGAATGGGCTAAGGATGAATAAAGTGAAAACGGTCATGATGACCTTCAGAAAGGGAGGAAGACTAGCTGCAAACCAAGTTATTACATTAGAAGGGTCAAACCTGCAAATAGTGAACAATTTCAAGTATCTGGGTCTGACATTCCAAACCCATGGCGATGTCTTCTCCATACATATAAAGGAGAAGGTAGCGTCTGCAGTGGCTGCAATGAGCGAAGTGAAGAATATCAGTAAACTTTCGCTCAAAACGGCTATGGACCTATTTAAGCTGAAAGTGACACCCGTCTTGACGTATGCTCTGGAATGTATATGGGACCACCTGAAGAAGAAAGACCTGAAACTATTAGAAAGTGTCAAAGCAAGGTATCTGAAAAAGGCCATGAATCTTTCAAAATTCACCCCTTCCCGCCTGGTGTATGTTCTGGCTCGGCAGGAATACTACATGGAAGAACTACGCATGCAGTTGCATCTGCCATCTACTGAGGCCTATCAACAATTATTACACGAGCTGCAAGAGAAACGGAAGGAAATATGGGGCGATTTCTATGCGACCGAAGCAATGATGTCAACTGACTGGATGGACTCGAACTACGAGCTTCGACATATAGTTACCCGTCTTGCAGTACATGGGTTTCACCATAGAGTGTGCAGCATGAAGAAGTTCCACGTCCCGGATATACAGTGTCTGTGTGAACTATGCGGTCGGCCATGTGACAGATATCACGTACTGTGGTGTAATCGACGCGGCTTCTCTCTAAGAAAGTTCTGTGAAAATTAACTACTCCATGCACATTGTGCGAAATTCTATACTAATAATAATAATTTTGTAGTTGAGACCTATTCCAGCCCGCACCTTCTTTCACCTCTAACTACCACGGATATCTCCGTAACACTATTCATAGTCTTCTTAAGTTGGTCTTTATAACGTTTCGAAGGAGCACCTTGAGGCCTTTTGCCATGACCAATCTCATCGTAGAGAAGTTGTTTAGGCAGTCTGCTATCATTCATATGCTGGATGTGACCAACCCATCTAACCCGATGAGTGATGATGAAGGCTTCTATGCTGTTCATATGCACCTTGTCAAGAACTGCCACATTTGATGTTCAAGATGGATCTAAGTTTCTGCTGATGAAAGTGTTCCAGTTTCTTTATGTCACGGGGATGAAGTGTCCAGGTTTTACATCCATATGTTGTTATGATTACAGCTCAGTACACCATTAGTTTAGTATATAATTTGAGATCCTCATTCAAGAAAACGAGAGGCGGCCGTAAGCTCCATGGGCAGAGTGTATTCTATTTTCCACATCCTTTCCAGAGTTGCAGTGTGTAGTTAGAATACTACCAAGGTAGGTGAATTGGTCTACTTCTTCAATAGGTGTTTCTGCTATGGTGACTTAGTTCAGGGACAGTATCGCCTGGTGCCAGCTGCGCACGTACTTTAGCCTTATGGGTGTTGATGGACAGACAAAATCGTTCATAAGCTTCCATAACCCTAGAACTGCGGAGAGTCTTTCTGGAAGACGGTGCACTGTTTCATTAAGTGCGATCATCTTTCTGAGAGACGGTGTCGTTCTTCCGCCGTAGGTTTATAATTGGTCACCAGATGACAATAATATAGATACCAGCTGATTACTTATACTTTTATTTTCACTTTTGAAGGTCTTTGAAAAGCAAAAAATGATCTAGACAAGTGTATTTAGCTGTAGAAGTGAAAGTAATTCTACACGTTCTTAGAATAAAGATGGCAGCACGCTTTGTTGACAATTCTGAAATCAAGCGCTCTATTTTCAAGGATCTTAGTGACAGTAATAATTGTGTTAATTCCGATGAAAAATTATTCCTGAAAGTAGTGAAAGTGACAGCGAAGTACAAGGTGCCACGGAAGTAATGGGAAATTCTGATGACCAGAATGATGTCCAAGTCGGTGCAGGTTATGTTATTATTGGCAGTACATCAATATTTGAAGACACCAGTGAAGGGATGAGTGTGAACTGTTGATATTTGTGTAGATTTCTATAAGTACTTTGATCACAACACAGAAAAGAAGAAACTGACCTAACAAAACTAAGATAAGCTGCAGGTTCGAAATTCGTGTAAAGAACTAAAAAATTTGTTTAAAAGAAAAACAGCGTTTTACTTAGTATTTGAAATGAGAAGTGGAGAACTGTGGAGGAATATGTAAGAAAATACTTGTACGTTTCAGAATATCATGTTTCCGGAATAAATAATCTATCAGAAATTCTTTTGTTGGAACAAAATATTTCAACAAATTCCTTCTTCCAAAAAAAATGTTTAATTGCATTTTTCGACAGTCAGAAATCGTGACAATATTCTTTATTATTATTTTCATTTAGAACATTATTTTAGCTTTCTATTGGTATATAATATGTATTTATTAGGATTAATAGAGTACAGGCATAATTTTACTTTCATGGTGTCTATTGAGGAAAATAACTGCAGCATTTGACAGATAAACCTGCAGGAGTTCTAGAGTTAAAACAGTTGATGGATGTTTGAAACTCCTCAGGTGTATGGGCAGGTGTTTCATTGTCATCAGCATATTGAAGTTCCATTATCCGAGAGATATGAGTCAATCTCTGAGAACGGAGCCTGGTTTGGTTGAACAGTCTGCCATCATACCGAAACTTAATTTTCACACCCATATGGTCGTTAGTAGAAGTCTCGTGAAGCATGGCTGTCAAGTACAGGGCGAAAAGAGTGGGGGCAAGCACGCAGACTCACTTAAGCCCATTTGTGATAGGAAATTCTTCTGATAGCTCATTCTGATGAAGAACTCATCCAACCATTCCATCATGAAAAGCCTGGATTAAGCCTACAAAATGGTCAGGACAGCCAAAGCACCATAATACCATCCACATAGCTTCTCTAGGAACAGAATCAAAGGCATTTTTTCTAGATCTTAAAATATCAAAAAAAGCGGGACTTTTTTCTCTCTGCATTTCTCTTGGATTTGTCTAGCACAAGAGATCATGCCAATGGTATCTCTTGAGGCCTGAAACCCAGATTGAGACTCAGGGAGTACCATTTCAGAGAGTCTGAAGACGGTTCAACAAAATCCTTGCCAGAACTTTTCCTGCTATGGATATGAAGGAAATGCCACGATAATTACCACAGACACCTCGATCACCTTTCTTGAAAACGATTACTATGGTGGCATTTTTCATGTCAGCAGGCACCTTCTGTGTTTCCCAAATTACTGGAATTAGGGAGAAAATCCTGGTCTTCAAAGATAGTCCTCCACTTTGAATAAGTTCTACAGAGATGTTATCTGGTCCAGTAGATTTTCTTAGTTTCATACTTTTGAGGGCTTTGGTGAATTCATGGAAGGTTGGTTGGACTGCCATCCACAGTTGCAGAGGATGTTGTGGTACATTTGTCATAAAAGGAAAAGAAAAACTCCACCTGATCAATACTTTTTATTTGCATGTAATGCAGATTATCACATGTCTAGGACCAGTTTTGACCCTCTATAAGGTTATCCTCAGCTACATTAGAATCTTATTTGCATTTTCACCTTATGCCTCATAAAGATCTTTATGACATACTCTATTATTTAACAATTTTTAAAAATTTTTACTCTTGCTAAAATTTTTTTACTATAACTGAAATTGTGACAAACTAACAAGCTTATATCTTAATATACACATGCAATTGTAGCGGAATGAATTCGTCTTTAAGCTTATTGAGTGTAAATGTTTACCATAGGCGTTTTGCCTATTCAGTTGAAGTAAGCCCCATTTTACAAATGTATAGTCATATTTAAAATGAGCTTTGTTTATATACATGAATGTTATAGCAATAAGCTACCAGTAAAATATACTAATTAACTAGAGTTGCGTGTTGACTTCAATGAAATATTATATTACATATTCACATTAAAATATTGAAGTATGACAATGTACTTAATGGACTAAAATTGCGTGTTGACTTCAATAAAATTTTACATATTCACATTAAAATATTATAAAGTGTGACTAATGTACTTTGTGACACTGAAAGTCTAAAATAGCTGTTGGCCTTAGTTCTTGCGTTATATTGTGTTGTTACATTGAAATACTGCACAATTTGCCTTTTACACAAAACATTAGATATTTAACACACTGTAAGATGTGCCATATATGAATGTCTTAAGTCCAAATAGTAAGTGACAACACTTTCTTATATAATATAGAATGATGTAAATTCAAATTACAAGCTTTAATATGCAATGCTTATACACTTTGTGTATGACTCAACCACTTTTTAATTGACTTGAACACATTCTGGCCTCTCTGTTGTGGCTGTTGTTCTGGAATTTTCTCACTCTAAATGCCGTAAATGTTGGTGGTTCCTTTCCCTTTTTATGAAGTTGGTAAAATCTG
Organism: Anabrus simplex; assembly: GCF_040414725.1. Taxonomy (NCBI): domain Eukaryota; kingdom Metazoa; phylum Arthropoda; class Insecta; order Orthoptera; family Tettigoniidae; genus Anabrus; species Anabrus simplex. The sequence goes on from NC_090265.1 coordinate 119,811, forward strand.
TAAGTCGGAATGAATGAATGACTTGAATTAGAAATTCTAGTAGAAATGAAACTTTGCGTAATATAGTATAAGTTCTGGAATAATCTACTTACTGCTGTGGGGTGGTTTGGATGCGAGTTGCTTGGCTGTCCGTCGTGTATTGTATCTCGTACTAATGGTTCTGGTGTTGTCTGTTGTGAGAGGGGCGAAGGGATGAGTGGGGGAAGTTTCAGCGTGTATGGGCGGAGTCAGGCAAGTTCGCTGTCTGCGCTGTAGCCTGCGTATGACGACGTTTGTTGACTAGTCTGACGTCATTCTTTAAGACAGGGATAATCTTATTAAACAAAATATTAGTTTTTTTCAGATATTTCATTAATGTTGTAGTTGGGATTTGTATACTGATCAAATGTTATGTATAATTCTTCGCTTATATTAAGTAAAGGGCCTTTGGGTTTTGTACTTAATATTTTCAAATCATTACCTATATCTGTGAATTTGTGCTTGTACTCGTGCACGTGCTGTCCTATTGCAGAAAAATGATTATGCTTGATGGCATTGACATGCTCATTATATCTAATCGTGAAATTTCTGCCAGTACGCCCCACATAACTTGTTAGACAGTTGTTGCAATTCATCCGATAGACTCCTGACTGAAGATATTTGTTGTTACCATTGACTGATTTGGTATTTGTCTATTTTGTGTAGTTCTAAAAGCTATTCTAATATTATGTTTCTTAAAGACATTAGTTAATGAATATATACCCATATTATTGAAAATGAAAGTTGCGTAATCGTTTTTAGGTTGATCTGGTTTCGTCAGTGTAGTTTTGGGTCATGATTTGAACTTACGAATAATGGAATTAATCATTTCTTTTTTATAACCATTTTTTCGGGCTATTTCATGAATTAATTGTAGTTCATTGTTGAGCGGAAAGGAACTGGCCACCCCACCGCATGTAAACTCTGGCTCGAACACCTCTGCGGAGGTTCGGACCTGCCTTCGGGCAGAACAACCCTTACCTTACCATTGTTGAGGTCTGTTTTTGACAACGGTATACTAAATGCTCTATGAATCATGCTTTGGTATGCTGCTTTTTTTATGGGGATTAGGGTGAATAGAATCCATTTTTATAGTATTTATTGTGCGAGTCGGTTTGCAGTAAATTTTGAAAGTGAGATGTTTTTCGTGCCTAGTAATCGTTAGATCTAGATAATTTAGTTCACAGTTATTCTCGGATTCCTTAGTGAATTGTATACATGTATCTATGGCATTTATTTTATCCAATATTGCATTATCGTTAGTTGTTCCATTGTCGATGATGACGAAGACAACATCTACAAATCTGCACCAGAAAAATATTCTGTCTGTTTTGCAAATTGAAGTATATTCTAAGTAGTCTATGTATATATCCGCTAGTATACAGACGCGGGTGACCCCATCGGTAAACCTGTTTGTTGATAAATTGTATTGTGAAATTTTAAAAAGTTGTTATTGACTTCAAATTTGAGTAACATCATGAATTCATCGATTTCCAAAGTACTTAACTTGCTGTGTGTTATGAGATTGGTTCTAATTATATTTATGGTTTTGTCAGTGGGGATATTTGGATACATATCAGTTATATCATAAGAGGCCATGGAATGATAATGTTCTAACTGTAAGTTCTTTGTTTTGTTACAAAAATCTATTGAGTTACGTATGCTCTTATTAGCTTGAAAAGAATAATGGTTATTAAGAAATGTTTGAATATATTTGGAAAGATTATACGTAGGACTAGATCTGTAATTTACTATGGTTCTCATTGGTGTGTTTTCTTTATGAATTTTGGGAAGAGCTTTTGCATTCAGTAACTGGGGGTTCATTGTTATTAGATTATTTGCTTCTATTTCTGTTAGTAAAAAACGTGTGCTTTTGAGCAAATTTTTTAGGTTTCTTTGTACTGTATTTGTGAGGTCCTTACGTATAATGCGAAATGTGTTATTGTTGAAACACTCTTGTTTTTTGAATGTAAACATCTCTAATTATAACAACTGTTGTATTTCCCTTATCGGCCTTTGTTATGAGATTATCTTGTTTGACTTTTTCTTTTAGACTATTAATGTGCGTTTTGTCCGCTTTATTACTATTAGATATGTTATCTTGTATTTTTCTGAAGTATTGCGGAAGTTTTTTTTATAATATCGTGCCTGACTTCATCTTGTATTTCATGCGGAATTCTTTGTATAGCTAATTCTGTTTCTGCCATAGCAGTTGTGACGTTCTGTAGTACTGAGGTGTTGTTCCAATTATGTTTTGGTCCTTTGCTTAATATTTCATTTTCTGCTTTGCTGAATACTGTATTCATGAGGTTTTTTACAGGTGGGTAAAAATGATGCATTTTGTCTCCTATAGACTGAGTTGAGTTACTTGTTTCTGTGAAGTGAGTAACATGTTTTCCTTTCTGCGTCCGTTTTAAGGTTTCTAATTTTTTTATCTAGTGTACTCTGCTTTTTTATGGCCAGATGTTCTATTTTCTCATTTGTAACATGTTGAAAGTGATCCCAATAGCTACATGGTAGTTCCTTGGATACTTTCAAATGCACTTACTATCTGGACTTAAAAGACATTCATATATGGCATATCTTACAGTGTGTGAAATATCTAATGTTTTGTGTAAAAGGCAAATTGTGCAGGATTTCAATGTAACAACACAATATAATGCAAGAACTAAGGCCAACAGCTATTTTAGACTTTCAGTGTCACAAAGTACATTAGTCACACTTCATAATATTTTAATGTGAATATGTAAAATTTTATTGAAGTCAACACGCAATTTTAGTCCATTAAGTACATTGTCATACTTCAATATTTTAATGTGAATATGTAATATTTTATTGAAGTTAACACGCAACTCTAGTTAATTAGTATATCTCACTGGCAGGGGTCGAAAAATACCGGGCGCCCAGTCGCCATGGCGCCTGAAAATTTTAACCTGGCGCCTGAATTTTCAAATTCGGTTTTGAAAATTATTTTTTGAAATCCGGAGTTCCCTTACATGTACTTTTCCATTACTTTACAAAGTAACAAGTCGTGTGGTGTTTCACGTTTTTTTCTGTAGCTCGTATATTCTAATATGTGCAACAAACATTTTCTGTGCTTTTGGCAGAGTCTTGAATTCTGTAATTGCTCTTCGTACCTTGGAACTGGACGTTTCAGTTCTGCGCGGGAGCTGCCTAGCGGTCATGGGAGATATCGTAACTCGTGCAACAAGTATCCTTACATGTGGACATATCGTAACACGAGTTCTATTACAAATGATCAGCTATCGGTAGCCGAGTACAACGATCAGACCAGAGTTGTGGAGATATGCAGAGAACTACTACGTTAAATAATTCCACAAACACTACATTACCGCCATCCATCCCGTGACTAACCGCAAATACAGTAGTTGCTAACCGTTCTTCAACCATTGCCGCCAAAGCAGTGCTGATAAATTCCCGTGGAATTCATTCTTTGCATTTAGAACATACGGAATTACGTGTTTATCAATTCTTGCATTTTCACCGAACAATATTTATACTTTTAATTTAGTTACAGCATTTTGGTATTGAACAGTTTGCACTTTATAAATACGGTTGTTTTTATTCCTGCGTGTTTATGGAAAATTGGCAACGTAGCATCAGACATCGAAGCCCGCGAAATCGGAAGCTATTTTACGTTTCTGTGCTATACTTGAGAAAACCGGCAAAATGAAACGTACAACACCGCGCGAATTGACTGATGCGAGTAACAGTGTACTCTTTCAGATTTCTTCGTAAGTAGGGCCCGTAAATGTAACACAAAGTGATACAGAAGGCAGTGAATGTGAGAAAACACTTGATGGAAGTGCCGACTGTAGAGTTCAGGACGGCAATGACCAGCTTGAAATCAAAAATACGTGGAAATTTCAATTTTCAGGCAAACGGAAATTTCAGCGAAGTGCGTAAAGAAAATTAATGCTAATGTCACAGCATATGAATGCATTGTACATGGCAACTTACCATATTGCAAAAAATAACAGACCCTAGACTGATTTTGAAGGTTTGGTTACATTGTTACGCAAGCTGAATGTTACTGATTCAGAGAAGTATGAGAATGATACACAATGCAGATAATCGTAGCTTGAATTACAGCCGTGGCTGTGCTATGAAAAAGGAATTGCGAAGTGTAAATTATGATGTAACTTTCGTAGTATTGCCGATAAACATTCTAAAGGTGTATCCGAATTTTCAGGACCATTTAAATTGGAAACGTTTAAAACATAAGAAAAATCCTATCCTCACTCGAAGTGTCAGGAAGGCTGAAAAAATGGTGTAACAGCCCCAAAGTGCCTTGGTCTACCAAGCGATCGCTGCTCAACCCGGAGGCCTGCAGATTATGAGGTGTCGTGCGGTCAGCACGGCGAATCCTCTCGGCCGTTATCCTTGGCTTTCTTGGCGGAGGCCGCCATCTCACCGTCAGATAGCTCCTCAATTGTAATCATGTAGGCTGAGTGGACCTTGAACCAGCCCTCAGATCCACGTCAACATCCGTAACCTGGCCGGGAATCGAATCCGGGGCTTCCGGGTAAGTGGCAGGCACGCTACCACTACACCGCGGGGCCGGCAGGAGGCTGAAAGTTTCATGAAAAATCCCGAATGTGTACTTTAAGCGAGGTGCGTCAAGAAAATGAATGCTAATATGTTACAGCATAAGAATGTATTGTTCATGGCATCTTATCATACTGTAAAAAAAAAAAAAAAAAAAAAAAAACGAACCCTATACTAATTTCGAAGATTTGTTTGCATTGTAAAGCAAGTTGGATGTTACTGGTGGGAAATCAAACAGGCACATGTAGAGTAATTTTAAAAGACGCTGACCTTGAAGGTGACCGGTGATTATTTGGGTTAGTATCTCTTAAAATATAAATTTCCATTCTTATATGAACTGAGACTATACTACTTAAGGCCACATTTCAAAAATAATACGTAGCTTGATCCTAGTCTAACCTGTGGTGTTCATAATGTATATTTGCAAAAAATGTGCTGGCTCCTGATAAAAAGGGGCTGGCTACTGAATTATTTCTATTTTCTTCTACCCCTGCTTACTGGTAGCTTATTGCTATAACATTCACGTATATAAACAAAGCTCATTTTAAATATGACTATACATTTGTAAAATGGGGCTTACTTCAACTGAATAGGCAAAATGCCTATGGTAAACATTTACACTCAATAAGCTTAAAGACGAATTCATTCCGCTACAATTGCATGTGTATATTAAGATATAAGCTTGTTAGTTTGTCACAATTTCAGTTATGGTAAATATTTTTTAGCAAGAGTTAAAATTTTTAAAAATTGTTAAATAATAGAGTATGTCATAAAGATCTTTATGAGGCATAAGGTGAAAATGCAAATAAGATTCTAATGTAGCTAAGGATGACCTTATAGAGGGTCGAAACCGGTCCTAGACATGTGATAATCTGCATTACATGCAAATAAAAAGTATTGATCAGGTGGAGTTTTTCTTTTCCTTTTATGTCAATTGGTGAATATCAATATGGAAAAAATGAAATTTATAAATCAAGATGTTATGGTGCATGTTGGAGGAAGTCTTCGGCAGCAGATGAGCTTCGATTCAAAAGTAGGCTGAAGTGTTCCTTCCAGCGTCTTAATATGTCTTGGCTGACTGTAAGGATGGTGTCATTGTCAATGGCTTTCAGCGCACCTGACGAAGAGCAAGAGGGCCCAAAAATTTCCTTTCATCTTTTGTAGAAATTCTTAAGGTCTCTGGTATCGGACAAAGTTCCATGGCTTTCTGTTACCACCATTCATTTTTCATCTGTCTTATATTAGCCTGACATTTCATCTTAAGCTCTTGGAAACTTGCTTTCATCTCTACAGAGGAAGGGTCTTGTGTAAGGAATAAGTAGGCTTCCCATTTTTTAAATAATTAGTATCAGGATGTTTTCATTATTATCATACCAAAACCAGTAATTTCTCTTCCTTTTCTCGTAGCCAATTGTTTTTTCTGCTGAATCTTTGATGATAGTTTGAAGTGTGGCACATTCCAGCTCCACATCCTTGGTATTGATTGGACTGCAAGTCAACTGCTCTGTTATGGCATTTTGGAATTCTTTACTAACAGTTTCATTTTGAAATTTGGAGGTATTAAATTTCTTCCTTCAAGGGCTTGTGAAACAAATGTGTGGTTTCTGGCGTACAAAAATTCTGAGTCGGCTGATAAGAAGTCTATGATCCGTCCAACAGTCATCGATGTTTCTAGCTGTCTTCGTGAGGAGGACGTCTTTCTTGTCACGTTGTCGGATTATGACGTAATCAGTGAGGTGCCAGTGTTTTGAACGTGGCTGCATCCCTACAGTCTTGTATCTGGTTGGTAAATGGAATTGTGTGTTGGTGATGAAGTTTCCATGCTCAGCACAGAGACCAAGTAATCCATTTGCATTGCAGTTTCCTATGCCTTAATTGCTTATGACAATATCTCATAGCCGATAATCTCTACCCACTCTAGCATTGAAGTCACCAAGTAATAATAATATATCCATGACAGGCACTTTGGAAAGTATTGTATTCAGTTGATGGTAGAATTGATTCTTAGAATTTTCAGAGCTGTCCAAAGTAGGGGCATAAGCAGAGATGACAGTCATGAATTTATCTCCATTAGTGGTATGTGAAGGGTCATGAGTCTTTTTTAACTGCAGTAGATCTTAACATAATCATGTTTACTAGTTTATCCAACACCACGAATTTGATGTTCACCTTCATTTTTCCCTTTCCAGAAGATAGTATAGCCTGAACTAGATTCTGTAAGTTTTCCCTCATTCAGTAATCTTGTTTCACTTAATGCGGCAGCGTCGATGTTAAGACTTGCTAGCTCATGAGTAACAAGCAGTTTGTCTTCAGGCCTGGTATTACTGCCTAGTCAAGTTCTGATATTCCACGATCCTATAATCAAAGTTCTCTCATGTTTACGACCGCAAAGTCGGGGTATCCCTCTGGGTGCGGTTTCCCAGTCAAGGTCTGAGTGTGGCTACCGATGTTTAGCCCACATTTTCTAGGGCCTTCCCCATTCGGGGTGGGCAGCGGTGATTCTAAATAGGTCTACCCAGACACAGATGCAGGACCGGATTCTGAGTAGCCACTAAATCTCAGGAAAGGCGACCATCACACATCTGCCGCCAACGTGCAAGTCCAGACTAGAAGCTTCCGATTTCACCCTAAATCTGCTTCTACAATCCTTATCCCATCGCCGTTGGACTTTGCAGGAGTAGCAGGAGAAAATGCCATAAGCATGACTTTGTTTAAGGTGGACCTCAACCTGCAGGGAGGAGGCCCACACACTATGATTTCAGAACCGTTCACCACGGCATATGTAGTATGAGACAGGCAGTAGCAAGTTCCAAACCAGCAACGAACTGCCACAGACTCCAAATTAGTTGAGTAGCGCCTTCATAGCCAGTCTGCCTGACTTTATCCTCTTCCGCCTCGACAGCTGTTGGGAAACCATGACATTGGAAATGGATCAGTCTGTTTTGCCGATGGGCATGTTACCCTGTGTTAGGGCCCTCCATATTTATGTCACCTCGAGAGAGGGTGTCCCAGTATTTTAAAGCTATACCATCTGTAGGCCCTACTACCCCCAGAAGAACGGTTTGCCTCCTCCGCTAGCTCCACCGTACTGAATCATATTCTCCGCTTTTGCTGCCGTTTGAGGTCTTCACTCGTTACCCTGAGCTGGGACCCTTTACCAGATGTTACACATCGGGTCAGTGCGCTCTGGGACTCACATAGGCAGCGGCACCACTCCCTGGGCAGGGCTGCCTCTAAGAGGGCCCCTATCTGTTACCTAGACATTTAATAAAGAGATCTATAAAGTCACTAAAGTCTTTAAAAAAACATTATGTAAAAACAGCCTTTAAAACTAACAATAAAAGTGCAGAAATATTACATAACTCTTCATCAGCTAACAACATTAACAGTTTCTCAAAATCAGGAGTATAGAGGATCAAATGTACTAGCTGTAAATTTTTTAATGTTGGACAGACTGGGAGGAGTTTCAACATAAGATATTCAGAACACGTTAATACCCTAACATACAACAAATTCTCAGCAGTCAGACAACATATGCACGATTATAATCATAGTTTTACTGACACCGGGCGAGTTGGCCGTGCGCGTAGAGGCGCGCGGCTGTGAGCTTGCATCCGGGAGATAGTAGGTTCGAATCCCACTATCGGCAGCCCTGAAAATGGTTTTCCGTGGTTTCCCATTTTCACACCAGGCAAATGCTGGGGCTGTACCTTAATTAAGGCCACGGCCGCTTCCTTCCAACTCCTAGGCCTTTCCTATCCCATCGTCGTCATAAGACCTATCTGTGTCGGTGCGACGTAAAGCCCCTAGCAAAAAAAAAAAAAAAAAAAAAAAAAAAAAAAAAAAAAAGTTTTACTGACATAGAACAAAATATGGAAATCCTCATGGTAAATAAAGGACACCACCTTAATATAACGGAAAACTGCTTCATACATTTAGATCAGTATTTCAATTCAAACTACAATCTTAATGACATTTCGGAGAAGCCAATGTTATATTTGACCTTCTTATTAATATTTTTAAAAACATTATGTCAGCAAATCAGAATTTGATCTTTCATTCCATTCATGGTACTTTCCCGCAGCAACGATCCCTATTCCCGCATCCCTCGGCCCCGCCTTAAAACAGACCCTCCTCTCTTGTTCTTCTCACCCTACATTTCCCCTCCAATCCTCCCATAACTCCTCATACATATCTTCCCTCCATATCATTCATGTACAACTAGCTACGTTCTACACATCGCAGCGCAAGGTGTGTTACATATTACTTATGCCATTTGATCGGTCTTTTTCTTTAGCAGTCCTCATACTAATTTTGGCTTTTATTATTATTTATTAGGTCAAACTCCTCGTTCCACATTGAACTGCAAACTTTACCACCTGCATCTTAGAATTAATCTCACCTTCATGTGCAGCATTGCCCAACGTTGAGAACATCAACTGGAAATTTTTTAATGGTATCAATGTACCTTGTTTTAACACTAATCATATTATGTGCACAACTTAAATTTAAATGCCATTGCTATCATGCAATGTCATCTGATTAGAACTCTGTAATGGAATGCAACACATTTTTAAGAACCTTCTTCAGCATCAAGGTCAATTAACTAGAGACATTCCTTAGCAGCATTCAATTGCCTTATTTTAATGTATTGTGTACACAAATTAATTTTAATTTTTTTTGAATATCGTTGTGAAGCCTCCGTGGCTCAGGTGGCAGCGCGCTGGCCTCTCACCACTGGATACCGTGGTTCCAATCTCGGTCACTCCATGTGAGACTTGTGCTCGGATAAAGCAGAGGCAGGGCAGGTTTTTCTCCTGGTACTCCGGTTTTCCCTGTCATCTTTAATTCCAGCAACACTCGTCATTAACGTTTCATTTAATCTGTCCGTCATTTATCATTGCCCCAGAGGAGTGCGACAGGCTTCGGCAGCTGGCACATTTCCTATCCTCGTCGCTAGATTGGGGCTTCATTCATTCCATTCCTGACCCGGTCAGATGACTGGAAACAGGCTGTGTATTTTAATATCATTGTGACTACCCTTCATCTTCAGTTTTAACTGTGTAGCACACTACAACTCTCACACGATCATTTTTTTTTGCAATTTGCTTTACGTAGCACTGACACAGATAGGTCTTATTGCGATGATGGGATAGGAAAGGCCTAACAATGGGAAGGAAGCGGCCGTGGCCTTAATTAAAGTACAACCCCAACATTTGCCTGATGTGTAAATGGGAAACCACGGAAAACCATTCTCAGGGCTGCCGACAGTAGGGCTCGAACCCACTATCTCCCGGATGCAAGCCCACAGTCGCGCGCCCCTAACCATACAGCCTACTTGCCTGGTCAAGTTCATTTTAATATCATTGTATTGTACACTGTTTATGGACTATTTGATACATTGTATAATTTGTGTTATGGCCTTGCACTTAGGTCGAAACTAGTACCAAATTAAAATTAACTTGTAATGTAAACACACTACAAAACTTTGTATTGAAAAGGTGGAACAGATAAAATTTATTTAACTCTTGATGTAATAAAAAGGAGCCAAAGTGATCGGTACGTGTCGACTACGGGAAGAGTTACATTTCCTCAATAAAGCTCAGGATGCAAGTGAAGTGTATGCTGCCAGCATAAGTGGACAACAGAGGTCATTGGAGTTGAAAACCGAAAACCATGTTTTAAAGTACACTGTTCCACTCTCCTAACAGCTTGCTGTAATTGTCGCTCTGCGACTGCCATATTATGCGAGCTAATGGCTAGTCCTGTCCGAATTAACTTATATTTAAATTTCTATGGAGCACTTTCCCGCCTTGTCAATACTTTACGTATTTTGGAAATTTGAATACCGTTTATAGCAAGCGCGAACAGAGTGACATTTAGAACCAATCCCTGCGGGACAACCATTTTCGTGAATGTGGTATTGCGAATATGCCCTCCCTACCCAGAATAGACGGAGGGACAAAAAAATCACAATAAATACCGGCAAGTTACCTCGGAATCTCCATTGATGCAGGACTGAAAGGATACCACATCGCCACGTGGTGCCATAGGCCTTTTCTAAGTCAAAGAAAACATCCACCAAATGCTGTTTGCGCAGAAATGCATCCTGGATAGAACTCTCCAGGCGTACCAAATGGTCAGTGGTCAAGCGAGCGCCTCGAAAACTACATTGGAACTCGGACAAAAAGTCCTTGTTTCCCCAGACACCACACAAGTCTACAATTTACCATCCTCTCAAATACCTTACACACAGTTAGTGAGACAAATAGGTCTGTAACTTCGTGCATACTTAGGATTTTTGTCAGGCTTGAGGACAGGAATGACTATGCCCTCTCGCCACTGAGACCGAAACTCACCCTCTATCCAGATTCGGTTGAACACACGAAGGAGATATAATAGACTATCCTCACCAAGGTGTTTCAACATCTGGTTATGGACACTGTCTGGCCCAGGAGACATGTCCTTGTAAAGTGCGAAGGCGCTGCGGAGTTCCCACTCCGTAAAGGGCACTTTATAGTCCTCTGAAGCTTGAGCGGTGAAACTAAGGTGATGACGTTCTGCCTCCCACTTCAGAGCAAAGAAATCATGACCGTAATTCCCAGAGTCAGACACATCCACAAAATGACTGGCTAGATGGTTAGCAATTGAGAATACTGCCTGCAATGAAAATGCCCGAGATACCTGAAATACGTCGAAGTTTAGTCCACACTTGAGATGATGGAATATGTGACGTCACAAACGAAAACATCTCTCTCCCACAAAGCTTTCTTATCTTGGCGAATAAGAACTCGTGCCTTAGCGCAGAGTTTTTAAAATGTTACTGAGCTGGCCACAGTAGGCTGCCTACAACGTTTATGCGTGCGACGACGTTCTTTGATAGCTGCTGCAATTTCTTCGTTCCACTAAGGAACGAGTTTTCCGCGAGCAGTCCCTGAAAAGGAGGGAATAGACTCCTCAGCAGCAGCAAGAATCACTTGTGTTATGTAAGTTATTTCAACGTCTATGGTCCGCCTGGTCTCTTCATTAAAGACAGCTAGTGATGTGAACTTTGGCCAATCAGCATGTTTAAGAATCCATTGAAGAGGAGCCTTGATGGATCTTTGTTTCAATAAAGTAAGAATAATGGGAAAATGGTCACTATCACAGTGATCATCGTATGTATTCCACTGAAAGAGTGGAACCAACATTCGGCTGCATAGATTTACGTCTATGCGCGAATATGTACTGTAACGTACACTGAAAGGAGTTGGTTCACCTGTGTTCAAAATACATAAATCCAGCTCTGTTACTAATGTTTCCAACTCCCTTCCCCTGGGGCAAGGCATTTCAGAGCCACATATGCGGTGATGTTAAAATCGCCCAATAAGAGGGAGGTGGAAGCTGATCTATAAGATCAGTGACGTCATTTATGTTAAGATGCTGGCCTGGTGGAAAATAAATATTACATACTGCTGCTATGACAGGCAGCGAGCGGTACCTGCATCGCAACTGCTTCCAGTGGGCTTCTTAGAGGAACCTCTTCGCTATAAGCATCAGAACGAACAAAAATACCTACGCCACCGGATGCCCGGTGAGCAAAATATTGTTTTGTCGAGTATAGCCTGAAATTTCCCAAGACTGTATGATGACCTGGTCTGAGGTTTCTCTCCTGAATACAGACTATACTCACCGCAAACTCACTAATGAGCTGGCATAGCTCAGCAAGATGCCTCTCATAACCATTACAGTTCCACTGTAACAGTGTTACAGTGTGGACTAAAAGAGAGTGTGTTAGGTTATGAGCAAAATGATGCTCACAAACTGAACACCATCAATATCAACATCTACATCCGTAGATGTAGACGAAAGCTCGATGTCCATCCCGTCATCGAGAAATGGTAGGAGTGATGCCCAGAACTCTGGCGCTTTCCGGGGGGGCGGGATGTCCCCCTACGAGGGGAGCATGCAGGTTTTGGAGCAGGCGTACCTGCTGGCGCAGACTCATACCCTCTAGTTGGAGGGCATGATTTCCCCTTCACAGGAGAAATGCAGGAGCCTTCTTTTCATGTTTAGACAGGCTGGGAGATAGTTTTCCAGCCCTGGTCGACGATACCGCCTCCACTGGCTTGGGCACGGCTTTCACCGACCTCTGGCGGGGGAGACTTGGACTTTCCCCACTGCTGCACCGGCTTAGGAGTCCCAGCTGGCACAGACTCCTTTGTGGTCGAAGGTGGGGTGGTCCCCCAATCATGCTTTTACTCTTGGGTGCAGCGATCCCAACAGGTTTAGACTAAATAAACTATGGCCCTGGAAGACTCTGTGCTATCTTTGTGTAGCCTAACGTCTTGGTGGGTGCATTCATAGCATTGGACTTACGGCGCGCTTCCTGGTAGGAAAGACCATCTCGGGTCTTGATCCCCTGGAGCTTCTTCTCGCCGAGATATACAGGACAGTTCCGATCTTGGGGCAAGTGAAGACCAGGGCAGTTAGTGCACCTGTAAGGAGTTGAGCATTCCTCTGCGTCGTGAGCTCCTCTGCCACATGTACCACATACAGACTGATTTGAGCAAAGAGATACCATGTTCCTGAACCTCTGGCATTGATAGCAGCGCATGGGAGGCGGGACGTACAGCCTCACATCGCAGCGATAGGTTATCTTGAATTTTACTGGTAACACTGATTTGAAGGAGACAATGAACGCACCGGTGGCAATGTCCTCGCCGTTGACTCTGCACGTGTCACGCCACGGTGCTTCATATCTTACATCTACTCCTTAAGGAGCTAGCTAGAGCGACGCATCAGGTCGGCCGTGTTTCGCTCGCACAAGTTATTCTTACAAACCACTTCCAGCTCCAAACCATGAAGTCGTTTCAAAAAGTCATGCATAATTTTTATTTAAAAAAATCATTCACTTTCATTAATATTTGGTACTTCTATTTCAAAATAACATAATATTGTCTTGAATAGCCCATTTAGTTTCTTTTTTTTTTTTTAAGGTTTTAACATCTTATTTAGCCACTTTTAGGTTTTATAAGATTTGAGTAATTTACTCAAATGGTACTGAAATGGATAAAGTTAAAATACTGTAGTTAGCTAGCAAGGAATAAAATAGTTTAAAACCTAAAAATCCGAGCCCTAGTTATAAAACATAAAAATTTAATTACCATCAGACAAGTAGTTTTCCTTGTATACACTCCTAAGTGAGCACTTCCTAGAGAGGAAGCCAAAAATCCGGGCAATATTTATTACAACCGCAAATAAAAAAATATAAAAAGTATTTAATGAACGTCGAAAACAATGTTTTATATATACTAATGTCGAATTAAACAAGGAAAATATAGGTATAACTCGAATTGCAATTTGCCTATTAGTTCGTTTGTTATTAAAGCCTAAACTTGAGTGTTTATAATAAAAAATCCGACAGTATTACTTTAATTTAAGATATTACCAAAATTTATTGGGTCATAATTAGTTTAAACTAATTAGTTTAATAGGATGTAAGTCCTAACTTTGTAAATTCTATTGTATTGAATAGGTTGAACTCAATAAATTTTGGTAATATCTTAAATTGATGTACATTTCAATACGGACCAAATATGAAATTTGTAACATGTAATAGTATTACTTTATTTATTTATTTATTAATTAATGTCTTTCTGTACATGGCGGGGCTCAGGCTATGAAGCCTGCTATTATGCCAAACCCATACCTGCCAACTTTACAAAACCAAAAATCAGGAGATTTTGATATGAAAATCAGGGAAAATCAGGAGAAATCAGGAGATACATTATTGGTCAAAACTGCTTATTCTACGTCTAGCACAGTACAGCACTATGATATATTTATAACACTTATTGTCTCAAAGCCCGACTGTTGCTATACGAGGTTACAATGCTAAAAATTACACATCTCTATTCCCTCACAGGAAGTATGTGAGTGAGATGATCGGTCTCTGATAATATTTCCAAAAATAGCATGAATTCATGCTCCACACGTGTGAATCAGTCATGCACTTAGATGCCATTACTTAGCAAATGCATAGATTAATATACTGCATCAAGCTTCCGTGCGATTATGCGAAGTGCAATACTATCTGTATCAAATAACTAGCTGATGTACTCGTGCTTTGCTACGGAATTCTCAGAAAGACTGTCCTTACAGTTTTCCCAACTGAAGTGTCAACATAGGTCATTACAATGACGTCATTACGAATGTTGCGATTAGAAGCAAGGCTGTCATATGAAATATTCGAAAAAATGAAAACCAGCACATTTTCTTACTTTTAACGAAAATAACACTGTGTCGATCTAACAGTTCAAAGTTCTAGAGCTAGAATGACCAGGACGCAGGCAGCCATGAACACTCCTGTGTAATTATTCCGTTTAAGTGTGCACAATGCTCATTCCAATCACTGCCCCAGAGTAGGGATTGAATAGCTGGAATACTATGCTGATCCAGTGTGTTACGTACCAGTAGTACCAGAAAATTTATGAACCAGAGGATTGGCATGCTAAAGAAGAGCGAGATCTAACTTCCCTGTTACTTTCCGCCAATATTCAGGCAGGCTGTTATACTCAATAACAGTACGCAGCAGTAATCCCATCTATCGGAGATAAATGGCAGAAGAATACACAAAGCACATCACATCAAACAATGGCCAATGTAATGTTATTGTAGATCAATTTTATGAGCTTTCTATACTGCAGGCCTTCTTTTTAGTTTTCTTCTGACTCTGTGATATTAGAGCATCTAATGTAAAGTGAGTCCTCCTTTCTTTCATGACGCCCTCTTGTGTTATTCCAGCGATCGTTCCTTCATGACTTTTTTCTCATTCTTATAATCATCTTCACAAATTAATTTCATTTTAGTCGGTACACTAAAACTGAATAAGACATAAATAATCGGAAATTTTATTCTCTATTAGTTACGTAGTAATTTTCGATAGACTAAGATAGGTTATCAAAAATTAAATTTCTGGCACCTTCCCCTAAACTACCATTTCGAACAGGGTGAATAAAATTATGTATAGCATAGACTGTAGTTCCTTATTCCCCGACGTAACATACCGATTTTCATTAAATTCTGTTCTCCCATTTTCTCGTACCTCGGCGCTTATATGGGCTTAGCAACAAAAATCCAAATTCATGAATATCTCATACATTTTTACCGTACCGGCTATGATAAAAGACGTAAATGATACGAAATTTAATAATATATAACTTGTTATATAGTATTTATCAACAGGGCCAATAAAAAAATATAAATATTTGAGAATTACATCTCAGGCCTTCCCCTAAACTACCATTTCACTCGGCGTGAATAAAATTATTTATGGCCTAGATTGTAGCAACCTATTCTCCGACTTTATATACCGATTTTCATTAAATTCTCTTCGGCCGTTTTCTTGTGATGGGCGTACATATGTACATACATATATGCATATAGACAAAAAATACGGAAAATTAAAACTTGCATTTCCCCTTGTTACTGCGGTCACGGCCGGTACGGAGATATTCTTTTTTAATTCTGAGCAATGTGCAGACAAAACTTTCTATTTATATTGAGATAAAATTGGTCAGAATTTTCTCCAAATGGCTCCTAAAATCTCTAGAAAAGTCACTAGTCGTTATCATAGAAATGCTGTCACTAAATTACTAAAAAAGACTCCGTATATAACGACTAGTCTCCAGAATCGTCTAGACTGATGTGAACGAACACGAAAATAGCACGCGAGAACGAGAGATTGACAATCGATATACGCGTCGCGATATATAGGTTTCAATTAACATCGTACATTCGCGCACATTTCACGCATTAATAAACGTCGATATTTCGTTTGAAAGCGGCCAATGAGTGAAGGACTTCCGGCCACTGGCGTAAAAAAAGCTGAAACAGCGGGATTTGAAAACAAATGTGTGAAGTTCACCAAAAAATAAGCTAAAACCGGGAGAAATAATAGAATAATCGGGAGGCGGGAAAAACTGTCGAAAATCGGGAGTCTCCCGCCTAAATCGGGAAAGTTGGCAGGTATGCAAACCATATAATTGTACACCTGTGTAAACATAATGTATTGAACATTATAACTACTTAAAATTAAAAATAAGTTTATTATAATTTGAAATTAACGTGAAATGTAAAGTATCATAATTTGTTTTTAACATTTTCAAATGAATTTATAGTATTTACTATTATTAAAACTATACCTCAAAAATTGTCAATGTTACTAATCTTACATTTACATTTTATTCATTTGACTTAATCTAACATTTGAGGGTACTTTTTAGAGTAAATTAATCTGAATGTAGGTAAAATTTCCAGCACATTGTTCTGAATATCATTAGGTTGCTTATGTCTCTAATTTCAGCCGGGAGGAAATTCCAGGAACGTATGGTTGCCGGTACAAATGAGTTTTTATACATACTACTGTGGTGAGTGGGGATGGACAACAGGGATCGTATTGATGACCTTGAGGGTGTTCTACCTGAGGGGGAGAGGTAGCTGAAATCTATTCTCAGGTAGTCTGGTTTACCTGTTCACAGTATTTTATGCAGAAGAGAAACAGCAGGGTACTTACGTCTATCACATAATCTTAACCAGGACAGCTGATGGAGGAATGGGCTGATGTGGGAATGGAGCGGAACATTCAGAATGAATCGAAAGCAGGCATTATGCGCCCGTTGATCAACTTATGTTATTACAGACTATGTCACCATAATCAAATATTGGTAGTATTAGTCCTTGAACGAGCAGTTTCCTGGTTTTGACAGGTAGAAAGTCCCTCAGTTTGTGCAGTGAGTGTAATGAACCGAATACACGTTGACAAATTTTTGTTACGTGTTCTGACCAACTTCAATACTTATCAAAAATTAATCCAAGGTTCTTAATAATAATGTTATTTTGTTTTACGTCCCACTAACTACTTTTACGGTCTTCGGAGACGCCAATCCAAGGTTCTTAACGGAGTCTTCCTGTGCTATAGGTGTTTCATTGATCTTGACAACCGGTATATTGATACTTTTTAACTTGGCATGTGCTTTTTTAGATACTATTATGATGGCATGCAATTTTAATGGGTTTACCTTCAGGCAGTGGCTACTAGTCCATTCATTAACGTTAAATAGGCCTTCATTTAATTTCATGGTTGCTTCTTGTATGTCATTCGGCTTGGTATGAATATACAATTAGATGTCGTCTGTGTATAAGTAATATTCACAGTTTGTCAGTTCAGATAGGTCATTCATGTATAGGGAGAACAGAAGTGGTGATAACACCCCACCCTGTGCTACCCCCATCTCAGTATTTAGCCATCTACACATATTGTCTCCCACTGACACACATTGTTTACGTACACTGAGATAGGAATGTACCAAGCATAATACATTATAAGAAAATTTCATCTTTTCTAATTTCGCTAGTAAAATGTCTTTGTCTACGCAGTCAAATGCCTTTGTAAGGTCAAGAAGAATTAGAATCGTCATTTGTCCGTTATCCATTGCTAGCTGAATGTCAGTACTTACTTTTACTAATGCTGTGTTGGTACTGTAATTCGATCTAAAACCTGATTGATACCTGTCGAGTAAGTTATGATGTAAACGGCCCCATACACGCGCAGACTTCTGGAATACTTACCTGCACAGACTTGCCTCCGAGAAGTAAGTCGGAAGTATGCAGTTGCCCACACATGCTCAGACTAAATTATTATTTACCGAGGAAGTTGAATAAATTACATGTAATTAATCTCATAATAGAACCGTATTGAGGACAATATATTAAAATTATAAAATCCTTTTAATAACATTAATTTACAAAGGCTGATGATGTTCGCTATGTCGAACGAAACATGTTCCTTTATTTAAGACACCTCATGATTATTTTATAATTCAATGAGTAATATATTGTATTGAGTAGGTGGTTGTTATTAAAAGGATTTTATAATTTTAATATAGAAGTTGAATAAGACGCGCTCAGCTGTTTTCTGTTTGAGATTCGGATGGTTAAAAAATGTTTACGGATTGAAATTAATTAGATAGTCGGTATGGAAGACGAGTTGTTATTTGGACACAATATAGCGCTCTGCACGAAGAAGACGTGCAAAAAAAAAAAAAAAAAAAAAAAAAAAAAAAAAAAAAAAAAAAAAAACCCACAAATTCCAGTTTCCATATTTGTAGGTTACCACGTTTACATCTTCTGCCGCAACTCTGATATAGCGCTTGCGTCGCAAAGTCTCCGGCTGAATTCAAGCAGCGCCAGAATGTCACAAACTTGCCTGCAGACTTTGTCGGCAGACTTATCAGCCATACACACAGAGACATGTCTGAAGGGACTGGTTTGCGCAGACTTATCTCCGACTAAGTCTGCGCGTGTATGGGGCCCTTAAGAGATGGTCTGTCATTTGTTTGTGTACTAGTTCTTCCAGTACTTCAAATCAAATCAAATCAAATCAAATCAAATCAAATCAAATCAAATCTCTTTATTTACAAATGTGGTGTCCACCTCGGTGGCAAATGGTACACTAAAATACTTTATTGTCAAGCACTAAATATTAAATTAACAAGAGAAGAAAATTTTCCTATAATACAATATTATACAATTTATGCTAACAATGTTTTCTATTAAACACACAGCTCATCCTTAATAAATTTATATTGTTTACAAAATTCTACTTATGATATCTCCTGTACTACTTACAAATATAGTCAACTGATATACAGTATGTGGAATTACTTCAAATGATTCTATACAACCGGTATAAGATTAATATTTACATTGCATTTATTTATTTACTTTTTTTTTTTTTACCCGTTCTGGATCCTAAGTAGCATAACGACCTGCTGCGTCTTAACCAGAGCCCCTTTTGCCACCACTTTTCTGAGTTCCTGAAGGGCCTTCACAGGACATCTCTAGCCCATACGTTCTGGATGGTAAATTTTGCGACTGTGTCCTGAAGAAGCCGGAGCCTTGCTGGAGTAAGGTCCTCACGGATGGTTTTATTCGAGCCCTTAAGTTTCTTTTTGTTCGTGAGCGTTTCTCTTACGGTATGATACAAACTTGACAATTATAGGTCGTGGATTCCTGTTCTGGTTTTTCCCAATCCTATGAGACCTATCAATGTCATCCACAGAAAGATTGACCCCGATTTCTTTCGCAATGTCAAGAACTAAGTTGTCAGTGTTCTCGTCTGCAGTTTCAGGTACCGAACACACGTAGGCACTGCCTTCTTTGATATTGTTCCAAACAGTCAGTTTTATCCTGCAGTTCAGTTTTTAGATCACCGATTGTTTTGTCCCGCTCCTCCAGAGCCCTCCTAAGTTCTTCAATTACACTTGTATTAAAATTAATAGTCATTTTAATTGATCAACAACTGACTTTGTTACCTGGTCCTGGATACGGTTGGCAAGCGTGCCAAGTGTTTCCTTGCTGCTCAGCACTTCCTGTACGGCCTGCTTAACTATGGCTTCCATTGGCACTTGCTTCACCTTGCGTGGCATTTTTAATTTATTGAATTTTTGCCTTTTGCTTTCACCAATCACTTCACCTACACACACTCGGAACCACTGCACTGGTAGAGATAATGTGATACACTCTGAGCTGCCACACTACGAAAATTCACCTGCTAAATTCACGTTCGCCACGAGCCTCTTATTCTGTGTCTATGCACTGTCCGCCATTGTTATGTGTTACGTTCTTAATTAGAATTAATTACCTCATTCACTCCTTTCAGCAATGATAATACCTTCAACTGCAAAATGCTTCAAGCAGACATTGATATTATGAGTCAGACTTTTATTTCTTCGGTCCTGTCTAAGAAGCGCATGCAACCACTTTTTAGGGAAGGGCTCCTCCTTAGGAAATTGATGGTATGAATACGATTTACCTTAATTCTGGAACAATGGAACAGTGCAATAGTCAGGCAAAACAGTTTTCTTTTTTTCTTTTCTGCCATTGCGATATATTAAAACTTTAACTTCATCAATTAACTAGACAACTTCCATTAAAAACATAGAGGAAAAAATGACGATCGACAAGCACATATCGTGTACCACTCGTGAGATATCTATCGGTAGTGTTTCACTACATTGCTATTAGTGACTACAGAAAAGAACGAACTTTCAAACTTAATGCTCTATATTGTTCACTTTTCCTATTTCGGTAAAATTCTGATACCCGATTTGTGAAGTATAAGTTATAGATACAACATGACAGTGGCTTCGGCGAGCTCACAAACTTGCATTATACATAGGTAACAGCAACAAAGCTCTGGACTGGATAGTGACAAGATCATTGGGTGGTGGTACTTCGATACCTGGTTCGGATGATGAAATCATAGAAATACAGAAATGCCAACTATGAGTTGTCAAAAGGATACACAAGGAATGCCATACAGCTCGAATTCCCAGAATATTATTTTCGGATTTCTCAGTAATCATTTATACCCCTTTCCTGTCCATCGTTTAAGAATGTTTCGAGTTTTCACGCACCGAATGCAGAGTGTGCTTCTAGTATCGGAAATATAGGCATCTGTGAAGTGGTATATCCTGCGGAGTTGTTGTCTTTGTTCATCACACGATCAGACTTCTATGCAAGTATGCGAGTTCTTTTGTATTTGTTTTGGCGGCAAAGTGGTGACAAACTCAGTTTAATTGTGAATACTGTGTGCGTGACTGCTGAAGTATTTATTGCAATTTTGGTTGCAAAATTTACATATATTCCTTTTCTAGGATATATGCTAATCATGTTTTATGAAATGTGAATGGTTTGAAATAATGAAGCGATTTCTTGTGCAGGAAAATATGTGTGATTTTTTTAAAAATTTTTTTTTTGCTTTTCGTCGCACCGACACAGATATGTTTTATGGCGATGATGGGATAGGAAAGGCCTAGGAATTGGAAGGAAACGGCCGTGGCCTTAATTAAGGTACAGCCCTGGCATTTGCCTGGTGTGAAAATGGGAAACCACGGAAAACCATCTTCAGGGCTGCCGACAGTGGGGCTCGAACCCACTATCTCCCAAATACTGGATATGTGATTATGTTACTGTGACTAGAGACGCTAGTAATAAACCAAAAAAAATAGTTCAATAATTTAGGGAGGAATACTCGGAATAATAGCCCTGTTTACTGCGCTCCTCAAAATCTCATTCACACACGTTTTGTAGGGTATGTAGCTGCGATTTTTCAGATGCACATGATGAGGAAGAACAAGACTGAATTCCATGCTAATATGAACACCGAACTCTTAAGTGCTCTGTTAGTGCAGAGGATGCACGATATCAAAAGGAAAAGCACGTCACCAGTGTACGTTTACCAAACGGGAACTACAAGGTACTAAGGGAGCAACTACAGCACTCAACATAAGAAATGATCCTTCAACCTCCACTGAGATAACCTGTTACTTTAGCAGGTAAGAATCATACACTCTTTATATGCCAGTCTTTGAATATGTTACATCTGGTTGAATTGTATGTTGATTGATTTTTAATGATATGTAAGTTAGTAAGATCTCAGGGGAAAAAAAATTCTACCCCCCGTCCCGCACCTTAACGGTTGCATTACGAATTGCCTTTCTTGAAAGTTGGCATCTCTGGAAATATGTTTCACTATAGGGCCTACCTGAAGTACATGAGATGAGAGATCCTTTCTTGAGGCTCGTAAGGGACTCACCATCACACCCTCAGAAAAATTAAAACACAGACTGTATATCTGGTATTTGTGAATGTTAAGATGTTATTGGTTGTTCTGGGTCGACTGTCTTTCCAACAGAGCTCGCATACTGTGTTCCCGCAAGGATACCACCTTCGTTGAAAATTTGAAAACGTACAGTTTCAAATTATCGTGGTGTGCGCCCAGAACATTACTTTTTGTCATAATTTAGGACTCCAGGAAATGCTTGTGGCTTATGCCCCCAGACACCCTCAGCTTGCCCCAGCCTAATGGTCTTGTCCAGATCGCTACTTTGCAGCTGTAACTTATCTTTAACCATCTTTCGTGTTATTCAGTAGCTGTGTATAATGCTGACATTGGCAAGACTGTGAGCTCGTTGGAACCGTCACCAGATGGGCTACCATGTTGTATCAGTAACATTTCAAGAACTGCATACAGAAGTTTTACTCGACTGTACTGGGGAAAGGCAAGGAGGGTACAGCGCACAGGCCTCTAGCATCCCCTGGAGTCAATCTAAAATGTGACAAACATCACAAACTGACAAAAAGTAAAATCCAGTGCATACATTAATGATCAATGCCATCAGGCTGAAATGCCATCCTTTCCTTATTTTTCCCTAATGTGGTAACTCTGAGGCTACACATTACGCAAACTCTATCAGAGAATATGTACACTGCCTTCATCACAGATGGCTAATAGGAACAAAGAAAATTGTGGCAATCTGTAGTCTGAGGCTGACTCTGTATAAATTCTTCTACATAAGAATATTTTTGGGGGCAGGTGGGTTGGTTTATACCTGGTAAGCATCAAGGAAAGATCTCTCTTCTCTGCTACCCTCCCAAAACATTATTTTACCAAAGATTGCAACATCCGAACCAAGTATGAAAGTGTCACCCATATTTATTTATATGCCTTTTAGGATTAAGTCTGCAAAGATCTGTGAAAAATGTCTATAATAGATAGTTGATCAATATTTTACCCCTCGCACCCCAGTACTCACTACATTCAGCTGCGTGCAGAACGACTGTCGTTTGTTTACACGCTCAGGAAGGATGTTGTCAAGCAGTGCTAAGTGCTGCCAACCTCTGTACTTAGAAACTAATGAGTGAGTGGTGCTTTGATGCCTGCTGGTGGTGACTGTTACACGATTCGAAGCGGCCCTAGGCCTCTAGCTTTGTGTGGAAACAGGATTGATCTGGACTGGTTCTTGCCGTGCGGACATTAGGATACGATCTGCACTGGTTCTTGCCATGCCGACGGTTATGGACAAGACCGTTGGTCTGGACGGTTAGAAGCCACGAAGCGGCCCTAGGCCTCTAGTTTCATGTGGAAAAACACGATTGGTCTGGACTGGTTCTTGCCATGCGAACGTTAGGATAGGATCTGGACCAAGCAAAGGGGGACCGGGGAATTACTGATGTGTATTTCACATTGTTTCACTTATATGGTGTTTTTTGTTTGTGCTTTTATTCAGCCAGGGTTGGTAACACAATTTATTTATCAGCATTGATAGCAATGACGTCACATTCTGTTCACGCTGACCAATGAGAATGCAAGTAGCTACTTTAGCCATGGACGACTGCAGGTGCTGCTCTTCATTAGGCTATAAAAGTACCGTAAATGTACTTCTGGAAATGGGATGGTGGGTTCCTAGACATCGCAATGAACACATCTCTCCTCGAAAGGAGAATTCCAAGTAACAATTGCACTATTTTCGCTTCCTTATAAGGTTAGGCCTATAAACTTTGGGTTGTGGTATGTAAAATTATACTGATTGTTGTACAAGGAACATTTTCTTAATAATGCACCAAAAACAATTACAAACATCACTGGCTAAAAAAAGCAACAGGCCATTTATGACGCGAATATTTAAAACTTTGCATGACATGATCAAAAGATCAAGAGTTGGTTATGAAAGATTAAGCAGGAAAGATGAAAACAAGGAGCCTAACACTAATACCTGGCATTTTGCCATTGTTATCCTTTTATAAGAGAAAAGACAGCTTAAAAAAAATTATGCAATGATGATATACAAATTACTCACCTTATTTTTCATCGGATGACGAGTGTTCAGGGATGGTAAAATACTCCTTCCAGGGACGAAAATAAGATATCGCCAAACAACAGCATCATTTGGAATTTCAGACTCCAACAATACCAAGCAAATCTACATACAGAAGATGAAAACCTGCCAGTAAGATATAATTTACAGACTATTGTTTACACCACTCTACAATGCAGTGTTTAAGAACATTGTCTACAATGAAGACTGCAACAAATGCATTTTCTCAATTTTCATCAATTTAAACTATACCTCGATATTGATAATTCCTACCTACCACTGCGCCCAGAACAGCTTAAATTCGAAGTATACGCGCGCATCTTTTAATGCGTGAAACTAATCTCACATTTTCACAACATATTTAAGGAATGGCAGTTACAGATAATTACATCCAACATCCAAACATCGCTTAACAGCACAGAATACCAGAGTTTGACACTGTTGACCGTTCGTCCGTTTCAGTTCAAAACCAATTTCAAAGGATATATATAACATTCTTCTGTCATTCAACGGATACTTAAGGCAGGTTAGCCAACTCATTCCGAGTGTATTCTAATCAACGAGCTAGAAAGTTGCCTACGAGATACACAAGGCCGGGAAATACAGCACACTAAACTTGTCCTCGATATACTTCCGACAAACGCCGCTAGAGTTCTCTTTACTATTTTGTCTCGCCCGCTCATTGCAACACGTTCATATATGAAAAACTATAAACATTCATTAAAACTAGTAATTTCAGAAGGCAGCAAACACCTCCCAAATGACCAATTTGGCATGCTTTTCAATTTGGTTTGCTTCTTTTTTGGGGTCAAGTTCAGATACTAACCGTAAAACTTATTTTTCTGATTTCATTACCCGTATCCACTTCTCAGTTTACAGATTGCTTTTCTGTAATCTGGTATTTAATTTCTCATCCGTATTTTTTCTTTTTAGATTTAACAGAGATACTCCGGGTGGGGACTACACGAGAGGGGGCGATCATCAGGAAGATGGATACTGACATTCTGCGAGTCGGAGCGTGATCGTTGTGGTAGGTTAGAGAATCTGAAAAGGGAGATGGATAGGCTAAAGTAAGATGTAGTTAGTATAAGTGAAGTACGTTGGCAGGAAGAACAGGATTTTTGGTCAGGCGACTACCGAATTATCAACACGAAATCAAACAGGGGAAATGCAGGAGTTGGTTTAATAATGAATAAGAAAATAGGGCAGCGGATAAGCTACTACGACCAGCATAGTGAAAGAATTATTGTCGTCAAGATAGACACCAAACCAATGCCCACCACAATAGTGCAGGTCTATATGACTACTAGTTCAGCGGATGATGAAGAAATTGAAAGAATATATGAGGAGATAGAAGATTTAATACAATATGTAAAAGGTGACGAGAATCTAATTGTGAAGGGAGATTGGAATGCAGTGGTAGGCCAAGGAAGAGAAGGTAGTACAGTAGGAGAATTTGGATTGGGACAAAGGAACGAAAGAGGAAGTCGGCTGGTTGAATTCTGCACTGATCATACGGTAATTTAGTCCTTGCCAATACTTGGTTCAAACATCACAAACGACGGCTGTATACGTGGACGAGACCTGGAGACACTGGAAGGTATCAAGTAGACTTCATTATGATTAGGCAGAGATTCAGAAACCAGGTGTTGGATTGCAAAACTTTCACAGGAGCAGACGTGGACTCTGACCACAACTTGTTGGTCATG
The DNA here is from genome assembly GCF_040414725.1 of Anabrus simplex. Lineage (NCBI taxonomy): Eukaryota > Metazoa > Arthropoda > Insecta > Orthoptera > Tettigoniidae > Anabrus > Anabrus simplex. Next base: position 145,810 of record NC_090265.1, read on the forward strand.
AAATGCCATCTGAAGTTGAAGAACTTGAAGAAAGGAAAGAATGCAAAAAGATGGGATCTAGACAAGTTGAAAGAAAAGAGTGTGAGGGATTGTTTCAAGGAACATGTTGCACAAGGACTAAATGAAAAGGCTGAAGGAAACACAATAGAGGAAGAGTGGAGAGTCATGAAAAATGAAGTCAGTAGGGCTGCTGAAGAAATGTTAGGAAGGGAGAAAAGATCAACTAAGAATCAGTGGATAACTCAGGAGATACTAGACCTGATTGATGAACGACGAAAATACAAGAATGCTAGAAATGAAGAAAAGAATACAGGCGATTATAGAATGAAGTGGATAGAAAGTGCAAGATAGCTAAGGAAGAATGGCTGAAGGAGAAGTGCAAGGATGTCGAAGGCTGTATGGTCCTGGGAAAGGTAGATGCTGCATACAGGAAAATCAAGGAAACCTTTGGAGAAAGGAAATCTAGGTGCATGAATATTAAGAGCTCAGATGGAAAGCCACTTCTAGGGAAAGAAGACAAAGCAGAAAGATGGCAGGAGCATATCCAACAGTTGTATCAAGGTAACGATGTAGATAATTTGGTTCTGGAACATGAAGAGGTTGTTGATGCTGATGAAATGGGAGACCCAATTTTGAGGTCAGAGTTTGACAGAGCTGTGAGTGACCTAAATAGGAACAAGGCACCTGGAATTGATGATATTCCCTCTGAATTACTGACTGCCTTAGGAGAAACCAGCATGGTAAGGTTCTTTCATTTAGTGTGCAGGATGTATGAGACAGGAGAAGTCCCATCAGATTTTCGGCAGAATGTTGTTATACCTATTCCCAAGAAAGCCGGTGCTGACAGGTGTGAAAACTACCGCACCATTAGTATAGTATCTCATGCCTGCAAAATTTTAACACGTATTATTTACAGAAGAATGGAAAAACAAGTTGAAGCTGAGTTGGGAGAAGATCAATTTGGCTTCAGAAGAAATGTAGGAACACGTGAAGCAATTCTGACTTTACGTCTGCTCTTAGAGGATCGAATCAAGTAGGACAAGCCCACGTACATGGCATTCGTAGATCTAGAAAAGGCATTCGATAATGTTGATTGGAACAAGCTATTTATGATTCTCAAGATGATAGGGATCAGATACCGAGAACGAAGAATTATCTACAACCTGTATAAAAATCAGTCTGCAGTGATAAGAATCGAGGGCTTTGAAAAAGAAGCAGCAATCCAGAAAGGAGTGAGGCAAGGCTGCAGTTTGTCCCCTCTCCTTTTCAATGTTTACATAGAACAGGCAGTAAAGGAAATCAAAGAGAAATTTGGAAAGGGAATCACAGTCCAAGGGGAGGAAATCAAAACCTTGAGATTTGCCGATGATATTGTTATTTTATCTGAGACTGCAAAAGATCTCGAGAAGTTGCTGAATGGTATGGATGAAGTCTTGGGTAAGGACTACAAGATGAAAATAAATAAGTCCAAAACAAAAGTAATGGAGTGCAGTCGAACGAAGGCAGGTGATGTAGGAAATATTAGATTAGGAAACGAAGTCTTAAAGGAAGTAGATGAATATTGTTACTTGGGTGGTAAAATAACTAACGATGGCAGAAGTAAGGAGGACATAAAATGCAGACTAGCACAAGCAAGGAAGAGCTTTCTTAAGAAAAGAAATTTGCTCACTTCAAACATTGATATCGGAATTAGAAAGATGTTTTGAAGACTTTCGTGTGGAGCGTGGGATTGTATGGAAGTGAAACATGGACGATAACTAGCTCAGAAAGAAAGAGAATAGAAGCTTTTGAAATGTGGTGTTACAGAAGAATGCTGAAGGTGAGATGGATAGATCGAATCACGAATGAAGAGATACTGAAACGAATTGGTGAGGGGAGATCGATTTGGCTAAATTTGACGAGAAGAAGAGATAGAATGATAGGACACATCTTAAGACACCCAGGACTTGTTCAGTTGGTTTTAGAAGGAAGTGTAGGTGGTAAGAACGGTAGGGGTAGACCAAGGTATGAATATGACAAACAGATCAGAGCAGATGTAGGATGCAATAGTTACGTAGAAATGAAAAGGTTAGCACAGGATAGGGTGGCATGGAGAGCTGCATCAAACCAGTCTATGGACTGATGACTCAAACAACAACTCGTAGACTTTCTTTGATATAGAAACGAGACTTGTACTCCTTTTTCTTTTGTGGCTGACGTATGAAGATATATGTTCATCGTTATCTGAATCGGAACTTTTACTAAATTTTGAAGGACCGGGCGAGTTGGCCGTGCGGTTAGGGACGCGCGGCTGTGAGCTTGCATCCGGAAGATAGTGGATTTGAATCCCACTGTCGGCAGCCCTGAAGATGGTTTTCCGTGGTTTCCCATTTTCACACCAGTAAAATGCTGGGGCGGGCTGTACCGTAATTAAGGCCACGGCCGCTTCCTTCCCACTCCTAGGTTTTTCCTATCCCATCGTCGCCATAAGACCTATCTGTGTCGGTGTGAAGTAAAGCCACTGGGAAAAAAAATTGATGGCAATACATAATTTTTGGGAGCTGTACGCTTCCTGCATTTGAAATTTTCCTGTTTGTGAACAGGATACACAATGAAAACAGAAGGAAGTTTGATTGATGTGCTTACACTGAAATCTGTTTTTTGAGAATTGCTAGGTACCCAAAGAGATCCTACTATATCACCTTGCCTAGAAATAGTTTGCTTCCAATTCTCCCTTAAACCGCACTCGGAAGGGAAACTATGGAACGTCAATTTTCATGCTTGTTTAGTGTCATCCGAAATACAGAGAGGTACACAACAGTGCACCTTCTGCTCAACCTCACAGACACTCACCGACAGAAACAATATTCACAATAAATTGCACAAAATCAACACAGCATCACAATTACTCCGCATATCACAATGTTAAAGTCTGCCAAGAACAGAACGGAAACCTGCCATCTAGCGGCCAAACCGTGAACACGGTCGGGCCGCTTTTTCAGCGACAAATTAGTAGCTATGTCCCGGCCTTGTATATCTCGTAGGCAACGGCTAGAATAACATAGAGGGGCTGTATACCTGACATCAACGCTCCCTGCTTGAAGCAAGTTGATAAGGGGCAGCAATGTTAACGGTTGTCAAAATAAAGCGAATTGGCGCGCGAGAGCATATGTTGAGGTGACAGGGAGATCGTGCATGCCAATTTAATTCCCTAAGTTTTAAGAAGTGAAAACATAGATTCTCGCTTTTTAAGAATGCCAGCCGTAAGCTCAGCGTATGGTTGTACTAATCGGAGTAATAAAACCAAGAATATATCGTACTTTAAGTAAGTAGGCCTATTACTGAATTATAGCCGAGATTCCTTTTTGTAATTTCTGTTTGTAATTAAATCCATTTTATTGTTTACTTAGCGAAAGTGCGGATAGCCACGGTAATTATTTGTCGAATTTTGTTTCAGATTTCGTTTAAAGAACAAGGAATTAACCGAACAATGCGTTGTGAGGGCGAAAAGAGATAAATGGTATCCCACTCAATTCAGTTGCTTATGCTCTGTACATTTCCAGCCCTATTTAATTTTCATTCACATTTACAAATAAAGGAAATGGAGTGCCCACCACCAAGAAAACGTAACCACAAAAGATCACTTATTTCGTTCAAACGTACACCAAATATGATAAATACAGCATTTAACTGCTATTTTTGAAATGTATACAGCCTTTATTGTAGATGTCTGTTGTCTTGGTTTTTAAAACTATGCCACACTTCATAATGGACAACTTTCAAGCTTACCTTTCAGCTAGTAATCCCAGTATGATATGGTAATGGGAGAAACATGATATCCCCCCTATATTATAATAAATAATTACACTAAACGATTATTGTGGTAAAGTATTCATGGGCCGCCTCTGTGGTGCACTGGTTTGCGTGAGCAGCTGCCACCCCTGGAAGCCCGGGTTCGATTCCCAGCTCCGCCACGAAATTTGAAAAGTGGCACGAGGGCTGTAACGGGATTCTATCAGCCTGGTGAGGTCAACTGAGTAGAAGTGGGTTCGACTCCCACCCCAGCCATCCTCGAAGTGATTTTCCGTGGTTTCTCACTTCTCCTCCAGGCAAATACCGGGATGGTACCTAACTTAAGGCCACGGCCGCTTCCTTCTCCCCCCACAAGGCCCCTGTTCAGCATAGCAGGTGCAGCCCTCCCTCACAGTTGTATCCCCCGACCCAATGTCTCACGCTCCAGAACACCGTCCTTGAGGTGATAGAGGTGGGATCTGTCGCTGAGTCCGTGGGAAAAACCAACGCGGGAGGGTAAACAGATTAAGAAAGGAACACAGTACTCATGAGGATGCAATAATTTAAAAATATGAACAGAATGAGGTTGTAACCTATTGTAAGTCCCTATGATTTTAAGGTTTCCTGTCATAAATATTTATGTCCATCGTTGTTATTCTAATTTACGCTTAACCACAACAGCCAAGCAGGGTAACGCTATTGTTCCGATTTCGTATGTCACTGTGCGATGATTTCGAACTACCCTACAATCAACTGATCGCGATGTTGGCCTCGTGCCGCAATATGATGAAGTGCCGGTATTCGCTTTCATGCTTCAAGCTTTCGGCAACGATCTTTAATTCTCCCCCAGCGATTCTAAAATGCGCATTTTCTACACTTTTCGTCATTTAAAGGCCATGCCCCCTTGCTTGTGTGACCACAGGAAACATGGCAGACGTTCGTTCTATTAGGTTCACCCAGGCAGCGCTTCCGTCTCTCTATGTTATTCTAGCTCGTTGATTTTAATCTATCTGCAGACCACTGCCTGCTCGATCTGCATTCGATGACTGCTTATAAGCAGATCGAGCAGGCAGTGCTGCAGACTGAGCTTTCAATCTGCCCTTTCAAAGAGAAGACGGATTTCTTTATCTTCAACGAGCTAGAAAAAGGACTATAGAGTGGCTATTGGACCGCCATATTTGAATCTACTTGAAAGCCACGTCCACCATATTGTAAGCGATCAAATCGAGTGGGCGTGTGATGAAGCAAGTACAGAAGCTGCGGGAATAAATACAGTTTCACAGTTTTCTTTATTAGAGAAGCACTCAAAGATGCATAGGGCTGTTTAAAAGGTCACTAAAAATACAAGGTACAGACTACATACTTACATTTTTTTTTTTGCTATTGGCTTTACGACGCATCGACACAGATAAGTCTTATGGCGACGATGGGGCAGGAAAGGGCTACGAATAGGAAGGAATCGGCCGTGGCCGTAATTAAGGTACAGCCGCAGCATTTGCCTGGTGTGAAAATGGGAAACCACAGGAAACCATCTTCAGGGCTGCCGATAGTGGAGTTCTAACCCACTATCACCCGAATACTGGATACTGGCCGCACTTAAGCGACTGCAGCTATCGAGCTCCGTCTTACATATTGTATAAAGAAAGAAAATTAGTGCATTTCCAGTACGGTAGCCCTAATTACAAAACATACCACAATAGTACATTGCCATTAAACAAATTTAGACCTACATACAGGGAATGAAAATATAGAACAGAAAACCTTGAACAAAGTAATATAACAACATCGAGAAATAATTCATATAACTTTAATGAATATGAAAACCTACAACCTGTTTTCCAGTCATTGACCGGGTCAGGAATGTAATGAATGAACCAGATGTAGGCTGTTAGTGCGATGGGGTCGCCACTCCCAAAGTGATTTACTAATGACTGATGGATGCTATGAAATGAGAATGGAGAGTGTTGCTGGAATGAAAGATGACAGGGAAAACCGGAGTACCCGGAGAAAAACCTGTCCCGCCTCCGCTTTGTCCAGCACAAATCTCACATGTTGTGACCGGGATTTGAACCACGGTATCCAGCGGTGAGAGGCCGACGCGCTGCCGTCTGAGCCACGGAGGTTGCTATAACTTTAATAATAATAATAATAATAATAATAATAATAATAATAATAATAATAATAATAATAATAATAATAATAATAAATCCTGGTTTTTTGCCAGTTACCTGGATTTGGCATTTGTATGGATTTAGCCTAATTCTACGACCGGATACCCTTCCGGACGACGACGCCAACCCTAGGTGGAGTGATGTATTTACTATTACTTGTTTCTGTGGTGGTTTGTAGTATGTTCTGTTGTGTGTAGATGAAGAAGGTTTTCCAGTCGCCGATCCAGAGGAATTAACTGTCAACTACCCGGTAAAAATCCTAAACTCGGTCGAATCCGGGACCCTCTGAACCAAAGGCCAGCACGCTGATCATTCAGCCAAGGAGCCGGACACAAAGCAACTTGGCAGGTTCGATCCTAGCTCAATACGATGGTATCTGACGGTGCTCAAATCCCTCAGCCTCGTGTCAGTAGATTTACTGGCACGCAAAAGAACTCCTGCGGGACTACATTCAGGCAACTCGGCTTATCAGAAAAAGTAGTTAGTAGGACGTAAAACTAATAATAATTTACGAAAAATAAGTATTTGTTCACATTACTTCTTTTTCAAAATTCTAGGGAAATGTGCTTTGTAGGATACAATGTAATAATAAATAGTGTTATTAGTTTTTCGTCCTACGAACTACTTAGTACGGTTTTCGGAGACGTTGAAGTGGCGGACATATGTCCCGCCGGAGTTCTCTTCCGTGCTAGTAAATCCACTGATAGAAGGGTGACGTATCTGAGCACCTTCAAATACCAAATATGCCAACTTAGCTCAGAAATCCAGCGCTCTACCGTCTGAGTCACTCAGCCAGGCAGGATACAGTTTATCATGTCTGGCTGTCTGGTCAGTTCCTACACGAAAATAAAAGTAGGCCTACCCTACACGTGCTGGATTGTGCTACATAGGCAACGTAATTCTGCTAATCGCCCATAACTGTGTACTTTAGTAAAAAAAAAAAAATCTTATTTGAAATATGATTACATTCGTCGTGTTTTTCCTACAATTTATGCATTAGCTTGCCACACACGTAGAGAGCATACTTTATTCGATCTAATCTATTAAAAGTAACGCATCGTAAGCGGAAGAAAGGCGCTTAAACTATGGAGTCGCTATTTCGTCTTGGCACCACCCAGAGCGCTGTAGCAGCCATGTTAGCCACTCTATAGTCCTCTTTCTAGCTCGTTGTTTATCTTCCTTTTTCCTTGTACTTCGAATTTCGCGCTTCGTCCAGGCCACCGCCGTCTCGATCCTCCTATACTGCCTGCTCTATGCGAGCCTTTTTGCGACTACGCTGTGACAAAATTTCTCCGCTAGATGGCAGACATAGACGCACAATATTCTAAACTTGTTCTAATGACGACAGCCTACAAAACACTTTGCAGTATGGTCATATGTTCACTGAAGCTCGTAAATTACATCAGTAATATCAAATATCAGCAATATTACCTGTATGAAGTCGCACTTGGCCACTTCATGCACAATTTAAAGATTTTGCTGGACGAAGGCTTGGAGTGGTACCGTACTTTTTGTGTTCTTGCCAAAGCAATATCAAATAATAGAGGTCTTAAACATTTGGTTAACCGGGCGAGTTGGCCGTGCGCGTAGAGGCGCGCGGCTGTGAGTTTGCATCCGGGAGATAGTAGGTTCGAATCCTACTATCGGCAGCCCTGAAAATGGTTTTCCGTGGTTTCCCATTTTCACACCAGGCAAATGCTGGGGCTGTACCTTAATTAAGGCCACGGCCGCTTCCTTCCAACTCCTAGGCCTTTTCTATCCCATCGTCGCCATAAGACCTATCTGTGTCGGTGCGACGTAAAGCCCCAAGCAATAAATAAATAAACAAATAAACACTTGGTTAGGACAATATCACTAACAGTTTGCTGATGTTCTTTGACCTCACACTGTAACAAAACACATTCTGAAATTTTTCTTTTTGCTATTTGTGTTACGTCGCACCGACACAGATAAGTCTTATGGCGGTGATGGGATAGGAAAGGCCTAGAATGGGAAGGAAGCGGCCGTGGCCTTAATTAAGGTAAAGCCCCAGCATTTTCCTGGTGTGAAAATGGGAAACCACGGAAAACCATCTTCATGGCTGCCGACAGTGGGGTTCGAACCCGCTATCTCCCGGATGCAAGCTCACAGCTACGCGCTCCTAACCGCACGGCCAACTCGCCCGGTATTCTGAAAGGGAAGACGTCGGAAGTCCTCGTATTACGCTCGTACGTTTGAAGGACTTCGACAATAGGGCACAGCAGCTTAAACGAACTCCTGCAGATGCTTCACCAGAGCAATTAAACGAGGTTTTGGGTGTCAAACTCCTCCTCCGTCCTAATGCATAATTAGTTCCATTTAGCGGTGTCGAAGCTTTAGGCAGTGAGATGTTGCTGACACAAATGTCACACTCCATCCTCTCTTCAACAACACGAACCTAGTACCGGTACCCGCAAATTAGGATTTGATTTCCTGTTTCTACTTTGATTGGAATATTATCGTCTGGATATCTGAGGTTGTCCAAAATGTCTAAACATGAAGACGTTTTGTTTTGTGATTGTCCGTCACAATTCTTATCACAAGGAATCCACTATCCTCCACGGCTTTAATCACCTTCTTGAAAAAATCCGCAGCCTCTTTCCTGTCATTCGACCGGGTCAGGAATGGAAAGTATGAAGCCCCCATTTAGCAGCGAGGATAGGAATTGTGCCGGCTGCCGAAGCCTGTCGCACTCCTCCGGGGCAATGATTAATGAATGACAGATGAAATTAAATTATATTGGAGATTGTTAGTGGAATGAGAGATAGCAGGAGAAAACCGGAGTATCCGGAGAAAAACCTGGCCCGCCTCCGCTTTGTCCAGCACAAATCTCACATGGAGTGACCGGGATTTGAACCACAGAATCCAGCGGTGAGCGGCCGGAGTGCTGCCGCCTGAGCCGCGGAGGCTCCATCATCTTCTGTAATAATGTGTAAAGGCACAGATGCGAGGATATCCTAGATAAAGCCGACTGCCGCTTTTCTTTTAATTCCCTTCTAGAAGGTATTTCATTGAGTCATATCTTTTCTGGCTGCGAACTACCTTGCAGAGATTGGCAAAATGTTACACAACAGTTGAATATTTCGGGGAAAGAATCTGAAGTTTCAGTTCTACGAAAAATATACCTTGCACGAACTGAAAGAAACAAGTACCAGCACTTTAAAATCACTTTTGAAATATCTATAAGCATAGCATGATTAATTCATTTCACAGTTCTTTACAAAATATCTCTTGTACGAACGGAAATGACCAGACACGTTTACTCATAGTGCGAGATAACTTAGGTTTTCACACACATTCATGCACCAATAACACAGTGCTACACCCACACTGACAGCGAAGAGTGTGCGTCTAGTGCTGCACTCTTACGACAACTTGGAGAAATATTGGTAGTCGCGCCTTCCTATGTTAAACTAGTGGCATAGAGCAGGCAGTATAAGAGGATCGAGACGGTGGTGGTCCGGGCACTGGATTAAAGCATTGATTACCGATAGATGGCAGTAGCTATAAGCTTCTTTCCTTCGAGCCACAGAAATAGATAGAGAAATTTTACAAAAGCGTTCGACCTGATAAATAGAAAATTAATAATGGAAAAAACTGGAAGAAAATCTAGGTAAAAACAACAGATGGACAAATATAATAAGTTCATTATTACAATGGAACAAAATACGAATTTTGAACAGCCTATCTCTTTCAAATACAATGAATCAGTGGCGTACCAAGGCTATCAGTGAAGCCCAAACCTAATTGCGAACGATGGAAATTTAAAGCACATTATAATGTAAGCATCTGACACATTGTTCCATTTACAAACCTTGAAAGCAGTGAGAAAAATCGTCGCACGTATTTCTGAGAACAAGGCTTCGGAGACTGAAATTGCAGCCCAGATTCTCGTCCCTCTTCCCTCGACTCACTTCAGGCGGCTTGCTGCTGTACGCGTTTAGGCGCGGGGACCCAGGGGAATAGGTGTGCTAGACTTCGGTCCATCAGATCGCCACTGCTATCAACCGCGCGTTACTAATCGTATATACTTCCTCACCTCATACTTCTGACTTATTTAGGTAGATAAAAGAGTGCTGGTATTTCACTCACGTTTACTTCTACAGTTTTGTAGAAGACACTGCAGGGCTGCTGTTACGGGAGTAATACAGTTTTCTTTTTATAGATAGATCTGTTAATGTGAAATGCAATCTTTCAGGTTTAGTGTCCCCTTTTGATAGTTGGAATCAAACCCGTGATCATGGGACGGACACCATCACTGACCTCTCGAAGAAGCTAATTTACCAGTGAACGATGGGCACGACCGCTGTAAAATTGACCATTTCTATTTAACAATAATCAATCAATCAGTCAATACTGATCTGCATTTAGGGCAGTCGCCCAGGTGGCAGATTCCCTATCTGTTGCTTTCCTAGCCTTTTCCGAAATGATTTCAAAGAAATTGGAAATTTATTGAACATCTCCCTTGGTAAGTTATTCCAATCCCTAACTCCCCTTCCTATAAATGAATATTTGCCCCAGTTTGTCCTCTTGAATTCCAACTTTATCTTCATATTGTGATCTTTCCTACTTTTATAGACGCCATTCAAACCTATTCGTCTACTGATGTCAATCCACGCCATCTCTCCGCTGACAGCTCGGAACATACCACTTAGTCGAGCAGCTCTTCTTCTTTCTCTCAATTCTTCCCAACCCAAACATAATAATTGTTACGGGGATACCCGTGGAATGCAGAGGTGAAAGAAGGTGCGGGCTGGAATGGGTCTAACTACAAAGCTGAGATATTGATTAAAATTGCATTAAAGGTTATATTTTCGAAAATAGCAAAACTTAACAATTTTCTCATAAAACTTCAGACTTTAACAAATAACAACAAGTCAAATCAGGTACATGATCAGGAAAGCCAGGATTTAGAGACAATTTAACAATGTGGGCTACAAGCCCTAATTTTCACAATTTCTGAGCTCTCAGCTCACAAACACCTATTACCAAAGGGCAGAAATCCCTTAATTACATGGATCACTTGCTCCCACCTAGCAATGTCAAGCGTCCTAGAGGAACATTAACCACAAATAAAAGAGCTGACTCGCTCTCGATATTCTGGGCCTACCAGAGGCCACAACGGACTTTACCATTAACAGCCCTCAAGGCACACTTACAAAGAAACAGGGGTATCTTGTACCCAATCTACTGGGCCTTAGCAGAAAAAGAATAGGTTAATTTAATGGCTCAAAATACAAAATGAATGGAGGGGAGAACTTGCACTCCTAAATACACATTTTAAAACCTAAAAGGCACTAGGCCGATGAAACAGGGGCTATTCCCAAGCTATGGAGGTGACACTTATACAGAATAAAATTAACACATTAAGGAAGAGTAGAAAAACGGTTACGAAAACATAGTCACCTCAAATCCAACATGAAGGGGAGCTCGAGAGGGTAAAGCACTCTCTATCCCTGATTTGCAGTTAAAGATAGATGAAGTTTTTACAGAATTGTACATGTTTAAGAGATAGCTTACATAGTAAAGATTTCGGACTTTCCACGCGGGTTAACCTGCTGAGCTAGCAAGAAGTAAAGATGTTAAGCGGCCATTACCTTATTGAAGAGCTGCTGCCGGATGAAAGAATTGCTTCCCCCCTCCTGCTACACTTCCATACACTAGGCAAGATGTTGTTCGAGTGGCCGAGAGGCAAGAAAATCAGCGGTTTTTATACCCTCGGGGAAGTTTCGAGACCTTTCATGAATAATGACGACACAGCCACAGGATTTAATTGGTTAATGTTCACAGTTACACACAACATCGAAGAAGAAACACAGGATTGGCTGAAAATTAATTACAGAAATTATTGATTGGTTACCTTCAAAACTGGGGGAAAGAAAAGATTAATATTATCAACCCACAAATGAAAGAACGAAATTTAGTAAAGAATAAACTTATGAATACAAGATTTCTTCAAATAAAGTTCTTCCACTTCGCACCAGGGTGCATGGTCATAGTTTTTCAGTAGAGACATCTATAAGAGAATTTCCACATTTCTTGATCAATGGAAAACAAAACAAGATTAAATCACACAGTACTGACAACTTTGTGATCACAAAATTCACGGTAGTGACATCTTCTGAGAAAACCAATGAATGGATCCAGTTTTTAAAGTTCAGGGTTTTTCCTTTATAGGATTTATTGGCGCAAGATTTAAAATTGCGGCATAAGGGTGTACCGCCAGGTACAGGCCTTCCCCCAAATGTCCATCCAAGGGGTGACACAGAAGAATGCTGAAGAATATTATTTTCCAAAAAAATTCCAAGTTTTTTCTGGTTGATTATTTGAAGTTAGTTGAATTCCTGCTTCCTTGCAAATACATTTGTGGAAGAGGATGGAAGAGACATAAAAGGATTTACCAAGTCTTTTAACGTTGATTTGTAGGAGAATTTCGCAGAATGTCGAAACAAGTTACCAAGTATTGTTTTCAAGTAGATAATTAGGAAGTAGTTGAACTCCGGCTGGAGAGTGTCTTAGGCTCTGTATACATTTGGAATACATGCTGTTCATTTTGACGGCAAGTCTTGCCGTCGCTGCCGGTATCCAGTCGAGGTCGCCCGGACCCCACAAGTACCCTGAGATACCTCTCTCCCGCACGATGAGAGGGGTAGTCATGGTGAAGAACGCCGCAGATGCGAAGTTTGTTTACAGTCCCCAGATAAGCTTGCGGTTGGTGCGCCGCACTTCAGCCTGTGCCGGGAGATAGCCTCCGGCGCCCCGTACATAGAAGGACATCATGGGATTGGAGTGGGCCCTTATCCCACCACGGTGGCGGTAAGGCGACGAATGGCTGGGGGGCACTGAAACAAAAACATCTCGGCGACAGAAAGGTGTTGGTGATTTTTAATTTAGGGTACGATCTTGTTGGTGAGGCTGAGGATCCAGCGGCGGGGAATTTTTTTGCCACTGATATGGTTTAGCAGGAGACTGGAGCTTGGTAATGCTCGCAAGGAAAAGGACAGCAGAATAACCAGAGCGGAAGATCGTACATCAAAGACTTATTTCTATAACAATTAAAATAAATTGGGGCAGAAGGCCTCTAAAACAAAATATAACCTTCCCACTGTTGCAAAACGTAGATAGCAAATTAACAATGACATTACACAGGTTTCACCTGAGACGGGTGTACCCTAAAGATCCTCTCAGTGGCTGGATTACTCACTAATAATGTAACAGGAGTAAGGAAATCAAAACGATGCACGGCCCATGAAATCTGGGGGCAAGCTTGCCCGCGGGAACAAAGATTCTTACCATGACTTGATCTACTACCTTTAAATTGATGGGCCTCCGTCCACGATCATATCTTTCTCTAACTTTTTCATGAGAAACTTTAAGATTGGCCATAGCCTTCTTCCAAAGATCTCTAATATTATCTAGATATATTGTCTCAGGTAGAATATCACTAAGAGACCAAAGGTTAGAGAGCGGCGTGTTAGGTATGAAGTTAAACACCAATGAAGCTGGAGTGAATTTATGAGATTAATGAACCGCCGAATTTAAAGCGAAGGCTAACCAATGCAGGGATATATCCCACCTGGAGTGATCATCATGATGATAGGCAATAAGAGCCGATCTCAGATTACGATTGACCCGCTCAGCTTGCGATGGTTGAGAATAATACGCTGATGTTGTTACATGTGAGATGGACAGATCAAAACCGAATTTACGGAAGAAGTTGGAGGTAAAAGCTTTGGCATTATCAGAAACCAAGTATTGGCACCGACCAAAAGAAGTAAAGATGGTATTTAAACAAGAAATGGTGGACTGCGCGGTAGCCAGCTTAGTCGGAAATAACCAGGAAAATCTTGTGAAACCATCTACACACACAAGAATGAATTTGTTGGCATTCCACTTTGATTGGGGGAATGGTCCTACGTAGTCGATATGAAGTCGTTCCAAGGGGCGCGACGCTTGATGAGAAGACAATAGCCCATGCTTGGTGGACATGGTAGGTTTACTAAGCCAACAAGATTTACAGGCTTTTACCAATTCACGAATTTCACTGTCCATACCTTTCCAAATGAACATTTCTCGGAACTTTCTCGAGTTTTGAAGATGCCTAAATGCACCCCTAATGGGGTCTCATGGTAGTACTTGAAGATCATAGGTACAAGAACGGCTGGAACCACAACTTTCATTTTCTTATCATGCCCCGACGGGCAACATAATACACCATTCCTCAACACATAAGGGACGGCATGTTCCCCAGAAGAAAGGGTTTCCATAATAGGGGCCAGCGTCGGATCTTCACGTTGATATATTTCAATATCCCTAAATAGCATGGGAGCATCAGTTAGAATGGCATTTACACCAAGAGGTATGGACTCGGGAAGAGAAGAACCGTCGTCCTGTTTAGAGGTCTCTATTTCATTAGAAAACATACGGCTTAGTCCATCTGCCACAATATTTTCAGACCCTCTTATATGCCATACATCAAACTGTAAGGCAGAAATCCTGATGGCCCAGCGGGCTATGCAACCAGTACGACGCGGCCTAGCTAAGACCCAACTTAAGGCTTGGTTGTCCGTTTCCAAATCGAACTTGACGTGTTCCAGATAGAGGCGGAACTTCTCTAGCGCAAATAAGAGAGCCAAATCCCCAAGATCATAGATGGAATACTTGGCTTCTTGAGCCGATAATATCCTAGATGCATAGGCGATGGGTCGCCTCCCTAGTTCAGTCTCTTGAAGAAGGACTGCAGCCACCGCCGACAACGACGCGTCGGTTTGAACGATTAATTTCTTCGAGAAATCAGGCATAGCCAGGACAGGGGCGTTACGAAGTGCTAATCTGAGGTCTTCGAAAGCGGTTTGTTGACAAGGCTCAAATTTGACACCTTTCCTACGAAGTAAGTTCAAGGGCGCCGCTCTGTTAGTGAAGTTAAGAATAAATTTCCTGAAGAAATTCACCATGCCAATTAATCTGGCAATACCTTTGATGTCCTTGGGAGGTTGGAAATCACGGATGGCCTGTTTTCTAGAATGATCCACTGCGAGACCATCGGGCGACACAATATGCCCTAGAAATGACATGGAAGGCTTAGCGAAAGCAACCTTAGACAACTTCACCGTTAACCCTGCCTTACGAAGGTGACTCAGGACCTCTTTCAGATGATCTAGATGTTCTTCATAGGTCTCAGAAAATACGACGACATCATCAAGATAATGACAAAAGTACTCGAATTTGATGTCGGAGAAGACCCTGTCTAGCAGTCCCGTAAGCACAGCTGCTCCCGTGGAGATCACGAAAGGCACGCGGTTGTACTCATACAAGTTCCAATCCGTGGCAAAAGCTGTAAGATGTATGGATTCTTCAGCTAGAGGGATCTGATTATACGCCTGATTAAGGTCTAAGATGGTGAAGAACTTAGCTTTACGAAACCATGAAAAACAAGATTGAAGGTCGGGAAGGGGCACAGATTGTAACACCACCTTCCGATTTAAAGCCCTATAGTCAATCACAGGCCTGAAACCACCTTGGGGTTTCGGGACTAAGAAAATAGGCGGTGAGTATGCCGACTTAGATGGCCGAATTACGCCGTCCTTCAACATCTGATCTGTGATCTTCTTCAGATCTTTCATTTTAGGAGGAGAAAGCCTGTAAGGTAGAAACCTAACTGGGATCGAATCCGTAACTTCAATCTTGTATACGATATGGTCAGTAATACCAAGGGTAGCGGAGAAAACATCTGGAAACGACTGACACAACTTACGAATACTCTCAGCCTGCTCCTCAGGTAGATGTCTAAGGTCTAACAACATCTCATCCTGGGTAGGCGAAACAGATGAACATGACACAGAATTACATTTCAATAAGGGGATTTTAAGATTATAGGCAAACTTGTAGGTGCACGAATTGCTCTGAGCGTCGAGCACAAGACCAGAGTGAGACATGAAGTCTGCTCCTAATATAATGGGGCAAGACAAATGATTGGTCACATACAATTTTACTTTCGAAGTGAATTTCGAAATGCGAATTTTGGCATATAGGAAACCTAAAATTTCTAATGGACAGGGGTTTGCCGAAACGCATTGAACCGAAGACGAACAATAATCAGAGAACTTACAGACATACTTTAATTTCGAGTACCATTCACCCGAAATAATGGAACAAACACTCCCGGAATCTAATAGAGCAGTAACAGGTTCATTATTCAACTTAATTTTGAGAAATGGCACAGGCGCGGGGGAGTCCGCCGCAATCCTAAGACATTGTTTAGGGCAGGGATGGCGAACCTATGCCACGCGTGTCATTAGGTGACACGCGAACATTATTTCGGTGGCACACCACATGGACATATTAACATTTTTATGTACGTTTTGTACTACAGACTATACATATCTAGTTCATCGTATAGTCATAGTGTTTTAGCTTTAAGAAATAAATACCGAAAATCTAAATTCTAGTTCCATTCGAACGTGCATTATGTCCGGAAGTCGCCGACGAGCCATTCGCTCACCCACATCAGTGAATTGGGAACATGCATCATTTTCAAAAATATTTTTTTTGAAAAGTACACCAATGAAATAGTACGTAAACGTATTACATTGTGGTATGTTGCCTTGTTTTCTACCATTAAAAAAATATTTAATAGTGCCTTTCCGCAAGGCGAGTGAAACGGCCTCTGACGTAAGCGGCGCGCTGTGACGTCACGATCCAGTACCGCATGGAGCTCTACCAGCCGTTGTGCATCAGCCGTTGCTAAAAGCCGATCGTTTATTATTCATGATCGCGAATAACTTCGAAATGACAGAAGAAAGGTTCAAAACAGCACAGTCAGACAATCTACCATGTGTAGATGTCATCATTCTTGAAAAATGTGACTTTTGTGGCCGCAGAAATTAGCGGATAACAAGCAAGTTTGTAAGTGGCGTCTTTTATATATGTGCAATGTACTGTAACCCATAGTATTAGGATAACAACGAACCTGGATAGATATCACATCACTTTCTATATTTCCTTCTGGACTGATTCCCCTATTAAAGAATAACATTACATTTTCGGGCTTTCAGCATTAGTAAAGTAAGAAATCAGATTTCAGCACTAACATAAACATATAGGTAGCATTATAGTACTAGTCCGCTTCTGTGGTGTAGTGGTTAATGTGTGCCACTTCCGGAGGCCCTGTTTCGATTCCCGGCTCTGCCATGAAAGTTGAAAACAAATAGTACGAGAGCTGGAACGGGGTCTACTCAGCCTCGGGAGGTCAACTGAGTAGAAGGGTTTCGAATCCCACCTCAGCCATCCTCGAAGTGGTTTTTCGTATTTTCCTACTTCTCCTCCAGGCACCTAAGGCCACGGCCGTTTCCTTCCCTCTTCCTTGTCTATCCCTTGCGATCCTCCCATCCTCCAACAAGGCCCCTGTTGAGCATAACAGGTGAGGCCGCCTGGGCGAGGTAATGGCCCTCCTCACCAGTTTCATCACCATACTCAAAGTCTCACGTTCCAGGACACTGCCCTTGAAGTGGTAGAGGTGAAATCCCTCGCTGAGTCCGAGAGAAAACCAGCCCTGAAGGATAAACTGATTAAGAAAGAAAGAAAGAAAGAAAGAAAGAAAGAAAGAAAGAAAGAAAGATCATAGTACTATAGGTCTATAACCTATCATTTCTAAAAAAATATATATTTATGGTTGGGGCAACTGGCCTACCCACTTCCGGGGCCCATGAAAGAGAATTAAATATCTTTGTGGAGGGAAAAAGTTAAACATGATAAAGATAAATATGACTTCATCTAGTTTTCACAAGTTGGGCTGAGTGGTTCAGACGGTTGAGGTGCTGGCCTTCTGACCCCAACTTGGCAGGTTCGATCCTGGTTCAGTCCGGTAGTAGTTGAAGGTGCTCAAATACGTCAGCCTCGTGTCGGTAGATTTACTGGCACGTAAAAGAACTCCTGCAGGACTAAATTCCTGCACATCGGCGTCTCCGAAAATCGTGGAAGTAGTTAGCGGGGCGTGAAGCCAATAACATTAATTACATTTGGCTTTTAACAAGCTGAGCATATCAGGAAAGAAAAGTGTCCTGGTGACATTTTAGTCGCTCAATACAGGAATGTCTTTGGGTGCTGTGACTTTTACTTTTGTTTTGTTTTTGCTGTTTGCTTTACGTCACACCGTCACATATAGGTCTTATGGCGACGATGGGACAGGATAGGCCTAGGAATGGGAACAAAGCGGCCGTGGCCTTAGGTACAGCCTCAGCATTTGCCTGGTGTGAAAATGGGAAACCACGGAAAACCATCTTCAGGGCTGCCAGCAGTGGGGTTCAAAACCTTCTATCTCCCGGATGCGAGCTCACAGCTGCGCGCTCCTAACCGCACGGCCAACTCGCGCGGTATTTTTATCCTTCGGTTTATTGACTTGTCTTGTATAACCTAAAACTTAGGCTAAGTTGGATAATATTTTAAACACCTACATCACTATTTTCACCTGTGTGCAATTATGTTATTTATTTCATTAATATGATGATAATTATTATAATTGAGCATTGTTAACTTATAAGACCCCAACAAACAAGCATTGGTTTTGTGTAGAGTTATACATTTGTTAAATTCACGTTGTTTCCTTTCATGATGTACACGCCTATTCTTTGTTACATTATAGACTATTTAGATATAGCCTAAATTTCTTTACCAATTTTTTTTTTTGCTAGGGGCTTTACGTCGCACCGACACAGATAGGTCTTATGGCGACGATGGGATAGGAAAGGCCTAGGAGTTGGAAGGAAGCGGCCGTGGCCTTAATTAAGGTACAGCCCCAGCATTTGCCTGGTGTGAAAATGGGAAACCACGGAAAACCATCTTCAGGGCTGCCGATAGTGGAATTCGAACCTACTATCTCCCGGATGCAAGCTCACAGCCGCGCGCCTCTACGCGCACGGCCAACTCGCCCGGTTCTTTACCAATTAAGCTCTTCAATAAAGACATACATAACTGTCCCATGCCAAGATATATTGGTAGAATTAGAGCTGTCAAAATGGTTCATAACCCCTTTGATTTATTATCTTGACATGGATCACCCAAAACATAGGTTAGGTTTGGAGAATACTTTAATAATCAGCATTATTTAATGCACTGTTTATTACTTTCATATTCCAAGATGTAATTGAAGCATTTAAATAAAGCATCATACATTAAAATTTAAAGTTTTACCACTAGAACAGCTGACATGGAAAAATGATTTGAAAATTCAAACAAATTCATCTTACGTTAAAATCTTCAAAAAAAAATAAACTGTAGACTTTTCCGATATATCACCAGCATTTTTCCGGCTCGCCAAAATCCATTTCTCCCTAGTTTTAGCGTCTTTGGAACATGTATAAACAATTTGTTTGGTATGGTATGCGATGTGCTATTGCACATCGGAACGCTACACCATTTATAAGTTTTCTGCCTCACTGTCTGCGCAGGATTCATTTTAAGTCTAAAATATACCACTCAGATTATTATCCGATGTATAGACCTCGAATTTAATCATACTAGACACTAACGTAAAGTAGAAATACGCGAAGTGTATCCTGCTTCTCATAGCGCACTATGTGTTATTTCGTCTGCTAATTCAGTCAACCTGTACGATGACGTCAGACCAATGAGATCGCGTACTTGCGTGACGTGACATTTTCGTAGATTTTTATCATGTTTGGAGTTATTATTTGTACATTCTGATCACATTTTTGAATTCTGCACGAAATTTTGAATCAGATTAGCATATTTTTAATTAAAACCCCGGATCATGCATGTTCCCTATTGTGTGTGGTTGCCAGCATCGCGTAATTACTTTTGTTTATTGTGAACTTTGTAAGACAAATAGTTGCCAATAAATTATCCCAATTTTGAAATTTGGAGAAACTATCGCACTTTATTTCAAAACCTCATACTACACAAATGAGGTTTTTTTTGAGTGGTTAGATATTGAAAGTTTAGAAATGGAGTTGACTGAATTTTAAGAAAGCATGTATGGGTGAAAAAGTTCGTACAACTTGATGAAGCATTAGTGAAAATCGAGTGTGCTGTTGATGGTGGATACTCTCTCCAGAAGCCGGAGAACTTAATACTTGAACAGTTGGACAGCCTCCCACAAAAGTTTCGGCCATGAAGAAACTTGTTACAGCGCTACTTACTTTGTTTGGGTCATCATACGCCTGCAAGCAACATTTTTCTACAATGAACGTTGTGAAGACGTTATGAACCTAACATAAATGACATAGCTACTAAGTATTTTTGCGGTATTGGCAAAATACCACCATGAAACATGCAATCACATGTATCTGGTATTTTACAATATAACATATTATGAAACATAGTTTGGAATTAGGGATGGAAGTCGGTGGTAGCGGTGGCGAGTGGGGGCGGGGGTTGTATCCATTACAAATGAAAATAACAAGTGGCACAGTAGACAGTTGGGAATTATAATCCAGATCTATAATGGCACATTAGTTGGAAAAGGTTCGCCATCCCTGGTTTAGGGCATACAAATGTGGGGTTGGAAGACTTTCTACCATGGTCAGAGCCTGAGATTTCGGATGGTTTACTTGTAGCTGAGCCTTGAAAAGATGAATTTGCCGACTTAGCCGAAGCCACTAGTCACTTTTGATTATTTGCGTTGGTGGAAGTTGCACCATAAGTTGAGCAGGAGGGGTGCTATTAGTATTAGGACAATTCTTAGCAATATGGGAAAAAGCGCCGCATTTAAAACAGCCTCGGGATGACCCTGCTCCATTCTTTGTCCCACTTGATTTAATGAATGGACACTTACTCCGAAGATGGTCAGGCGACCCACGAGCATAACTTTTGAGGTGTGTGAAGGTTCGGCGAGGAGGAGGCCGAAAATACTTGACGACGGAGGGGGCTCCTCCGCGTAAGGTGTCGGCATATCTAACTCCTTCGGCTGAGACAGCCATAGCCTCTAACTCGGCAAAAGATTGCGGACGCGACGTGAATCACAAATATGACTTGTAGGATGGTGAAATTCCTTCCACAATGGCGTGAACAATTTGATCTTTTGGGAAATGAAGAGCAAATACCCTAGTATAGAATTTAATGTCCTGGATGAGGTCGGCAAGATTTATATCCAGACGCTGTACTCGGTAATAGTACTTTTGAATTAGAGATGCCCTAGCCCGAGCGGAAATGAAGTTTGGCAGAAGGTGTGCCTGAAAATCTTCAATAGTGGATTGTTCAACAATTGCTTTAACTATTTTGTCTGAGAGGACACCAATGGAATAAGGGTAAATAATCTGAAGGATTTGACACGGGGACAGCGAAAACACAAGAGCTTGATCCTGAAACTCGACCAAAAATCTTGGAAATGAAATTACATCACTAGTAGAGTTAACGGAAAACTTGGAAATACCCCTAAGCAACAACGCTAGAGGATGAGGCAAACTACTGAACCCGGGTGACATAGTAGGTAACGCCCTAGGGGGTGGAGGAGCGGTTTCAGAGAGCGCATTATTAAAAAAAGGAGGGATGGATGTATGACGACCTGACTCGGTTTCTAATGGGGCAGATGTTTGTCGGACTCCTACGGATTTTCTACTTTCTTCCCCCTTGGAAGATTCCTCCTCATTAGCTATGTTTGCAACCGTGGCTTGATCGGTCTTGGGAGTAGCAGATCCAGATAACAATTGACTAAACTTACTGGACATTTTACAAAGGTGTTCAACAAGAGCACTAACCTCCTTACCCTGAAGTTAATTTAACTTAAGAGACAATAGATCGCTCACCCTATTATAAAAATGGAACAGTCCAGCCTGTACTCTCTTAAGTTGATTTGGAGATGGATCACCTAATATAAAAACTAACTACAGATGCTAGCTCAGAAATATTGTCAGTGATAGTGGAGAGAGCCTCATCAATACCTTTCTCTCCCAAAGTTGGGATACTAATCGGCAAATCAAGGGAATCCTTAAGTTTGATGGTATCGGCCGCAACCATGCCTCCAGATTGAACATTTCTAATGGTTAATTCATAAATCAATTCCTCCTTGCGCAAATAGCCGGGCTGGAGGACTTCGCGAGGGCCGGACATAATGGCAAAAGCTAGACAAATTTAGAAATTTGGAAAAGAAAATTCCAGCAACTGAGAAAATTGTTATAGTTCAAATTAAGGATTATGTTTTGCCGTCAAAAGGGGCTAAATTAAGACCCATTCAACCACGCCCTGCTACCACTTGTTACGGGGATACACGTGAAATGTAGAGGTGAAAGAAGGTGCGGGCTGGAATGGGTCTAACCACAAAACTGAGGTATTGTTTAAAATTGCACTAAAGGTTATATTTTCAAAAATAGCAAAACATAACAATTTTGAGATAGAATTTGAATATTCAACAAATAACAACAAGTTATCAACTTTGTCACCTCAAATCAAAGGAAGGGGAGCTCGAGAGTGTAAAGCACTCCCTATCCCCGATTTACAGTTAAAGATATGTGCAGTTTTACAAAATTTTACTTTTTTAACAGATAGGTTACATAATAAAAAGGTTTTGGACTTTCCTCGAGGGTTAAACTGCTGGGCTAGCAAGAAATAAAGATGTTAAACGGCCATTACCTTGTTGAAGAGCTGCTGCCCGAAGGAAGAGGCGCTACCCGCCCCCTGCTACACGTCCATACACTTAGCTAAATGTTGATGATGTGGCCGAGAGACAAGAAAATCAGGAGTTTTTATACTCTCGGGGAAGATTCGAGACATTTCATGAATAATTAAAACACACCCACAGTCGTTTATTGGCCAGAGCACACAGTTACATACAAAATCGAAGAAGAAAGACACGATTGGTCAAAAATTAATTACAGAAATATTTGATTGGCTAAGTTCAAAACAGACGGAAAGAAAGAATTAATATTGTCAACCCACGCATGACGGAACGAAATTTAGTAAAAAGAAAACTTATGAATACAACATTTCTTCGGTAAAGTTCCTTCACTTCGCACCAGGGTGTCGTGACACAGGTTTTTCCACGGCGAATAACGATGAATAATCTGATTGTTTTCCCCCGAGCGGTAGAGAGAAACTGTTCAATGGGCCTGGGTGATTTGCTACGTGTGAAGAGACGAAGTCCTCTGTTTCCCAAAACCTTCCTTTAATAGTAGACTGATGAGTATGTATAGTTATATACAGTATTTACAATCTCCCTTCCAACTTCAAATATCGCTAACATAGAAGACTTGGCGTGGTCGAAGTACTGAAGTGAATACTCTAAGTCCACACTTGGACCTTATTATTATTATCGGAGACCTGACGGACAAGGCTTCCGCCCGCACTCCTAGTAGACTTGTTCCAAAAAGCCTCGACCAGGGTGTGCACCCCTGTTTTATACCTTCACTAACTTTCGCCTCCTTTCGAGGAGGCCATCGAAGTTCTCATCCTATGGAGACTGTCCACAGACTCACAAAAACGGAATTGCCTCCTTCCGTTCACTTTCCACCCACCTTTTCTAAAGACTTACTACGCACCTTTAGCAGGGTGCAGCATGTGATTCACCCTACTTCGACCAAGCCTTACTTCTAATTGCACAACCTGTTGCACAGCTTTTGTGTGCCTTCAAACTCTTAAATCTTATATGATTCTTAATTTACTTATATCCTTCTCCCAGCATTATATTTATGATTCCTTGGCCTTACTGCCATTACATAGTCATTACTATTAGCTTATAATTTCCCCCATAATATCAATGTATGTCTCAGCGACACCATTCCTCCTACGTTCCCGGTTAAGGGTTCGATCCTCGGAAGAATGAGTCCTGAGCTTCAACTGGGGTCGACACGACAAGGCTGCATGATCATAGTTTTTAGGCGGTGACATCTATGAGAGAATGTCCACACTTCTTGATCAATAGAAAACAAAACAAGTTGAACTCCTCACAGTACTGACAACAAAATTTACGGTAGTGACATCTTCTGAGAAAAACTTATGAGTTGATACAGTTGTCAAAGTTCAGAGTTTCTTCTCTAGAGGAGTACTTTAAGGCGGAAGATTCAAAGGTGCGGCGTAGAGGTGTACCAGCCAGTACAGACCTCCCCCCAAATGTCCTTCCCTGGGGTGACACAGAAGAAGTTTTTAAACAAAATTTAATCTTCAGTTGAAGAAACTTCCTGCCTCCTTACAGACAGATTTGAGGGAGAATTTTAATGAAACATTAATAGAAGAAAATTCTGTTAAGGTTGAATAGAAGAAGAATTTTGCGGACAGAAAAAAAATTTAAAGTCTTTTTGTGGATAACTAGATAAATTTTAGGTTTTGAGAGTCCTTGTTGCCGTAGAATGCGACTAATGCCACTAATTTTGACGTCAAGACCTGCCGCCGCTGCAGATGTCCAGATGAGGCCGGCCGGACCCCTCAAGTACCCTCAGATACACCTCTCCCGCTACTATGAGAGGTAGTCGTGGTGAAGGACGCCGCAGATTCGAAGTTTATTTACAGACCCTAGATCGTACAATTAACACATAGGCACAAGGAACATAAAGACTAAGTTAGCAAGGATATTACACATGTTTCACCTGAGACAGGTGAACCCTAAAGATCCTCTCGGTGGCTGGATTGCTCACTAATAATGTTACTGGAGTTAGAAGATCTAGAATGATGCACGGCCCATGAAATGTGGGGGCAAGCTTGCCCGCGGGAACAAAGTTTTAACCATAACTTTATCTCCTACTTTTAAATTAGTGGGCCTCGGTAAACGATCATATCTTTCCCTAACCTTTTCATGAGAAACTTTTAATATTGGCCTTAGCCTTCTTCCATAGATCTGTGATATTATCTGGATCTATTGTCTCAGGTAGAATATTACTAAGTGACCAAGGGTTAGAGAGCGGCATGTTGGGTACAGACTTAAACATCAAGGAAGCTGGAGTAAACTTATGAGATTCATTAACTGCCGAATTCAAAGCGAAGGCTAACCAATGCAGGTATGTGTCCCACCTGGAGTGATCATCATGATGATAGGCAATAAGAGCCGATCTCAGATTGCGTTTGACCCGTTCAGCCAGATATGGTTGAGGATAGTACGCTGATGTTGATACATGAGAGATGGATAAATCAAAACAGAATTTACGGAAGAGATTGTAGGTAAAGGCTTTAGCATTATCAGAAACAATATATTGAGACGGACCAAAAGAAGCAAAGATGGAATTTAAACAAGAAATGGTGGACTGAGCGGTGGCGAGCTTACTCGGAAACAACCAAGAAAATCTTGTGAAACCACCTACACACACAAGGATGAATTTGTTGGCATTCCACTTTGATTGGGGGAAGGGTCCTCCGTAGTCGATATAGAGGCGTTCCTTGGGGCGCGACGCTTGATGAGAAGACAATAGCCCTTGTTTAGTGGACATGGTAGGTTTACTAAGCCAACAAGATTTACAGGCTTTTACCAATTCACGAATTTCGCCGTCCATACCTTTCCAAATGAACATTTCTCGGATTTTTCTCGGGTTTTGAAGATGCCTAAATGCCCCCCTAATGGGGTCTCATGGTAGTACTTGAAGATCATAGGTACAAGAACGGCTGGAACCACCACATTAATTTTTTTATCAGGCCCCAACGGACAACATAAAACACCATTCCTCAAAACATAAGGGACGACATGTTCCCCCGAAGAAAGGGTTTCCATAATAGGGGCCAGCGTCGGATCTTCACGTTGATATATTTCAATATCCCTAAACAACATGGGAGCATCAGGTAGAATGGCATTAACACCAGGGGATATGGACTCGGGAAGTGAAGAACTGTCTTCCTGTTCAAGGGGCTCTACCTCATTGGAAAACATACGGCTTAGTCCGTCAGCAACAACATTTTTAGTTCCTCTTATATGCCTAACATCAAATTGGAAGGCAGACATTCTGATGGCCCAGCGGGCTATGCGACCAGTGCGATGCGGCCTACCTAAGACCCAACTTAATAATTGGTACTCAGTCTCCAAGTCGAACTTGACATGTTCCAAATAGGGGCGGAACATTTCTAGAGCAAATAAGACTGCCAAACCTTCAAGTTCATAAATGGAATACTTGGATTCTTGAGCCGATAACGTCCTAGACGCATAGGCGATGGGTCGCCTCCCTAGTTCAGTCTCTTGAAGAAGGACTGCAGCCACCGCCGACGACGACGCGTCGGTTTGGACGATAAATTTTTTCGAGTAATCAGGCATAGCAATGACAGGGGCGTTACAAAGAGCTAATTTGAGGTCTTCGAAAGCGGCTTGTTGAGAAGGCCCGCAATCAAATTTGACGCATTTCCTACGGAGTAAGTTCAAGGGCGCCTTTCTATTAGCGAAGTTAGGAATAAATTTTCTGAAACTACTACAACAGGAACTTAGAACTTTACTCAGAAGATGTCACCACAGAAATGTTATGTAATTTTGTTATTGTACAGTTTCCTAAACTGAGTGAATTTCTCCTTGCTTTGTTTGCCATTCATCAAGAATTTGGACATTCTCCCATAGATGACATTACCAAAAACTATGATCATGCACCCTGGTGCGAGGTGTAAGATAATTTGAAGAAGTTTTGTATTTCTACGTTTTTGTAACTGATTGATGTTCATTTATTTTTGGGCTGGCAATATTTCCCTTTTCTTTCCGCCAGTTTTGAATCTAACCAATCACTAATTTCTGTGATTAATTTTCCACGTATCACAGGATTTTTGTTCGATTTCGAGTGTTACTTTTGAATTTACCCAATAAAATTAAGAGGGTGTGTCCTGATTAATCTTGAATGGTCCGAACCTTCCCTGAGGGTTCATGAACTGCGGCTTCTCACGTTTCTTGGCCAACTGATTGACGTCTATCTGAGTGTGTGTGTTAAGCAGGAGGCGGACGGCCTCTTCCGTCGGCAGGTAGAACATCTACAAGGTAATGGCCACATAACTTTATTATTTCTTGCTACCTCCGCAATTTAACCCGAGGGAAAAGTCCGACTCTTTAGTATGTAACAACGTTTCTAAAATGTAACTTTCTTCCGGCTAAAGTAAAAACTTCGTAAATTCTTTAACTCTCAACCGGGGATAGAGAGTGAAGTGCCCTCTCGAGCTCCCCTTCATCTTGGTTTGGGGAGACTACATTTTCCTCTAACTGTTTTTCCTACTGAAATGTGTTAGAGTAATTTCTATACGAGTCACCTCAGTAGTTTGGAAATAGCCCCTGTTTCATCGGCCTAAAGCCCTTTAGGTTTTTAAGTTTCCATTATCATGGAGCGCTGTGTACGCCTCTATTCCCTTGTGTTTGGGCCAGTTATTTAACCTGTCCTGTTTTCATGAAGGCCCCGATGGTTGGGCAATGAATGCCCTTGTAAAAGCAATGTCAATTGTAGATTGTGCCTAGAGAGGCCAGAGAGGGTAAGAGTTGCCTTGAGTGGGCAATAAGAAACTAAGAGCCTGTTAGCTCTTTTCCAAGTGTTGTAATATAGATGAGTGCCTCTGGGAGGCCAGATATTGTGATTTAGGGAGCAAGTGCTCTTGAATGAGGGGATTTCTGCCCGTCATAAAATAATTCTCCTTCCATTTGTAAAATCGTAAAACTAGGGGCTTAAAGCCCAAAGTGTTAAGGTTCTGAATCTTGAATTTTTCCTAATCTGGTTTCAAGATTGGTATTGTACCTGACTGTGATTTTTTCCTTGTGGAAATTTGTTAAGTTTGTTTTCTTATAATAAAAATTTAACCTTTGTTAAAGTTTTAATTCAATTCTTGACACTGTAGTTAGACCCATTCAAGCCGCACCTTATTTCACCTCTGCGTTCCACAGATACCCAGGAACAAGTGGTAGCTGAGCGTGGTTGAATTGGTCTCAATTAAGCCACTTTTGAAGGCTGTACATAGGATTCGATCCGAACTCTAAAATTTTTCACAGTCGCTGGATTTTTTTCCTTCTTAATTCACAAATTTTCCATCACCATGTCTGGCTCTCGTGAAGACCTCCATACCGGGTACTTGCCCAAGGAGGAATTAATTAATGAGTTGCTTATTAGAAATGTTCAATCTGGAGGCACGATTGCGGTAGATAGCACCAAATTTAAAGAGTCATTACAATTACCTATTTGTATCCCAACTTTGGTGGAAAAAGAAATTGATGAGGTTCTATTCACTATCACTGACAACACCACTGAACTAGCAGCTGTAGTTAGTTTTTGAAGTAAGTGATCCATTTCCTAATGAACTTGAAAGAGCGCAGGCAAGTTTGTCCATGTTTGTAATAAAATTGGGGACCTATTGTCTTTCAAATTAAAAGAAGATCATGCAAAGCAGGCGAGTAATTTAGTTGACCATCTATCAAAAAATGTCAAATAGAGTCAGTCAGTGGTTGTCTGGGGCAGCTGCTCCCAAAACCGACCAAGCATCTGCGATAAACATTGTAAGTGAGGAGGATTCTTCCAAGGCTGCAGAAAGTAGGAAATCTGTAGCAACACTACAAACATATGCACCCTTGAAACAGAGTCTGGTTATTTAACACAAATTCCGCCTTTCCTTTTGAATAATGCTGTATCGGAAGGTTCTCTACTCCCTAGGCCGTCACCAATTACATCACTCTGCTTTAGTAGTCTGCCCCATCCTCTGGCTATGTTGCTTAGGGGAATTTCAAAATTTTCAGTAAATTCCACTAATGATGTCGTTTCTTTTCTCAGGTTTTTAGTTGAATTTCAGGATCACGCACTAGTGTTTTCTCTCTCTCACTCCCAAATTCTTCAAATCATGTATCCATATTCCGTAGGCGTCCTATCGGACACGATAGTTAAGGCTATAACTGATAAATCATCCATAAAAGATTTCCATGCTCACCTTCTGGCAAATTTCATGCCGGCTAGGGCAATGTCCTCTCTAATACAGAAGTACTATTTCAGAGTGCAGCGACTGGAAGAAAATCTTGCGGATTACACCCAAGATTTCAAATTTTATACCCGAGTATTCGCCCTGAATTTTTCCGATAACCAGATTGTGCAAACTATTGTTGAAGGTAACTCCCCACCTTATATATCCTGTTTATGTTTTGAGTCTCGTCTCCAAACCTTGGCAGAATTAAAGGCTATGGCTGTCTCAGCTGAAGGAGTGCCGTAGGCCGACATCTTAACAGTTCCGAGGGAACCCCTCCGTCTTCAAATAATATACGGCCTTCATCTCGCCGATCTTTCACCACCCGTAAGTGATACGCTTGTGGATCGACGGATCATCTGCGTAACAAGTGCCCAATGATAAAAGCGAGCGGGACAAGGAATGGAACAGGGTCATCGCAAGGATGTTTCAGATGTGGCTCCTTTACTCATCTAGCCAAGAATTGCCCTAATGCCAATAGCACCCCTTCCTGCTCAACTCCTAGTGCAACCTCCGGGAACGCCAATAAAAGTAAGTGACTAGTATCAACGGCTAAGTCGGCAGGTCCATCCTCCCAAGGCTCAGCCCCTGTTAAACCCAGCGAAAGCTCTGGTAAGAATAAAGATTCTTCTAATCCATCATTTGAATGTCCTAAAGAATGTCTTAGAATTGCGGCGGAGACCCCCGCACTTGTACCTTTTCTCAAGATCGATTTGAATAGTGAACCGATCACTGCTCTATTATACTCTGGGAGTGTTTGTTCTATAATTTCGGCTGAATGGTATTCTAAATTAAAGACTGTTTGTAAATCTTCTGATTATTGTTCGTTTTCGGTCCAATGCCTTTCGGCTAATTGGGAACATGCATCATTTTCAAAAATATTTTTTTTGAAAAGTACACCAATGAAATAGTACGTAAACGTATTACATTGTGGTATGTTGCCTTGTTTTCTACCATTAAAAAAATATTTAATAGTGCCTTTCCGCAAGGCGAGTGAAACGGTCTCTGACGTAAGCGGCGCGCTGTGACGTCACGATCCTGTACCGCATGGAGCTCTACCAGCCGTTGTGCATCAGCCGTTGCTAAAAGCCGATTGTTTATTATTCATGATCGCGAATAACTTCAAAATGACAGAAGAAAGGTTCAAAACAGCACAATCAGACAATCTATCATGTGTAAATGTCATCATTCTTGAAAAATAGTGACTTTTGTGGCCGCAGAAATTCGCGGATAACAAGCAAGTTTGTAAGTGGCGTCTTTTATATACGTGCAATGTACTTTAACCCATAGTATTAGGATAACACCGAACCTGGATAGATATCACATCACTTTCAACATTTCCTTCTAGACTGATTCCCCTTTTAAAGAATAACATTACATTTTCGGGCTTTCAGCATTAGTAAAGTAAGAAATCGGATTTCAGCACTAACATAAACATATAGGTAGCATTATAGTACTAGTCCGCTTCTGTGGTGTAGTGGTTAATGCGTGCGACTCCCGGAGGCCCGGTTTCGATTCCCGGCTCTGCCATGAAAGTTGAAAACAAATAGTACGAGGGCTGGAACGGGGTCTACTCAGCCTCGGGAGGTCAACTGAGTAGAAGGGTTTCGAATCCTACCTCAGCCATCCTCGAAGTGGTTTTTCGTATTTTCCTACTTCTCCTCCAGGCACCTAAGGCCACGGCCGTTTCCTTCCCTCTACCTTGTCTATCCCTTCCGATCCTCCCATCCTCCAACAAGGCCCCTGTTGAGTATAACAGGTGAGGCCGCCTGGGCGAGGTAATGGCCCTCCTCACCAGTTTCATCACCATACTCAAAGTCTCACGTTCCAGGACACTGCCCTTGAAGTGGTAGAGGTGAAATCCCTCGCTGAGTTCGAGAGAAAACCAACCCTGAAGGATAAACTGATTAAGAAAGAAAGAAAGAAGGAAAGAAAGAAAGAAAGGGCTATAATCTATCATTCCCAAAAAAATATATATTTATGGTTGGGACAACTGTCCTACCCACTTCCGGGGCCCATGAAAGAGAATTAAATATCTTTGTGGAGGGAAAAAGTTAAACATGATAAAGATAAATATGACTTCATCTAGTTTTCACAAGTCGGGCTGAGTGGTTCAGACTGTTGAGGTGCTGGCCTTCTGACCCCAACTTGGCAGGTTCGATCCTGGTTCAGTCCGGTGGTAGTTGAAGGTGCTCAGATACGTCAGCCTCGTGTCGGTAGATTTACTGGCACGTAAAATAACTCCTGCAGGACTAAATTCCTGCACATCGGCGTCTCCGAAAATCGTAGAAGTAGTTAGCGGGGCGTGAAGCCAATAACATTAATTACATTTGGCTTTTAACAAGCTGAGCATATCAGGAAAGAAAAGTGTCCTGGTGACATTTTAGTCGCTCAATACAGGAATGTCTTTGGGTGCTGACTTTTTTTTTCTGTTTGCTGTTTGCTTTACGTCACACCGTCACATATAGTTCTTATGGCGACGATGGGACAGGAAAGGCCTAGGAATGGGAACAAAGCGGCCGTGGCCTTAGGTACAGCCTCAGCATTTGCCTGGTGTGAAAATGGGAAACCACGGAAAACCATCTTCAGGGCTGCCGGCAGTGGGGTTCAAAATCCACTATCTCCCGGATGCGAGCTCACAGCTGTGCGCTCCTAACCGCACGGCCAACTCGCGCGGTATTTTTACCCTTCGGTTTATTGACTTGGCTTGTATAACCTAAAACTTAGGCTAAGTTGGATAATATTTTAAACACCTACATTACTATTTTCACCTGTGTGCAATTATGTTATTTATTTCATTAATATTATGATAATTATTATAATTGAGCATTGTTAACTTATAAGACCCCAACAGACAAGCATTGGTTTTGTGTAGAGTTATACATTTGTTAAATTCACGTTGTTTCCTTTCATGAAGTACACGCCTATTCTTTGTTACATTATAGAGTATTTAGATATAGCCTAAATTTCTTTACCAATTAAGCTCTTCAGTAAAGACATACATAACTGTCCCATGCCAGGATATATTGGTAGAATTAGAGCTGTCAAAATGGTTCATAACCCCTTTGATTTATTATCTTGACATGGATCACCCAAAACATAGGTTAGGTTTGGAGAATACTTTAATAATCAGCATTATTTAATGTACTGTTTATTACTTTCATATTCCAAGATGTAATTGAAGCATTTAAATAAAGCATCATACATTAAAATTTAAAGTTTTACCACTAGAACAGCTGACATGGAAAAGTGATTTGAAAATTCAAACAAATTCATCTTACATTAAAATCTTCAAAAAAATAAACTGTAGACTTTTCCGATATATCACCAGCATTTCTCCAGCTCGCCAAAATCCATTTCCCCCAAGTTTTAGCGTCTCTGGAACGTTTATAAACAATTTGTTTGGTATGGTATGCGATGTGCTATTGCACATCGGAACTCTATAGTACACCATTTATAAGTTTTCTGCCTCACTGTCTGCGCAGGATTCATTTTAAGTCTAAAATATACCACTCAGATTATTATCCAATTCATAGACCTCGAATTTAACCATACTAGACATTAACGTAAAGTAGAAATACGCGAAGTGTATCCTGCTTCTCACAGCACACTATGTGTTATTTCGTCTGCTAATTCAGTCAACCTGTACGATGACGTCAGGCCAATGAGATCGCGTACTTGCGTGACGTGACATTTTCGTAGATTTTTATCATGTTTGGAGTTATTATTTGTACATTCTGATCACATTTTTGAATTCTGCATGCAATTTTGAATCAGATTAGCATATTTTAAATTAAAACCCCGGATCATGCATGTTCCCTATTCCTCTCCACTAGAAATTTTAGGGTTCATCTGAGCCAAAATTCGCATATCTAAATTCACTTGGAAAATAAAATTGTTTGTGGCCAAACACTTGTCTTGCCCCATAATATTAGGAGCAGATTTCATGTCTTCTACTGGTCTAGTGCTCGATATTCAGAGCAAGTCGTGCACTTTCAAATTTGCTAAATATTGTAAAATTCCTTTGATAAAATGTAATTCTGTGTCATGTTTGTTACCGTGTTTTGTTGGATCAGCAGACGTGAAAGAAGGTGCGGGTTGGAATGGGTCTAACTACAAGGCCGAAAGATGACTTAAAATTTCAATAAAGGTTATATTTTAAAAACTTAACAAGTTTCGCATAGAATTCAAAAACATTAACAAGAACAATCAACAACAATCCAATAATCAGGTACCAGGTACAATTTTACAAACGAATACCCGAGTTTCGGGACCTTTACAAGTTCTGGGCTTGAGCCCCAAATTTCACAATCTTTCAGCTTTTAGCTCAACAATACCAAGTTACAATATAGTTCCAAGGGCAGAAACCCCTTCATACCAGGAGCATAAGCTCCAAAAACCCTATCGGCCCTCCTAGAGGCACTTTATCACATCAGAAAGAGCTGACCCGCTCTCAATTTTTCACGCCTTTCAAAGGCCACAACAACATTCGCATTGCCTGCCTCTCAAGGCACACTTACAAATGAACAGCGGTAAGTTGTAGCCATTCTACTAGGCCTTAAAAGAAAAATAATAGGTTAATTTAAACGGCCATAAATACAAAAGGAATGGAGGCGAGAACTTGCACTCCTACATGAAAGCTTGTTAAAAACCTAGGTGGCGCTAGGCCGATTCAACAGGGGCTATTCCCACACTACGGAGGTGACTCGTATAAGAAAATGTTAATACATTAGGAAAGAGAAGAAAATCGGGTATGAAAACATAGCCAACTCAGATCAAATTGCAGGGGAGCTCGAGAGGGTAAGGCACTCTCTATCCCCGATTTACAGTTAAAGTAACATGAAAATTTTACATCGAAATGGTATAGGTTACATCAAAAACGGTTTCGGACCTTCCCCGAGGATTAAACTGCTGAGCTAGCAAGAAAATAAAGTAAACGGCCATTACTTTTTGAAGGGCTGCTGACTGATGAAAGAGGCGCTTCCCGCCTCCTGCTATTCTTCCATACACTAAGCTAGATGTTGTACGAATGGCGGAGAGCCAGGAAAATCAGCAGTTTTTATACTCTCGGGGAAGATTCGAGACCTTTCATGAATGATTAAGACACACCCACAGTCGTTTATTGGGTAGCTTACAGTTACACATCGACATTGGTAAAGAAAGATGCCATTGGCTGAAAATAAATGACAGAATTTTACGATTGGCTAATTTCAAAACTGGCGGAAAGGAAGATTAATACTGCCAACCCAAAAATGAAAGAACAACATTTAGTAAAGAACAAACTTATGAATTAAAAATATCTTCAAGAAAAGCTCCTTCACTTCGCGCCAGGGTGCATGATCGTAGTTTTTGGTAGAGACATTTGTGAGAGAATTTCCACACTTCATGATAATTAGTAAACAAAAACAATTCGAAATTAACACGGTGACATCTTCAGATAAACGGTTGAATTAATTCAGTTTCAAAGTTCAGAGTTTCAACTGTAGAGGAAAATGTTAAGGCGGAAAATTCAAATGTGCGGCGAATAGATGTACCAACCGGTACAGACCTCCCCCCCAAAAGTCCTTCGAAGGGGTGATGCAGAAGGATGTTGAAGAAAATTATTTTCCAAAACAAAAGTCCAAGTTTTGTTTAAACCAACTTGAAGAAAATTTCTTTTTTTGCTTCCCTGGTGATAGCTTGTTGAAGTACGTGGAAGAAACATTAATAGATGAAAAGGTTTCTTAATGTTGAAAAGAAGAAGAATTTTGAATTTAAAAAAAATTTCAAGGTCCATTTGGTGGATGACTAGATACATTCCAGACTTAGAGTGTCTTTCTTGTTATATGCTGCCAAATACATGTTGCTAATTTTGACGGCCAGATCAGTTGCCGCGGCCAATGTCCAGTCGAGGTCGCCCGGACCCCGCAAGTACCCTGAGGTACCTCTCTCCCACACTATGAGAGGGTAGTCGTGGTGAAGGTCGCCGCAGATGTGAAGTTTGTTTACAGTCCCCAGATAAGCTTGCGGTTGGTGCGCCGCACATCAGCCTGTGCCGGGAGATAGACTCCGGCGCGCCGTACACTGTAGGACATCACGGGAGTGGAGTGGGCCCTTACCCAACCACTGTGGCGGTAAGGCGCCGAACGGCTGCGGGGCACTAAAATCTCGGCGGAAGAATTGTTGTTGACATCTGATTTCTTATTTTAGGGTACGATCTTTTTGGTGAGGCAGAGGGGTCAGCGGCGTAGACATTTTTTTACAGTCACTGGTATGGTTTAGCAGGAGACGGGAGCTTGGTAATGGCCGCAAGGAAGAGACAGCAGAGTGACCATAGGAGAAGTATTTACATATTTATACAGATCGATAAGAAAATAAAGGGCAGAAGGCCTAACATTAATAGAAAATACAACCTTTACACCGTTGCAGGACACAGATGGCAGGTGAACAATTACATTACACCGGTTTCACCTGAGACAGGTGTACTCTAAAGATCCTCTCGGTGACTGGATTGCTCACTAATAATGTCACCGGGGTTAAGAAATCCACAACGGTGCACGGCCCATGAAATCTGGGGGCAAACTTGCCCGCGGGAACAAATTTTTGTACCATAACTTGGTCTCCTACATTTAAATTGGTGGGCCTCCATCCACGATCATATCTTTCCCTAACCTTTTCATGAGAAATATTAAGGTTGGTCTTAGCCTTCTTCCAAAGATCTCTAATAATATCTGGATCTATTGTCTCAGGTAAAATATCACTAAGAGACCAAAGGTTAGAGAGCGGCGTGTTGGTACAAACTTAAACATCAAGGAAGCTGGAGTAAACTTATGAGATTCATTAACCGCCGAATTCAAAGCGAAAGCAAACCAATGTAAGGACGTGTCCCACTTAGAATGATCCTCATGATGACAGTCAATTAGAGCCGACCTAAGATTACGATTGACCCGTTCAGCTAGAGATGGTTGAGGATAGTATGCAGAAGTACTCACATGAGAGATGGACAGATCAAAACAGAATTCACGGAAGAGATTGGAGGTAAAACTTTAGCATTGTCAGAAACAATATGTTGACACGGACCAATAGAAGCGAATATGGAATTTAAACACGAAATGATGGACTGAGCGGGAGCCAGCTTAGACGGAAATAACCAGGAAAATCTTGTAAGACCATCTACACACACAAAGATAAATTTATTGGCATTCCGCTTTGATTGGGGGAAGGGTCCCACGTAGTCGATGTAAAGATGTTCCATGGGGCGCGACGCGGGGTGAGAAGACAATAAACCTAGCTTAGTGGACATAGTAGGTTTACCCAGCCAACAAGTTTTACAAGTTTTTACCAATTCACGAATTTAACCGTCCATACCCTTCCAAATGAACAGTTCTCGGATCTCTTCTCGAGTCTTCCGTGATTTCAAACCTCCTAAGGACATCAAAGGTATTGCCTGGTTCATCGGCATGGTGAATTTTTCAGGAAATTCATTCCAAACTTCGCTCATAGAGCGGCGCCCTTGAAATTACTTCGCAGGAAAGTCGTCAAATTTGAGTGGGGTCTGTCTCAACAAGCCGCTTTTGAAGACCTGAAATTAGTTCTATGTAATGCCGCGGTTCTTGCAATGCCTGATTTTTTCAAGAAATGCATTGTCCAAACCAACGCCACGTCATCGGCGGTGGCTGCTGTGTTCTTCAGGAAACTGAACTAAGAAGGCGACCCATAGCTTATGCATCTAGGACATTATCGGTTCAGGAGGCCAAATATTCCGTCTATGAACTTGAGGGTTTGACCGTTTTATTTGCATTAGAGAAGATCCGCCTCTATCTGGAACACGTCAAGTTCGAACTGGAAACAGATAACCAAGCTTTAAGTTGGGTCACGGCAGACATGGAACTGCAGGCCTGCACGGCTGGAGCGACTCTTGGACTTGCCCTTCACTTTTCCTCCCTTTCCTCGTCCTGACATGTTGCTCTGCTGGTCTACTTCGAAAATGAGAGCACACACAGACCACGCGTCACAAGGGAGCCCGGATCCTTTGGGCCATTTTAGCCCTTCGACCTGACGGTCTTGAGTGCTGCTTTCGACAGGTAGTAACTGTACAGGATGGTTTGGTTGGTGGTGGTACCTTGTAAGATAAGCTAGGTTGCGTCGTACTGGTCGTATAGCCCGTTGGGCCATCAGGATTTCTGCCTTCCTGTTTGATGTAAGACATATCAGAGTATCTGAAAATGTTGTTGCGGATGGACTAAGCCGCATGTTTTCTCAGGATGTGGAGACCACTGAACAGGAGGATAATTCGTCTCTGCCCACGCCCATACCTTTGGCCGTTAATGCCATTCTAACTGACGCCCCCATATTGTTCAGGGATATTGAAAAATATCAACGTGATGATCTTGTGCTGGCACCTATTATTGAAACCCTTTCTTCTGGGGAACATGTCGCCCCTTATGTATTGAGGAACGGGGTTCTGTGTTGTCCATCTAGGCATGATCGAAAAATAAAAGTAGTGGTTCCAGCTGTTCTTATGGCTATGATCTTCAAGTACTATCATGAGACCGCATTAGCGGGGCTTTTAGGGATCTTCAAAACTCGAGAAAAGATCCGAAATTCGTGAATTGGTAAAACATGTAAATCTTGCTTGCTCAGTAAGCCCACCTTGTCCACTAAGCTAGGTTTATTATCTTCTCATCAACCGTCGCGCCCCATGGAGCGCCTATATATAGACTACGTGGGACCCTTCCCCCTTTCAAAGGGGAACACTAACAAATTCATTCTAGTGTGTGTAGATGGATTCACGAGATTTTCCGGGTCATTTCCGACTATGCTGACTACTGATCAGTCCACCATTTCTTGTTTAAATACCACATTTGCTTCTTCGGACCCTGTCAGCATATAGTTTCTGACAATGCTAAAGCCTTTACATCCAACCTCTTCCGTAAATTCTGTTTTGATTTGTTTATATCACATGTAACTACTTCGGCGTATTATTTTCAACCATGTCTGGCTGAGCGGTTAATCGTAATCTTCGATCGGCTGTCATAGCATTTCACATTTGGTGTTTACCCGACAAAATTCATTAAATCTCAGCCATAGACGCCCAAGAGAGTTTCGGTTTACTCGGTCTGCCATCTAGTGGGGGCCTAGAGTAAAACGGAACGTCGAAATTGACGAGCAGACAGCCAGATGGCGTCAAATTGAAATGTCTGCACACGGTAGCTGAGGCCATACGATTATTATTATTATTATCATGAAGATAATTCCAGGTGGGATACGTACCTGCATTGTTTGGCTTTTGCTTTAAATTCGGCGGTTAATGCGCCCCATAAGCTCACACCTGATTCTCTCATGTTTAAGTTTCTTCCCAACACGCCACTCTCTAACCTTTGGTCACTCAGTGATATTTTACCAGATACAATAGATCCCGATAATATTAGGGATATGTGGAAGAAGGCTAAGCACAACCTGAAAGTTTCTCATGAAAAGGTTAGGGAAAGATATGATCGTGGACGGAGGCCCACTAATTTAAAAGTTGGAGATCAGGTCATGGTTAGAAATTTTGTTCCCGCGGGCAAGCTTGCCCCCAGATTTCATGGGCCGTGCGTCATTTTAGATATTTTGACGCCAGTTACATTACTGGTAAGCAATCGAGCCACGGAGAGGATATTTAGAGTCCACCTCTCCCAGGTGAAACTTGTATAATTGGTTTTCTTATATTCGTTAGCCGCTAAATTTAGCAGGAGTTTGAAAGTTATATTTTTTATTATTTTTCGAGGCCTTCTGCCGCGATTATGTCATTAAATTTGATATATGATCCGTATGTACTATCTTCCCCTCTAGTTTTCCTGCTGTCAATTCCTTAGTGGCCATTACC
This sequence comes from Anabrus simplex, assembly GCF_040414725.1. Taxonomy (NCBI): domain Eukaryota; kingdom Metazoa; phylum Arthropoda; class Insecta; order Orthoptera; family Tettigoniidae; genus Anabrus; species Anabrus simplex. The sequence continues at coordinate 184,447 of NC_090265.1, forward strand.
AAGCCCCAGTCTCTTGAATCTCCGCACTATTGGCATACAAACGCCTTCCACGCCGCCCGCCCCTCTGCATCGACAATAAAGGTCGCACTCTCAAGTCGCCAACAACACTTCTCTGTCGCATAGATCCTACAGTTTCAGTGTCCCCTCAGCCATCAGCTGCCGTGCAGCAAATCCGGCGAGATAAACTAGAACGGGGTAAGGGCCCACTTCTCTCCAGTGAAGACTCCTTGTGAACGGCGCGCCTAGGTCCATCTTAACGGCAAAGACTGAAGTGCGGTAACCCTACCGCCAACACTTCTGGGGACTGCACTTATACTTCTAATCTGCGGCGACCATCACCACGACTACCCCTCTCATAGTAGCGGGAGATGTGTATCTCAGAGTACTCGTGGGGTCCGGGCGACCTTCACCTGGGTATCGGCAAACGGCGGCAGGACTTACCGTCAAATCCTCAACATGTATTTAATATTCTGAAACAACAAGGACACTCTAAAGCTGAAGTTAGACAAGTTCCATCGATCAACTTAAAAAAGACATTTTTCTCTCTTCAACAGAAAATGTTTTCTCAAAATTCTTCCGTGTCACCCCAAGGAAGGACATTTGGGGCGGAGGTCTGTACCGGGATGTACACATCAACGCCGCGCCTTCAAAATCAGCGCCTAAATGAACTCCTCTGCCGAACTAAAGTGGAAACTAGAACAACAGGTACTTAGAACTTTACTCAGAAGATGTCACCACAGAAATATTATGTAATTTAGTTATTGTGCAGTCCCGTAAACTAAGTGAATTTCTTATTGCTTTGTTTGCCATTCATCAAGAAGTTTTTATATTCTCCCATAGATGACACTACCAAGAAACTGTGATCTTGCACCCTGGTGCGAGGTCTAAGAAGTTGTAATTTGAAGAAGTTTTGTATTTCTACGTTTTTGTAACTGATTGATGATCATTTACTTTTGGGCTGGCAGTACTTCCCTTTTCTTTCCGCTGGTTGTGAATCTAACCAATCACTAATTTCTGTAATTAATTTTCCACCAATCACAGGCTTCTTGTTCAATTTTGAGTGTTACATTTGAATTTAACCAATAAAATTAAGTGGATGTGTCCTGATTAATCTTGAATGATCTCGAACCTTCCCTGAGGGTTTATAAACTGCGGCTTTACACGTTTCTTGGCCAATTGATCGACGTCTATCTGAGTGTGTGTGTTGAGCAGGAGGCGGACGGCCTCTTCCGTCGGCAGGTAGAACATCTACAAGGTAATGGCCACATAACTTTATTATTTCTTGCTACCTCCGCAATTTAACCCGAGGGAAAAGTCCGACTCTTTAGTATGTAACAACTTTTCTAAAATGTAACTTTCTTCCGGCTAATGTAAAACTTCATAAAATCTTTAACTCTCAACCGGGGATAGAGAGTGAAGTGCCCTCTCCAGCTCCCCTTCATCTTGGTTTGGGGAGACTACATTTTCCTCTAACTGTTTTTCCTACTGAAATGTGTTAGAGTAATTTCTATACGAGTCACCTCAGTAGTTTGGAAATAGCCCCTGTTTCATCGGCCTAAAGCCCTTTAGGTTTTTAAGTTTCCATTATCATGGAGCGCTGTGTACGCCTCTATTCCCTTGTGTTTGGGCCAGTTATTTAACCTGTCCTGTTTTCATGAAGGCCCCGATGGTTGGGCAATGAATGCCCTTGTAAAAGCAATGTCAATTGTAGATTGTGCCTAGAGAGGCCAGAGAGGGTAAGAGTTGCCTTGAGTGGGCTGTAAGAAACTGAGAGCCTATTAGCTCTTTTTCAAGTGTTGTAATATAGATGAGTGCCTCTGGGAGGCCAGATATTGTGATTTAGGGAGCAAGTGCTCTTGAATGAGGGGATTTCTGCCCGTCATAAAATAATTCTCCTTCCATTTGTAAAATCGTAAAACTAGGGGCTTAAAGCCCAAAGTGTTAAGGTTCTGAATATTGAATTTTTCTTAATCTGGATTCAAGATTAGTATTGTACCTGATTGTTATTTTTCACTTGTGGAAATTTATTAAGTTTGTTGTTTTTATAATGAAGAAAATATAACCTTTGTTAAAGTTTTAATTCAATTCTTGACATTGTAGTTAGACCCATTCAAGCCCGCACCTTCTTTCACCTCTGCGTTCCACAGATACTCCGGAATAATAATAATAATAATAATAATAATAATAATAATAATAATTGTTACGGAGTTATCCGTGGAATCCAGAGGTGAAGAAAAGGTGCGGGCTGGAATGGGTCTAACTACAAGTCCGAAAGACGAATTAAAATTTTCATAAAGGTTATATTTTCAGAACTTAAAAATTTTCATATAGCCTTTCAAAATTCAACAAGTAATAAGTCAACAACAAGCCAAAATCAGGTACAAAAAATCACAAGTTTTAGGGGATCATTACAAGATCTGGGCTTCGAGCCCCAAGTTTATAATTCCTGAGCTCTCAGCTCACAATCACGAATTACTAAAGGGCAGAAAACCCATAATTACATGGAGCACATGCTCCCACCTAGTAATGTCATGCCTCCTAGAGGCACCTTTCAAATCACTATAAAGAGCTGACCCGCTCTCAATCTTTCAAGCCTATTAAAGGCAATACTATGCTTTACAGTCACTTGCCATCGAGGCAAAACTTACAAGAATTAAAAGGGGGTATCTCGTACCCAGCCTACAGGGCCTCAGTGGAAAAGAACTGATTAATTAAATTGCCCAAAATACCAAGATGAATGGAGGCGTTGCTTGCACTCCTACATGAAACCTTATAAAACCTAAGGGGCACTACGCTGATGATACAGGGGCTATTCCCAAACTAGGGAGGTGACACGTATAAGAAAATTTTAATACATAAAGAGTAGAAGATCGGTTATGAGAACGTAGTCACCTCAACTCAAAATGAAGGGGAGCTCGAGAGGGTAAAGCACTCTCTATCCCCGATTTACAGTTAAAGTAATAAGAAATTTTTACATCAGCCGGCACTAAGTTACATTTTCAGAGAGGTAGGTTACAATTGAAAAGGTTTCGGACCTTCCCCGAAGGCTAAACTGCTGAGCTAGCAAGAAATAATGATGTTAAAAGGCCATTACATTTGTTGAAGAGCTCCTGCTCTTAGGAAGAGGCACTACCCGCCCCCTGCCATACTTCCATACACTAAGCTAGATGTTGTTGAAGTGGCCGAGAGCCAGGAAAATCAGCAGTTTTTATGCTCTCGGGGAAGATTCGAGACCTTTCATGAATAATTAAGACACACCCACATGCGTTTATTGGCTAACTAAAACTTACACATCAAAAATTGGGGAAGAAAGACACAATTGGCTGAAAATTAATGACAGAAATTATTGATTGGCTAACTTCAAAACTGTCGGAAAGAAAAGATTTATATTGCAACCCACAAATGAAAGAACGAAATTTAGTTACAGGAAAACTTATGTGTATAAAATATCTTCAAGAAAAGTTCTATCACTTCTCTCACAGATGTCTCTACCGAAAACTATGATCATGTACCCTGGTGCGAAGTGAAGGAAATTTTCCTGAAGATATTTTGTATTCATAAGTTGTTGTCTTTACTAAATTTCGTTCTTTCGTTAGTGGGTTGGCAATATTAATCCTTTCTTTCCGCCTGTTTTGAATTAACCCAATCAGTAATTTCTGTAATTAATTTCCCTCCAATCACAGGTTTCTTCTTCATTCTTGATTTGTAACTTTTAGCCGACCAATAAACGCATGTGGGCGTGTCTTAATTATTCATGAAAAGTCTCGAATCTTGCACGAGGGTATAAAACCTGCTGATTTTCTGGACTCTTGGCCACTCGTACAACATCTAGCTTAGTGTATGGAAGAATAGCGGGAGGCGGGAAGCGCCTCTTTTATCAGTCGGCAGCCCTTCAAAATGGTTATGGCCGTTTAACATCTTTCTTCCTCCTTGCTAGCTCAGCAGTTTAACCCGCGGGGCAGGTTTGAAACCTTTAATATGTAACCTTTATAAGACTTCATATATCTTTAAATGTAAATCGGGGATAGAGAGTGCTTTACCCTCTCGAGCTCCCCTTCATTTCGATTTGAGGTGACTACGTTTTCATAACCGATTTTCTTCTCCTTGCTAATGTATTAAAATTTTCTTATATGAGTCACCTCCCTAGTGTGGGAATAGCCCCTGTTGAATCGGCCTAGCGCCACTTAGGTTTCAACAAGCTTTCATGTAGGAGTGCAAGTACTCGCCACCATTCAGCTTTGTATTTTGGGCCATTAACTTAACCCGTTTTTGTTTTCCTTCCAGCGAAGGCCCAGTAGATTGGGTATGAAATACCCCTGTTCCATTATTAGTTGTGCCTTGATGGCAGTTAATTGTAATAGTCTGTTATTGCCTTTAATAGGCGTAGAGGATTGAGAGCGGGTCCGATCTTTCAGTTGTTTTGAAAGGTGCCCCTAGGAAGCTTGACATTACGAGGTGGGAGTCCTTGCTCCCTGTAATTAGGGGTTTTCTGCCCTTTCGTAATTTGTGGTTGTGAGCTGAGAGCTCAAGGATTGTCAAATTGGGGCTCGAAGCCCAGGATTTGTAAATACACCTTAACTTGTGTTTTCGCTTGTAAAATTATTATTATTATTGTAGTGAAAAATTGTTAAATCTTGTTATCTGTTGATAATATAACCTTTATTTAAATTTTAATTCATCTTTCGGCCTTGTAGCTAGACCCATTCCAGCCCGCACCTTCTTTCACCTCTGCTGATCCACCAAAACACGGTAACAATTATTATTATTATTATTATTATTGTCACGGAGTTTTGGTGGACCGGCAGAGGTGAAAGAATGTGCTGGGATGAATAGGTCTCAACTTACGAAATTAAAGTTAATTTAAAACTTTAACAAAGGTTATATTTTCTTTTCAAGATAAATAAATAACAGAATATAACAGGTACCAAGTAGCAGATCAACAAATTAATAAAGTACAATTACAGTTGTTACTGGATTTGGGCTTCGAGCCCCAGACTCACAATTTTTGAGCAATTAGCCCAACTTTACCCATATACAAGTTTCGACAAAGGGGCAGAAAACCCCAATCATGCCCAAGAGCACTTGCTCCCAATTACCCTTAAAGCCTCCTCGAGGCACACAGAAAATCTACTTTTAAGAAGGAGCAAACCCGCTCTCAAAGTTCAAGCCTATTCAAAGGCCACACCAAACTCCACCTTCAATCTGCCCTCCAGGCACACAAGAACAGGGGTAATAATACCCAATCTACTGAGGCCTATTAAGTAAACAAACAGGTCAATTACATGGCCCAAAATTCTGAGTTGAATGGAGGCGTAACTTGCACTCCTAATACATTTTTAAAACCTATTTGGCACTAGGCCGCTTACACAAGGGCCAATCCCGTACTGAAGAGGTGACTTGTATAAGAAGACATTATTATATTAAGAAAGGAAGAAACGGTTGTGAAAACAAAGTCACCTCAAAACAATAGGAGTGGGAGCTCGAGAGGGTTTAGCACTCTCTATCCCAATTTATAGTTCAAGAGTCGAAGTTTTACCAAGTGTCTATTACATTTTAAAGGAAAGTTACATGATAAAAGTTTCGAACCTGCCCCGAGGGTTAAACTGCTGAGCTAGCAAGAAAAGAAGTTATTAAAAGGCCATTACCTTATGGATGAACTGCTGCCCGAAGAAAGAGGCGCTTCCCGCCCCCTGCTACATAATCACACCAGGAGAGATGTTACTGAAGTGGCCAGGAGACCAGAAAATCAGCAGTTTATACACCCTCGTGGAAAATTCGAGACGTTTCATGAATGATTACAACCCGCCCACTAAATTTTATTGGATAATGGAAAAAACGAATACACCAGACGAAGAAGAAACAGCTTATTGGTGGAAAATTAATTACAGAAATTCCTTATTGGCCAAATTCAAAACTGGCGGAAAGAGAAGGGTTATACTGCCAACCCAAACCATGAGTGAAAGAAATTTAATAAAGAACAAACTTATGAATAGCAAATTTCTTCAAAACAAAGTTCCTTCACTTCGCACTAGGGTGCACAATAGTAGTTCTTAAGTAGAGCCATCTAGAGGAGAATGTTCACACTTCTTACTACGGAGCAAACAAATATAAATCGAAAAAGACACAGTTCAGAACTCTTCAAAATTTACAATAGCGACATCTTCTGAGAAACTTTAGAATTAACATGGTTGTTAAAGTTCAGGCTTCCTCCAGTAGAGGAGTTTCAACTGGCGCAATGTTTGAATTAGCGGCGTGGAGGTGTACCGCCCGGTACAATTATTATTATTATTGTTACCGTATTTTTGTGGTAGGTAGAGGTGAAGGAAGGTGCGGGTGTGAACGGGTCTCAAACTACGAAAATTAAAGTTAATGTAAAATTTAACAAGGTTATATTTTCTTAGCAAAAAACAAGAAATAACAATAATGGCAGGTACAGAGTAGCAAAACCACTAATCGAGAATGTACAATTACAGGATTTGGGCTCCGATAGCCAGACACACAATTCTGAGCAATTAGCCCAACTTTACGATATACAGAATTCAACAAAGGGGCAGAAGACCCCAATCAAGCCCAGGAGCACTTGCTCCAAATTAAAACAGTAAAGCCTCCTCGAGGCATACAACACTCAATTTTCGAAAAAGAGCCACTCGCTCTCAACTTTAAGCCTATCAAAGGCCACACCAAACTCCACCTTCAAGTTGTCCTCTAAGGACATATAAACAGGGGTAACATACCCAATCTACTGAGGACAATTAAGTGAGAAAAAGGTTAATTACTTGACCTCTAAAATAACAATTTGAGAGGAGGCGATCTGCACTCCTAATGCATTTGTTTTAAAACCTAATCTGGCTCTAGGCCACTAATGCAAGGGCTAATCCCATACTACAGAGGTGACTTTAGAAAAGAACAATTTACTTTTCATTAATGAAGAATCGGTTGTGAGAAATAAGTTCACCTCAAAACAAAATGAGTGGGAGCTCGAGAGGGTTAAGCACTCTCTATCCCAATATGTAGCCTTAAAAGTAAGATGCTAAGAGTAGTTACATTTTAGGAAAAGGTTACATGGTAGAAACGCTTCGGATCCGCCCCGAGAGTTAAACTGCTGAGCTAGCAAGAAAAGAAGATATTAAAAGGCCATTACCTTGGTGTAGAACTGATCCCCGAAGAAAGAGGCGCTTCCCGCCCCCTGCTATGTACTTTACACACTGAACGATGGTACGGAAGTGGCGCAGAGACCCTAAAATCAGCAGTTTATATACTCTCGCGGAAAGTTCGAGGCGTTTCAGGAAGGAAAACACCCGCCCACAATCATTTTATTGGTGGATAAACAAAGCCCCTACACAATATGAAGAAGAAACACATTATTGGTGGAAAATTAATTAAAGAAATTCGGGATTGGCTAGATTCAAAACAAGGGGAAAGAAAGGGTTAATATTGCCAACTTAAACAATGACTGAAAGAAATTTAGCAAAGAACAAACTTTTGAAATTAAATTTTCTCAACAACAACAGTCCTTTCACTTCGCACTAGGATGCACCGTTGTAGTTCTTCAGTAGTGTCCTCTAGAAGAGAATGTTCACACTTCTTACTACAAGCAAAACAAAAATACATCGAAAACAACACAGTTCAGAAACTTCAAAATTTCCAAGTAGTGGCATCTTGAGGGTAACTTGCAAATTAACACATAAGACAAAGTTCAGACTTCTCCCAGTAGGGGAGTTTCAACTGGCGCACTGTTTAAATAAGCGGCGTGGAGGTGTACCGCCCGGTACAATTATTATTATTATTATTATCATTATTATTATTATTATTATTATTATTATTATTATTATTATTATTATTATTATTATTATTGTTACCGTGTTTTAGTGGTAGGTAGAGGTGAAAGAAGGTGCGGGTGTGAACGGGTCTCAAGCTACGAAAGTAAAATTAAGTTAAAATTTAACAAGGTTATATTTTCTTTTCAAAAACAAAGAAATAACAAGCATGGCAGGTACAAAGTAGCAAGTCAAAAGGGTAGTTACAATATTTACAGGATTTGGGCTTCGCGCCCTGACTTCACAATGCTTGGGCAATCAGCTCAGTTTTACCCCAAACACAAGTTTCAACAGAGGGGCAGAAAACCCCATTCATGCCTAGGAGCCCTAGCTCCAAATTACACTGAAAAGCCTCCACGAGGCATACAATACTCAATTTACAAAAAGAGCCACTCGCTCTCAACTTTAAGCCTCTCAAAGGCCACACCAAACTCCACCTTCAAGTTGTCCTCACTGTACATAGACACAGGGGTAAAATACCCAACCTACTGAGGTCTATTAAATGAAAAGAAGGTTGATTACATGACCTCTAAAATAACAATTTGAGAGGAGGCGAACTTGCACTCCTGATACACTTGTTTTTTTAAAACCTAATCTGGCTCTAGGCCGCTAATGCAAGGGCTAATCCCATACTACAGAGGTGACTTTAGAAAAGAACAATTTGTTTTACGTTAACGAAGAATAGGTTGAGAAAATAAGTTCACCTCAAAACAATATGAGTGGGAGCTTGAGAGGGTTAGCACTCTCTATCCCAATATGCAGCTTTAAAAGAGAATAGATGAAAATAGTAGTTACATTTTAGGAAAAGGTTACATAGTGGAAACGCTTCGAACCCGCCCCGAGAGTTAAACTGCCGACCTAGCAAGAAAAGAAGTTATTAAGAGGCCATTACCTGGTGTTGAACAGCTGGAGAAGAAAGAGGCGCTTCCCGCCCCCTGCTATGTACTTTACACACTGAAAGATGGAACAGAATTGGCGCAGAGACCCTAAAATCAGCAGTTTATATACTCTCGCGGAAGGTTCTAGGCGTTAGGGGAATGAGAACACCCGCCCACAATCACTTTATTGGAGAATAAAGAGAAACCCCTACACAAGATGAAGAAGAAACACATTATTGGTGGAAAATTAATTTCAGAAATTCGGGATTGGCTAGATTTAAAACAAGGGGAAAGAAAGGGGTAATATTGCCAACTTAACCAATAACTGAAAGAAATTTAACAAAGAACAAACTTTTGAAATAAAATTTTCTCCAAAGAACAGTTATTTTTCTTCGCACTAGGGTGCACTATTGTAGTTCTTCAGTAGTGTCCTCTAGAAGAGAAAGTTCACACTTCTTACTTCAAGCAAAACAAAAACACATCAAAAATGACACAGTTCTAAAACTCCAAAATTTACAGGTAGTGACATCTTCTGAGAAAGTAGAAACTTAATACCGCCGATAAAGTTCAGACTTCCTCCAGCAGAGGAGTTTCAACTGGCGCACCTTTCAAATTAGCGGCGTGGAGGTGTACCGCCCGGTACAGACCTCCCCCCCCAAAAGTTCCTCCAGGGGTGACACATGAAATTTGTTTGAAAACAAGGTCCAAGTTTTGATGTAGATATGGAGATTAATTGCCGAAAAATTTATAAGATTTTCTTAATGTGGTTTGATTCAGTTTCAAAAATTTTTGTTGTAACTGGAGAAGTAAAGTTTTTATGGTTGTAGAAGTTGAATTGAGAAGGAAAACTTTAGTTTTAACATCGGGGAAAAATTTTCTAAGTCCACCAGATTTTGTTGTTGAATTCCCAAGTGTAGTCATCTCTTATAGTAACTGTCCATGTAGTTGATGTTGATTAAGTTGGATGGCCAGACCGGCCGTTGCAGCTTGCGTCCAGAGGAGGCCGCTCGGACCCCTCAAGTACCCTGAGATACCGCTCGCCCGCACCATGAGGGGAGCAGTGGTGTTGAAACACGCCGCGCCCGCGGTGAAGATATACAGGCTGCGGGCAAGTAGCAGGTCGTGCGCCGCACATCAGCCTTGGCCGGGAGGAGAGCTCCGGCTCGCCGTGCACATGTCGTCCTCGCTGGGGTCGAGGGGGCCCATCCTCAAACCCCGACGCGGCACAGCGCCGCGCGGCTGCGGGGGCACTGAAACATTAAAGCTTGGCGGCAGAATATTGTTGGACCATCATCTTTTTGAGAGCACAGACTTTGTGGAGAGGTTGAGGGGCCAGCGGCGTGCAGATATCCATGGCATTTAATATAAGCAAGCCACAGTGTGTATAGCAGGAGACGGGAGCGTGGTAATGGCCATGGTAAGGACAAAATGGCAGTTTAACGGATCGGGGAAGGTTTTACAAAAAGCTTACATATAAAACAAAATATTATAGAAGGTGCAGAAAGCCTTAAACGTGAAACTCAAAAAAAATATAACCTTCATATTCCTTTCAAAATAATATGAAGCAAGTTAACACAGACCTTACACAGGTTTCACCTGGGACAGGTGAACTCTAAATATCCTCTCGGTGGCTGGATTGCTTACTAACAATGTAACCGGCGTAAGAAAATCGAGAATGATACAAGGCCCATGAAATCTGGGGGCAAGCTTGCCCGCGGGAACAAAGTTCTTGACCATAACTTGGTCACCTACCTTCAAAGGGGTGGGTCTCCGTCCACGATCATACCTTTCCCTAACCTTTTCATGAGACAATTTAAGATTGGCTTTAGCCTTCTTCCAAAGATCTTTAATGTTGTCCGGATCTATTGTCTCGGGTAGAATGTCACTCAGAGACCAGAGGTTAGAGAGCGGCGTGTTGGGAACAAACTTGAACATCAACGAGGCTGGAGTAAATTTATGTGATTCATGAACCGTCGAATTCAAAGCAAAAGCTAACCAATGCAGGGACGTGTCCCACCTGGAATGATCTTCATGATGATAGGCAATAAGTGCGGACCTGAGATTACGGTTAACCCGTTCAGCCAGAGATGGTTGAGGGTAATAAGCAGAAGTAGTTACATGAGAGATGGACAAGTCAAAACAGAATTTACGAAATAAATTAGATGTAAAAGCCTTAGCATTATCAGATACAATATATTGGCACGGACCAAAAGAAGCAAAAATAGAATTTAAGCAAGTAATGGTAGACTGAGCGGTAGCCAGCTTAGTCGGAAATAACCAGGAAAATCTAGTAAAGCCATCTACGCATACAAAGATGAACTTGTTAGCATTTCCCTTTGACTGGGGGAAGGGTCCTACATAATCAATATACAGGCGTTCCATGGGGCGCGACGCTTGATGCGAAGACAAAAGGCCTACCTTGGTGGACATGGTGGGTTTACTGTGCAAACAAGATTTACAAGCTTTTACAAGTTCACGGATTTCACCGTCCATACCTTTCCAGATGAACATTTCACGAATCTTTTCACGAGTTTTAAATATTCCAAGATGCCCCCCCAATGGGGTCTCATGATAGTATTTGAAGATCATAGGCACAAGAACAGCAGGAACGACAACCTTCATCAACTTGTCATGCCTCGAAGGGCAACATAAAACACCATTCCTCAGAACATAAGGGGACGACATGTTCCCCAGAAGAAAGGGTTTCCATTATCGGAGCCAGCGTCGGATCTTCACGTTGGTATTTCTCGATATCCCTAAAAAGCATGGGAGCATCTGTTAAGATGGCATTAACACCAGATAGTATGGACTCGGAAGGTGTTGAACTGTCGACCGGTTCATGGATCTCGACGTCGTTGGAAAACATACGGCTGAGTCCATCAGCAACAACATTTTCGGTACCTCTGATATGCCTGACATCGAATTGGAAGGCAGAAATACGGATGGCCCAACGGGCTATACGACCAGTACGACGCGGCCTACCTAAGACCCAGCTTAAAGCTTGATTATCTGTCTCCAGGTCGAATTTGACATGTTCCAGATAGAGACGGAACTTCTCTAAGGCGAATAAGACTGCCAAACCTTCGAGCTCATATATGGAGTATTTTGCTTCTTGAGCCGATAGAGTCCTAGATGCATAGGCGATGGGTCGCCTCCCTAGTTCAGTCTCTTGAAGAAGGACTGCCGCTACTGCTGACGACGACGCGTCGGTTTGGACGATGAATTTCTTCGAGAAATCAGGCATAGCAAGTACAGGGGCATTACAGAGAGCTAATTTCAGATCTTCAAAAGCGGCTTGTTGAGAAGGACCCCACTCGAATTTGATGCCTTTCATACGAAGAAGGTTTAAGGGCGCCGCTCTATTAGCGAAGTTAGGAATAACTTCCTGAAGAAATTCACCATACCAATGAACCTGGCGATACCTTTAATGTCCTTGGGAGGTTTAAAATCACGGATGGCCTGTGTTCTAGAATGATCGACTGCTACACCATCAGGTGACACAATATGCCCTAGGAATGACATAGAGGGCTTAGCAAAGGCGACCTTGGACAACTTGACAGTTAACCCAGCCTTACGAAGGCGATCGAGAACTTCTCGCAGATGACCTAGATGTTCTTCAAAAGTTTCTGAAAATACGACGACATCATCCAAGTAGTGATATAAGTACTCAAATTTGATGTCGGAGAAGACCCTATCTAGTAGCCTAGTGAGTACAGCTGCTCCCGTGGGGAGCCCGAAAGGTACGCGGTTGTATTAATACAAGTTCCAGTCCGTGGCAAACGCTGTAAGATGTTTAGACTCTTCGGCAAGGGGAATTTGATTATAGGCCTGATTCAAGTCCAAGATAGTAAAGAACTTGGCCTTACGAAACCATGAAAAACAAGAATGAAGGTCAGGAAGGGGCACAGATTGTAACACCACCTTCCGATTGAGAGCCCTATAATCAATGACAGGCCTGAAGCCTCCTTGGGGTTTCGGGACTAGAAAAATAGGCGAAGAATACGCTGACTTAGAGGGCCTAATAATACCATCCTTCAACATCTGATCGATAATTTCTTTCAGAGCCTTTATTTTAGGTGAAGATAGCCTGTAAGGTGGAAAACGGACAGGAATCGAATCCGTGACCTCAATTTTGTATTCAATAAGGTCAGTAACACCAAGAGCATCAAAGAACACCTCTGGAAATGACTGACATAATTTACGAATACTATCAGCCTGCTCCTCAGGTAGATGTCTAAGGTCTAACAACATCTCATCCTGGGTAGGCGAAATAGATGAACATGACACAGAATTACACTTTAACAAGGGAATTTTACAATTGGACGCAAATTTGAATGTGCACGACTTACTCTGAAGATCGAGCACAAGACCAGTGTGAGAAATGAAGTCCGCTCCCAGTATGATGGGGCAAGACAAGTGCTTAGCCACAAACAGTTTGGTTTTCCATGTAAATTTAAAAATACGAATTTTGACCAGTAAGGAACCTAGAATTTCTAATGGGGATGAATTAGCCGAAACATATTGAACAGGAGATGAGACATAGTCAGGTAGTTTACAAACAAATTTCAATTTAGAATACCATTCAGCCGAAATAATCGAACAAACACTGCCTGAATCTAAGAGAGCTGTTATAGGCTCGTTATTTAACTCAATCTTAAGAAAAGGAATAGGTGCGGGGGAATCCGCCGCAATCCTAAGACACTCTTTGGGGCATTCAAAAGATGAATTTGAAAATTGCTCGTTCCCTGAATTTACAACCTGTTTACTAGGGGCTGAGTCTCGGGAAGAGGGATTAGTCGACTCAGCCGAAGCCAGTAATCACTTTTTATTATTGGCATAGGTGGAATTTGCACCAGAAGTTGAGCAGGAGGGGGTGCTATTCGAATTTGGGCAATTCTTGGCGATATGTGAGAAAGCCCCACATTTAAAACAGCCTTGTGATGAACCAGCCCCATTCCTTGTCCCACTCGACTTGATCAGTGGACACTTATTGCGCAGGTGGTCAGGCGACCCACAAGCATAACATTTACGAGGGGTGACTGATCGGCGAGGAGGAGGCCGAGTATTACTAAAGGAAGGTGGCGGTTCTTTCGCTACACGCAAAGAATCGGCGTATCTAACTCCTTCTGCTGAGACGGCCAATGCTTCAAGTTCCGAGAAAGTTTGCGGGCACGCCGCGAAACACAAATATGACCTATATGATGGTGAAATACCTTCCACAATAGCTTGTACAATTTGATCCTCAGGGAAGTGAAGAGCAAACACCCTAGTATAGAATTTAATATCTTGTATGAAATCAGCCAAGTTCTCATCCAAGCGCTGCACACGATAATAGTACTTCTGAATAAGGGAGGACCTGGCCCTAGCCGGGATGAAGTTAGCTAGCAAGTGGGCATGGAAATCCTCAATAGATGATTGCTCGGCAATGGCTCTTACGATTTTATCAGAGAGAATACCAATAGCATACGGATAGATAATTTGCAAAATTTGACATGGAGAAAGAGAAAACACAAGGGCATGATCCTGAAATTCAACTAAAAATCTTAAAAAGGAAATTACTTCACTGGTGGTATTAACGGAAAACTTCGATATACCTCTGAGCAACATTGCCAAAGGATGAGGCAAGCTGCTGAACCCGGGTGACATAGTAGGTAACGGTTTCAATGGCAAGGAAGTTAATTCCGAACGAATGTTACTCAACGATGCACGGCGTTCAGATTCGTTGTCCAATGGGGCAGAGATAGTTTGAGCAGCAACGGTTATCCTATTGACTTCTCCCTTATGAGGCTCTTCCTCGCTACCTGCATTCACTTTGGTGGGTAGATCGCTTTTGGGTGGAACCTCCCCCGTTAACAATTGAGTGACCTTGCTAGACAATTCAGAAATATTTTCCAGCAGCGTACTAGCTTCCTTCTTCTGAACGTCATTCAGCTTTAGAGACAACAGATCGTTAACTCTATTTGAGAAATGATATAGCCTGGCTTGCACACGCTTAATTTGATTAGGAGAAGGATCATTTTCATCAAAAAACTAACTACAGAAGCTAGCCCAGTAATATTCTCGACGATCGTGGGGATGGAAATGGGCAAATCAAGGGACTCTCTAAGCTTGTTTGTGTCTACTGCAACCGTGCCTCCAGATTGCACATTTCTAATAGTCAATTCATAGATCAACTCCTCCTTGCGCAAATAGTTAAGATGGAGAACATCGCGAGGTCCGGGCATGATGACAGAACAATTTTGAAAAAAATCAAAAAAATTCCAGCAACTGAGAAAACTGTTAGAGTTCGGAACAAAGCAATGTTTAGCCGTCAAAAGGGGCTAAATTGAGACCCATTCAACCACGCTCTGCTACCACTTGTTACCGTGTTTTAGTGGTAGGTAGAGGTGAAAGAAGGTGCGGGTGTGAACGGGTCTCAAGCTACGAAAGTAAAATTAAGTTAAAATTTAACAAGGTTATATTTTCTTTTCAAAAACAAAGAAATAACAAGCATGGCAGGTACAAAGTAGCAAGTCAAAAGGGTAGTTACAATATTTACAGGATTTGGGCTTCGCGCCCTGACTTCACAATGCTTGGGCAATCAGCTCAGTTTTACCCCAAACACAAGTTTCAACAGAGGGGCAGAAAACCCCATTCATGCCTAGGAGCCCTAGCTCCAAATTACACTGAAAAGCCTCCACGAGGCATACAATACTCAATTTACAAAAAGAGCCACTCGCTCTCAACTTTAAGCCTCTCAAAGGCCACACCAAACTCCACCTTCAAGTTGTCCTCACTGTACATAGACACAGGGGTAAAATACCCAACCTACTGAGGTCTATTAAATGAAAAGAAGGTTGATTACATGACCTCTAAAATAACAATTTGAGAGGAGGCGAACTTGCACTCCTGATACACTTGTTTTTTTAAAACTTAATCTGGCTCTAGGCCGCTAATGCAAGGGCTAATCCCATACTACAGAGGTGACTTTAGAAAAGAACAATTTGTTTTACGTTAACGAAGAATAGGTTGAGAAAATAAGTTCACCTCAAAACAATATGAGTGGGAGCTTGAGAGGGTTAGCACTCTCTATCCCAATATGCAGCTTTAAAAGAGAAAAGATGAAAATAGTAGTTACATTTTAGGAAAAGGTTACATAGTGGAAACGCTTCGAACCCGCCCCGAGAGTTAAACTGCCGACCTAGCAAGAAAAGAAGTTATTAAGAGGCCATTACCTGGTGTTGAACAGCTGGAGAAGAAAGAGGCGCTTCCCGCCCCCTGCTATGTACTTTACACACAGAAAGATGGAACAGAAGTGGCGCAGAGACCCTAAAATCAGCAGTTTATATACTCTCGCGGAAGGTTCTAGGCGTTAGGGGAATGAGAACACCCGCCCACAATCACTTTATTGGAGAATAAAGAGAAACCCCTACACAAGATGAAGAAGAAACACATTATTGGTGGAAAATTAATTTCAGAAATTCGGGATTGGCTAGATTTAAAACAAGGGGAAAGAAAGGGGTAATATTGCCAACTTAACCAATAACTGAAAGAAATTTAACAAAGAACAAACTTTTGAAATAAAATTTTCTCCAAAGAACAGTTATTTTTCTTCGCACTAGGGTGCACTATTGTAGTTCTTCAGTAGTGTCCTCTAGAAGAGAAAGTTCACACTTCTTACTTCAAGCAAAACAAAAACACATCAAAAATGACACAGTTCTAAAACTCCAAAATTTACAGGTAGTGACATCTTCTGAAAAAGTAGAAACTTAATACCGCCGATAAAGTTCAGACTTCCTCCAGCAGAGGAGTTTCAACTGGCGCACCTTTTAAATTAGCGGCGTGGAGGTGTACCGCCCGGTACAGACCTCCCCCCCCCCAAACTTCCTCCAGGGGTGACACATGAAATTTGTTTGAAAACTAGGTCCAAGTTTTGATGTAGATGTGGAGATTAATTGCAGAAGTATTTTTAAGATTTTCTTAATATGGTTTGATTCAGTTTCAAAATTTTGTTGTTGCAGGTGAAGTAAAGTCTTTATGCTTGTAGAAGTTGAATTCAGAAGACAAACTTTAGTTTTTAAAGTTGAGAAAAAAAATTTCTAAGTCCACCAGGTATTGCAGAAAAATCCAAGAGAAGGTAGTAATGTCGACCTGGAATGTCCATGTAGTTGATGTAGACTAAGTTGAATGGCCAGATCGGCCGTTGCCGCTTGCGTCCAGGAGAGGCCACTCGGACCCCTCAAGTACCCTGAGATACCGCTCGCCCGCACCATGTGGGGAGCAGTGGTGTTGAAACACGCCGCGCCCGCGGTGAAGTTATACAGGCTGCGGGCAAGTAGCAGGTCGTGCGCCGCACGTCAGCCTTGGCCGGGAGGAGAGCTCCGGCTCGCCGTGCACATGTCGTCCTCGCTGGGGTCGAGGGGGCCCATCCTCAAACCCAGTCGTGGCACAGCGCCGCGCGGCTGCGGGGGCACTGAAACATTAAAGCTAGGCGGCAGAATTGTTGGACCAACATCATTTTTTGAGGGCGCAGGCTTGTTGGAGAGGTTGAGGGGCCAGCGGCGTGCAGATATCCATGGCATTTAATATAAGCAAGCCACAGTGTGTATAGCAGGAGACGGGAGCGTGGTAATGGCCATGGTAAGGACAAAATGGCAGTTTAACGGATCGGGGAAGGTTTTACAAAAAGCTTACATATAAAACAAAATATTATAGGAGGAGCAGAATGCCTTAAGAGTGGAAACTCAAAAAAAAAAATATAACCTTCATATTCCTATCAAATTATATGAAGCAAGTTGACACAAAATTTACACCGGTTTCACCTGGGACAGGTGAACACTAAATATCCTCCCGGTGGCTGGATTGCTTACTAACAAAGTAACCGGCGTAAGAAAATCGAGAATGATACAAGGCCCATGAAATCTGGGGGCAAGCTTGCCCGCGGGAACAAAGTTCTTGACCATAACTTGGTCACCTACCTTCAAAGGGGTGGGTCTCCGTCCACGATCATACCTTTCCCTAACCTTTTCATGAGACACTTTAAGATTGGCTTTAGCTTTCTTCCAAAGACCTTTAATGTTGTCCGGATCTATTGTCTCGGGTAGAATGTCACTCAGAGACCAGAGGTTAGAGAGCGGCGTGTTGGGAACAAACTTGAACATCAACGAGGCTGGAGTAAATTTATGTGATTCATGAACCGCCGAATTCAAAGCAAAAGCTAACCAATGCAGGGACGTGTCCCACCTGGAATGATCTTCATGATGATAGGCAATAAGTGCGGACCTGAGATTACGGTTAACTCGTTCAGCCAGAGATGGTTGAGGGTAATAAGCAGAAGTAGTTACATGAGAGATGGACAAGTCAAAACAGAATTTACGAAATAAATTAGATGTAAAAGCCTTAGCATTATCAGATACAATATATTGGCACGGACCAAAAGAAGCAAAAATGGAATTTAAGCAAGTAATGGTAGACTGAGCGGTAGCCAGCTTAGTCGGAAATAACCAAGAAAATCTAGTAAAGCCATCTACGCATACAAAGATGAACTTGTTAGCATTTCCCTTTGACTGGGGGAAGGGTCCTACATAATCAATATACAGGCGTTCCATGGAGCGCGACGCTTGATGCGAAGACAAAAGGCCTACCTTGGTGGACATGGTGGGTTTACTGAGCAAACAAGCTTTACAAGCTTTTACAAGTTCACGGATTTCACCGTCCATACCTTTCCAGATGAACATTTCACGAATCTTTTCACGGGTTTTAAAGATACCAAGATGCCCTCCTAATGGGGTCTCATGATAATACTTGAAGATCATAGGTACAAGAACAGCAGGAACGACAACCTTCATCATCTTGTCATGCCTCGAAGGGCAACATAAAACACCATTCCTCAGAACATAAGGGACGACATGTTCCCCAGAAGAAAGGGTTTCCATTATCGGAGCCAGCGTCGGATCTTCACGTTGGTATTTCCCAATATCCCTAAAAAGCATGGGAGCATCTGTTAAGATGGCATTAACACCAGATAGTATGGACTCGGGAGGTGACGAACTGTCGACCGGTTCATGGGTCTCGACATCGTTAGAAAACATACGACTGAGTCCATCAGCAACATCATTTTCGGTACCTCTGATATGCCTGACATCGAATTGGAAGGCAGAAATACGGATGGCCCAACGGGCTATACGACCAGTACGACGCGGCCTACCTAAGATTCAGCTTAAGGCTTGATTATCTGTCTCCAGATCGGATTTGACGTGTTCCAGATAGAGACGGAACTTTTCTAAGGCGAATAAGACTGCCAAACCTTCGAGCTCATAGATGGAATACTTGGCTTCTTGAGCCGATAGAGTCCTAGATGCATAGGCGATGGGTCGCCTCCCTAGTTCAGTCTCTTGAAGAAGGATTGCCGCTACTGCTGACGACGACGCGTCGGTTTGGACGATGAATTTCTTCGAGAAATCAGGCATAGCAAGTACAGGGGCATTACAGAGAGCTAATTTCAGATCTTCAAAAGCGGCTTGTTGAGAAGGACCCCACTCGAATTTGATGCCTTTCCTACGAAGAAGGTTCAAGAGCGCCGCTCTATTAGCGAAGTTAGGAATAAACTTCCTGAAGAAATTCACCATACCAATGAACCTGGCGATACCTTTAATGTCCTTGGGAGGTTTAAAATCACGGATGGCCTGTGTTCTAGAATGATCGACTGCTACACCATCAGGTGACACAATATGCCGTAGGAATGACATAGAGGGCTTAGCAAAGGCAGCCTTGGACAACTTGACAGTTAAACCAGCCTTACGAAGGCGATCGAGAACTTCTCGCAGATGATCTAGATGTTCTTCAAAAGTCTCTGAAAATACGACGACATCATCCAAGTAGTGATATAAGTACTCAAATTTGATGTCGGAGAAGACCCTATCTAGTAGCCTAGTGAGTACAGCTGCTCCCGTGGGGAGCCCGAAAGGCACGCGGTTGTATTCGTATAAGTTCCAGTCCGTGGCAAACGCTGTAAGGTGTTTAGACTCTTCGGCAAGGGGAATTTGATTATAGGCCTGATTCAAGTCCAAGATAGTAAAGAACTTGGCCTTACGAAACCATGAAAAACAAGAATGAAGGTCAGGAAGGGGCACAGATTGCAACACCACCTTCCGATTGAGAGCCCTATAATCAATGACAGGCCTGAAGCCTCCTTGGGGTTTCGGGACTAGAAAAATAGGCGAAGAATACGCCGACTTAGAGGGCCTAATAATACCATCCTTCAACATCTGATCGATAATTTCTTTCAGAGCCTTCATTTTAGGTGGAGATAGCCTGTAAGGTGGAAAACGGACAGGAATCGAATCCGTGACCTCAATTTTGTATTCAATAAGGTCAGTAACACCAAGAGTATCAGAGAACACCTCTGGACAGGACTGACACAATTTGCGAATACTATCAGCCTGCTCCTCAGGTAGATGTCTAAGGTCTAACAACATCTCATCCTGGGTAGGCGAAATAGATGAGCATGATACAGAATTACACTTTAACAAGGGAATGTTACAATTGGACGCAAATTTGAATGTGCACGACTTACTCTGAAGATCGAGCACAAGACCAGTGTGAGAAATGAAGTCCGCTCCCAGTATGATGGGGCAAGACAAGTGCTTAGCCACAAACAGTTTGGTTTTCCATGTAAATTTAAAAATACGAATTTTGACCAGTAAGGAACCTAGAATTTCTAATGGAGATGAATTAGCCGAAACATATAGAACAGGAGATGAGACATAGTCAGGTAGTTTACAAACAGATTTCAATTTAGAATACCATTCAGCCGAAATAATCGAACAGACACTGCCTGAATCTAATAGAGCGGTTATAGGCTCATTATTTAACTCAATCTTAAGAAAAGGAATAGGTGCGGGGGAATCCGCCGCAATCCTAAGACACTCTTTGGGGCATTCAAAAGATGAATTTGAAAATTGCTCGTTCCCTGAATTTACAACCTGTTTACTAGGGGCTGAGTCTCGGGAAGAGGGATTAGTCGACTCAGCCGAAGCCGCTAGTCACTTTTTATTATTGGCATAGGTGGAATTTGCACCAGAAGTTGAGCAGGAGGGGGTGCTATTCGAATTTGGGCAATTCTTGGCAATATGTGAGAAAGCCCCACATTTAAAACAGCCTTGTGATGAACCAGCCCCATTCCTTGTCCCACTCGACTTGATCAGTGGACACTTATTGCGCAGGTGGTCAGGCGACCCGCAAGCATAACATTTACGAGGGGTGACTGATCGGCGAGGTGGAGGCCGAGTATTACTAAAGGAAGGTGGGGGTTCTTTCGCTACACGCAAAGAATCGGCGTATCTAACTCCTTCCGCTGAGACGGCCAATGCTTCAAGTTCCGAGAAAGTTTGCGGGCACGCCGCAAAACACAAATATGACCTGTAGGGTGGTGAGATCCCTTCCACAATAGCTTGTACAATCTGATCCTCAGGGAAATGAAGAGCAAACACCCTAGTATAAAACTTAATATCTTGGATGAAATCTGCCAAGTTTTCATCCAAGCGCTGTACCCGATAATAGTACTTCTGAATAAGGGAGGACCTGGCCCTAACAAGGATGAAGTTAGCTAGCAAGTGGGCATCGAAATCCTCAATAGATGATTGCTCGGCAATGGCTCTTACGATTTTATCAGAGAGAATACCAATAGCATACGGATAGATAATTTGCAAAATTTGACATGGAGAAAGAGAAAACACAAGGGCATGATCCTGAAATTCAAGTAGAAATCTTAAAAATGAAATTACGTCACTGGTGGTATTAACGGAAAACTTAGAGATACCTCTGAGCAACATTGCCAATGGATGAGGCAAGCTACTAATCCCGGGTGACATAGTAGGTAAAGGTTTCAATGGCAAGGTGGTTAATTCAGAACGTACATTATTTAATGAGTTACGGCGTTCAGACTCGTCCAATGGGGCAGAGGTTGTTTGAGCAGCAATGGTTTTCCCATTGACTTCTCCCTTATGAGGCTCTTCCTCGCTACCTACATTCACCGTGACGGGTTGATCAGTTTTGGGAGGAACCTCCCCCGTTAACAATTGAGTGACCTTGCTAGACAATTCAGAAATATTTTCCAGCAGCGTACTAGCTTCCTTCCTCTGAACGTCATTCAACTTCAGAGACAACAGATCGTTAACTCTATTTGAAAAGTGATATAGCCTGGCTTGCACACGCTTAATTTGATTAGGAGAAGGATCATTTTCATCAAAAAAACTAACTACAGATGCTAGCCCAGTAATATTCTCGACGATCGTGGAAAGAGAGTCGTCAACTCCTTTCTCTCCCAAAGCGGGGATGGAAATGGGCAAATCAAGGGACTCTCTAAGCTTGTTTGTGTCTACTGCAACCGTGCCTCCAGATTGCACATTTCTAATAGTTAACTCATATATCAACTCATCTTTGCGCAAATAGTTAAGATGAAGAACATCGCGAGGTCCGGGCATGATGACAGAACAATTTTGAAAAACTCAAAACAAAATTCCAGCAACGGAGAAAATTGTTAGTGTTCGGAACAAAACAATGTTTAGCCGTCAAAAAGGGCTAAATTGAGACCCATTCAACCACGCTCTGCTACCACTTGTTACCGTGTTTTAGCGGTAGGTAGAGGTGAAAGAAGGTGCGGGCGTGAACGGGTCCCAAACTACGGAATCAAAGTTAATGTAAAATTTAACAAGGTTATATTTTCTTTTCAAAAACAAAGAAATAACAAGCATGGCAGGTACAAGGTAGCAAGTCCAAAGGGTAGTTACAATATTTACAGGATTTGGGCTTCGCGCCCTGACTTCACAAAGCTTGGGCAATCAGCTCAGTTTTACCCCAAACACAAGTTTCAACAGAGGGGCAGAAAACCCCATTCATGCCTAGGAGCCCTTGCTCCAAATTACACTGAAAACCCTCCACGAGGCATACAACACTCAATTTTCAAAAGAGCCACTCACTCTCAACTTTAAGCCTCTCCCAGGCCACACCAAACTCCACCTTCAAGCTGTCCTCAACGGACATAAACACAGGGGTAAAATACCCAATCTACTGAGGTCTATTAAGTGAGAAAAGGTTAATTATATGGCCTCTAAAATACCAACTTGAAAGGAGGCTCTCCGCACTCCTAATACACTTTATTTAAAACCTACTTGGCACTAGGCCGTTAATGCAAGGGCTGATCCCATACTACAGAGGTGACTTCAGAAAAGAACAATTTACATTATATTAACGAAGAATAGGTTGAGAAAAATAAGTTCACCTCAAAACAATATGATTGGGAGCTCGAGAGGGTTAAGCACTCTCCATCCCGATATGCAGTTTAAAAGATGAAATAGATACAAGTTTCTTTACATTTTAAGAAAGGTTACATAACGGAAAAAGCTTCGGACCCGCCCCGAGAGTTAAACTGCTGAGCTAGCAAAGAAAGAAGTTATTAATTGGCCATTACCTTGTTGTTGACCGCTGCCGAAGAAAGAGGCGCTTCCCGCCCCCTGCTATGTACTTTACACACAGAAAGATGGAACAGAAGTGGCGCAGAGACCCTAAAATCAGCAGTTTATATACTCTCGCGGAAGGTTCTAGGCGTTAGGGGAATGAGAACACCCGCCCACAATCACTTTATTGGAGAAAAGAGAAACCCCTACACAAGATGAAGAAGAAACACATTATTGGTGGAAAATTAATTTCAGAAATTCGGGATTGGCTAGATTTAAAACAAGGGGAAAGAAAGGGGTAATATTGCCAACTTAACCAATGACTGAAAGAAATTTAACAAAGAACAAACTTTTGAAATAAAATTTTCTCCAAGGAACAGTTATTTTTCTTCGCACTAGGGTGCACTATTGTAGTTCTTCAGTAGTGTCCTCTAGAAGAGAAAGTTCACACTTCTTACTTCAAGCAAAACAAAAACACATCAAAAATGACACAGTTCTAAAACTCCAAAATTTACAGTTAGTGACATCTTCTGAGAAGGTAGAAAATTAATACCGTCAATGAAGTTCAGACTTCCTCCAGCAGAGGATTTTCAACTGGCGCACCTTTTAAATTAGCGGCGTGGAGGTGTACCGCCCGGTACAATTATTATTATTATTATTATTATTATTATTATTATTATTATTGTACCGGGCAGTACACCTCCACGCCGCGAATTCAAATATTGCGCCAGTTGAAATACCTCTACAGGAGAAACCCTGAACCTTAACAAACTGTATTAACTCAACGGTTTCTCGGAAGATGTCACTACTGTAAATTTGGTAATTTTGAAGTGTTCTGAGCTGTGTCTATTTTGATTTGTGTTTGTTTGCTCCGTATCAAGAAGTTTGAACATTCTCTAACAGATGTCGCTACCCAAAACTATGGTAACACACTCTGGTGCAATGGAATGAACTTTCTTGAAGGAATATTGTATTCCTAAGTTTTATTTTTACTAAATTTTGTTCTGTGGTTTGTGGGTTGGCAATATAATCCTTTCCTTCCGCCAGTTTTGAAATTACCCAATCATAAATTTCTGTAATTAATTTTCCACCAATAAGGTGTTTCTTCATCGTCTTGTGTATTAGCTTTTGCTGTCGGTCAATAAAAGTTTGTGGGCGGGTTGTTATCATTCATGAAAGGTCTCGAATGTTCCTCGAGGGTATATAAACTGCTGATTTTCTGGTCTCGGGGCCAATTCAGTAACATCTCTCTTAGTGTGTGATTATGTAGCAGTGGGCGGGAAGCGCCTCTTTCTTCGGGCAGCAGTTCATCTACAAGGTAATGGCCTATTAACATCTTCATTTCTTGCTAGCTCAGCAGTTTAACTCTCGGGAAGGGTTCAAAACCTTTAGTATGTAAACTACCCTTTTGAAATGTAAATTCTTTTCTGTCTATCAATAAATTACAAATCTGTAAAGCGGGGATAGAGAGTGCTTCACCCTCTCGAACTCCCCTTCATTTTGAATTTGAGGTGACTATATTTTCGTAACCGTTTTCCTCTTCCTTTTTAAGGTCTTAAACTTATTTGCCGACTAGTCACTTCCCTAGTATGGGA
The DNA here is from genome assembly GCF_040414725.1 of Anabrus simplex. NCBI lineage: Eukaryota > Metazoa > Arthropoda > Insecta > Orthoptera > Tettigoniidae > Anabrus > Anabrus simplex. Next base: position 209,172 of record NC_090265.1, read on the forward strand.
TTAGCCCCTGTATGACTGGCCGAGTGCCACCTAGGTTTTAAGAAGTTTCACGTAGGAGTGCCAGCTACGCCTCCAGTCAATTTGTTTTTTTTGGGCCATTTAATTAACCCAGAGTTTGTTTTCTTCATGTGAAGGCCCTGTAGGTTGGGTACAAGATACCCCTGTTTCACTGTATGTGTGCCTTAAGGGCAGTTAGGAATGAAGTATGTTGTAGCCTTTGATAGGCTTGTAAAATTGAGAGCGGGTCTGCTCTTTTCCTCTTAACATTGTAATTAGGAGCAAGTGCTCCTCGTACTTAAGGGTTTTCTGCCCTTTAATTATTGTGGTGGTGAGCTGAGAGCTCAGAAATTAATCTTGGGGCTCGAAGCCCAAATCTTGTAACAATTGTAATTTCTTAACTTGTTTTCCTGCTTCTTGATACCTGTTCCTCTGTTGTAGTTATCTGTTGATTTTGAAAAGAAAATATGACCTTTGTTAAAGTTTTAAATTAACTTTACTTTTGTAGTTGAGACCTATTCCAGCCCGCGCCTTCTTTCAACTCTGCTGTTCCAAAGATACCTCGGAACAAGTGGTAGCAGAGCGTGGTTGAATGGGTCTCAATTTAGCCCCTTTTGATGGCTAAACATTGTTTTCGTTTCGAACTCTAACAATTTTCTCAGTTGCTGGAATTTTTTTATTTTCTAAAATTTTTCTGTCATCATGTCCGGCTCTCGCGACGTCCTCCATGCCGGCTATTCGCGCAAGGAGGAACTGATCTATGAATTAACGATTAGGAATGTTCAATCTGGAGGCACGGTTGCGATAGACACCAATAAGTTAAAAGATTCCCTTGATTTGCCTATTACCATCCCGACTTTGGGAGAAAAAGAGATCGATGACGCTCTCTCCACGATCACTGATAATGCTACTGAGCTAGCATCTGTAGTTAGTTTTTTTGAAGTAAGTGATCCATCTCCTAATCAACTCAAAAGAGTACAGGCCAGATTGTACCACTTTTATAATAGGGTATGTGATCTATTTTCCCTGAAGTTAAATGACCTTCAGGGTAAGGAAGCTAGTGCTGTTGCTGAAAACCTATCTAAAATGTCTAGTAAAGTTAGTCATTTGTTATCTGGATCTGCTATGCCAAAAACCGACCCGCCTATGGTAGTAAATATCGTAAGTGGGGAGGATTCCTCTAAAGAGGAAGGAGGTAGTACTGCGGAGGCTACCCAGCGAACATCTGCCCCATTAGAAACTGTGTCCGATCGTCGCACGTCCATTCCACCCTTCGTGTTAAATAATGCTCCTTCTGAATCTGCTTCTCCGCCACTTAGGCCCCGTCCTATTACGTCCCCGGGTTTCAGCAGTTTGCCCCATCCTTTAGCAATGTTGCTCAGAGGTATTTCTAAGTTTTCTGTTAACTCTACCAGTGACGTAATTTCATTCTTAAGGTTTTTAGTTGAGTTTCAGGATCATGCCCTGGTTTTTTCTCTTTCTCCATGTCGAATTTTGCAGATCATGTATCCCTGTGCAATTGGTGTTCTCTCAGACAAGATAGTTAGGGCAATTGCTGAACAGCCATCCATAGAAGACTTCCACGCTCATCTGTTATCTAATTTTATTCCAGCTCGAGCTAGGTCATCTCTAATTCAAAAGTACTATTATAGAGTGCAGCGACTTGATGGAAACCTGGCAGACTTCATACAAGACATCAAATTCTATACTAGGGTATTTGCCCTTCATTTTCCCGAAGATCAAATCGTTCAAGCCATTGTGGAAGGAATTTCACCACCTTACAGATCATACCTGTGTTTTGCGTCGCGTCCGCAAACTTTTGCCGAGTTAGAGGCTACGGCTGTCTCAGCCGAAGGAGTTAGATACGCCGATACCTTGCGTGTCGCGAAAGAACCCCCTCCATCCTCTAGTAGTTTTCGGCCTCCACCTCGCCGACCCGTCACACCCGTAAATGTTACGCTTGCGGGTCGCCTGACCATCTTCGCAATAAATGTCCATTGATCAAATCTAGTAGGACAAATAATGGAGCAGGTTCATTCCAAGGCTGCGCTTTAAATGCGGCGCGTTTTCACATATTGCCAAGAATTGCCCAAATTCGAATAGCACCCCCTCCTGCTCAACTTCTGGTGCAACTTCCACTAAGGCCAATAATAATAAGTGACTAGTGGCTACGGCTGAGTCGGCTAACCCATCTTCCCGAGGCTCAGCCCCAAGTAAACATGTCGAAATTTCAGGGAAAACTCAGTCTTCAAATTTATCTTTTGAAGGTCCTAAAGAATGTCTTAGGATCGCGGCGGATACCCCCGCTCCTGTTCCATTTCTCAAAATTGAATTGAATAATGAGCCCGTAACTATTCTTTTAGATTCAGGCAGTGTTTGTTCAATTATTTCGGCTGAGTGGTATTCCAAATTCAAATCTATTTGTAAACTTTCTGATTTTTGCTCGTCTTCGGTTCAATATGTTTCGGCTAATTCTTCTCCATTAGAAAATTTAGGTTCCTTAAAGGCCAAAATTCGTATTACTAAATTTACTTGGAAGCTAAACTATTGGTGGCAAAGCACTTGTCTTGCCCCGTTATATTGGGAGCAGACTTCATGTCCAATACTGGTCTAGTGCTCGATCTTCAGAGCAAGTCGTGCACTTCCAAATTTGACAGTAATTCCAAAATCTCTTTGCTAAAATGTAGTTCTGTGTCATGTTCATCTATTTCGCCTACCCAAGATGAGATGTTGTTAGATCTTAGACATCTACCTGAGGAGCAGGCTGATAGTATTCGTAAGCTGTGTCAGTCGTTTCCAGAGGTTTTCTCGGACACTCTTGGTGTTACTGACCTTATTGAATACAAGATTGAGGTTACGGATTCCATCCCCGTCAGATTTCCACCTTATAGACTATCTCCGCCTAAAATGAAGGCTCTGAAGGAGATCATTGATCAGATGTTGAAGGATGGCATTATTCGGCCCTCTAAGTCGGCGTATTCATCGCCCATTTTCCTTGTTCCGAAACCGCAAGGTGGCTTCAGGCCCGTAATATATTATAGGGCTCTCAATCGGAAGGTGGTGTTACAATCTGTGCCCCTTCCCGAACTTCATTCTTGTTTTTCATGGTTTCGTAAAGCTAAGTTCTTCACCATCTTAGACCTCAATCAGGCTTATTACCAGATTCCGCTAGCAGAGGAATCCAAACACCTGACAGCTTTTGCCACAGATTGGAACTTGTACGAATACAACCGCGTGCATTAGGGCTCCCCACGGGAGCAGCTGTACTCACTAGACTGCTAGACACGGTCTTCTCCGACATCACGTTTGACTACTTGTACCACTATCTTGATGATGTCGTCGTATTTTCGGAGACCTCCGAAGAACACCTAGATCATCTGAGAGAAGTTCTCAATCGCCTTCGTAAGGCTGGGTTAACTGTGAAGTTGTCCAAGGTCGCCTTCGCTAACCCTTCCATGTCATTCCTAGGGCATATTGTGTCGCCCGATGGTGTTGCAGTCGATCACTCTAGAACACAGGCCATCCGTGATTTCAAGCCTCCCAAGGACATCAAAGGTATTGCTAGGTTCATTGGTATGGTGAATTTCTTCAGGAAATTTATTCAAAATTTCGCTAATAGAGCGGCGCCCTTGAACTTACTACGTAGGAAAGGCGTCAAATTTGAGTGGGGACCATCTCAACAAGCCGCTTTTGAAGATCTCAAATTAGCTTTGTGTAATGCCCCTGTTCTTGCAATGCCGGATTTCTCGAAGAAATACATCGTCCAAACTGACGCGTCGTCGGTGGCAGTGGCTGCGGTCCTTCTTCAAGAGACCGAACTAGGGAGGCGACCCATCGCCTATGCATCTAGGACCCTTTCGGCTCAAGAAGCCAAGTATTCCATCTATGAACTTGAGGGTTTGGCTGTCTTGTTTGCACTAGGAAATTTCCGCCTCTATCTGGAACATGTCAAGTTCGACTTGGAGACTGATAACCAAACCTTAAGCTGGGTCTTAGGTAGGCCACGTCGTGCTGGTCGTATAGCCCGGTGGGCCATCCGAATTTCTGCCTTCCAATTTGACGTTACGCATATCAGAGGTACTGAAAATATTGTGGCAGACGGACTCAGCCGTATGTTTTCCAATGATGTAGAGACCCATGAACTGGTCGATAGTTCTTCACCTCCCGAGTCCATACGACCTGAGGTTAATGCCATTTTAACTGACGCTGCCATGTTGTTTAGGGATCTTGAGAAATATCAACGTGAAGATCCGACGCTGGCCCCTATCATGGAAACCCTTTGTTCTGGGGAACATGTTGTCCCTTATTTGCTGAGGAATGGTGTTTTATGTTGCCCGTCGAGGCATGATAATAAGATGAAGGTGGTGGTTCCAGCTGTTCTCGTGCCCATGATCTTCAAGTACTATCATGAAACCCCATTAGGGAGCCATTTAGGTATCTTCAAAACCCGTGAAAAGATCCGGGAGATGTTTATTTGGAAAGGTATGGACGTTGAAATTCGTGAACTAGTTAAAGGTTGTAAATCTTGCTTGATTAGAAAACCCACCATGTCCACCAAGGTAGGCCTATTGTCTTCTCATCAAGCATCGCGCCCAATGGAACGTCTGTATATCGACTACGTCGGACCCTTCCCCCAGTCAAAGGGGAATGCCAACAAGTTCATCCTTGTGTGTGTGTAGATGGCTTCACTAGATTCTCATGGTTATTTCCGACTAAGCTGGCTACCGTTCAGTCCACCATTTCCTGTTTAAATTCTATCTTTGCTTCTTTTTGTCCTTGTCAATATATCGTGTCCGACAACGCTAAAGCTTTCACTTCGAATCTTTTCCGTAATTTTTGTTTTGATCTATCTATCTCTCATGTAACAACTTCTGCTTACTATCCTCAACCATCTCTGGCTGAACGGGTCAATCGTAATCTGAGGTCGGCGCTGATTGCATATCATCATGAAGATCATTCTAGGTGGGACACGTCCCTGCATTGGTTAGCTTTTGCTTTAAATTCGGCGGTTCATGAATCTCATAAGTTTACTCCAGCTTCTTTGATGTTCAATTTTGTTCCCAACACGCCGCTCTCTAACCTTTGGTCTCCTAGTGATATTCTACCCGAGACAATAGATCCTGATAACATTAAAGATCTTTGGAAGAAGGCTAAGGCCAACCTTAAAGTGTCTCGTGAAAAGGTTAGGGAAAGATATGATCGTGGATGGAGGCCCACCCATTTGAAAGCAGGCGACCAGGTTATGGTCAAGAATTTTGTTCCCGCGGGCAAGCTTGCCCCCAGATTTCATGGGCCGTGCGTCATTCTAGATTTCCTTACCCCGGTGACGTTGTTACTAAGCAATCCAGCCACCGAGAGGATATTTGGGGTTCACCTGTCGCAGGTGAAACCTGTGTAATTTCGGTGCTAACTTGGTCCTTATAATTTTGTAAGAATCCTGAAGGTTATATTTTTAAGTTCACTTTAAGGCCTTCTGCCCCTTGTTGTTTTAAATTTGGTTGAATCTGCCTTGTATAAATTGTGTGAAACCTTCCCTCAGGTTACTCTGGTGTCCTCTCCGTAAGGCCATTACCAAGCTCCCGTCTCCTGCTAAACCACACCAGTGGCTAATTAAAATGAAATAAAAACTTCCACGCCGCTGGCCCCTCAGCCTCACCACAAAGACTGTACCCTAAAATCATTATGGTCCAACAAAATTCTGCCGCCGAGATCTTAATGTTTCAGTGTCCCCGCAGCCGTGCGGCGCCGTACCGCCACTGTGGTGGAGTACGGGCCCGCTCTACTCCAGTGAGGTCAACCAGTGTACGGCGAGTCGGAGTCCTCCTTCCGGCCAAGGCTGATGTGCGGCGCACCACCTGCAAACTGCCCGCGGACTGTAAACTTCGTCGCGTGTGCAGCGTGCTTCACCACCACTACCCCTCTCATAGTAGCGGGAGAGTTGTATCTCAGAGTACTGGAGGGGTCCGAGTGGCTTCCTCTGGACACTAGCAGCGGCGGCTGGTCTGGCCGTCAAACTTAAACAACAACTAATGTACTTATTCGTACATCCATTTCTCTTTTGGATAATGCAGTCTCCGAAGTTTCTTCACCCCCTAGGCCGTTACCTGTTATGTCACCCTGCTTTAGTAGTTTGCCTCATCCTTTGGCTATGTTGCTTAGGGGAATTTCTAAATTTTCGATCAACTCTACTAGTGATGTTTCATTTTTAAGATTTTTAGTTGAGTTTCAGGATCACGCTGTTGTGTTTTCTCTTTCACCTTCTCAAATTCTTCAGATAATGTATCCATACTCTAGTGGTGTCCTCTCGGACAAGATAGTCAGAGCAATAGCCGAACAATCCTCTATAGAAGACTTCCATTCACACCTTCTGGCCAACTTCATCCCCGCCCGAGAAATGTCTTCATTAATACAAAAGTATTATTACAGAGTACAGCGACTGGATTAAAATCTGGCCGACTTCATCCAGTACATTAAGTTCTACACTAGGGTATTTGCTCTTCATTTCCCAGAAGATCAAATAGTGCAGGCCATTGTGGAAGGCATTTCCCCACCCTATAGGTCATACTTGTGTTTTGCGTCACGCCCTCAGAATTTTGCTGAATTAGAGGCTATGGCCGTCTGAGCCGAAGGAGTGCGGTATGCCGACACTTTACGTGTCGCTAAGGAGACCCTCGGTCTTCAAGTAATTTTCGGCCTCCACCTCGCCGAACTTCCACAACCCGCAAATGTTATGCTTGTGGGTCGGCAGATCATCTCCGGAACAAGTGGCCTTTGATTAAATCCAATGGGACAAAGAACGGAGCAGGGTCATCCCAAGGCTGTTTTAAATACGGCTCGGTTTTTCATATTGCCAAGAACTGCCCGAACGCTAATAGCAGCCCTCCTGTTCGACTTCTGGTGCAACCTCCACCAACGTAAATAACCAAAAGTTACTAGTGGCATTGTCTGAGTCGGCGTGCTCACCTTCTTCAGGCTCAGCCCCTGTTAAACCCGACGAAAGCTTAGGGAGAAGTCACGGCTCTTCTAATTTATCATTCGAAAGTCCGAAAGTATGCCATAGGATTGCGGCGGAGACCCCCGTACTAGTTCCTTTTCTCAAAATTGAATTGAATTATGAACCCGTTACCGCTCTTTTAGATTCAGGCAGTGTTTGATTAATTATTTCGGCTGAATGGTACTCTAAATAAAATTCTGTCTGTAAATTTTCTTATTATTGTTCGTCTTCGGTTCGATGCTTTTCGGCCACCACTTCTCCATTATAAATTTTAGGTTTCATCTTTGCAAAAATTAGGATTGCTAAATTCACTTGGAAAGTTAAATTGTTTGTGGCTAAGCACTTGTCTTGCCCCATTATATTGGGAGCGGATTTCATGTCTCGTACTTGTCTAGTGCTCGACATTCAGAGCAAGTCGTGCACTTTCAAATTTGCTAGTAATTGTAAAATTCCTTTGCTTAAATGTAATTCTGTGTCATGTTCATCTGTTTCACCTACCCAGGATGAGATGTTGTTAGACCTTAGACATCTACCTGAGGAGCAGGCTGAGAGTATTCGTAAGTTGTCATTCTTTTCCAGATGTTTTTCTGATACTCTTGGTGTTACTTAACTTATCGAATACAAGATTGAGGTTATGGATTCGATCCCTGTGAGGTTTCCATCTTATAGGCTATCTCCTCCTAAAATGAAAGCTCTCAAGGAGATCATCGATCATATGCTGAAAGATGGTATAATTCGGCCCTCTAAGTCGGCCTATTCTTCGCCTATTTTGCTAGTTCCGAAACCCCAAGGTGGATTTAGGTCTGTGATTGACTATAGGGCTTTAAATCTGAAGGTGGTGTTACAATCAGTGCATCTTCCCGACCTTCATTCTTGTTTCTCATGGTTTAGGAAAGCTAAGTTCTTCACCATCTTAGACCTTAATCAGGCATATAATCAGATCCCTCTAGCTAGGGATTCCAAACATCTCACAGCCTTGCCACGGATTGGAACTTGCATGAGTACAACCGCGTACCTTTCGTGCTCCCCTCGGGAGCAGCTGTGCTTACCAGAATACTAGATAGGGTCTTCTCCGACATCAATTTTGAATACTTATATCATCATCTTGATGATGTCTTCATATTTTCGGAGATCTTTGAAGAACACCTAGATCATCTAAAAGAGGTCCTTAATCGCCTTCGTAAGGCAGGGTTTACTGTGAAGTTGTCCAAGGTTGCCTTTGCTAAACCTTCCATGTCATTTCTAGGGCCTATTGTGTCGCCCGATGGTGTTTCGTTCGATCATTCTAGAACATAGGCCAACCGTGATTTCAGACTTTTCAAACGACATCAAAGGTATTGCTAGGTTCATAGGTATGGTGAATTTCTTCAGGAAGTTCATCCCTAACTTCGCTAACAGAGCGGCGCCCTTGAACTCACTTCGTAGGAAAGGCGTCAAATTCGAGTGGGGAACTTCTCAACAAGCCGCTTTCGAAGACCAGAAATTAGCTCTTTGTAATGCCCCTGTCCTTGCTACGCCTGATTTCTCGAAGAAATTCATCGTCCAAACCGACGCGTCGTCGTCAGCGGTGGCTGCAGTCATTCTTCAAGAGACTGAACTCGGAAGGCGACCCATCGCCTATGCATCGAGGACATTATCGGCTCTAGAATCCAAGTATTCCATCTACGAACTTGAAGGTTTGACACTCTTATTTGCACTAGAGAAGTTCCGCCTCTATCTGGAACACGTCAAGTTCGACTTGGAAACAGATAACCAAGCCTTAAGTTGGTTCGTAAATATGCCGCGTAGTACGGATCGTATAGCCCGCTAGGCCATCAGAATTTCTGCCTTCCTGTTTGATGTTAGGCATATAAGGGGATCTGAAAATGTTGTGGCGGACGGACTAAGCCGGATGTTTCCTCACTATGTGGAAACCTCCGAGTTGGAAGATAGTTCTTCTCTTCCCGCGTCCATACCTCCTGGGGTAAATGCCATTCTAACTGATGTCCCCGTGTTGTTTAGAGATATTGAAAAATATCAACGCGAAGTACCTGTGCTGGCTTCTATTATGGAAACCCTTTCTTCTGGGGAACATGTCGTCCCTTATGTATTGAGGAATGGTGCTTTATGTTGCCCGTCGGTGCATGATAAGAAGATGAATGTTGTGGTTCCAGCTGTTCTTGTCCCCATGATCTTCAAGTACTACCATGAGACCACATTATGGGGGCATTTAGGCATCTTCAAAACCCGAGAAAAGATCCAAGAAATGTTCATTTGGAAAGGTATGGGCGGTGAAATTCGGTGAAAGCTTGTAAAGCTTGTTTGCTTAGTAAGCCCACCTTGTCCACTAAGCTAGGGCTATTATCTTCTCATCAAGCGTCGCGCCCCATGGAACGCCTCTACATCGACTACGTAGGACCCTTCCCACGATCAAAGGGGAATGCCAACAAATACATTCTCGTGTGTGTAGATGGTTTCACAAGATTGTCCCGGTTATTTCCGATTAAGCTGGCTGCCGCTCAGTCCACCATTTCTTGTTTAAATACCATCTTTGCCTCTTTTTGTCCGTGCCAATACTTGGTTTCTGATAGTGCTAAAGCATTTACCTCAAATCTCTTCCGTAAATTCTGTTTTGATCTATCTATCTCTCACGTAACTACTTCGGCGTATTATCCCCAACTATCTCTGGCTGAGCGGGTCAATCGTAATCTGAGATCGGCTCTACTTGCCTATAATCATGATGATCATTCCACGTGGGATACGTCCCTGCATTGGTTGGCCTTCGCTTTGAATTCGGCGGTTCATGAATCGCATTAGTTCCCTCCAGCTTCCTTGATGTTTACATTCGTACTCAACACAACGCTCTCTAACCTTTGGTCTCTTAGTGATATTCTACCCGAGACAATAGATCCCGATTATATTAGAGATCTCTGGAAGAAGGCCAAAGCCAGTCTTAAAGTTTCTCATGAAAAGGTTAGGGAAAGATATGATCGTGGACGGAGGCCCACCAATCTAAAAGTAGGAGATCAAGTCATGCTTAGATATTATTTTCTTGCGGGCAAGCTTTCTTGGGCCGTGCATCATTTTGGATTTCCTGACGCCAGTAACATTGTTGGTGAGCAATCCAGCCACTGAGAGGATCTTTAGGGTCCATATCTCACAGATTAAACCTGTATAATTCGTTTTTTGTTGGTTTTTAATAGCCACTAAACTTTTGCTGTACCTTGGAAAGTTATATTTTTGAGAGGCCTTCTGTACCAATTTATCTTAATTACTATAGTAATCTGTACTAGATGTACGACATTTCCCTCTGGTTTTCCTGCTGCCTGTTCCTGAGTTACCATTACCAAGCCCCCGCCTCCTGCAGATCCACACCTGTGGCTGATATCTTCCAAGCCGCCCGGCCCACAGTATCACAAATTAAGATTGTACCTTAAATCACAAGTCACCAAAAAAACTTTTTCTGTCGCCAAGATCTTACTGTTTCAGTGCCCCGCAGCCGTTCGTCGCCGTACCTCCACAGAGGTGGGGTACGGGCCCACTCCACTCCGGTGATGTCTACCTGTGTACGGCGTGCCGGAGTCCATCTCCCGGCATAGGCAGAAGTGCGGCGCACCAACCGCCAACTCATCTTCGGACTGTTAATACACTTCTGATCTGCGGCTCCTTCACGACGACTACCCCTCTCATTGTAGCGGGAGTGGTGTATCTGAGGGTGCTTCAGGGGTCCGGGCGACCTCAACTGGATATCGGCAGCGGCGGCAGGACTTGCCGTCAAAACTAGCAGCATGTATTTCGCATTCTACGGCAACAAAAACACTCTAATGTTGGAGCATAACTAATTTCTACCTATCTACTTCAAAAAATAAACTTTGAATTTTTTTGGTTTTCCATTAACGTTCTTCAAATTTCTTCTACAAATCCACGATAAAAGACCTTGGAAGTTTTTCTTCAACTATTAACGTCTTTTTCATGTTAATCCACAAATCTATTTGCAAGGAATTAGATACTTTCTTCAACATATGATATTTTTTTCCAAAAATTCTGACGTGTTCCCGTGGGAAGGACATTGGGGGTGGGAAATATGAACCGGGTGGTACACCTCTACGCCGCACGTTTAAATCTTCCGCCTTAAAGTACTCATCTACAGGATAAACAGTGAGCTTGGAACTGGACAAACTTAAATTTTTCCTCTGAAGATGTCACTGTGTGAATTTCGACTTGTTTTTGTTTACTATTTATCACGACGTTTGGACATCCTCCCATAGATGTCACTGCCGAAAGAACTATGATTATGCAACCTGGTGCGAAGTGAAGGAACTTTATTTAAGGAAATTTTGTATTCATAAGTTTGTTCTTTACTAAATTTCGTTAATTCAGTTGTGGGTTGGCAATATTTATCTTTCTTTCCGCCAATTTTGAATTTAGCCAATCCAGAATTTCTGTAAACCAATCACTGGCTTCTTCGTCATTTTGGTGTGTGACTTTAAACTAACCAATAAAAGTGAGAGGGTGTGGCTTTATTATTCATGAAAGGTCTCGAACCTTCCCCGAGGGTTTATAAACTGCGGATTTTCACGTCCCTTGGCCACTCGATCAACATCTAAGTGCGTGGACGTAAAGCAGGAGGCAGGAAGCGCCTCTTTCATCCGAGAGCAGGTCTTCAATAAGGTAATGGCCATTTAACATCTTTATTTCTTGCTAGCTCAGCAGTTTAACCCGCGGGAAAGGTCCGAAACCTTTTACAATGAACCTCATTTCCTAAATATGTATTATTCTGCAGGCTTATGTAAAATCTTACTTAAATCTGTAACTGTAATTCGGGGATAGAGAGTGATTTACCCTCTCGAGCTGCCATTCATTTTGGTTTGAGGTGACTACGTTTTGGTCACTGATTTTCTTTTTTTCCTTAATGTTTTAAATTTCTTCCTTATACGAGTCACCTCCATAGTTTGGGAATAGCCCCTGTTTCATCGGCCTAGTGCCTTTTAGGTTTTAAAATGTGTATTTAGGAGTGCAAGTGCACGCCTCCATTCTTTTTGGTATTCCGGGCCATTTACTTAACCTGTTCTTGGGTACAAGACAAAGACTTTAATATTACTTATCTAGACTCACAGAGCGCGCTGATGCTATGTGGAATATTGAACACTTTCGCGCATCGCCATGTTGCGGGCGCTTCAGCTTCGAATGCATGGGTAGCACGTGGTAACGTTTACAGTCCCATGCATGTTTTCGATTTTAATCATGTCTGTTAGTGGAACTGTTGTAGTATTATATGACGGAGTGATAATATATTGTCAAATATTTTCAAGAAATGAGGGAGCTGATACATTACGGTAGTTAAATTGATCGGCAATATTAGGCCTTACGTGTGGAATAGAAAGGTATTCACGAATGCAAATTCGTGTGCAGCCTTCATTTATACAGATTGTTATCAGAAGGAATCTGGTATTTCTTTCGCATGCGAGTAGAAATTGAACTGTTATAAAATAACTTTCAATTACCATAATCGAGAACTAAACAGGTTATAGGGTGGATGATTCAGAGAGCAGAGGACATGAAATTTAGAATTTTAGGCTTCTTCGTGTTTGCCCTTTTCCAATTCATCGGGGATAATTGCTTAGAACTAAACAGCTGTTCTGGAAAAGACTACGTGATTTTCATACAGACTGTGTAGACCTACCGTTATTACAAATTTGATAAACTTGGGCCTAGAATCCGTAAGACATGAATGATAAAGCTTGATATAACGCTTTTAATATTAGGGTAAAGTACTGCTTCAAATTATCTGAAAAATGATTTATTAGTACCGTATGTCTTAAGTTCTTAATTTTCTTACACTTGCTTTATAATAAAAGAATACAATTGTTAATATGCTATTCCACAAAAATTTGACAATGAAAATAAAAATGAATATCCACAGCCTGTTTCCAGTCATTCGACCGGGTCAGGAATGGAATGACAATATAAAGTCTAAATAAAGCTCATTATAAACTTGTCAATCCTAGTCTGTATTAGAAAACGCTAATCAAAACAACTGTTTAACTATGATATTAATCTTCTTGCAAGTGTTTTACATTCAACTTTATTTTTTTTCTGGTGTAAATCATGGTGCTCATCTTCGAGAAAAATCAGAATGCACTTTCAATATTTATTTGTGCTCAGATAATGTTAATTCAGATTGAGTTTGTAAAAACAAAATGCGGGTATTTAAAAATATAATATTATGAGGACGGTTTCACATCTTAAATTATAACTTTCTTACTTAAGTCTAAACGACTCGGAGGAACTCAGACTAACCCTAGATAAGATGTACAATATTATAGGTTAGGATCCACCTTTCAATACTCCGTAATAAGATGGTAAAAAGTAGTTACAACCTGTTTAATGGGACCGGTTTCAACACATTTTAAGTGTCATCATCAGCCAATTTGCGAAGATCTTAAAACAATTAGCATATTGAATACAGGCAAAAAATTAACATTGTATCATAACGTTGCAATTCAGTAAATGTTCAAAACACAATAATCACAGTCAAGAGAGTAAACAGAACATCACTATCTTGCGCCGAAAACAAATATAGCTGAAGTTCATAAGCAGGTCAAATATTCGCTTATGTAAAGTCGTTGCTAGGCAGGTCTTGTAGGCATTTGTTTCTCCGGCCGAAGAGCAAAAGGTGACGTGAATGAAGTCCTAGGAAAACAGTGTAGGATTTAATTTCGTCAAATTTCAAAGTGGATATATAGGTTTTTTAAAATAATTTAAAACGTTAAAAAAGAATAAAGCCAAATAAAAAATATATTTTAAAAAAATAGGAAGAAATAATGAAAGAAATACGAGGTTCAACTCGAAACAACTTGCCGTAGTAATTGATAAAGAAATGATAAATAGAGAAAGGGGGACGTTAATTAGAGGGTGGTGATGGTGGTGGTGGTGGTGGTGGTGGTGGTTATTGTTATTAGAGGAAATACAATTGGGCAACAATCCTTAATATAATACTAATTCGAAGAAAAAAGAAAAAGAACCGACACTTCGAAAAATGAAGATATCGGTTAAAGGAAGACAAGGGCCACGAAGGGCGTGAAAATGAAAGACTCCCTAGCCCTCGGAAAACTAATAGCGTCGGGGTCGGAAAGGAACAAGAGTTGACCAAGGGAGGTCGGACAGGATAGATGAAAGTGAGGAGCCTGGCACAAGTAAGTGGAAGCAATGCCAGGACTCAGCTAAGGGCCCCCGTGGTCGTCAACCTACGTTCCGAAGTTCAGAGCCCCTGGGGGATGGAGGGTGGGAAGGAAAGAAAAATGGAAGGGATCCGATACTTCGAAAAATGAAGATATCAGCCAAAAGAGACAAGGGCCAACGAAGGGCGTGAAAATGAAAGACTCCCTAGCCCTTCGGAAACCTAAAAGCGTCGGGGTCGGAAAGGAACAAGAGTTGACCAAGGGAGGTCGGACAGGATAGATGAAAGTGAGGAGCCTGGTACAAGTAAGTGGAAGCAATGCCAGGACTCAGCTAAGGACCCCCGTGGTCGCCAACCCACGTTCCGAAGTTCAGAACCTCTGGGGGATGGAGGGTGGGAAGGAAAGAAAAATGGAAGGGATCCGATACTTCGAAAAATGAAGATATCAGCCAAAAGAAGACAAGGGGCCACGAAGGGCGTGAAAATGAAAGACTCCCTAGCCCTCGGAAACCTAAAAGCGTCGGGGTCGGAAAGGAACAAGAGTTGACCAAGGGAGGTCGGACAGGATAGATGAAAGTGAGGAGCCTGGCACAAGTAAGTGGAAGCAATGCCAGGACTCGGCTAAGGGCCCCGTGGTCGCCAACCCACGCTCCGAAGTTCAGAGCCCCTTGGGTGAGAAGGGGGAGAACTGAGGAGGATCAAGGGGGGTGTTGCGGAAGGGGGAATTGGCATGAGAGGGTATTGTGTAAATTGTGAAAGATTGATTCCTTATTTGTTGACTTCAGGTTATTTAAAAAGGAGATGAGAAAATCGAAAAGGGGATTGGGTTTCTCAGAAATATCATTCAGATTAAGATTTGGATTGAAAAACTGGTCAAGGTGTATAAAACAGTTTTCGGTGATGTCTAGGAGAGGGCCTTTATTTAGAGTGCTGAGAATTTCAATATCCTGGTTTATTGTAGTGAAAGCATGTTTTGTGTCATGTATGTGTTGTCCCACTGCCGAAAATCTGTTGTGCTTTATTGCATTAACGTGTTCAAAGTACCTAATTTTGAAGTTGCGACCAGTTTGACCTATGTAAGAAGAATTACAGTTGTGGCACTTAAAACGGTATACGCCTGATTTAGAAAAGACACTTGTTCTATTTAAGGAGTGGGAATTATGTAATAATTCAAGGTTTCTATTATTAGTTCGAAAAGAAATCATAGTATTATGTTTTTTGAAGACATTAGCTATACTATAGGTATTTGCATTGAATGTGAATGTGGTGTAAGCAGCTGGTTTGGGAATATCTTTTAAGAGTGTTGTGTTAGGGCGGTGTCTAAATTTGTTAATGATTTGTTCAATAAAATAAGAATTATAACCGTTAAATTTGGCAATAGAGCGGATGATGTTTAGTTCTTTATTTAAGTTATCCTTTGATAGCGGAATTTTGAAGGCGCGGTTAACCATACTGTTGTATGAAGCACGTTTATGTGACTGTGGGTGAAAAGAGTCTTGTTTTATGGTATTAGCTGTATGTGTGGGTTTTCTGTAAATCATATATGATAATGAGGAAGGTAATCTGTTTATTGTTATGTCTAGAAAATTAATAGAATCAAACAAATCTATTAATTTTCTAGACATAACAATAAACAGATTACCTTCCTCATTATCATATATGATTTACAGAAAACCCACACATACAGCTAATACCATAAAACAAGACTCTTTTCACCCACAGTCACATAAACGTGCTTCATACAACAGTATGGTTAACCGCGCCTTCAAAATTCCGCTATCAAAGGATAACTTAAATAAAGAACTAAACATCATCCGCTCTATTGCCAAATTTAACGGTTATAATTCTTATTTTATTGAACAAATCATTAACAAATTTAGACACCGCCCTAACACAACACTCTTAAAAGATATTCCCAAACCAGCTGCTTACACCACATTCACATTCAATGCAAATACCTATAGTATAGCTAATGTCTTCAAAAAACATAATACTATGATTTC
Source organism: Anabrus simplex (assembly GCF_040414725.1). NCBI lineage: Eukaryota > Metazoa > Arthropoda > Insecta > Orthoptera > Tettigoniidae > Anabrus > Anabrus simplex. Next base: position 225,325 of record NC_090265.1, read on the forward strand.
TTTTCGAACTAATAATAGAAACCTTGAATTATTACATAATTCCCACTCCTTAAATAGAACAAGTGTCTTTTCTAAATCAGGCGTATACCGTTTTAAGTGCCACAACTGTAATTCTTCTTACATAGGTCAAACTGGTCGCAACTTCAAAATTAGGTACTTTGAACACGTTAATGCAATAAAGCACAACAGATTTTCGGCAGTGGGACAACACATACATGACACAAAACATGCTTTCACTACAATAAACCAGGATATTGAAATTCTCAGCACTCTAAATAAAGGCCCTCTCCTAGACATCACCGAAAACTGTTTTATACACCTTGACCAGTTTTTCAATCCAAATCTTAATCTGAATGATATTTCTGAGAAACCCAATCCCCTTTTCGATTTTCTCATCTCCTTTTTAAATAACCTGAAGTCAACAAATAAGGAATCAATCTTTCACAATTTACACAATACCCTCTCATGCCAATTCCCCCTTCCGCAACACCCCCCTTGATCCTCCTCAGTTCTCCCCCTTCTCACCCAAGGGGCTCTGAACTTCGGAGCGTGGGTTGGCGACCACGGGGCCCTTAGCCGAGTCCTGGCATTGCTTCCACTTACTTGTGCCAGGCTCCTCACTTTCATCTATCCTGTCCGACCTCCCTTGGTCAACTCTTGTTCCTTTCCGACCCCGACGCTTTTAGGTTTCCGAGGGCTAGGGAGTCTTTCATTTTCACGCCCTTCGTGGCCCCTTGTCTTCTTTTGGCTGATATCTTCATTTTTCGAAGTATCGGATCCCTTCCATTTTTCTTTCCTTCCCACCCTCCATCCCCCAGAGGTTCTGAACTTCGGAACGTGGGTTGGCGACCACGGGGGTCCTTAGCTGAGTCCTGGCATTGCTTCCACTTACTTGTACCAGGCTCCTCACTTTCATCTATCCTGTCCGACCTCCCTTGGTCAACTCTTGTTCCTTTCCGACCCCGACGCTTTTAGGTTTCCGAAGGGCTAGGGAGTCTTTCATTTTCACGCCCTTCGTTGGCCCTTGTCTCTTTTGGCTGATATCTTCATTTTTCGAAGTATCGGATCCCTTCCATTTTTCTTTCCTTCCCACCCTCCATCCCCCAGGGGCTCTGAACTTCGGAACGTAGGTTGACGACCACGGGGGCCCTTAGCTGAGTCCTGGCATTGCTTCCACTTACTTGTGCCAGGCTCCTCACTTTCATCTATCCTGTCCGACCTCCCTTGGTCAACTCTTGTTCCTTTCCGACCCCGACGCTATTAGTTTTCCGAGGGCTAGGGAGTCTTTCATTTTCACGCCCTTCGTGGCCCTTGTCTTCCTTTGGCTGATATCTTCATTTTTCGAAGTATCGGATTCCTTCCATTTTTTCTTTCCTTCCCATCCTCCATCCCCCAGGGGCTCTGAACTTCAGAGCGTGGGTTGGCGACCACGGGGCCCTTAGCTGAGTCCTGGCATTGCTTCCACTTACTTGTGCCAGGCTCCTCACTTTCATCTATCCTGTCCGACCTCCCTTGGTCAATTCTTGTTCTTTTCCGACCCCGATGCTATTAGGTTTGCGAGGGCTAGGGAGTCTTTCATTTTCACGCCCTTCGTGGCCCTTGTCTTCCTTTAACCGATATCTTCATTTTTCGAAGTGTCGGTTCTTTTTCTTTTTTCTTCGAATTAGTATTATATTAAGGATTGTTGCCCAATTGTATTTCCTCTAATAACAATAACCACCACCACCACCACCACCACCACCATCACCACCCTCTAATTAACGTCCCCCTTTCTCTATTTATCATTTCTTTATCAATTACTACGGCAAGTTGTTTCGAGTTGAACCTCGTATTTCTTTCATTATTTCTTCCTATTTTTTTAAATATATTTTTTATTTGGCTTTATTCTTTTTTAACGTTTTAAATTATTTTAAAAAACCTATATATCCACTTTGAAATTTGACGAAATTAAATCCTACACTGTTTTCCTAGGACTTCATTCACGTCACCTTTTGCTCTTCGGCCGGAGAAACAAATGCCTACAAGACCTGCCTAGCAACGACTTTACATAAGCGAATATTTGACCTGCTTATGAACTTCAGCTATATTTGTTTTCGGCGCAAGATAGTGATGTTCTGTTTACTCTCTTGACTGTGATTATTGTGTTTTGAACATTTACTGAATTGCAACGTTATGATACAATGTTAATTTTTTGCCTGTATTCAATATGCTAATTGTTTTAAGATCTTCGCAAATTGGCTGATGATGACACTTAAAATGTGTTGAAACCGGTCCCATTAAACAGGTTGTAACTACTTTTTACCATCTTATTACGGAGTATTGAAAGGTGGATCCTAACCTATAATATTGTACATCTTATTTCTCTATTCAATACGGAACAATAATGAAGTTTTTAACTTTAAATAACCCTAGATATTTATTTAATTTTAAGAAATACACAATAGAGGCAAACTAGCGCCAGTGTAATGAATGTCAATCAGCATTTACCTAAGTGCAAATCACATAGAAATGACAATTTAACTTCTGCTAATCCAATTACGTTATTTCATATCCAAACCAAACCCCATGGCCTACGAAGCGACCGCTGCTCAGCCTGAAGGCCTGCACGAGGTGTCGTGTGGTCAGTACGATGAATCCTCTCGGCCGTTACCTCACCGTTAGATAGTTCCGCAATTGTGATCACGTAGACTGAGTGGAATTCGAACCAGCTCTCAGGTCCATGTAAAAATCTCTGACCTGACGGGGATTGAATCCCGGGCCACAGGGTAAGAGGTAGACACGCTACCCCTACAGAGCGGAGCCGGCATTTCATATTCATAAAATGACAAGAAATGTATCTGATCGTTTTAGAAAGATTTCTCCAGTCATGTACACTTTTTAAACAAAATGTTCAGAGAAGTGACTAAAACTTGCTGTAATGACTTATAAAAGAGGAATCATAAGCTATGTGCTTGTCATAGAAAGATTTTATTTCACAGGTTTCCTTTTTGCTGATATTGAAGATTATTGCTATCGGAATATTTAATGTGCCCTCCAGTCTGCTAAGAGACAGGCAATTTTTATCTCACGTAATCGTACTTAAGTTGTAGACTGCTGTCATTTGAACATGACTTCGTATTTTCAATAAATCAAAAGTGTAGAGCCTAGGTTTCAATTACTTGTATCTGTTCCGAATATTCAAACAAAACAGTTACAACATGACCCTTATATTAAAATGAGCGACATTATCATTTATGAGGTACCCGTAGGCCTGTATACTGTTTTTTTTCTGTTTTCGGGGACTGAAATTCAAATATGTGTTTATTTATATATTTATTTTTGTAGTAGTGTATTTTTCAGTCTTATTCAGTCTCCTACAGGTTTTTTATTTTTTTTATGTGCGCCACCTATGGGCTCTCCAAAGGATTTGTGTAGATTGTTCAGTTTTTTTACACAGAAGTACCTTTTAATATTACCACAGTCTTGATATGTATATTTATTGCGTGTGTACACGGTAGTCGGTATAGGCTGTCATTAATATACTGGGGCGGGTGTTTTCATATGTGCGAAAGTTCATGCATTAATTCTATACGATCTCGTCAAGCTGAGGAGCGCCCGCAACATGGCGGTACGCGCATGGACATGACTTCCTCCGTCATACGCTTCTGCGCAGCCAGCGGTGTGGGGCCTTGGTACAAGATACCCCCGTGTCATTGCTGTAAGTCGTGCCTTGATGGCAATCAATTGTAAAGTCTGATATTGCCTTGAATATGCGTGAGAAACTGAGAGCGTGTTAGCGCTTTTCCAGTGTGTAAAAGTGCCTTTGGGAGGCTGATACTGCAATTTTTTGGGAGAAAATGCTCCATGTGGTAGGGGTTTTCTGCCCCTTGGAACAAATTGTGCTTTTGTAAAACTATGGGCGTGTAGCCGAGTGTGTTAATGTTCTGGAATGTTGGATCATTGGAGTCTTGTTTCCAAATTGTTATTTCACAAAGTGAAATGTTGTTGATGTTTTGTCGATGATTGATTGTTAAAATTAAAAAATATGACCTTTATTTGAAATTTTAAATAAACTTTGATCTGTAGTTATACCCATTCATCCCAGCACCTTCTTTCACCTCTGCTGTTCCACAGAAATCCCGGAACAATTATTATTATTATTATTATTATTATTATTATTATTATTATTATTATTATTATTATTACTATTATTATTATTATTATTATCGAGCCATGTATTTGATTTCCCCTCCTCCTTATACTATTTACTATGTCTATTTTAATTGTTTTCAACTTATTTTATGCACTACTGTGTTATTTCGCCCCTTTGAGTTGTGCCTTTGGGCAAATTATAATAAAGTATTCGTAAATTATGGCCTCAGGGTAAAGGAGCCTTTTCCGCCCTGGGAGCAGCCTGCCCTGTACTTGTCTCCCTTTGCTTTCCCTCCCTTGCCCCTGCGGATGGGCTGTGCTCTTCTCACGCAGCCTGTGTGTGTTAGAGGTGTACAAACTCCGCATTTAACTTGCCCATGCTTGCCTGGAGAGCAGGCAAGCAAGCTAGCCTCACGTAAACAACAGTACAGGCAGGCTGCTGCACTCCTGGCCAGGTCAAGCTCAGCCCAACTTGGGCAGGCCTCAGGTTAGCTTGCTTGCTTGCTTTCTTCTTCCTGCTGCGTTAATTTATGTTTGCTCGTTCGTTGTGCTTATGTGAGACTCGCGTGAATGCAGACAGGAAAGGGGTTGTTACATGCCAGAATTTATATAGGATTCGTCAACACAAATATTATTTTATCTGGTTATTTAGTATTATGTTAATCATTACAAAGTTTATTTCGTAATTCAGACGTCTTATGTAACTAATTAACAAATAATATTTATTTCTGTCAAAAATAGTTACTTTATAAAACGTACGTTCCTTGAACAAAAATATTTGAATATTTAAATAAACACAATGAAAGTTGATGGAAATATGACCATAAATATAATGTATTATTTATAATTCGAGAAAATTAGAAGCAAAGATACACATAATGCAGGCACAGGTCATAAATATCTTTAAAATATTAATTTTATAGATACCTTTTTGAAATACATTTAATAATTTAGAAACACCTTCCCCACAAAACGAAAAGAAATAATTACAAAACTAATTAGTTTAGAAGTGTAATTTTACCACTTGCTCTCTTACTTTGTGGTCGCCTCATATTGTGCATACTGCATACCACTATTTAATACATGGACACATGATAATGTGTGTATTACTATGAGGTCATTAAGTCTTAGCGTATCAAGACGGGAACGTTTTTCGCTGATTAAATTTCCGGAGCAGCTGAAGACACTCTCGCTGGAGGGACTCGTAGCGGGTATGTTAAGAACTCTTTTCGCTACACAAGAAAGTCGGGGCAGCCTGTGCGCAGTATATTTTCGTCACTAATAAACCCTTCTTGCAAGTACCTACTGACCTCATCATGTATCATTGGCGAATTTTCTGCCCAATCGTCAAATTTCGCTTTCTTACGTTGCACTGAATTTTCTTCATTTGAAGAAGATGTGACTTCTTGTCTATTTTGACTGGGTAGCTGCTCTGAAAATATATATGCCCAAATATTTAATGCTAATGTTAGAATATTAAAAATATCCAATTTTCATAGGTATAATAATAATAATAATAATAATAATAATAATAATAATAATAATGAAGAAATAACCACAGAATCTTACCTTCAGCACACATTTGTCGAGCTGCCTCAAAAACAGACATTTGTTCTACTGCATTTAGTTTCTTTAATGTGCGATATTTAGGCACCAAAAGTGTTGCAATTTTGTGCTCCAGGAAGACACCACCGGTTTGTTTCAAAAGCTTCAAGTGCTGAAAATTCATTTAGTATGAAAACATTTTTATATTGATATATCAGGAGACTCGTATTAAAATTTAAAAGAAAGGAAATATTACCTGTTCATCGTCATCCTGTGGAGTACAATGGGCTTTTAAGGCATAAAACCACGGAAGGACCAGATGTAAAGTCGGCTCCTCATCACCCTCAAGATCAATTGTGGCTTCCTTAAATGGCTTAAGAAATGTTATAAGCAGGCCAGTAATGTCCTGATCATAACCGAGCATTTTATCAGAGGCACCCTCCTTCTCTAAAACAGTTCTCACAGCAACTATCTGGGAGTGAACTGATTGCAGCATGTCAAAATAACTGTTCCACCGAGTAGATACATACGGTTTCAAAGATGATTGTAACCTCACACATAGGCCTCTTCTCTTAAAGTACGAAACCAGAGATTTCACTGAATGGATAACAGCTAACACATTAGGAACACTTTCTTTCAAAAAGAGTTCGCTCAGAACATGCTTCAAGACCGTATTAATAATATGAGCCATGCATGGAAGACGTTTGTATATGCTGAGGGCCTTAACAATATTGCTTCCCTGGTCTGTTACAAATGTAATTTTGCAAATATCTTCATGAGAAACGCCATGTCCTTCCAAAAGATCTTCCAATTCACTGCGAATATTTTCACCAGTTTTTGGACAGTCAGGGAAGGCCGAACACATTAATACATACTTATTGAGAGACCAATCTGCATTTATATAGTGCATTGTGACAGACATATAGTGCACACCCTTGTAATTATCTGTCCACAGGTCAGTGGTACTCGCACAGATACCAGATTTAATAGCATGTACTATGTCAGGAAGCGTTTTACTGCGCACTTTGTCCGCGAAAGTTTGTACCTTCCTAGCAACTGTGACTCGAGAGGGTATAATATTTTAATATCCACTGAGCCATACTTTTTGCCCATTTCTATCAGCGTTTGCCCTAAATTTAAAAATCCTTCGCCCTCAATAGTTGTAAACGGTCTCAAGTCCTTGGCACATATTTCCACGCACTTGTCAGTCACCAAGTCCTTGTCCTCTTTCAAAATATTTTTAGACTGTGGAACATTTGGGTCAAATTTGCAGACATGTCGCAACATACTTGAGGTCCCTGAATGGGTGCTGAGTAGCTTTTGGGAAAAATTGCATTGCGAGTAACCTACTGGCTTATTTGATACCTGTTCATAAACACATGAAATTTTTTCCCATGCTAGAATAAATTCACCACTTTTTTTAATTTGTCTTCGATTTCCTTTACGGTTGACTTGTTCATTTTCCTGCTGGTTGCACCTCGAACTACAACAGAGCTGCACTCGACGGAATACGTAGTTACACTAACATATAACGGCACATTCACGTCGCATCGATAGCAAACTTCACGTTCACTCTTGTCAAGTCCGGCAGTCCGAACGGGTCCCAGGCAACCTGTCAGGCTTAGGGAAACCCAGGTTTTGGTTTGCTATGACTAGCAGCTCAGTACGCGTGCACTCTTGCTTCGCTGACGCTCAAGCTAAGCTGCTTTGCTTGTTGCAGAGCAGCTTGGAGCAGGCAAGCCTGAAGTACAATTTGTACACCTTTAGTGTGTGTCGCTTTGCGTCACGTGGTCTTGCGCCATCGCTACTCTTGGCGAGGCCGCGTGGGCTCGCTGGGAGTAGGTATTCTGGTTCTTGCCTTGCTCTCTCACCTGAGCACTTCACGGACCCGTCTTCGAACCCAGGACCGCTAGGGGTATGGGAGGTAAGCATCTAAGACTTCCTTAAAACTTACGGATGATGGGAGGACATTCCTTCGATTGTAAGCCACTGGATGGACGCTGAATGTTGCTTCAAGGCATTACAAATGCCGAGTTGCTTGAAAACTGTAAAGTTATGTTTGAACCCCTTGGGTCTGTTTACTGCAGCTTAAGTTATTGGGAGTTTGTGCCCTTGGTAGTTGTAAATATATATATGTATGTTGAATGATGTATTCAACTTACCTAAGAGTCTTAGGCGCTTAGAAGCGTCTTTTAATGAAAGTATACGGTACCATGGTATGTTATGTTAGGGGAATTTGCGCTCCTCCTTGAGTCACTTGAAGTGGCGTATTATCAATAAGCCTTATCTAGAATTATCTATTACATTGTAGTCCTCTGGTGATAAACTGTGAACAGGGCTGGATCCCTGTGAATTAGTATAGGGCACGTGTCAACGAAACCTTAGTGATGTTGGTATTTAAATATTTAAACCTTTCTTACTCTTTTCGGTGTTTATCTATTTTGTTCAAACCGGGCGAATTGACCGTGCGGTTAGGAGCGCGCAGCTGTGAGCTTGCATCCGGGAGACAGGTGGGTTCGAATCCCACTGTCGGCAGCCCTGAAGATAGTTTTCCGTGATTTTCCATTTTCACACCAGGCAAATGCTGGGGCTGTACCTTCATTAAGGCCACGGCCGCTTCCTTCCAACTCCTAGACCTATCCTATCCCATCGTCGCCATAAGACCCATCTGTGTCGGCGCGACGTAAAGCCCCTAGCAAAAAAAATATTTTGTTCAATAAACTTTGTTAAGCTGATTTCCTACGGGTATCAGTATTCTTGTCCTCTGGGTGGTTTCCTATCCTCGCAAAGTCCAGATCCTATGGAGGCTGCACCTTCTGTTTGTTTGCCAGTGATAATTTACGGTACAATTATTATTATTATTATTATTATTATTATTATTATTATTATTATCATTATCATTATTATTATTATTATTATTGTACCGGTTGGTACACCTATACGCCGCACATTTGAATTTTCCGCCTTAAAGTACTCCTCTACAGCTGAAACTCTGAACTTTAAAACTGAATTGAAACAACCGTTTATCTGAAGATGTCACTGTGTTAATTTCGAATTGTTTTTGTTTACTAATTATCAAAAAGTGTAGACATTCTCTCACAGATGTCTCTACCAAAAACTATGATCATGCACCCTATTGCGAAGTGATGGAACTTTTCTTGAAGATATTTTATACTCATAAGTTTTCCTATAACTAAATTTCCTTCTTTCATTTGTAGGTTGGCAATATAAATCTCTCTTTCCGCCAGTTTTGAACTTAGCCAATCCCGAATTTCTTTAATAAATTTTGGACCAATCGCATCCTTCTTCTTCACATTTGATGTGTAAACTTTAGTCGACCAATAAACGACTGTGGGTGTGTCTTAATCATTCATGAAACGTCTCGAATCTTCCCCGAGAGTATAAAAACTGCTGATTTTCCTGGCTCTCCGCCACTCGTACAACATCTAGGTAGCTTAGTGTATAGCAGGAGGCGGGAAGCGCCTCTTTCATCCGCCAGCAGCTCTTCAACAAGGTAATGGCCGTTAGCAGTTTAACCCGCGGGGCAGGTCCGAAACCTTTAATATGTAACCTATAACTTAAAACATGTAAATTTTTTTCCATCTTTGTAAGACTTCATATATCTTTAATTGTAAATCGGGGATAGAGAGTTCTTTACCCTCTCAAGCTCCCCTTCATTTCTGAGTTGAGGTGACTATGTTTTCATAACTTATTTTCTACTTTTCCCTAATGTGTTAAAATTGTTCTTATTCGAGTCACCTCTATAGTATGGGAATAGCCCCTGTGTATTGGCTTAGCGCCAGTTAGGTTTTAACAAGCTTTCATGTAGGAGTGCAAGTACACGCCTCCATTCATCTTGATATTTTTTGGGCCATTTAATTAATCTGTTCCTTTTCCACGAAGGCCCAGTAGATTGGGTACTAGATCCCCCTGTTTCTTTGTAGGTGGGCCTTGAGGGCAGTTGAGTAATGTTGGTTGTTGCCTTTGATAGGCTCGGAAAATTGAGAGCGGATTAGCTCTTTCACTTGTGGTAAATGTGCCTAAGAGAGGCTTGAGATTTAAAGGTGGGAGCAAACGCTCCATTGTATTGAGGGAATTTCTGCCCTTTGGTAATATGTTGGTTGTGAGCTGAGAGCTCAGGAATTGAAGAAATTAGGGCTTGTGGCCCAGATTGTTAAAGTCTATCTAAATCTCGGCTTTCTTGGTCTTGTACCTGACTTGACTTGTTGTTATTTGTTAAAATCCGAAATTTTTTATGTGAAAATTGTTAAGTTTTGAAAGTATAACCTTTATTGAAATATTAATTCATCTTTTGGCCTTGTAGTTAGACCCATTCCACCCCGCACCTTCTTTCACCTCTGCTGATCCACCAAAACACGGTAACAAATATTAGCAGAGCGTAGTTGAATGGGTCTCAATTTATCCCCTTTTGATGGCTAAACTTTGCTTTTGTTTTGAACTCTAACAATTTTCCCCGTCGTTGGAATTTTCTTTCTTATTTTCTAAATTTATAAATCATTTGTCATCATGTCCGGCCCTCGCGATGTCCTCCATCCCGGCTATTTGCGCAAAGAGGAATTAATTTATGAATTAACTATTAGAAATGATCAGTCTGGAGGCACGTTTGCGGCCGTTACCACCAAGCTTAAAGATTATCTTGATTTGCCAATTAGTATCCCCATCCTGGGGGGAGAAACATATTGACGGCGCTCTCTCCACGATCACTGATAATGCTACTGAGCTAGCATCAGTAGTTAGTTTTTTATGAAGGGAATGATCCATCACCTAATCAACTTAAATGTGTGCAAGCTAGATTGTTTCATTTTTAGAATAGGGTTACTGATCTATTGTCTCTTAAGTTAAATGACATTCAAGGGAAGGAGGCTAGTGCTGTTCTCGAAAACCTTTCTAAATTGTCCAGTAAGGTTAGCCTATTGTTAACTGGGGCAGTACCCCCCAAAACCGACCAACCCAATCTGGTAAACGTAGTTAGCGAGGAGCATTCTCAACACGGGGGAAGAAAGTAGGAAATCTGTAGGAGTCCAACAAACACCTGTCCCAGTAGAAACTGAGTCCGGTCGTCGCACATCCATTCCACCCTTTGTGTTGAATAATGCACCCTCTGAAACAGCCTCTCCGCCACTTAGGCCTTTACCTACTATGTCACCCGGGTTCAGTAGTTTGCCTCATCCTTTAGCGATGTTGCTTAGGGGTACTTCTAAGTTTTCCGTTAATTCTACGAATGACGTCATCGCATTCTTAAGGTTTTTAGTTGTATCCCAAGATCACGCTCTTGTATTTTCTCCTTCTCCGTGTCAAATCCTACAGATTATTTACCCCTTTTCCATTGGTGTTCTCTCAGACAAAATAGTGAGGGCCATTGCTGAACAATCATCTATTGAAGACTTCCATGCCACTTGCTAGCTAACTTCATCCCGGTTAGGGCAAGGTTCTCCCTAATACAGAAATACTATTACAGAGTACAGCGATTGGATGAAGTCTGCCAGACATTAAATTTTACACTAGGGTATTTTCTCTACATTTCCCTGAAGATCAAATTGTACAGGCTATTGTGGAAGGAATTTCACCATCTTACAGGTCATACCTGTGTTTTGCCTCGCGTCCGCAAACTTTTGCCGAATTAGGAGCTATGGCTCTGTCAGCCGAGGGAGTTAGATATGCGGACACATTACATGTCGCGCAAGAGCCCCCTCCATTTTCTGGTAATGTTCGACCTCCACCTCGCCGAACCCTCACACCCCGCAAATGTTATGCTTGTGGGTCGCCTGACCCTCGCCGGAACAAGTGCCCTCTGATCAGATCCAACGGAACATAGAATGGAGCAGGGTCATCTCGAGGCTGTGTTAAATGCGGCGCCCTTTCCCATATTGCCAAGAATTGCCCGAGTTCTATTAGCACTCTCTCCTGCTCAACTTCGGGTGCAACCTCCACCAATAATAAAAAAATGACTAGTGGCATCGGCTGAGTCGGCGTGCCCAACTTCTTCAGGCTCAGCTCCGGTTAAATCCGACCAAATCTCAGGGAAAACACAGTCTTCTAATTTATCTTTTGAAGGTCCCAAAGAATGTCTCAGGATTGCGACGGATACCCCCGCAGCAGTACCATTTCTCAAAATTGAATGAATAATGAAGCGGTGACAGCTCTATTAGATTCTGGCAGTGTGTGTTCCATTATTTCGGCTGAATGGTATTCCAAATTAAAATCTGTTTGTAAATGTTCTGATTTTTGTTTGTCTTCGGTTCAATGCATTTCGGCTAACACTTCTCCATTAGAAATTTTAGGTTTTCTGTATGCCAAAATTCGAATTGCAAAATTTACCTGCAAAGTTAAACTGTTTGTGGCGAAGCATTTGTCTTGCCCCATTATATTAGGAGCGGATTTCATGTCGCACACCGGTCTAGTGCTCGACATTCAGAGCAAGTCGTGCACTATCAAATTTGCTACTAATTTAAAAATCCCCTTACTTAAATGTAGTTCTGTGTCATGTTCATCTGTTTCTCCTACCCAGGGTGAGATGTTGTTAGACCTCAGACATCTACCTGAGGAGCAGGCGATAGTATTCGTAAGTTGTGTCAGTCGTTTCCAGAAGTTTTATCCGATACTCTTGGTGTTACTGACCTTATCGAATACAAGATTGAGGTTACTGATGCGATCCCTGTTAGGTTTCCACCTTATAGGTTATCTCCACCTAAAATGAAGGCTATGAAAGAAATCATAGATCAGATGTTGAAAGATGGTATAATTCGGCCCTCTAAGTCGGCGTATTCATCACCTATTTTCCTAGTTCCGAAACCACAAGGTGGCTTCAGGCCTGTGATTGATTATATGGTTCTCAATCGAAAGGTGGTGTTACAATCTGTGCCCCTTCCCGACCTCCACTCTTGCTTTTCATGGTTTCTAAAAGGTAAGTTCCTCACCATCTTAGATCTCAATCAGGTGTATAATCAGATCCCTCCTGCTGAAGAATCCAAACGTCTGACAGATTTTGCCTCGGATTGGAACTTGTATGAGTACAACCGCGTGCCTTTCGCGCTCCCCACGGGAGCAGCTGTGCTTACGAGACTGCTAGACAGGGTCTTCTCCGACATCAAATTTGAGTATCTATAACATTATTATGATGATGTCGTCGTATTTTCTGAGACTTTTGAAGAACATCTAGAACATCTAAAAGAGATCCTGAGTCGCCTTCGTAAGGCAGGGTTAACGGTGAAGTTGTCCAATGTTGCTTTCGCTAAACCTTCCATGTCATTTCTAGGCCATATTGTGTCGCCCGATGGTGTCGCTGTAGATCATTCTAGAACACAGGCCATCCGTGATTTCAAACCTATTAAGAACATCAAAGGAATTGCCAGATTCATTGGTATGGTGAATTTCTTCAGGAAATTTATTCCTAACTTCGCTAATAGAGCGGCGCACTTGAACTTACTTCGTAGGAAAGGCGTCAAATTTGAGTGGGGCCTTCTAAACAAGCCGCTTTCGAAGATCTCAAATTAGCTCTGTGTAATGCCCCTGTTCTTGCCATGCCTGATTACTCGAAGAAATTTATCGTCCAAACCGACGCGCCGTCGTCGGCAGTGGCTGCAGCCCTTCTTCAAGAGACTGAACTAGGGAGGCGATCCATCGCCTATGCGTCTAAGAATTTATCGGCTCAAGAAGCCAAGTATTCCATTTATGAACTTTAAGGTTTGGCAGTCTTATTTGCTCTAGAAAAGTTCCGCCTCTATTTGGAACATGTCAAGTTCGACTTGGAGACCGATAACCAAGCCTTAAATTGGGTCTTTGGTAGGCCGCGTCGCACTGATCGCATAGCCCGCTGGGCCATGAGTATTTCTGCCTTCCAATTTCATGTTAGGCATATAAAAGGAAATGAAAATGTTGTTGCTGACGGACTAAGCCGTATGTTTTCTAATGATGTAGAGTCCCTTGATCAGGAAGACAGTTCTTCACTTCCCGAGTCCATGCCTCCTGGTGTTAATGCCATTCTAACTGATGCTCCCGTGCTATTTAGAGGTATTGAAAAATATCAACGTGAAGATCCTCTCCTGGCTCCTATTATGGAAACCCTTTCTTCTGGGGAACATGTCGTCCCTTATGTATTGAGGAATGGTGTTTTATGTTGCCCATCGGCGCATGATAAGAAGGTGAAAGTTGTGGTTCCATCTGTCCTTGTACCTATGTTTGTCAAATACTGCCATGAGACCCCATTAGGGGGAATTTAGGCATCTTCAATACTCGAGAAAATATCCGAGAAATGTTCATTTGGAAAGGTATGGACGGTGAAATTCGTGAATTGGTAAAAGCTTGTAAAACTTGTTGGCTGAGTAAACCTAGCATGTCCACTAAGCTAGGTTTATTGTCGTCTCACCAAACGTCGCGCTCCATGGGACGTCTTTACATCGACTACGTAGGACCCTTCCCCCAATCTAAAGGGAACGCCAACAAATTCATCCTTGTGTGTGTAGATGCTTTCACAAGATTTTCCTTGTTATTTCCGACTAAGCTGGCTACCGCTCAGTCCACCATTTCGTGTTTAAATTCCATATTCGCTTCTTTTGTTCCGTGTCAATATATTGTTTCTGACAATGCTAAAGCTTTCACCTCCAATCTCTTCCGTAAATTCTGTTGTGATCTGCCCATCTCTCATGTGACTACTACTGCATTATATCCTCAACCATCTCTAGCTGAACGGGTCAATCGTAATCCTAGGTCGGCTCTAATTGCCTATCATCATGATGATCATTCTAGGTGGGACACGTCCTTACATTGGTTAGCTTTCGCTTTGAATTCGGCGGTTCATGAATCTCATAAGCTTACTCCAGCTTCCTTGATGTTTTAGTTTCTACCCAACACGCCCCTTCCTAACCTTTGGTCTCTTAGTGATATTCTACCTGAGACAATAGATGCAGATAATATTAGAGATCTTTGGAAGAAGGCTAAGGCCAACCTTAAAATTTCTCACGAAAAGGTTAGGAAAGGATGTGATCGTGGACGGAGGCCCACCAATTTAAAGGTAGGAGACCGAGTTATGGTCAAAATCTTTGTTCCCGCGGGCAAGCTTGCCCCCAGATTTCATGGGTCGTGCACCGTTTTGGATTTCTTAACCCCGGTGACATTATTAGTAAGCAATCCAGCCACTTAGAGGATCTTTAGGGGTCACCTGTCTCAGGTGAAACCTGTGTAATGTAATTGCTAATTTGCCATCTGTGTCTTCCAACGGTGTAAAGTTTATATCTTCTATTAATATTTTGCTTTCTGCCCTTTGTTCCCTTATCTACCTTGTATATGTGTGTAAACCCTTACCCGCCAGTTATTCTGCTGTCCTTTTCCGTACAGCCATTACCAAGCTCCCGTCTCCTGATAAACCATACCAGTGGTTTAAAGAAAAAATGTTCTACGCCGCTGGCCCCTCACCCTCTCCTCCAAGATAGTACCCTAAAGCACTATTTCCAACAACAATTCTGCCGCCGAAATTTTATTGCTTCAGCGCCCCGCAGCCCCGCAGCTCTTTCGCGCCTTACCGCCACAGTGGTGGGGTAAGGGCCCACTCCACTACCGGGATGTCCTTCTGTGTACGGCGCCCCGGACTCTATCTCCCGGCACAGGCTGACGTGCGGCGCACCAACCGCAAGCTTATCTGGGGACTGTAAACAAACTTCACATCTGCGGCGTCCTTCACCACGACTACCCCTCTCATAGTGCGGGAGAGAGGTATCTCATGTACTTGAGAGGTCCGGGCGACCTAACTGGACATTGGCAGCGGCGACTGGTCTGGCCGTCAAAATTTAGCAACATGTACTTGGCAGCATACAACAAGAAAGACACTCTAAGTCTGGAATTTATCTAGTCATCCACCAAAAGGACTTTGAAAAACAATTGTTTTCTTTCTTCAAAATTCTTCTTCTATTCAACATTAAGTAACTATTTCATATTTTAATGTTTCTTCCATGTACTTCAACAAACCTATCATCAGGAAAGCAAAAAATTTTCTTCAAGTTGGGTTAAACAAACTTGGACTTTTGTTTTGGAAAATTAATTTCTTCAACATCCTTCTGTGTCACTCCTAGGAAGGAATTATTTTTGGGGGGGGGGATGGAGGTCTGTACCGGTTGGTACACCTATACGACGCACATTTGAATTTTCTGCCTTAAAGTACTCCTCTACATCTGAAACTCTGAACTTTAAAACTGAATGAATTCAACCGTTTATCTGAAGATGTCACTGTGTTAATTTGAATTGTTTTTGTTTACTAATTATCAAAAAGTGTAGACATTCTCTCACAGATGTCTCTACCAAAAACTATGATCATGCACCCTATTGCGAAGTGATGGAACTTTTCTTGAAGATATTTTATACTCATAAGTTTTCCTATAACTAAATTTCCTTCTTTCATTTGTAGGTTGGCAATATAAATCTCTCTTTCCGCCAGTTTTGAACTTAGCCAATCCCGAATTTCTTTAATAAATTTTGGACCAATCGTATCCTCCTTCTTCACATTTGATGTGTAAACTTTAGTCGACCAATAAACGACTGTGGGTGTGTGTGGTGAAACGTCTCGAATCTTCCCCGAGAGTATAAAAACTGCTGATTTTCCTGGCTCTCCGCCACTCGTACAACATCTAGGTAGCTTAGTGTATAGCAGGAGGCGGGAAGCGCCTCTTTCATCCGCCAGCAGCTCTTCAACAAGGTAATGGCCGTTAGCAGTTTAACCCGCGGGGCAGGTCCGAAACCTTTAATATGTAACCTATAACTTAAAACATGTAAATTTTTTCCATCTTTGTAAGACTTCATATATCTTTAAATGTAAATCGGGGATAGAGAGTTCTTTACCCTCTCGAGCTCCCCTTCATTTCTGAGTTGAGGTGACTATGTTTTCGTAACTTATTTTCTACTTTTCCCTAATGTGTTAAAATTGTTCTTATTCGAGTCACCTCTATAGTATGGGAATAGCCCCTGTGTATTGGCTTAGCGCCAGTTAGGTTTTAACAAGCTTTCATGTAGGAGTGCAAGTACACGCCTCCATTCATCTTGATATTTTTGGGCCATTTAATTAATCTGTTCCTTTTCCACGAAGGCCCAGTAGAGAGGCTTGAGATTTAAAGGTGGGAGCAAACGCTCCATTGTATTGAGGGAATTTCTGCCCTTTGGTAATGTGTTGGTTGTGAGCTGAGAGCTCATGAATTGTAAAAATTAAGGCTTGTGGCCCAGATTGTTAAAGTCTATCTGAATCTCGGCTTTCTTGGTCTTGTACATGATTTGACTTGTTGTTATTTGTTAAAAATCCGAAATTTTTTATGGGGATATTGTTAAGTTTTGAAAATATAACCTTTATTGAAATTTTAGTTCATCTTTCGGCCTTGTAGTTAGAGGCAGGCCTTATATCCCTTCACCAGGGGGGGGGGGGGCGGCCGTAAATTTATAAACATGAGGAGATATCAGGCAGAAGGTTGAACAAATAACAATAAAATTATACACATACTCCTTTATGAACTAAGAAATGTTTTAACTGTGACTATTAAATTAATTGTGGGGTCATCATCCTCGGTGTTCAATTCAACAACTAGGACTAGATTTAAGTTATTTCTTGAATCTTTCTGCACATTGTTACACTCATTCCTTGTAATGCAGCTATGATGTTTTCTAACTAAGGAATATACCGCATTTGTATTATTAATTTTGTCGGCATACACATTAGAAATATTTTATACTTTAATAAAACCCGTTTAGAATAAAGACAATGTCCTATTAGATGATTACATATGCTATGCAGTATGGTTACCTTGATGTATCGACGTACAGAAAAATTACTTACGTTCCCTTCATCACAGTACAACAACCATCAGGTAACAACATGTTTATTGTACTTTTCAGCTGTGTAAGATTGGGTATGAGATATGTACCGGTACTATCTTCAATGGTTCTGTTCATTGCTCCTCTTTCTATTCTACTTTTTTGCCTGGTTCTTCTCTTCACCTGCCAGAATTTGACGATAAATATGATGGAAAGTTAGGAGAGATATAAAGCACTGCAGCCTCTGACAGTCATGGTCTTGGAAGAGAAGTACTTAAAATTTTTTCCTGAGGATCAGTACCAGTTACTTCCCATAAAATATCACCGACATTGAAATGTCTGTGGCATACCTCTAAAATAATGTACGGTATCACCGTGAGCGAAATTCGTGCATTTACTGAGTGAATCGGCCTACACCAGCAGCTTTTGTATGTGGTATGCTTTAATGCGTATAATAATAATAATAATAATAATAATAATAATAATAATAATAATAATAATAATAATAATAATAATAATAATAATAATAATAATAATAATAATAATAATTGTTCCGAGGTATCTGTGGAACAGCAGAGGTGAAAAAAGGTGCGGGCTGGAATAGGTCTCAACTACAAAATTAAAGTTAATTTAAAACTTTAACAAAGGTTATATTTTCTTTTCAAAATCAACAGATAACAACAACAGAGTAACAGGTACCAAGTAGCAGGAAAAAAAGTTAAGAAATTACAATTGTTACAAGATTTGGTCTTCGAGCCCCAAGATTAATTTCTGAGCTCTCAGCTCACCACCACAATTGCTAAAGGGCAGAAAACCCCTAAGTACGAGAAGCACTTGCTCCTAATTACAATGTTAAGAAAAAGAGCAGACCCGCTCTCAATTTTACACGCCTATCGAAGGCTACAACAAACTTTCACTTCAGACTGCCCTCAAGGCACACCAAGAAACAGGGGTATTAGATACCCAACCTACAGGGCCTTTACATGAGGAAAACAAACATCAAGTTAAGTTACTGGCCCATAATGCAAAATAGAATGGAGGCCATAACTTGCACTCCAACACAACGTTTGTGTCAAAAAACCTATGTGGCGCTAGGCAGATAATACAGGGGCTAATCCCAATCTAGGGAGGTGACACATATGAGAAAACTTACTATATTAAAGAAGAGAAGAACGGTTATGAAAACATAGTCACCTCCTTTTTTTAAAAATGAAGGGGAGTTCGAGAGGGTGAAGCACTCTCTATCCCCTCTTTACAGATAGACAGAAAATAATTTACATTTAAAAAAGGTAGGTTACATACTAAAGGTTTCGAAACCTCCCCGAGAGTTAAACTGCTGAGCTAGCAAGAAATGAAGATGTTAATAGGTCATTACCTTCTAGATGAACTGCTGCTTAAAGAAAGAGGCGCTTCCCGCCTCTGCTACATATTCACACACTAAGAGAGATGTTACTGAAGTGGCACCGAGACAAGAAAATCAGCAGTTTATATACCCTTGTGGAACATTCGAGACCTTTCATGAATGATAATAACCCGCCCACAAACTTTTATTGGCCAACAGCAAAAACTAATACACAAGATGAGGAAGAAACACCTTATTGGTGGAAAATTAATTACGTAAATTCATAATTGGTTACATTCAAAACGGGCGGAAAGAAAGGATTTATATTGCCAACCCACAAACCACAGAACCAAATTTAGTAAAAATAAAACTTAGGAATACAATATTTCTTCAAGAAAGTTCATTCCATTGCACCAGAGTGTGTTACCATAGTTTTGGGTAGCGACATCTGTTAGAGAATGTTCAAACTTCTTGATACGGAGCAAACACAAATCAAAACAGACACAGTTCAGAACACTTCAAAATTACCAAATTTACAGTAGTGACATCTTCCGAGAAAACGTTGAGTAAATACAGTTTGTTAAAGTTCAGGTTTTCTCCTGTAGAGAAATTTCCACTGGCGCAATATTTGAATTAGCGGCGTGGAGGTGTACCACACGGTACAATAATAATAATAATAATAATAATAATAATAATAATAATAATAATAATAATAATAATAATAATAATAATAATAATAATAATAATAATAATAATAATAATAATAATAATAATAATAATAATAATAATAATAATAATAATAATAATAATAATAATAATAATAATAATAATAATTGTACCGGGTGGTACACCTCCACGCCGCTTATTTAAAATTTGCGCCAGTTGAAACTCCTCTGCTGGAGGAAGTCTGAACTTTATCTATGGTATTAATTTTCAACTTTCTCAGAAGATGTCACTACTTGGAAATTTTGGAGTTTTTGAACTGTGTCATTTTCGATGTAATTTTGTTTTGCTTGTAGTAAGAAGTGTGAACTTTCTCTTCTAGAGGACACTACTGAAGATCAACAATAGTGCACCCTAGTGCGAAGTGAAAGAACTGTTTCTTGGAGAAAATTTAATTTCAAAAGTTTGTTCTTTGCTAAATTTCTTTCAGTCATTATTTAAGTTGGCAATATTAACCCTTTGTTTCCCCTTGTTTTGAATTTAGCCAATCCCGAATTTCTTCAATTTATTTTCCACCAATTATGTGTTTCTTCTTCCGTTTGTGTAGGGGTTTTCTCGGTTAGCCAATAAAGTTTGTTTTGGGAGGGTGTTCTCATTCCCCTAACGCCTCGAACTTTCCGCGAGAGTATATAAACTGCTGATTTTAGGGTCTCCGGGCCACTTCTGTTCCATCTTTTCGTGTGTAAAGTGCATAGCAGGGGGCGGGAAGCGCCCCTTTCTTCGGCGGCAGTCAACAACCAGGTAATGGCCGATTAATAACTTCTTTTCTTGCTTGCTCAGCAGTTTAACTCTCGGGGCGGGTCCGAAGTTTTTCCATTATGTAACCTTCCTTAAAATGTAAAGAAACTAGTATCTATTCTATCTTTTAAACAACATATTGGGATAGAGAGTGCTTAACCCTCTCGAGCTACCACTCATATTGTTTTGAGGTGAACTTACTTTTCAACCTATTCTTCTCTAATGTAATGTAATTTGTTTCATTCTAAAGTCACCTCTTTAGTATGGGATTAGCCCTTGCATTAACGGCCTAGTGCCAAGTAGGTTTTAAACAAGTGTGTTAGGAGTGCATGATCGCCTCCTCTCAAGCTGGTCTTTTAGAGGCCATGTAATTTTCATGTTTCTTTTCTTAATAGGCCTCAGTAGGTTGGGTATTTTACCCCTGTGTCTATGTCCTTTGAGGACAGCTTGAAAGTCGAGTTAGGTGTGGCCTTGTGATAGGCTTAAATTTTGAGAGCGGGTGGCTCTTTCTTGAAAAATGGTGTGTTGTATGCCTCGAGGAGGCTTCTCTGTGTAATTTGGAGCAAGTGCTCCTGGGCGTGAATGGGGTTTTCGGCCCCTTTTGTTGAATACTGTATATCGTAAAGTTGAGCTGCTTGCTCAAGGATTGTGAGCGCGGGGCTCGAAGCCCAAATCCTGTAAATACTGTAATTGTACTTTTGTTGCCTTGCTACTCTGTACCTGCCATGTTTGTTATTTCTTGATTTTGAAAAGAAAATATAACCTTGTTAAATTTTAAATTCACTTTAATTTCGTAGCCTGAGACCTATTCACCACCCCGCACCCTCTTTCACCTCAAACTACCACAAAACACGGTAACAAGTGGTAGCAGAGCGTGGTTGAATGGGTCTCAATTTAGCCCCTTTTGACGGCTAAACCTTGCTTTGATTACTACTTTAACTATTTTCTCAGTTGCTGGAATTTTTTGAGTTTTTCAAAATTGTTCTGTCATCATGCCCGGCCCTCGCGATGTTCTCCATCTTAACTATTTGCGCAAGGAGGAGTTGATCTATGAATTGACTATTAGAAATGTGCAATTTGGAGGCACGGTTGCGGTAGACACAAACAAGCTTAGAGATTCCCTTGATTTGCCCATTTCCATCCCCACCTTGGGAGAGAAAGAAATTGACGACTCTCTTTCCACGATCGTCGAGAATATTACTGGGCTAGCATCTGTAGTTAGTTTTTTTGATGAAAATGATCCTTCTCCTAATCAAATTAAGCGTGTACAAGCTAGGCTGTTTCATTTTTCAAATAGAGTTAACGATCTGTTGTCTCTGAAGTTGAATGACGTTCAGAGGAAGGAAGCTAGTACGCTGCTTGAAAATATTTCTGAATTATCTTATAAGGTCACTCAATTGTTAACTGGGGAAATTCCTCCCAAAACTGATCAACCCGCTACGGTGGATGTAGGTAGCGAGGAAGAGCCTCCTAACGGAGAAGTCAATAGGAAAACTGTTGGAGCTCAAACTATCTCTGCCCCATTGGACAACGAGTCTGAACGCCGTAACTCATTGAATAATGTACGTGCCGAATTAACTTCTTTGCCACTTAAACCTTTACCGACTATGTCACCTGGGTTCAGCAGTTTGCCTCATCCATTGGCAATGTTGCTCAGAGGTATCTGAAAGTTTTCTGTCAACACCACCAGTGAAGTTATTTATTTCTTAAAGTTTTTAGTTGAATTTCAGGATCATGCCCTTGTGTTTTCTCTTTCTCCATGTCAAATTTTACAAATCATTTATCCTTATTCAATTGGTATTCTCTCTGACAAAATAGTAAGAGCCATAGCTGAACAGTCATCCATCGAAGATTTTCATGCACACTTGCTTGCAAATTTTATTCCTGCCCGCGCGAGGTCATCTCTGATTCAGAAGTACTATTATCGCGTACAACGTTTGGATGAAAACTTGGCAGACTTCATCCAAGATATTAAATTCTATACTAGGGTATTTGCTCTTCATTTTCCTGAAGACCAGATTGTACAGGCTATTGAGGAAGGAATTTCACCATCTTATAGGTCATATTTATGTTTCGTGGCGTGCCCGCAAACTTTCTCTGAACTTGAAGCATTGGCCGTCTCAGCGGAAGGAGTTAGATACGCCGATACTTTGCGTGTCGCGAGAGAACCCCCGCCTTCCTTTAGTAATACTCGGCCTCCACCTCGCCGATCAGTCACACCTCGTAAATGTTACGCTTGCGGGTCGCCGGACCATCTTCGGAACAAGTGTCCATTGATCAAGTCTAGTGGGACAAGGAATGGAGCTGGTTCATCACAAGGCTGCTTTAAATGTGGGGCTTTCTCACATATCGCCAAGAATTGTCCCAATTCGAATAGCACTCCCTCCTGCTCACCTTCTGGTGCAACGTCCAACAACAATCAAAAGTGACGAGCGGCTTCGGCTGAGTCGACTAATTCATCTTCCCGAGACTCAGCCCCTGGTAAACAGTTCGAAAGTTCAGGGACAATTCAATCTGCAAATCCATCTTTTGAATGCCCCAAAGAGTGTCTTAGGATTGCGGCGGATACCCCCGCACCTGTTCCTTTTCTTAAGATTGAGTTAAATAACGAACCTATAACTGCTCTATTAGATTCAGGCAGTGTTTGTTCTATTATTTCGGCTGATTGGTATTCAAAATTGAAATCTGTTTTTAAGCTTCCTAACTATTGTTTGTCTGCGATCCAATATGTTTCGGCTAATTCATCTCCATTAGAAATTCTAGGTTATTTACACGTCAAAATTCGTATTTTTAAATTTACATGGAAAATCAAATTGTTTGTGGCCAAGCACTTGTCTTGCCCCATTATATTGGGAGCTGACTTCATTTCCTACACTGGTCTTGTGCTCGATCTTCAGAGTAGGTCGTGCACTTTCAAATTTGCCTCTAATTGTAAAATCCCATTATTGAAGTGTAATTCTGTATCATGTTCATCTATTTCGCCTACCCAGGATGAGATGTCGTTAGACCTTAGACATCTACCTGAGGAGCAGGCTGATAGTATTCGTAAGTTGTGTCAGTCGTTTCCAGAGGTGTTCTCTGAGACTCTTGGTGTTACTGACCTTATTGAATACAAAATTGAGGTCACGGATTCGATTCCTGTCCGTTTTCCACCTTATAGGCTATCTCCACCAAAAATGAAGGCTCTGAAAGAAATCATCGATCAAATGTTGAAGGATGGTATCATTAGGCCCTCTAAGTCGGCGTATTCTTCGCCTATTTTTCTAGTCCCGAAACCCCAGGGGGGCTTCAGGCCTGTCATTGATTACAGGGCTCTCAATCGGAAGGTGGTGTTACAATCTGTGCCCCTTCCCGACCTTCATTCTTGTATTTCATGGTTCCGTAAGGCCAAGTTCTTCACCATCTTGGACTTGAATCAGGCCTATAATCAAATTCCTCTAGCCGAAGAGTCTAAACATCTTACAGCGTTTGCCACGGACTGGAATTTATACGAATACAACCGCGTGCCTTTCGGGCTCCCCACGGGAGCAGCTGTACTCACTAGGCTGCTAGATAGGGTCTTCTCCGATATCAAATTTGAGTATTTGTATCACTACTTGGATGATGTCGTCGTATTTTCGGAGACCTTTGAAGAACATCTAGATCATCTGCGAGAAGTTCTCGATCGCCTTCGTAAGGCTGGGTTAACTGTCAAGTTGTCCAAGGTTGCCTTTGCTAAGCCCTCTATGTCATTCCTAGGGCATATTGTGT
Organism: Anabrus simplex; assembly: GCF_040414725.1. Classification (NCBI taxonomy): domain Eukaryota; kingdom Metazoa; phylum Arthropoda; class Insecta; order Orthoptera; family Tettigoniidae; genus Anabrus; species Anabrus simplex. The sequence goes on from NC_090265.1 coordinate 249,362, forward strand.
CACCTAATGGTGTTGCCGTCGATCATTCTAGAACACAGGCCATCCGTGATTTTAAACCTCCCAAGGACATTAAAGGTATCGCCAGGTTCATTGGTATGGTGAATTTCTTCAGGAAGTTTATTCCTAACTTCGCTAATAGAGCGCCGCCCTTGAACCTTCTTCGTAGGAAAGGCATCAAATTCGAGTGGGGACCTTCTCAACAAGCCGCTTTTGAAGATCTTAAATTAGCTCTCTGTAATGCCCCTGTACTTGCTATGCCCGATTTCTCAAAGAAATTCATCGTCCAAACCGACGCGTCGTCGTCGGCGGTAGCTGCAGTCCTTCTTCAAGAGACTGAACTAGGGAGGCGACCCATCGCCTATGCATCTAGGACCTTGTCGGCTCAAGAAGCCAAGTATTCTATCTATGAGCTCGAAGGGTTGGCAGTCTTATTTGCCTTAGAAAAGTTCCGTCTCTATCTGGAACACGTCAAATTCGACCTGGAGACAGATAATCAAGCCTTAAGCTGGGTCTTAGGTAGGCCGCGTCGTACTGGTCGTGTTGCCCGTTGGGCCATCCGTATTTTTGCCTTCCAATTCGATGTCAGGCATATCCGAGGTACCGAAAATGTTGTTGCTGATGGACTCAGCCGTATGTTTTCCAACGACGTCGAGACCCATGAACCGGTCGATAGTTCTTCACCTCCCGAGTCCATGCTATCTGATGTTAATGCCATCTTAACAGATGCTCCCATGCTCTTTAGGGATATCGAGAAATACCAACGTGAAGATCCGACGCTGGCTCCGATAATGGAAACCCTTTCTTCTGGGGAACATGTCGTCCCTTATGTTCTGAGGAATGGTGTTTTATGTTGCCCTTCGAGGCATGACAAGATGATGAAAGTTGTCGTTCCAGCTGTTCTTGTGCCTATGATCTTCAAATACTATCATGAGACCCCATTAGGGGGGCATCTTGGAATCTTTAAAACCCGTGAAAAGATTCGTGAAATGTTCATTTGGAAAGGTATGGACGGTGAAAACCGTGAACTAGTTAAGGCTTGTAAATCCTGCTTGCTTAGTAAACCCACCATGTCCACCAAGGTAGGCCTTTTGCCTTCTCATCAAGCGTCGCGCCCCATGGAACGCCTGTATATTGATTATGTAGGACCCTTCCCCCAGTCGAAGGGAAATGCCAACAAGTTCATCCTTGTATGTGTAGATGGTTTTACAAGATTTTCCTGGTTATTTCCGACTAAGCTGGCTACCGCTCAGTCCACCATTACTTGTCTAAATTCTATCTTTGCTTCTTTTGGTCCGTGTCAATATGTTGTATCTGATAATGCTAAGGCTTTTACATCTAATCTTTTTCGTAAATTCTGTTTCGACTTATCCATCTCTCATGTAACTACTTCTGCTTATTACCCTCAACCATCTCTGGCTGAACGGGTTAATCGTAATCTCAGGTCTGCACTTATTGCCTATCATCATGAAGATCATTCCAGGTGGGACACGTCCCTGCATTGGATAGCTTTTGCTTTGAATTCGGCGGTTCATGAATCTCATAAGTTTACTCCAGCTTCTTTGATGTTCAAGTTCGTTCCCAACACGCCGCTCTCTAACCTCTGGTCTCTGAGTGACATTCTACCCGAGACAATAGATCCGGATAATATTAAAGATCTTTGGAAGAAGGCTAAAGCCAATCTTAAAGTCTCCCATGAAAAGGTTACGGAAGGATATGATCGTGGACGGAGACCCACCCATTTGAAGGTAGGTGACCAGGTGATGGTCAAGAATTTTGTTCCCGCGGGCAAGCTTGCCCCCAGATTTCATGGGCCGTGTATCATTCTAGATTTCCTTACGCCGGTCACATTATTATTAAGTAATCCAGCCACCGAGAGGATATTTAGGGTTCACGTGTCGCAGGTGAAACCTGTATAATTTCTGTGCTAACTTGCCTTGAAAGGAATATGAAGGTTATATTTTTTTGAGTTTTCACTTTTAAGGCATTCTGCCCCTTCTATAATATTTTGTTTTATATGTAAGCTTTTGTAAAACCTTCCCCGATTCGTTAAACTGCCATCCTGTCGTGGCCACGGCCATTACCACGCTCCCGTCTCCTGCTCCACTACACACAGTGGCTTGCATTTTAAAAGAATATTTGCACGCCGCTGGCCCCTCAACCTCTCCACAAGCCTGTACCCTCAAAGAAGATGATAGTCCAACAACATTCTGCCGCCGAGCTTTAATGTTTCAGTGCCCCCGCAGCAGCGCGGCGCCGTACCGTTCCTGAGGCAGGGTTTGGGCCCGCCCTTCCCCAGAGAAGCCAACATGTGCACGGCGAGCCGGAGCCCTCCTCCCGGCCAAGGCTGATGTGCGGCGCACAACCTGTAACTGGCCCGCGACCTGCATGTTCACCGCGGGCGCGGCGTGTTTCAACACCACTGCTCCTCTCATAGTGCGGGCGAGCGGTATCTCAGGGTACTTGAGGGGTCCAAGCGGCCTCCTCTGGACACAAGCTGCAGCGGCCGGTCTGGCCATCCTATTTAATTAGCTACATGGGCAATTACTATCAGCAATTACTACACCTGGGAATTCAACAGCAATATCTGGTGGACTTAGAGAATTTTTCCTCAACTTTAAAAACTAAAGTTTTCCCTCTGAATTCAACCTTCTACAAACATAAAGATATTACTTCAGCTGTTACTAGGATAACTTTTTAAACTGGATCAAATCAAACTTCAACACTTTTGATAAATGCTTCTGCAATTTATCTCCATATCAACATCATAACTTGGACCTGGTTTTCAAATCAAAAGTTATGTTCTTCTGTGTAACCCCCTTGGAGGAACTTTTGGGGGGGGAGGTCTGTACCGGGTGGTACACCTCCACGCCGCTTATTTAAAATTTGCGCCAGTTGAAACTCCTCTGCTGGAGGAAGTCTGAACTTTATCTATGGTATTAATTTTCAACTTTCTCAGAAGATGTCACTACTTGGAAATTTTGGAGTTTTTGAACTGTGTCATTTTTGATGTAATTTTGTTTTGCTTGTAGTAAGAAGTGTGAACTTTCTCTTCTAGAGGACACTACTGAAGATCAACAATAGTGCACCCTAGTGCGAAGTGAAAGAACTGTTTCTTGGAGAAAATTTCAAAAGTTTGTTCTTTGCTAAATTTCTTTCAGTCATTATTTAAGTTGGCAATATTAACCCTTTGTTTCCCCTTGTTTTGAATTTAGCCAATCCCGAATTTCTTCAATTTATTTTCCACCAATTATGTGTTGTGTAGGGGTTTTCTCGGTTAGCCAATAAAGTTTGTTTTGGGAGGTTGTTCTCATTCCCCTAACGCCTCGAACTTTCCGCGAGAGTATATAAACTGCTGATTTTAGGGTCTCCGGGCCACTTCTGTTCCATCTTTTCGTGTGTTAAGTGCATAGCAGGGGGCGGGAAGCGCCTCTTTCTTCGGCGGCAGTCAACAACCAGGTAATGGCCGATTAATAACTTCTTTTCTTGCTTGCTCAGCAGTTTAACTCTCGGGGCGGGTCCGAAGTTTTTCCATTATGTAACCTTCCTTAAAATGTAAAGAAACTAGTATCTATTCTATCTTTTAAACAACATATTGGGATAGAGAGTGCTTAACCCTCTCGAGCTACCACTCATATTGTTTTGAGGTGAACTTACTTTTCAACCTATTCTTCTCTAATGTAATGTAATTTGTTTCATTCTAAAGTCACCTCTTTAGTATGGGATTAGCCCTTGCATTAACGGCCTAGTGCCAAGTAGGTTTTAAACAAGTGTGTTAGGAGTGCATGATCGCCTCCTCTCAAGCTGGTCTTTTAGAGGCCATGTAATTTTCATGTTTCTTTTCTTAATAGGCCTCAGTAGGTTGGGTATTTTACCCCTGTGTCTATGTCCTTTGAGGACAGCTTGAAAGTCGAGTTAGGTGTGGCCTTGTGATAGGCTTAAATTTTGAGAGCGGGTGGCTCTTTCTTGAAAAATGGTGTGTTGTATGCCTCGAGGAGGCTTCTCTGTGTAATTTGGAGCAAGTGCTCCTGGGCGTGAATGGGGTTTTCGGCCCCTTTTGTTGAATACTGTATATCGTAAAGTTGAGCTGATTGCTCAAGGATTGTGAGCGCGGGGCTCGAAGCCCAAATCCTGTAAATACTGTAATTGTACTTTTGTTGCCTTGCTACTCTGTACCTGCCATGTTTGTTATTTCTTGATTTTGAAAAGAAAATATAACCTTGTTAAATTTTAAATTCACTTTAATTTTGTAGCCTGAGACCTATTCACCACCCCGCACCTTCTTTCACCTCAATCTACCACAAAACACGGTAACAATAATAATAATAATAATAATAATACCGTTGAAATAATGTATCCCATGAATATGAGCTAACATAACCTTATATCATTGAAGAGTAAATATGCCTACATATCACCAGCTGTTGCGTGTAGTTAAATACGTCATAGGCCTATCCTCATTATGATTGTGTGAGAATGTAATAATAATAATAATAGTTACTCACCATTGAGTTATTAGTAAATCTGTAGTCTTGTCTTGGAATTGCACGTAAACATATCTGCCGCATAACCTCGTCTTTCGGAAACTTAATGCATGCACTTCGTTTTTACTGTTGGAATTCCCCTTACAGTTGAGTACGCAACACATCAGTACCATTACGTACAGCGGCATTAGCAATTGGCAGCATTAAACGAATTAAACTCTTCTAATTTCAGCGTTACATGGTAAAACTCCTTGCTGTGTTATTACTGAAAAGGTTCAAGCTTGCCTCCCGATTCTGACGTCACTATATATTCCCAGAACGGTTGTGAGGCCTTATAACTAGGACGTATTGCTGGAAGACATTTGCGGGAGTATAATGGTCTTGGGTTAAGCGTGTTGATGTCAGTTATCGTAATGTCTTTTTAGGGCATTTAAGGTAGCGAGATGTTGTATGGTTAATCCCCTCTATGTACTGCCCCTGAATAATAAGTGAGCTGTTTGGTTCATAACTTGGTCTGTTTGAAAGCACCTTCCCCTTTATATTGCTGCTTCAGGATGTGTGGTGTTGTATGTTTTCGGTACATTGCATGCCACTGCTGCTTGGGATGAAGATTCTTTACTTAAACTTTTCTTTTCTTTTATTGTTTTCATATTACTGGTGGTTATCTTTGCTGTTTCCGCTTTCATTATCACCACCGTTTTATTTATGTGTATGACATGGTAACCTTCTGTGTTTGTTTATGGTCCGCCAAGGCCCATTTTGTACTTTGTGTGCAGGCCATTTCTTTTCCTTCAGTTTGCGTCACTTATGCCATATCCTCCTTGGCATTCTTTCTTGGAGTTTCTGTGTTAATTATTGTGATTGTGTAGGTGGTCTACAGATAGGTTCGTGTGAATTGTTTTATTTATTTACCTTCCTTTTTGTACCGGGCGGTACACCTCCACGCCGCTAGTTCAAATATTGCGCCAGTTGAAACTTCTCTACAGGAGAAAGCCTGAACTTTAACAAACGGCATTAACTCAACGGTTCCTCGGAAGATGTCACTACTGTAAATTTGGTAATTTTGAAGTGTTCTGAACTGTGTCTATTTCGATTTGTGTTTGTTTGCTCCGTATCAAGAAGTTTGGACATTCTCTAACAGATGTCTCTACCAAAAACTATGATAACGTACTCTGGTGTAAAGGAATGTACTCTCCTGAAGAAATATTGTATTCCTAAGTTTTATTTTTACTAAATTTTGTTCTGTGGTTTGTGGGTTGGCAACAGTTATCCTTTCTTTCCGCCTGTTTTGAATTTAACCAATCACTAATTTTTGTAATTAATTTCTGACCAATAGTGTCTTTCTTTTTCGATGTTGATGTGTAACTTTTAGCTATCCAATAAAATTGAGGGGGTGTGTCTACTCATTCCTGAAAGGTCTCGAATTTTCCACGAGGGTATAAAAACTGCTGATTTTCTTGTCTCGGTGCCACTTCAGTAACATCTAACTTAGTGTGTGGATATGTAGCAGGGGGCGGGAAGCGCCTCTTTCTTCAAGCAGCAGTTCTTCTACAAGGTAATGGCCTTTTAACATCTCTATTTCTTGCTAGCTCAGCAGTTTAACTCTCGGAGAAGGTTCGAAACCTTTTATATGTAACCCACCTTTTTAAAATGTAAATTTCCTTTCAGTCTATGTAAAAACTACATATTTATTTCACTGTAAAGCGGGGATAGAGAGTGCTTCACCCTCTCGAACTCCCCTTCATTTTGGAATGGAGGTGATTACGTTTTCATAACCGTTCTTCTCTCCTTAAATGTAGTAAAGTTTTCTCATACGGGTCACCTCCCTAGCTTGGGATTAGCCCCTGTATTATCGGCCTAACGCCACATAGGTTTTAAGACAAAAACTTTGTGTAGGAGTGCAAAATTTACGCCTCCAACCCCTTTGCTTTGGGCCGGTAACTTAACCTGATGTGTTGTTTTCTTCATGCGAAGGCCCCGTAGGTTGGGTATTAATTACCCCTGTTTTCTTGTGTGCCTTGAGGGCAGATAGAAGTGAAGTTTTTGTGGCCTTTGAGAGGCTTGTAAAATTGAGAGCGGGTCTGCTCTTTTCCTTAACATTGTAATTAGGAGCTAGTGCTCCTTGGCATGATGGGGTTTTCTGCCCCTTTGTTCATTTGGTAACCTGGTAAAGTTGAGCTAATCGCTCAAAGATTGTGAGTGTGGGGCTCGAAGCCCAAAACATGATAAAAAAACCCTGAACGGGAAAAATTATTTTGTAACTGCCTTTCGTTGTTATTTCACCTAGTGGAAATAGTTGAATGTTGTTATCTGTTTTTTGTTGATTTTGAAAAGAAAATATAACCTTTGTTAAAGTTTTAAATTAACTTTAATTCTGTAGTTGAGACCTATTCCAGCCCGCGCCTTCTTTCACTTCTGCTGTTCCACAGATACCTCGGAACACTTTTAATAAACCCTCAGGGTTTAAGATAATACAAGACTAAGACTATATTCTTAAACATCTGTTTTGATGAGCTCTGATATATACTACAGCAAGCTTGTTCAAGACTGCTCTTTGTTACTGCACACGAACATTTTGTGAGTATTTATTCCTTATCCATTACTTGATTTTTGTTTACCTGCTTTCCTTATCTTATCCCCTGGTTTTCATTACTAAACTCCGTGTTTCCCTTTATCTTCCCTTTTCTTTCAGTATGCTAGTATTGTATTGTAGATTCAACTTCAAACGGTTTCCACGTTTGTTCCAGAGGAAATCCACGGGCCATCAGAATTTTCTTCGACTGCTGCGCATCTATACAACTCTGTGGTATTTTGTTTACTTCTGGTTGATTGCTTGGTGGGTATTATCATTGGGTGAGCATCTAGGTTACACTCATAAAGCAATATTCACCACTGATGATGATACTTGTTGTTTAAAGGGGCCTAACATCTAGGACATCGGTCCCTAATTGTACGAAATGAGACGCAATATAAAGACAATTTAAAAGTACAAAATCATCCACTAATCAGAATTCAAAACGCGATGACGAAGAATGAATGGATGGATATGAATTTAAAACAATCACTGGAACTGACCCGCAATGCCCTACATTCCCAGAAACTAGCGCTAAAAATAGTATTACTGACCGAGGGACTGCTTCTAAAGCACAGTACTGAGTCGATGTTACTTGTAGTCTAAAGGGGTCCAAAAACCAGGTAATGGGCCCCACATACTGGTACTCATCGCTATACTTGTCATGTTACGGTAGTAATCAAAAGTAGCGTACGCTCGCAGTATTCAACAAATTACGGTACTACCCGCTGGTAATGCGATACACACTTGTAACACAGACCTATGGTGTTTCTCACATTGCGGCGCCATTTACAGGCAACGCAAACCTATGGTGTTCCTCACTTAGGTGTACTAATCACAGGGACTCATACTATCCTGTGGTGTTCCTCACACATTGGGTACTAATCATAGTAAGGGAGACCCATGATATTGATCATATAGTGGTACTAATAATAGGTAGGTACTGTAAAACCCACCCTCTATCACACACTGTCGCTACTAATTACAAACCTATTGTGTACCTAGCGTAGTGTTACTACGCGCAAGTAAAGGCGACCCATGATGTTCCCCGCATGGTGGTACTAATTACAAGTAGTCTCATGGTTCTAATTCGATAATCCCTTGGTAGGCCCTTCTAGTCACCTCTTATTACAGGCAGGAGATACCATGGATGTATTCTTTGCCTGCATCCTCCACCCACAGGGGGAATAGTCACCACTACTGCATATAGAAATAGAAGGTGATATTTCTCATTAATATCCAGGTTGTCTCTGACTCAGATCTCATAATAAGAGACCTTTTACACAGGACAGGCTCTGGGCACAATACTTAATAACAACAGAATTAGAACTGACTTTGAGACTGGACGAATGAATGGTGGGTTTCTTCTAGGTGACAATGACTATCTTTTATTGACGTTTTTACCGAAACAATTCTTAGAACACAGATGTGAGCTCCAAGAAGATAAAAGAAAGCTCATCAAAGAGCCAGGAATTGTGCTGAGAAAATGTTTGGTGGGTGGAAGAGGTATTCTCAATCCCGAGCTTTGGGCTTCGTACCACTTAGGATTATCATACCTCAACCATTCATCACAACATTACAGCGATTTGCAGATTCGTTGAGCCCTACAACCCGGATAAACGACCAAGCAAATCTCACAGAAGGAAGAAGTGAAGGGAACTGCCTACTTGCCTTACATTCACAACACCACAGATCGAATTGCCAAGGTTCTCCGTAAACACAATATAAAAACCGTGTTTGGCACCGCCACTAAAATTGCTCACAGTCTGAGTAAAACCAAGGACAAATTGTCCGCACTCCTACATCCTGGGGTATACGAAATTCCCGGTACGTGCAGTAAAGTACACATCGACCAAACATGCTGGTCCATTGGTACCCGTATCAAAGAACATGAACGTAATACTCGTCTCAACCAACCTGACAAATCGGCAATAGCTGAGCACGCTCTATCGTCGGGTCATGATGTCATGTTCCAAGATGCTCGAGCTCTTACCCACACTAGACACTACAGGTCCAGGACTATACGGGAAGCTGTGGAAATACGTAGTAATCCTAACAATTGCAACAGGGACATCGGCTACCAATTAAGTAATACCTGGTTGCCAGCCGTTAAGAATTTGCGTAGGTAGTTCCCTTCCCTGCCCCTTCACTATTGTTATTTCGTCTCGGTGTTTTCCAAATTCGTCGTTCCTCGTCACCAGATGTTTCATTCCAGGCTTATGTCTATGTCTTACACCTGTCATATAGTGCTGGGCAACGCTCTCGCTCGAGACTCTCGAGATTGACGTCGCAAATCTCGAGACTCTCGCGAGAATCTCGAGACCGATCCTTCTGTAGTGCAAGCTGTGCGACGTACTAGTAACTACGACTGTAAACTTTATAGTATACCATTGGCAGTTATTGCGTGAAATAACGTTCTCTTATGAAAATGTGTGAGCCAATAAATTTTAAATGTAACAAAGGCTTTTCAGTCTGTCAAACACACAGCAAATACAATGTAAAGTATAACACTATAAACATACCTGTAAAATACACACTAACTTACAAAGAATGACATGTTTCGTTCTACAAAAACATCCTCAGATTCTATCAAATCACTGAAAAACAACCTTGTATATGTACATACTTATCTAGACTGCCGATGTTAAGTCCGTTGTCACCAAACACTATTTCATTCTTAACAAAACAATAAATTTTGTCAAAAGCCTGGAAAAGTACTGCATGTTCAACTATGAACCCCTTAATACCATTAACGAAAGTGAAAAAAAATGTCAGTATCTTAAACTGTTCACGACCTATTTGGGGTGGACGTCTTAGCTGAATAACCGTGCATAATTTGTGAATAACTGTAGATAGGATGTTCACCTACTTCGATACTAGAGGCGTGCATTATTCAAACGAGAGACGGAGAAGATGTGGTTTGCTACATATGCAACCACCATTACACTTGAGTGGAACGTGTAATCTAAAATGTGCGACTTTGCTCCAATTCTTTCAGCAGGGGTGATGGGCAACGCTCTCGAGACCGATTTTCGTGTGCTGCGAGCTGTGCGATGCGACGTCCCAGTAACTATGAGTGTAAGCTTGATAATTATCAGCAGTTCTCATATGGAAACGTGTGTGACGATAAATTTTGTCAAAAGCCTAGAAAAGCACTGCATGTTGAACTATCAACTCCTTAATACCATTAACGAAAGTGAAGATAGAATGCCAGTACCTTAAACTTTTCACGAGTTATTTCAGGCGGACTTCTTAGATGAATAAACCATATAATTTGTTAATAACTGTCAGTAGGATGTAAACCTAAGTGCAATAAGGAATTATTCCCTTGTCACCAAAATATCGGTAAACACAAGGAGTGGTCATGTGTCATTGAATGCGGGGTCTGATAACGATGAACACCTGCCTGTCGGAACAATTGGAGCTAAGTGAAGCATTTTAGATTGCACATTCCACTCATGCGTAATGGTAGTTGCATATGCAACAAAGCGCATCTTGCCCCGTCTCGAGTTCGAATAATGCACGCCTCAAGCATCCAGTTACGTGCGCCTAAAGTAGCCGACACGTCCTGTACTTGAACCACTCATTCGTGTACTTACCAGTGCATACAATGACCGTATGCGTATCCTTACTAATTATGTTATATTGAGTCAAAATAGACCTCGGTACATATGAACGCCCAAGTGGCTTATTGACACGTGTTTACGAAATGGAGAAGGCCCGTGGTTGGCTATTCGTATACTCGGCACATACATCATTCAGCTCCGACTACCTGTAGGCCTACGACACGCTGCTCGCCGCACAATGAGGGAACAACGCTCTCGAGATCTCTCGAAATTTCTCGCGAGAAATAGTGCCTGCGCTAGTCTCGAGACTTCGTCTCAAACTTCCCATCACTACTGTCATATGTTACGCAAACACGTTATGTGAACCGCTTAGTCTGATGGTTCGGTCAGCTTTTGCTTTGAACGTTAGCATTGTGCCACCTCCTAGGGGACATCTCGTGGTGAATGAACGTACCATTTCCGCTTCTACTTCTATTATAACGTTCCAAATTCTAAAGGGTCATTGTTTAAGAAGCCGTTCTCGTGGACAGTCGAGAATTCTTCTGAGGACGCGGAGCACCGTTTTCTGGGAAACGTTAAGAATTTCACCTTATTTTCTTGACATGGCACAAGCCCAAAAGCCTATACAATATCATGTCTATAAGTACGGGCAGTGAAAGGATTAATGACGACAAGAATGATAATATTTGTTCCAGTACATTTTATAATTTTTCCAGTATATGGTTCAAAATTCCAGTACTTCCGGTATCAGTAGACACCCTGTGTAACACGCAATGGATACAGAACCCATGATAAACTCTGCCCAATGGAGGAGCATGCTCTAGGCTAGTCAAAGCCTAGATCTGCTCAAGACAGTGCTCAGAGGCCCGCATTAAGCTGCTAAGAACTGATTCAAAACATTTTTTTGAATATTAAAAAGTTATACAGAATGAGTTTTGGTACAATCATATAGACATGTTTTCAAAACTGGCCAGGTTTCGGTTAAGGTTGTCTTTGTTATTTCATGGCCCATATTGTTAGTAATTAGTCCTGTAACTAGGCATACGATATTCAATTACACTTCCATTTGTGCAAGTCATGCATGCAGGGAGCGGTAGTAGTATCGCGGGCTAGGTAACAAGGTTGAACGTTTCCGCTGGCTGGCTGGAAGTGACCCCATAATTCCCATCCAATCCTACCCATGGGTCCCCTTACAGGCCTAAATGGGAGTGGGTCAGGTTGAGTGGAGCCACGCTCTCTTATTTGTGAAGCTAATATTGATGGGATCCTTCCAGTGCGTTAGGTTTTGCCTGCACTAACCTGACTGGTCGCTTGCGATACAGCTGCTTTCCCACATTCGCACATCCTTTCTTGCATATAATATACAATATAAATTATTTTAACAGTAATATAAACTCAATATCTACACCAACTCAGATATTTGTAATCTGTATTCTATAGACATTCTCACCCACACTCTTGTCCCGTTGATGAGTCACCTGTTCATACTATTATTCAGCCAGTGCACTCTCACACTCATCCTTGCTGCCTTGCTCTCACTCGTCCTCCATTCACCCTATAATAATTTACACTGATACGCAGCTTCATTTAATATGAAAATAGAGACACACACAAAAGAGGATTCATTGACAGTTGCGCATTGAACTATCCGATATACACTTCACATGCACAAACAGTCACACGTAGCACTTCTGTCTGCCTTCATACTCACTAACACTGTCACACGTAGCACTTATATCTGCACTTTGCACTACACTGTACTGGTGGTGTACCGTAATATGTTCTACGTAGCAGATACCTAATAATGTCCGAGATGCACAAACAGTGTAGCGCTCTCGCGTTTGCGACATCCCAAGTGCCGAGCGAGCCCATGACAATACTTCCAGTCGGACGTTGTACCTGGCATCTCGAAGGATTTTTGCACTGGGCTCGTATTAGATTATCTTGAGGTCACGAGCCTTCTGCAATGCTTCATAGCCATCCTCGAAGGCGACGTCGACAATGGCAACAGTCTTCGTGTTGTTATTCACCACGACAAAGTCAGGCCTTTGTGCCTGGATGTGTGGGGCGATGTTGGCGGGCTCTTCGAAGGGGACTTGCCGGTTCTTCCTGCAGGTTCCAGTTCTGGTAGGAATGGCCTTGATAAGTCTCTCAAAAATCACGTCGTGACGCCTCTGGATGGTGGTGTGGGGTGGTGGTGATTATTGTTTAAAGAGGAAGTACAACTGGGTTGGCAGTCATTTAAGACATGGGCCGTCATTTCCTCTCTGTGGCCACATCGTCGGCAACGAGAGTTATCATTTCCTTCGTTAAACCCACGGTAGCTGTTCAGTGGGAGCACTCCTAGGTGCATTCGGTGGATGAAGCGCCAATCCGCGAACCTCGTGTACCTTCCAGATTGAAGAAGTGGTTGGAAGGTACGTTGTAGGACGAGGTTCGCATCACCTTGCCCTGATCTGGCTTCTTCATTAACAGCCTCCAGTGTTCGGTTAAACAGCTGCAGAGCAGTCCTGATGTCCCAGGACACGATTCTTCATCGGTGATGCTCGTTGTCTTGACTGGATGGGGAAGATGGAGCTCCCATCTCTTCAATTTCTTGGCTCATCCCCAACAGAGACCAGGAATCTTCGCTTGGAGTAGGTGCGTTGCAGATCATGCGTTGGACCACAGTGTCCCTACATCTCCCAAAGGGCTCCTCCATGGAACCTGAGAGATAAGTGGCGATGGCTCTCGCCGGATCTTCCTCTTCACCGCCAGGTGGAGTCCCTTAAGTGTCAGTTTTGCGATGCTATCATCCGCGGAACTTAGCAGCCTAAATACGTGGCTAATTGCTGCTACGTTGGCGATGTCTGCAATCGGTGGTAGTCCAGCGCCACCTTAGCACATCGGCAGGTACACGTACTCTGGACTGGCACGCTGGGTTATGTGTTGGACGGACTTTCTTCATGGAGAACGGTTATGAATCCCCGGGAGATGGAAAATGCAATAGTGAGCGAAGTGCTCTTCCTCAGATGAAGAAACGCACATTTCGGCGGCTTGAAGTAAGGGCCGCGTCAGTGAGCAGTGCCGTCTAGGTTATCCAGCATGGTCTGCATGTGCGACAATGTCATCTGCAAATGCCAGTACAGATATGTTGCGTCCCCTGATGTTGTAGCCGCAGTGTCGCTGGTGGAGGTCGTTACTATGTACTCCATGACAATGTTGAACAAGGTCGGCGAAAGGGGGCAACCTTGCCAAACACCTGAGTTGAAGGGGATGGGTCGAGTTTGCCTCGACGTGGACTGGATCCAGGTGGTGCTATCGGTCTACAGGTCCCGGATGATGTTGGTGATGTGGGGACCTGCATTGATAACCTCTAGTACCCCGAAGATTGTGGAGTGGGGCACTGAGCCGAAGGCGTTAACGAGGACAAGTCATTCGAACACGACCTCGTTTCCAGTTCTCCTCGCGTCCACCACGATCTCCTGAAGAACGAAGTTATGCTCGAGGCATCCCTCAGCAGGCATGAACCCCTTCTGCTCTAGAGAGGAGATGATGTTCTCCGCCGCAGTTCTTGCTGGTCTCAAAGCGAGGATGGAGCAGTAGAGCTTCCCGTACTATTGCATGCTAGTTGGAGAGGTATTCCCAGTTGCCTTCCTAGTAGATCAGCACAGTCCTGCTCTCCTTCCACGTTGATGGCACCCTGGAGAACCTGAGGCATACGTTGAATATCGTCGAAAGGGGGACCCCGTTCTTGTCTACCTGACGCCAGTTAGAGTAAGTCAGAGAGTCAAGTCCAGGCGCGGTCTTGGGTGCCTTAGATAGTTTCCTTGCGACTTGCTCCAGCTCTTCATGGGTGGCGGTGCAGAATGGGGATTCCTGCTTGAGGACTTGCCTCATAGCATTCCTCCGGTCAGCTCGGTAGAGGCGCTGAAGCCTGCTGGCTTCCTTCCCGTCGAATTGTGGCACCCCAAGGCATCGTCGCTGTGGACTGAATGACGAGTCGCGATTCGGCTGTTGGTTTCCGTCGCTCCTCGGCTCGTTCGCAGCAGTTGGTGGTTTAGAGGTGCTGCTATGGACGGCTTCGGCGAGGTCGCCGCAGGCTTTCTCAATGTTTTCCCAGTCGATGTTGCAGAACACCTCCAGCCATTGTTGCTTGGTAAGGTCTCGTTGGCCAGTTGGGGAGACGTCGTCCTGGCTGAAGGCTGGTTGATGTTCATCGCCTAGAGGTAGAGGTGAGGTTGTGGTCGGGATAGTCGTGGCAGGATCGTGGGTTGGAAGGATGTGTTGTGGAGTCGAGGGGATAATACATTGGGGAGAGGATGCAGGCGTCGCATGTTGAAGTGAAGCGTTTGGGTTGCCACATCAGTCATTCCGGTTGCTGATGTCATCGTCCAGTGACGGCGCCGTTGTTGTCGTGGTGATTGGGCGGGCCTCGCTCGGTGATGAGTCCCATGGCGTTGAAATATTGCCGGCGCTGGTGGTAGGCTGGGGTAAAGCAGCCTGGGTATCCAAGATGTTGTTTTCGTCCCGCGCAGGTGCCTGGGTGGAGCCGTCTGCGTTCCGGACAGGAGCCTTGATGGAGCTGGTCATCTTCGACACGGTGTTTGGGGTGCTGGTTGACTCACTTCAGATGGCGAGGTGTTGTTGCCTGTGGGTGACGGTATAATTGTGGTAGGGATTAGCAGTCCGGGATTCGGGGTGTCATGGATGTTGAAATTGAAGGATTTGACTTCGGGGAGGGGTACCAGGCGTTGCAGATCCCGTTGCAATGCTGTCGTTGATAGTGAGGCGACATCTCGGTGGGGTATCTGCCTCCAGAGGTTCGCCTCTGTGTTTCTCCCCCACAGTGCTTCCCGGCCAGCTTCCTGGCATAGCGGTTCTTTCTGGTTTCGAACCGCTGGCCGCAGCATTCGAACATCACGCCCAGTTCATTGCCCTTCTCCAACATGGAACTTACAAGTGTCCTCATACCTCCTGTAGGACCTCTGCGGCACAGTGTACATCTGGCATGGCCACTTCTCTCTGGTAAACTAGAGCTCGGTGTGTGGGATGGTACCGGTGCGCTGTCCTCTTCTACCTGAAACAGGAGAAAATACAGCAGCATCCACATTGAGGGTGTTTGAGTGGGATACTCAAGGTGTTGAGGCTTCGTCTGTCTGTGGGGCTAGGGGGCACCCCAGCTGCTGCCCCCTCAGGACAACCAATCAAATTGTTACCGGAGCTCATCATCCCCTCACAATGTCACTGCCGGAAATATCCGTACAATCGGACCGCTGCACTTGATGAAAGTGCCGATTCACTTAAGCACTAGCTCCTCAGTCACTCACTCGCGCAGACACTCAATCCCAATTTCGCTATTACTCCAAAACTCAACCTCTCGCTATTTCATACAATCCCACACACTTTCTCATGGTTTCATACAGTCCCACTTATCCCACAGTGTGTCCCGCACTAACAATCACTCACAAACACCCGCCCACACTCTCCTTCACTCAATCTGTCAAATTCACACAATCCCACTTTTTCTCCCTTATCCCACACTCAAAAATTCACTCTAGATACTCCCAGGCACTCACTCTACCAGTTCCCGCCTATCCCACACTTATCCTACAATCAAACCCACCCAATTCCACACTCAAAATCGCTCGCAGATGCTCTCGGGGCTTGCTCTGGCAATTGAAAACTATCCCACCCAATCCCAAACTCAAAATCGCTCAGAGATACTCCTCTGCACTCGCTCTGGCAATTTCAAACTATCCCACTCACACTCCAGTACTCCCTTACACACCCGCAGGGACTCGCGGATCCTCTCCCACGCTCAACCTGTCAACACACCCAATCCCACACTCCCCGCCACTCACTCTACCAGCACCGCAAGCTCAACGTTATCCCACTAGCAATCCCACACATAGAATGACACTTTTGTACTCTCCCTTATACTGGTGACCCAATCACACTTATACTCTGGCACTCTCTTGTGCTCAGGCACTCTTCCCACATTCACTCAGTAAATCCCACGCAATTCCACTTCCCCCACACTATTCCACTCTTGCTCCTACAAGTTCACACACTCCCACGCTCAGTTGCTCCCCCTCCCTCACACTCAAAACCTGCTCCCACCAATCACTGTTCCCTTCCTCCTTTCCCTTCCCGCTTTCACTATCCCACCCACTCCCACACCACTCAGCCGCGTGGGGTTGCCTCAGGGTAAGACCCTATGCCACCAGGAGCCTTGACCAACTCGCCGGACCATGATAAGCGCGGAAGTCTGAACGTCTTCAGACCCACAGTAGCCGGGTCTACGCCTCACTGCTGGTCGTGGACAAGCCACGTAAAGACCGCTTATTCAGCCTCTAGCAAATAAGTGAGCATTGCTCTTACCAACCAGGTTAAAGTGTTTTAATAATAATATTTAAAAACACACATGTCAAGAGTTTTAATGATATATAAAACAATTCTGCTGGTATTTCAGTACGAGTATTTACAATAAATGTCCATGTGGCTCGTTTGCTACAATTCGTCATGTTAACACGTATCATGAAAGAAAATATATAAATAATGATTCCTCCTTAAACTGGGCATTCGTCCATCTGCAATCATGCAATCATTCATTCTTGGCAGTGCAGTCATAACAAGGCTTCACAACATCGATGTTTGAAGGCTTATGGATGTGGTCCAACATTCTCCCACCCATTCGCCCCGTGACCCCTTAAAGGCCCAAGTGGGAAGGAGGATAGTTGAAGGCCCTGCCCACTCATTTTCCTGACAACATGCGTATGTTTGTTGGACCCTTCCAGTGCACTAGGCCTTGAGCTTGTTGACTTAACTATCTAAAGTCAGGACACTGCTATCACCCTCCATTTTCTCACGCACGTGTACTTACAAACAATGATAATATAGATACATATTTACATTGCAACGCTGGTCTTCTTACAATGTGTTGCTAGGCTACTTCCTTGCATACTGTCATCCATGCATCGCTCCAATCCATTCATCTCAACGCACTCTGGGTGGACATCCAACTAGTCATCCTTCTACGCTGTCCATTAACTCACCCATAGTCCAAGACATGACTCAGTCACATGTGTGCACCTCAATCATACACACCTGCATGCACTCAATACGCACAACCTATAATACATACAATAATAGATATTAAAATGAAAGGAAGCGTGACACAATCATAACCACTACCGCACAGTAGCGCTTTAGCGCTCTTCAATCAGATTCACAGAGACAATCACTTCACTGGTACACGCAAAAACACTATCATTAAATTACACCGCTGCCGCCTAGGTGGATTGGTGGTGTCCCGTTACGTGTTCCACGTAGAGGTCCCTAGACCATCTTATCGTGTCCGAGACGAAGAGGTTTACCATTATTTTGGCATAGCTCCTAGCGATGCCAAGGTCGTGTATAGTTCTTGTGTTCGCGCTGTCCCACGTTCCTTGCGAGCCCACAAAGTAAGCATCGAGGAAGACATTGTAGCCGGCGTTCCTGAGTATGCCCGCAGATGACTCATACTTGGTAATTTTGAGCTCACGAACCCTCTGCAGCGACCGTCGTCAAAAGGGATGATGACATCAACGATGGTTATTGTCTTCCTGACGTCGTTGATGATGGCGAGGTCAGGGCGCAGCGATTTCAATTCATCGCTGATGGTTTGCAACGCTGTCGATCCTACCAGCTGCTCAAATGGTATAAACTGGTTCTTGTTGCTCGCCCCAGACTTTGCATGCACCGCTTTGGCAAGACGGTCCAGGATCACGTCGTGCCGCCTCTGGATGGTGACGAGGTGCGGGTGGCAGTGATTAAGGACGTGCGCCGTCGTTTCTTCAGGATTTTCACACTTGTGGCAACGACAGTCGTTGATTTCCCGTTGAAACCTCCGGCAGCCATTGAGGAAGTACTCCAAGACCGGCTCGATGTATAAAGCACCAGTCGGCGAACCTTGTGTACCTCCTGGACTGTAGAAAGTGGTTAGACGTCACATTCCGGGAGGACGCTTGCTAAATTTTGCCCTGGTCAGGTTTGCTGGTGAGCCTGTGCATGTCATGCTCCGTCAAGCAGTTCCGGAGCAATCTTGCCATGTCACGGCGCAATACCTGTTCGGTGATGTTAATGTTCTTCTCTGGGTGGGGAAGGTGGAGTTCCCACCGCCGTAGAGTTTCGGCCCATCCCTATTTAAGGCCGTCACTCTTGCCTGTAGCCGTCGCGTCGCAGATCTGACGTAGGATCAGAATATCCGCATGTCCCATGGTGTCAGATCCCAAAGAATCCTCTTCCTGACAGCAGCCCAAAATCCCTCTTGTGCAAGTGAGGCTATGCTGGCATCGGATGATGTTAGGAGTCTAAATACAAGATTAATGGCTACCAAATCGGAGACGTCCGCCAGCGGTGGTAGACCTGTGCCACACTGGCCCATCGGTATGTAAACTACCTCCGCACTGGCGCGTTGCGGGAGGTTCAAGGCAGCTTTGGCACCAGACCTTATCTTGGTGTCTAGTCGTCGAAACGAAGTCTTCTTGACCCTCGTGATCCACAGCGTGAACTCGAGCTGTGAGACAGAGAATGTTCTCACAGCATCGAGTTTTTGCCATGGAGCCAGGGGACTGCTGAAGATGGCGTAGACCTCCTGCTCAATACGCTCAATGGCATAGTTGGATGTCTGGTCTACTCTGAAGCCTGTAGGGACTCCAATGTGTTGGTAATGGTCTCCATCACGAAGAGTCTTCATAGCTCCCCTGGAGATACAGAACTCTGTGTTCAGAGTAGTCTTCTTCCTGAGGTGCAGCGATGCAGATTTTTGCGGCTTGAACTGCAAGTCGAGCCAATTCGCCGTGCTGCCCATCTTCTCTAGCAAGGCGTTCATGCTCGCCTCCGACTTAGCCATGAGGGTGACGTCATCGGCGAATGCCAGGACGGATACAGTCTGGCCCCTGATGTATCCGTCGGTGTCACAGGTAGTCGTCGCGGCGCCCAGGAGGTATTCCATCACAATGTTGAATAGGATGGGTGAGAGCGGGCATCCTTTATGAACTCCGGCGTTAAATGGGATGGGCTTGGTGTCTCCCGTCGTGGACCTGATTCTAGTGGAGCTGTTCGCATCGAGGTCCCTCACGATGTCGATAAGGTGGGGACCAGCTTCGATACGCTGTAGAGCCCTCAAGATGGTCGAGTGAGGTGCGGATATGAATGCGCTGGCCAAATCCAGCCAGACTATTATAACCTCCATTCCATTTCACCTGGCATCCACTAAGATTTCCTGGAGCACGAAGTTGTGCTCGAGGCAGCCCTCCGTCAGCATGAATCAGTTTTGTTGCAGGGAGATGATGATGTTCCCCATAGTGAGTTTCCCCAGCCTGGACGCCAGAATGGCGCAGTAGATCTTCCCAATGCAGTTCGAGAGCGCGATCGGTCTCCAGTTAGAGAGGTCAGACTGGTCGCCCTTCTTGTATACCAGTACAGTCCGACTCTGCTTCAATGTCGATGGCACCCGAGAAAATCTCAAACATAGGTTGAATATTGATGCGAGGAGGACTCCGTTCTTGTTGACCTGCTTCCAGTTGTTGTAAGATAGGGAGTCAGGTCTCGGCGCGGTGTTAGGTGCCTAGCTGAGCCCCGCAGCGACTTCATCAGGAGTGATTTCGTCGATGGGGTTCACGGAGCCCTCGATTCTCGGGATCGCATCTGGGACAGGGTCAATGGTGCAGCGATCCCTAGTCCGGTAGATTCCCTCGAAGTGCGTCTCTAGCTCTTCTTTAGAAGCTGCACAGTAGGGGGATTCATGATAGAGGATCTGCCTCATGGCCTTCCTTTGATCCACGCGGTATAGTTTTTTGGATCCTGGCGGCCTCCTCAGCGTTGAATTGTGGTTCTCCCTGGCGTCATCGTCGACATGAGGGGTCTAGAGCTAGCTGGTTGGTGACTTCGACACTCTTCGACACGTACGCAGCATCGTTGCGTTTATCTCTCTCGCTGCGAGCGGCTTGGGTGAACTCCTCGCAGGTGCGCTCGAAGACCCTCACTCGGTGATGTCCTTGAATTTCTCCAGCCATTCAGTTGGGAACTGGCTGAATTGATAGCTTCCAGTTTCTTAAGCGGCGTCGTGTTCAAGGTTGGTGATATCCAGGGGGTCATTATCTCCTCCTTGGTGGTCGCTTGGATTCTGAGGCGCTCAAGTCGTCGCCGTCATCGTCGTCATTCTCGTGGGCTTCGTATACGTAGACTGGTGGGGCTCGCTAGGTGAGGCGTTAGTAGGAGTGTTCGGTGCATCAGCGTCGGTGAAATGTTGATTGCCACAGTCCTGCATCTCGTTCAGCGCGTGGGCAGTTGATACTGGGTCGGAGTCCCTGGAGAGGTCTGCAGCTAGGGTGACCAGGGACTCCTCCGCAGGGTGGTCGTCGGCTGCCGGTATCGCTGGGGGGATGGTGAAGTCCTCCGTAGCTGGCGCATCTTTAGTGCCTAGCGGCTGAGATGCTGGCTGGGACTGTCAGGGCAGGATCTCGGAGCTCATGGAGAACAGAGCGGGTGTTGAAGCATGGACTACTAGGAGGGGTGCTAGTCGTAGCTGGCTGGTTGATGTTCAGGTTGCTCATCCACGTCTGTCAGTTTGCCGGTGCCTTCCTCCCCCAGCATCTCATGGCAACCTGAAGTCCAGGAGCTGGTGGTCGGTCGACCGGTTGTGGTCCGCTTCCCATCCTGGGTAGAGTTGCTTGCGCCCCGAACACGTTTCAGGGAGGCGCCCGTCGATCAATTAACGCTGGTCCGGCGTTCTCTGGTTCTTCTCCTGCCGGAGGTCGGCCTGGGAGTTGTGATAAGGCAGTGGATGGGACTGTCGTGGCAGGATTCGTGGGTAGATGGATGTTTGGGGTGGCGAATGGAATGCTCTCAGCGGAGGGGTTCCAGGCGTATCAAGGTGTTGGTCGGGGGCGCCGTAGGTGGTGAGGCGGCACCTCGCTGGAGCTTCCGAGTTCAATGGTTCTTGGTGTTTCTCCCAATGCTTGTTGGACTGCTTCTTTGCGTATCTATTCCTAGATGTGTGAAACTGCAGGCCGCAGCCTTCGAATATCACATCCAGTGCGCCTCCCTGCTCCACGTGATCTTCATACTGTTTGAAGTTCTTCTGAGGCGCAGTGCAGCTTGGCCATGGCTACTTCGCCGTAGTGTATGGTAGCAGGACGTAGAGCCGGGTTCCGAAGCGATTTCCCCACCTGCAACTGGTAAAAGTACAGCAGCATCGGCGTTTAGACTTGGGGTAAGTTCCAGGTGTCTACGCCCACCACAAAGGCTGGGGGACACCCCTGCACCGCCCATAAACGAGCCAGAACTCATTCTGCCACTGTTCACGCGCAGTACACACTACTCACCAGTTCCCACAATCACTCACTCACACCAACCACTAAGCTATGTTCACTGTCAGACAGGCACCAGGTGCTTAATCAACCTCAACCAGCGCTCCACAACTAGTCCCACACACTCCCACTCACTCCACAAGAATCCCACTCAATTCCACAAAAGTCCCACGCACTTCCACACGTATCCCAAACTCTCTCGCACTTATCCCACTCAATCTCACACACTCCCACGAACTTCCAAATTTATCCCACACCTAACCCGCTCAATCCCATACAATTCCCCACTTATCCCACATGTCCACGCTCCGCACTTCCTTAAACTCACTCACTTAACCTCACGATAGTCCCGGCTATCCCGCCCTTATGCCCACTCACTCCCACATTCGGTCTCGTTCCCCACTCACACTTATCCCACACTGTTCGTTATCTGACACAAACTAGCACTTACCCACACATTCGCTCTAAACTCTCTCGTTCCCCATCTCTCACTTGCAATCAGACCCGCTCCTACCACTCACTCTTCCTCTCCGTCTTTCACCATCCCACTCGTTCCCACACACTCCGCTCAGCCACGCGAGCCGCGTAGGGTGAAACCCTGTACTACTGGTGGCCTGAACCGTGAATAGCGCGGGTCTAAGTTTTTAGACCCGCAGTGGCCAGATCATTGGCACGCTCCCAGCAGCAGCAGGCGAGCCACACCTAAGGATCACTTGAACGACTCTTAGCGACCAAGGACAGCACTGAGTTCACAAGCTTATTAAAGTAGCTACAAAAAATCAAACTGATACGAACACGACGTATCAGATATTAAGCTGAAAAGAACAGACAGGGGACGCCTTTCGTTAGCTTATTATAATAAACTGATGTTGGTCCGCCATTTATTGATCTATTTACAATTTACAGTGTTGTTACGCCCTTCATCAAAAAATTAAATTTACATTATCCTTTACAATTTTCACAAATTATACAATATGTACAGAAGCCCGTCGCCACCGGCACCATCAGGATTCAGTCCTGATCCGCCTTAGGGGCCGAGTTCAGGTGGGCCATAAATATGTCCCTACTATACCTGATGGTGTCGCTCACGATGAGCTTTTTCATCATCTTGCCGTACAAGCGGCTGCCAATACGGTTGATGAATTTGTCGTTGCCTGTGTCCCAGGAGGCTAAAGCTCCGACAACGCCGGGTTCTATGCTCACCTCCCTATACCGTTCGAGTAGCGCTCTTCGTAGGGGCTCATATTTGGTCCCGTTGAGTTCCCTTGCTTCGTCGGTGGTTGTCGAATGTTACAGTGACGTCGATGATGGTGTAGACGCCACTGCGGACTATTACCAGGTCAGGTCGGTGGTCAATGTTCGGCACGGGGCAGTGGTTTTTGAAGGGAACCGAGTGTCTGAAGGTGGCTGCTCAAGATATTCCATCCACTATGAGGTGTCGCTGCAGCATGGTGTCTGAGTGTGTCATGCAGTGACACAGGACGTGAGGGAGAGACTCCACCCACTGGCCGCAGACACGACAGTTCTGCTCCTGCTGACGGGCGTTGATCCTTCAGGGCTTGGCATCGTTCAGAGGGTTGAGGTTGAGCCAGGCCTTGTGTATGAAGCGCCAGTCTGCGAAGCGGGTAAATTCGCCGGTGGTGAGAAAGTGTGAGCTTACTCAACCCGCTGCCGCGACACATTCCATAGATTTGCCCTGGTTCGGCTTCCGCTGCAGTTCTTGTTCCCTGTCAGCTCGTCGGGCTTTCTTCAGGGTCTTCAGGAGAGTCAGGCTTTTGGTGGAGGCGACTGACTTCTCAAGCGAAGTTACCACGGAGCATCCGTTGTCGAACTGCCATGTCACAGCCATCCTGCTGGAGGCGAGTTGGGCTACGGTCCAAGGGTTTCGATAGTGGTTTGTACCGTGCCTGTACACATCCTCATTGTTGCCAGATAGGTAGGCACCTCGATCTTCGTTGGTGATCCCCCTGTGCAGCCGCTGGGTGATGGCAGTGAGCTCATCTTTTGCCATCCTTTTGACCACCCGATCCCTCGTTGTCAACAGCTTGAAAGCGTTGTCTATGAGGACCAGGTCGTGCTCGTCGGCAAGGGTGGGAATGCTGCAAGTGCCGGCACAACGACTGCAGTAGATGTAGTCATTTGTGGCATTCCCTGGGAGCGAGTGTCTTCTTCAGGGTGGGTAGGAGATGACGGTCTACCCGCTCCCATTGGGTCTTGGTTAGCTGCCTGGTCCTCACGAGAAACTGTAGCGAAGGGTAGAAGAAGGATCGGAGGGCGTCCAGTCGTTGCCACGGCGCTAGCTTGGCGGAAAGAATTTTCCCACCACGTTCACAGATGTCAAGTGTGGTCTCATCCGGCAGGATATTGTATCCAACCGGACAACCCAGAAAGGTGACGTCTACTTCGTCCTCCAGGGCGCGGATATGGCCAGAAGAGAGTTGGAACTCGGTAGTGCATGTTCCAACATGTTTGGCTCCGGGCAGGTGTATGGAGGTCGAATGTTGAGTGTAGCCGCTTCCATCTCGGTGATGCTGATCTGATCCTGGAGTTTTTCCAGAGACGGTGATGTAATCTGCGTAGGCCAGCGCTCGTGGCGTCTTGTTGTATGAGGCGCACGATGGGGTCAATGGCGAGGTTAAAAAGCAGGCGGCTGATGGGACAGCCCTGCTTTATGCCAGTCGCTACGGGGACGGAGTTGGTGACTCCCCCTGCAGTGAGTACCACAGTGGTGTTGCAGTGGTATATATTGCTGACCATGGAGACGAGTGTTTCGCCGGCGCCCACGGCTTCCAGTGTCCTGATGATAGCTGTGTGGGGCACGGATCCGAAGGAATTCGCGAAGTCAAGCCAGGCGACGCAGAGGTTACCTCTATTCTTCCTCGTTTCGGCCATGAGCACTTCTAGGACATAGTTGTGCTCATAGGCCCAATCATGCGGCATGAGTCCCTTCTGAACCGAAGACAGGACTTCGTTGTCCACCAGCCACGTGGCGAGGCGCTTAGTAAGACACCCTGTGTATAGCGTGTCTGTTAGCATAATGGGCCGCCAGTTGGATATGTCGGCTTTCTCACCTCCCTTGTGGACGAGGACAGTCTTGGTCTGCCTCAAGGCGTCGGGGATCTTCTCATGCAGAAGACATAGGTTGAGGACGCTGGTGTTGAGAGTGTACTCCGCGTCCAGGGTCTTCCAGTGGCCATATGTCAGCCGGTCTGGCCCGGGGGCTGTGCTCGCAGCGCGGTTGAGCTTCGTGGCCACCTCCAGGTGGGTGAGAGGGTTGGTTGGTACGTGTCGGCGGCTTCCCCGTAGATGGTGGTACCACACAGAGACGTAGTCCATAGGACCCGGAAGTGCCCCTCTACTTCGGCAGGCGGGATGACAGCGCTCTCTTTGGCCGTCCAGGATGATATGTTGTCTGTTGCGCCGGTAGAGGAGCTGGATGCCTCTCGCGTCGCTGGGGTTTGTCGCCCGTTGCCTTCTGCAGCAATGCGATCTTCTTTTAGTCCCATCGGACGTCGTCTATCGCTGCAGATTTGGGACAGTAAGTTCTCAAACCTGTCCCAAGTTGCGGCGTTTACCTCGGCAACGAGGTGTTTGTGGACTTCACCACGACCATCTGGTTGTAGGTAGCCTGGTGGGTTGGTCAGCACTATTGATGGGCAACGCTCTCGCTCGAGACTGACGTCACAGATCTCGAGACTCTCGCGAGAATCTCGAGTCCGATCCTCCTGTAATGCAAGCTGTGCAACGTATCAGGAACTACGACTGTAAACTTGATAGTAGGCCATATATCATTGGCAGTGATTGAATGAAATAACCTTCTTATATGAAAACGTGTGAGCCAATACATTTTGTCAAAAACTTCAACTATGAACCTCTTAATACCATTAAAGAAAGTGAAAACCGAATGGCAGTATCTTAAACTGTACACGGCTCATTTTCTGTGGATATCTTAACTGAATAACCCCGCATAATTTGTGAATAACTGTAGATAGGATGTTCACCTACTTGGGTACTAGAGGCGTGCATTATTCGAACTTGAGACGGGGAAGATGTTCTTTGCCACATATGCAACCACCATTACACATGAGTGGAACGTGTAATCTAAAATGCCTGACTTTGCTCCAATTCTTTCAGCAGGGGTGATGGGCAACGCCCTCGAGACCGATTTTCGTGTGCTGCGAGCTGTGCGACGCGACGTCCCAGTAACTACGAGTGTAAGCTTGATAGTTATCACCAGCAGTTCTCATATGGAAACGTGTGTGAGATGATAAATTTTGTCAAAAGCATAGGAAAGCACTGCATGTTGAACAATGAGCTCCTTAATACCATTAACGAAAGTGAAAACAGAATGCCAGTATCTTAAACTGTTCACGAGTTATTTCAGATGGACTTCTTAGCTGAATGTATGTATGTATGTATGTATGTATGTATGTATGTATGTATGTATGTATGTATGTATGTATGTATGTTTAGTCCTCAGCCCGAAGGCTGGTTGGATCCTCAACAGCTCCGCCATCAGCTGTCATAAATGGCCTAGGCATCACTGAAGAGGCGTACTAGGGAAATGAGGAGTGAGGTAGTTTCCCGTTGCTTTCCTCACCGAGCAAGAAGTTTCTATTACATATCAGTCTGCCAAGCCCACTGAAATGCATGCACCAACTGACCCTATGAGCAACATTTTCACACCATTCATAGCAGGGACTGGCTGCATAAGGAATGGCATTACTAGCATCACTCATACCTCAGTCACTTTCATCTTGTCAAAGCCAAGGAAAAAGCTGAGACAGATCAATGAAAGTAACAATATTGCTCTAGCCCATACCAGAAGACATAGTGCACTGTAAACACTACGTCCTGCCAGCAAAGGCATCTTAGGTGAATAACCAGTACAATTTGTTAATAACTGTTATTAGGATGCCTCACAATCCTTGTCGTCAAGATAGCTTCTTTTAATTCAGACCGGGCCGGAGGTGTTCTGTGACTATTACTCTTCATTTATATTAGGTATGTATTTTTAAGTGTCGGATCATCCCAGAAGTATTTCTGCCGACGTATTTTACTTTGTTTGAATAAACAACACAGCGGGCTGTGATATGTGGCATCTCTTCAAAATAACCGATATACACGACTTACGTTGCATTTCGGATATCGTCTTCAAGTTGTCACGTACAACTAGACACAATTACACATTGCAATGTCATATACCGAAGTACCTAATTATTATCATTATTAACAAATACATCGCAAATGGGAAATATCCCGGTGGCAATGGTCACTTACAGTAGTGTAATAATAATCAGCATACTGATGTGGGCAAGTTTTCTTTTGTAAACAGGACCATAAAGGATTGTAATAAATTACCTGCAGCAGTCTTTGATAGATACTCTTCCGGTATCAAATCGTTTAAGATGATGATAAGTGCTAATGTAAAGTGAAAAGAAGCAGCTGTGAACGACGGACACTGAATTTGTGATATTCTGCTGGATTTAGAATGTTAAGCTAGTAGTATTTCTTGTAATACTTTCTCTCCATGGAATTGTTTGTTGTTGTAGTTGTTGGGTAGTTATGTTTTAACTTTAATATCACTTGTAGTGTTAAGCTATTAGGAAGTTCAACCTATAATATTGTATTGTAAGCCACAGTGTTAAGTAAGAGAAATACTTAAGTTGTGTGTGAATTTGTTTATAATGATGCTGGATTTAGAAAGTTAAACATATTTTCTTTCGTTGTTGTTGTCGTTATAGTTGTAGGGTAATGATGGTTTAGCTTCTCTTCATTATCACTTGTAATGTTAAGCTAGTAGAAAGCTCAACCTATATTATAAGCGGTAGTGTTAAGCACTGGAAATACTGATTTTTTTTATGACGATGCTGGATTTAGAATGTTAACTTAGTAGTACTTCTTGTAATATTTCCTTTCCGTGGAATTGCTTGTTGTTGTTGTAGGTTAATTATGCTAACTTTACATATGACGTGAATACTCTTTAACAATGTATGGAATTATTTCCTTCGTCCCCAAAATACCGGTAAACACAAGCAGTGGTCATAACGTGATATTGAATGTGGGGAATCTGATACCGATGCACACCTATCTGTCAAAAGAAGTGGAGCAAACTGAAGCATTTTACAGTAGATTACACATTCTACTCGTGCGTAATGGTGTTTGCATATGCAGCAAGGCGCATCTTGCCTCGTATCGAGTTCGAATAATGCACGCCTCTAGTATCCAGGTACATGTACCTACAGAAGCCGTCAGGTTCTGTACTTAAACCACTCATTCGTGTACCTACCAGTGCATACAATTAGTGATGGGCAACGCTCTCGCTCGAGACTCTCGAGACTGACGTCGCAAATCTCGAGACCGATCTCCTGTGGTGCAAGCTGTGCGACTGTAAACTTGATGGTATATCATTGGCAGTTATTGCGTGAAATAACGTTCTCATATGAAAACGTGTGAGCCAATACATTTTGTCAAAAATCAGGAAAAGTACTGCATGTTCAGCTATGAACCCCTTAATACCATTAACGATAGTTAAAACAGAATGTCAGTATCTTAAACTGTTCACGACTTATTTGGGCTGGACATCTTAGCTGAATAACTGTAGATAGGATGTACACCTACTTGGATACTAGAGGCGTGCATTATTCGAACCCGAGACGAGGAAGATGTGCTTTGCTACATATGTAACCCCCGTTACACATGAGTGGAACGTGTAATCTAAAATGCCCGACTTTGCTCCAATTCTTTCAGCAGAGGTGATGGGCAACGCTCTCGAGACCGATTCTCGTGTGCTGTGAGCTGTGCGACGTCCCAGTAACTACGAGTGTAAACTTAAAAGTTATCATCAGCAGTTCTCATATGGAAACGTGTGTGCCGATAAATTTTGTCAAAAGCCTAGGAAAGCACTGCATGTTGAACTATGAGCTCCGTAATACCATTAACGAAAGTGAATACAGAACGCCAGTATCTTAAACTGTTCACGAGTTATGTCAGGTGGACTTCTTAGCTGAATAACCTGTATAATTTTTTAAAATTGTATTATGATGTAAACCTACCTGGATGCCTTACAATCGTTGTCGGCAGGGTAGCTTATTGTGATTCAGATCGGGCCGGAGGTGTTCTGTGACGATTCCTCTTCATTGATACCGTAAGCGTTTGTAAGTGACGGATCATCCCAGAAGTATTTCCGCCGATGTAATTTACTTCTTTCGAATAAGCAACACAGTGGGCTGTGCTATGTGACATCTCTTTAAAATAACCGACATCCACGACTTACGTTGCGTTTCGGACATAAGTCTTCACGTTGTCGCGTACAACTATAGACAATTTCACATGGCATCGTCATATACCGGTATCGAAGTACCTAATTATGACGCGAATACTCTGTAACATTGTAACAAGCAGTGGTCATATGTTATTGAATGGGGGTCTGATAACGATGTACACCTACCTGTCGAAAGAACTGGAGCAAACTGAAGCATTTTAGATTACACATTTCACTCAAGCGTAATGGTGGTGGCATATGCAGCAAGGTGCATCTTGCCTCGTCTCGAGTTCGAATAATGCACGCCTCTAGTATCCAGGTACGTGTACCTACAGTAGCCGTCAGGTTCTGTACTTCAACCACTCATTCGTGTACCTTGCAGTGCATACAATGCCAGAGTGCGTATCCTTTATAATTATGTTATACCGCGTCAAAATAGACCTCGGTAGAAGTGAACGCCCTAGTCGCTTGTTGGCACGTATTTACGAAATTGAGAAGGCCCGTAGTTGGCTATTCGCATACTCGGCAAAACAACATTCAGCTCCGACTACCTGTAGGCCTATGACATGCTGCTCGCCGCACAATGCGGGGGCAACGCTCTCGAGATCTCTCGAAATTTCTCGCGAGAAATAGTGCCTGCGCTAGTCTCGAGAAATCTCGAGACCTCGTCTCAGACTGCCCATCACTACATACAATGTCAGAATGCGTATCCTTTATAATTATGTTATACTACGTCAAAATAGACCTCGGTAGAAGTGAACGCCCTAGTCGCTTGTTGGCACGTATTTACGAAATTGAGAAGGCCCGTAGTTGGCTATTCGCATACTCGGCAAAACAACATTCAGCGCCGACTACCTGTAGGGCTACGACACGCTGCTCGCCGCACATTGCGGGGACAACGGTCTCGAGATCTCTCGAAATAGTGCCTGCGCTAGTCTCGAGAAATCCCGACAAATCTCGAGACCTAGTTTCAGACTGTCCATCACTAGTCAGCACCTCTTCTTCCTCTTTGGGGGGCTACCAGGTGCGTCGTCATCTTGTGGGGAGCTCGGGGGTGTGACGTCCTTTGTGAGGGTAGTGGTCCAGGTCATGATGCCAGGGGATCGGGGTGGGGTAAGTTGGTAGGTTGTGGTTGGATGCTGGGCTTGGGTAGAGAGGGAACTGTTACCAGAAATGTGGTGTTGGAGTGTTAGAGGTTGAGCTGTTGGAGGGGGAAGAATTTGGGGTGCTAGTAGGGGGAGATGTAGGTGGGGACCCGCTGTTGGTGGTTGCGGGCGAAGCGTCAATATCGAGAAATTCCCCTCCTCGCTCGTTCCTGGGTGGAAGGCGATAGCTTGACTGGATAGCAGTGTTGTGGCCCGCTGGAATGCAATGCGACGCTGCAATTTGTGAGTGTTGGAGTGGTTTATTAGGCCGCTCCTGGTAGTGAAGCGCTCGCCGAACTCCTCGCAGTAGGCTGGTGAGGGGTCCGGTGACAAGCCACCTTGGGCCACACACTTGTGCATGGTGAGGCTCTGTTGAAGGTCTTCTTCACGTTTGCTGCAAAAGTACCCTGTATATTTTATCCTGATGTTATGTTTCACCTCCAAGTGCCGAACTATCGACCTCCTGGAACATGTCCGTTCGACAGCCATGTGTACGGCCCTGCACTTCACTTCCGGACACTACAAAAAGTTCGGTCTAGGGAAGTATACATGAGGGTACCCTCATTTCTTGTTGGTTGCTGTCTCATTGCTTTAGCTGGAGGTTTGAGGTGGTACAGGGGATGATCATGTGGCGAGTGAGCGATGTTGCTATGGGCATAGACTGGCTCGTGGAGGGTGTTTGAGCTCAGCCTTATTAATACAGTCTCAATATGCACATAGCGTGAAATGGATGAGAAAATAATAATAATAATATAGATACTGGTATAAGTGAAATGGGTGGTGTGAATGTCCTGTGCTGTGTGGCTAGTGATTAAATCCTAGAATGACTGGGAAATAGCCTCCTTCGTCGAGACCCCCATCCGCTAGTGTGAGACTTACTGGCTTACCCATGGGGGGAATAGGGAGTGGATGTTCTTTAGGTGGGTTGGGATTTAGGGGGCTATTTTCCTCACGCTGTAAAGGGGTGTGATCACTAAGCTAAGCTCTCCACATCACGACACACACATTTATTACATACATACATACATATATTATTATTATTATTATTATTATTATGAAGATACACAGGAGGTGACAGCACACATGTTTAACATTACAGTAGTGAGAAAGAAGTCACACCAACAGACATACAAGCAAATAAACAAAGACATACAGTACAGTTCCTACATTGACACATACAATAATTATCAGTATAATATAACATTAAAAAAATCATGTAATAAAATGAACAAGCACCAGAATATTAAACTCATTTTTGCTTTTTTTGTTTTAGGGTGGCCCGATCCACACTGTACTGCAATGCCGGGCCAACCCATGACAGAGGTGGAGCAAGCCCCTAGCACTCAAGTCGATTTCCAAAAATAAGTTTAATATTCTGGTCGTGTGATGCACGACGTATCAGATATTAAGCTGATAAGAACATATAATTTTTTTTTATTCAAATACTAGATATTTACAATTCAAGCGTGGTTCTTCAGAATATATAGAATGAGTATGCTGGTATTTACAAAGTATAATGGAGTCCAATTGTCTCTGTGGCTCGATAATACTTTTATATAGCGTACAACATTAATATTAAAATAGGGTTATATAGAACTAGGCACGGACACTTTCAGCTTCATTCATGCATTCTTTCAAGCTCGGCGGTGCAGTGTCGCAACAGGTCTTCACAATTGTGATGGTAGTAAAGGCGCCTGGAAGCGGTCCAGCGTTCTCCCACCCAATCTCCTGTGACCCCTTATAGGCCTAAGTGGGATAGGGGATAGGTTGAGGACCCGCCCACTCATGTGTCCTATCGTAGTGTATGTTAGCTGGACCCTTCCAGAGCACTTGGCACACGGCCTTAATTAGCCTAGCTGAGGGTCACGACACTGTCACCGTCCTTCATTCACTCACCCATTCTAACATATAAAACCATAATAAAACAGGTTGTATGTTTAGAGATTATATCAGGATTGAACACTTCCTGTGTTACAATATACAGATCTGCTCACTACGACATGCACTCTCACATTCATACTTCTATCATTGGCAGTCAGGCATTCTTATCTCGCACGTCACTCACAAAACAGTCATGCATACACGACACTAGGCTATCACAGATGCACACCCTATAACACTAATACGCAGGGAGGCACCACAATCACGACACTGACACTAACAGTTGCGCATTGGCGCTCACGTTCATGTCTTGCTACACTTCACCACAACACTGACAACACTAAACAACACTTGCAGCACAACTGTCTACTGCTGCACTACGCCGCCTGGTGATGTGTTCCACGTGGCCATCTAATAGTGTCCGAGACACAGAGGTTCGCCATAATTTTGGCATATGGCGATGCCCAGACAGTAGGTGGACTTGGCGTTGTTTGAGTCCCAGGTACTGAGCGAGCCCACGCACGATGGCCTCAAGTGTCACTTTATAGCCGGCGTTACGAAGGATGGCGGCAGTCAGCTTGCATTCGTGATTTTCTCCTCCCGAGCCCTCTGCAGGGAATGGTGGCCATCCTCAAACAGGATGGTGACGTCGACGATGGTAATGTTTTTATTGGCCTTGTTGACGACCACCAGGTTCGGTCTGATTGTCCTGACTCCCTCGGCAATGGTGCTTGCAGCGTTCGCCCCTAATGGCTGGTTGAAGGGGACCTGCTGATTCTTCTTGACGGACCCTGATCTGGCGGGTACAGCTTTAGCCAGCCTGTCAAGGACCGCGTCGTGCCGCCTCTGAATGGTGGTCATGTGGGGCCGGCAGTGGTTGAGGACATGCACCGTCGTTTCATCATGTGTGCCGCACTTGCGACAACGATGATCGTTGTTCCCTTTATCAAATTGCCGGCAGCCGTTGAGCGGGAGCACTCCAAGGTGGGCACGATGTACGAATCTCCAGTCGGCAAATCTCGTGTACCTCCCGGACTGCAGGAAGTGGTTAGATGCTGTGTTCCGGGAGAAGGCCTCAAAGACTTTGCCCTGGTCAGGTTTCTGGATCAGTTTAGTCCTGTAGTGCTCCGTCAGGCAGTTTCTCAGTAGCTTTGCCATATCGCGATGCGATCCTTCGTCGGCGATCAAGGTGGTGGTGTTAGGGTGGGGAAGATGGAGTTCCCACCTCTGCAGGGTTTCAGCCCATCCCCATCGTAGACCTGGTATGCGCACTTGAAGTAGACGCGTGGCAGATCTCACAAAGGATCACAAGGTGCCCACGTCCCCGGAGTTACGGTTAAAGAGCTCAACCATTGATCCAGAGAGGTACGTGGCGATGTCGTCTCTAGTGGGGTCCCTCATCGTCTTCTTCTTCACGGCGATCCGGAGTCCTTCGAGCGCAAGCGATCTGATGCTCTCGTCCGACGATGTCAGCAGCCTGAATCTGTGGTTTACAGCTGCTAGGTCGGACACGTCGGCGAGTGGCGGCAGTCCAGCTCCACCTTGGCGCATGGGTATAAAGACGATCTCCGCGCTGGCACGCTGTGGGAGGTTCAGGGCGTTCTTGGTGCCTGCCTTTATCTTCCTGTCGAGTTGGGCGAACAGGGTCTTCTTCACCCTCGCAGTCCGGAGCGTGTGCTCGAGCTGTGGAAGGTTGAAGGTCCGCACAGCGACGAGCTTTTGCCACGGGGCTAGGAGGCTGTCGAAGATGGCGTCGACCTCCAGCCCAATCCATAGAATGGCATCGTTGGGAGACTGGTCAATTCTTAGTCCAGTAGGGACCCCTAGGTGTTGGTAGAGGTCATCGTCGAGAAGACTTTGCATGGTTCCTCCGGAGATGGTAAATTCAGTCCTGAGGGTGGCCTCCTCCTTCACGTGCAATGATGCACATTTCCCCAGCTTAAACTGCAGGCCCAGCCAAGACGCCGTTGATGCCCATCTTCTCCAGCATGCTCTTCATTTCCGCTTCTGACTTAGCCACGAGGGCAATGTCGTCGGCGAAGGCCAGGACGGAGACGGTTTGGCCTCTAAAGCGATATCCCTCGGTGGAAGTTGGGGCACGCAGGAGATACTCTATGACCAGGTTAAAGAGGATGGGCGATAGTGGGCATCCTTGCTGCACTCCCATGTTGAAGGGGATGGGCTGTCTCTCCACCATCGTGGATCGGATCCTGGTGGTGCTGTTGCTGTACAGGTCCTTGATGATTCTGATGAAGTGGGGACCGGCGTTGACGTCATTCAGTGCCCTGATGATGGTGGAATGCGGCACTGAACCAAAGGCGTTAGTTAGGTCGAGTCAGGTTATTACCACCTCTTTCCCCGATCATCTTGCGTCCACCAGGATCTCTTGGAGGACGAAGTTGTGCTCAAGGGACCCCTCCGAAGGCATATCCCCTTCTGGGCTTTGGAGATGATGTTCTCGGCGGCGATTCTTCCAAGTCTTGCTGCTAGCATGGCGCATTACAGTTTCCCAATAGCATTCGAGAGAGCAATAGGCCTCCAGTTAGTCAGGTCATCCTGGTCGCCTTTCTTGTAGATAACGACTGTCCTGCTCTCTTTCCAGGATGATGGGACCTTCGAGAATTTCAGGCATTGGTTGAAGATAAATGCCAGAAGAGCTCCATTCTTGTCCATCTGACGCCAGTTGGAGTACGAGATGGTGTCAGGTCCTGGCGAGGTATTGCGTGCCGTGGATAATTTAGTGGCTACTTCTTCTGGTAAGATGTCGGCGATGGTGTTGGACTCTTCTATTCTCGGTAGCCTAGGTATTCCCTCGGGTGCATCGGTGGTACTGCAGCCATCCCTGGCCCGGTGGATTCCCACGAAGTGCGTCTCCAGCTCTTCTGTGGGGGCCGTGCAGAAAGGCAATTCTTCTTTGAGGACCTGCCTTATCGCCTTCCTCTGATCTACGCGGTAGAGTCGTTGAATTCTGGCGGCCTCTTTCGGGTCAAATTGCGGCGTCTGTGCCGGAGTGTTTTGTTCTGTGGCTTTGCTGTGCCCTCTGCACTCTTCTGCGCGTTCGCAGCAGATAGGCATTCAGTTTTCTTGCTGCGAACAGCCTCGACGAGCTCCGCACAGGTCTGTTCAAAGGTGTTTCACTCCGTCACGCTCTTGAATCTCTCCAGCGATTCCTTCTGGAATTCGGTGAGTTTTGAGGGGCCAGCTGATGTGGTGGTGTTGCTGGCCTGGCTCGGGGGAGGGGGGAGTGTCCGTAATGCTGACATCCAGGTTGTCCAGGAAGGGTCTATTGGGGCTGCCAGATTCAATCTCATTGAAAGTCGGGCCTGTTAGGATTGTTGTCGTCGTGATGGTCGTAGTCGTAAGGGATTGGTGAGGCTCGCTCGGTGGTGAGTCGCGTGGTGTAGGGGTGCTGCCAGAGTTGATGGTGTGATGGGTTGATGTGGCCTGAGGCTCCAGTAATTCGTCTTCATACCGCGCTGGTGTCGGTGCGGGGCCAGTGGGAAGAACGTTGGCGGGTGTCGGCGCGGTCTGTGCTACTGAAGAGCCATCTGTGTCCTGGACAGGGGCCTCGATGGAGCCTGCAGGTGTTCCAATAGTCGGCTGATCATCTTCTGCGTGGTGTTCAGGGGGGTTCGTCGACTCCAGTGCAGTGGGCGAGGTGTTGTTGCCTGAGGGTGTCGGTAGAGATATGGTTGGGAGTGTCAGGCCAGGATTCGGGGTAGAAGGGATGTTTAGAGTACCGTTGGTAGGGATTCGTCTGCGGGGAGGGGTACCAGGCATCGCAGATCCAGTTGAGTTGCCGCCGTGGATGGCGAGGCGGCACCTTGGTGGGAAATCTGCCTCCAGGGGTTAGCCCTGGTGTTTCTGCCCCCAGAGCTTCCCGGCCAGCTTCTTTGCATACGGGTTCTTGCTGATCTCAAACCGCTGGCCGCAGCATTCGAACACCACGTCAAGTTCGCTGCCCTTCTCCACGTGGAACTTGCGTATGTGCTTGATAAGGTCCTCGTAGTGCTTAAAGGACCGCTGCGGCACAGAGCAGACCTGGCATGGCCACTTCTCCGTGGTGAATGGTAGCTCGATGAAGAGGATGGTTCCCGTGCACTGCCCCCTTCTGCCTGAAACAGGTGAGAAGACAGCAGCATTCACGTCGAGAAAGTTTGAGTGGGGTGTCCAGGGGGGTGTTGAGGCTTAGCCTGTCTGTGGGGCACCCTAGCTCCTGCCCCCTCATGACGACCACTCGAGTTGTGCACGGAGCTCATCGTTCACTCACAAGTTATTATCTCAGTAGACAGCTTCTCCCAGGCACACGCTGGACGGGTTAGGGCCAATCCCACTTATCCCACACACGGACACTACAAGACACTCACCGACTCAGTTGCGCTCAATCCCACATACTCGGCAGTCGCTAGCAGACACTCCACTCCCGCTTGTATACTCGCACCCCTAAGCCACACTGGCCACTCAGGGCCCCTCACAAACACTCAGACTCGCTCATCTCTACTGCTCCAACTCCCACACTTACACCACTAAGCCACGCGGGCTGCACACACACTCACCAACTAAGCTACACGGGCCGCTTAGGGTCCCCGCGCAACCTCAGACTCGCACTAACTGTCCTTCTTGCTCCCACTCCCACTCGTACACACTCACTCGCACTCAACCACTAGGCCACACAGGCCTGCACACTTACACCACTAAGCTATACTGGCCGTCAGCAGCCCCTCACGCATTCACAGACTTGCTCTGCCTTCCTTCCCCAACTCTCACTCACTGTTCGTACTCACTCGCACTCGAGCCACTAAGCTACCCGGGCCGCTTGAGAACCTTACTCACACTCCGACTCACTCTACCCTTCCCCTCTCACTCGCACACACTCCCCTAAATCACGTGGGCGGCCTAGGGTGAAACCCTGTACTACTGGGAGCTTTGGCTGTCTGACTCGACCGTGATAAGCGCGGGCCTAAACACCTTTAGACCCGGAGTGGCCAATCATAGGCACGCTCCCAGTAGCAGGCGAGCCACACGTTGATCACATTCAAGTACACTTAGCGATTGAAGCTAGCGCCTGAACTTACCAGGCTAAGGTTATTAAAATCAAATATCCCAGTGGGAAAATTAAGCTGATAACAGATATTTTTTTATTGACCAATGTTTTAAATATTTACAATAATATTAAAAAGTAAGCACTACAATAAATTCATGGTATAAAAACTGGCATAAAAATGTCCAGAACTGTCCGTTTATAGCATGAACACTAACTGCACAAATCACTACATTGCTGTAGTCTTTCATGACTGGAAAAGCAGTCTCTTTCTGCTCCACTGTCACAATGATCTTAGCCAAGAGGCCCAGACTCTGGGATGGGTTTAAAGCAATTGTTGAGGAATGTGAAAATAGGTTTGTACCTTTAAAGGTGGTAAGGAATGGTAAAGACCCACTATATTATAACACGGAAGTAAACAGACTAAGGAGGAGGTGCAGGTTGGAAAGAAGTAGAGTTAGAAATGGCTGTGGAAATAAGGAGAAATTGAAGGAACTTGCTAGAAAATTGAATCTAGCATAGAAGTCAGCTAAAGATAACATGATGGCAAGCATAATTGGTGGCCATAACAATTTTAGTGAAAAATGGAAGAGTATGTATAGGTACTTTAAGGCAGAAACAGGTTCCAAGAAGGACATTCCAGGAATCATTAATGAACAAGGGGAGTGTGTATGCGAGGATCTTCAAAAGGCAGAAGTATTCAGCCAGCAGTATGTAAAGATTGTTGGTTACAAGGATAATATCCAGATAGAGGAGGTGACTAACACTAAAGAAGTATTAAAATTTACCTACAACAGCAATGATATTTACTGTAAGATACAAAAGTTGAAAACTAGAAGAGCAGCTGGAATTGATAAGGTTTTGGGGGATATACTAAAGACAATGGGTTGGGATATAGTACCATATTTGAAGTACTTATTTGATTATTGTTTGCATGAAGGAACTTTACCAAATGAATGGAGACTTGCTATAGTAGCCCCTGTATATAAAGGAAAGGGTGATAGACATAAAGCTGAAAATTGCCAGTCAGTTTGACATGCATTGTATGTAAGCTTTGGGAAAGCATTCTGTCTGATTATATTAGACATGTTTGCAGAATTAATAACTGGTTTGATAGAAGGCAGTTTGGGTTTTATGAAAGGTTATTCCACTGAAGCCCAACTTGTCGGATTCCAGCATGATATAGCAGATATCCTGGATTCAGGAGGTCAAATGGACTGTATTGCGATTGACCTGTCTAAGGCATTTGATAGGGTAGATCATGGGAGACTACTGGCAAAAATGAGTGCAATTGGACTTGACAAAAGAGTGACTGAATGGGTGGCTATATTTCTAGAAAACAGATCTCAGAGAATTAGAGTAGGTGAAGCTTTATCTGTCCCTGTAAAAATTAAGAGGGCAATTCATCAAGGCAGTATTATCGGACCTTTATGTTTTCTTATATATATCAATGATATGTGTAAAGAAGTTGAATCAGAGATAAGGCCTTTTGCAGATGATGTCATTCTGCACAGAGTAGTTAATAAGTTACAAGACTGAGCAACTGCAAAATGACCTCGATAAATTTGTGAGATGGACAGTAGGCAATGGTATGATGATAAACGGGGATAAAAGTCAGGTTGTGAGTTTCACAAATAGGAAAAGTCCTCGCAGTTTTAATTACTGCGTTGATGGGGTGAAAGTTCCCTTTGGGGATCATCGTAAATACCTAGGTATTAATATAAGGAAAGATCTTCATTGGGATAATCACATAAATGGAATTGAAAATAAAGGGTACAGATCTCTGCACATGGTTATGAGAGTATTTAGGGGTTGTAGTAAGGATGTAAAGGAGAGAGCATTTATGTCTCTGGTGAGATCCCAATTAGAGTATGGTTCCAGTGTAAGGGACCCTTACCAGGATTACTTGATTCAGGAACTGGAAAAAATCCAAAGAAAAGCAGCTCGATTTGTTCTGGGCGATTTCCGACAAAAGAGTAGCGTTACAAAAATGTTGCAAAGTCTGGGCTGGGAAGACTTGGGAGGAAGGAGACGAGCTGCTCGACTAAGTGGTATGGTCCAAGCTGTCAGTGGAGAGATGGCATGGGAGGACATCATTAGACGATTAAGTTTGGATGGTGTCTTAAAAAGTATTAGAATTCAAGAGGACAAATTGGGGCAAATATTTGTTTATAGGAAGGGGAGTTAGGGATTGGAATAACTTACCAAGGGAGATGTTCAATAAATTTCCAATTTCTTTGCAATCATTTAAGAAAAGGCTAGAAAAACAACAGATAGGGAATCTGCCACCTGGGCGACTGCCCTAAATGCAG
Organism: Anabrus simplex; assembly: GCF_040414725.1. Classification (NCBI taxonomy): domain Eukaryota; kingdom Metazoa; phylum Arthropoda; class Insecta; order Orthoptera; family Tettigoniidae; genus Anabrus; species Anabrus simplex. Next base: position 288,960 of record NC_090265.1, read on the forward strand.
ATCAGTAGTGATTGATTGACAGGTAAATATGAGGGGAAGTTGAACGATTCAGTTGTTAATAATAATAATAATAATAATAATAAAAATAATAGAAATACAGATATGTGATGATGGAATGTGGGGCAAGTATGGGCCTGTGTTGGGTGGCAGTGTTACCCTACTTGATTTCAGAGAGTAGCTTCTACCTTGGATTATCCCCATCCCCTATTCTGGATGACTTGTAGGCTTACCCAGAGTCGGAAGAAGGAGTGGATCTGATGGGAGGGTTGTTCATAGGGGCTACTCTCTGCACACAGTAAATGGGCGTGTTCACAAGAAATTACACTCTCCACATCACAGGTGTTGGCGAGATGATTATGAGAGGGGAAAGTTTGCAAAATATTTGAAAACAGGCAGGACACGAGGGTGATGACTTATGACTAGAGTGTACACTTAAAACCATTTTTTACAATACAAATGTACAAAGAATATAAACAACATAGATGGACATGGAGTTACACATACAAGTATTCACTGAGGGGCCACTGGCAGTTACTACAAGGAATAATGATAATGATAATGATGATAATAATAATAATAATAATAATAATAATAATAATAATAATAATAATAAAAAATAGGACAGGGATAGAGTTTATGTGATAGTAATAGAATATTATTAATAATTCATAGAACTGGGTGATAGATGATTGATAACAGTTTCAATATAGTAATATTGATAGTAATAGAAATAAAATGACGGCAGTAGTGATTATAATAGTGCCAGTGGTCGATTATCTGCTATCGACTAGTATACGTGCCCTGGATAGGAATAAGAATAGACAAATAGCATCAGCTGCGATTGCGGGGGAGAAACAACAATAATATTGAATGTGGGCGGGGTGTAGCGGTATTGATGATAATAATAAATATAATAATAATAACTACTTGCAGTCGGCTCGTATTTGGTTATCTTAAGATCACGAGCCTTCTGCAATGCTTCGTAGCCACCCTCAAAGGTGACGGCTACGTCCACGATGGCAACAGCCTTTGTGTTATTGTTCACCACGACAAAGTCAGCTTGTGCCCGGATATCAGGGGCGATGTTTGTGGTGTCCGGCCTGATGAGCTCTTCAAACGAGACTTGTCGGTTCTTCCTGTAGGTGCCAGATCTAGCAGGGACAGCCTTGACAAGTCTATCGAGAATCATGTTGAGACGCCTCGTGATGGTGGTGACATTGGTTTAGGACATGGGCCGTCGCTTCTTCTCTGTGTCCACAACGTCTGCAACAACGGTCAATATTTCCTGCGTTGAACCTCCGACAGCCATATAGGGGGAGCACTCCTAGACGCGCTCGGTGGATGAAGCGCCAATCAGCGAACCTCGTGTACCTTCCAGATTGAAGGAAGTGGTTGGAAGGTAGGTTGTTGGTTCAGGTCCGCATCACTTTGCCCTGATCTGGCTTCTTCATTAAGAGGCCCCTATAGTGTTCCATAAGACAGCTGCGGAGGAGTTCTGACATCCCACGACGTGAATCTTTGTCGGCGAAGTTTGTCGTCTTGGTTGGGTGGGAAGATGGAGTTCCCTTCTCTTCAGCGTTTCGGCCCATCCCCAATGGAGACCAGGGATCTTAGCCTGGAGTCGGCGGGCTGCAGTTCGTGCATGCGACCACAGCATCCCTACATCTCTTGAATCCTTGTCAAAGGGCTCCTCCATGGAACCTGAGAGGTAGGTAGCGATGTCACTCGACGAAGGTTCTCGCCGTATCTTCTTTACCGCCAGATGGAGTCCACTAAATGTCAGTTTTGCGATGCTGTCGTCCGGAGAACTTAGCAGCCTAAAAACGTGGTTAGTAACTGCTAAGTAGGCGATGTCCGCAATCAGTGGTAGTCCTGCGCCACCTTGGCGCATCGGCAGGTACACAATCTCTGGACTGGCACGCTGGGGTAGATGTAAGACGGGCTTTGCTCCGGCCTTGATTTTCTTGTCCAGGTTGACGAACAAGGTCTTCTTGACACAAGAGGACCTGAGTGTGAACTCTAGCTGGGGCACGATGAACGTACGCAAAGCGTCTAGCTTCTGCCAGGGTGCCAGAAGACTTTCAAGTATCGCGTCAACCTCTCCCTTGATGCGCTTAATGGCGTCTGGTCCACCATCAATCCTGTTGGAACCCCAAGATGTTGGTTGGTGTCGCCTCCACGGAGAACGGTCATTAATTCCCCGGAGATGGAAAATGTCGTACCAAGGCCGGTCCTCTTCCTCAGGTGAAGTGACGTGCATTTCAGCAGGTTGAAGTCAAGGCTGAGCCAGCGAGCAATGTCGTCTGCGAATGCCAGCACAGATGTGTTGTGTCCCCTGATGTTGTAGCCGCAGGTGTCGCTGTGGCAGTCCACATCATGTACTCCATGACAATATTGAACAAGATTGTCGAAAGGGGGCATCCATGTCGAACTCCTGCGTTGAAGGGGATGGGTCAAGTTTCCCCCGACGTGGACCGGATCATGGTGGTGCTCTCAGTGTACAGGTCCCGGACGTTGTTGATAATGTGGGACCTGTGTTTATGTCCTCTAGCGCCCTGAAGATGGTGGAGTGGGGCACTGAGCTGAAGGCGTTACAAAGGTCAAGCCAGGCTAACACGACCTCATTTCCGGATTTCCTCGTGTCCGCCGGGATCTCCTGAAGAACAAAATTATGTTCGAGGCAACCCTCAGTAGGCATGAATCTCTTCTGCTCTGGAGAGATGTCATCATTCTCTGCTGCGTTTCTACCTAGTCCCGAAGCGAGGATGGAGCAGTACAGCTTCCCGATGGTGTTCGACAGTGCTATTAGATGCCAGTTGGAGAGGTCGTCCCGATTGACTTTCTTGTAGATCAGCAAGGTCCTACTCTACTACCAGGTCGACTGCACCCCGGAGAACTTCAGGCATAGGTTAAAAATCGTCGCCAGGAGGACCCCGTTCTTGTCGACCTGACTCCAGTTAGTGTAGGTCAGGGAGTCAAGTCCAGGCGCGGTGTTGGGTGCCTTAGTTTTCTCGCGACTTCCTCTGGAAGGATCTCATCGATAGTGCAGGGGTCCTCAAGTCTCGGAAGCTTGGCCGTTGCCTGCGGTGGTTCAGTACTGCATCCATCCCTGGTCCGGTGTACTCCAACGAAGTGCTCCTTCAGCTCTTCATGGGTGTGAGTACAAAAGGGGGATTCCTGCTTGAGGACTTGCCTCATAGCTTTCCTCCAGTCTACTCGGTAGAGGCGCTGAAGTCTGCCGGCTTCCTTCGCGTCAAATTGTGGCACCCCTCTTCGTCTTGATTTATCAGTTTCATTTTCCGTATTGACAGTTATCGTGTGTTATAGACAAGAAAGTTTCCACCTATTCAATACAAATTTATTTATATAAAATTCAATCTACAGTACCGGTTTCGACCTTTTTACATACGGTCATCCTCAGCTGTACACTATTACCTTCACATAAGTCATGTTTTATTGATTTGCCTTGTCCATTATAAAAGTGATGATATAGAGTATGTCTTACGTTCTAATTGGGCATACTTAAAGTTAAAACTGACTATATATATAATCTAAAATGACTGTGGATGAAACTTTTTAGGCCTAAAAATCGTGTAGGTGAATTAAAATTAAATATACAGGTACATTATCATTTTAAAAATATGTGGTAATGTTGAATGACATGTTAAAATATACAGTTCATGTTAAAATCTGTTACAATAAATAGGAACACTTTGTTAAATTGAGTTTGGCGTCTTGCATTCTTTATTTAACGTCAAAAACTTCACGCTAGGCAGCCAAAGCTAGCACATCCCAACCACGGCAGCAATAACACATATCAGCAACTATAGACCAGAAAAGACCCACCATTCTGCATTTGACACTTACTGGAAAAATATACTAGATCCAATACTTCTAGCAATATTTGACCACAGCTGCACATAACTACCTGTGGCCATACATCAAACTTGTTATCAATAACTGAAGAAGTCCATCAATTAAACTAATGAATAAGCATAATTTATAGCAGAACTAAAATAAGAGTACTGCTCATGAAAAAAATACGGACGTTCTCCATTCATACCGGAAAAACAAGAAAATTCGACGAATGCAAGAGGCCAAACTCAATTTAACAAAGTGTTCCTATTTATTGTAACAGATTTTAACATGAACGGTATATTTTAACATGTCATTCAACATTACCACATATTTTTAAAATGATAATGTACCTGTATATTTAATTTTAATTCACCTACACGATTTTTAGGCCTAAAAGGTTTCATCCACAGTCATTTTAGATTATATGTATATAGTCAGTTTAAACTTTAAGTATGCCCAATTAGAACGTAAGACATACTCTATATCATCACTTTTATAATGGACAAGGCAAATCAATAAAACATGACTTATGTGAAGGTAATAGTGTACAGCTGAGGATGACTGTATGTAAAAAGGTCGAAACCGGTACTGTAGATTGAATTTTATATAAATAAATTTGTATTGAATAGGTGGAAACTTTCTTGTCTATAACACACCCCTCTTTGTCATCGATTGAATTACGGGTCCCAATTTGGCTGTTGGTTTCCGTCGCGCCTCGGCTCATTCGCAGCAGACGGTGGTTTAGAGGTGCTGCTACAGATGGCTTAGGTAAGGTCACCACAAGCTTTCTCAAAGGTTCCCCAGTCGATGTTGCGGAACACCTCCGGCCATTGTTGCTGAAACTGGCTAAGGTTTCGTTGGCCAGTTGAAGAGACATCATCCTGGCTGGAGACTGGCTGTTGTTCATCGCCTAGGGGTGGGGGTGATGTTATTTTAGTTGGGGTAGGATCGTGGGTTGGAAGGATATGTTGCGGAGTCAATGGGATGGTGCGTCGGGGAGGGGGGCTATGTGTTGCATCTTGGCGCGAGGCGTTTGGGGTGCCACATCTGTCGTTCTGGTTACTGGGGCCGTCATCAACTTTGTTGTCGTGGTGAATCGTTGGGGCTTGCTCGGCGACGAATCCCGCAGCGTTGATGAATTGCCGATGCTGGTCGTAGGCTTGGGTGATGCAGCCTGGGTGTCCAAGATGCCACTTTCGACGCGTGGTGAAGCCTGGATGGGGCCGGTGGGATGTTCGTCGGCCAAAAATCGGTGCGGTCTGGGGCCCTGAGCAGCCGTCCGGGTCCCGGACAGGAGCCTCAATGGAACCAGAAGGTCATTCAGAGTTTGACTGGTTATCTTCAGTGTGGTGTTTGGGGGGGGGCTCGTCAGATCTGCTTCAGGAGGAGAGGTATTATTGCCTCTGGGTGTCGGTAGAATTATGGTAGGGATTGTCGGGCCAGGATTCGGGGTGCGAGGGATGTTAAGATTGACATCGGAAGGGATTCGATTTCGGGGAGGCGTACCAGGTGTTGCAGATCCAGATGTGTTGCCACCATGGATGGTGAGGCAGCATCTCGGCTGGGTGTCTGCTTCTAAAGGCTCGCCAATGTTTTTTCTCCCCCCAGTGCTTCCCGGCCAGCTTCATGTCATAGCAGTTGCTGTTCGTTTTGAACCGCTGGCCGCAGCATTCGAACACCACGTCAAGTTAACTTCCCTTCACCACGCGGATCTTGCGGATGTGCCTGATGAGGTCCTCATACCGCCTGAAGGGGTTCCAGGCGTATCAAGGTGTTGGTCGGGGGTGCCGTAGGTGGTGAGGCGGCACTTCGCTGGAGCTTCCGAGTTCAATGGTTCTTGGTGTTTCTCCCCCAGTGCTTGTTGACCTGCTTCTTGGGTATCTATTCCTAGATGTGTGAAACTGCAGGCCGCAGCTTTCGAATATCACATCCAGTGCCGCCTCCCTGCTCCACGTGGAACTTCTTCAAGTGATCTTGTTACTACTTTAAGTTCTTCTGTGGCGCAGTGCAGAGCTGGCATGGCCACTTCCTGTAGTGAACGGGAGCTTGATGTAGAGAATGGTCCCAGTGCACTGTCCCCTTCTACCTGAAACAGGCGAGAATACAACAGCATCCACATAGAGGGAGTTTGGGTGGGATGCCTGGGGGGGGGAGGAGTTGAGGCTTCACCTGTCTATGGGGCACCCTAGATCCTACCCCCACAGGACATCCGCTCAAGCTGATAACAGAGCTCATCATCCACTCGCAATCGCTACCTTAATAATACTAACAATCAGACCGCATGCACTTGATGACAGTGGTGACTCACTAGAGCACTAGCCCCTCAGACACTCACTCGTGCAGACACTCAATCCCACTGACACCACACTAATCTCACACTCAAGAATTGCTCACAGGCACTCACTCTTATCAGATCCACTCAATCCCACACACTCAAGAATCGCTCAGATACTCCCAGACACTTGCTCTATCACAGGTCCAAGCACTCCCGCACGCACCCTACCGATTCCAGTCTATCCCACTTGTTCCCATACGTCCAGGCACTCACGGATGTACTCCCACACACACCCAGCCGATTCCACTCTATCCCACACTAGCTTGCAAGCATCCTCACTACTCCGAACACCTAGCACTCGACCACTCTACCTCACTGCACTTATCCTCACTCAGTCTCACTTTCGCATTCCACTTCCCAACTTATCCCACACTTGGTTCCGCTATCCTACTCAAACAAGCACTCGCCCACACACTAACTCAAAGCCCTATCGTTCCCCCCCTCTCACTCGCACTCAGACCCGCTCATACCACTCACCCTTCCCCTCTCCCACTTGCTCCCGCTTTGATCTTAGCCTAGAGGCCAAGAAGCAATTGTAATTAGGATACGTCTGAATGTAGTTTATAAATTATTGTATTGTACTGTAGTAAGTCACTAAAAATTAGAGCTCTTATTCTATTAGTTTTAGTAGCCTTGCAAATTTCAAACATTAATTGTAATTTCGATTTCTGTTTGTGCTTAGTAATAGCCTGTTGTAATTAGGATATGTTTGAACGTTGTTTAAAATTATGGTAGTGTATTGTAGTATCTGAACATAGTCCAAAATTATTGTAGTGCATTACAGTCTCTTATTACAAATTAGTATGTTTATTACTGTGAAATATTTGTGTAGTATAGTATATGTAGTAACTCTCTTACTAGAATTCTGTTGTAATTAGGGTAGACTTAACTGGAGTTTAGAATTATGTAATTCTTGTGTATTACTTTTGGTTTTCAGTAATTAACAGTAATTTTAATTATGTTAGAGGTGTAGTAAGAAAAAAAAATCGTATAACTAAGTACTATTGTAGTGTAGTAGTAGCCTATATTAATTACCTTATTGTTGTGTGATCTTTGTGAACTATCCTAGACAATATTTCTTTCCATTCATTTTTATTTTGCACAGAATAACATACCTGCCAACTTTCAAAAAGAGAAATCCGGAAGATCCTAAAGCGGAAAATTGTTAACACACCCATGCATCGCAAAGTCTTGAGACATGATGAAGAAGGACGGCAAGGGGGTAGATTATAAAAAATACTAATACAAGTCAAATACACAAAGTTACATCTTGATGAGTGCTCATCTGTTTCCACTGAACACTGGGAACACTTTTCGTGATGGTATAAAACAAGGAAATTAAACAGAATATGCCTCCCTAACAGACTGATAATATCGTTACTTACTTGAACTCATTACGAACACCACTAAAAATACTAAATCGCTTGCAAATTCCTCACACAATTCCACAAGTTTCAGAACTACCGCAAATGTTACTCACACCCACACACACATCAAAATCAAATCAAATCAAAATCTCTTTATTTGCAAATGAGGTGTCTACCTCAGTGGCAAATGGTACACTAAAATACATTATTGTCAAGCACTAAATTTTAAATTAAGAAGAGAAGAAGAAAATTTTCCTAGAATACAATATTATACAATTTGCGCTAACAATTTTTTCTATTAACACGTTGAGTGCCAAGCGACCCCATATGGGTACGTGAGAGTAGTCAAGTTTTTGAACTTCACGTACCCATATGGGGTCGTACGTTCGTTCTAAATCGAGAACTGTGCGAACCCATTTGGGTGCGCAGTAAGTATGTGATCCGAAGCTGTATAAGTTCTCTTCCTGCCATCTGCTGGTCGTCTATTTAAGTACGTGCATAGTCCACCTTCCATTCTTCAATTCCTGTTTTGGTGCGACCCCATATGGGTACGTCAAGAGTGTTATGTAGGGTGAAAAAGTCATTGTCTATCTCGCGCACGGATTGTTTATGTAATTGTGCAGTGCTGCGAGTTTCCTTTTCTTTTTTTAAGTCGTTACTAGCAAATCGAGCAGTAAAATACTTAGTGCAAATAGTCTGGACGATATATCGAACAAGTTAGACAATGATGCAAACGTAGTATATAGTTACATTAATTTTGAACTCAGTACAGAGCAAATAGCGATCTCGCACGTTCATCCATATTGATAAATTACAGTCTTCAGCATACACATCGCCGCTGTATTCCGGGTTTCCAAGCCAGCTGTTGCAACAATATTATAACCGTCTTCAACGATATAGTCACTGGTTTCCCATGTTGCACGATCATCGCTGCTGGGTTCTCTCACTCAAATTAAATGTTATACAAATAAAATTATATACTTAAACTTATTCAATATTCCGTAACTACTAATTATTCTTATAATAATATTCTGTTACATCCTAATTAACCAAATTTACATGATTTTCACTACTTTATATAACAACATTTTATACGAAAATTTCCTAACCTAAAATCGGAAGATCGCCATTTACAAACATTTCCTGACCTAAAATCGGGGATCCTACATTTTTACGGCCCCAGAATGAACAAGCTAACACATCTCTCATAATCAATAGCGTATAACGCGTCCCTGCAAAGGAAAAGGTCAGTATGACCGAGCGTCGGGACAGTAACTACTGTATAAGTACGACCCCATATGGGGGCGCGTGTTCGTGTACAATTCATAATGACCAATACGACCCCATATGGAGTCGCAATATTTTACCTAATATACGTAATAAGTTGAAGTAATATATCATAAATACATCCTCATTTCAGCGATCATTTGCTTGGTTAAGCCTGTGAACGTTTTGGCACCAGGGAGTAACTCGATGTTATTAGCTCACGGCACTAGACGGCAGTCCTATGAAATTCGCTCTGGCACTCAACGTGTTAAACACACAGCTCATCCTTAATAAATTTATATTGTTTACAAAATTCTAGTTATAATATCGCTTGTACTTACAAACATAGTCAAATATACAGTATGTGGAATTACTTAAAATAATACTAAACAACTGGTATAAGATTAAAATTGACATTGCATTTATTTACTTAATTTTTTACCCATTTTGGAACCTAAGTAGCATAATGACCTGCTGCGTCTTAACCAGAGCCCCTTCTGCCACCACTTTTCAGAGTTCCAGATAAAGCCTTTCACAGCTGCTACAAAGCACGACACAGTTACTAAAGTTGTTATACATAAATTCACAGCCTGCTACTTTTCACAGATTTCTTTTCTTCAAAATCACAGCCTGCTAATTGTTTGAGAACATCTCAGTGAATGAAGTAGCAGTTGAGGTTGAACAGGTGACAAAGGCACGGTTATAATCGATAATGTGATTATCGATATATTTGCCGGTCGAATTTCAAACACTGCATCTCGTATTACCAGCTACTATCGAAAGTCAAACAAATCCGATTTGACCGCAGAAAGAGAAACCAAGTGCGGATATTCAAAATCCGTACAATAAAGTCTTTCATCCGTACAACCGTAAAACACATTCAAAATCCGTACATTTTACGGAAAAACCGGAATACTTGGCAGGTATGGAATAAGTTATTCTATTTTTCCTTTTCTTTTCATTATTCCGTAAAGAATGGCTAATGAGTGCAAGTGTAGGAACTGTGGATGTGGCCAGGCATTAAGGAGTATGAGGGAGGAGTTGGAGAGAGTGAGGGAGATAATTAGGATTCCCTCAGAGGACAGGAAGGAAAGAAGACCTCCCTCAAAAAATGTACAGGATACAGTGGGTGTAAAAGAGGGATGGGAAGGAAAGGGGGGAACTGTAGAAGACAGGTGGTCTAATGTTTTAAGGGGAAGGAGATTACAGGCTAAGGGCTCTATTCAGGATCAGAATTCAGGACAGGTGCCTGTGAGAAATCGGTACGAGTCATTCCAGGTAGAACAACTGGGCGAAGATGAGGAACAGGGAACTGCTGGAGAGAAGTATGGTAGTAGGAGGAAGGGAAAAGGTAGGAAAGGGAAATGTGGAGTAGTGGATAGAAGACAGGTGGAACAGGATCACAGGAGGGAGAAAAGGGATCCAGGAATTAGGTTGAGGCAGTGTTCAGGAAAGTAGAAGAGAAATGAGAAGGTGGTAGTGTTTCACGTTGGTACTAACAACGTAAGACAAGCAGGTATAAGTACCAACATAGTTGGGAATGTGTGGGATCTGGTAAAAGCGGAGATTGTTATCAGTGGAATATTCTGTAGGAGGGATACTGACTGGAAAGTGATTGGGGATTTAAATGAGACTATTGAGTGGGTATGTGGGAAACTCGGAGTGAGATTTCCAGTTCCTAATGGCTGGGTAGGAGATAGGCATCTGCACTCAGATGGCCTTTACTTAAAGTGCAGTGGTACATATAAGTTAGGAAATTTGTTTAGAAGAGTTATAGGGAGGCACATTCAGGGAAACAGGGTGGCCTAGGGAGCGGTGATAAGGGTACAGGAAGTGAAGTCGGGATAACATAAATATGTTAGTGCTCAACTGTAGAAATATTGTAAAGAAAAGAATGAAGTAGTTTAATAAATATACACTTAGGTGTTGAGTTACAGCTGAGAAATGATATGTGTGCAGAAATGTTCTCACGGAACTGGACTGTGAGCCAAAGAGATAGGATAGGAATGGTGAAAAGAGGAGTATTCATTCTGGTGAAAGAAGAATTTGTAAGCTACACAAAAGTTAAAGATGACAAACACGAAATTCTAGGGGTAAGGCTCATCTCTAAAGATAATAGGCATCTTGATGTCTTTGGATTGTGTTGATCAGGAAAGGGTAGTGCAGATGCTAATGTGGGAAATGATAACGAAAAGAACGTGATTGTAGCGGGTGATCTCAATTTACCAACTGTGAGCTCGCATCTGGGAGATAGTGGGTTCGAACCCCACTGTCAGCAGTCCTGAAGATGGTTTTCCATGGTTTCCTATTTTCACACCAGGCAAATGCTGGGGCTGCACCTTAATTGGCCACGGCTGCTTCCCTCCCATTCCTAGGCCTTTCCTGTCTCATCGTCGCCATAAGACCTATCTGTGTTGGTGCGAGGTAAAGCAAAAATAAAAATATTGTACATTCATTTTATTCCAAATTAGCAGTGAAAGGGGGTTTCTTCTCTGGCTGGAAGAAAAATTTGCCTTAAAGTCGGATAGATTTTTCTGCCGGCAGTGTAGTGACTTGGGATTTTCCGACTCATCGGGTACTTCTAGGAAACAGATTAGTAAAAGGGCATAGTTTTTGCCCTGGGACTCATCGCTATTCGACCCCACCCCCGCCTAAATAAAGACTTCTGTAGCGAAGCACGGGTACATCAGCTAGTAGACTATAAAACTTATATGGCCTTCAATACATGAAGTTCAAAATCTCTGAGGCAACATTCAACCAAGAAGCAAACTAACACACTTAGAAAGTGAGAGGTCAATGTTGTATTTACACATCATTATGAAACGGGAGTGGTTGTGCTGTGAGGTATTACCACTAATGTTGTCAACAAGTCGTAAACTAAGTGGAGCTTTAGTTGATATAAGTGAAAGTTATAAGGTCAGATATTATAAGGAACTGCTGCTAGATTTTAAAGGTAATCAACTGGGCCATGAAGACGAACTTGAAAATACAGTGTCCTTTGCACAGTTATGCGATCACGTGAGGGATTGAGAGTTATTCATTAGGGTACAAGTCAGATGCACCTTATTGTTTCAGCAGTGTTAGCTTGTCTGACAACATTGACAACATTGTGTTGTACTATGCAGAGCATTTTCCACCAAAGTTCCAGAGCTGGAATGACCAAGCTGCAGACAGCTCCCAAGCGCACGGCCAACTCACCCGGTAATGTACAATTAAATAAATTTGAAGAGGAAGAAACTTTTAAGAAACGGGTCTTTTCAGGGTTGAATTTTGAGTTATTTAGTGAACTCTAGTCCTATAATTTGGATTAGGCCGAAGTACTAATTCTAGACCAGGTCATACTACTACTACTACTACTACTACTACTACTACTACTAAGCCTCTGCCTTATGCCTAACTGTGCACACTGCTCATTCAAAACAGCATGTCAGAGTAGGGTTTGAATAATTGGAATACTATGATGAACCAGTGTGTTACGTACCAGCAGTATCAGAAAATGTATGAACCACAGGAATGGCATGCTAAAGAAGAAAACTCCCCAGTTATTTCTCGCCAATATTCAGTCAGGCTGTTATATTCGGTACGCAGCAGTAATCCCATCTGTCGCAGTTTGAGTGGCAGAATAAGAGACAAATAACATCACAACAAATAATGGTCAATGTAATGTTATTATTAGTCCATGTTATGCACTTTCAATGTTGTAGGCCTTCACATTTACTTTCCTTCCGACTCTGAAATACCACTTATCATAGTCGGTACGGTAAAACCAAATAAAATATAAATGATCTGAAATTTTCGATAGTACCAGTAACATAGGTAGTTAAAAATTTAATCCTGGGCGCCTTCCCCTAAACTACAATTTCATTTTGGGTGAATGACATTTTTTATAGGTTAGACTGCAGTTTCGTATTCGTCGACTCTATATACCGATTTTCATTACATTCAATAAACCAATTTCCGCATGGTTTGGCGTTAATATGGACTTAGCAACAAAAATACAAATTCATGAATATCTGTGTTATCATAGCCAGTACGGTAAAATGTATAAGACATAAATGTTCGGAAATTTAATTCTATATAACTTTAGTTATGTAGTATTTATCGATAGGACCATTAATAAATACCGGTATTTGAGAATTAAATTTTAAGCCTTCCCCTAAGCTACCATTTCACTCAGCGTGAATAAAATTAATTATAGCCTAGATTGTAGAGGCTCATACCCCGACTTTACATACCGATTTTCATTAAATTCTTTTCAGCTGTTTCCTTGTGATGCGTGTACATACATACAGACAGAAATTATGGAAATGTAAATAGTGCATTTCTTTGTTACTTTGGACATGACCGATACAGAAATGCCATTTTTTTCAAATTCCGATCAATGTACAGACAAAACTCTTATTTTATATATTTAGATAAAATGATCTATTTTAGTTTCAGACACACATGCTTTTAAGACTGAATAAGTGACAATTTTAGATTGTTTTTTACCAATACTTTTAAACAAGTTCAGTGTCGGTCTAGGTTTTTAGATGTTAAGTATTGCTAGTTTTAAGACATCAAAGTGTTACAGCACTAATAGTTTAATACCACATTGTAAGAATAGATAGGCTCCATAACCAACTGTTTTAAGATTGAGTTAGGCTGATGATGCCCATTAAACAAAGGGTGAAACATGTACCTTAGAACTCTGTAAAAATCTAACTACACAAAATTGTGGAATGTATTGAATAGGTGGTTCAATTAATATTCCTGTAATTTCCTAAAATTTCCGAGAAAATACCTGTGCGTGTTTGCGAATACACAAGAACCTCGTTTATCCGGCCTTCATTAATCCGGATCTTCGTTTTATCCAGATTAAAAATAATACAAATTAATTTTACTTGTACAGAATTTCTTTTACGGTGCCGACTCTTCTTGAATGTATTTTCTGCCAAGGATAGTTAAGGACAGGAATTGGAAGTAATTCGACCATGGTCTATCAAAGGTGTCCCGGCATTTGCCTGGAATTGAGAATGGGAAACCATGGAAAACCATTCCCAGGATGGCCGAGGTGGGATTCAAACCCACACTCTTCTGAATGCAACGCACTATTAATTCACTGATGGTGAATTCGAAACCAGCGCTCCATCAGAAGAAACAATGACTCATGGACAGGCAACAGTGCAGCTGGACAAACTGATGCCCTATTTTGAATCCTTGACTGAAACCACACTGGCAGGACTGTTGATAGTAAAATGTCTTCGTGATCGTGCTGCGCGCAAACGCTATACAAAGGTAAAACAGAAAAAATTAGCAAATTATTTTAGTGCATAAAACAGAGTCATAAATGTAACAAAAGTGTTCTTATATTTTTTTGTTCAATTGGGAAAAGGTATCACTGTACAACTTATTTAATAGATTATATAACATGTACTGTATTTGTTCTTTTCGTTTTTCGGATTATCCGGATTTTTGATAATCTAGATCAGTGTCGGTCCCACTTAATCCAGATAAACGTGGTTCTTGTGTACTAATATTCGTGAAGGAACATTTTCAAAAATGAAGTTTAAAGAAATTAAAATTATGTTCCTGGATCAGTGATGAACACCTATATTCCATTCTGAGTGTGGCTGTGTCAAATCTACCTCCAGACACTTAACACTGTTATTTCATGCGAAGGCCCAGACCTCTCATTAATGGGCAAGTTTATCCAAAGTTACAGAGTACTGTTTAGTTTTCTCAATTTGACTGATTGAATTTCTCCATCTAAAGATGGATTTAAATGTACTGAATAGGAGGACACCATAAATCTTTTTCCTTTGTAAATTGTTTTGTATTGTTGAATAGCCGTGTGAGAGATTGGTTGGTGATTGAAGAAGGGTGTATGGATCAAGGTCAGTCTATGGTGGTCAAGACACTAATGTTATTTATGGAGCCGCCATAGAGTCTTTTAAGTGAACGTAGTCAAAGACAAGTGTATTCCAATTTAAAACATTTACATACAAACATTGAAATATAAATGAACGAAACAACTATTTTTCATGTATAATTTAATTGTGCATCTATTGTTCATGTATATATTGTACCGGGAACACCGCTACGACAGAAGTCCGAAGTATGTTTGTTAAACTTCGCGCGAGATGGAAGGTAGGCAGCCCGCCGAACGCAGTGACGTGGCCGCCGTAAGCCAGCTATCCGCTACCATATATGGTAATGATCCAGCTCGTCCTCAAAAGTACATTTTGAGCTAATTGATCGCTATTTTGACACTGCCAACTTAAAAGCCATTACAATGGACATCATCTCTTAAGATTTCAAGAAAATCCACCGAGTATTATAGAAGTTATAAGGGTAGATAGTACCCGAGTTCTAGACACTTCCATGCGAACGTGTATAAAAGGAAGACCACCCGACCTACGAATTCAGTGTCTGTCACTCCGCAGTCTCTGTGACACGGGTGACAAGAGAAGTGTTGTGCGTGTCGAACTTCTAGTCGACAGTCTGCGAAATCCAAGTTCGGTATTTTCTCTAAGTGCTGTATCAGGACTTTATCATATTCTTGAAGTGCCTGAATGGGACTTTATTTTTGAGAGCATCGTATTGGAACTTTGTCATATTGACACATTGGAACTTTGTTTTTTTTTCTCGTGTGTCGTGATTGGACTTTGATATTTTCTTAAAGTGCCATATAGGAACTTTGTTTTTTTTCTGAAGCGTCTCACTGGAGCTTAGTTATTTTCGCCAAGTGTCGCGATAAGACTTTATTATTTTCTTAAGGTGACGTACTGGAACATTGTCATCGGAACTTTATTTTCTTCGAGTGTCGTTTTGGGACTTTAATATTTCGACACGTTGGAACTTTATTTTCTTCGAGTGTCGTGATGGGACTTTAACATTTTGGCACATTGGAACTTTGTTATTTCTACACATTGGAACTTTGTTTTTTTTTGAGTGCCACATAAGGACTTACTTATTCGACGACGATTGAATTTTCACGAGTGTTGTGTATCGCATTGAACTTACGTTTCGAACTTATTCGAACTTATATTTTTGAATCAACTTCTGGAACATTGAAACTTTCCGAGCGTGTAGGATGAACTTGTGCCCTACCAAAATAAACTTACGTGTAAACGATGTGACTTGTTTTCTCAAGTGCCTCGTTGAATTTACGCCTTGTAAAGACTATGAAACTTAGGGGACATTCAACATTACGTTTAATTGTGAAATATGCAATGCTTTCCAAGTGCTGCACAGGGACTTATGTTTTGATTCTTAAAGACTGTGACAATTCAGAATACGCATATCGCATTCCCAGAAAGCCTAGAACTTTCCAGTATTTTGAGTGATCCATAATTTATGAAGTGAGACTTTTTCTTTCAAATATTATTTTCTTTAATGGCTATTCACTTCGCCTATTAATGCAACAGGACAGTTTCCGAGTGCTACTTATTCAGTTCATTGCCAATATGTTTTAAATCTTCAGAACTATGCATTTAGGACTGCAGTGACAGTAATCCTCTAGAACATTCTGACTTGCAGTGAGCTTGCATTATGAACTTGCATTTCTACAAGTACTTGTTCTTCGAGTGATTATTCCAGAACGTTTTGATTTAATATCTAGAGTGCAGTAACCATAATTAAAGGGTCATATCTGTTCAGACAGTGCCCTGAATGTGTGGAGTGCCGTGCAGGAAATTCAAGTGTGAATTACGTCTCGAATCGAACCCAGGAACGTGTGCCAATCTTCGAGACATTCCAGAACGTCGAGACATTTCCAGAACCTCCAGACATTCCAGAACTCCTCATCCGAGAAGGTGTGGTCCCTGCCCAGTCAATGTCCAGCACCATCCCAGGACTTGGAGGTACCAATCAGCCACGACACTTCCATGCTGCTGTACGAAGGTGATATGAACTTGCTTTTGATGATCAATAAACTCAATTTATCAAAATAATCTCTCAAATTGATAACTATACCTCTCTCTGTACCAGCTCCAATGATAAAGCCACTCCCTAGGTTAAGAATCATGCTCGTTCATTTAATATCAAGCGCCTTAAAGATATGAACACATTTTTACGGGTACAATATATAATAGTGTATAACACTTAAATGACACGAATATGTTCACAGCTATTTGAATAGGAAAGTAACAAAACCTGAATTACGTGTTTTGAGAAACAAGAATCAGCAGAAGTGCTCATGTGTGCCCTTTTACTTCCATACAGCTTGGTCTTACAGTGTTTCTTATTAATATCATCTGCCAAAAAATGTAATCTTATTGATAGAAACTTAGAAATCTGTACGATACCTCTGTTATGTTCTTGAAGTACGTAACAAGAAGTTGCTTTACGTCACACCAACACAGATAGGTCTCATGGCGAGGATGGGACTCTTAAAGTACTTAGACAGTTGTAGTAAGTTACCTTAAACATTTCCTTTATTAAGAAATCAGTTACCGGTACAGTGTTTCTTAAAGGCCACCTCAACGTACTGACAAACACTGAATGCCTCTTGAGTTGAGTGCATTAAATTATATTTGCTAACTGTTGTTATCTATTCATGTGATAATTTCTTTGGGTTGTGAGGCAAAAATACTCTTCACATATACATCAAAAATGATGTTCTCAGCTACTTTAACTAATTTATGATAACCCGTGCAACTAAATAGTACAAAGTGGAGGTGGTAATTATGGTTTCAAGAGGGAGTACAACAGGGCTACCATCCTCTATGAACACTAACCAGAGGGAAAAATTGAAAGGAACACTTAGAAGGTATCGGCCGAAGAAATACAAAGGCCACAATGTTCGTGAAAAATGAAAGACTCCCTAGGCCACGAATGGTCTAATCCGCCGGGGTCAGAAAATAACAAGAATTGATCAAGGGAGGTCGGATATGACAGAGGGAAAAGTGAGGAACCGCACAAGTAAGTGGAAGCAATGCTGAACTCAACTGAAGACCCCATGGTCGCCAACCCACGTTCCCAGAGTTGAGAGTCCCTGGGGTCCCTTTTAGTCGCCTCTTACAACAAGCAGGGGATATCGTGGATGTATTTTACCGCCTTCACAAAATAGTACAATGCCGACATCTGTATTATGTTTATGTCAACATCATTTAAAAACTGGTGATCATAATTTGAGGGCTGCAGTGTTCAGTTCGCTTTTGGCACGACAAAAACTCAAGGTAAAACTCATCATTATCATCATCATCAGGCATTATGTGAATATTCAGCTAAACTTCTCATTCGAATCACATGTGTCACTTTCATAGGAGTGGCTTGATGATGATGATGATTGTTTAAAGGGGCCTAACATCGAGGTCACTGGCCCCTAATGGTACGAAATGAGGCGAAATGTTATGACAAATTAAAAGTCCAAAATCCTCCCCTGACCAGAATTCAAAGGGTGAGGATGAAGAATGAATGTATGGATGGATATGAATTTAATACGAACAGTGGAACCTACCCACAGTGCCTCACATGCACAAAAGCTGGCACGAAACAATAGTATTACTGACCAAGGGACTGCTTCTATAGCACAATGCTGAATCGATTATGCTTGTAGTCGAAACGGGTCCAAAATCCAGGTCATCGGCCCCTCATAATGGTACTTATTGCTAGGCAAGTAGAACCATGCTATTTGTCATTTGGCGGTACTACTCAAAAGTAGCGTAGACTCGCGGTATTCCACACATTATGGTACTATTCACAAGTACTGTAATGTGCATATGTAATACATATGTAACTATCCCGTGGTATTCCCCAGAGAGTGGGAGCTAATCATAGGCAAGGCAGAACCATGGTGTCGCTCGTCCCATGGTGTTGCTCGTATAGGGGTACGAATCACAGGTACTATAAGACCCTCATCCTGATTCACACACTGTCGCTACTAATCACAAACCTATTGCGTACCTAACATAGTGGTACTATGTGCAAGTAAATGTGACCCCATGGTGTTCCCTGTGTGATGGTACTAATTACAAATAGTCTCATGGTTCTAATTTGATCATCCCTTGGTCGCCTCTTTTAGTCACCTCTTACGACAGGCAGGGGATACCGCGGGTGTATTCTACATGTGCGTCCCCCACCCGGAGGGGGTTAGGAGTGGTTGAACACTTGTGGTAGGTAACTGTGAATCTCTTTGTATAGGCTTTCATAATCCTTACTCCCTGTGGGTGGGAGTGGTAGAATAACAAGAATAACACCCACGGTATCCCTGCCTGTAGTAAGAGGTGACTAAAAGGGGTCCCAGAGACTCTTAGCATAGAAGTGTGGATTCGTGACCATAGGGCTGAGTCCTGGCATTTCTTCCACTTACTTGTGCCAGGCTACTTCCTTTAATTTTTTCTCAACGACCTCCTTTTGGTAGTTAACTAAATAAAAAAGCCAATAACAGAACTATACAATTTCTATTAACTTTGTTGCTCCTACTTATTTAAAAATTTTTGTTTGGGAGGTTTCCTACAACATTTCAAAGACTTGGGAGGATTATGAACATTTTTTTGGGGACGAAATTCCACTTGAGTGTTTCCGTCCATTACCTACTCCTGTACAAACTGGGATTCACCAAAATGTCAGAAGAAAGTACATAACGGAACCCATAACAAAAAATCTTTAATTTCAATGTAATACCCTAAATTACTAACCTCGCACAAGACGGAACTATACAGGAAGCGCACAAAGGATTGAAGCGGTTTCAAAAAATTCCTGTTTATTATTTGTTGTAACATTACAAAATTATATAGACAGACAGAAAAACTCACAAAATTTTTTTTAAGAGCCTACAAGTGCTCGATATGTGCTCCATGAGTGACTCCAGTGATCCAGAGAAAACACAGTGAAAATGACAAGGTTACACACTACGTAAGTACCTTAAGAGATCCCTGTCTCCTATTACACCACTCCGTGTGATATCGTTCACATTTCTGTCCACATAGTGCCATTTATCATGCCTGCAATTTTATACCGTACCCACTGAGCTCACCATTGCTATCACTGGAAAGCAAAACTCTCTAACAGCACCAGTTGAGTTAATCTGACAATTTGGTGTAGCACAGTATTCCACTTTATAAAAAACGCAAACACATTATCACATCGAGCTCGCCCGAGTGCAAAAGATTGTGGCATCATATCCAAACCTTCATAGACTGACCTTGACGTGGATGTGGGGGGGAATAATGCGGCCTGGGGTTCGTTTAGGAATCCGCCATTCAGCCCGCCTGCAAAGTAAGTTGAGCACCCCTGGTTTAAGAGGTTAACACACACCCACCTCCCCACCAACTGCATGATCAGCTGTTCCCAACCTAATACGTATGCAAGATAAGACATTAGGATATGATACACATAATATGCAATTTCAAATTCATTGGTTTCTTACTTAACACATTTATTGGAGATCCAACAATTTCCTCTTCAATATTTGTTGCTTAAGCTTGGCATTTTCAATTTTTACATCAAGTAATTCTTGTTCTTTTTTGAATTTTCTAATCATGTGTTCCCTTTCCATTTTATAGAGTGATGCTGAACGTTCTGCCATATCAGCAATATTCCTAAGACATCGAGCAGCATCAGTTCTCCCTAGCTTTTTCGATGTAAGTGGTGTTCCCGATCCCTGAAAGAGAAAAATGTTTAAATGTAAGGGAAAATGTGAATTAAGTATAGTACCAAACATATCCATTACATGTATTAGTTCTAGTTTGAATGATGTGAAAAGTATAGCAACATATATACAAACAGACACGATATTGAATAGGCTTTTGGGCTTATGCCATGTCAAGAAAATAAGGTGAAATTCTTTAAGTTTCACAGAGAACTGTGCTTTGCATCATCAGAAGAAATCTCAACTGTCCACGAGAAAGGCTTCTTAAACAATGGCTCTTTAAATTTAGACATTATAATAGAAGTGGAAATGGTACGTTCATTCGCCACCAGATTGCTCACAGGATGCAGCACAGCGCTAGCATTCGAACGGAAGCTGACCGAACCATCAGAATCAGTCTAAGAGGTTCACATAACGCGTGTATATAACATATGACACTGACAGCTGTATGACATAGACACAAACCTGGAATGAAAAATCTGGTGATGAGGAACGTACGAATTTGGAAAACACTGAGAAGAAATAACAATAGTGAAAGGACAGGGAAGGGAATTTACATTGTTGAGGTCACTTTTCAGTTGCTCACAATCTTGTAACTTATTTATTACTCTATACAGAATAATACCATCCACAAAAAGCCTTATCTCTGATTCCACTTCTTTACTCATATCATTTATATATATAAGAAAACATGAAGGTACAATAATACTGCCTTAAGGAACTCCCCTGTTAATTATGAAAGGGTCAGATAAAGCTTCGCCTATTCTAATTCTCTGAGATCTATTTTCTAGAAATATAGCAACCCATTCACTCACTATTTTGTCCAGTCCAACTGCACTCATTTTTGCCAGCAGTCTCCCATGATCCCCCCTATCAAATGGTTTAGACAGGTCAATCACGATACAGACCATTTGACCTCCTGAATCCAAGATATCTGCTATATCTTGCTGGAATCCTACAAGTTGAGCTTCAGTGGAATAACATTTCCTAAACCCGAACTGCCTTCTATCAAACCAGTTAATAATTTTGCAAACAAGTCTAATATAATCAGAAAGAATGCTTTCCCAAAGCTTACATGCAATGCATGTCAAATTGACTGGCCTGTAATTTTCAGCTTTATGTCTATCACCCTTTCCTTTATACACAGAGGCTATTATAGCAACTCGCTATTCATTTCTTATAGCTCCTTCATGTAAAACATAATCAAGTAAGTACTTCAGATATGGTACTATATCCCAACTCATTGTCTTCAGTATATCTTATCACTTCCAGCCGCTTTTCTAATTTTCAACTTTTGTATCTTATTGTCAATGTCATCATCATATTTACATTTTAATACTTCTTTAGCATTTAGTCATCTCCTCCATCTGGACATTATCCTTGAAACCAACAATCTGTACATACTGCTGGCTGAATACTTCTATAAGACCTATTTGTGTCAGAGCAACGTAAAGCAGCCTTGCAAAATAAAACTACTCATAATATCTTCTGTACTTACGATGGGATAGGAAAGGCCTAGGAATTGGAAGGAAGCGGCCGTGGCCTTGATTATGGGAAACCATGGAAAACCATCTTCAGGGCAGTTGACAGTGGGATTCAAACCCACTATATACTGGATACAAGTTCACAGCCGCGCGCCCCTAACCACATGGCCAACTCGCCCGATCTTCTGTACTTACAAACATAAACAACTCATATACAGTATGCAGAATTACTTAAAATAATACTACCTATATAACCGCTGTAAGATTTTAATTTACATTGCATTTTTTAAAAACCCATTCTGGTACCTAACAAGCATAACAACCCGCTGTGTCTTAACTAGACTCCCCCTGTGGGTGGGGGCGGTAGAATAACACCCACGGTATCCCCTGCCTGCCGTAAGAGGTGACTAAAAGGGGCCTCATGGGCTCTGAACTTTCGAGCGTGGGTTGGCGACCACGGGGCCCTCAGCTGAGTCCTAGCATTGCTTCCACTTACTTGTGCCAGGCTCCTCACTTTCATCTATTCCATCCGACCTCCCTTGGTCAACTTTGTTCTTTTACGACCCCGATGCTATTAGGTTTGCAAGGGCTAGGGAGTCTTTCATTTTCGCGCCCTTTGTGGCCCTTGTCTTTCTTTGACCGATATCTTCATTTTTCGAAGCGTCGGATCCCTTCCATTTTTCCCCTCTGATTAGTGTTATATAGAGGATGGTTGCCTAATTGTATTTTCTCTTGAAACAATAATCACCACCACCACCTCTTAACTAGAGCCCCTTTTGCCACCGCTTTTCAGAGTTTTTTCTCAATTCTCAATGCTGGTAGTTTGTGTGTCATCTGAGAAAACATTCCTATATTCTTCCTGTATTTGTTTCTTTTCCTGAGCATCAGAGCAATTTTATCACGTTGTTGTTCCACACTGACAGTTAAGTTTTTACCTGAAAGATCGTGTGGCCTTAGGATAAAGGGCATTCAACATTAGGTCCCCTGCCAACCCCAGAAGTGAGCCAAGATGCCATATGTGAATCCAGAAATTCCTAGGATAAGCTGAATTATCAGCTAATCATATATTGATTTTTCAAATCTTCAACTGTTTATCATATTAGGGCCTAATCAATACGTATTACCTGTAAGATCATATGGCCTTAGGATAAAGGACATTCATTCAACCTTAGATCCCCTGCCAACCCCAGAAGTACATCAATCAATACTGAATGCATTTAAAGCAGTTGCCCAGGTGATGATGTTTGTTGTTTAAAGGGGCCTAACAGCTAGGTCAGCGGCCCCTTATGGTACGAGATGGAACAAAAGGACACAATAGTTAAAATTTTAAAATATATCCACTGACGAGAATTTAAAATAAATGATGATGAAGAATGATGAGATTAAAAAAATCAGTGGATATTTTATGCAATGCCTTATTTTCTAATAAAATTATAGAGAATATAGGTTACAATGGAATAAAGCTTTGCCTTGAAGTACAGAGACATATATCATTCAAGTTAAGATAACACATTAAAATATGCAAACACGAACTAAAATAGAGTCAATGGCATAAAAGCGTAGTTAACAAAAATACACTAATACAAAGGACAGTATTACACATGATAAAAAAAAACCACTATCCCTCATAAAACAGATGACGAGGTCTGCTGACTGAATGTCATCTTGTAGGATGAGGGAAATGGCATTCGGGAGTTGTAGACTTAGTTCTCGAAAATCTGCTTCACTCGACGACTACCAGAAGATAAAATATAAGAGAGCGTTTATTCCTAAAACGCAGGTATTTAAGCATTTACACCGGGTGTGTGTGTGTGTCTATGTTGTCTTGTAATTGGACATCATACTTTCACCTGATAGGTTCACATAATTCTAGATATTACTGTCTCCAGAATATTCCACATGCGCTGCTAATTAGAGCAGCCTTGAAAGTTTCCCAGTAGGTCACATGACTCAGCTGGCCGGTCAATTGAAAAATCAATACTGTGCTCCCTGCCTGTCCAAACCGGTTCTCCATAAGAAGACACAACTGTGTTGGCATAAACTTGTAATATATCACCCTCAATGAAAAAATGATAACATCCCATTTCCACATGCAATAAAATGTTCATTGTAGGCCAAATTTGAGGGGACAATATATACTAGCACGTACCAGCGGATTTGCCCGCGTTTATTAATTCAACTATTTTATATAATAAAAAACTATTTTTTCCTTATAGAGCTTCCGGTTGAACTGTATTAGTGTTCTTCCAATTGGAGCTAATATATATAGTGCGTTTGCCTATCCAGCTCTTGAACAAACCACATACAGTTGACAATGGGAGAAGCAGCCTTTTCGAAGATGGAGTCCTACAACTTTTAAGAGATTGTTCTCGTGCCTTGTTGATGTTCATAGCGAAACAGAAACAAACGGGGAACTGCAGACATTTAAACTTAAACTGTATAACTGAAGAAATATTCGAATCCGAGAAATTAGTATTACTTCGCTTGAGGCATGCCCAATCATGAGAATGGCTTCAATAATATTAGTCATCAGTTTCAGAGTCGTGTTCATTGCAGAGGGCAGGATTCTTATTCTGAAGAAGGATAATCGGTGTCACAATCGCCCGCTCTAAGATGTTCGAGGGAACTCCAGGTTACTCCAAGTCTTTCAAAAGCTCTGCTGTGTAGTCGATAAACTTGTAACGTTGTAGAACAGCACGTAATTCTTGTAAAAATTGCTTTTTGATAATGTTGACAGCTTCACTTCTTGGAGCAGGAATTGCTCCTTGACATAGCCATGCGTAATTGGTGAAATGCTGTGGCCACAAGTGTTGAAAATTTCAGATCTGTGCGTGTTTATTATAATCTGATCTTCTTTAATATAGCCTATGTTTTCTCTAAATGAAATAATAAAATATGAGATTGAGTTAGTTAAAAGAAAACATGGTAACTAGATAATTCTTGTGAGTGTTGCTTATTGATGACATTGACAACTTCATGTCTTGGGGCAAGAATTGCTCTCAGACACAGCCATGCGTATTACGTGAAAACCTGTGCCCACCTATGACAAACATTTCAGATCTTTGTTTGCCATAGATTTGGCTAGGCATTGCACACATGCACACAGACAGACATCATGGACCGAAGGAAAATGGCTTCTATTCCACAGACTTAAAATGGCATCTGGACTGATATATGTATTATTCCTTGTTTATTCTCATCGTCTATCTTGTGTCCTATGTTTCTCTATATGTATACATGTCCAACAATTGTCCCCTTTCCCTACGGGGTTTGGGTATGAAGTGAGATGAATCTTCGTAGCGAGTTTTTACGACTGGATATCTTTCATGACGTCAACCTAATCATATGAGCAAATACAGTAGAGACAATACGCGACACTTCCGGATTTAGCCTTGTTAAAATGGGAGACAAGTCGCAAGTGGCGCTCCTAGTGGCTTGACCTGAAAATTCGCGCTAAATTCAAATATCAATGGAAATGTATATACGGAAATGGATAAATAAATTACGTCTAGAAAGAAAGTGTTACGTAGTTATTGTCTTCAAAGTTGCTAAAGCAATTCTGGACAAATGAATGAAGAATTATTTAACAGGTTATTATTTAAAGACTGAAATTAGACATATAATCAAGATGTGAAATGGGCTGCTGTAAAAGAGCTTGACCTTTCATTTATGCATTACTTTTTTAGCTTTAGAATTCCTGCCTGAACGTTCATGGCTAGATTTTTCTTTTTCTCATTTAAAAGGACTGTATCATATTAAAACACTTGTCAACAACAATATCAGCATATTCCTTACACACATGATTCAATGAATTTACATTTATGAGCTGGACAATTTTCCTTTTAATGTGAAGCCTACTAACAAAAAGATAATCTATAAATTTGGCCTCAAAAACATACAAACTTTCCCTATAAGCAATACTTGTCATAATGCTATTATATTAGGGCAAAGCAAATTTGCATTACCAAATTGTTTCAACTAAATATGTACATTTCTTAAATCACCCATACTTTCTTCAGGACTTGACAACGCATTACGGCATTCCAAATGGGGTAACTTGGAACACAACCAGCCACACCCATATGCATATGTATTTTCCTCAATTAAATCAAATCCACAGATCACACCTACAACAATACATCGGTACTGAAGGTTAACTGCTGCACTATACAATAAAATATGCGTATTATATTTTAAGCCAGTTAAAATATGGGTCGAGCAGGTCAGAAGGTTATGAAGTACTATAAAAATCCCTTTCTCACTGGAAGAATATTGTAACGGTCATAGCGTCCGCCATGTCAAATGGCAGTGGGCCCGGCCCGGCAGCGTATGGACCCACCCCTTATGCTTCAACTGCGCCAATCACTAGCAGCGCTTAAGGCTAGGCATGCCCCACTTGCTTCTGCTCGCGGTCCTGTAGCAGAGGAGTATGGAAATGACTCCACGATTAATCTGGAGTGTTCCATCTCGCGATGTTCCTGGATCCATCCAACATCTGGACGATTCTAGAAGAGCCAGCGCAGGTATATAAGAGAGGAACAACCTGCCTGGAGTTAGTGAGAGTTAGACTGAGTTAGAAGTTGGTGCGGTTCAGTCGTGAGCGACTGCAAGTATAGTGAAGTATGTGAACTGCCGTGATTATCGGACTAGTGTGTTACAGTGCAGACTGTCGGCGAAGGAGAGAACATGTAGCCGTGCGATGCGGGACCTTGTGTGCGAGTGTAAAACTGTGTAGTGTGAGAACAGGTGAGAAACGAAGAGAGAAAGAGAGTGCGAACTGTGTACGTGCGTGTTATGAGCAAAAGTTGTATGTAGTCTTGTGTAGTTTTAGTGCCTAGCTAATAAATCTTAGTACTGAAGCTACCAGTCTAGTGTTAATCAATCCTACTACCCCGCCAACTCGTTACAATATATATGCAAACACAATATTACTTCCATTTTCTTGTCACGAGGGAAACGCAAGAAACACCGTGCATTCTTCTCTACTTCATAGTTGCTGCAGCCAAACACAGCACATACCTTTCCTGTCATGTTGAGAGGAAATATCAAGGAATGACACACGTTATTATTTAATTATGTCAACTAACTGAAAATGCATAAAAAACATGAAAAACTTCACACACAAATACACGTGCTCATATGACAGAATCAGTAGTTCTCAGGTCAATCCGCTAGAGAGAGCTCTAATAGCTGTCCCTCGATATCTTGCTGAGTGTCGCGTATTGTCTCTACTGTATTTGATATGAGTTAATGAGATGAAATGAATGACATGATATTAAGAATGCAGAGGATGAAACCCGGCGCTGGCACATAGGCCACTCCTGTCGAATAGCTCAAGACTTTACATCCTCATCCAGCGGACGAATCACCATCAACAGCGTTATATGCCCTCACACCATATAAGACCAAAAACGGCTTTCTACGCCATGGACGTAAAATGGCTCCTTGAATTGTGTCCTCTACCTACCTTATGTACGTTGCCTAGTAACAGTGTCTCTGTGCATATAATCTTGGTAACAGCACGTTGGATTGTCATATCCCAATACACGTTTTCCGATGGTTTTTCGTTCATAACTCACCAACGAAAGCGAAAATTCCGACATTGAGATGCATTCGGACCCCCTTCCATCCATCTATGTTCAAAATTTCAGATCCCTGCGTGCTGTAGATTTTGCTGGGCATCGTGCACACGCAAAACAATGACAGACAAACACTTCCCTTTATTATTATAGATAGTGAATGAAAACCTACAACTTGTTTTCCAGTCAATGACTGGGTCAGGGATGGAATGAATGAAGCCCCCATCTTGCAGCAAGATGTACGCATCGTGACATACAGGTTTTAATAAACATTGCATATTCGCGCGCGTTTCTCGTATTAATAAACGTTATATTACATTTGAAAGCGGTGAAAGAGTGCAGGACTTCCGGCCATTAGCGTCTAAAGCTGAAATGGCAGTATTTGAATGTTTGGAGTTCACCAAAAAAATAAGCTAAAATAGGGAGAAATAGTAGAATAATCGGGAGTCGGGAAAAACTGCCGAAAATCGGGAGTCTCTCGCCTAAATCGGGAAAGTTGGCAGATATGCACTATATATATTTAGTAATCTGTTATATGTCAAAGAAAATTTGTACTATTATAAACAACGTTTGGAAATACATGAACGTAATACCAAAAGTTGCTCCATGTTAGATTTACCTTCATTTAGATTAAGCAAATATATATATAGCCACTTATATAAGATTTTTAATAAACTTCCAAATATTCTTGTGGAAGCACCAATAAGTAAACTACTCTTAAAACATGGATAACATAAATTTTTTAAAATTATATAAATGATTTCTTTAATTCACATTTTGATAATCTTAAAATAAAGTGATTATGTGAAATAATTACTTTGTACATATGAACTTAATGACAGAGTCTATTGTAACTATGTTACTTAATGACTAATGAAGAATCTTGAAAAGTTTGAAACCTTCCCCTCAAGTTATCTGCCTGGAGCTATCACATATTAAAAGATGTCTGCCATTACTTTAAACTGTTGGGCCCCCTGCCTCCACATAACATACACAAACTCAGACCGGAGCCCTAAAGGGCCCACCTTTTATAGCAACTCAGAGGGAAGGTTCCCAAACTCTCTTGACCTAGGAAGAATGCCAGAACAACCCCCCAATTTTGAGTGCCTACAAAAATATGTACAAACATTTCTGATTGGTTAATAACTTAAGGAAGAAGGAAACTGTAGTAGTGCTGACAACCTCAGCACATAAAAACAAAAAAAAATACAAACACCTAAGGCTTACCAACTTAAGATAATGGCAAATTCCCTTAAAAAATTAATACTCTGTCCTCCTGCCAGAGGGGGCACATAAGCCAATAGTAGAGACATCTAAAGATTAAAGGTACAAGTATCTTCAGATACATAGTTCAGGGTTCACATCACAGATGACCTTCTAGAAGATGTGCTGTTCAAATGGACGGAGGTGTACCCCAGTACAATAATAGTAATAATTACTCTTATTGGCTTTACGTCCCACTAACTAATACTTTCTAGTTTTCAGAGTGCCGAGGTGCCAGAATTTAGTCCTGCAGGAGTTCTTTTTACGTGCCAGTAAATCTACCGGCACAAGGCTGACATATCTGAGCACCTTCAAATACCACCAGACTGAGTCAGGATCGAACCTGCCAAGCTGGGGTCAGAAGACCAGTGCCTCAACTGTCTGAGCCACTCAGCCTGGCTAAAATAACATGGAAAGGCTTGATCAAGCAATAGGAAAACCTCTCTAGACAATAATGAAGAATCTTTGAAATAAAAAAAAGGGGGGGGGGGGAGATTAATACTGTTTTGGGTAAATCAGGAGAACTCATAGTAGATCACAGGGAATCACTGGACAGATAAAAGGAATATTTTGAAAATCTTCTCAATGTAATCTTTCTGTGGACTTCGCAAACAACTCGGCTCATGGGGAGGACAATGATGTTAGAGAAATTATGCTTGAGAAAGTGGAATGGATAGTAAATAGAATCCACTGTCATAAAGCAGCAGGAACAGGCAAAATTAGGCCCGAAATGGTGAAATGTGATTGCAAGTGGAGCGCGCCGTGCTCCCGACAAACACAGGTGATGATAGGACAGAGACACAAATAATCCGGCACATTCCAACAGATAGCAATTATGAAGAAGGGAACATTTTCACCTTCCCACTTCAGATAATGAGACATCAGACTTTGACCCTGAGGAAACTACACAAACATTTTAAATTTATTCGCCCCTTCATAACACACGACACGCACCTGATTTATTGTAGAAGACAAAGTATGCTAAAAACATCAAGACATGTGATACTTTATTACTAAATGTTACCGTGTTTTTGTGGTAGTTATGCGTGAAAGAAGGTGCGGGTGTGAACGGGTCTCAAACTACGAAAGTAAAATTAATTTAAAATTTAACAAGGTTATATTTTCTTTTCAAAAACAAAGAAATAACAAGCATGGCAGGTACAAAGTAGCAAGTCAAAGGGTAATTACAATATTTACAGGATTTGGGCTTCGCGCCCTGAAAACACAATGCTTGGGCAATCAGCTCAGTTTTACCCCAAACACAAGTTTCAACAGAGGGGCAGAAAACCCCATTCATGCCTAGGAGCCCTAGCTCCAAATTACACTGAAAAGCCTCCACGAGGCATACAACACTCAATTTACAAAAAGAGCCACTCGCTCTCAACTTTAAGCCTCTCAAAGGCCACATCGAACTCCACCTTCAAGTTGTCCTCACTGGACATAGACACAGGGGTAAAATACCCAACCTACTGAGGTCTATTAAATGAAAAGGGGTAATTACATGACCTCTAAAATAACAATTTGAGAGGAGGCGATCTGCACTCCTAATACACTTGTTGTTAAAACCTAATCTGGCTCTAGGCCACTAATGCAAGGGCTAATCCCATACTACAGAGGTGAAAAACTGACCTCCAACATTCATAAACATTTTACATGTTTTTTATGGCTGATGATGACCTAGACTAAGGTCGAAACCGGTCCCATTTAAATAGAAATGTGATTGCTACGTTTCTTTCTTTTGAGTATTGAATAGGTTGAACCTCCTTTCCAGTTATTTAATTTTTAACATCAATAATTTCAATACGGAACAATGAAATTTTTATCTTTAAATAGAGGGCTTAGCAAAGGCGACCTTGGACAACTTAACGGTTAACCCAGCCTTACGAAGGCGATTGAGAATTTCTCGCAGATGATCTAGATGTTCTTCAAAAGTCTCTGAAAATACGACGACATCATCCAAGTAGTGATATAAGTACCCAAATTTGATGTCGGAGAAGACCCTATCTAGTAGCCTAGTGAGTACAGCTGCTCCCGTGGGGAGCCCGAAAGGCACGCGGTTGTATTCGTATAAGTTCCAGTCCGTGGCAAACGCTGTAAGATGTTTAGACTCTTCGGCAAGGGGAATTTGATTATAGGCCTGATTCAAGTCCAAGATAGTAAAGAACTTGGCCTTACGAAACCATGAAAAGCAAGAATGAAGGTCAGGAAGGGGCACAGATTGCAACACCACCTTCCGATTGAGAGCCCTATAATCAATGACAGGCCTGAAGCCTCCTTGGGGTTTCGGGACTAGAAAAATAGGCGAAGAATACGCCGACTTAGAGGGCCTAATAATACCATCCTTCAACATTTGATCGATGATTTCTTTCAATGCCTTCATTTTAGGTGGAGATAGCCTATATGGTGGAAAACGGACAGGAATCGAATCCGTGACCTCAATTTTGTATTCAATAAGGTCAGTAACACCAAGAGTATCAGAAAACACCTCTGGAAATGACTGACATAATTTACGAATACTATCAGCCTGCTCCTCAGGTAGATGTCTAAGGTCTAACAACATCTCATCCTGGGTAGGCGAAATAGATGAACATGACACAGAATTACACTTTAACAAGGGAATTTTACATTTGGACGCAAATTTGAATGTGCACGACTTACTCTGAAGATCGAGCACAAGACCAGTGTGAGAAATGAAGTCCGCTCCCAGTATGATGGGGCAAGACAAGTGCTTAGCCACAAACAGTTTGGTTTTCCATGTAAATTTAAAAATACGAATTTTGACCAGTAAGGAACCTAGAATTTCTAATGGGGATGAATTAGCCGAAACATATTGAACAGGAGAGGAGACATAGTCAGGTAGTTTACAAACAGACTTAAATTTTGAATACCATTGGTCCGAAATAATTGAACAAACACTACCTGAATCTAATAGAGCGGTTATAGGCTCGTTATTTAACTCAATCTTAAGAAAAGGAATAGGTGCGGGGGTATCCGCCGCAATCCTAAGACATTCTTTAGGGCATTCAAAAGATGAATTTGAAGACTGCTCGTTCCCTGAATTTGCAACCTGTTTACCAGGGGCTGAGTCCCGGGAAGATGGATTAGTCGACTCAGCCGAAGCCACTAGTCACTTTTTATTATTGGCATAGGTGGAATTTGCACCAGAAGTTGAGCAGGAGGGGGTGCTATTTGAGTTTGGGCAATTCTTGGCGATATGTGAGAAAGCCCCACATTTAAAACAGCCTTGTGATGAACCAGCCCCATTCCTTGTCCCACTCGACTTGATCAGTGGACACTTATTGCGCAGGTGGTCAGGCGACCCACAAGCATAACATTTACGAGGGGTGACTGATCGGCGAGGTGGAGGCCGAGTATTACTAAAGGAAGGCGGGGGTTCTTTCGCTACACGCAAAGATTCGGCGTACCTAACTCCTTCTGCTGAGACGGCCAATGCTTCAAGTTCAGAGAAAGTTTGCGGGCACGCCGCGAAACACAAATATGACCTATAGGGAGGTGAAATTCCCTCTACAATAGCCTGTACAATCTGATCCTCCGGAAAGTGAAGAGCAAACACCCTAGTATAGAATTTAATATCTTGGATGAAGTCAGCCAGGTTTTCATCCAAACGCTGTACACGATAATAGTACTTCTGAATCAGAGATGACCTCGCGCGGGCGGGAATAAAATTTGCAAGCAGATGTGCATGAAAATCTTCAATAGATGACTGTTCGGCTATGGCTCTTACTATTTTGTCAGAGAGAATACCAATTGCATAAGGATAGATAATTTGCAAAATTTGACATGGAGAAAGAGAAAACACAAGGGCATGATCCTGAAATTCAACTAGAAATCTTAAAAATGAAATTACGTCACTGGTGGTGTTAACGGAAAATTTAGAGATACCTCTGAGCAACATTGCTAATGGATGAGGCAAGCTACTGAACCCGGGTGACATAGTAGGCAAAGGTTTCAATGGCAAGGAAGTTAATTCCGAACGGATGTTACTCAACGATGCACGGCGTTCAGATTCGTTGTCCAATGGGGCAGGGATAGTTTGAGCAGCAACGGTTATCCTATTGACTTCTCCCTTGGGAGGCGCTTCCTCACTACCTGCATTCACTGTGGTAAGTAGGTCACTTTTGGGAGGAACTTCCCCAGTTAACAATTGAGTGACCTTGCTAGATAATTCAGACATATTTTCAAGCAGCGTACTAGCTTCCTTCTTCTGAACGTCATTCAACTTTAGAGACAACAGATCGTTAACTCTATTTGAAAAATGAAACAGCCTAGCTTGCACACGCTTAATTTGATTGGGAGAAGGATCATTTTCATCAAAAAAACTAACTACAGAAGCTAGCCCAGTAATATTCTCCGTGATCGTGGAAAGAGAGTCGTCAATTTCTTTCTCTCCCAAATTGGGGATGGAAATGGGCAAATCTAGGGACTCTCTAAGCTTGTTTGTGTCTACTGCAACCGTGCCTCCAGATTGTACATTTCTGATAGTTAACTCATAGATCAACTCCTCCTTGTGCAAATAGTTAAGATGGAGAACATCGCGAGGTCCGGGCATGATGACAGAACAATTTTGAAAAACTCAAAAAAAATTCCAGCAACTGAGAAAATTGTTAGAGTTCGGAACAAAGCAATGTTTAGCCGTCAAACGGGGCTAAATTGAGACCCATTCAACCACGCTCTGCTACCACTTGTTACCGTGTTTTTGTGGTAGTTATGCGTGAAAGAAGGTGCGGGTGTGAACGGGTCTCAAACTACGAAAGTAAAATTAATTTAAAATTTAACAAGGTTATATTTTCTTTTCAAAAACAAAGAAATAACAAGCATGGCAGGTACAAAGTAGCAAGTCAAAGGGTAGTTACAATATTTACAGGATTTGGGCTTCGCGCCCTGAAAACACAATGCTTGGGCAATCAGCTCAGTTTTACCCCAAACACAAGTTTCAACAGAGGGGCAGAAAACCCCATTCATGCCTAGGAGCCCTAGCTCCAAATTACACTGAAAAGCCTCCACGAGGCATACAACACTCAATTTACAAAAAGAGCCACTCGCTCTCAACTTTAAGCCTCTCAAAGGCCACACCGAACTCCACCTTCAAGTTGTCCTCACTGGACATAGACACAGGGGTAAAATACCCAACCTACTGAGGTCTATTAAATGAAAAGGGGTAATTACATGACCTCTAAAATAACAATTTGAGAGGAGGCGATCTGCACTCCTAATACACTTGTTTTTAAAACCTAATCCGGCTCTAGGCCACTAATGCAAGGGCTAATCCCATACTACAGAGGTGACTTTAGAAAAGAACAATTTGTTTTACGTTAACGAAGAATAGGTTGAGAAAATAAGTTCACCTCAAAACAATATGATTGGGAGCTCGAGAGGGTTAAGCACTCTCTATCCCGATATGCAGTTTAAAAGATAGGATAGATACCAGTTCCTTTACATTTTACGGAAGGTTACATAATGGAAAAACTTCGGACCCGCCCCGAGAGTTAAACTGCTGAGCTAGCAAAGAAAGAAGTTATTAATTGGCCATTACCTTGTTGTTGACCGCTGCTGAAGAAAGAGGCGCTTCCCGCCCCCTGCTATGTACTTTACACACAGAAAGATGGAACAGAAGTGGCGCAGAGACCCTAAAATCAGCAGTTTATATACTCTCGCGGAAGGTTCTAGGTGTTAGGGGAATGAAAACACCCTCCCACAAACTTTTTATTGGGTAGGATACAGCAACATATTCAAGTTGGGGGAAAATACCTATGATTGGTCAGAAATTAATAACGGAAATTCGGGATTGGTTAAATGCAAAACAAGGGGAAAGAGAGGGGTATACAGCCAACTTAAACAATAACAGAAAGAAATTTAACAAAGAACAAACTTTTGAAATAAAATTTTCTCCAAAGAACAGTTATTTTTCTTCGCACTAGGGTGCACTATTGTAGTTCTTCAGTAGTGTCCTCTAGAAGAGAAAGTTCACACTTCTTACTTCAAGCAAAACAAAAACACATCAAAAATGACACAGTTCTAAAACTCCGAAATTTACAGGTAGTGACATCTTCTGTGAAAGTAGAAAATTAATACCGTCAATAAAGTTCAGACTTCCTCCAGCAGAGGAGTTTCAACTGGCGCACATTTTAAATTAGCAGCGTGGAGGTGTACCGCCCGGTACACTAAATTTTAGGAAACATAGACTTCCCACTGATGCAAGTTTTTCAAAACATAGTAGCCTACCATTTAACTTAGAAATGAGACATTTTTAAAACTGAAAATCAGAGTATCAACATTGTAATATACTGAAATCAAAAGAATGAGTGTGTGATTGAACATGAAGATCAATGACATTACAACGAACTCTTGAACAATTTTAGACTTTAAATTTCTCATCCAAGCATATTTTAACACAATGCATCAATGTAACTTAGAATTAGTCACTTAAAATATAATTTTATTTATTATTTCTGAAGTATATTTCTTTATCTCCTTCTTCTGAGCTTTTTTCCATAGTAGAATAAGTAATGTTTTATTATTATGTTATTTTTTAATAAGACAAAGTCTCTTCAGTAGCTAAAGATGACCCACACACTGGGTCGAAACCAGTACTGAAATGCAAAATGTTTTAAGTACCTAATAATAAATAATAGTATTGATTAGGTGCATGATAGATAGATAGATAGATAGATAGATAATGCCTTTATTGGTGGCGAAGTTAGGGCTCAAGGCCCTTTCTTACACTTAACCACTAGACGAGTATACATGTACATAACTTATACAGTACTTACAAATACAAATAAAACAAATAATATTAATAGCAAAAACAATAGTAATAATATTAAAAATGACAACAAAAGAATCCTTAATTTTAAAATACACAAAGTAAAATACACTGCAATAATCCGTTCATTCATCCCATTCATTCTTTCATTCACTCAACAATTATCCAGCAAGTCAGCAGGATCTACTCAACAAATACTCGTGGCACGCCACTTTAAACTTGCGATGAGAGGGATTGTCCCTAATGTTCGCAGGTAGCAAATTCCATGCCCTGGACGCAGAGATTATAAAGGAGCGGTTGTAAGCAGCAGTGCGGTTTACAGGTATGGTAAGAGAGGAGCCAGATCTCGTATTGTGGTCATGATATTAAATATATATCTTATGCAGCTATTGAGGCTCCGGTCGAGTTTCTTGTTACTGTCGCAGGTAATTTCAGTCAATACAGTGTCACAATAGTCAAGTATAGGTAGTATAAGAGAGGGAATTAGTTGTACTTTAAGTCGAACCGAGAATGCATTGCAGAATCGCTTCAGAGGATATAAGCATTTGTGTACTTTATTACATGTGCTTATCACCTGTTGAGTCCAATTTACGGTCTCAGTCATAATAATTCCTAAGTTAGTCACTGAAGTAGAGTAGGGTATGATTTCATTGTTTAAAATTATTGGAGAGATGTCCCGTTGCTTAAGGGAATATAGGTTTTTTTTTTTTTTGCTAGGGGCTTTACGTCGCACCGACACAGATAGGTCTTATGGCGACGAGATATATAGGTTTTTACTGGTACCAATAATAATAACTTGAGTTTTATTCGGGTTTATTAGTAAACTGTTTTCATTTGCATAGTCACTAAGATGTTAACACGTTCAGTACCTGCTTCTGAGCGGGACACTTGAATGCCTGGACCAGCCATTTTCATGCCCGGCTCTCTTGACGTGCATCACTTACTACAATTTACAATTACTCCTAAACTATAACATACATTATCATTATAGACTGTTATGCCTTTCAGCGTTCAGTTTGCAAGGTTCCGAGAATTTACTAAACGTCGCCACAATCCTCGATTTGCAACTAGTGTTGTGGCCTCATTTAGTTCTAAGCATCTTATCTTTAAATTGTTAAAAACCGAGTCTAACCATCGTCGTCTTGGTCTCCCTCTACTTCTCTTACCCTCCATAGCAGAGTCCATTATTCTCCTAGGTAACCTATCCTCCTCCATTCGCCTCACATGACCGCACCACCGAAGCCGGTTTATGCGTACAGCTTCATCCATCGAGTTCATTCCTAAATTAGCCTTTATCTCCTCATTCCGAGTACCCTCCTGCTATTGTTCCCACCTGTTTGTACCAGTAATCATTCTTGCTACTTTCATGTCTGTTACTTCTAACTTATGAATAAGACATCCTGAGTCCACCCAGGTTTTGCTCCCGTAAAGCAAAGTTCGCCTGAAAACAGACCGATGTAAAGATAGTTTCGCCTGGGAGCTGACTTCCTTCTTGCAGAATACTGCTGATCGCAACTGCGAGCTCACTATAAATGTTAGAAAAATGATACTTTGTGCTTACCTCTAGTAAATATTTAGGGTGTGATATCTGGTGTCATAGGTTTCAAAATACGTCTAATTTTACACAGCCTATCTGTATTTTTGGCATAATGATTACTGTCACCGAAGTGAAGAAATGAAAGAATATGAAGGAAGCGTATTCGGAACATTGTATCAGAAAATATCGGAGTATGAAAAACAGGGTCTTAGGTACAGTACATTTTTATATCAGGATTTTGGACTAATCGGTTTCCACGATTGTATGATCGAATTTTTTTTGAAAGGCCGGGGCACCGCACTTATCACTTGACTCGCCTATAGATTGGTCTGCTCACACACATACTGATAAAATTCGTCATTCATGAAAATACTCACGTAACTCAAAAATATCCTGCTTATTTTCTATTTGAAGGTTTATACCTGAATTCTCGGTAAGTGGTGGAATGGGTGGGCAATAACTAGGATGATATATATCAGGCACTTCACTTTTCTCTATGGGCCTATCGGATTCGGGAATCGGAATTTCCTCGTCACTCTCACTTTCACTATCTATGTCTATTTCAGGAATAAGTTCATCACCAGAATAATCATTGTGAACAATATCTAATAATTAATCTAACATAAGAAACTTTCTTTTATAAGCCATTATACTACACTCAGTAAGAACGACACGCACACTGGAATCTCAAGTACCGTCTTGACGTGCGAGGAAGTGCTGAGATATTCCCGCTAAAACAGCTAAGATAAACATGAGCCCAGTCAACGCGCGGGTCAACCAACTTCCTGCTACAAACAGTAACGCTGACTAAGGTGTAAGAATGCACAGATAACGAATATAAACAGCATTGCTTTGTGCGGAACATTAAACATCTTACGCCGTCCACTGCCCGCAATGAGTTAATTCCCGCTGTAGCTTCCCATTGCTTTCAGCCATGATTAGGTGGAAAGTTCAATCTTTACACTTATCACTGGAATTATCAATATGGGAAATAAAGTTAATAGATTATGATGGTGAACTATAGTGGAAAAAACCAGACGAAATGGCTTCGCAGAGAAATAAGATCAAACAAGTGGCTGCACGGTTTGATCACGTAGCTATCACTTTGCATTTGGGAGCCCCATTGTCAGCAACAGCCCTGAAGATGCTTTTCTGCTGTTTCCAATTTTCAAACAAATTAAGGCCACAGCAGCTTCCTTCTCACTCCTAGCCCTTTCCTACCCCATCGTCACCATAAAATCTATCCATGACAATATGCTAATCCTTTTTTTCTCTTCTTCCAATTTGTTTTACGTCGTATCGACACAAATATATCTTACCTGGTGTATGCCTAAGTCTTTTCCTGTTTTACTAAGAGATTTTTTGCATACACATTTTTTATTTTTCTATTCTACCTATTCAATACTATTGAAATATAATACAATAAAACTGTACCGGGCGGTACACCTCCACGCCACGAATTCAAATATTGCGCCAGTTGAAACTTCTCTATAGGAGAAAGCCTGAACTTTAACAAACTGTATTAACCCAACAGTTTCTCGGAAGATGTCACTACTGTAAATTTGGTAATTTTGAAGTGTTCTGAACTGTGTCTATTTTTGTGTTTGTTTGCTCCGTATCAAGAAGTTTGAACATTCTCTAACAGATGTCGCTACCCAAAACTATGGTAACACACTCTGGTGCAATGGAATGAACTTTCTTGAAGAAATATTGTATTCCTAAGTTTTATTTTTACTAAATTTTGTTCTGTGGTTTGTGGGTTGGCAATATAAATCCTTTCTTTCCGTCCGTTTTGAATGTAACCAATCATGAATTTACGTAATTAATTTTCAGCCAATCATGTATATCTTCTTCCATATGGATATGCTGCTATTAGCTACCCAATAAAATCGTGTGGGTGTGTCTTCTTATTCCTGAAAGGCCTTGAATTCTCCACGAGGGTATAAAAACTGCTGATTCTCTCATCTTGGGGCCACTTCAGTAACATCTCTCTTAGTGTGTGAATATGTAGCAGGGGGCGGGAAGCGCCTCTTTCTTCAAGCAGAAGTTCTTCAACAAGGTAATGGCCTGTTAACATCTTTATTTCTCGCTAGCTCAGCAGTTTAACTCTCGGGGAGGGTTCGAAGCCTTTAATATGTATCCTATCCCTTTAAAATGTAAATTTCCTACTGCGTATGTAAAAACTTCTAATCACTTTTACTATAAAGCGGGGATAGAGAGTGCTTCACCCTCTCGAACTCCCCTTCATTGTGAATTTGAGGTGACTATGTTTTCGTAACCGTTTTTCTCTTCCTTCTTAAAGTCTTAAATTTATTTTGCCGACTAGTCACCTCCATAGATTGGGATTAGCCCCTGTATTATCGGACTAGCGCCACATAGGTTTTTAGACAAAACGTTGTGTAGGAGTGCAAGTTATCGCCTCCATTCAATTTTGTATTATGGGCCAGTAACTTAACCTGATGTTTCGTTTTCCTCATGTAAAGGCCCGGTAGGGTGGGTATCAAATACCCCTGTTTCCTGGTGTGCCTTGAGGGCAGTCTGAAGTGAAAGTTGCTGGGGCCTTTGAGAGGCTTGTCAAATTGAGAGCGGGTCTGCTCTTTTCCTTAACATTGTAACTAGGAGCAAGTGCTCCTTGTACTTAGGAGTTTTCTGCCCTTTAGCAATTGTGATCGTGAGCTGAGAGCTCAGAAAGTAAACTTGGGGCTCGAAGCCCAAATTTTGTAATGAGCTGTAATTTGTTAATTGTTGATCTGCTAATTGGTACCTGTTATACTCTGTTATTTGTTGATTTTGAAAAGAAAATATAACCTTTGTTAAAGTTTTAAATTAACTTTAATTTTGTAGTTGAGACCTATTCCAGCCCACATCTTCTTTCACCTCTAACTACCACGGATATCTCCGTAACAAAAACAATATAATAAAACAATTTATATGCAAATTATAGCAAATTTCAATATGGGTCTAAACATGAGAATAGTTACATGTAATTGACTAAAAGATGGCGCCAGCGAACAGTATGTAGCATATGAATCCAACACATATGTCAGTTTGTTCGCCTGACATTAACCTACACACAAGTTGAGTCTGCCAAACACTAGTGTCTGTGTTGTATCGTTCAGTGATCACGTCGACGTTTGTGCCTGAAAATCAACATTTGTGGCACGCATTGCTTTTCTTATTTAATCAAAAGAAAAAGGCTGTGGAAAATCATTGTTTCTTGGTAGACACATATGGTGAACATCATCCATCGATTAAAACAGGGGAGACATCATCGTTAGTGTCTCATTCCAGCCGCCCGGGTGTGGTTAACAAGCCTCCTCCACTCCTTTCTCTCCTTCCACTTTTCCTGCTCCATTACTTCTGCCCCATCCAATCCAGCTTCTCTAATGTCCTTCCAAATCTGATCCATCCACCTTCTTCTCGGTCTTCCAACTTGTCTTTCCCTTAACTTCTCTTTTCAATTCCCTTCTTGCTACCCGTTCCTTTCCCATTCTTTTTACATTTCCAAACCATCTCAGTCTTGCTTTGTGTATGTTCTGTACTAACGGTTCTATATTTAGCTCTTCTCTGACTTTAATATTTTGAATTCTATCTCTCCTTGTGTTCACTGGCATTCTGGAAGGGAGGGTGCAATCAGTTCAATGAAAACCAGTGTGGTTTCAGAGCACAGAGGGGCTATCTGCATCAGATTTTTAGCTTGTGGTGTAACTGAAAAAATGCTAAGACAGGAATAAACAGATGTAGAGAAGGCAAACAAGAGTACTGAGGGAAAAGTTGATAGCCATAATGAGGGACTACGAGGTTAAGAATATATTATTAAAAGCAATCAAAGGCATTTATATTGACAATTAAACAATAGTGAGGCCTAGAATGAGTTCTTTGTTTAAGGTACTTACAGGTTTTAGACAAGACCTCTGTTGCTCATAATTTACAAGGATCATCCACTGAACAGTATAAAGTGGCAGAGAGGGATTCAGTTATGTGGAAACGTGGTAAGCAGTTTGGCCCATGCCAACGACTTGGTCTTACTGGCAGACTGTGTCGGAAGCTTACAATGTAATATCGTGGAACTTGGAAATAGGTGATGTGAGTTTGTTGTTTGTTTTTACAACCCTTGTCCTGTTTCTCTACGGGGTCGAGTATGAGGTGAGATGAATCTGTCGTGGTGGGTTTTTATGACCGGATGCCCTTCCTGACGACCTCATCAGAGGAGTTAATGAGATGAAATTAATGACGTGATATATGATAGTAGGAAGGGAGAGAGTGAAAGCCGGTGCCAGCACATAGCCTACTTCTGTCGAATAGCACCAAGGGGTCTGCTCAAGGCTTAACGTCCCCATCCAATGAACGAATCACCATCAACAGCATCATATACCCGCAATCCATATGAGCACTGCGGCCAACATTCTGATGGTGAAATTTTTTCTGATCAGCGGTGCTCGAACTGGTTAACAACGGTATCAGACCATTTAGACTTCAATGCCTTAACGATCATGGCCACCAGGCAAGCTAAAATAAGTGCTGTATGATATGAAAATTAGCATTTCCAAGACTAAAGTGATGTCGGTGAGGAAGAAACCTAAGCAAACTGAATGTCAGATTGGGAATACAAAATTGGAACAGGTAGATCATTTCAAGTACTTAGGACGTGTATTCTCCCTGGATGGTGATATAGTTAATGAGACTAAATCAAGCTCATGGTCGTGATCAACAGCATGCTCTACGGGAGAAGTCAGCTCCCAGACGAATAATCTTTACACGGGTCTGTTTTCAGATCAACGTTGCTGTACGGGAGTGAAAGCTGGGTGGGCTCAGAATATCCTATCCATAAGTTAGAAGTAACTGGCATTAAAGTAGCAAGAATTGCTGTTGGTACAAACAGGTGGGAAGAATGGTAGGAGGGTACTTGGAATCAGAAGATAAAGGCTAATAAATTTTGGAATGAACTCACTGGATGAAGTGGTATGCATAAACCAACTTTGATGGTGGGGCCATATAAAGCAAATGAATGAGGATGGGTTACCTAGGAAAAAATGGAGTGTCATGGAGGGTAAGAGAAGTGGAGGGAGATGAAGACTCAGTTTCCGATGATTTAAAGATGTATGGAACTAAATGAGGCCACAGAACTATAGTCCGCATAGAACTAAAATGGGACTGATGTTTAAGAGATCGAGCTGCTCGGTGTTGCCACATCATATTACTCAAGGAAAGCCTCTTCGCAGCAAAGTAAATACTGTACGTTAAAGATGTATTTTAAATAATGTAAGCAGCTATTCACTGTAGTAATGGATGAGCTAATGACAAAAGTGGCAAGGAAAATTGGGGAAGGAAAAATGAAAGTGATGACTTGTTAGTCTGGGAGAAAAGGAAGAGGATATCCAGGAACAGTTAGATGCATGGGAAGAGGAAGTGAAACGATATGGAATGAAATATAATGCCAAAACGAGCAAGATAGTGATCACAACTACAAAGGAAAGACCTACAAGAGGGATAATGCTTGGAGGGGAACAGCTTAGGAAGATAGTTTCAAGTACCTGGGAAGTATCATACAGGAAAGTGGAAGAAATGATAAGGAAATAATCGAACGTGGAAGACAAACAGGAGCGTTCCTGAAATGTGTCAGAAGCCTGGTTTGGAGCAAGGATGTCCCTCAGAGAAGCAAAAGATTGATATACAGGATGTACTACGTACCTATTCTGACGTATGCAGCAGAAAAGTGGGTAATGAGGCAGAGAACTGCAGGTGGGATACAGGCAAGTGAAATGAAATTTCTGAGAAGCAGGATAGGAATGACAAGAATGGATAAGATGGGAAACGAGAAGGTTTTTTTTTTTTTTTTTTTTGCTATGGGCTTTACGCCGCACCGACACAGATAGGTCTTATGGCGACGATGGGATAGGAAAGGGCTAGGAGTTGGAAGGAAGCGGCCGTGGCCTTAATTAAGGTACAGTTCCAGCATTTGCCTGGTGTGAAAATGGGAAACCATGGGAAACCATTTTCAGGGCTGCCGATAGTGGGATTCGAACCTACTATCTCCCGGATGAAAGCTCACAGCCGCGCACCTCTACGCGCACGGCCAACTCGCCCGGTGAACGAGAAGGTTAGAGATATAGTAAAAGAAGAGCCACTAAGGAAGAGAATAGAGGCATCTAAACTTAGATGGTGTGGACACGTGAAGAGAATGACAGAGGAAAGGATGTCTAGAAGGATGCACAAAATGGAGAACAGGAAAATGACTGAGAGGAAGGCCCAAAGACAGATGGATAAAAGGAGTGGAAGAGTGTGTAAAGATGAGAGGACTGAGCAAGAGTGAAGAGGGAGAAGTGGTGGGAAGACAAGAAGAGATGGAGAGGATGAACAAGGGGAGTGTGTATGTGAGGATCTTCAAAAGGCAGAAGTATTCAGTCAGCAGTATGAAATCACATATGATGGTTGAAAAACGAAGTTCACTGATGATAAAACGTCGTCTAGATCGGCGTAAATTAGCCTTTATGAGATTCCTCGCATTGTGTTTCATACATTATTTTGTGCAGTAATGTGTTGACATTGGTCTCCTAACGGAGAATTACTGATCTAGTAGGTGAAATTTAAATCGGG
Source organism: Anabrus simplex (assembly GCF_040414725.1). NCBI lineage: Eukaryota > Metazoa > Arthropoda > Insecta > Orthoptera > Tettigoniidae > Anabrus > Anabrus simplex. The sequence continues at coordinate 332,605 of NC_090265.1, forward strand.
TGTATCCTGTAAAAGAAGAAAAATGGGGGAATAATATGTGTGTCAGCTATTGGAAATTTAAAGGCTGTAGCAACTGTAAGGAGATGATAACGGAAAACACTTACCCGTGTGTGAATTGGTACCTTGGTTGTTTACTGAGGTTTGATGGTAAATGACTTACTGCTGCGTGTGTTGTACGAATGCGGTCGTGGAGACGGGGAAGGTAGCGGTGAGGGGAAGGGAGGCGGGACATTACGCAAGTTGTCGGCCAATGGGGAGGATGCAGTGGTGGGATTTATGTTATCTATGGCTGATGATGCTCACTAAGATTGAGCGAAACATGTCCAATTTGTAATTAAATGGTTTCATCTTAAATATAAAGATTTTGTGTATTGGAAAGGTGGTTATTTAAATATAATAATTTATTACCCTGAATTCCAATACGATTGTAAAATGAGATTTATAACTTGTAATAATACAAGGATAATGTCGAGATAGAGGAGGAGACTAAGGCCAAAGAAGTAATAAAATTTGCATATGATAACAATGACATTTACAATAAGATACAAAAGTTGAAAACTAGAAAAGCGGCTGGAATTGATCAGATTTCTGGGGATATACTAAAGACAATGGGTTGGGATATAGTACCAATCTGAAGTACTTATTTGATTATTGTTTGGTTGGAGGAGCTATACCAGATGAATGGAGAGTTGCTATTGTAACCCCTGTGTATAAAGGAAAGGGTGATAGACATAAGGCTGAAAATTACAGGCCAGTAAGTTTGACATGCATTGTATGTAAGCTTTGGGAAGGCATTCTTTCTGATTATATTAGACATGTTTGTGAAATTAATAACTGGTTCGATAGAAGGCAATTCGGTTTTAGGAAAGGTTATTCCACCGAAGCTCAACTTGTAGGATTCCAGCAAGATATAGCCGATATCTTGGATTCTGGAGGTCAAATGGACTGTATTGCGATTGACCTGTCTAAAGCATTTGATAGGGTGGATCATGGGAGACTACTGGCAAAAATGAGTGCAATTGGACTAGACAAAAGAGTGACTGAATGGGTTGCTATATTTCTAGAAAATAGATCTCAGAGAATTAGAGTAGGTGAAGCTTTATCTGACCCTGTAATAATTAAGAGGGGTATTCCTCAAGGCAGTATTATCAGACGTTTGTTTTCTTATATATATAAATGATATGAGTAAAGGAGTGGAATCGGAGGTAAGGCTTTTTACGGATGATGTTATTCTCTATCGAGTGATAAATAACTTACAAGATTGTGAGCAACTGCAACGTGACCTCGAAAATGTTGTGAGATGGACAGCAGGCAATGGTATGTTGATAAACGGGGTTAAAAGTCAGTTTGTGAGTTTCACAAATAGGAAAAGTCCTCTCAGTTTTAATTACTGCGTTGATGGGGTGAAAGTTCCTTTTGGGGATCATTGTAAGTATCTAGGTATTAATATAAGGAAAGATCTTCATTGGGGTAATCACATAAATGGGATTGTAAATAAAGGGTACAGATCTCTGCACATGGTTATGAGGGTGTTTAGGGGTTGTAGTAAGGATGTACAGGAGAGGGCATATAAGTCTCTGGTAAGACCCCAACTAGAGTATGGTTCTAGTGTATGGGACCCTCACCAGGATTACCTGATTCAAGAACTGGAAAAAATCCAAAGAAAAGCAGCTCGATTTGTTCTTGGTGATTTCCGACAAAAGAATAGCGTTACAAAAATGTTGCAAAGTTTGGGTTGGGAAGAATTGAGAGAAAGAAGAAGAGTTGCTCGACTAAGTGGTATGTTGCAGGTTATAAACTTCATTTTCCTTGTCTGTATTGAAGATCTACTTGTGATACAATTCCTTTAGTTTTGTCAATTGCCACCTTTTCAATACAATAAATATATAGTACAAACTTACATATTTATTATATTTATTGACAAAACTAAAGGAATTGTATCATGAGTGGTATGTTCCGAGCTGTGAGCGGAGAGATGGCGTGGAATGACATTAGTAGACGAATAAGTTTGAGTGGCGTTTATAAAAGTAGGAAAGATCACAATATGAAGATAAAGTTGGAATTCAAGAGGACAAACTGGGGCAAATATTAATTTATAGGAAGGGGAGTTAGGGATTGGAATAACTTACCAAGGGAAACGTTCAATAAATTTCCAATTTCTTTGAAATCATTTAGGAAAAGGCTAGGAAAGCAACAGATAGGGAATCTGCCACCTGGGCGACTGTCCGAAATGCAGATCACTATTGATTGATTGATTATGTTCCAAGCAGACCTGGCCAACAGCTGAAAACTGCATGATGATGATGATGAATATTTGAAGTAAAATATAAAAAAGCAGCATATGTAATGCATAATTAAGATTAGTATTTGCAGCATGAACGAATAGTTATCAATGTCAGTAAATACAATACCCGCACAACAGTTGCCCGTCTGCAATATTCATACTTGTCTCTTCCTATTTTAACTATTGTTTTTGCTTACTCTAACACTTTATTTACAAAAATCAGATGACCATTATTAACTTTCTCCCATTCAAATTACACTTGTACATAATAAATGATGTCCTGAGTTTTTCCCTTTATAGGAATGTCTTTGCCGAAACGTTTCCTCTCTTGACTTTTCGCCACTGGATTAAAATTAAGACGCTAGGCATACAATATACGCAAACAATTTAAAAAATAACTGGGCAACTATAACTATGCTATTATTTTTATAATTATACACACATGCACATCTTTAGAAAAACTGTTTATAATAATATATTTTATTCCACACAATGTGCAAAATTTGCATATTACATCAAGTAAATTACAATTCACTCAAGGAGAACATTGTTCAGAGCAAAATTGATTCAGATATTCTTGCACTTCATTACGTGATATGTAAGACTTACGATGTATCACACTGTTCATTGCACAATGTACATACACACTCCTGGCTGGCCTGGTGGTAGTACTTCTTGGCACAGATACGGTGGTGAAAACTGTGTATTGCAAAGCACGTCACCAATGTCTCAACTCATATTCTTCTTTCATCCAATCCTTATTTATCAGTGCGTCTGTACTGTAAAAGCTTTCCTCGATGGAGTCCCTTTTCTCTCGTAGTTCTCATAACAGTTCCTCATATGCTGGAGTTTGCTGTAGAGGTATTTGTAGTCCTAAATCCTCTATCAAGAAGTTTTCCCTGGTTAACACTTATACGTACCGGGATTGGGTGAATTTAGACACCCCTAGGGCCCTTTTAAGGCATCACGGTTTCAAGCTCTCTCCTGCCGCACGTTATGAAAATGGCAACGTTGCCCCCCTTCTTCGATGGCCTGTGCTCTTTTGTGATTAGCGGCATATGATTGGTCAAATTCCGGGCTGTCAAGACAACCTGCTACACTCTTTTCCCACTCCATCCCCATTTCAGCCAGAGAACATATGCTGAAGTAACTGTCAAGTTCCACGCGGACTATACTTACAAATAGAGGAATGTGGAGATGTTTTTTTTGCTAGGGGCTTTACGTCGCACCGACACAGATAGGTCTTATGGCGACGATGGGATAGGAAAGGCCTAGGAGTTGGAAGGAAGCGGCCGTGGCCTTAATTAAGGTACAGCCCCAGCATTTGCCTGGTGTGAAAATGGGAAACCACGGAAAACCATTTTCAGGGCTGCCGATAGTGGGATTCGAACCTACTATCTCCCGGATGCAAGCTCACAGCCGCGTGGAGATGTTTAGTAAATTCACAGAGGCTTAGAAACTGAACAGTGAAAGGCACAACATTAGCAAATTATAACTTTAGTGCAGTACGTTCATTGGAAAAACTACTGTAAGGAAAAAGAATAAGGAAAAGATAAAGGATAATACAAATATGGTTTTGTGTAGAAAGGTTCCAGACTGGGGGATGTAAGGCACAGTTGGCAGAACAGATGGAATGCATTACTCACCCAGAATAAACTGTGCCCCCTTGACTGTACACCTTGTAAATTGAAATGGATAGTCGTGCATTATTAAAGCAAGTTAATTTCCGAACATTTTGACAACCAATCATTAATAATAATAATAATAATAATAATAATAATAATAATAATGTTATTTTGCTTTACATCCCACTAACTACTCTTACTGTTTTCGGTCACGGCAAAGTGATTTGTCCTTTAGGAGTTCTTTTACGTGCCAGTAAATCTACAGACATGAGGCTGATGTATTTGAGCACTTTCAAATACCTCCAGACTGAGCCAGGATCGAATTTGCCAAGTTTGGGTCAGAAGGCCAGCACCTCAACCGTCTGAGCCACTCAGCCAGGCATTTTTTTTTTGACAACTGAAGGTGCTCTGGAGTTTGGAGAGATTATTACTAATCAGCATATTTTCAGTACTTTCCATATAACAAAACTTCATGTTCTTTACAGTGTTACTCAGACAGTAACATGACTTTAAAAAAATCCATAGCACCATATTCACTACTTATTAGTAAGGTAAGGGTGTATTCTGCCCGAAGGCAGGTCCTAACCTCCGCAGAGGTGGTAGATTATTAGTAGGGATGGGAAAAAAAGCACAGGTCTCAAGAAACTCCTCAATCACAGAGACATTCCGGAAAATATATACTGCGATTTTATGCCCTTAATATGGGCGAAACATGTCCCTTAACATTTTATAATAATATTTAATTTCTAAACATTTCTAATTTCTAAAAAAGATCTCTTTGTATTGAATAGATGGATATAAAAAATAATAACACTAAATGGTATGTTCCGAGCTGTCAGTGGAGAGATGGCATGGGAGGACATCAGTAAACGAATAAGTCTGAGTGGTGTCTTTAAAAGTAGGAAAGATCACAATATAAAGATAAAATTGGAATTACAGAGGACAAATTGGGGCAAATATTCGTTTATAGGAAGGGGAGTTAGGGATTGGAATTCTTACCAAGGGAGATGTTCAATAAATTTCCAATTTCTTTGAAATCATTTAAGAAAAGGCTAGGAAAACAACTGATAGGGAATCTGCCACCTGGGCGACTGCCCTAAATGCAGATCAGTATTGACTGACTGATTGATTGTTATAGAGTGCTTTCGTACAAGGTTACCTGTACTTTATGAAGATATTATGCACGGTATATACACATGCCAATGTTTTGGAAATGGCACTGGAGCAACACACTCAGCACTAAACCTGTGAACACTTGACTAAAATGAACATTATACTGATAAAGCTCTCAGCAGACTGCAGAAGTGGTGGTGGTGTTGGTGATTGTTTTAAGAGAAAGAGCAACTAGGCAACAATCCTCTATATAACACTAATCACAGAGAAAAAAGGGAAGGGATTCGACACGTCAAAAAATGAAGTTATCGGCAAAAAAAAAAAAAAAATATATATATAAGGGCCACAAAGGGTGTTAAAATGAAATACTCCCTAGGCTTCGCATGCTCTAACACTAATAATACCAATTATATTGGTATTATAAATTTACTCATTCAGGACAAATAATTCAGATTCCCTAAGAGAATCAACATCTACAACATGCTCTAATACTGTCAGGGTTTGAAAAGAACAAGAGTTGATCAAGAGAAGTCAGATAGGATAGATGAAAGAGAGGAGTCAGGACTCAGCTGAGGGCCCCATGGTTGCCAACCCACGCTCCAAGTTAAAAGCTTCTTTTAGTTGCCTCTTACGACAGGCACGGGATACCGTGGGTGTTATTCTACCACCCGCACCCACAGGGAGAGCAGACTGCAAAGAAGGGGAACTTGTGGCGCTGAAAAGTGTATTACGGCAAAGTGCTTGGCGGGAGACAAGCTCGCAGAGCTGGCAACCGGACGAGTGACAATGTCCCCGTACTTTGCAGGACGTGTTTGAACCTTGAACTACAATATATTCTATTCTTAATTATTTTTTTCTTCTTTTAAAAATTAGTAGTTGCAGTATAATTTTACAGTTAACCCAAATAACACGTAAGCAGATTGTTATGCGCTCTGTCTTACGGGGTAAATATCCATACACGTACTGGTCCGCACCCGTAAGCCCATTAGTGTATTGGAGAAGCGGTGGAGAAAGGAAGAAAAACAACAATGGCTGAGGGCTTACTCGATCCAATATGGCTCCTATTTATCTTCTTTTCTTTCCTTCTACTGCTTTAGGAAAAACAGCAGAGAAAGAAATAGAGCAGTTGCTGACGGCTTATTTGATCAAATATGGCTTCTTTTCTTCCACTTCTTTCCTGCTCTTTCTTTTTCTTTAGGAAAAGCGAGGGGAAAGGGAAAGAACAATGCCTGAGTGCTTACCGAATCAAATATGACGTATTAGTTTTACTTCTTCTTTAGGGAAAGCGGTGGAGAAAGACAGAAAAAGACAGTTGATGAGGACTTACTCGATCAAATATGGCTCCTTGTTTTTCTTTCCTTCTTTAGGGAAAGAAGTGGAGAAATAAAGAAAAAGAAGAGTTGTTGAGAGTTAACTCAACCAAATATTCCTTCTTTTTCTTCTTTTCTTTTTATTATAATACCTAATTTGTTGCAGATAAGGCAATTTCAGACTTGTTTGCGGCATTTTGGAACAGTCCTGCTGAAGGCATGTTGACTGCAGTCTATAATACCAACGCTGCACACTAGAAAGTTGGCAGATTCCTATCAAGGTCAGTGAACATGGCAGCTGGGTGCATATGGGTTAAATACAATTTTTTAAAGAAAGTGAAAGCATAATTCAAAGGAACATTTAGTCTGTCTGATGAATTGCTTATTTTTATTTTACAATTTTTCTTATGGCAACGATCAATCAATCAATCAATCAATCAATCAATCAATCAATCAATCAATCAATCAATACTGATCTGCATTTAGGGCAGTTGCCCAGGTGACAGATTCCCTATCTGTTGTTTTCCTAACCTTTTCCTAAATGATTTCAAAGAAATTGGAAATTTATTGAACATCTCCCTTGGTAAGAATTCCAATCCCTAACTCTCCTTTCTATAAATGAATATTTGCCCCCACTTTTTCCTCCTGAATTCCAACTTTATCTTCATATTGTGATCTTTCCTACTTTTATAAACGCCACTAAAAACTTATTCGTCTACTAATGTCATACCACGCCATCTCTCCGCTGACAGCTCGGAACATATCACTTAGTCGAGCAGCTCTCCTTCTTTCTCTCAATTCTACCCAGCCCAAACTTTGCAACATTTTTGTAACGCTACTCTTTTGTCAGAAATCACCCAGAACAAATCGAGCTGCTTTTCTTTGGATTTTTTCCACTTCTTGAATCAGATAATCCTGGTGAGGGTCCCATACTCTAGTTGGGGTCTTACCAGAGACTTATATACCCTCTCCTTTACATCCTTACTACAACCCCTAAACACCCTCATAACTATGTGCAGACATCTGTACCCTTTATTTACAATCCCAATCCCTACCCATAAATCTTCGAGTATCTTGCACTAAAACACTGGCAGACGGAGTTCACTGATAACATGATGTGTCCTTAGCTCTTCATCAAAGCACTCGACATAATTTAACTCATTCCAGTCTCACTGCAAGCATAGGTCGTAGTAGCCATAATGTCGCCCACATCGTGCTGCGAGCATAGCCCATAGTAAGCTTTAACAAGTCCGGCCCCGCGGTGTAGGGGGCAATGCATCCGCCTGTTACCTGGCGGCCCAGAGTTTGATTCCCGGCTGGGTCAGGGGTTTTTAATTGTAAATGATTAATATCCCTGGCCTGAGAACTGGGTGTTTGTGTCTTCCTTAACATTCCTTTCCTCACATTCAACACTTCCTCCATTCCAATTACACGCAGGTTCATATCACATGGTGCAAGTAGAGGCAAAAGATCTCTATAGGTCGACGCCCCAAACAAATAGCATTTAAAAGAAAAAAAGTTCAACAATTCAAAAAATTCAAGTTGAGGGAGGCACACATTCTGGCAGTTCCATTGTGTTTCTTTATGCATTAGTTATGAAAGTATTTCAACAGATGACAGTATTATCTGTCTAAGTCAGAGAATTTACGATACTTTAGACGAGTGTGCATTAGTAGATGTTACTCAATGTGCTCCAAAACATGGCTTCTCAAGGCAAAGAAGTGCTAGATGAAAGTTATATATTCGATATTGTATGTGACGATAGTGGCTCGGAAGTCTTTTGTGGCAAAAGGAACAGTAAGTTTACATCTGAGTGCACCTTTTGACAAAATTTATCAATATAAATAAAATTTCATACGAGCTCTCATTTTTGTTAATGTTATTAGTATTATTATTTATATCATTTTCATTATTGTTGTTTTGTAATTTATTGGCCGGGCTGAGTGGTTCAGACGGTTAAGGCGCTGGCCTTCTGACCCCAACGTGGCAGGTTCAATCCTGGCTCAGTCCGGTGGTATTTGAAGGTGCTCAAATACGTCAGCCTTGTGTCGGTAGATTTACTGGCACATAAAAGAACTCCCGCGGGACTAAATTCCGGCACCTCGGCGTCTCCGAAGACCGAAAAAGTAGGTGGTGGGACGTAAAGCAAATAACATTATTATTATTATTATTATTGTAATTTATTGCAATGCACATTTTGCATGATCAAAATTGGGAAAATATAACAGTACCAGTACCGTATTTCAGTAAACTGTACTTACTTGGTAGACCATTGGATTTATTTTTATTCGCAAAAGATGGTACAATATAATACACAGACAATTTTCAAATTTCAAGTGCTAGCCGATGTGAAACAAACATTTTTCATTACTGGAGGCTCAAACAAGCACAAAGGAAAAATTTCTTGCAAATACCTCCCATCAGCACAGAGTTATATATATTTTTAATGACCCTCAAAAACACCCAGTCCAGAACCTCTGTTATGGATATTCAGGCCTAGAGCTGAATTGGTTAGATAACCAGAGCAGTGTTGCCAACTCAGCAGATTTTTCGCTATATTTGGCGGAATTAGAAGACTGTCGGCGGAGAAATACACTATTTAGCGGACAGCGGAATTCTAGATTTATTATAGCAGAATTTATCGTTTTATTTATATTACTTTAAAAAAAAATTGTACTCCAGTCTGTCTCTGAGCTATTCCGTATTTCTTGTCAGGAGCTAGCAGTCACATGAGGAAAACATGTTATTTGGATTTGATGTTATGAAATCATGGTATCATAAATTTGTAATGCGTGGGGAAAGAGTACTTATCTCTTAGTTGACGAATGACGACAGATAATGAAACTGTGAGAGAGTTGCATTTATATTATTTTATGCTATGAAGGAAGACCATTTAATGAACTGGCCTGTTCTGTGCGTGGCCCTTGAGGTAGGAGATTCACCTAGTTTGCACCTGACAGTAAAACGCCTACAAGTTTTAGCTCGCCGGCTCGCAGGCAGGGGGTTAATCCCAATGAAACTCACAGATCAGATGAGTACAGACTTATTATTATTATGTGCGTATGGACCCAATAGATCACGCAAAGCTCTAACGATTCTGTTTTCTAAGTTGCCAAACAGTTCTCATCCTTCTCCATGGATCCTTTTTCGTTCTTCTGTCCACTTTGCTCCAGTCTTCTTTTTCACTTCGTTCTCTGGTTGCATTTTCCATCCATTAATTTTTTTCCGCGGTGTAATTTGAGTTCATCTGATCTTTTCCCAGACCTTCTTCACTTCCAGTACCCATGGAATATTTTTTAGATGTTCTATGTAGGTGAGAATCTTGTGTGTTAGTCTACTTGCCGGCAGTCTGTGGACGTGCCCATAAAATTTCAGACGTCTTTGCGGATGTCTGCTGCAATGTTGGAAAGGTCTTCTGTCACTCTGCGTCTATATCCATCCATCTTATGTTTTTCGGGGGCCGAGAATTTTCCTCAGATTATTATTATTATTATTATTATTGCCCATTATTTGAGAACGGATTTCTTGGCGGAATTTTAGCAGATTTTTAGTAGTATTTAGTGGATCTTGAAAATATAAGTTGGCAACACTGAACCAGTTTTACAGCTGAGCAGTTTAAGTGGTGAAAATTAATTACAATTATTAAAAAAATCAGACACAAATAGCTGAGCTGTTAACCATTTCAACTGGATTTGTGCAGTTAGAAAACAAATACAATCTTAAAAAATTTCTACCATGTACCCATGGATTATTTCCTGAATAAAAATTTATTACCTTTTTCTATTAAACAGTGGACCAACAACTATTGAGTATTAAAGGTGAATTAATGTGTAATAACTGTAAGTAATCAAACACCAACCGCCTTATTAATAAACTGTGTATAACTTTTATACAAGGTTTATACATCGTTTAAGTGAAATTCGTTACTAATAAACCGGGTATAAGCCTATTGTGTATACATCTATTATAGTTATTCATTGAATTGCTTATACAGACCAGGACCCTTGCATAAGCGTTGTATAGCAGCAAGTAGCGGTGAAAGAAACGAGTGAGCAGTTTATTTTTGTAGTATTTACTGTCTGCAGTAATATAATCATGGTGAAATTTTCAACTTATCCCTTTAACATTGAACACACATTGAAAGAATGGACGATAACGTTGATGATCTTCACGATATTTTAAACATAGAAGACATACACCATTTAGAGGTTATGGAGGCTAGACATCTATGTGAAGTGTAACATTTTAAAGAGACAGAATGACAATGAAAAACTATAAAAGAAATGATGGTAGGGCATATTTTTGTGTAATAATGTGTTACTGCTTAATAGACTTTTGAAACTGCAAGTTTATTATTCATTATCTGCCTCTACTAAGATCTTTCTCAAATTTGAGTATAAAAAGGTACATATTCCTTGACATCAAAAATGGTATAACTTGAAAACCGTACACAATATGATCTCCATAATTTGTAGTTAAATACGCAGAGATATGATGTATAAATACCTAACAGAACATTCTTTTAGCTACAAAACAGATTTTCCCTTCACCTGAAAAGTAAGGATTTTGGAATGTGTACCCTTTTCAACTCATCAATTCAATTACAATTGTCTACGTTTTCTGTACTATCCCAGTTAGGAGCTCTTGATCTTTTCTTAAGCTTTTCCATTTCTTTCGTGGCGTTCATTACACAAGCAAGCTGGAATTCAAGAGGACAAATTGGGGCAAATATTTGTTTATAGGTAGGGGAGTTAGGGATTGGAATAACTCACCAAGGGAGATGTTCAATAGATTTACAATTTCTTTGCGATCATTTAAGAAAAGGCTAGGAAAACAACAGATAGGGAATCTGCCATCTGCGTGACTGCCTTAAATGCAGATCAGTAGTGATTGATTGAAATGTTGACATCAATATAAGGCAATTCCCAGCTGTCTCACTTTGTGTTGCCACTGCCTTTTCGATATGCCGTGCTACTGCGCGACTTTCTGGAAAGTTTAGCTCGTAGATAACCAGCAGAAGCGATCATAAAGGTGGTGAATGTGCGAAATACGTCAGTGAACTGCAGGAAGAGATTCCTACGACTTGGAATGAGTGTATACGTGCTGTATAGTAATACAATGCATATACCTCATTTATTAGTAAGAAAAATATACAACGCGTATACAGGGTTTATTCACTGTATAACTATACAAGTGTTAAACAACTGTAAAATGAATTTTTATTAGCGAGACGGCAAAACTATAAGCAACTGTTCATCATTAGGACAAATATGCTGAAAATAATTTTAAACAATTTTAACTTGCAGTGAAAACTAGGTAATTATTCTTTAGAAAACAAATACATGTTAAAGTAGAGCATGAGCTACTCATTTACCATCAGTCAGTTTATAACACTGCTCAGAAATTCCTGTCACTTTAACAGTAGGTCACGTAATTACAGTGATCCTTTCCAATGAACAACATACATGTGTACAGTCTCAGAAATGTGTGAACCATCTGTGTTAACCCGTAAGGACCGGCGTGTGGATCTTTACAGTTATTTCATATTTCCTCCATGAACAATCTTATTTCCTGTAGCTTTCAGAACCGGTACTTCCTTCATGACTTTGAACTACACAAAATCAATTCTGCTTCCCGAGGTGAAGTTATTTCGTTCTAGCCTAATTCTTCCTGGTGACTGGCGTTCCTATCTCCAGTCTCAATCACCAGCAGTCAGTTGGTGTTACTTCAAGTGGTAGCAAAGATGGATGAGGGTAAAGAGACAGGCATGCATTAAGTCCAACTAATGAAATTTCTTCAGAACAGCAGTTGGAAGGAGGTATTGGAAGAGATGTTGGCTGCTCATGATACATTATGGCATGCTAAACGTTGCTGGTATGAACTCCCTTGTTATCTATGAACCGAAGAACCCTCCGAAGGTAATCAGACAAGCATTCCGAAATATTTGTTTGAGGAAATGGATCTCAATCACATGAAATGCCAAGTTACAAACAGCCTGTCTTACAATACACTGTCAAGTTATATAAAGAGAGGGATTATTCGTTACTGCGAGATTATTCAAAAAATAATGTTTAATCGGTTTTATTCGACTGTCGCCAGCTGTGCTGCACCACTTAGATAAATCTTCATACATAACTAATTAGTTCTATTTTTCAGTAACTACACAACTATACTCTAACAGATACCGAAGTCTTCGTTATAATAATTTATTTTATTACAACAAAAAGTATATGAATAAATTTATTAAAAAACTGTTCAAATAAAATCTGAAAAATATCAAGCAGCAAAAATGATAAGCCTAGTCAAATATTAACCCACCCCTGGTACACCTGGGTCTGTGAGACCCTGAAGATTCGTTGAGTGACACAGAAGCAATGAATAATTCCAAGTGATGAGAATCTTACGACAATTTGGTACGAGAGTAATTGTGAAACTGCGTACATTTTGTTGTTCTAAAGAAAGTGACTTTTGTGAATTGGTGTCGAGACAGGTTGCCACGGTCTGTGTGGCCCTGGTGTACCATATCCATGACGTTTTGTTGTGCAATAGTAAGAAGTTTATTTGCTTGGTAAGCGTGAGTGAGCTATTGTATATAGAGCAAAATGGCACCAACAATTTCTAACTGCCTGTTGGAAACATCAGGAAGAGACAAAGAAATCGAATGTTGAGATGACTAAGCATTCTTTTCCCCTCGATCCTCATAGTGTATTTTGATGACATGCTATACTGACATTTCATGAGTCTGGTATAAAATAATTTGGCCAGTTTTTCAATTCTTGACATTTGAAAGTTTCCAATATTATTTTCCTCAGTAATTATTTGTGTGTGGCTATTTCTAGCCAAGTGCAGCCCTTGTAAGGCAGACACTCCGATGAGGGTGGGCGGCATCTGCCATGTGCAGGTAACTGCGTGTTATTGTGGTGGAGGATAGTGTTATGTGTGGCGTGCGAGTTGCAGGGATGTTGGGGACAGCACAACCACCCAGCCCCTGGGTCATTGGAATTAACCAATGAAGGTTAAAACCCCCGACCCGGCCAGGAATCGAACCCGGGACTCTCTGAACAGAAGGCCAGTACACTTATCATTCAGCCAATGAGTCGGACATTTTCCTCTACGTACATATTGTGTTGAGGACAAGAACAACTGTAAACAATCCCTGCCCTTTCTATTTCAACACATTTTCCTCATAATGAACATAATGAATTTTTGTTATTGTTAGGTAAATGAAGAATTATTGTGTGTTTAGTGAACACTAGTCAGAATAGCACCAAGGAGTCTGCTCGAGGCTTAACGTCACTATTCGACGGACAAATCACCATCAACAGCGTCATAAACCCTCACTGCAGAGAGGTCTGGAACTAAATCCAGGCTTTTGGCACGCAATCTAGTGATTAAAAGTTGTATACCGCCACCTCTCGTATCCTGCCCGCCAACATTCAGATGGTGAAAATGTTTAGAAACCAACAGGACTCCAAACAGGATTTTTGTGGAATTTTTCATAAAAACATTTGAATAATGCAATTACAAACTATTTTAATAAACAAATTATATTGCTAATTTAAATGTGATGTAATAAAATAGACAACACAAACAAACATTTGTTTTTTAATAGGTTTAAACGTAGGGTCTCTCAGACCCTGGTGTACCGGATAACGAGAGTGGGCAAGGTGTACCAACGAAGGGTTAACTTCGGACAAAGCTCGTTCAAAAATGAGTGACTCATTGTTACTACACCAACTTCTTATTGGCATTATACATCGATGTTGAATAAATGTGTGACAAAAGCTAAATGTTCAACAAAATTTGTCCATAATACGATGTCAGGTGCACTACATATCAACAAAGCATCATTTTCTAACACACAATATTTTGGTATCAATTTTCATTGCTGTAATTATTTTTGAATAATTTGGCACAGGTCATTTTATTCAAGAGCGTGTCACGGTGTTGTGTGAAATAGATAGGGCAGGGATTGTTTACAGTTGTTCTTGTCCTCAACACAATGAACTGCTGCTACATGCAACCAAGTGGCAACTCCTCTACGTACACATTGTAATAAACAAAAACAACACTTTTGACTGAAACTACAAAACCGTGTAGTGACATTAGTTATATATTATTTGTTACGAGGCATCAGCGTAGCTCCTTATAGGCTCAGGCCCGGCTGCATGCACTAACATTACACCCCTGGATCTTTGGACAACCACACCTGCTTCCTGGATCAGTACCGTGAGCTTTAAATTACTGAAGTGTTTCTTCTGTTCTTATTCTTTGTAAATATAGTGATGTTTCCATGAAATATTGATAGTTAGGCCAGGGCTCCACTGGCAGTATTTTACTGCTTCTGCGAGCAGTACTGTATACACTGTGGAGTGAAGTGGAAGTGCATTGCAAGCTGATAGAAACGTGATATTATCAATATATTATTATTGTTGTTCGCTTATGTCATATGTTATATCGTAAAAATGACACGGCTGACGTTTTTTAACCGTTATTTTGTGTGTTTTGATGGTAGTTAGACGGAGAAGATTCCATCAGAAAAAATGGTGAATACATCCGCTACTAACTAATAGAAAGAAAATGAAGGAATATTTTTCATTTTACACCACAAATTTAGAAAGTACCCTGAAAATTTTTTGAGTACTACCGGATGTCTGAAACGTCGTTTGACTACCTTTTGTCAATTGTATCTGGCAGTATTAAGAAGAAAAATATCCAGTTAATTGAATGTATAGGAGTTGAAGAAAAGCTATCTGTTACACTAAGGTACGTTTATTTTTAATTTATAATTCATTAAATACAAGATTAAAGAAAAAATATCCCGCTTTGCTGGTATTTGACATACATTAAAAGAAGTGTCCTTTCATAAATCACAATTGATGGAATGAGAGCAAAGAATCGTCGGAACTCAAAATATCGTCATCTCAGCTGGAGAACACACAGTATCACTTCCTGGAGACAACATTGATTGGTTAGTTGACTGCGATGGAGATATAGCGAACATGGGGTTCAAATTTCATTCGGGTAAAATCGGCTGCACTGGACCTTGTGAAGTTGAGGGAAGGTTTTTTTATTGTATGATAAGCAGAAGGTTGGCTTAGGCTACATATGGTTGGTTGACCAAGTTTCTGCCATCGGAGAGATAACTTTGCAGTAACTGCATGACTTGAATTTAGAAAGCCAATGACGCAGAAGAATTTAACGCTTTCATTTTGGGCAGAAGTGATAGTAGAAATGTGACGGCATTTGAGGTTCATTAGTTGAATGGTTCTTTAACAAGTTGATCAGTTGTACTTCAAAACTCTCCTTTTTGGCACGTGGGACTCTTGGCATTACTGCGGGTACTGAGTTATCTTCCGGATCTTGCTCACCATTGTCATTTCTTTTGGCATTATTTCCTTCCCCTGACCCAGTGGTCCTAGAAGAATAAGGACAGCACCTTAGTAAATAATGAAAATAAACATATAAAAGAATGTGGTTTTTCAATAAATTTTTGCAGACAGTTACCTCCGATTTTCAATTGTGGGAAGAAGAAATGACATCTGTTGATGATAAACATAAGGCTTTCTCTTAGAAGTACCACTCTCACTTTTCAATACCTGGGTTTTCAAGGATCTGAAGTAAGTATCCTTCATGGTTTTCCATTTCTTTTGAATTTCTTTACCTAAAAAGTCAAACAAACAAGTACAGTAATAAGTATACACCGAGTTACAGTAATCTTGACAAATGTAAGTTTACAAAGAACCACTAAAAAGATCTTGGCATTGCCCAAAATTCCTTAAAGCATGTCCTGATAGGAATTATCAAAGACTTTTTTCAGTATTCCGCATCATCATGATCAACTCAACTTCACTTGAATCTATGAAATATCAAGGCTACCAATTTTAACGTTTTTTAGTAGGAATTTTGTGTATTTCCATTATCCTTAAGTAAGCTCTCGGTCTATGTTTGGGAAAGTAATCTTTTCAATTATTTTAGCATGGGAAAGGAATTACTATTTTATTTCAGGAGCTGATGCCATTTCCTTGGATAAATAAAATAATAGTGTTTAATTACTTTCAGATATCTGGCTACAGGATGTTCCTTTCGATCACTGCACTTCCAATACCGCATGGGCAGTAAAACAATACGGAACATTGTTAAAGACACATGTGAAGCTTTATGGAACACATTAGTTAGTGACTACATGGAACAACCAACAAAAGAGGACTGGATTAAAATAGAACAAAAGTTCAAAACAAAGGCTAATTTTCCACATTGCTTGGGAGCAATCGATGGTAAGCATATTCACCTAGTGAAACCATCATTAAGTGGAAGCAATTTCTTTAATTACAAAAGTTATTTTTCGATGGTGTTAATGGCTGTGGCAGATGCAGAATACTGCTTTTCTTACATGAATGTTGGATCTTACGGAAGGTTAAATGACTCAAATGTGCTGAAATCCACAACTCTCGGGCAACAATTGTACTTAGGTAATTTAAATATACCTAAGCCAAGGTCAATATCAAGTAATTCAGTAGTCCCTTGCCCTTTTGTTTTTGTGGCTGATGAAGCTTTTGCGCTAAGCACAAACATATTGAGACCATTTCCTAAAAGATAACTTGCTGCAGAAAAGAGGATTTTTAATTACAGACTCTCTAGAGCCAGACGTTATGTGGAGTGTGCATTTGGGATCATGTCTAATCAATGGAGAATTTTACATCGTCCTTTGGATGTTGACATTGAATTTGCTGATTGTATTGTAAAAGCGTGCTGTATTCATAACTTTGTTAGACGAAGAGATGGATACAATTTTGAAGAAAGTTTGATGTGTAAAATGGAAAGAATACCCGCACAACGTCTGAGAGCTACAACACATGGTATTAAAACAAGGGACATGTTTATGAATTACTTTTGTTCTGATGAGGAATCAGTTACTTGGCAAAACAAGTATGCATAAGTAAAAAATTGTAGAAACATAAACATAAATGGAGATATTGTTAGTTTAGGACTATACATTAAAACTGTGATGTTAAGGTTGAAATGAAGAAAAACAAAATACTGTAGTATCAACTGTAGATCAAACGATCACATTTTAATATAAGGTAAACAGTAATGTTAAAGAATTTCCCAGACGTAAGTTAATTTGTTAGTAAATTCTTAAGAACAGTATGTAATGTTCTCTTATTTACTTACCTATTTCATTCTGTTGCTTGTCATCCAATGTCTAGTACAATTCACCGACGGTGGCTTCAGTGACTTTCTTCCAGGCTTCAATTTTTGCACTCCTGTTCTTATAACTGTCATTCGCAGGGTTATAGAGAACAGGATATTTTTCAAATTCCATTATTAGTAATTCACCATCAACCTCCAATGCAACAAGCAAATACAGCTAAACACAACACAACTGAAGAGGAGCGCAGTGTCCAACAGTGCGGTTCACGGTAAAATACTGCCAGTGGAGCCAGAGCACGGACAGGAAATTACTGCAGGTAAATGGAACCCGTCCTATTTCTCTGCAGTATGACCTTGAAACTGCTGCAGCCATTCGTACTGCCACAGTAAAATACTGCCCTTGAAGCCACATTGAGTACAAAGCGTGCTTCCCATTTTAAAGCAGTAAAATACTGCCAGTGGAGCCCTGGCCTTACTCTCTAAACACACTCAATTTTGAGGTTAATACCTATAGGTCCATTTTTGTACCCAGAAAAGTTTGTTTTAGTGCATGAAGGACTGTAGATAGATTATTGAATAAAATTTAACATTAGGTTTTCAAAATTTAGAAGGAAAAAAAAAATCTATACCTGCTCCCTCGTCACAAGACTTTCACCATACACACGTACACGTGGAACGACTGTTCTTTGTTTATTTCTCGTGGAGGACATTGTCAGGCGGTACACAAGGCTGCCAAACTCTCTACTTAGGAAATAACGGGTGGTGGTGGTGGTGATTATTGTTTTACTAGGAATTAAGTTTTTCCTTCCTGTGCGCATGGTTAGGTTAGGCCCTAGAGAAGTTTTCTGCCATGTGGATGGTTAGGATAGGACCTGGACAACACCAGTGATATGGGGACAAGCAAAGGGGGTACGGGGGCATAAGCCTCCAGGTTAGAGCCGCGAAGCAGCCTTAGGCCTATAGTTTCCTGTGGAAAAACCTTTGGTCTGGATTGGTTAGGCTAGGCTCTGGGCAAGGCCATTGGTCTGGGTAGGTTAGGGTAGGGGCTGGAGACGATAGCAGCGCATTCTATGTGGACTAGTGGTTGGAATTGTGTATTACAAGTTCCTTCCGTACTTTTTTCCTGACAGAGACTGTTCTAGGGTGATGGCAGCACATTCTGTTTGGTTATTGCTGTTGCAATGTTTCCTTCACATGTTCCATTTACATGTGCTTTTAATGTACCACGGTTGGTAAAGGAATCTCATTATCATAAATGACGGGAAATGACGTCACATGCCACTTTACGTTGGCCAATAGAAATGCAAGTAGCAAATTCTGCAATAAAAATGGAGTATAATGTTCTTTATTAGGTTATAAACGTAAATGCACTTCTGGGGCTGGGACGGTGGGTTCCAGACATCGCAATGAACGCATCTCTCCTCTGTCACTCATTCAAGTAACCAATTAATTCCGACTTGCTTATAATGTTAGAAACATCTTGGGACGGTGTCAGCTTTTACCGCCCTCGCGTTACATGTTTTCGCACCAGCCTTTACAGGTTAAGATAGGCTAGTTAGTTTACAAGGAAATTCATACCAGTATGGGTATCAGGAATGTTAAGTCAATAGGCACTGAAGTGACAGATTATGTATGACAGTATTCAACAATGGTAAGGTTCACAGAACTGAACAGTAGCCTGCAAATTTGAAAATAACAAAGTTCTTACAAGTAACGGTAAGATACTCACAGATCTGTCAGAGTCTAGTTGCTCCTCTTCTCTAATGGCAGCACTTTGTGTGTGGCTTTCATTCTGTACCACAGATAAGGACGCTGGAGACAAAATCTCACCAGAAGATGTGCAGATGACTGGATCAACATCTGCTGAAATAACACATCACACCAATGTTGTAAATAGTAGAATAGAGATACATAACCTAATATTCCATTAACCTATTACTATGTAAGAAACATTTGTACTGAAATATAAATTCAAAGGATGAGAAATCGTAATCATACTTAGTCTATTCCATCCATAACTGAACCTAATTTTTAAATATGATTGTTGGTCCTAATGAACTGTCCAGTTAATAAACTTCAGCTCAGAACCCTCTGTATGGTAACAGGAAAGCCATATCTCAGACAACAAGAATGTCTTAAAAACAAACATCATCAACACAAACTGTAGCATCTCATGTTTAACTTGGAGACTTACCGCGATATTCTGCATCACAGTCCTCTTCATCATGAAGAGGTTCGATTTGGTCACCAATTAATGCAAAAATCTTGGAAGTTGTCTCTACAGATGCTGGAATAAATCCGGTCTCGTACCGCCCCAACGTGGCCTCCGAACAATCCTTTTTTACAGTTCTTTTCAGGTTTTGGTACAGGTATTTTATTTGTTTCACTGTCCGCGTGGTCACATTCAAGTGGCTATTGAAATCACTTGTTAAATCACACCACGCTTTTTCTTTATCCTTCAGGGATACACCGCCTGTCTTTCTACTTTCTATAACACTCCCATATTTAGAAAGTAACTTATCGAAAATCTCTTTCTCCAGTGAAGTAAAATTACTGCCCCGATTACGTTTTTTCCCGTCACCATCCATTTTCTTCTGTGCGAAATAATTTACTATCTCGATTCGCGGCCTTTCACAAAGTAAGTTCAATTTCAAACGGGACCTCTTCTTCCGCGCCAGTATTGCCAAAAGTGTAAAGTGAAATCAGGGCTGCCAACTCCTAAGTCCAAATTCCCCCCAGATCACTTCTAAAATCCCTCTAAATGAGACAAAAAAAACCCAAATCATAATTATTATTTTCGTCACCGTCATATTGATTAAACACAATATTTTAAAAGTCTATAGAAATACTACGGTACACAAAAGGATGATTGGAAACATACAAGAAAATTATTACAAACCGTGCATACTACTGTTGAAGAGAAAACTACTCACAAGTTTGTCTTTCTTGTATTCCTGCTGAGTGATCCTCAAAATTTGCTGAGATCCTCTAGCACCTCCTCTTTTTCACTCATATCAACGTTTTTTTGTAATGATACATGGACTCACTGAACTTTTTCATCACACGAGGGGATGTTTGAAAACGAGTCGGCCCTACAACATATTTTTTCCTTATTAAATAATAACTAGATTCAAGTAGAGAATTTATTAGTTCTAACGATATCCTGTTCCTTAATTTGTTATAATAGAAAAGACTGAAAATGCGCGCTCCACTGTGGCATTTGATACTGGTAACGTTAGCAGTCTAATGGCAAAGTTACCAATATTAGAGAAACGATCATTTCCAGCTGCATCTTTATCCTGAAGAACCTCATCCCACAAAGGCGTAGTACTTGATGTGTTGTGCCATTGTTTATCTTGGGAGATTGTTCCACTCTGAGACAATGTCATCTACATTCCCAGCCACTTTAGGACCACTGAAATTGGAGACTAGTTTAAGTATTTCACGTTTCTTCTGTGATGTTGTTGAGGAAGGATGTAGCACTGCCATCGTCTGTAAAGTTGCTATATTTTCTGGTAATCTTTTCTGTAGTTCCTTGCACAAGTCAATTAAGAACTTCTTGCATCTTTCATGAACGTCGTTGCGTTCATCAGATTTCGGAATTTGCACCAAACATTCAAAATCATATCTTAAATACATACCTGAAGTATGCATCACGTACTTCTCAAAGTCAGGGTATGTGAGATCTACATCCTTCTGCTTTTCCAGCTGAGTGGGAACAACAATTTTTTTCAGTACTGATTTAAAGAGTAGAAAGACATCCTTCAGTGCTTTCTCTGCTTCAACTCGCTCACTTTGAAATATCATATTAATCCTGCATATAGCTTTTAACTCAGTTTTGAGGAACACCAGAAGGGCTTCATAGGCTACGTAGAGCAGTCCATTATATTATAAAGTTGTTTAGCCATGAAATATTTGTCCTCAATTCTTGCTAAGGAAAATAGCAATTTCAGATCTTGCTATTGTTCCAGAGTTGTTTCAATGGTAACATATCTCGCGAGCCACCGAGTGCCACAAAGTCCTTGAATCCTTTTGAGGTTGCGTTTGTTATTCATTGTTTTAAACAGTTGTTTGTAATGGCGTAGTCTCTTAGGACTCTAGGAAAACCACTTGCGGGTCTCCCTGATTAGAAACTCCAACTGACAAGGAAAAGTTTTAGTAGCTTTCTGGGCACAAAGATGGAGAGAATGACACACGCACTTCATGACGGTAAGGTCAGGGACAGTGCGTTTCAGAAGAGTTGTTACAGAATTATTGATCTCTACCATTACACTTGCACCATTCACCCCAATGCCTACTACGTTTTCAAGTGTAATGGCATCACTTTCAAGCTATCCTTTCAGTGAATAGTAAATGGTTTCTGCATCACAAGTAGTCAGTTACAAAATACAATAAAATGTAGAAACAATGTCTTTTCAACAACAGAAATGTACCGTAACATAAAGCTAAGCAGCTTTTGAGTGTAAAGATCGGTACTTTCATCAATAATAATAGAGTAAGTGGAATTTTCAATTTCGAGAACAAAATGTTCTTGCAGAGAAGGGCCTATAACGTTCTTAATATGCATGGTATGTTTTGTTCTATGGATCTTTATACTATGTAAAGTAGTAGAAGTAGAACACTCTAACAGAGAAATAAGTCCCCCCAGATGATTAACAATCTTAATGGAAGAACGTTGAGCTACATAACCAGCAATTGTAAGTTCCTGCCAATTTCTACAGGTTTCATCTCTTGGCACGATTTTCAGCCCTCTCCAACTGAACTTTATCGCAATCCTTTTTATGAGCTTTGAGTCTAGCATGGAAATATCTGCAGAATGCTTTGGCCAGACGCTTCGGATGTTAACCATTCTGAAAAGTGATGAAGAGATTTGTTACTCACTAATTATGAAAGATGAAAAAGAACATGTTTATAACCTAACCATAACAGCAAAACTGATCCACTGTGTCCATGTACTGATGAGCGACTTACAAACATCTCAAGACAGCTGTTTATAATGACTTAATCTCTTAGGACTGTAGGAAAATCAGTTGTGGGTTACCATTGACACCTCATGTCAACCAATATCGTACCGTATTTTTAAATGTATAATTTTCTGTTTGAGATGATGACAAAATAAATATGTCATGAGAGGGTTTTGTAAAGTGGTATTTAACACCGTTTAAGTATACTCATATTCATTAAATTTCATATATAAGTTACCTTCCAATACGGGAAATGTTTCCCACGTCTTTGTATACTTCTGTACGTATTTTTTTTCTATTTGTATGCCATTGTATATTACACCGGTACATATTCACAAAAAAGAATACATCACTCCACAGAATTATTAACACATCAAGCAAATAACATTACAACTGCATGAACTGCACAGTCACAGTGAACACTGCTTCGAGTTAAGCTAACCGACTGTTACATTCACGTACTGCGAGGATTTTCCTCCTACATGACATTTCTTTCGACAAAACAGACCAATGGACTATGTGCGAGACCCGAAGTCTCGGGTGATTCCCCTCAACATGTACCAATATGAATAAATGCTGCTGTAGTTATCGAGGAGGAGATACAGAGAGAAAGTGAGAGATATGCATATTTGTAATGTTTTGATGTACCGTAACGGTAGTTTGTAGTTCTTATTAATTGAAAAAATCAGTAGATTTCATATAAATACACCTATCCGCTGGTAGTCAACAGAAATGTAAAGAATAAGGCGGCTGATTGGTTCATAAAAGAGACAAGAAGAGGGAATCCCGAGGCACGTGAAGGGATCGTACGTTAAGAGCTGCTAGAAGAGAAAATTACGATGTTGCGTGATTAACTGCAGTGTCTGAGACAGGCTGGCCAACAGTGAAAAATTAAACCTCAAGATAAATTTGACACACTAGCGGACCCAAGCGTACTACAGCAATGAAATAAATAAATAAATAAATAAATAAATAAATAAATAAATAAATAAATAAATAAATAAATAAATAAATAAATAAATAAATAAATAAATAAATAAATAAATAAATAAATAAATAAATAAATAAATAAATAAATAAAAATTTTAAAATGTCATTCCCACAGCCCCTCAAAATTCCTCAAAAAATATTTTCCCCCCTAAAATTCCCCCCGACTCTTTTATCCCCCAACTTGCCCTCTAGGACGATTAAATCCCCCTAAATTTAGGGGTAAAACACCCAAGTTGGCAACATTGAGTGAAATTATAACCTTAGCCTACAAGGAATACAAAGCCTGCTCACTCGGAGTGCTCTCTTCAGAAATAGTGTCCGCCTGGCAGTGCGCGTTTTGACCGCTGCAGCGCTAGTATACCACCTCACATCAGCACTCAGTAGCATTGGTAACGGGAGTTAAAACCAGCACAAATTGACCTCTACACTATACTTCCTGTATATTATATACATTACTGAGCAGAATGAAGTAGAAAATAATTAATGTTCACCTTTTACCCCTAGGAATTCAATTCAGCTGTGGATTTTCATTTCAGATAACACATATAACTGTCGAAATGTATGTCTGGCATTAAAATGGATATAAGGTCTGCACTAGATATTTCACTACCGCACCGATGATTTTCAGTGAAAAGGAATGACTTTAACTATTTTCCTTGATATTTTGTTCTCATAAATTGTTTTTCTTATCGAGAAGTATTCTCAGCGATACTCATCTGTCATGCCATTAGGGTAGTTAGTGACAGAGGGGTGCAGAATCTTCTGCAGTATTATTCTGCTTCGTTCCTCAGGATGATCACTTTTCCCACGCTGTAGAATAGGATTTTTAGCAACACGAGGCAACAGTATTTCGGTTAATGTTTGTGCTATTTTTGGACTGCCCAGCGTTACCGATAACGTTTTGTCCCTTAGTTGCCCCAGTTTCATCAGCAATGAAACGAAACTTCGCTTTGGATACCTGAGACCACCTGTGTCTTTGATTTTTATTAATGACGTTAGTGGAAATGGACTCTGGATACTACTAATTTTATCAACACACTCTTGACATGGCATGTGGTCTTCGACAACTCTTACCAAATACCTTCCAATATATGCCATTGCAGCACTCGACGGAGCGGTCACTAAGGTTCCATAACTTATTCTTGGTATCGCCTACACAACAAAATAAGGAAATTATTATCATCAGAACAGGAGCAATAATAATAAGTAACCTAATTTTTGCCGTCTCATGGTCTGCGTATTTACTGTACCATACCTGGTCTGCTTATTGCTTTAATCCATAATTCCCTAGTTGGCTCTTAGCAAGGGAATTCATGGAAACTAGTTCCAGGAACTTTATTTCTAGAGCCTCGTTTACAAAACGGAACGCAGCAGTACACCAGCGTAATATGATTGACGTATATTAACAATACTTTCTTCCCATTTGGTCAGTGTGTGAATTAAGACGAAGGTGTCAGGTTCCAATTCATCCTCAATTTACAAGAGTTTACCCGTTTCACATCGGATGGTAAAATTATAGTCTGCGACGTTTGCAGCAAGAGGTGAGTGAAACATGTTTTATATTTCCCCATAACGAATTATAATCAATTTAGCGAAATCAACACGGTGTTTTAAATAATGCATATTAAGATGCGCAAAACTGCAGCTGCCTAAAAATACTGTAGAGCCTATTTCAGAGTCTGTTTTAGGCAGTTAAAATAACATTTTTGCACCTAAAGATCCGAGGTCTAGTAATCACTATATCAACAAACACAAACACCAATCCCCGAGCCAGAAGAAGTCCTTAAACATGATTATAATCAACCATCCGGCCGGCAGTCGAATCTGGGACCTTCTGAACCGAAGGCCTCCACGCTGACCATTCGGCCAAGGATTCGCACAAAAGAAAATCATTATTGAGTTTCATTATTCAATCAATCAATCAATCAATCAATCAATCAATCAATCAATCAATACTGATCTGCATTTAGGGCAGTCGCCCAGGTGGCAGATTCCCTATCTGTTGCTTTCCAAGCATTTTCCTAAATGATTTCAAAGAAATTGGAAATTTATTGAACATCTCCTTTGGTAAGTTATTCCAATCCCTAACTCCCCTTCCTATAAATGAATATTTGCCCCAGTTTGTCCTCTTGAATTCCAACTTTATCTTCATATTGTGATCTTTCCTACTTTTATAAACGCCATTCAAACTTATTCGTCTACTAATGCCATTCCACGCCATCTCTCCGCTGACAGCTCGGAACATACCACTTAGTCGAGCAACTCTTCTTCTTTCTCTCAATTCTTCCCAACCCAAACATTGCAACATTTTTGTAACGCTACTCTTTTGTCGCAAATCGCCCAGAACAAATCGAGCTGCTTTTCTTTGGATTTTTTCCAGTTCTTGAATCAGGTAATCCTGGTGAGGGTCCCATACACTGGAACCATACTCTAGTTGTGGTCTTACCAGGGACGTATATGCCCTCTCCTTCACATCCTTACTACAACCCCTAAACACCCTCATAACCATGTGCAGAAATCTGTACCCTTTATTTACAATCTCATTTATGTGATTACCCCAATGAAGATCTTTCCTTATATTAACACCTAGATACTTACAATGATCCCCTAAAGGAACTTTCACCCCATCAACGCAGTAATTAAAACTGAGAGGACTTTTCCTATTTGTGAAATTCACAACCTGACTTTTAACCCCGTTTATCATCATACCATTGCGTGCTGTCCATCTCACAACATTTTCGAGGTCACGTTGCAGTTGCTCACAACCTTGTAACTTATTTATCACTCTATAGAGAATAACATCATCCGCAAAAAGCCTTACCTCCGATTCCACTCCTTTACTCATATCATTTATATATATAACAAAACATAAAGGTCCAATAATACTGCCTTGAGGAATTCCCCTCTTAATTATTACAGGGTCAGATAAAGCTTTGCCTACTCTAATTCTCTGAGATCTATTTTCTAGAAATATATCAATCCATTCAGTCACTCTTTTGTCTAGTCCAATTGCACTCATTTTTGCCAGTAGTCTCCCATGATCCACCCTATCAAATGCTTTAGACAGGTCAATCGCGATACAGTCCATTTGACCTCCAGAATCCAAGATATCTGCTATATCTTGCTGGAATCCTACAAGTTGAGCTTCAGTGGAATAACCCTTCCTAAAACCGAATTGCCTTCTCTCGAACCAGTTATTAATTTCACAAACATATCTAATATAATCAGAAAGAATGCCTTCCCAAAGCTTACATACAATGCATGTCAAACTTACTGGCCTGTAATTTTCAGCTTTATGTCTATCACCCTTTCCTTTATACACAGGGGCTACAATAGCAACTCTCCATTCATCTGGTATAGCTCCTCCGACCAAACAATAATCAAATAAGTACTTCAGATATGGTACTATATCCCAACCCATTGTCTTTAGTATATCCCCAGAAATCTGATCAATTCCAGCCGCTTTTCTAGTTTTCAACTTTTGTATCTTATTGTAGATGTAATTGTTATCATATGTAAATATTAATACTTCTTTAGCATTAGTCTCCTCCTCTATCTCGACATCATCCTTGTAACCAACAATCTATACATACTGCTGACTGAATACTTCTGCCTTTTGAAGATCATCACATACACACTCCCCTTGTTCATTAATTATTCCTGGAATGTCCTTCTTGGAGCATGTTTCTGCCTTAAAATACCTATACATAACCTTCCATTTTTCACTAAAATTCGTATGACTGCCAATTATGCTTGCCATCATGTTATCCTTAGCTGCCTTCTTTGCTAGATTCAATTTTCTAGTAAGTTCCTTCAATTTCTCCTTACTTCCACAGCCATTTCTAACTCTATTTCTTTCCAGTCTGCACCTCCTTCTTAGTCTCTTTATTTCTCTATTATAATAAGGTGGGTCTTTACCATTCCTTACCACCCTTAATGGTACAAACCTGTTTTCGCATTCCTCAACAATTTCTTTAAACTCATCCCAGAGTCTGTTTACATTTTTATTTACCGTTTTCCACCGATCATAGCTACTTTTTAGAAACTGCCTCATGCCTGCTTTATCAGCCATATGGTACTGCCTAACAGTCCTACTTTTAAGACCTTCCTTTCTATCACATTTATTTTTAACTACCACAAAAACAGCTTCATGATCACTAATACCATCTATTACTTCAGTTTTCCTATAGAGCTCATCTGGTTTTATCAGCACGACATCCAGGATATTTTTCCCTCTGGTTGGTTCCATCACTTTCTGAATCAGCTGTCCTTCCCATATTAACTTATTTGCCATTTGTTGGTCATGCTTCCTGTCATTCGCATTTCCTTCCCAATTGACATCTGGCAAATTCAGATCTCCCGCTACAATCACATTTCTTTCCATGTCGTTTCCCACATAGCTCACTATCCCATCAAATAATTCCGAATCCGCGTCAGTGCTACCCTTTCCCGATCTGTACACTCCAAATATATCAAGTTGCCTATTATCTTTGGAAATGAGCCTTACACCTAGAATTTCATGTGTCTCATCTTTAACTTTTTCGTAGCTTACAAATTCTTCTTTCACCAGAATGAACACTCCCCCTCCCACCCTTCCTATCCTATCTCTACGATACACACTCCAGTGCCGGGAGAAAATTTCTGCATCCATTATATCATTTCTCAGCCATGATTCAACTCCTATTACAATATCTGCTAAATATATATCTATTAAATTACTTAATTCTATTCCTTTCCTTACAATACTTCTACAGTTCAACACTAACAAATTTATGTCATCCCTACTTGATTTCCAGTTCCCTGTTCCCTTATCACCGCTCCCTAGGCCATCCCGTTTCCCTGAATGTACCTCCCTATTACCCTTCCAAACAAATTTCCTAACTTATACGTACCACTGCGGTTTAAATGAAGGCCATCTGAGCGCAGATCCCTATCTCCTACCCACCCATTAGGATCTAGAAATTTCACTCCCATTTTCCCACATACCCACTCCATAGTCTCATTTAAATCCCCTCATTTAAATCTATCTGTACTAGCATTCAACTTTCATAGTAAACGTCACCAGTAAGTATACAATGTCTAGAAATACCGCCAACCGAGGTGTTCATGTGAGGTTAAATTGCAGCGCCTCTAGCGGCAAATATAGCATCCACAGGGTGGACAGCTATGAGTGGCTATTCGGCAGGATTTGTATTCCTTGTAGGCTAAGTTATAACATACTAGGCTGCGTTCAAAACACTGCCTGCTCGATCTGCATCCTATGGCTTCTTATACTGCTTGCTCATTCCATATTCAAACGTGTAACACGACTTAAAAACAATCTGCCGCTAGATGGCAGCACCAGACGTACCCGGTGATCGCGTGGACACAGCTAGATAAGCATACAAACCAAATTTAAAATCTGAAAGTAACAGAAAAATTAAAGAATTGTACGCATAAAGTAGTGCTCCAGAGTGATAGATTCAGGACTTTTCGAGAAAGAGGTTTCAACGAACAAGAAAACCTGGAAACTTTGTATGTATGGTACTTCCCTACATTACTAAGTAGAGCTTTCACGAATTTGGCCACCACAGTTCCTTACACAAGTTCTTGGTGCTTATTGTTACTAAAACACTTTAAAATCTTACATTGGCACAAAGTGGGTAGAACATAGTTTTTTATGGTCTGGAGCAGACTTGCAGATTTCTTGCAGCACGGTAGAGCCACCTCAACAAATTTCTGTAGCCTCATAATTAGGCCAAGAAATTGTTGGTGGGGATAGCGCAGGCCTCCTCTATCCGATTGTCTGATTAAGTTCATCAATGGGGATGCATTAACTGAGGTGGAAACGTTATACAAGCACGTGCTGCATTCTGTTTTTTTCTTCGATTACACGCACTAAATAACCACACACTAATGCCTGGGAAGCAGTTTCCAAAGTGACACACACTGACTCAGGGGACTCACGAACATCTTCCAGTAGGGCCTAAATCAAGTGCATACTCAGCGGACTTCACCGTTTTTGGTTCGTCAAGTCCGGGAGAGAATACTGAGGCAGAAAATTTTGAATTTTGCTTGTGGATAACTTTAGCACCATCGGTGGACATTAAAAAACCGGATTTCAGAATTCTCTGTATGGAATTTTGAGCAGCCCGGGAGTCAGTCATATCATTGCACCCTCCTCCCAATCTTATAGAACTAAACATGGCTTCAACTGGATCTCCTGAAAAGGCCCGTGTCATGGAATGAAATACCACCGCATTCTGGTTTCCCTTTCTTTGATTTGCAGAAAGACAAGCAGCAGTACACCATTTTCACTGAAAACAAGTACAGTACTACCCTATTTCCCGCTATTTCATTCAGACAAATCTGGAGCCGGTTGGTGCTGCCACCTGCTGTGGGTATTTGTAAGCGGAGTATTTCATTTAGTGCCATGTTAAAATGTTGTAATGAGCAGGCAGTATAAGCAGCCATCGGATGCAGATTGAGCAGGCTGTGGTTCACAATATACGACTCCTATAGAGCGTTCCAACCTTAACTTGCAGTACAGCGTAGATGGAGCACACTGTTGCGAAATCGACTCGTGAAGATCACGCTCGAGTGTGACTCAAACAGGGCGTCACAGTTCCATATTTTTCGTTTGTAATTTTGTAATTTTAAGTTCATTCATTCATTCATAAATTAATATTTTTAGGATGGTAAAATAAATACAACATACCTTAATCACTGGCGTTGCTCTCAGACATTGGACGTATACCTTCTATCATTTCTGCAAGGCCTGATGTTCCCGCTTTGGATGAACCAGGTTCGGGAGATGAACTTGAGGATGATCCGGACGATGAAGAAAGTCGTATTAAAAACTGTTCATCGTCGACATCGTCATGTAATTCGTCTGCTTTCCACAAATCTCTTTCGTTTTTCTTTACTTCGTTCACGTAATTTGCCCAATTGTCTTATGTTTTTATGGCATAAAAATGTTAGTTCAGCATTTGCAACAAAACCATGTTCATTACCCACGTGAACTAAGGCAAGTCACGGTCCTCGGCTTTTCGGTGGCCTAAGTCCATAACTCACCCCTTCAATGGCGGCCTGCCGTACGATTTTCACTGTCGTATCATTCCATTCTTTTGTCACTGTCTGCCCAGTATTTACCTACGATTCATCTGTGTAAATTATAGCTTTATTTTGTGCCCTCAAACGTTTGATCTCCCTGAGATATCTGTGCCTCCAATGATTAATTTCATCGGTTTCAATGAAAGCCTATAACATGTAAGAAGCGATACAACGTAGTTTTGGAAAAAGTGGCAAATAATCTTCTCCATTTACCCGACTCAAAATCACGTTCAATGTCGGTAGTATGTTAGCAAATAAAAGAGAGTGAACACCCGACGAACTCCACTTCGCAAAATTTCATCATTTTTAATTTTCCTTGCATTTTCTGCCGTCCTTCTCTTTTTTCTTTTTTTGCGACAGTTCGCAAAGGACCATGTGTGTGTTCATTTCTTATAGCATAGATTGTTCTTTCGGAACAACTGGTAGCTTTAACTGTTTCACTGACTGCGCTGCTCATATTCATAGTCTTTAAAAATAATTCAGGACACTCATTAGATTATTGCGTTCTTTTCCCCTGCACGAGCACGAGCACGAACTGACAACTACACAGACTACATAAACACAACGAACACAATCCACTTGTCCTCAAGAAGTATACATTTATCACTGATCTTATCCGGCTCCATGGCTAAATGGTTAGCGTGCTGGCCTTTGGTCCAGAGGGCCCCGGGTTCGATTCCCGGCCGGGTCGGGGATTTTAACCTTCATTGGTTAATTCCAATGGCCCTGGGGCTGGGTGTGTGTGCTGTCTTCAGCATTAGAATTTATCTCAGGTAGAGTCCCATTCTTACAGACGCGCAGGTTGCCTATGCGGCGTCAATTCGAAAGACCTGCACGCAGCCTATTCGGAGGTCACACGCCATATATATATATATATATATCACTGATCTTTATTCAATCAATCTTATAATAGTGATTAAATGAGTACCACTGCACACGGTTGTCAGTAATATAAAAGCTCAGCCAGCCGAGTCACTCGTGAAACGTAAACAAACGAGACGTTCTAACTGTCAAAAATTAATAGAAAACGAGATAAGGACTTGCTTCCATATCCGAAGACCATTTGCTTTGCTTTAACAACGCCATAATCCTTCTGCACTTTTTCTTCGAAATTAGATCCCCACGCACGAGCACGAACTCACGAACCACACAAACGAAATACACTTCCCCACAAGAATTGTACATATGTCACTGATATGTATTTAATCACTATTATACATACTACTGACGAAATGAGCACTGCACTGCATGCGACTGTCTGGAAATGTTAAAAGCGTATGTTTGAGAGATCATTACCGGTACTTCAGCCAGCCAGACAACCAGCCGAGTCACGCGCGAAACCAACATTCAAGGAGATATTCTTCCTGTCACAAATTAAGAACTAAGCAAGATAAGAACTTCGGGATTGTTTTAAAAATAACTTCCATATATGAAGACCATTTGCCTCGCTTTGACCCCCCATGCAAATTCAATACGAAAGACGCTGGCCAGCGACTGAATTTTTCGTGCCTGTTCATAAAATTCCCTGAACATGACTGAAAATAAACGCATATATTGCATTTTGTTATCATTTAAATTTAAACATAAACTTATCTACACCGAGCTGAAATGTTTCTTTACCGGCAGTGAAAAAATTAGGAAAATAATGAATATAAAATAGGAGTTACGGCATGATAAGTTCTATGCAATTAAGGCTTTGCATTTGGCGAAACTTTCCATTATATTACCATTTTCAAACTAAATTAATTTTTAACATTTTCTGTTAACGACATCAAATGCGCCTTGAAATTCTGTACATAATACGATATTCACCCATTTTAACCGATAACATTCTGATTTACGGATTTTTGGCAAACCAGCTGCATTAGAGTAGGACAGCGCTAGACGCAAATCATGGGAGAAGGAAAGAGACGGAATTATGCCATTACTGCTGTACTGCAATTTAAGGTTGGAACGCTCTGTAGTAGAGATGGATTAGAGTACAGTACCGCGGAGTAACTAAAAAGGTTAACTCTGAGTAACGGTATTTCGTGAACGCTTGGAGTGAATACAGAGTAACAGAATATGGCCAATTAATTAAGGAAGGTTAATTGCAAGACCGACTACACTATATCAGAACGTAATATCAAAACCAAGATGGTGGACGTCGTGGGTGCATTAGCTGCCAACTGGTGAAGGTTATGGTAGCACGCAATAACTTCATTTCGACGATAAACCAACTCACGGTTTTCTGAGATGCCGGAATTGAGTCCTGCAGGAGTTCCTCTACCTGTCAGTAAATCTACCAACACGAGGCTGACGTATTTGAGCACCTTCAAATACTACCGGACCGAGCCGGATCAAACCCGCCAAGTTGGGGTCAGAAGCAAGGGCGCCCATGTCCGGGGGCATGCTATTTTATTTCTGTTGATATTTCCATACTACTTTACTTTCCTCTGAAGAGATTAAAGAATGGCTGAGGGAGGCAGGTGTGAGAACTGTTGATGTGAGTGGGAATTAAGAAAGATGAGGGAAAAGATTGCCAGTATGATGGAGATAATTAGGCTTGCAATAGGGCAGGAATGAAGATAGAGTAGGTCACCCTCAATCAATGTACAGGATACAGTAGGTAGGCAAGAGGGAGGGGAAGGAAGAGGAGAAATTGTGGAAGACAGGCGAGCTAATGTTTTAAGGGGAAGGAAAATGAGGACTAAGAATTTTCCTCAGGGAGTGCGCCCAAGAGAATTTTCAGTGAGGAATCAGTATGAGTCACTGCAGCTAGGTGAGGAAAGTGTTACAAAGGAGGTACGAGGTAACAGGAAAGGGAAACAGAGTAAAGTCTAGTAAGAGGAAGATGGAGCGTGGTAATTAGAGGGACATAAGGGAGGTGGAAGTAGGTTCTGCAGGCGTCAGAGAAGTTGAGGGAGACCTGGAGGGGAGGGAATTTGACGAGGAGTGAGGGGTTGAGGCACTGGTCATGGATAACTCAAATGTTAGGCATGTTTAGAGAAAGTGTGCGAAGGAAGGGGATCCTGATGGAGCGTTATCCAGGAATTAGGTTAAGGCAGATGTTGAGGAAAATGGAAGGGAAGGAGAATGAAGTAATTCTCCACGTTCGTAGCTAACATAGTTGGGAATGTGTAGGATCTGGTTACGGCGGCACGGAGGAACTTTAAGGAAACATAGATTGTTATCATTGGGTTACTGTGTAGTAGGTGGACTCAGTGGAGTTTGATTAGGGAATTTGCTTTACCGTACGTAGAACCACACAGATAGGTCTTATGGCGACAATGTTATAGGAAAGGGCTAGGAGTGGGTAGGAAAGGGCCGTGGCGTTCATTAAGGTACAGCCCCAGCATTCGCCTGGTGTGAAATTGGAAAACAATGGAAACCCATATTCAGAGTTGACGACAGTGGGATTCGATCCGCTATCACACGAATGCACAACTGCGCGACCATAACCGTACGGCCAACTCGCTCAGTATTGGAGATTTAAATGAGAGTGTACCGTCCAGTTAAACTGCGCGCCTTCTATAAGGCCATCTATGTAATTTAACTTGACTAATGTGAGGCATGATACTTGGGGTTGCAACTGTTAGATGTCCCTACCATCGGCCTAAGTGCCCCCTCTGCCGGGATTAAGGACTATTGATTCTTAAGGGAAAAGTTAATTTTCTGAGCTGGCAGACCTTAAGTTTGTGAAGATTGTTTTGTTCTTATGACAAGGTTGTCAACACTTCCTACTCCCTCAAACTCCCGTATCTGCCAACCAATCAGGAGTTTTTGCAATATTTTTTCTAGCCAATTAGAAGTGGGGGAGTGTGCAGTCATGCAGCCTATCTGTAAAGAGTTCTGCAAACATCCACTCGAAATGCTATAAAAGCTGGGCGCTTTAGGTCGTATTATCATCTTCATCGCTCCAGTTCGGTGAATGTGGCGTGTTATTCGGAGGCAGGAGTCACAGGTTGGCGTACGGAAGGCCAAGCTAAACAAGGTAATGGCAGAATTTCCCTAACATGTGATAGCTCCGGCAGATAGCTTGAGAGGAAGGTTTCAAATCGCTTTCGTTTTATGTACAGTTCAAATTCAATGGTTTGAATGTAGATTTTCAGCAAGTCCGAGGACTCTGTTCAAATTCCTGCAGGGAAATGTGTAAATTAAGGGAAAAAGAGTGATCACCCTCGGTTGGTTCCCATTCAACTCGGTATAGGGTGACTAAAATCTTCTAAACGTCCAAACTCTTAACACATTTTTGGCATTCAATATTTCGTGTTTTGTCAAAGCTATAGAATAGGATTAGCCTCTGCAATTTCGGGCCATAATCCCGCTAAGTGGTTTAGGAGTTTCTCTCAAAGGATATCGTATTCACAAAGACGCACGCACGAGATACTATCAATTGTGGGCGCTGTTTTATTCACAAATTATGTACACATACACACTCACATTAATAAACCTCCAGCTTGAACTGAGTCGAAGAAGAAGTAGAAGAAAACTGCCAACACAACAAAATCACAACATGAGTTCACACACTTGACTAACGACTTTCACTAACAAGTCAACTCTACTACCCAAAACAGTCTCTTTATATACCTGGCCTGGCCAGTCTTCTAGAAAAGTATGACACAACATGTTTTTCTCGTATCTTCTCAATTTTCCAATAACTTATGTACAAATGAATAGAATGTTCTGCAAAACTCTAGTGACAAAGGTGTCTTGTTCTAGACTATTACCCTGTGTTGCACAACATTACATTGGATTTGTACATCATATTTACAGGGAATAATAAATTATTGTAACGTGTTCTTACAATAAATAAAGTCATATTAATATACATACAGCAGACGTGTCATGACATAACCTCACATATTTGTTCCACAAGACGGATCTTACAACACACAAATAATAAATGATACGATCACGTTTGATACCAAATAAAGTCCGCACCTAACTACATAAATAATAATAATAATAATAATAATAATAATAATAATAATAATAATAATAATTGTTCCGGGGTATCTGTGGAACGCAGAGGTGAAAGAAGGTGCCGGGATGAATGGGTCTAACTACAAAGTCAAAGTTAATTTAAAATTTTAACAAAGGTTATATTTTCAGAAGAAACAACAAAATTATAACAACTTTTCACTTGATGAAATAACAATTTGGAAACAAGACTTAGAGAAATCCAAGTTTTCAGAATTTTAACACTCTTGGGTTACAAGCCCCTAGTTTTACAATTTTGAGCTCCTAGCTCAACATTACAAAACACTAATTTGTTCAAAGAGCGGAAATCCCCTAACACATGGAGCACTTGCTCCTAATTACAATAGCGAGCCTCCCAGAGGCATTTTTACAATACTTGAAAAGAGCTGAGGTGCTCTCAGTGATCCCAGCCTACTCAAGGCAACACCATGTGAAAATCTAGTAATTACTGGCCTTACAAGGCACTTTTTACATATAGCAATCTTATTACACAGAGGTATCTAGTACCCAACCTGCGGAGCCTTAGTGAAAAAGAATAGGTTCAACAAACGGCCCAAGTACAACTGGAATGAAATAAAAAATTGAGCTCCCAAAGAGAAATTTAAAAACCTATAGGGCTCTTGGCCAACGAAACAGGCGCTAATTCCAAACTACTGAGGTTGCTCGGATGGAGATAAATTTAATAAATGTTAGAAACAAATGAGGTACCTCAAACCAAGATCAAGGGGAGCTCGAGAGGGTGTATCACCCGATTTACAGTTAAAGATTTTATGAAATTTTTACATAAGCCGGCAGAAAATTACATTTTAGAGAAGGTGGTTACATATTAAAGTTTCGGACCTATCCCTCGGGTTGAACTGCGGAGCTAGCAAAAGGAGAAGATGTTAAGTGGCCATACCATGTCGAAGTACTGTTGCCTGATGAAAGAGGCACCTCCCGCCTCCTGCTTCACACACACATACTTAGATGTTGATCAAATGGCCAAGGGACGTGAAAATTCGCAGTTTATAAACCCTCGGGGAAGGTTCGAGACCTTTCATGAATAATAAACACACACCCACAGAATTTTA
This sequence comes from Anabrus simplex, assembly GCF_040414725.1. Lineage (NCBI taxonomy): Eukaryota > Metazoa > Arthropoda > Insecta > Orthoptera > Tettigoniidae > Anabrus > Anabrus simplex. The sequence goes on from NC_090265.1 coordinate 369,169, forward strand.
TTGGAGGATACTAAAGTTACACACAAAATCGAAGATGAAATATGTGATTGGTTAGAAATTAATTACAGAAATTCTTGATTGGTTGGATTCAAAACAGGCGGAAAGAAAAGATAAATATTGCCAACCCAAAAATGGATGAACGAAATTTAGTAAAGTAAAAAACTTATGAATACAAAATTTCTTCAAAAAGGTTCTTCCACTTCGCACCAGGGTGCATGATCAAAGTTTGTTAGTAGTGACATCTGTTGCAGAAAATCCGAACTTCTTGATAAATGGTAAACAAAACACGTAGAATTTTATACAGTAACGAGGAACTTCAAACAAACCAAAATATTCGGTAGTGACATCTTCTGAGAAAAGGTTTAAGTAGGTCTAGTTTCAAGTTCAGTGTTTCTCCTGTAGAGGAGGTTTCATTAGGCGCAACATTTAAATGTGTGGTGTAGAGGTGTACCTCCCGGTATAATAATAATAATAATAATAATAATAATAATAATAATAATAATAATAATAATAATAATAATAATAATAATAATAATAATAATAATAATAATAATAATAACAATAATAATATCTGTTATGGGGTTAACCGTGGACGCAGAGGTGAAAGAAGGTGCCGGGTTGAATGGGTCTAACTACAGAGTCAAGAATGGAATTTAAAACTTTAACAAACGTTATATTTTATTTTCTTTTTAGAATTTCAAAAATCAACGAATAACAATATCCTCTTCAGACCCAACGCCCACGCAAGTGGACAACTATGATGAAATCCACATTTCTGAGCTCTTATATTCCTAAATGAACAATATGTACCAATATTTATATTTTTTACCGTCAGACGATTCTAATATAATTTGTCCACAAATGTAGACATTAGGTCTGCATTATGTCTATACCTCTTGTTCACTTTTGTGAATAAATGGTGAAATCCGCTAATATTTCAAGTATGATAATGGGTTAACTTCAGTTAAGAGCGGGGTCAACTTAAATAAATTGTAACTGTATTGTATTCTTTTGAATCAGCTGACATGAACACATAAAAGAAACACATATTTACATGTTATTTCAGTAACAGACTGTAAGTTTTCTTCCCTTTTACGTATGGAAATGAACAAGACAATTCCTTTCCTTAAGACGGCACAAGTAGACCTTGCGTGTTTTTTAGGGAATGCTTCTTTTTTCATTGCAGCCAGCATTTCGGCATCTTTGCATGTCTTTAACATCCATGGCTAGAGGAAGATGACTGGCAAACCTAGAAACATAATTGATTATGTAACTAATTAAGTATGATTATTTATGAGAGTTTCCCCTATGTGTCCTAGATTAATGTAGATTTAGTTAAATTAGGTACCATGGCAACATGGTCTCTGCATTACATTGAGCAACTTATTGTAGGTAAGACCAAATGTCCACATGGGTGGACAAATAGTCTTACCCAGCGATTGTTAGAGAGACCTAATGTCCACGTGTGTGGACAAAATAATTTGCATGCACGTACAGTCGACACCAAATAAAAACTATACCGGGCGGTACACCTCCACAATGCAAATTCAAATATTGCGCCAGTTTAAACTCCTCTACAGGAGGACGCCTGAACTTTAACAAACTATATTAATCCAATGGTTTCTAGAAAGATGTCACCACAGTAAATTTGGTAATTTTGAAGTGTCTGAACGGTGTCTATTTCGACTTGTGTTTGTTTCCTCTGGATCAAGAAGTTTGGACGTTCCCTAACAGATGTCTCTACAAAAACTATAATAACGCACTCTGGTGTAAAGGAATGAAATGTCCTGAAGAAATTTAACATTCATAAGTTTTGTTTTTGCTCAATTTTGTTCTGTGGTTTGAGAGTTGGCAATGTTAATCCTTTCTTTCCGCCAGTTTTGAAATTAGCCAATCCCGAACTTCTTAAATTAATTTTCGGCCAATCGGGGATTTCTTCCCCAACCTGCTCTGTAACTGTGTTCTGTAACCAATAAACTGCTGTGGGTGTGTCTTATCATTCATGAAAGATCTCGAATGTTCTACGAGGGTATATAAACTGCTGATTTTCTTGTCTCGGTGCCACTTCAGTAACATCTCTCCTAGTGTGATTATGTAGCAGGGGACGGGAAGCGCCTCTTTCTTTGGGCAGCAGTTCATCCATAAGGTAATGGCCATTTAATAACTTCATTTCTCGCTAGCTCAGCAGTTTAACCCTCGGGGCAGGTTCGAAAACTTTTCTCATGTAGCCTATCTTTAAAATGTAATAGACACTTGGTAAAACTTCGTCTCTTTAACTATAAATTGGAATAGAGAGTGCTAAACCCTCTAGAGCTCCCACTCCTATTGTTTTGAGGTGACTTTGTTTTCACAACCGCTTCTTCCTTTCTTAATGTAATAAAGTCTTCTTGTACAAGTCACCTCTTTAGTATGGGATTAGCCCTTGTGTATGCGGCCTAGTGCCAAGTAGGATTTAAAAGTGTATTAGGAGTGCAAGTTACGCCTCCAGTCAAGTTGGTTTTTTGGGCCATGTAATTAACCTGCTTCTTTACTGAATAGGCCCAGTAGGTTGGGTATTTATTACCCCTGTTCTTGGTATGCCTTGAGGGCAGTTTGAAGTATAGTTTATTGTGGCCTTTGATGGGCTTGAAACTTGAGAGCGGGTTTGCTCTTTCTTAAATTTGGTTTCTGTGTGCCTCGAAGAGGCTTAATATGGTAATCAGGAGCCAGTGTTCCTTGGCATGATTGGGGTTTTCGGCCCCTTTTTTTGAACTTGGTATATAGGTAAAGTTGGGCTTGTAGCTCAAGGTTCGTTTGTGTCGGGCTCGAAGCCCAAATTTTGTAACGAACTAAAATTGTACCTACTTAATTTGTTGATCTGCTACTTGGTACCTGTTATATTCTGTTATTGTTTATCTGAAAAGAAAATATAACCTTTGTCAAAGTTTTAAATTAACTTTTGTTTCGTAAGTTGAGTCCTATTCCACCCAGCACATTCTTTCACCTCTGCTGTTCCACAGATACCTCGGAACAAAAAAATTATACATTTCTGCATTATTTGTCAGTTCGGGTCTTTGATTGCCAGAAACTAACTGAAAGAGTTTATCAGACAAGCCCGTAAATGAAGTATTAACAAGTATTTACCTGTAAGTCGAATGTCCTGTGATATATTCTTGTCTTCACTTCCCGCCAACTTGCTGAGTGCTACCAAGGAGGTTACAGAATGTTGAAAAACAGTGAAGTTTAAAGAGAGATCCTTTGAGAGCACACTCAAAGTAAAATTGGAGGGAAATTCGAATTTCATTGTTAGTTAGAGAATAAAACATATTTGTCCACATATGTGGACATTGGGTCGGAAGAGGATATAACAGGTCCCATAGGAAAGTTGGAAATGAGTCAAGTAAAATACAAGGTAGTAAGTTCTACAAGTCCTGGGCTTCCAGCCCCTCGCTTACTTTTTCTGAGCTACACGCTCAAATTTACAAAGATGATAACTTTATGCAAGGGCAGAACACCCCTCAATACATGGAGCACTTACTCCCGATTTTGAACATCAAGCCTCCCAGAGGCACTTTTAAAAAACTAGAAAAGAGCTGACACGCTCTTAGTTTTTTCACGCCTATTCAAGGCAATATCAGAACGGTACAATTACTTGCCATCAAGGCATAACCTACAGAAATGAAACAGGGGTATGTTGTACCCAACCTACTGGGCCTTAGCAGAAAAAGAACAGGTTAAGTAAATGGCCCGGAACACCAAATTGAATGGAGGCGTGTACTTGCACTCCTAAACATGCATTCTTAAAACCTAAAATGGACTAGGCCGATGAAACAGGGGCTATTCCCAACCCATGGAGGTGAATCGTATAAGAATAATTTAAGACATTACAGAAAGGAAGAAAACCAGTTAGAAAACGTAGTCACCTCAAACCAATATGAATAGGAGCTCCAGAGGTTGCATCACTCCCTATCCCCGAATTACGGTTACAGATTTAATGAAGATTTTACATAAGCCGACAGAAAATTATATTTTTAGAAAAGCAGGTTACATGGTAAAAGTTTCGGACCGTTCCCGCGGTTTAAACTGCTGAGCTAGCAAGAAATAAATATGTTAAACGCCATTACCTTGCTGAAGGACTGCTGCCTGATGAGAGAGGCAACACCCGCTTCCTGCTTCCCATACACACACTCATGAAAATCCGCAGTTTATAAACCCTCGGGGAAGATTCGAGACCTTTCATGAAAGATTAAGACACACCCACAGACGTTTATTGGGTAGCTTACAGTTACACATCGACATTGGTAAAGAAAGACGCCATTGGCTGAAAATAAATGAGAGAAATTTACGATTGGCTAATTTCAAAACTGGCGGAAAGAAAGATTAATATTACCAACCCACAAATGAAAAAAAACATTTAGTAAAGAAGAAACTTATGAATAAAAAATATCTTCAAGAAGAGTTCCTTCACTTCGCGTCAGGGTGCATGATCATAGTTTTTGGTATAGACATCTGTGAGATAATGTCCACACTTCTTGATAATTAGAAAACAAAAACAATTCGAAATTAACACAGTGACATCTTCTGATAAACGGTTGAATTAATTCAGTTTCAAAGTTCAGAGTTTCAACTGTAGATGAGTACTTTAAGGCGGAAAGTTCAAATGTGCGGCTTATGGGTGTACCAACCGGTACAATAATAATAATAATAATAATAATAATAATAATAATAATAATAATAATAATAATAATAATAATAATAATAATAATAATAATAATAATTGTTACGGGGTTACCCTTGGAATGCAGAGGTGAAAGAAGGTGCGGGCTGGAATGGGTCTAAGTACAAAGCTGAGATATTGATTAAAATTGCATTAAAGGTTATAGTTTCGAAATTAGCAAAACATAACAATTTTGACATAGAATTTGAACATTCAACAAATAACAACAAGTTAACAAATCAGGTACAAGACCAGGAAAGCCAAGATTTAGAGACACTTTAACGATCTGGGCTTCAAGCCCCACTTTTTACAATTCCTGAACTCTCACCCCCACCGCATATTTATCAAAGGGCAGAAAACCCCTAATAACCTGGAGTACTTGCGCCCACCTAGCACTGTCAGGCCTCCTAGAGGCACATATCCAAATACAAGAAAGAGCTGACCCGCTCTCAATTTTTCAAGCCTATCAAAGGCCACAACGGACTTTAGTATTAACTGCCTTCTAGGCACACTTACAAAGAAACAGAGGTATCTTGTACCCAACCTCATGGGTCTTAGTAGAAAAATAATAGGTTATTTTAATAGCCCGCAACACCAAGTAGAATGGAAGCGTGTACTTGCACTCCTACATTAAATCTTTTAAAACCTAAGAGGCACTAGGCCGATGAACCAGGCGTTATTCCCAAACTATGGAGGTGACTCGAATAAGAAAAATTTAATACATTAAGGAAGAAAAAGTTACCAAAACGTAGTCACCTCAAGGCAAAAATGAAGGGGAGCTCGAGAGGGTAAAGCACTCTCTATCCCCGATTTACAGTTAAAGATATATGAAGTTTTACAAAAGTGACGGAAATTTACATGTTTTGAAGATAGGTTACATAATAAAGGTTTCGGGTCTTCCCCGCGGGTAAAACTGCTGAATTAGCAAGAAATAAAGAAGGTTTAGTGGCCATTGCCTTGTTGAAGAGCTGCTGCCGGATGAAAGAGGTGCTTCCCGCCTCCTGCTACACTTCCATACACTAGGCTAGATGTTGTTCGAGTGGCGGAGAGCCAGGAAAATCAGCAGTTTTTATACTCTCCGGGAAGATTCGAGACCTTTCAAGAATAATTAAGACACACCCCCAGTCGTTTATTGGGTAGCTTACAATTACACATCCAAATCGAAGAAGAAAGGCACGATTGGTCAAAAATTAATTACAGAAATTCTGGATTGGCTAAGTTCAAAACTGGCGGAAAGAAAATATTTATATTGCCAACCCACAAATGAAAGAACGAAATTTAGTAAAGGACAAACTTATGAATACAAAATTTCTTCAAATAAAGTTCTTCCACTTCGCACCATGGTGCATGGTCATAGTTTTTTGTAGGGACATCTATCAGAGAATGTCCACACTTCTTGATCAATAGAAAACAAAACAAGTTGAACTCCAAACAGTACTGACAACTTCGTAATCACAAAATTTACGGTAGTGATATCTTCTGAGAAACTTACGAGTTGATACAGTAGTTAAAGTTCAGAGTTTCTCCTGTAGAGAAGTACTTATTGGCGCAATATTTAAATTTGCGGCGTAGAGGTGTACCACCGGTTACAATAATAATAATAATAATAATAATAATAATAATAATAATAATAATAATAATAATAATAATAATAATAATAATAATAATAATAATAATAATAATAATAATAATAATAATAATAATAACAATAATAATTGTACCGGGAGGTACACCTCAACGCCGCGTATTCAAATTCAGCGACTAAAGAACTCCTCTATTGGTAAAACAGTGAAACTGAAACTACACCAACTTAGAACTTTACTGAGAAGATGTCACCACTAAAATCTGATGTAATTTTGTTATTGTGAAGTTTCCTGAATATGAATTTCTACTTGTTTTTTCCCATTAATAAAGAAGTTTGGACATTCTCCGATAGATGACACTATCAAAAAACTATGATCATGCACCCTGGTGGGAGGTATAAGAACTTATCATTCAAAGACGTTTTGTATTCATAAGTTTTTTGTTGATTGATTTTCATTTATTTTTGGGTTGCAATATTTCCTTTTTATTTTCCACCAGTTTTGAATCTAGCCGATCCCTAATTTCTGTAATTACTTTTCTACTAATCACAGTCTTCTTCTTATTCTTCTTCTTCTTCGATTTTGAGTGTAACTTTGAAAGTACCCAATAAACGTGAGAGGGTATGGCTAGTTTAATCTTGAATGATCTCGAACGTACCCCGAGAGTTTAGAAACTGCGGCTTTGCACGTCTCTTGGCCAATTGATCGTCATCTTACTGAGTGTTTGTGTCAAGCAGGAGGCGGGCGGCCTCTTCGTTAGCTGTTATAACTTCTAAAAGGTAATGGGCACATAACATCTTTCTTTCTTGTTAACTCGTTAGTTTCACCCGAGGCAAAGATCCGAATTATCAACTATGTAACCTACTTTTCTGAAAATGTAACTTCTGCCGTCTTTTTTAAAAACGTCATAAAATCTTTAACTGTAAATCGCGGATAGAGAGTGATATACCCTCTTGAGCTACCCTTCATCTTGGTTTGAGGAGCCACGTTTTTGCAACCTTTCGTTTCTGCAATGTATTAAAGTTATTTCCATCCGTGCAACGTCAGTAGTTAGGGAATAGCCCCTGCTTCGTCGGCCAAGCGCCTTATGGGTTTTAAATTTTTTTTGGAGCTCAGTCTTCGACTCCATTCAAATTGTACTCGGGCCGTTTTTTTAACCTGTTTTTTCACTAAGCCCCTGTAGGTTGGGTACTAGATACCTCTGTGTAGTAAGATTTCTATTTGTAAAAAGTGCCTTGTAAGGCCAGATATTATTAGATTTTCTTGCAATGTTGCCTTGAGTAGGCTTGGAAAACTGAGATCCTGTTAGCTCTTTTTCAAAGTAAGATTACTGCATGCCTCTTGAAGGCTAAATGTTGTAATTTTAGGAGCAAATGCTCTTCGAATTAGGTGATTCCTGCCCTTTTATAAATTTGTGCTCTTTTGTAAATTTGAGCTAGGAGCTCAGGAAAAATAAAGCGAGGGCTTGAAGCCCACGATCTGCTTATACCACCAATCTTGTATTTCCTAGACGTTTTAATTATTGCTACTTGTGCCTGTAAAATTGTTAAATTTTGTGTTTTGAAAATATAACCCTCAGTTTAGGTTTTAAATTCAATTCTTGACATTGTAGTTAGACCCATTCACCCCGGCACATTCTTTCACCTCTGCATTCCACGGGTAACCCCGAACTATAATAATAATAATAATAATAATAATAATAATAATAATAATAATAATAATAATAATAATAATAATTGTACCGGGAGGTACACCTCAACCCCGCACATTTTAAGGAAGCTCCTTAAGAAACAGCTAATGCATAAAGTTGGGACATTAAACAGAAGATGTCACTACTGAATAACTGAGTAATATGTTATTTTAAAATTTCCTAAACTGATTGGATTTATTTGTTTGGTTTGGTGTACATCAAGAAGTTTGAAATTTTCTCCATAGATGTCTCTACAAGAAACTCTGGTGCAAGGTTGAAGGATGAGTGATTTAAAGAAGTTTTGTGGTTATAAGTTTCGCAACTGAATTCATTTTCATTTATTTTCGTACTTCAAGGTTTGCAACACTTCCTTTTCATCCCGCCAGTTTTTGTGTCTCGCCAATAAGAAATTTTCTGTAATTATTTTTCAGCTAATCAGAGGCTTCTTGTAGCTTTTTATTATGCCAATAAAACTGTGAGGTTGTGTCTGGATTTAGACCAGAACATTCCCGAACCCTCCAATAGGGTATATAATCTGCGGCTTTTCCAAGCTACCTTGTCTTATTGATCGTCGAAGTTCAGAGTGTGTGTGTTAAGACTGGAGGCGGGGTTGCCCAATTCTTCGGCAGACAGAATATCAGCCCAGGTAATGGCCACCAGTTTTATATCTCTCTAGCTATCTTGAGGTGACTACGATTTTGTAACTGTTAGGATTAGCCTCTGTATCATCGGCCCGCGAGCCCAAGTAGGGTTTTATTCTTGGTTTCCTGGGAGCGCAAGTGTGCGCCTCCATACATTTGGAGTGTGGGCCAGTAATGTTAACCTGTTCTTTCTTCACGAAGGCCCAGTAGTATGGGTACTAGATACCCCTCTATTAACTAAATTGTAAGTGGTAGGTTGTGCCTAGCGAGGCCAGAGATTATAAGATTTTTGTAGATTTGTCTTGTGTAGGCTGTAAGAAATTGGGAGCCATTGGGAGAGCATGTAAACTCTTTTCTGATTTTAGTGTAATATTGAGTGGTGCATCTGGAAGGCCGTAAATTGTATCGTTTGGAGAATTGTGCTCTGGAATTTTGTGTCTAATTAAACGCTACTTTGACGACATTGTAAACTTGTAAATTTGGGGCTTGAACCCTAAAACGGTTAAATTACCTGTTCTGGGGTTTTCTATTCTGGGATCAAAATTGTCATTGTACCTGAAACATTGGTTTCTCATCACTAAGTGAAGAATGTTGTTAAGTTTGAGATCCGAAAAGAGATATAACCTTTATCTAAAGTTTTTAATTAATTTTTGATATCGTAGTTATACCCATTCAAGCACACACCTTTTACCTCTCTGCGTTCTACAGATACTCCGGAACAAGTGGTAGCAGAGCGTGGTTGAATGAGTCTAGATTGAGCCCCTTTAGAAGACTAAACTCAGGATCCGATCCGAACTCTAGGAATTTTCTCGGTTGCTGAGAATTTTCCAAATTATTAACTTTTTCTTTCAACATGTTTGATCCTCGCGAAGTCCTCGCTCACGGGTACTGGCGCAAGAAAGTATTGATTTATGAGCTCCGCATTAGAAAGTTCCAGTCTGGAGGCATCGTTATGTCAGATATTGCCAAACTTAGAGTCCTTATAACTGTCTATTTGTATCCCAGGTTTTCGGGAAAAGGAAATTGATGAGGCTCTATCCACTATCACAGACAATACCACTGAGCCAGCGTCTGTAGTTAGTTTCTTTGAAGTGAGGGACCCATCTATTTACCAACTTAAGAAAGTACAGGTTACACAGTTCCATTTTTACAATAGGGCTAGGAACCTATTGTCTCTAAACTTAAAGGATGATCATACCAAGGAGGCTAGCAATTTGGTTGAACATCTGTCAGACATGTCCAATAGAGTTAGTCACTTGTTGTCTAGGGCGGCTACTCCCAAAACCGACCAAGTCCCTTTGATAAACTTAGCTACTGAGGAGGATCCTAGTAAATCTATTGAAAGTAGGAAATCTGCCCCATTGGAAACTGAGACCGGTCAGCCTAGACAAATTCCACCTTTCTTTCTGAATAATGCTGCGTTTGAAACTTCTCAACCTCCTATGCCGTCACCTATCATGTCACCCGGTTTCAGTAGTTTGCCTCATCCATTGGCTATGTTGCTTAAGGGAATTTCAAAATTTTCAGTAAACTTACTAATGAAGTCATTTCCTCTCTAAGGATTTTAGTAGAATTTCAAGATCATGCGTTGGTGTTTTCTCTCTCTCATTCCCAAATTCTTCAAGTTATGTATCCGTATTCTGTAGGCGTCCTATCGGACAAAAGTCAAAGCCATAGCTGATCGATAATTTATAGAATACTTCCACGCCCACCTACGGGCTAACTTTATTCCGGCTAGAGCAATATCGTCCTTAATACAAAAGTTCTACTTTAGAGTACAGCGGTTGGATGAAAATCTTGCAGACTTTATCCAAGATATTAAATTTTACACGAGGGTGTTCGCTCGTATATCTTTGAAAGACCAAATTTTGCAAGCTATTGTCGAAGGCATCTCTCCGACCTGTACGTTTTATCTATGTTTTGCATCCCGACCGCAAACTTTCTCAGAATTAGAGGCAATGGCTGTGTGAGCCGAAGGAGTACGGTACGCCGACACCTTACGAGTAGCGAAGGAGCCCCCTCCGTCTTCTAACAGTTCTCGGCCTCCACTCGCCGAACATTCTTCACTCGCAAATGTTATGCTTGTGGTTCAACTGAAAATCTTCGCAGTAAATTCCCATTGATAAAATCGAGTGGGAGTAAGAACGGAGCAGGTTCATCTCAAGGTTGCTTTAAATGTGGCTCTTTTACTCACCTCGCCAATAATTGCACTAATATCAATAGCACACCGTCCTGCTCAACTTCTGGTGCTACCTCCGCTAACCCTGATAATAGGAAATGACTGGTGTCATCGGCTAAGTCAGCATGTTCACCTTCCCAAGGCTCAGTCCCTGTTAAACTCAGTAAAGGTTCTGTTAAGGGTGAAATTTCTCTCATTTATCGTTTGAAGGCCCTAGAGAATGTCTTAGGATCGCGGAGGAGAACCCTGCATTCATGCCATTTCTGAAAATTGAAGTAAGCAATGAACCTGTCACTGCTCTAGTAGACTCAGGGAGTGTGAGTTCCATAATTTCGGAAGAAAAGTATTCTAAATTAAAAACCGCTTGTATGTTTCCGGAATATACTCCCTCTTCTGTTAAATGTGTTTCGGCTAACTCCTTTCCATTAGAAATTTTAGGTTCCATTTGGGCTTAAGTTCGTATTTTAAGATTTACCTGGAAGGTGAAATTGTTGGTCGCTAAACAATGGCCTTGCCCTGCAATATTGGGGGCCGATTTCATGTCTTCTACTGGTCTTGTGCTCGACTTTCAGAGCAAGTCGTGCACCTTCAAATTTGCAAGTAACTGTAACATTCACCTCTTAAAATATAATTCTGTGTCATGTTCATACGTTTCGCCTACCCAGAGTGAGATGTTGTTAAATCTTATACATCTATCTGAGGAGCAGGCTGAAAGTATTCGAAGGTTGTGTCAGTCCTATCCTGATGTACTTTCTGATACTCTTGGCGTTACTGAACTTTTCGAATGTAAGATTGAGGTAACGGATTTGATTCCAGATAGGTCCCCGCCGTATAGGCTGTCCCCACCTAAAATGAAGGCTCTTATGGAAATATTCGATCAGATATTAAAGGATGGTATAATTCGGCCTTCTAAGTCGGCGTATTCATCGCCCATTTTTCTTGTACCGTAACCTCAAAGTGGCTTTAGGCATGTTATCGATTACAGGGCTTTAAACCTTAAGGTGGTGTTACAGTCGGTACCACTTCCTGATCTTCACTCTCCTTTTTCATGGTTTCGAAGGGCCAAGTTCTTTACCAACTTCGATCTTAATCAGGCCTATAACCAGATAACTCTAGCAGAAGAATCGAAACATATAACGGTTTTGCCACGGATTGGAACCTGTATGAGTACAACCGCGTGCCTTTCCTGCTCCCCACGGGGGCAGCTGTTCTTACTAGACTGTTAAATAGGGTGTTCTCGGACATCAAATTCGAATATCTTGATCACTACCTCGATGGTGTCCTTGAATTTTCTGAGACCTTGGAAAAACAACTTGATCATCTAAAGGAAGTACTCAATCACCTTCGTAAGGCCGGTTTGACTGTGAACTCATCTAAGGTAGCTTTTGCGAAACCTTCCGTCGTTCTTAGGGCATATTGTGTAGCCCGGTGGTGTTTTCATTGATCATTTCAGAACACAAGCTATCCGTGATATTAAACCTCCCCAGCACATGAAAGGCATTGCCAGTTTTATAGGCGTGGTGAATTTCTTCAGGAAATTGATTCTTAACTTCGCTAACAGGGCGGCGCCCTTGAACTTATTCCGCAGGAAAGGTGTCAAATTTGAATGGGGGCAGTCTCAGCAAGCAGCTTTCGAAAATCTGAAATTAGCTCTTTGTAAAGTCCCTATATTAGCCATGCAAGTTTTCCCTAAGAAATTCATTGTTAAAACAGACGCCTCGTCAGCGGAGGTTGCCGCTGTCCTTCTTCAGGAAACGGAACTCGGGATTCGACCCATCGCATACGCTTCTAGGACCTTATCGGCTCAAGAAGCCAAATATTCAATCTATGAACTTGAGGGTTTGGCAGTTGTGTTTGCCAAAATTCGACTTAGAAACGGATAACCAAGCCTTAAATTGGGTGTTAGCTAGGCCTCGTCGTACTGGACATATCGTCCGCTGGGCCATCAGAATTTCAGCTTTAAAATTTGATGTGAGGCATATTAGGGGATCGGAAAATTTGGGGATGGATTAAGCCGCATATTTTCACATGAAGTGGAGACCACTAAACAGGAAGAGAGTTCCTATTTTCCCACGCCCATACCCTCGAGTATTAATGCTATCCTGAAGGATGCCCCTATGTTATTTTAGGATATTAATGAATATCAACGTGAAGATCCAGTGCTGGCTCCTATAATGGGAACCCTTTCTTCTGGGGAACATGTAGTCCCTTACGTGTTGAGGAACGGGGTTTTGTGTTGCCCTTCGAGGCACGATCAAAGGATGAAAGTAGTGGTTCCGGCTGTGCTTGTGCTTATGATCTTCAAATACTACCATGAGACCCCGTTAGGTGGGCATTTAGGCATCTTCAAAACTCGGGAAATGACCCGAGAGATGTTTATTTGGAAAGGTATTGTACCAGGAAAAGTTGTGGGCAAAGGGCATGAGTAGGACTTCAGGGAGTGGAACTGGGTTTTGGAGCCGATACAGAGAAGGATAGTCTCGCAGAGCGAATAATAGATGGTAAATAATTTTATTTCTTAAAACGATTTATTAATTTTTCACCCTGCGGTATGATTATTGACTCAAATTTTGCATAGAAATTAAATGTCGAAAATAATCTCCTTAAAAAAATGGCATAAATATCATTGGTTTCAAAGTCTTTCATATGTGGGAATTTCCACCTAAAGTCTTTTTAAACCTAAGCACACTTTTATAATGAGAAATTATCAAAGTTTTCAGTTCTCAGTTCGTCAATCTCGATATATAGCACACTTGAAAGCCTATAGTCTTTCTACTGAAATTAAATTTATCACTTTTGAGAAATTATGAAAATTGTTCACACGCGACACTGAAGTTTCACTGTTCAAAATAAATGAAAAGGTTTAGTCAGTTTGTTACTCACTTATGACAAGAACTGTTGCTACCAAATGTCGAAAGATGGACGTCTGGAATGTTCCATGTAGAATCAGGATTGGCGATGTTGACGTTCCCAATGAGGTGATGACGGCTGGAACTGGATCACGTTGAGTTGTAGCTTGTTCGGGTGATTTTCGCACACGAAAATGGCGTATGAAGAATCACAGTCCCTTCTGTACGAAATGCTATTTACAGTCGTTATTGAAACGTTCATAATCACACAGTTCACATAAAAAAAAGAAAGTAAGTCGATAAGCACAGTCTTTGAACACAGTCTGAAGTTGCTAGGGATTATTTTCTGCTAATCCTGTTACTATAATGTTATATTAACACAGAAAAGTTCTCACTTTTTCACTCAAATTACTACTGTGAGTCTTATGTTGGTGTGACGTGAATATGAGTTCTGGTAATTCTAAGTATTAGGCTCAGTAAAAGTTCAATGTTACTTGAAGTTACCTAAGTCCACACGTAATGAAATAGTTAATATTTGTACTCCAATAAGTTCACTCGCGTTACAGTCTTAAATGTCTTTAGGATTATATTGTAATCGCAACGCGGTATACTAACTGCAGTGCGACGTCCTTTAATAATTCTATCGGTGATAGAATTTCGCGTTCCGGAGATACGACGGAAAGTACTTCTACCGTGACTGCGCGAACATACTGTACGCGGGCCGGTCTCTTCGCTATCTCACTCACACAGCTGTTTGCTTGTCCTTGTACTAGTTTGCGGGCTGTCTGGCCTTGACATATATAGATACCAGCGCAGGGAGGGGTGGCGGCTCTCTCGGCCTTGTGACCATGATTACGTAATTTCGTTGAGACTTTAAATTATTATAACTCAACAACCGTTTGATGAATTAATTTGAAATTTACAGGGATTAACTTTTATGATGTTTGCTATAATTCAGCGTTTGTCCCGTTGAAATTGGTTAAGGCGTTAAAAAGCTGTTAAAAGAAAATTTCTTTCGAGAAATATCTCTAGGGGAGGTGAGCTTCAAGCGACAGGTGACGTCACTTGACTCCGCCTAGCGCACTCGTAGGGTCTGGCACATACTGGAACATTCTTTACATGGATGTTCGTACGTCGGTCGGATCTTTAATGCTGGAAATAACATTTCTTTCAATTAACATGGACCAGGACCTAGGCCTTCCTGGTACATCTTCCCCTTGGTTGGACGAAAAGAAAATACGCAGGATTTTCTTTTCCAGGCTTTACTCTTCCTGTGGTACATATTGTTTTAAATTGGCTGAGTTATAAATACCCTCGAAAGTGCCGTCCAGTTTTGCAATTTCATAAGCCCCGTTTCTCAATACAGTGCGGACACGGTAAGGACCTACGAATAGTGGACAGAACTTAGCGTAAATCCTTCTCTCAGGGTTGGAAGTAGCTGGTCTCCGTATTAAAATAAGGTCTCCAGGATTCAATGGTCTTCTGAACTTCCTATTACGCTGGCGTCGTTCTCTAAGGGCGGCTGCATGTCTTAACCTGGTCAGCGCGTCGTTAATCTTAACTTGCTGCGGCACAATAGCATTTGGTAGAGCTGGTAAAATTCTGTCCCAAGGTCGCTCTGGTTTTGACCCATGATGTAGGCTGAGAGGAATGTCATTAGTAGATTCATGCACAATAGAGTTCATACTTTTCTGAATTACTGGTAAGACCTCGATCCACTTCCAGTGATGTTCACTACAATAAATTCGACAGAATTTAGCGAGTTCTCTCATTATTCTTTCAGCAGGGTTAGCTTCCGGATGCCTAATAGAATTCATGATATGTCGAATGTTGAGTTCTTCCAAAGCCTGTTGGAATTCTACGGAAGTGAATTGCGTTCCGTGATCCGTCAGTAGGTATTCAGGCTTTCCCATCTCAGGGATGATGTTCTTTTTCAGCCTCCTTAAGATGTTACCGGCGTTAGCTTTCTGGATAGGCAATAACATAGTATATTTGGAAAAGACATCCACAACTACGATGACATGTCTGTTCCCCCTGGTCGCCTTTGGCAAAGGGCCGTACAGATCGATTGCCATTATTTCTCCGGGCTTTTCCGGGATCAGCGGTTTGGGAAATTCCTTAAGGAGATAATTATTCGGCTTGATCCGCTGGCATAAATCACAGGACCGTAAAATTCTCCTAATGTCTCGCCTAAGATATTCCCATGTAAACCTTTCCTTAATAAGGTTGAGAACTTTATCCGTACCAGCATGACCTGAAATTGAGTGACAATGCCACATGATGGCCTTCCTGATTTTAACAGGTGCATAAATCCTGCATTGCGTCTTGGCTAAGTCAGTGTATTTCATAAGAATCCCATCTCGTAAACAGAAGTTTGAAGAGAGTCGTTGGAGACGTGGGAATTCATCATCATCGGCGGGAATCGAACCTGATAAAAATCGAATTAATTCCCTACAATTGGCGTCTCTTCGTTGCATCTGGACAAGGTAACGAAGTTTGCGAAGACATTCTTCGTCATCATCAGTCATGATGTTAACCTCGTGAATTTCAATAACTTCAGCAGGGTTGCGGCTGAGGGCATCTGCTAATGTATTCTTCCGGCCAGGCCTATGTATTACTGTGAGGTCAAACTGTTGAATAAAAAGAGCCCATCGGGAAACTCTCTCATTCGTCATGTCAGATGACAGTATGAATGTCAGAGCTTTATGGTCTGTGTAAATCGTGATGGGATAGCCGTAGATAATTTTCTTCCAATACTGGAGAGAAAAAACAATAGCCAGAGCATCGAGTTCAGTTATAGTATAAGACTTTTCGTGAGGTCGTAGTTTTCTACTTAGAAACGAGATGAAAAGTCTATAATCGGGATCTTCAGGTCTCGCTTGATACAGTACCGCGCCTATTCCTACAGAGCTGGCATCACACTCTATGAAGAATGGAAGAGAAAAATCCGGATAAACTAGTTTAACAGAGTTTTTCAACATGTCCTTGGTGGCAAGGAAAGCTCGTTCACATTCTTCGGTCCACTTCCATCTATTATTCTTAAGTAGTTGCTGAAGAGGAGCTACCGTCTCAGTGTAATCTGGACAGTGTTGAGAAAAGAACTGACAAAGTCCTAGGAACTGTCTCACGTTTCTAATGCGCTGAGGTCTAGGAAAGTCAATGATACTCTTAATCTTGGCAGGGTTGGGTTGAATTCCATCACCACTAATTACGTGTCCTAAGAATAATACTGATGTTTGAAAAAGTTGACTTTTCTGGGCATTTATCTTGAAATTCTTCTTCTCCAATTCCTGCAGGACCAGATTGACATCTCTTACATGCTCTTCGAAAGTTCTCGAGGCAATCAAAATGTCGTCAGCATAAATCGTAGTTATGTCCTTTACATCATCTGATAAGTGTTTTTCCAAGGCTCTGATCAAAACAGCTCCCGAGTTCTTAATTCCAAAGGGCATTTTGTTGAAAACATAGGTCCTATTTTCAAATAAGAAGCCTGTGAATAGCCTACTTTCAGCATCCAATTTTATGTGATAGTATGAAGAAGTTCCGTCAAGGCAACTAAAGAAATTCATGCCGTGGAATCTTCTGATAATATCCTTAAGTAATGGAGGACGGTCATATTCTAAGGTCAGTCGGTCATTTAGGACCCTTGCGTCGAGGCAAATTCTGATACTGCCGTTAGGCTTACGTACTATGGCCAATGGATTCAAGTACTTAGTTACGCAAGGCGAAATTATCCCATCATCTGTCATTTTATGAATTAAGTTACGAACTTCTTCTCCATATTTCTCGGGTACGGGATATGGTTTCTTCTGATAAGGAGACAAGTCATTTACATCAAGATGATATTCGTAGTCAGCTATCTCTCCAGGCTTGTCATCGAATACACATGCAAATTTCTGTAGAACGTCATTTTTAGCCTCCTCCAATTTTAATTTAATTTCCGGGTCTTCAACCACACTGGCTATTGACATTATATAATCCGGACCTATAATGGAGTTCTCATTGAATAGGGACTCTGCGTCGTCCTCACTTTGGTCACCCTTTCTACTTTCTGCTACGGCTGGCGCAACCTCGCTTACAGCGGGCTTAATAATGTCACCACCGGCTTCTTCAAAACGGGCTCCCTTCTCTTGAACTTCCAGGTCACTTCGTCCTACCAGCTGTAGTTCTACGGAATGATTCTGTAATCTTACGAGGTTGGCATCATAGTCAATGGTTCCTTTGTATTTGATCATAAAATCTGATCCAAGTATTAAGTTGAAGTTAAGACGTGATACTACCAAAAATATGTGTTCGAACATCTGACTGTTAATTTCAAACTCTAAAAATGCCTGGGATTTGCATTTAACAATCTTATCAGGAACTATCCCTCTTACTTTAATCTGAGCTGCAGGTAATAACAAAACATTGTTCTGATCTTTCAGCGAGTCTACAAGCTTATCAGAAATTAAAGAAACTTGCGCTCCAGAATCGATGAGCGTAATCACCTGTAGGTTGCCTGTGCGTACTGTTATGACAGGTAATGAACGTGTAATAATTGGCCTTAGTGTTTGTGCGTCTTCGAATAGTAATTCGGAATCGTCAATATGCCAGTAATTGATAACAGCAGTACAATAATTTGACGTTTCGACCTCATCGTGTTCGGTAGTCAATCTCCCTATTGCGAGATCGGCGTTTTTTTTATAGCGCCTGTTGGGTCAGGATCAGGTGATCTTTGTTCTCTTGGTCCGAATTGACGTTGATATTCCAGGGATGTCGCTCCAGGTTCATCAGGATTACGGTTTCTCTCCCTGATGTATTCCCGTGTGTCCTTCCATCTACTTTCGAGTTCTCGCCGTCTGGCCTCACGATTTCCTTCAGGAGTGCTTTCGCGCTGTCTCCATGAATTCCTAGGTTGGTAAGGATGTCTATCCTGATTCCTCTGACGTCTAAAATTCCGGAATCTGGTTGGGTTAGTAGGGCTTAATCTGCCTTCTTCACGTATCCTGGGTTCCTCTCTCTCCGGAGGTTTTATTTCCGCAGAATTCGTATTTATTTCTCGACTCCTGTTAGTTTTCGGACTAGATTGGGTATTAGCCGTATCTAACCTACGCAAAGTAGCGTCAAAATGCTCCATTGTTTTAATGTTGGCAGCGACTAGTATCTATTGAACATGAGGCGGATATTGAAGTGTCAGGATCTGAATAAGTTCAACATCTGGCAAAGGTGGATCTAAAAACTGGAGTTTCTTTAATTGCATTAGACAGTAATCTGAATATCGGGAAGTATTGACTGAAGTATTGTATTTGCTAGAGTAGAGTTGCATCTTGACAAGGTGCTGTCTTTCTGAATCCCAAAAGCGTTTAAGAAGTGCCTGTTTAAAGTCATCATAGTTTTTAAAATTGCTCTTAAAAGCTATGAACCATGATAAGGCTCGTCCTTCTAGAAGTTTGGATACTACTCTAAGTTTCCTATCGTCCTCTACCCTATTCTCTTCCAGGTAATCGTCGACATTTAACAAAAATTCTCGAGCAGTGTACTCATCACGTCCTGAAAATTTGACTGGTTTGTCATCTGGTACTTTAATAAGGGTAGTTGTATTGTGTATTTCCCTCGACGAACCAGGAATTGTGACGTCAGTTGTATGTTCTTTAAGTTTAATTTGATTCATTTCTTCGGACAAATTTTTAATTTTAGAATTAATTGAGGTGTCTAAACTTTTTATTTCATTTCTCAAGTCAGTTTTAATGACTTGTACGTCTTTACAGAAAGCAGCTATCTGGGTATGCGTGCTATCTAGCTGTCCTGTAATACGCTTGTCGAGTTCTCCTTGCGTGCTCTTAATTAATCCTATCTCGCTTCGTAATTTACCCACGTCGCTCTTTAATGCATCTCGCAAGGTTTCCTGCACCTGAGCTAACTTTGCTTGAGTTTGTGAGATGTTACCATGGGATTCTTGAAATTCAGTCCGTAAATCTTTAAGTTCAGTGGAAAATGCTTGAACGGAAGGAAGAACATTTCTAAGATCTTTGTCTAAAGACTTGACGACCTCTGTCTTTATTTCTTCCTTAATAGACTCTAAATTTTCAACAAACTGATCCCGCATGTTTTTCAATGTAGCTTCGACTTGTGCACTAGAATCAGTAAGTTTCTTTTCGAGGCGAGTTCCAGCTTCACGGGATCGTTGCTCGATAAGGGCACTAGATTCAGTGAGTCTTTTATTAATGACTTTATCCGCTTCAGCAAACTTAGTGTCCAAGGTCCTGTCAATTTTAGAAGTTAAGTCTTCAACCTTACTATTTGACTCAGTTAACTGCGCTTGAAGTTGAGTATTTTGTGCCTGCATTTGTTGTTGAAGTTGAGTATTTTGAGCCTGTAGTTGGGAATTAGACTCGATCATTTGAGCCTGCAATAGGTTATTAGACTCTACCATTTGTGACTGTAGTTGTGTTATCTGGTTATTAGACCTATCAATCTTGGCATTCTGATCGTTAATGCTAAGGCTGAGAGCTTCGATTGCTGCAAGTAAGTTATCCATGTTTCCGGAATATTCGATAAGTCAAATACAACAAATTCTTCGTGTTCGTAATGATTGCAGTCGGATCCTGTGCGCAAAATACAATGACTTGAATCGAACCCTGAATATTGCGATTATTACGGGCGCATCATCTGTTATTATAGCACGGCTCCAAGTTGAACCCTTGAAGTTGCGACGTCATTTATTATTATAGCACGGCTCCAAAATCGAGCCCCACGTTGGGCGCCATCTATTATTTTACTATCCTCTCTGTACCAGGAAAAGTTGTGGGCAAAGGGCATGAGTAGGACTTCAGGGAGTGGAACTGGGTTTTGGAGCCGATACAGAGAAGGATAGTCTCGCAGAGCGAATAATAGATGGTAAATAATTTTTTTTCTTAAAACGATTTATTAATTTTTCACCCTGCGGTATGATTATTGACTCAAATTTTGCATAGAAATTAAATGTCGAAAATAATCTCCTTAAAAAAATGGCATAAATATCATTGGTTTCAAAGTCTTTCATATGTGGGAATTTCCACCTAAAGTCTTTTTAAACCTAAGCACACTTTTATAATGAGAAATTATCAAAGTTTTCAGTTCTCAGTTCGTCAGTCTCGATATATAGCACACTTGAAAGCCTATAGTCTTTCTACTGAAATTAAATTTATCACTTTTGAGAAATTATGAAAATTGTTCACACGCGACACTGAAGTTTCACTGTTCAAAATAAATGAAAAGGTTTAGTCAGTTTGTTACTCACTTATGACAAGAACTGTTGCTACCAAATGTCGAAAGATGGACGTCTGGAATGTTCCATGTAGAATCAGGATTGGCGATGTTGACGTTCCCAATGAGGTGATGACGGCTGGAACTGGATCACGTTGAGTTGTAGCTTGTTCGGGTGATTTTCGCACACGAAAATGGCGTATGAAGAATCACAGTCCCTTCTGTACGAAATGCTATTTACAGTCGTTATTGAAACGTTCATAATCACAGAGTTCACATAAAAAAAAGAAAGTAAGTCGATAAGCACAGTCTTTGAACACAGTCTGAAGTTGCTAGGGATTATTTTCTGCTAATCCTGTTACTATAATGTTATATTAACACAGAAAAGTTCTCACTTTTTCACTCAAATTACTACTGTGAGTCTTATGTTGGTGTGACGTGAATATGAGTTCTGGTAATTCTAAGTATTAGGCTCAGTAAAAGTTCAATGTTACTTGAAGTTACCTAAGTCCACACGTAATGAAATAGTTAATATTTGTACTCCAATAAGTTCACTCGCGTTACAGTCTTAAATGTCTTTAGGATTATATTGTAATCGCAACGCGGTATACTAACTGCAGTGCGACGTCCTTTAATAATTCTATCGGTGATAGAATTTCGCGTTCCGGAGATACGACGGAAAGTACTTCTACCGTGACTGCGCGAACATACTGTACGCGGGCCGGTCTCTTCGCTATCTCACTCACACAGCTGTTTGCTTGTCCTTGTACTAGTTTGCGGGCTGTCTGGCCTTGACATATATAGATACCAGCGCAGGGAGGGGTGGCGGCTCTCTCGGCCTTGTGACCATGATTACGTAATTTCGTTGAGACTTTAAATTATTATAACTCAACAACCGTTTGATGAATTAATTTGAAATTTACAGGGATTAACTTTTATGATGTTTGCTATAATTCAGCGTTTGTCCCGTTGAAATTGGTTAAGGCGTTAAAAAGCTGTTAAAAGAAAATTTCTTTCGAGAAATATCTCTAGGGGAGGTGAGCTTCAAGCGACAGGTGACGTCACTTGACTCCGCCTAGCGCACTCGTAGGGTCTGGCACATACTGGAACATTCTTTACATGGATGTTCGTACGTCGGTCGGATCTTTAATGCTGGAAATAACATTTCTTTCAATTAACATGGACCAGGACCTAGGCCTTTCTGGTACAGTATGGACAGCGAAATGAGAGAAATGGTGAAATCTCGTAAATCTTGCTTGCTTAGTAAGCCCACCTTGTCACTATGCTAGGGCTCTTTCCATCGCATCAAGCGCCTCGCTCCATGGAACGTCTATATATTGCATCCGCTCACCTCCTGAGTCCCAGACTAGCCTTAATCTCAGGGGTGATCAGTTCGTAAAAGATGTTAACAATTTTAATCAATAAAAAATATATAGGCGCACCAAATGAACACAGGGATGAACGCGGTATGCAAATTAAGGTAAAGGGGGACGGCTCATTCATAGATACTAATTATAGACACAATAGGACTGGGAAGTGACAACTTAAATGCCATGGGCATACTGGACTAACTACAATAAAAAGATATGAAAACTGTGTCCTATTGAAATTGCAATAAGAAGCAATTTATTGACTTATTTTGCAAACCGCACATGATGACAATTATTACATTTAGAAATTTCCCTCCTGAAATAGAATACATACATTTAAATTGACGTCACTACTCTGGTAGTGTGAAATATTTAGTGAATTCGCCCCATGGGTTAATGGGGATCGAATCCACATCCGTATGAGTGGACGTTTCACTGCTGGAGATCTTCTTCCGGAGACATGGGCATGAGAGTCACTATTTACTGTCATCTCCACGTTCCTTTGGACATGAGTCACTTCCGGTATGTACATTCTAGTAGGACGGATCCCCACCGTAGAAATGTTATCGTATCTAAAACGGGAATTTATTGTACGGACAAACTCTAGCCAATATTTCCAGATTCACATACATGCCAGATGTAGCTCGTTAACTCAAAGCTTATCTCAATATTTACATTTTTCAATACTACAAGACGTACGGAAAGATTCATTACTATGCTTGCACAATGAAGACACGTGCCGTCCGTGGGTTATTCCGCACATACCGCCAATAATCTCCCGCGTGGAAAACCAACATCTCGTTCCGACCAAATCGACACATGACGACTGTCCCTATCATATCTTCCTATGATTAATAAATAATTATCATCATCATACTTTATCTGATCATTATCCTATTCTGTGATTACGATCAATTATTTTATTATTATCATTAATTCCAATTATCATCCTATATTTGATTAGTATTGTTACGGAGATATCCGTGGTAGGTAGAGGTGAAAGAAGGTGCGGGTGTGAATGGGTTTCAAGCTACGAAATTAACGGGCAATGAAAAATTAATTTAAAATTTAACTAGGTTATATTTTCTTTTCGAAAACAAGAGATAACAATCATAACAGGTACAGAGTAGCAAAAATGTAGGTACAATATTACTGGGTTCGGGCTCAGTGCCCTTACTTCATAACTCTTGGGCAATCAGCCCCGCCTTACTCCCAAAGAAAATTTTAGCCAAGGGGCAGAAAACCCCATTCATGCCCAGGAGCACTGGCTCCAAACATTACACATAAAGCCTGCACGAGGCATTCAGAAACAAATTTCAAAGAGCGATCCGCTCTCAAAATTGTAAGCCTATCACAAGGCCACACCAAACTCTACCTTCAAGCTGTCCTCTAAGGACGTATTTACAGGGGTAAAATACCCAAACTACGGAGGTCTATTACATGAAAAGAAGGTTGACTACATGACCTCTAAAATAACAATTTGAGAGGAGGCGAACTTGCACTCCTAATACACTTTGTTTTTAAAACCTAATCTGGCTCTGGGCCACTAACGCAAGGGCTAATCCCATACTACAGAGGTGACTTAGAGAAGAACACTTTACATTACATAAACGAAGAATAGTTTGAGAAAATAAGTTCACCTCAAAACAAATGTGAGTGGGAGCTCGAGAGGGTTAGCACTCTCTATCCCAATATGTAGCTTTACAAGAAAAAGATGAAAAGAATAATTACATTTTAGGAAAAGGTTACATGATGGAAATGCTTCGAACCCGCCGCGAGCGTTAAACTGCCGACCTAGCAAGAAAAGAAGTTATTAATAGGCCATTACCTGGTGTTGAACGGCTGAAGAAGAAAGAGGCGCTTCCCGCCTCCTGCTATGTACTTAATACACTGAAAGATGGAACAGAAGTGGCCCGGAGACCCCAAAATCAGCAGTTTATATCCTCTCGCGGAAGATTCTAGGCGTTAGGGGAAAGAAAACACCCTCCCACAAAATCAATATTGGCTAGGGAAAAGAAACCCCTACATAGAGGAAAAAGAAACACATTATTGGTGGAAAATTAATTAAAGAAATTCGGGATTGGCTAGATCCAAACTAAGGGGAAAAAGAGGAGTATACAGCCAACTTAAACAATGACAGAAGGAAATTTAACAAAGAACAAACTCTTGAAATAAAAATTTCTCCAACAAAATAGTTCTTTGACTCCGCACTAGGTCGCACTATTGTTGATCTTCAGTAGTGTCCTCTAGAAGAGAAAGTTCACACTTCTTACTTCAAGCGAAACAAAAACACATCAAAAGTGACACAGTTCAAAAACTCAAAATTTTCCACGTGGTGACATCTTCTGAGAAAGTAGAGAATTAATAGAATAGATAAAGTTCAACCTTCCTCCAGAAGAGGAGTTTCAACTGGCGCAACTTTTAAATAAACGGTGTAGAGGTGTACCGCCCGGTACAGACCTCCCCCCCCAAAAGTTCCTCCAAGGGGTAACACAGAAGAACATAAGCTTTGTTTCCAAAATAAGGTCCAAGTTTTGATGTTGATATTAAGATTAATTGCGGAAGCATTTATAAGATTTTAGTAATTTGGTTGGTTGCAATTTCAAAATTTTGTTGTTGCAGGTGCAGTAAAGTTTTTCTGTTGTAGTAGTTGAATTTCTGAAGATAAACCTTTAATGCTTAAAAGTGAAGAAAAGTTTTGCAATGTCCACCAAATATTGTTGTTGAATTCCCAAGTGTAATTATTGCTTATGGTGACTGTCCATGTAGTTGATGTAGATTGAGTCGGATGGCCAGACCGGCCGTTGCAGCTTGCGTCCAACGGAGGCCGCTCGGACCCCTCAAGTACCCTGAGATACCGCTCGCCCGCACTATGAGGGGAGCAGAGGTGTTGAAGTACGCCGCGCCCGCGGTGAACAGATACAGGCTGCGGGCATGTAGTAGGTCGTGCGCCGCACATCAGCCTTGGCCGGGACGAGAGCTCCGGCTCGCCGTGCACATGTCGTCCTCGCTGGAGAGGAGGGGGCCCATCCCCCTCCCCAGTCGCTGCACGGTGCTGCGCGGCTGCGGGGGCGCTGAAACATTAAAGCTAGGCGGCAGAATTGTGTTGGACTATCATCTTCTTTGAGGGTACAGGCTTGTGGAGAGGTTGAGGGGCCAGCGGCGTGTAGATATCCATGGCATTTACTATTATGAAGCCACAGTGTAAGGTGGAGCAGGAGGGGGGAGCGTGGTAATGGCCGTGGCAAGAACAGGATGGCAGTTTAACGTTTCGGGGCAGGTTTTACACAAGGCTTACATCTAAAACCAAAATATTACAGAAGGGGCAGAATGCCTTAAAAGTGAAACTCAAAAAAAATATAACCTTCATATCCTTTCAAAATAATATGAAGCAAGTTAACACAGAAATTACACCGGTTTCACCTGGGACAGGTGAACTCTAAATATCCTCTCGGTGGCTGGATTACTTAGCAATAAGGTAACCGGCGTAAGAAAATCGAGAATGATACAAGGTCCATGAAATCTGGGGGCAAGCTTGCCCGCGGGAACAAAATTTTTGACCATAACCTGGTCACCTACCTTCAAAGTGGTGGGTCTCCGTCCACGATCATACCTTTCCCTAACCTTTTCATGAGACACTTTAAGATTGGCTTTAGCCTTCTTCCAAAGATCTTTAATGTTATCCGGATCTATTGTCTCGGGTAGAATGTCATTCAAAGACCAGAGGTTAGAGAGCGGCGAGTTGGGAACAAACTTGAACATCAAGGAAGCTGGAGTAAACTTGTGAGATTCATGAACCGCCGAATTCAAAGCAAAAGCTATCCAATGCAGGGACGTGTCCCACCTGGAAGGATCTTCATGATGATAGGCAATGAGTGCGGACCTGAGATTACGGTTAACCCGTTCAGCCAGAGATGGTTGAGGATAATAAGCAGATGTAGTTACATGAGAGATGGACAAGTCAAAACAGAATTTACGAAATAAATTAGATGTAAAAGCCTTAGCATTATCAGATACAATATATTGACACGGACCAAAAGAAGCAAAAATAGAATTTAAGCAAGTAATTGTAGACTGAGCGGTAGCCAGCTTAGTCGGGAATAACCACGAAAATCTTGTAAAACCATCTACACATACAAAGATGAATTTGTTGGCATTCCCCTTTGACTGGGGGAAGGGTCCTACATAATCAATATACAGGCGTTCCATGGGGCGCGATGCTTGATGCGAAGACAAGAGGCCTACCTTGGTGGACATGGTTGGTTTACTGAGCAAACAAGATTTACAAGCTTTTACAAGTTCACGGATTTCACCGTCCATACCTTTCCAGATGAACATTTCACGAATCTTTTCACGAGTTTTAAAGATACCCAGATGCCCTCCTAATGGGGTCTCATGATAATACTTGAAGATCATAGGTACAAGAACCGCTGGAACAACAACTTTCATCAACTTATCATGCCTCGAAGGGCAACATAGAACACCATTCCTCAGAACATAAGGGACAGCATGTTCCCCAGAAGAAAGGGTTTCCATTATAGGAGCCAGCGTCGGATCTTCACGTTGGTATTTCT
The DNA here is from genome assembly GCF_040414725.1 of Anabrus simplex. NCBI lineage: Eukaryota > Metazoa > Arthropoda > Insecta > Orthoptera > Tettigoniidae > Anabrus > Anabrus simplex. The sequence goes on from NC_090265.1 coordinate 395,975, forward strand.
CAATATCCCTAAAAAGCATGGGAGCATCTGTTAGGATGGCATTAACCTCGGATAGTATGGACTCGGAAGGTGATGAACTGTCGACCGGTTCGTGGGTTTCGACGTCGTTATGAAACATACGGCTGAGTCCATCAGCAACAACATTTTCGGTACCTCTGATATGTCGTACATCAAATTGGAAGGCAGAAATACGGATGGCCCAACGGGCTATACGACCAGTACGACGCGGCCTACCTAAGACCCAGCTTAAGGCTTGATTATCTGTCTCCAGGTCGAATTTGACATGTTCCAGATAGAGACGGAACTTTTCTAAGGCGAATAAGACTGCCAACCCTTCGAGCTCATAGATGGAATACTTGGCTTCTTGAGCCGATAGAGTCCTAGATGCATAGGCGATGGGACGCCTCCCTAGTTCAGTCTCTTGAAGAAGGACTGCAGCTACAGCTGACGACGACGCGTCGGTTTGGACGATGAATTTCTTCGAGAAATCAGGCATAGCAAGTACAGGGGCATTACAGAGAGCTAATTTAAGATCTTCGAAAGCGGCTTGTTGAGAAGGTCCCCACTCGAATTTGATGCCTTTCCTACGAAGAAGGTTTAAGGGCGCCGCTCTATTAGCGAAGTTAGGAATAAACTTCCTGAAGAAATTCACCATACCAATGAATCTAGCGATACCTTTGATGTCCTTAGGAGGTTTAAAATCACGGATGGCCTGTGTTCTAGAATGATCGACAGCTACCCCATCGGGTGACACAATATGCCCCAGGAATGACATTGAGGGCTTAGCAAAGGCAACCTTGGACAACTTAACAGTTAACCCAGCCTTACGAAGGCGATCGAGAACTTCTCGCAGATGATCTAGATGTTCTTCAAAAGTCTCGGAAAATACGACGACATCATCCAAGTAGTGATATAAGTACTCAAATTTGATGTCGGAAAAGACCCTATCTAGTAGTCTAGTGAGCACAGCTGCCCCCGTGGGGAGCCCGAAAGGCACGCGGTTGTATTCGTATAAATTCCAGTCCGTGGCAAACGCTGTAAGATGTTTAGACTCCTCGGCAAGGGGAATTTGATTATAGGCCTGATTCAAGTCCAAGATAGTGAAGAACTTGGCCTTTCGAAACCATGAAAAGCAAGAATGAAGGTCGGGAAGGGGCACAGATTGCAACACCACCTTCCGATTGAGAGCCCTGTAATCAATGACAGGCCTGAAGCCTCCTTGGGGTTTCGGGACTAGAAAAATAGGCGAAGAATACGCTGACTTAGAGGGCCTAATAATACCATCCTTCAACATCTGATCGATGATTTCTTTTAGAGCCTTCATTTTAGGTGGAGATAGCCTATACGGTGGAAAACGGACAGGAATCGAATCCGTAACCTCAATTTTGTATTCAATAAGGTCAGTAACACCAAGAGTATCAGAGAACACCTCGGGAAACGACTGACACAGTTTGCGAATACTATCAGCCTGCTCCTCAGGTAGATGTCTAAGGTCTAACAACATCTCATCCTGGGTAGGCGAAATAGATGAACATGATACAGAATTACACTTTAATAGTGGGATTTTATAACTAGAAGCAAATTTGAATGTGCACGACCTAGACCGGAGATCGAGCACAAGACCAGTGTGAGAAATAAAGTCAGCTCCCAATATAATGGGGCAAGACAATTGCTTGGCCACAAACAATTTAACTTTCCATGTAAACTTAAAAACACGAATTTTGACCAGTAAGGAACCTAGAATTTCTAATGGAGATGAATTAGCCGAAACGTATTGAACAGGAGAAGAGACATAGTCAGGGAGTTTACAAACAGATTTCAATTTAGAATACCAATCAGCCGAAATAATGGAACAAACACTGCCTGAATCTAAGAGAGCTGTTATAGGCTCGTTATTTAACTCAATCTTAAGAAAAGGAACAGGTGCGGGGGTATCCGCCGCAATCCTAAGACACTCTTTAGGGCATTCAAAAGATGAATTTGAAGGCTGGTCGTTCTCTGCATTTACAACATGTTTACTAGGGGCTGAGTCTCGGGAAGATGGATTAGTCGGCTCAGCCGACGCCACTAGTCACTTTTTATTATTGGCATAGCTAGAATTTGCACCAGAAGTTGAGCAGGAGGGGGTGCTATTTGAGTTTGGGCAATTCTTGGCGATATGTGAGAAGGCCCCACACTTAAAACAGCCTTGTGATGACCCTGCTCCATTCCTTGTCCCACTTGACTTGATCAGAGGACACTTATTCCGCAGATGGTCAGGCGACCCGCAAGCATAACATTTACGGGGATTGACTGGTCGGCGAGGTGGAGGCCGAGTGTTACTAAAGGAAGGCGGGGGTTCTTTCGCGACACGCAAAGAATCGGCGTATCTAACTCCTTCCGCTGAGACTGCCAATGCTTCAAGTTCCGAGAACGTTTGCGGGCACGCCGCGAAACACAAATATGACCTATAGGATGGTGAAATACCTTCCACAATAGCTTGTACAATTTGATCCTCAGGGAAGTGAAGAGCAAACACCCTAGTATAAAACTTAATATCTTGGATGAAGTCTGCCAGGTTTTCATCCAAGCGCTGTACCCGATAATAGTACTTCTGAATAAGGGAGGACCTGGCCCTAGCCGGGATGAAGTTAGCTAGCAAATGGGCATGGAAATCCTCAATAGAAGATTGCTCAGCGATGGCTCTAACTATTTTGTCAGATAGAACACCAATAGCATAAGGATAGATAATTTGCAAAATTTGACATGGGGAAAGAGAAAACACAAGGGCATGATCCTGAAATTCCACTAGAAATCTTAAAAATGAAATTACGTCACTGGTGGTGTTGACGGAAAACTTAGAGATACCTCTAAGCAACATTGCCAATGGATGAGGCAAGCTGCTGAACCCAGGTGACATAGTCGTTAAAGGTTTCAATGGCAAAGAAGTTAATTCAGAGCGGATGTTACTCAATGACGCACGGCGTTCAGATTCGTTGTTCGATGGGGCAGAGATAGTTTGAGCAGCAACGGTTATCCTATTGACTTCTCCCTGAGGAGGCTCTTCCTCGTTACCTACATTCACCGTGGCGGGTTGATCAGTTTTGGGAGGAGCTTCGCCGGTTAGCAATTGAGTGACCTTATTAGACAATTCAGAAATAGTTTCAAGGAGCGTATTAGCTTGCTTCCTCTGAACGTCATTCACCTTTAGAGACAACAGATCATTAACTCTATTTGCAAAGTGATACAGCCTGCCTTGCACACGCTTAATTTGATTAGGAGATGGATCGTTTTCATCAAAAAACCTGACTACAGATGCTAGCCCAGTAATATTCTCGACGATCGTGGAAAGAGAGTCATCAATTTCTTTCTCTCCCAAATTGGGGATGGAAATGGGCAAATCAAGGGACTCTCTAAGCTTGTTAGTGTCTATTGCAACCGTGCCTCCAGATTGAACGTTTCTGATAGTTAACTCATATATCAACTCCTCTTTGCGCAAGTAGTTAAGGAGGAGAACATCGCGAGGGCCGGGCATGATGACAGAACAATTTTGAAAAACTCAAAAAATTCCAGCAACTGAGAAAACTGTTAGAGTTCGAATTAAAGCAATGTTTAGCCGTCAAAAGGGGCTAAATTGAGACCCATTCAACCACGCTCTGCTACCACTTGTTACGGAGATATCCGTGGTAGGTAGAGGTGAAAGAAGGTGCGGGTGTGAATGGGTTTCAAGCTACGAAATTAACGGGCAATGAAAAATTAATTTAAAATTTAACTAGGTTATATTTTCTTTTCGAAAACAAGAGATAACAATCATAACAGGTACAGAGTAGCAAAAATGTAGGTACAATATTACTGGGTTCGGGCTCAGTGCCCTTACTTCATAACTCTTGGGCAATCAGCCCCGCCTTACTCCCAAAGAAAATTTTTGCCAAGGGGCAGAAAACCCCATTCATGCCCAGGAGCACTGGCTCCAAACATTACACATAAAGCCTGCACGAGGCATTCAGAAACAAATTTCAAAGAGCGATCCGCTCTCAAAATTGTAAGCCTATCACAAGGCCACACCAAACTCTACCTTCAAGCTGTCCTCTAAGGACGTATTTACAGGGGTAAAATACCCAAACTACGGAGGTCTATTACATGAAAAGAAGGTTGACTACATGACCTCTAAAATAACAATTTGAGAGGAGGCGAACTTGCACTCCTAATACACTTTGTTTTTAAAACCTAATCTGGCTCTGGGCCACTAACGCAAGGGCTAATCCCATACTACAGAGGTGACTTAGAGAAGAACACTTTACATTACATAAACGAAGAATAGTTTGAGAAAATAAGTTCACCTCAAAATAAATGTGAGTGGGAGCTCGAGAGGGTTAGCACTCTCTATCCCAATATGTAGCTTTACAAGAAAAAGATGAAAAGAATAATTACATTTTAGGAAAAGGTTACATGATGGAAATGCTTCGAACCCGCCGCGAGCGTTAAACTGCCGACCTAGCAAGAAAAGAAGTTATTAATAGGCCATTACCTGGTGTTGAACGGCTGAAGAAGAAAGAGGCGCTTCCCGCCTCCTGCTATGTACTTAATACACTGAAAGATGGAACAGAAGTGGCCCGGAGACCCCAAAATCAGCAGTTTATATCCTCTCGCGGAAGATTCTAGGCGTTAGGGGAAAGAAAACACCCTCCCACAAAATCAATATTGGCTAGGGAAAAGAAACCCCTACATAGAGGAAAAAGAAACACATTATTGGTGGAAAATTAATTAAAGAAATTCGGGATTGGCTAGATCCAAACTAAGGGGAAAAAGAGGGGTATACAGCCAACTTAAACAATGACAGAAGGAAATTTAACAAAGAACAAACTCTTGAAATAAAAATTTCTCCAACAAAATAGTTCTTTGACTCCGCACTAGGTCGCACTATTGTTGATCTTCAGTAGTGTCCTCTAGAAGAGAAAGTTCACACTTCTTACTTCAAGCGAAACAAAAACACATCAAAAGTGACACAGTTCAAAAACTCAAAATTTTCCACGTGGTGACATCTTCTGAGAAAGTAGAGAATTAATAGAATAGATAAAGTTCAACCTTCCTCCAGAAGAGGAGTTTCAACTGGCGCAACTTTTAAATAAACGGTGTAGAGGTGTACCGCCCGGTACAATTATCATTTATCATTCGGGATGATTTTATGCTATCCTTTGCCGACGTTTCAAACGAAAGGTCGTTTTTCCTCGTAATTAATCCGCATAAATTAAGGATCAGTCTCATAATAAATTATTATTATTTTCATCGGTGGAGATTATCATATTCGTGACACTGAATCATCGTCCATTTAATATCTTAATTTTCTTTCATCGTAATTATTATTCTCAAAATACTATTGCAAGTTCTCCTTCTTCTGCTTCTTCACATGACTGTGTTTATGTCATCAGACCATAGACTGGTTTGATGCAGCTCTCCATACCATCCTATCCTGTGCTAACCTTTTCATTTCTACGTAACTATTGCATCCTACATCTGCTTGTCATATTCATACCTTGGTCTACCCCTACCGTTCTTACCATCTACACTTCCTTCAAAAACTAACTGAACAAGTCCTGGGTGTCTTAAGATGTGTCCTATCATTCTATCTCTTCTTCTCGTCAAATTTAGCCAAATCGATCTCCTCTCACCAATTCGATTCAGTATCTCTTCATTCGTGATTCGATCTATCCATCTCACATTCAGCATTCTTCGGTAACACCACATTTCAAAAACTCCTATTCTCTTTCTTTCTGAGCTATTTATCATACATGCTTCACTTCCATACAATGCCACGCTCCACACGAAAGTCTTCAAAAACATCTTTCTGATTCAGATATCAATGTTGAAGTGAGCAAATTTCTTTTCTTAAGAAAGCTCTTCCTTGCTTGTGCTAGTCTGCATTTTATGTCCTCCTTACTTCCGCCATCGTTAATTATTTTACTACCCAAGTAACAATACTCATCTACTTCCTTTAGGACTTCATTTCCTAATCTAATATTTCCTACATCACCTGCCTTCGTTCGACTGCACTCCATTACTTTTGTTTAGGACTTATTTATTTTCATCTCGTACTCCTTACCCAAGACTTCATCCATACCATTCAGCAACTTCTCGAGATCTTCTTCAGTCTCAGATAAAATAACAATATCAACGGCAAATCTCAAAGTTTTGATTTCCTCTCCGTGGACTGCGATTCCCTTTCCAAATTTCTCTTTGATTTCCTTTATTGCCTGTTCTATGTAAACATTGAAAAGTAGGGGGAACTGCAGCCTTGCCTCGCTCCTTTCTGGATTGCTGCTTCTTTTTCATAGTCCTCGATTCTTATCACTGCAGATTGATTTAAATATAGCTTGTAGATAATTCTTCATTCTCAGTATCCAATCCCATTCACCTTCAGAATTTTAAAAAATCTTGGTCCAATCAACATTATCGAATGCCTTTTCTATATCTACGAATGCCACGTACGTGGGCTTGTCCTATTTGATTCGATCCTCTAAGATCAGACGTAAAGTCAGGATTGCTTCACGTTTTCCTACATTTCTTCTGAAGCCAAATTGATCTTCTCCCAACTCAGCTTCAACTTGTTTTTCCATTCTTCTGTAAATAATACGTGTTAAAATTTTGCAGACATGAGATACTAAACTAATGTTGCAATAGTTTTCACACCTGTCAGCACCGGCTTTCTTGGGAATAGGCATAACAACATTCTGCCGAATAACGGATGGGACTTCTCCTGTCTCATACATCTTGCACACTAAATGAAATAACCTTGCCATGTTGGTTTCCCCTAAGGCAGTCTGTAATTCAGAGCGAATGTCATCAATTCCACGTGCCTTGTTCCTATTTAGGTCACTCACAGCTCTGTCAAACTCTGACCTCAAAATTGGGTCTCCCATTTCATCAGCATCAACAGCCTATTCATGTTCCAGAACCAAATTATCCACATCTTTACATTGATTCAACTGTAGGATATGCTCCTGCCATCTTTCTGCTTTGTCTTCTTTCCCTAGAAGTGGATTTCAATCTGAGCTCTTAATATTCACACACCTAGATTTCCTTTCTCCAAAGGTTTCCATGATTTTCCTGTATGCAGCATCTACCTTTCCCAGGACCATACAGCCTTCGACATCCGTGCACTTCTCCTTCAGCCATCCTTCCTTAGCTACCTTGCACTTTCTATCCACTTCATTCTTTAATCGCCTGTATTGTTTTCTGCCCTCTTCATTTCTAGAATTCTTGTAATTTCGTCGTTCATCAATCAGGTCTAGTATCTCCTGAGTTATCCACTGATTCTTAGTTGATCTTTTCTTCCTTCCTAACATTTCTTCAGCAGCCCTACTGACTTCATTTTTCATGACTCTCCACTCTTCCTCTATAGTGTTTCCTTGAGCCTTTTCATTTAGTCCTTGTGCAACATGTTCGTTGAAACAATCCCTCACACTCTTTTCTTTCAACTTGTCTAGATCCCATATTTTTGCATTCTTTCCTTTCTTCAATTTCTTCAACTTCAGATGGCATTTCATGACCAACAGGTTGTGGTCAGAGTCCACGTCTGCTCCTGGGAAAGCTTTAAAATCCAACACCTGGTTTCTGAATCTCTGCCTAATCATAATGAAGTCTATTTGATAGCTTCCAGTGTCTCCAGGTCTCGTCCACGTATACAGCCGTCGTTTGTGGTGCTTGAACCAAGTATTGGCAAGGACTAAATTATGATCAGTGCAGAATTCAACCAGCTGACTTCATCTTTCGTTCCTTTGTCCCAATCCGAATTCTCCTACTGTATTACCTTCTCTTCCTTGGCCTACCACTGCATTCCAGTCTTCCATCACAATTAGATTCTCGTCACCTTTTACATATTGTATTAAATCTTCTATCTCCTCATATATTCCTTCGATTTCTCCATCATCCGCTGAACTAGTAGGCATATAGACCTGCACTATTGTTGTGGGCATTGGTTTGGTGTCTATCTTGACGACAATAATTCTTTCACTATAGTAGCTTACCCGCTGTCCTATTTTCTTATTCATTACTAAACCAACTCCTGCATTTCCCCTGTTTGATTTTGTGTTGATAATTCGGTAGTCGCCTGACCAAAAATCTTGTTCTTCCTGCCAACGTTCTTCACTTATACCAACTACATCTGACTTTAGCCTATTCATCTCCCTTTTCAGATTCTCTGACCTACCACAACGATTCAAACTTCTAACATTCCACACTCCACTCGCAGAATGTCAGTATCCATCTTCCTGATGATCGCATCTCTCGTGTAGTCCCCACCCGGAGATCCGAATGGGGGACTAGTTTATCTCCGTAATATTTTACCCGGGAGGAAGCCATCATCAGTACACCATTCATACAGAGAGAGCTGCATGTCCTCGGGAGGTAGTTACGGCTATAGTTTCCCGTTGCTTTCAGCCGTGTAGCAGTATCAACACAGCTAAGCCATGTTGAGTATTATTACAAGGCCGTATCAGTAAATCATCTAGACTGCCACCCTTGCAACTACCGAAAGGCTGCTACCCCCCTTTCGATGAACCATTCATTAGTCTGGTCTCTCAACAGATACCCATACGATATGGTATCAACTGCAGCTCGGCTATCTGCATCATTGGGACACGCAAGCCTCCCCACCGCGGCAAGGTCACATGGTTCGCAGAGGAGGTCACAAGACTATTATTATTATTATTATTATTATTATTAGTGGAGATTATCAATATCGTATCAATTATTCATCACGGATTTAATATTTTACATTGATATCACCAGAATTATTCTCAAATTAATCTAACAAATTCTTCCTTTTATTCCTCCTCGAATTATTATAATTATTATTATAACTCAATTTTACATGATACACTACCGTTAGCGATATTTATGGTTAATGCATAAGCTTTTACAATTTCGGTCTAGTTTGGCACTAAGTAATTGATTTAAGAGAAGATTCACTTGTATTATTATCATTAAACTGAAAGTTTTATATTTTAATTTCCACTCTTTAGAATTTATTCACATATGTTGAGTCCCATTATGAACCTCCAAGATCCGATTTACATCGATCGGGACACCACGGCATTCGGAACCGTAGTTGAAGAGATGCAAATCATTAAACAAATCGCGAAAGAAAACGACCATCCTCCAGGCACAGTAGATAAACTATTAAATAAGCATAAGAAGAGTCGCCGGAAAAGCACCACACATGACAAAGAAAACTACGTTGTTCTCAACTAACAATAACACATACAAAGTAGCTAACATTTTCAAGAAACAAGGTTTAAAAGTAGCCTTTCGAACGAATAACACACTACAGACACAAATCAGCAGGTGCAACCTAAAAAAGGACCCTTTCTCAAAGTCAGGAGTATATGAACTCAAGTGCCAAGAACCTAACTGCAACGCCACATATATAGGTCAGACAAAACGTAATTTCCATACAAGATACAAAGAACCCCAAAAAGCGATCAGATATAATCGGCATTCAGCCTTCGGGGAGCACATATACGACTGTTCACACCATTTCACAGACATCAACACTGATCTAAAAATTAAACACATCGAAAATAAAAGTAAATCTGTGAATATAAAAGAAACAATAGAAATTCACATTGCAAAAAATGCTAATGCAAATAACCTGAATGAGCATACACATTTAAATAATTCCCCCTATTCGCTCTACTCACATAATATCTGACAACACCTACTGATTAAATTGCTTTTATAATAATAATAATAATAATAATAATAATAATAATAATAATAATAATAATAATAATAATAATAATAATAATAATAATAATAATAATCTTGAGGCAACCTCTGAGGCTCAATACCTTAGTTGTAACTATGAGATTGACAAAGATCAATCTCCCCATTATCTTCAACTTACTAGCATGATGGCAACGTCAGTTAATGATACTACTACCCCAGGCCCTAGTATTCATACTAGGTTTTCTCGGTCATCGGATTCTGGGGGACCGAGAACATCATGCGGGAATGTATCGGAGCTTCCCAAATCTCTTCGCCCAAAGGAAAAACATTTTATTGGCACTTTAAACATCAACACGCTTCGCAAAATTGGAAAGTTGAAGCACTTAACAGACACATTAGACCAACTCAACATCCAAATTCTGGCACTCCAAGAAACTAGGTACAGTGACGAAAATCATTTTGAATCAGGAAACTATAGAATTTATAAAGGTAAACCAGCTACCCTCCTCCCTAACAAAATATTACAATTTGGCACTGGTTTTGCAGTGAGAAAAAATATCACAAATTCGGTATTATACTTTATATCTCCTTCTGAAAGAATTTCGCTAATGACAATCAAATCAGGAAACAAAGCTTATACACTAATCAATGCACATGCACCAACAAACAATTACAATAAAAAAGACCAACAGAAGGTAGATGACTTCTGGGAATTACTAGAAGAAACTACAGCCAAAGTTCCAAAACATCATGTCAAAATTCTGCTGGGGGACTTCAATGCACAAATTGGCAAAGAGAAGAAATTTAGGACCACTGTAGGACTTTACCCTGCTCACAAAAGAACCAATAAAAATGGAGAACGTTTAATTGGCTTCTGCGAGAATTTCGATCTAAAATTGATGTCAACCCATTTCCTGGCACTTCCACAAAAGAAAATGACATGGAGATCCCCGAACATGCATTTAGGAGAATTTCAACTAGACCATGTGGCAATTTCCAAGAAAAACCAAAAAGAAATTATGAACGTTAAAGTCAAAAAGGGAATTATTGACTCCGACCACCACCTATCTCTTGTTAAAGTAAAGTTTCAACCCAACAGGAAGAAAACCAAAACAATCAGAAACCCAAGAATCGACCCTGAATTTCTGAGACAGAACTCAGACAATTTCCTTGCGAATATCTCCAACGATGCTCCTTCAAACTGGCTAGAACTCAAGGACACACTCTTGAAAGCTTCACAAAACATCAGCAATCCCCCAAGGAAACGCAAACACAGGTGGTGGAATGACACCTGTGACAAGGCCATAGAAGTCAGAATTAGGTCCTGGCTAAACTGGAGTTCCCATAAAACTGATCAAAATCGTGATGAATTCTTCAAAACACAGAAACAAACCTCAAAAATCATCAGATCTGAAAAACGAAAATATGATCAAAACAGACTGGTAGAAATAGAAGAAGATTTCAAGAAAAACAATACACGGAACTTCTACAGAACATTCAGAGAAGAATTATCCAATTACCAGGCACCTAGTCTCTGTTTCAAACGTACAGATGGGACTTTGGAAACAAGTAATAAGGGAAATTGTGAACTCCTAGCAAACCATTTCATGAACCTTTTAAACTGTGAATCTCCAAAGGAACAATTCACGTATGAAAAACCAACACCTAATCCAGATTCAGAACCCCCCACATTACAAGAAGTCAAACAAATAATCAGAGATTTAAAAGACAACAAAGCACCAGGAGAAGATGGAATAATCGCTGAAATGTTGAAAATTGGTGGTGACAAACTGGCCCAGAGTATTCAAAAAATCTTACAGGACATTTGGTTTTCTGAAGAAATTCCGGAGGATTGGAAATGTGCATTGATTCACCCGCTTCACAAGAAAGGAGACAAATCAGATATTAATAACTACAGAGGAATTTCTCTCCTCTCACTCGTATATAAAATCTTCTCTAAAGCTCTACTTAATAGATTAGAGAAACAAACAGACCACCTGATCGGAGATTATCAGGCTGGATTCCGAAAAGGGAGATCCTGCGCAGAACAAATCCTAAACCTAAAAACCATACTGCAGATTCGCAAAACCAAACAAACAGTAATCACCTTTGTTGACTTCAAAAAAGCGTATGATTCCATAGATCGGCAGACCCTGTTCAACATACTAGAGGAATTTCAAGTCGACAGGAAAACGAGAGAATTGATTAAACAAACTCTGACCAACACAACATCAAAAGTTAAGTTCTTGGGAGAAATTTCTGAACCGTTCGAAATCAGAACTGGCGTCCGACAGGGAGATGGACTATCCCCACTACTATTCAATTTAGTTTTGGAAAAAGTGATTCATGAATGGAGAAAAGAAACTAAAGGTATAAACATTGGCAGACTTCTTAAAGACAAAATTCACCTTGACTGCTTAGCTTTCGCAGATGACCTTGCGATCCTTTCGAACAACAGACAAGAAGCAATCCAATCCATAGAAAAATTGAATGAAATAGCCGCAAAAACCGGACTTCAAATTTCATTTGAAAAGACGCAGTTTATGGAAGGAACTAAATCAAGATTCGACAATCAACCATTAATCACCAAATGTGGAATAATTTCCCAAGTAGACAAATTCAAGTATCTAGGTGAAATTATTCAGCCAGCAGGGTTAAATCAGGAAGCTAACAAAGAAAGAACTGCTAAACTGCAAAGGGCTTACAAAATCACATGGAACAGATACAACAAAAGATGTATATCAAAAAATGCAAAATTACGACACTACAATACAGTCATCAAACCAGAGGCACTTTATGCATCTGAAACACTGATTATTGGCGGCAGGTCACAAATGAAAAGCATTGAGAAACAAGAGAGGAAAATTCTCAGAAAAATCCTAGGACCAAAGTTCGAAAATGGAATTTGGATGAAAAAGAAACCACACGAAATTTTTCAATTCACAGAAAAAAATCACAGATACCATCAGAAAGAGACGACTAAAATTCTACGGACACCTACACAGAATGGATGACAACAGGCTGACAAAGGAAATTCTAAATCTAGCTCTAACATTGAAAATCCGCAACAATTGGTTAGCAGAAATTCATGAAGATCTACAAGAAATGGGTATTGAAGACGAAACCATTCAAGATAGAATGAAATTTAGAAGCTTAGTAAACAAACATAAATTTGCAGAGAAACCAACAAGAAAAAATACAGGCTGGACAGAAACACGCAGAAAGGAACACAGTGAAAAAATGAAGAGATATTGGGAAGAAAAGAAGAAGAAACATTGTGCAAAATAAGTTCAAACGCGCTCCACAGCTGGGCACAACGAATCAAAAATAATAATAATAATAATAATAATAATAATAATAATAATAATAATAATAATAATAATAATAATAATAATAATCATAATAATCATAATTGTACCGGGCGGTACACCTGCACGCCGCTAATTCAAGCATTGCGCCAGTTGAAACTCCTCTACTGGAGAAAGCCTGAACTTTAACAACCACATTAATTCTAAGCTTTCTCAGAAGATGTCTTTACTGTAAATTTTGAAAGGATCTGAACTATGTCGGTTTTGATTTGTTTTTGTTTTCTCTGTAGTAAGAAGTGTGAACATTCTCTTCTAGATGGCACTACTTAAGAACTACAATTGTGCACCCTAGTGCGAAGTGAAGGAACTTTTTTTGAAGAAATTTGCTATTCATAAGTTTGTTCTTTATTAAATTTCTTTCAGTCATTGTTTGGATTGGCAGTATAACCCTTCTCTTTCCGCCAGTTTTGAATTTGACCAAGAGGAATTTCTGTAATTAATTTTCCACCAATAAGGTATTTCTTCTTCGTCTGGTGTATTAGTTTTTGCTGTTATCCAATAAAATTTTGTGGGCGGGTTGTAATCATTCATGAAACGTCTCGAATTTTCCACGAGGGTATATAAACTGCTGATTTTCTGGTCTCCTGGCCACTTCAGTAACATCTCTCCTAGTGTGATTATGTAGCAGGGGGCGGGAAGCACCACTTTCTTCGGGCAGCAGTTCATCCACAAGGTAATGGCCGTTTAATAACTTTCTTTCTTGCTAGCTCAGCAGTTTAACTGTCGGGGCAGGTTCGAAACTTTTCTCATGTAACCTAACCTTAAAATGTAATAGACATTTTGTAAAATTTTGGCTTTTTAACTATAAATTGGGATAGAGAGTGCCTAACCCTCTCGAGCTCCCACTCATATTGTTCTGAGGTGACTACGTTTTCATTTCCTTTTTCTCCCTTCGTAATGTAAATAAGTTTTCTTATCGTGTCACCTCCATAGTATGGGATTAGCCCTTGCATAAGCGGCCTAGTGCCAAATAGGTTTTAAAATGTATTAGGAGTGCAAGTTACGCCTCCATTCTACTCAGAATTTTGGGCCATGTAATTGACCTGTTTCTTTACTGAATAGGACTCAGTAGATTGGGTATTATTACCCCTGTTCTTGTGTGCCTGGAGGGCAGATTGAAGGTGGAGTTTGGTGTGGCCTTTGAATAGGCTTGATCTTTGAGAGCGGGTTTGCTCTTTCTTAAAAGTGGATTTTCTGTGTGCCTCGAGGAGGCTTTACTGGGTAATTGGGAGCAAGTGCTCCTTGGCCTGATTGGGGTTTTCTGCCCCTTTGTTGTACCTTGTATATAGGTAAAGTTGGGCTTATAGCTCAATGATTGTGAGTCTGGGGCTCGAAGCCCAAATCCAATAACAAACTGTAATTGTACTTTCTTAATTTGTTGATCTGCTACTTGGTACCTGTTACATTCTGTTATTTATTTATCTTGAAAAGAAAATATAACCTTTGTTAAAGTTTTAAATTAACTTTAATTTCGTAAGTTGAGACCTAATCCCGCCCGCACCTTCTTTCACCTCTGCTGTTCCACAGATACCTTGGAATAATAATAATAATAATAATAATAATAATAATAATAATAATAATAATAATAATAATAATAATAATAATAATAATAATAATAATAATAATAATAATAATAATAATAATAATAATAATAATAATACCGTTTCTTACTTTATTCGCCTAAATTATTAATTTGCATTCATCCATATTACATAAAAGTACATTTAACAGGAATAACCTGTCTCCCCTCTCCAATGTTGATGGAAGGTTCCACAACGCTCCAGCCGCTCCTCCCTAATTCTCCCTCCCCTCTCCACTGTACAGTATACTCGATTTAATCATCCAATAGGAGAGATCCACATCGCTCTACGAGGCCCGTCCCATTCTTTCCCTCCCCTCTCCACGCGCAGCGTTCCTCACCATAAACTTTCCATGACCACAGTCCTGAAATAGTGTTTGGTGACAACGGACTTAACATCGGAAGTCTAGATAAGTACGTAAGTTTTCGTTATATTAATACTTGTAAATATTTTTATTTTTATCATTACTGTTTCATGTAATCACTAAACTCTCTATCATTGACAAGTTTACGCTACGTAAACAATACTGTACATATATCTGTGGCTTGGTTCTAAAAGGGCCAATGTCATTTTTTTAAATCGAAATTGAGATATTAGCTGATACAAATGTGTTTTATCCTGGCTTGCAACATGTTAAAGGACCAATGTCTCTGTTAAGTATTAAACAAGCAGTTAACATTTAATTAAATCAACCCTTGCAAATAATGTTAGATTACAAATAAAGATTAGAGACTTCGCAATTTTTAAAGAATACGATCGAAAAAATTAGCGTTTAATAAGGTGAATTCCACAAAGAAATTATAAGGTTATTTAAAGTTAGTTGTTGAAAAAAATAATTGGAAAACTATAAACAAAACTTCAAATGCTCATAGCTCAGAAACAGGTTTTTTGAGATTGGCCCGTTTAGAACAAAGCCACAGATATAAGCATGTTCTTAAGTGATTTGATAGAATCTGAGGATGTTCTTATAGAATGAAACATGTCATTCTTTGTATGTTAGTGTGTATTTTACAGGTATGTTTATAGTGTTATAATTTACATTGTATTTGCTGTGTGTTTGACAGACTAAAAAGCCTTTGTTACACTTCTTTACACATATAATTTATATATATAAGAAAACGCAAAGATCAAATTCTACTGCCTTGAGGAATTCCCACCTTAATTATTACAGGGTCAGATAAGGCTTCACCTACTCTAATTCTCTGTGATCTACTTTATAGAAATATAGCAACCTATTCAGTCACTCTTGTCTAGTCCATTTGCACCCATTTTTGCCAGTAGTCTCCCATGATCTACCCTATCAAATGCTTAGGACAGGTCAATCGCGATACAGTCCATTTGACCTCCTGAATCCAAGATATCTGCTATATCTTCCTGTAATCCTACAAGTAGAGCTTCAGTGGAATAACCTTTCTTAAAAGCGAACTGCCTTCTATCGAGCCAGTAATTGATTTCGCAAACATGTCTGCTATCATCAGAAAAAATACTTTCCCAAAGCTTACATGCAACGCATGTCAAACTTACTGACCTGTAATTTTCGGCTTTATGTCTATCACCATTTCTTTATACACAGAGGCTGCTATAGCAACTCTCAATTCATTTGGTATACGGCGTCTCCGAAAACCGTAAGGGTAGTTACTGAGACGTAAAGCAAATAACATTATTATTATCATTTAGTAAAGCGCCTTCAATCAAACAATAATCAAATAAGTACTTCAGATATGGTACTATATCCCAACCCACTGTCTTTAGTATATCCAGAGAAATCTTGTCAATTCCAGCCGCTTTTCTAGTTTTCAACTTTTGTATCTTATTACAATGTGATTGTTATCATATATAAATTTTAATACTTCTTTAGCATCACTCACCTCCTCTATCTGGACATTATCCTTGTGACCAACACACTTTACATACTGCTAACAGAATACTTCTGCCTTTTGAAGATCCTCACATACACACTCACCATGTTCATTAATTACTCCTGGAATGTCCTTCTTGGAATCGGTTTCTGCCATAAATTACCTACACATACCCTTCCATTCATCACTAATATTTGTATGACTGCCAATTATGCTTGCCGTCATGTCATCCTTAGCTGCCTTCTTTCCTAGATTCGATTTCCTTCAATTTATCCTTACTTCCACAGCCATTTCTAACTATATTTGTTTCCAGTCCCCACATCAATCAATCAATCAATCAATCAATCAATCAATCAATCAATCAATCAATCAATCAATCAATCAATCAATCAATCAATCAATCAATCAATCAATCAATCAATCAATCAATCAATCAATCAATCCTCATCAACCGAGCTCGATAGCTGCAGTCGCTTAAGTGCGGCCAGTATCCAGTATTCGGGAGATAGTAGGTTCGGACCCCACTGTCGGCAGCCCTGAAAATGGTTTTCCGTGGTTTCCCATTTTCACACCAGGCAAATGCTGGGGCTGTACCTCAATTAAGGCCACGGCCGCTTCCTTCCCACTCCTAGCCCTTTCCTGTCCCATCGTCGCCATAAGACCTATCTGTGTCGGTGCGACGTGAAGCAACTAACAATCAATACTGATCTGCATTTAGGGCAGTCGCCCAGGTGGCAGATTCCATATCTGTTGCCTTCCTAGCCTTTACCTAAATGATTTCAAAGAAATTGGAAATTTATTGAACATCTCCCTTGGTAAGTTATTCCAATCCATAACTCCCCTTCCTATAAATGAATATTTGCCCCAGTTTGTCCTCTTGAATTCAAACTTTATCTTCATATTGTGATCATTCCTACTTTTATAAACGCCACTCAAACTTATTCGTCTACTAATGTCATTCCACGCATCTCTCCGCTGACAGCTCGGAACATACCACTTAGTCGAGCAGCTCTTCTTCTTTCTCTCAATTCTTCCCAACCCAATCATTGCAACATTTTTGTAACGCTACTCTTTTGTCGGAAATCACCTAGAACAAATCGAGCTGCTTTTCTTTGGATTTTTTCCAGTTCTTGAATCAGGTAATCCTGGTGAGGGTCCCATACACTGGAACCATACTCTAGTTGGGGTCTTACGAGAGACTTATATGCCCTCTCCTTTACATCCTTACTACAACCCCTAAACCCCCTCATAACCATGTGCAGAGATCTGTACCCTTTATTTACAATGCCATTTATGTGATTACCCCAATGCAGATCTTTCCTTATATTAACACCTAGATACTTACAATGATCCCCAAAAGGAACTTTCACCCCATCAACGCAGTAATTAAAACTGAGAGGACTTTTCCTATTTGTGAAACTCACAACCTGACTTTTAACCCCGTTTATCAACATACCATTGCCTGCTGTCCATCTCACAACATCCTTGAGGTCATGTTGCAGTTGCTCACAATCTTGTAACTTATTTATCACTCTATAGAGAATAACATCATCCGCAAAAAGGGTTACCTCCGATTCCACTCCTTTACTCATATCATTTATATACATATAAGAAAACATAAACGTCCGATAATACTGCCTTGAGGAATTCCCCTCTTAATTATTACAGGGTCAGATAAAGCTTCACCTACTCTAATTCTCTGAGATATATTTTCTAGAAATATAGCAACCCATTCAGTCACTCTTTCGTCTAGTCCAATTGCACTCATTTTTGCCAGTAGTCTCCCATGATCCACCCTATCAAATGCTTTAGACAGGTCAATCGCGATACAGTCCATTTGACCTCCAGAATCCAAGATATCTGCTATATCTTCCTGGAATCCTACAAGTTGAGCTTCAGTGGAATAACCTTTCCTAAATCCAAATTGCCTTCTATCGAACCAGTTATTAATTTCACAAACATATCTAATATAATCAGAAATAATGCCTTCCCAAAGCTTACATATAATGCATGTCAAACTTACTGGCCTGTAATTTTCAGCTTTATGTCTATCACCCTTTCCTTTATATACCGGGGCTACTATAGCAACTCTCCATTCATCTTGTATAGCTCGTTCGACCAAACAATAATCAAATAAGTACTTCAGATATGGTACTATATCCCAACCCATTGTCTTTAGTATATCCCCAGAAATCTGATCAATTCCAGCCGCTTTTCTACTTTTCAACTTTTGTATCTTATTGTAAATGTCATTGTTATCATATGTAAATTTTATAACTACTTTGGCCTTAGTCTCTTCCTCTATCTCGACATTATCCTTGTAACCATCTTTACATACTGCTGACTGAATACTTCTGCCTTTTGAAGATCATCACATACACACTCCCCTTGTTCATTAATTATTCCTGGAATGTCCTTCTTGGAACCTGTTTCTGCCTTAAAATACCTATATATACCCTTCCATTTTTCACTAAAATTTTTATGACTGCCAGTTATGCTTGCCATCATGTTATCCTTAGCTGCCTTCTTTGCTAGATTCAATTTTCTAGTAAGTTCCTTCAATTTCTCTTTACTTCCACAGCCATTTCTAACTCTATTTCTTTCCAGTCTGCACCTCCTTCTTAGTCTCTTTGTTCCTCTATTATAATAAGGTGGGTCATTACCATTCCTTACCACCCTTAATGGTACAAACCTGTTTTCGCATTCCTCAACAATTTCTTTAAACCCATCCCAGAGTCTGTTTACATTTTTATTTCCCGTTTACCAAAGATCATATTTACCTTTTAGAAACTGCCTCAAGCCTGCTTTATCAGCCATATGGTACTGCCTAACAGCCCTACTTTTAAGACCTTCCTTTCTATCACATTTATTTTAACTACCACAAAAACAGCTTCATGATCACTAATACCATCTATTACTTCAGTTTCCCTATAGAGCTCATCTGGTTTTATCAGCACGACATCCAGGATATTTTTCCCTCTGGTTGGTTCCATCACTTTCTGAATCAGCTGTCCTTCCCATATTAACTTATTTGCCATTTGTTGGTCATGCTTCCTGTCATTCGCATTTCCTTCCCAATTGACATCTGGCAAATTCAGATCTCCCGCTACAATCACATTTCTTTCCATGTCGTTTCCCACGTAGCTGACTGTCCTATCAAATAATTCCGAATCCGCGTCAGTGCTACCCTTTCCCGATCTGTACACTCCAAATATATCAAGTTGCCTATTATCTTTAGAAATGAGCCTTACACCTAGAATTTCATTTGTCTCATCTTTAACTTTTTCGTAGCTTACAAAATTCTTCTTTCACCAGAATGAACACTCCCCTCCCTCCCTTCTTATCCTATCTCTACGATACACACTCCAGTGCCGGGAGAAAATTTCTGCATCCATTATATCATTTCTCAGCCATGATTCAACTCCTATTACAATATCTGGTAAATATATATCTATTAAATTACTTAATTCTATTCCTTTCCTTACAATACTTCTACATTTCAACACTAACAATTTTATGGCATCCCTACTTGATTTCCAGTTCCCTGTTCCCTTATCACCGCTCCCTAGGCCATCCCGTTTCCCTGAATGTACCTCCCTATTACCCTTCCAAACAAATTTCCTAACTTACACGTACCACTGCGGTTTAAATGAAGGCCATCTGAGCGCAGATCCCTATCTCCTACCCACCCATTAGGATCTAGAAATTTCACTCCCTCCTCCTTAGACTGTTTATTTCTCTGTTATAATAAAGTGGGTATTTGCCATTCCTTACCAGCTTTAATGGTACACACCTGTTTTCTCATTCCTCAACAACTATTTAAACCATTCCCAGATAATGTTTACAGTTTTATTTACCATTTTACACCGATCTTAGTTACTTTTTAGAAAGTGCCTCATGGCTGCTTTATCAGCCATATGGTACTGCCTAATAGCTCTACCTTTAACACCTTCCTTTCCAACACATTTATTTTTAACTATGTTAAAAACAGCTTCATGATCACCAATGCCATCTAATACTTCGGTTTCTCTATCGAGCTCATCTGGTTTTACAGCACCACATCCAGGATATTTTTCCCTCTAGTTGGTTCCTTCACCTTCTGAATCAGCTGTCCTTCCCATATTAGCTTATTTGCCTTTAGTTGATCATGCTTCCTGTCCTTCGCATATTCTTCCCAATTGGCATTTGGTAAATTCAGTTCTCATGCTAAAATCGCATTTCTTTCCAGTTCGTTTCCCGATTATCTTATCAAATAATTCTGAATCCGTGTCAGCAGTACCTTTCCTTGTCTGTACACCCCAAAGGCATCAAGTTGCCTATTATCTTTAGAAATGAGCCTTACACCCAGAATTTCATGTTTCTCATCTTTAACTTTTTCGTAGCTTACAACTTCTTTCACCAGAATGAATACTCCCCATCCCAACATTCCTATCTTATCTCTACGATACACTCTCCAGTTCAGTGAGAAAAGTTCTGCATTCATTATATCATTTCTCAGCCATGATTCAACTCCTATTACAATATCTGGTATATATATATATATCATTTAAATTAATCTATTCCTTTCTTTTCAATACTTCTACAGTTCAACACTAACATTTTTATGTCACCCTCACTTGACTTCCAGATCTCTTTACCCTTATCACCGCTCCCTATACGACCCCGGTGCCCTGAATGTACCTCCCTATTACCCTTCCAAACATATTTTCTAACTTATACGTACCACTGCGTCTTAAGTCAAGGCCACCTGAGCGCAGATCCCTATCACGTACCCACCCATTAGAAGCTAGAAATTTAAACCTACTCCATAGTCTCATTTAAATCTCCAATCACCCTCCAGTCAGTATCTCTTCTACACAGTATTCCACTGACAACAATCTCCGCTTCCTTAAACTCCACCCGTGCTGAATTTAACAGATCCCACACATCCCCAACTATGTTGCTACTTATATCAGCTTGCCTTACGTTGTTGGTACCAACGTGAAACACTACCACCTTCTCCTTCCCCTCCTCTCTCTCTTTTACTTTCCTCAACATCTGCCTCAACCTAATTCCTGGATAAAACTCTATCCTGTTTCTCCTTCCTCCACACACTTTCTCCACATGTCTAACGATGGGATCCCCCATGACAAGAGCCTTAACCCTACCCACCTCATTTGATCCCCTCCTCTCCTAGTCAGCCCTATCTTTCTTGATAGCTGCAAAATCCACTTCCTCCTCACTTTTCTCCAACGCATGACCCTGTTCCGCCTTTCTTTTCCTATCATCTAATCTACATTTCCTTTTCCTACCTTTTCCCTTCCTCCTACTTCCACACATCTCAGCAACAGTTCCCTGTTCCTCTTCTTCCCTCTGTTGTTCAACCTGGAGTAATTCGTACCGATTTCGCACAGCCATCTCTCCTGAATTCTGATCCGGAGTAGAGCCCTTAGCCTGCAATCTCCTTCTCCTTAGAACATTAGACCACCTGTCTTCTTCAAGTCCCTCCCTTTCCGTCCTTTCTCTCTTGTCCACCTACTGTAAACTGTATGTTGTTTGAGAGAGGCCTATCTACCTTACTGTCTTCTGTGAGAATCCTAATTATCTCCCTCAAACTCTCCAACTCCTCCCTCTTACCCCTTAATGCCTCGCCACACCCACAGTTCCTACACTTGCACTCTTTAGCCATTCTTTACGGAAAAATAAAATAACTTATGTGCAAAAACAATGAACGGTGGGATATATTGTCCGGGATAGTACTCAAGGATCACACAACAATAAGGTAATTTATATACGACCACACTGCAATACGACTTGGTCGAACTCTATTTTATCCTACAACACTGTAACAGGAACTGAGAGGAATACACAACAATTGCATAATTCTAAACTGCAATTAACCCTATCCTAATTACAACAACAGAATCTTAGTAAGAGAGTTTCTACGGATATCTCCACTATACTGTTATTACACAAATATTTTACAATAATAAAATAAGCACGCTATTTCGAGATCATTAGTATCTTTGGTATTCTACAGAAGTGGATCCTGGTTCCTCCTGAGTACGGTTTTATCTTTCATATACTCCCGGGTATCCTTCCACCTTCTCTCCAGCTCACCTCTCCTCGAGTCTCTAAGTTGTTCTGGAGTTTTCTCGGATTTCCTCCAAGAAATCCTTGAGTTATGAGGGTTCCTATCTGAGTTGTGTTGCATTTGTAATCTTCGAAATCTGTTCGGAGTGCATTGATTATCTCTATTTTCTAACCTCCATCAGGGGTCATCTCTATCTGGAATATTCAATTCAGTACAATTAGCAACTGTTTCCTTGACTCGGCTGGTCTTAGGCGTAGATTGTGTGTTTGCCGTGTTAGTATGAATTCTCAAGCCGTATATTCATCCCGTCCTGAAAATTTGATAGGTTAATCTTCTTTGACCCTAATGAGTATTGTCCTGGTATGTACGTCCCTCGAAGTACTCAGGTTAATTATGTCTGTTGAAGTATTCCGTTGTTTGAGTTGAGCTACTTCTTCCGTAATATCTTCTATTTTTATTGCACGGCAGCATGTAAGTTGTTATTTTCTGTTTGTAAGCTTGCATTAATATTCTGCACGTCCTTACAAAACGTTGCATTGTTGGATGCGCTTGAGAACGGTTGGCTGTTGAGAGAGCTCTTGCATTATTGTAGTGATAAAGTAGTGAAAACCTATTGAAATAGCTTAATTTTGTGTATAACTGATTCATTTAGTGCTGTTTATATAGTGGTGTTTAGTGCTTGTTGGTAGAAACTGGGATTAGTAATAATTATTAAATTTTGTAACAAGTAATTCAGTTGGTCTTCAGTAAATTACGTTTTCTAGGTTAAGTATGCTGGCTAGGTGCACCTTGTTTCGAATTTAGGTTTAGGTAATACTTTAGGTAACAATATTAACTTTAAAAATATTTGTAAATATCTGTAGCTTCGTTGGTTGTACTTACAAAGGCAAATTATCATAAGGAATAGTACCGTAACTTCTGCAGCAACTTCTCCGGTATTTCGTATAGATATACGTTCAAACTATCGCGAAGGTAGTAATTTACTACATTAAAGAACATGATACGCCTGTGAACTTCCATTGAAAAAGAAGTTAAAGAGATTACACGGTAATAGTTAACAGTCGTATTGTTATTGATTATTGTCGCTCCTCATATTCAAATATTGCATTGTTAGCTACAGTCGTGAACAAAGGGTGTAGTGCAGTCAAGTAAATATAAATAAAAATCAGCTGACCTTGTATTCCATTCATTTGTACTTCTGAGTAGGTAGTTAGTATCCGAAATTTATATTTCGCTCCCTTGATCTTTCAGTATTTATGAGCGGTTAGCTAATAATAATAAAGTTCATATATCCCAGTAATTGCAGTTCAAGTCCCTGGAGTAGTAGTAGTAGTAGTTTTGATAGAAATATTTGAGAAATTATTGTAGACAACCTCGTATTTTTCAGTAGGCCTAATTAAGGACACTTTTTTTTCTCCGTCCCGTGGAGTAGGGAAAATAATAGTAATCCACCAACTGTAATAATCACATAACCACATTTCAGTAGAATTGTAGTGAAGATAAGGTATAATATATTAGATAGTATCTTGCCAGTTATATTCGTGTTTTTCTTCGTGTACGGCAATCCTTTTGATACTTAAGCATTTAACCAAACGCAGTGTAGTGTAGTGTAGATACATTGTAGTATAGATACAGTACATTTAGATAGTGCCGTATCTTGCCCGCTATATTCGTGTGTTATCTTTCGTGTATATCTATTAGACCGTAATACTAATAATAATTTGTCTAAGCATTTAGCTTCGTTGGTAATCTTTGAGTACAGTAGTTCTTGCAAATTTCATTTCTGTTGTGCTTAGTAGTGACATACGGTACGGTACCAGTATCGTAATTAGGATACGTCTGAAAGTAGTTTAAAAATTACTGTAGTGTACTGTACAGTAGTATACGAGTAATATCCTATTAGAATTTAGTGTGCTTATTTTATTATTGTAAAATATTTGTGTAGTACTGGTGTAGTAGAGGTATCCGTAGAAAATATTACTAAAATATTGTTGAAATTATGATAGGCTTAATTGCAGTTTGGAATTTTGTAGTTCTTGTGTATTACTTTCGATATTCAGTAATTAACAGCAGTTTTTATCCTGTTAGGGGTTGTAGGATTAAAAAAAATAGAGCACGACTAAGTAGTATTGTAGTGTAGTCGTATATTAATTACCTTATTGTTGTGTACTATCCCACACAATATAACCCTCTGTTCATTTATTTTTTTGCAAATAAGTTATTTTTTAATTTAAAATTTTCCCCCCGTAAAGAATGGCTAATGAGCGCGAGTGTACTTATTGTGGGTGTGGTGAGGCATTGAGGGGTATGAGGGAGGAGTTGGAAAGTTTGAGGAAGATAATTAGGATTCTCACAGAAGACAGGAAGGAAGATAGGACTCCCTCAAACAATGTACAGGTTACAGTAGGAGTACAAGAGGGAGGCGAAGGAAAGGGAGGAGTTGTAGAAGACAGGTGGTCTAATGTTCTAAGGGGAAGGAGATTGCAGGCCAAGGGCTCCATTCAGGATCAGAATTCAGGACAGGTGTCTGTGCGAAATCGGTACGAGTCACTCCATGTAGAACAACAGAGGAAAGATGAGGGACAGGGAACTGTTGCTGAGATGCGTGGAAGTAGGAGGAAGGGAATAGGTAGGAAAGGGAAATGTAGAGTAGAGGATAGGAAAAGACAGGTGGAACAGGGTCATGGGAAGGAGAAAAGGGAGGAAGAAGTAGCTTCTGCAGCTATCAGGAAAGATAGGGCTGACCAGGAGGGCAGGGGATCAAATGAGGTGGGTAGGGTTGAGGCTCTGGTCATGGGGTATTCCATCGTTAGACACGTGGGGAAAGTGTGTGGAGGAAAGGGAAGCAGGGTAGAATGTTATCCAGGAATTAGGTTGAGGCAGATGTTGAGGAAAGTAGAAGAGAGGGAGGAGGGGAAGGAGAAGGTGGCAGTGTTTCACGTTGGTACCAACAACGTAAGGCAAGCTGATATAAGTAGCAACATAGTTGGAGATGTGTGGGATCTGGTAAATGCAGCACGGGTGAAGTTTAAGAAAGCAGAGATTGTTATTAGTGGAATACTGTGTAGGAGGGATACTGACTGGAGGGTGATTGGGGATTTAAATGAGACTATGGAGTGGGTATGTGGGAAACTGGGAGTGAAATTTCTAGATCCTAATGGGTGGGTAGGAGATAGGGATCTGCGCTCGGATGGCCTTCATTTAAACCGCAGTGGTACGTATAAGTTAGGAAATTTGTTTGGAAGGGATGGCCTAGGGAGCGGTGATAAGGGAACAGGGAACTGGAAATCAAGTAGGGATGACATAAAATTGTTAGTGTTGAACTGTAGAAGTATTGTAAAGAAAGGAATAGAATTAAGTAATTTAATAGATATATTTACCAGATATTGTAATAGGAGTTGAATCATGGCTGAGAAATGATATAATGGATGCAGAAATTTTCTCACGGCACTGGACTGTGTATGGTAGAGATAGGATAGGAAAGGTGGGAGGGGGAGTGTTCATTCTGGTGAAAGAAGAATTTGTAAGCTACGAAAAAGTTAAAGATGAGACACATGAAATTCTAGGTGTAAGGCCCATTTCTAAAGATAATAGGCAACTTGATATACACTGACTGACAGAGCAAATGCAACACCAAGAGGGAATGGTTCGAAAGGGATGAAAGTTGGGGAAAAACAGAGACGGCACGGACGAATAATTGATGTTTATTTCAAACCGATATGCAGGTTACACAATGCGCACGGCATCGACTCAGTAGGATGTAGGACCACCGCGAGCGGCGATGCACGCAGAAACACGTCGAGGTACAGAGTCATTAAGAGTGCGGATGGTGTCCTGAGGGATGGTTCTCCATTCTCTGTCAACCATTTGCCACAGTTGGTCGTCCGTACGAGGCTGGGGCAGAGTTTGCAAACGGCGTCCAATGAGATCCCACACGTGTTCGATTGGTGAGAGATCCGGAGAGTACGCTGGCCACGGAAGCATCTGTACACCTCATAGAGCCTGTTGGGAGATGCGAGCAGTGTGTGGGCGGGCATTATCCTGCTGAAACAGAGCATTGGGCAGCCCCTGAAGGTACGGGAGTGCCACCGGCCGCAGCACATGCTGCACGTAGCGGTGGGCATTTAACGTGCCTTGAATACGCACTAGAGGTGACGTGGAATCATACGCAATAGCTCCCCAAACCATGATGCCGCGTTGTCTAGCGGTAGGGCGCTCCACAGTTACTGCCGGATTTGACCTTTCTCCACGCCGACGCCACACTCCTCTGCGATGACTATCACTGACAGAACAGAAGCGTGACTCATCGGAGAACACGACGTTCCGCCATTCCCTCATCCAAGTCGCTCTAGCCCGGCACCATGCCAGGCGTGCACGTCTATGCTGTGGAGTCAATGGTAGTCTTCTGAGCGGACGCCGGGAGTGCAGGCCTCCTTCAACCAATCGACGGGAAATTGTTCTGGTCGATATTGGAACAGCCAGGGTGTGTTGCACATGCTGAAGAACGGCGGTTGACGTGGCGTGCGGGGCTGCCACCGCTTGGCGGCGGATGCGCCGATCCTCGCGTGCTGACGTCACTCGGGCTGCGCCTGGACCCCTCGCACGTGCCACATGTCCCTGCGCCAACCATCTTCGCCACAGGCGCTGCACTGTGGACACATCCCTATGGGTATCGGCTGCGATTTGACAAAGCGACCAACCTGCCCTTCTCAGCCCGATCACCATACCCCTCGTAAAGTCGTCTGTCTGCTGGAAATGCCTCCGTTGACGGCGGCCTGGCATTCTTAGCTATACACGTGTCCTGTGGCACACGACAACATGTTCTACAATGACTGTCGGCTGAGAAATCACGGTACGAAGTGGGCCATTCGCCAACGCCGTGTCCCATTTATCGTTCGCTACGTGCGCAGCACAGCGGCGCATTTCATATCATGAGCATACCTCAGTTACGTCAGTCTACCCTGCAATTGGCATAAAGTTCTGACCACTCCTTCTTGGTGTTGCATTTGCTCTGTCTGTCAGTGTATTTGAAGTGTACAGATCGGGAAAGGGTAGCACTGATGCGGATTCGGAATTATTTGATAGGATAGTGAGCTATGTGGGAAACGACATGGAAAGAAATGTGATTGTAGCGGGAGATCTGAATTTGCCAGATGTCAATTGGGAAGGAAATGCGAACGACAGGAAGCATGACCAACAAATGGCAAATAAGTTAATATGGGAAGGACAGCTGATTCAGAAAGTGATGGAACCAACCAGAGGGAAAAATATCCTGGATGTCGTGCTGATAAAACCAGATGAGCTCTATAGGAAAACTGAAGTAATAGATGGTATTAGTGATCATGAAGCTGTTTTTGTGGTAGTTAAAAATAAATGTGATAGAAAGGAAGGTCTTAAAAGTAGGACTGTTAGGCAGTACCATATGGCTGACAAAGCAGGTATGAGGCAGTTTCTGAAAAGTAACTATGATCGGTGGGAAACGGTAAATAAAAATGTAAACAGACTCTGGGATGGGTTTAAAGAAATTGTTGAGGAATGCGAAAACAGGTTTGTACCTTTAAGGGTGGTAAGGAATGGTAAAGACCCACCTTATTATAATAGAGAAATAAAGAGACTAAGAAGGAGATGCAGACTGGAAAGAAATAGAGTTAGAAATGGCTGTGGAAGTAAGGAGAAATTGAAGGAACTGACTAGAAAATTGAATCTAGCAAAGAAGGCAGCTAAGGATAACATGATGGCAAACATAATTGGCAGTCATACAAATTTTAGTGAAAAATGGAAGTGTATGTATAGGTATTTTAAGGCAGAAACAGGTTCCAAGAAGGACATTCCAGGAATAATTAATGAACAAGGGGAGTGTATATGTGAGGATCTTCAAAAGGCAGAAGTATTCAGTCAGCAGTATGTAAAGATTGTTGGTTACAAGGATAATGTCGAGATAGAGGAAGAGACTAAGGCCAGAGAAGTAATAAAATTTACATTTGATAACAATGACATTTACAATAAGATACAAACGTTGAAAACTAGAAAAGCGGCTGGAATTGGTCAGATTTCTGGGGATATACTAAAGACAGTGGGTTGGGATATAGTACCATATCTGAAGTACTTATTTGATTATTGTTTGGTCGAAGGAGCTATACCGGATGAATGAAGAGTTGCTATAGTAGCCCCTGTGTATAAAGGAAAGGGTGATAGACATAAAGCTGAATCAGGCCAGTAAGTTTGACATGAATTGTATGTAAGCTTTGGGAAGGCATTCTTTCTGATTATATTAGACATGTTTGTAAATTAATAACTAGTTCGATAGAAGGCAATTCGGTTTTTTGAAAGGTTATTCCACTGAAGCTCAACTTGTAGGATTCCAGCAAGATATAGCAGATATCTTGGATTCTGGAGGTCAAATGGACTGTATCGCGATTGACATGTCTAAAGCATTTGATAGGGTGGATCATGGGAGACTACTGGCAAAAATGAGTGCAATTGGACTAGACAAAAGAGTGACTGAATGGGTTGCTATATTTCTAGAAAATAGATCTCAGAGAGTTAGAGTAGGTGAAGCTTTGTCTGACTCTGTAATAATTAAGAGGGGAATTCCTCAAGGCAGTATTATCGGACCTTTATGTTTTCTTATATATATAAATGATATGAGTAAAGGAGTGGAATCGGAGGTAAGGCTTTTGCGGATGATGTTATTCTCTATAGAGTGATAAATAAGTTACAAGATTGTGAGCAACTGCAACGTGACCTCGAAAATGTTGTGAGATGGACAGCAGGCAATGGTATGTTGATAAACGGGGCTAAAAGTCAGGTTGTGAGTTTCACAAATAGGAAAAGTCCTCTCAGTTTTAATTACTGCGTTGATGGGGTGAAAGTTCCTTTTGGGGATCATTGTAAGTATCTAGGTGTTAATATAAGGAAAGATCTTCACTGGGGTAATCACATAAATGGGATTGCAAATAAAGGGTACCGATCTCTGCACATTGTTATGAGGGTGTTTAGGGGTTGTAGTAAGGATGTAAAGGAGAGGGCATATAAGTTTCTGGTAAGACCCCAACTAGAGTATGGTTCCAGTGTATGGGACCCTCACCAGGATTACCTGATTCAAGAACTGGAAAAAATCCAAAGAAATGCAGCTCGATTTGTTCTGGGTGATTTCCGACAAAAGAGAAGCGTTACAAAAATGTTGCAATGTTTGGGTTGGGAAGAATTGAGAAAAAGAAGGAGGGCTGCTCGACTAAGTGGTATGTTCCGAGCTGTCAGCGGAGAGATGGCGTGGAATGACATTAGTACACGAATAGGTTTGAATGGCGTCTGTAAAATAGGAAAGGTCACAATATGAAGATAAAGTTGGAATTCAAGAGGACAAGCTGGGGCAAATATTCATTTATAGGAAGGGGAGTTAGGGATTGGAATAACTTACCAAGGGAGATGTTCAATAAATTTCCAGTTTCTTTGAAATCATTTAGGAAAAGGCTAGGGTGCAACGGATATGGAATCTGCCACCTGGGCGACTGCCCTAAATGCAGATCAGTATGATTGATTGATTGATTGATTGATTGATTGTTGCTATTCGCGTGTGTGTACTGTCTAATTTTCCAATTCTCCCTGGGTGCTTTTGAGCCTCTAGTCATGGGGGATTCTATCGTTAGACATGTCGGGAAAGTGTGTGGAGGAAATGGTACCAGGGAAGAGTGTTATCCAGGAATTAGGTTAAGGCAGATGTTGAGGAAAGCGGAAGAGAAGGAGGAGGTAAAGGGAAAGGTGGTAGTGTTTCACGTTGATACTGACAACGTAAGGCAAGCAGGTATAACTACCAACATAGTTGGGGATATGTGGGATCTGGTAAATGCAGCACTGGTAGTGTTTAAGGAAGCGGAGATCGTTATCAGTGGAATACTGTGTAGGAGGGATACTGACTGGAAAGTGATTGGGGATTTAAATGAGACTATGGTGTGGGTATGTGGGAAACTGGGAGTGAAATTTCTAGATCCTAATG
The DNA here is from genome assembly GCF_040414725.1 of Anabrus simplex. Taxonomy (NCBI): domain Eukaryota; kingdom Metazoa; phylum Arthropoda; class Insecta; order Orthoptera; family Tettigoniidae; genus Anabrus; species Anabrus simplex. The sequence goes on from NC_090265.1 coordinate 426,556, forward strand.
GGTGTGTAGGAGATAGGGATATGCGCTCAGTTGGCCTTCACTTAAACCGCAGTGGTTCATATAAGTTAGGAAATTTGTTTAGAAGGGTTATAGAGAAGTACATTCAGGGAAACAGGGTGGCCTAGTGAGCGGTGTTAAGGGAAGAGGGAACTGTAAATCAAGCACGGATGACAAAACTGTTAGTGCTCAACTGTAGAAGTATTTTAAAGGAATAGAATTAAGTAATTTAATAGATATATACTTACCAGATATTGTAATAGGAATTGAATCATGGCTGAGAAATGACATCAAGGATGCAGAAATTTTCTCACGGAACCGGAGTGCGTATCGCAGAGATAGGATAGGAATGGTAGGAGGGGTAGTATTCATTCTTGTGAAAGAAGAATTTGTAAGGTACGAAAAAGTTAATGATGACAAACACGAAATTCTAGGGGTAAGGCTCATCTCTAAAGAAAATAGGCAACTTGATGTATTTGGAGTGCATAGAACGGGAAAGAGTAGCGCACATGCTGATTTAAAATTATTTGATAAGATAATCAGCTATGTGGGAACGATGAGGAAAGGGACGTGATTGTAGCGGGTGATCTCAATTTACCAGATGTCAATTGGGAAGGTAATGCGAACGACAGGAATCATGACCAACAAATGGCAAATAAGTTAATAATGGAAGGGCACCTTATTCAGAAAGTGATGGAACCAACTAGAGGGAAGAATATTCCGTATGTGGTGCTGGTAAAACCACATGAGCTCTATAGAGAAACCGAAGTTCAATACTTAAATATTTGGTGCATTTATTATTAATGTGTAGCTCTAATTTAGGTCTTATACACATTCACATTATCAATTACTTTTCCGGTGGCTCCGATTTAAGCCCCACGTTGTGCGCCATCTATTACTATTTACTCTTTCTCTTTACCAGGAAAAGTTGCTTGAAAAGGAGTATGAGATAGGTCCTAGGTAATGTTCGGTTCTTAGGAGCCAGTACAGATAAAGGTACTCGCAGTGCGAAATAATAGATGTTCTGTTTTTAAGGCTAACTTTATTCGATTGATATGATGCGTAGAAAACTTTATTATTTCGCATGCGAAACCAAATTATTTTTACTTCCCTTCTTTTAATAATTATTATTGCACTGTAGAAAATTCTCATTAAGTGTTTGCAAGAAAAGGAAGTCAAAAAGAATCACTTGTCATGAAATAAATGTTGCCTCAAAAGAGTTATTAAAATTCGATATCAGATAAAACTTAAAATTTTCTTCAAGAGGTAAACACTTGAAACTTAGAGTCTTTTTAAGAAAACGCCTACAGCCTTTCTAAGAAAAACACCTACAATCTTCCTAAGATTATTATAACGTGAATATATATATCACTGGAAATTACTGGAATACTTTGACATTTTTGAGTTCTTTGAATTAACACTTGAATAAAAATAAAGTTATTAGTTCATGAAGTCTATTAATTAGTGGCTGAATTGGATTATTTATCACTTTGAAATTACTTCAAAATTTTATCATTGTCTGCAGTGAAAGAAGTTTTGAAATTAAAGGCACCCATATCACCTGAATTATTATTTAAGCAGCGTCTATTGAACTGTAGTACAGCAAACAGCATTGATGAGCTCCATTGATGTCGTGATGTACGAACTCCTACGAAGGACCACGTTCAGTTCCTCGTTGTACCACGTATTATCTCCCACGTCGTACCATGCACTATCTCCCACGTCGTACCATGTCGTATCTCGTTGAGGTTGATATGATAATGGCAACACTCGGTCAAGGTTTCTGTGTCATGTATTAAATTGTATTGACACTAGAAAGTTCAATTGACGGATTAACTTATAAGAGTGTTGAACTAGCACGATTCTACCTATTTAGAAGTCAGTAAAATAGCACAATGTATTACAGTTCATGTCACAGTCTACCATTTGAAGTTGAAATTAGAAGCATAGTTTTAGTAAAGATACTTGACTAGAAATGAATTCACTTTGAAATGAAAGCACAGTTCGAAGTTCGAAGCACAGTCCACGATTCGAAATTCTATCTTTATTACACAGTTCAAAGCATAGTTCATTCTATTTACGTAGTTCACGGTACAATTCATTCTATTTACACGAAAAGTAATGCCACAGTCTCTCTGGGTTCACGGTATTGGATTGAAAATTAATTTAAAGAGTGAAGTGTTAGTTCAGATCGCTAACCACACACGAACATATATTTGAATATTCCTAGTTGTTCACTGCACCAATATTAATCAAATAATATTTGCTAATTTCCTTCAACTGAGTTGATATTTTCTTAATTGATGGTAACATAACCTTAAGGTTCACTGTACCGTTTTGTATTATTGTTCACAAATAGGACAACATCCGATAAATTTAATCACTGAAAATGTTAACCTCAAGAATTTTCTAAGTCCTGAGTATCATTGATACGAATTTTATAAGTTTCGAATCGCAGTGTTCGAATGTTAAAGTCACATTAATACATGCGGTAAATTTTATAAGTCCCGAGTTATCACTCTCAAAAGTTAAAGTTCACATTGATATAGGCGGAAAATTTCACAAGTTCCAAGTTAATTTCGTATATATGTTAATCTCGACACACGCTGGATATTGACAAACTATCGACGCACTGTAGACAAATTTTGTAAGTACGGCGAATAGTACAACATTACGAACAACGAAGTTCCAATTTCCCGACCCACACAGTGTCAGCACGACATACCGTTGCGGTTGAGTTACGATGCATAACTGATTCTACCTCCCTGAACGCTCTAATATGTAGGCGTAGTCGAGGTCACTGTTGTTTGCTCACAGAAAAATGTGTTTTCTTACCACTAAAATATTTTGGTAACCTGTGGGTCGATTGGCTTGAAATTTTAACACAGTGAAATCCAGGTAATGGGCTTTACAATGATATGCTTCATTTTTATATCTCAACTGGTTTCCGAGGTATAAATAGGTCTCTGGAATATTCCAGACGACAGCGAGACAGCTACACGTGGCGACTACATCACAGCCGATGACATACCCTCTCACTCGCTCTGAACTTCCACGCCGTCTCGTTAGCTTGCACATTATAATCAGCTGTTCCGTGCCGCCCTGTTGCAAATACTTGGCGACATAACAATGTTCCAGGAAGAAATACGCCCTTAGGCATTCATGATACAATACCTCCATGTCACATTAAATTATCTCTTACCTCATTCAATGGTACCGGCCCCTGGGTGTAGGATTAGCGTGTTCGCCTCTTACCTGGAGGTCCGGATTTGATTCCTGTCCTGGTCAGGTATTTTTACCCGGATCTGAGGTCTGGTTCTAGGTCAATTCAGTCTGCGCGAGGATTGCATTTGACGATCTATATGACCGTAAGATAGCGGCCCCAATCTAGAAAAGCAAGAATTACGTCCGAGAGGATTCGTCGTGCTCACAACATGACACCTTCTAATCTTCGGTCAATCGGGCTGAGCAACGGTCGCTTGGTAGGCCATGCCCTTCGGGGCTATTAAGCATGGTGTTTGGTTTTGAAGCTATTAACAACTATCCTTCGAAGTAATATGACATTTGATCACCTGCTAACAATGATTTCAGAAACTACCCTCCCTCATATGCTATGTGAATATTGTAATAACCTCCACAAATATAATTCACCAAATCCCATCATAATATTTGCATTTAAAAGATCATTAATATTCGCCTACATCGATCACATATTGTACCAGGAAAAGTTGTTGGGCTATTGAGCATGGGGATGGTCTCAGGTAGTGTACGAACCTTAGGAGCCGGCACAGAGAAGGGAGTTGGCAGGGCGAAATAATATATTTTATTTTGCTAATAAAATTTATTCAATGTCTAGTTGCAAAAATAACCCTCTTCTTATCTCGCATTTAAGATTGAGAATATAACTTGAAAATATCTTCTCTCATAGGTATGGTCAACTCAAAACTGAAATCCAGAAACTCTCTGATATAGATAAAGTTGAACATAAACTTATCCCTTCATAAAATTCATATGGTGAATGCAGTTTCATAAGTCGTTAGAAGTTCAAAAATAAACACTTATGTTCATCAATCACACTCATATAAAACCTACAGTCTTTTTTTAAATTCATGCCTACAGTCTGCTTAAAATATTAAATTGAATTTCATAAATTGAATGTGGTTTCACAAGTCTTCGGAATGTTCAAAAGTAAACATTTGTTTTCATAAATCACCCATGTGGAACCCTTTAGACTTTTTAAATTGATGCCTAAAGTCTGATTACATTCTTAAATTAATAATCACACGAAAGTGAACTTTGATCAATTGGCACTTGTAATTGGTGGTTAACGTAGCACTTAAAAATTTTTTGGAAATGTGCCTCTTCAATAAGTCAATGATTGTCTAGTGCGATAGTTTTTAAAGTATTCACTTGCTTTTACCAGATTAAATGCTAAATGCACTCATATCATCTGAGAATTATGTAGGCTGCAACTGATGAATGCGGCTCCACGAGCAGCAACTGGAACTCCAACGATGTTATCAGCTCGATGTCGAACCAAGTACCACCAACGTCGTACCACGTTCCATATCCCTCGATGTACCACGAATTACGTCCCTCGTCGAAACACGTACCACCTCCAACGTCGTACTATGTCCCACGTTGAGTCAGGTGTTAAGTTAAAATGAGGCTTAGTACTCCGTCAAGACTTCTGGTGTCGTAGAATGTTGTTGACACACGAGAAAGTTCAATTGACACTGAATCATGAGTGTGAAAATGTAGCACTGTCTGTTAATTATTTGCAAGTCAAGAATAAATAGCAATGCACTTAGATTCACGTGAATTTTAACTCACTGTTTATAATGAGCACTTTGAACACAGTCCGTTTTCTAAATTCCAAAAAAATGCTCGAAAATAGTTATGGCTTTCAAAATGGTTTAAAGCACAGTCTGAAGCGTTTGAAACACGTGCCCCACTTCGAAGTGTTCACAGTTTTAAAATATTCACACTTCTTAAATAACCTGAGCGTTTAAAGATATTCATATAATGCAAGATATTTACACTGAACACAATGATCCTGACATTCAAAACTCGTTGTATTAAGTTCGAAGCGAAACTTAAAGTTCACAGTTTATGGAAATAGCGTGTGTAAATCCAGTCCACACACGATGCGTTTAACTGTCTCTAGCTATCAGCAACATATGTCTTACGTAAGTTTTCAATGATAATTATCTTCACTTAAGTCAGTATTTCCTATAAATGACATAAAATGTCCTTAAGGTTTACTCAATTGTCTGATATCAGTGTTCAATCACTAGTTATATCTGTTAAAATTGTTCACATTCGGCTATGACAATTATTGAGTTTCTGATTATCAAAATGCTCTAAGTTATGCGAAGTCACAGTTCAATGTTAAACACACGTAGAAATGTTATTAACTTCGGAGATGCACCTATAAAAATAAAGTTTAAACCGTCACTCGCAGTCTTTTTCAAAGTCCGCAACACTGTATCTGAGAATGACAGAGTTCGACTTAATGCACGCTAAAAATTTTACAAGTCCGTAACACGCCAGAAAATTTATAAGTCTCGTCTTATTATACGCCGAATTTTTCTAAGTCTTTCCGTACGACAGACGTTTCATAACTCCGACGGATCACTTCGCACAACGCTACACAGCGATAGCACCATCTCACATGGTCGAGTTGTGTATTCTAACTGCCTGTACTCAGCGAGGCGATGCTCTTATATACTGAGAGCTGGCTGGCTTGCTGCTTCAAGCGAAGAAAATGTGTTTTGTTTCCACCTTAATATTTCGGAAACTAGTAGATGGATTTCCTTCAAATTTTGGCAACCTTACTTTTCACTTATGAGCTTCACGCTGGTTTACTTCGTACTTTTGTAGTTAACGGCTTTTATAGACATTAGAATGATCCGGAATCATTCTAAACGTGCGGGTCTGCAGCACGTGGCGATTTCGTCACCCAGCCGGTTCCCTGCTTGTGACGTGGCGCTGTCTCTCTCACTCACATAGCGAACAGCTGAGTCTCTAATGTTCGCTCGGCACGCTGTCTCCAAACGTTAGGGCTAACAATTCTTTAATAAATTATGAATTACAAAGTTGATGGGCCAGATCGTAGGCATTCCTGGAACAATAAGTCAATTATGTATGGTAATTACGGTGATCCTAACCTCACAATGGCATTATACTCTCATCAAACTATCACAACGTCGCACTCAGCACAAATCTGAACTATAAGTTAATCAATGTAATCTACTAAACAAGTAAATTGTCGTGATTATTTATATCAACCAGTAGTGAATCAGAAATATATTAGTCTTCTCTCACAGGAATTTAATAATCCACTTTCAAATGAAATGCATACACATTAGGTGATCGAAGAATAACAAAATAACATCTTAGTTAATTGTCTGGTGGGAGAGGAAATATTACAATATCTACAAGAAAGTAATAATACATATATATTGGCACCGGTACTCATCCTCAGGATATTCTGGTGACGACTGATGAAATATCTACCGGTCCTTCATGGTTCTGGTCTCACACACAATCGGGCTGCATATTCAAGTTCCCCTCCTTCAACTCAATGAAGTACACTGCCCCCTTCCAGATTATTGTTTTAAATTTCAAGTGTGCAAGTTACCTTAAGAAACATTGAAAACATTAATACAATTATTCATACGCATCTCAGTTATCTTCTACTCTAATCAATGAATCACTACTGATCTGCATTTAGAGCAATCGCCCAGGTGGAATATTCCATGTCTGTTGTTTTCCTAGCCTTTTCTTGAATTATTCCAAACAAATTGAAAATACGTGGAACATCTCCCTTGGTAAGTTATTCCAATCCCAAACTCCCCTTCCTATAATCGAACATTTGCCACAAATTGTCCTCTAGAATTCCAACTCTATATTAAGATCCTTCCTACTTTTAAACACACCACTCAAACTCATTCGTCTACTAATGTCATTCCACGCCATTTCTCCACTGACAGCTTGGATCATACCACTTAGTCGAGCAGTTCGTCTCCTTTTCCCATCTCTTCTCAGCCCAAACTTTGCAACAATTTTGTGACGCTATCCTCTTGTTGGAAGTCACATGGAACAAATCGAACGGCTTTTCTTTGAATTTTTCTCAGTTCCTGAATCAAGCACTCCTGGTGAGGGTCCCATACAATGGAATCATACTCTATTTTGAAGCCTTACCACTTATATGCCCTCTCCTTTACATCCTTACTACAACCCCTAAACACCCCCATAATCATGTGCCTAAGAATAACACCTATGCACTTACAGTGATCCCCATAAGGAACGTTCGCTCCAACAACTCAGTAATTAAAACTGAGTGGTCTTTTCCTATTTGTGAAACTCACAACCTGACTTTTAACCCCGTTTATCATCATACAATTGCCTGATGCCCATCTCATAATATTATCGTGGTCATTTTGCAGTTGCTCACAATCTTGTAACTTATTTATTCTCTGTACAGAATAACATTATCGGCAAAAATCCATACGTCTGATTTCAATTCTTTGCTCACATAATAATATAAGAAGGTTTTATAGTGATGTAATATCAACATTATTATTTCGGAAAGTAGTATCATCAGCATATAGGACTGATGTGCAGAGAACCTTACATGCCAAGTGATTGATACAGACCAAAAACAGGAAAGGTCCCAATACAGATCCTTGTGGAACTCCTGCTTTAACAGTTTCCAGATCAGATTCCTTATTACTTATTAACACCATATGTTTCTTGTGATAAAGATGAGATGCTATTAATTTCAGTTATTGGCCCCTTACGCCATAATAACTGAGCTTATGAATTAAGATTTTATGCGAGCACACTCATAAGCTTTTGTCAGGTCAATTAATGTAGCGTCAGTAACTGTTCCATCCTCAAAATTATTTAATATGTCCTTGATGACACATTCAACTGCTTTTATCGTTGAATGACATTTTCTAAATCAAAACTGTTTTTTGTACAGTAAATAATTTTTGAAAAACTACTCTTCGAGTTGCATAGATATACAGGATTCAATGATTTTACTCCGAATGATTACTATTGCTATAGGGCGGTAATTTGATGGACAATTTCTATCCCCCTTTTAAAAGATATATATCACTTTAGACATCTTTAAATACTCGTACTCAGGAAAATTACCGTGTCTAAGCATTACATTTATTAAAATATCAATGGCATCAATCTAACGTCAATAACTACTTTGGTTGTATTGTTGGAGAGTCCATAAATATCTTGGTTTCTAGATTAATTCAAATTTGTAACAATACTTCTGACTCTCTGTGGATTTACCTCCACCCACCTAACATCTTTATTCAATACATTTGAGAGAAGATGAAAGTTAAGCAACCAGTCAAAGAAATTATGTTTACTTGCATCCACATCTGATAAAATGCTATTATCCGTATCACATGTGCATTGTACGCCCTTCCCGCGTCAAGGATGTGACACGTACAAGAAATCCCGGCCAGTCTCTCAAGGTTTTTGATTGAATAGTTATTTTATGTGGAATCAGAAAATAAAGTAGATACAGCGATTATTTATTTTATGCATCATTAGACTCGATGGACGTCTCCATCCGACGTATCCATAGATCATACGGATACCCAAAATTTCATTACTTCGACTTTAGGGCCTCTAATGCTATCATAGCAAGCTATAAATGAGATATCCAATAAATCTTAATTACTATGATTTACTAATAAAAATAAAATCTTGCAAGAGAAAAGTGGAATAATGAAATTAATTAAAATTTCAAACTTAATTAACAAGATAACATTTGGTAGGTTGGAATTATTTGTTAGCAAACACATTCTTCGTAGCATATTTTTGTATCATCATAGAAATAAGCTAATGATTCATTGTATTTACAATATTTACAACATAACATAGTTAAAAAAGCAAGTTGATCATGGGAAACTTGGTTATATTAAGATATCATATTCCTTGCAGCTAAGATTCCTTATCCATTTTGATATTCTTATTTGTACATAGAATATTTTGATAAGATATTGTTTGGTGATTTCTAATCGTGAAGTATCTCATGATATTTACAAAATCTCCTCAAAATCCTACGGAAAATTTATAAGTTTTCGGTTATTCAGCAAAATCTTGCTTTAAATCAGTTGAAATTACCTATTCATTTAAATTCATATCTCAAAATAACATTCCTATTAACATTAAAGGAATCATTAAATCTAGCATGGCATTCATAGCCTATATTGGGTCTTTTTTGCTAGGGGCTTTACGTCGCTCCGACACAGATAGGTCTTATGGCGACGATGGGATAGGAAAGGGCTAGGAGTTGGAAGGAAGCGGCCGTGGCCTTAATTAAGGTACAGCCCCAGCATTTGCCTGGTGTGAAAATGGGAAACCACGGAAAACCATCTTCAGGGCTGCCGATAGCGTGATTCGAACCTACTATCTCCCGGATGCAAGCTCACTATAGTGGGTCTCAATATGACTGTGTGATCTCGCGTGATTCAATTAAAGTATTAGGGAAAATTCATTATTGAAGATACTGTATGGAACCAACTTATCTACATTCTGATATACAGTAGCAATGATCATTCGTGTTAATCTAAGTATGCCATACTCAACTTTAGAAGAATGCAACTTTACAGAAGAAATCCTTAGTTAGTATTTCCAAGTGTAGTGCATATTCGTTCTTATAATGATATCTTTTTTATGACTACGTCCTAACATCCTATTTTATGGATTTTAAGATACGCCACAATTATTGTTGTACATGGATTCTTGACAAAATATGCAACGATATTCCCTCTTGCACATAATTGATCCTAATCGGCGCCCATCATCTTACTTTAACAATTCATTTCTTCTTTCATTTCATCGTGGGATATAATTCATCCAACTCATCTTTCATTTCTTTCATTTAATATATCGATATCCTCTTCATTTACTCATTTCAACTCGCATCTCTTCCTACTATTCCCAACCTTTCACATAATCACTTATTTCTCGCGCACAAATAACCCCACTCTCATGCCTTCTCATCATTGGATTTATATCTTGTCGAATTACAATAACATTGCCCCCGTCTACTGACATTTCCGTATTTCGTAATACTATTCTTTATATTGTAACAACGTATCACATATTCATATCATTTTAAATATGTCATCTACACTGACTGAGCAAATGTCATGGGATAGCGGAGCACTGATGCGCAGGTGTGTTGTCTGCGCACCACACGCCCCCTGTGCCAGCGGCAGTTGTATAGGAGGCCGTGTGAACAGTGGATGTGCATTTGAAAAGTGTAACATGGAACGTCGTCTTGAGCTGACACCGTTCGAACGGGGTATGGTGGTCCGTGCCCGACGGATTGGAAGTACAATTTCGGAAGTGGTGCCGGAATTCGGCTTCACACGATCAACCGTGTCCAGGGTGTATCGTGAATGGTTGAATGCGGGTGTCACCGTCCACAACAGACGAACGACTGGCCGTCCAGCCACCCTCGATGACCGTGACCGGCGACATCTTAGACGGATTGTCAATAGTGACAGACGGGCAACCGTGGAACAAATCACGGCTAAATTCAACACAGGCCGTGCAAGGCACGTCTCCCAGTGGACAATTCATAGGAACATGGGTTCTATGGGGTATGGGAGTCGGCGCCGCACACAGGTGCCACTGTTAACCCAACGTCATCGGGCACAACGACGCGCATTTGTCGCCAGTCACCAGGGATGGACACTGGAACAATGGCGTAACGTGATATGGTCGGACGAATCACGATTTCAACTGCACCATGCCGATGGGAGGCACCGTGTATGGCGCAGACCACATGAAGCGATGGACACCCCTGCCTCGAAGGTGTGGTCCAGGGCGCTGGTGTCTCTGTTATGGTCTGGGGTGCATTTTTCTGGTATGGAAAGGGCCATCTAGTTGTTCTGCAAGAGACTTTGAATTGTACGCGGTATTTGAGATGCTCGGAGACCATCTCCACCCATTTTTGGCCTTCCAGCGCCCAGACGGTTCTGCGGTGTTTCAAGATGATAACGCGCCGCCACATCTCTTCCACGTCGGCCGGGAATGTTTCCAGGAAATGCAGCGGAGGTCCAACGACTGCCAAGGCCACCCAGGAGCCCCGATATGAACCCTATCGAGCATATCTGGGATGTCCTGGAACGCAGGCTCCGTACCATGGATCCTGCACCCACGAACATACCAGCATTGGCGGCCGCTCTGCAATCAATTTGGTGTCAGCTGCGTCCAGAGGACTACCAAGGACTTCTCGACTCACTTCCACGGCGTCTCACTGCAGTTCGCAGGGCCAGAGGAGGCCCCACGACATTTGGTAATTCAGTGTACATTCATATTAACGTATCACTTGGAATCTATACAATATCTTTAAGAATTCTTCTTGTCAGAACTTCACATCTGTAATGGCATTCCTTGGATATTCATTTTTGTATCTAGTGTTTGGTTATATTTCTGTCGAGGACTGCCTAATTCCTTTATATCGATCTAATGAGAAATCACTTGCGAGAATCTAACATGATATAGTTTAATTTGAAGATTAAACGGCACAATCTCAAAACTTCAATTACCAATTACCTACTTTATATCTACCTAACTATATGTTTTTATTTGTTAAACATCTCTTTTCCGTCGCTTTTGGGATGATTTATGCCTCATTCATTCTCCGCTGCCGAGGGCGATCTCCATGCTATGTGGCTGGCTTTGTGGACGTCATCTGTGATGTAGCTAAATCATCGTCCAGCTCAGGTTATCCCAGGTAGCCTGTCACTCATCTTCTTAAAGAGCCGTCATCTTGTCTCGTTCAATTATAGAAATACAGGATATAAATGATATCAGCTGATACATGTGGATGCTAACAAAGCCTTCTGATTTAGCAATTATTTATCTCGTGTTATAATTTCTTTGACTGACCTGTTACTTTTATCAGACTCCCAATATATCTGTTTTATTATCAAAATATATGTCGAATGGTTTGCTTTGATTTATGCTAGCAATGGTATTGCGTTCTTGTGACTTGTTGATTCTCTAGTTGAATCTATTCCCTTGGCGTCTTCAATCTGATTGATTTTCAACTCTTGGGAAATGTTTCAAGTGAAATTAACTGCTTTGTGTGTTCAAATATTACTCTGTTGCGCGTTGTTTCGACGTATAATCGTAGTTGATATCTTCTTTAACCAAGCTCTCTTCTTTCTTGATGCATTTTATCTGACTTAATTCGCTCTTTTTTGCGATACATCTGCTTGCTGAATAAGTCAGACATCTTGTTATTTTCTAGTGTTGGGACCATATTTTTTAAGAATCCGGCTCCTGTTTTTGGTCTTTTTTCTAACTGCCATTATGATTATATCTACTTCGATATTGAGTCAATCTTAGCTTCTATGATCTTCTATGAAGTTATTCACTTTGATTAAACTTGATGTGGGTAATCGCTTTTACTCCGACCCGATTGGATTTTCACTTCGGGAATGGTGTAATGGCACAATTGATAAAATATCTATTACAGTAATCAGGTACTAGGGGCATCACATCTTTGTTAATTAAAATTTGACTAGCAATTCTACTCTTATCAAAAAGAAACGTTCCGTTTTACTGACCTAAGCGGTCTTATTCATTAGAACCGCGGTGTTTGTTTTATCTTCTTTGTAACTATTACGTAATTAGTTTTCTTTCAATTTTAAGATGGGTATAATTGGGATGCTGGGTTTTTTCATGTTTTTATGAACGTATTCTGTAGTCACCTTGTCACCTTGTTTCTCATAGGGTAACTTGCTGATGGCCAATTCTGATTCCGCTAACCGTAACACGGTTCTGAGTATGTAGAATATGTATGTAAGTAGAGTTATGCTACCCGCCGATCACGATTCCCCTGCGAGCATGTCAGCTGAGAGCAGCCGGGAAGTAAGACGTCACAACTGGGAAACTTGGTCAAGGCTATATTACGTCAGACGACGGAATATTCGATTCCCTTCCATCATTAATTTCTTCTAAATGAATTAAGATATGAAGAAATGAACTACATCGCTGTGTAGCTTATTTTCTTATAATCATGATTCCAAAGCTTCAGGGAGATCTGTTGAAAATTACGGAAGATATTAGCAATTGCAATTTCTTGGGGATACCTTATAAAAAGGCAGGCATTTCGCTTGTCAAGTCAGTTCATCTTGTATCACAGCCGAGATCGGACGGCCGGCTGTTGGGTATTCTGCAGTCATAATGTAAATAGTCAGTTCGACCCTCTGTGAAAGTTTAAGCCCGCGTATGACGACGCACTACAAGACTTAGAATATTTTCAGTGTCGCGTGGGTGGTGACAGAATCTGCGCCTAAGTTGAAGTGTGAAAAGTTGAGGAGTTTTACGAGAACAGTGTGACTAAAACTTACATTTTCTCACTAATACGATGTTGCGCCAATATAATTTGATGTTCGTATTTGAAGAAAGTGATTAACTTTACATGGGATACTGAAAGTGTTGAAACGTGATCGTCAGTGAAACGTCAAAACTGTCCATGATTTTATATTTAATTCTGACTGTGCTAGTAGTGAAATATAATCCCATATCTTCAGACTGTTCAGGTTATTGAATTTACGGTAGTGAAGCATCACAGTGCATAGTTGTTCTACCTAGGATGTTGGAACATTTTTCAAACTGCACGTCTATGTCACGAACGACTGATACAATTAATCATATTTAACAGTGTCGTCGAGCTTTGATTCTATTTAACAAGTGACCAGATTCTTAAATGAGCATAAACTCAATACTGTATTTAAACGATCTGGTGCATTTAACATTCCTTAATTATCCTGATAAGACTTGTGTCGAACCAAGAACGGTTCCAGGAAGGACAGTGTTTTCTTTTGCCATTTTCGATAGTGAACGGGACTAAATTCACGGAACTTATTCTTTTCCTTTGATGTTGTGTGAAGTATTTAAACGGGATACCTTGTTTTCTACATCGTTATTCGAACAATTTTACGTGATTAATCCATCAGTAATTACTGCATCCTTCTAATTAATTAGTGAAATCCCACTGGGAAGACAATTGAGTGGAGCTTGTGACTCGTCAAAGATCGCTACTGACCATAATCTCATTTGTGGAGATCACTTACTTTGAATCCATTTCATACCCCAGTGCCGCGTTACAACCAAGACCACGAGTGCTCCTAGACCATCCAGACCTCCGAGATATTCGAGACCTTCTAGATATTTGTGACCGGTTCGGAATGTGGTGGCACCATGAGCAGACATTGCGGACCCGCAATGTATCAGGACCAGTTCAACCCCAGGAGAAGTACTCATTGTAACTGCTGTGCTGAGGTGATGTTAAATTCAGAATTTATTTCATGAATACACTTTTCTTTAAAAAATAGCATTCCTTATACTTATCTTACTTACCTCTCCTCTGTAACAAGTCAGATAAGGACCGGTCACCCTTGTGCCGAGTCTTGTGTTCAGCTAGCTATCGAAACAAACTTTTAAGGTTACAGTATTCTGTAGTTTTTTCTTTATTTCATGTCTGTCACCTTGTTTCTCATAGGGTAATTTGCTGATGGCCAATTCTGATTCCGCTACAGTGTTGATTAAGTTGCTTTTGTTGGGAGAGTTGACCCAGTTATGTTTAGGTCACTTGCTGATGATCTCTAAGTCAAACTCATTCAAATCTAAATTCGTGAGATTCATAACTGGTGAATGAAATTTGTGGTTGACTTGTTGTTCATCTTGGGGACTGAATGTCTCTTGAAAATGATGCCCAATTGTTGGCTTTCAAATTTAATAATAATAATAATAATAATAATAATAATAATAATAATAATAATAATAATAATAATAATAATAATAATAATAATAATAATAATAATAATGTTATTCACTTTACGCCCCACTAACTACTTTTACGGTTTTTGGACACACCGAAGTGCCAAACTTTAGTCCCGCAGGAGTTATTTTGCGTGCCTGTAAATCTACCGACATGAGGCTGAAGTATTTGAGCACCTTCAAATACAACCTGACTCAGCCAGGATCGAACCTACCAAGTTGAGGTCAGAGGGCCAGCGCCTCAACCGTCTGAGCCACTCAGCCCGGCGGCTTTCAAATTGATTAGCTTTTTATTCAAAGTATTGTGTTTGTATATGATTTGAAATAGTCTCAG
This sequence comes from Anabrus simplex, assembly GCF_040414725.1. Classification (NCBI taxonomy): domain Eukaryota; kingdom Metazoa; phylum Arthropoda; class Insecta; order Orthoptera; family Tettigoniidae; genus Anabrus; species Anabrus simplex. The sequence goes on from NC_090265.1 coordinate 441,728, forward strand.
ATTCCATTCCATTTCAATGAGGCTAAGGGAAGAGGAGCTGCTAAATAAGCGTCATGTAGTTTTGCATTGAGACAAGATTTCTTTTTATAAAGATAATTTATCTTCTTATACGTAATGTGGCCACTTTTGATTGCGTTTTTCGTTCCCAACTTGAACTTTCGCGTTTGTTGAGACTGGCACTTATGAATTTTGGAGTTATCTTTGAGAAACCGTTTTAAAAAGAATATGCCTTTGCCGAATTTAGCAACTGTGATTTTAATATATTTAAAAACAAATTTTCGTTTTTATATGCCTGGTTAGGATTACTGTGGAACCCGCTTTTAACGAAGACTTTCGTAAGGCCCAGCCAAATGGCCATAACCCCCTTCTAACGAATCTCAGCATAAGGAAAAGTCCGTTTTTAAGGAATATATTTCACATAAATTACCATCGCACATCCTGTTGTAACGAAAATTTGCGATAGGATACTTTTTCTAAACTTGCTTGAAATCTTAATTAACTTCCGTTTTCACGTAATCTCAGTCTGAATTTAACGGGTTAAATTAAACCGCTCCGTTAGCAATATGTGGAACCTTTGGAAATCACTGTTATCGGCGAGCAGCAGTCACTGTCGTGCTACATGCCGTCGATAAGTCATGTCCACTGAACTGTAGGCAGTACCGAAATGACGACTCTTTGGCAGCTAAGTGCGGTTTCCGGCGAGACTAGATGTGCGGCCTAGAGGCATGACTGACGTACGCGTACACGCCGCGAGACACAAGTAACTTCACGAAATATAAATATTTAGGTGGAAGGTCTCTTACAAATTTTACGTGATTTACAGTGAAAGATATATTTTAGAAGATTTAAAGCAATTTGAAACTGAAAAAGCTATGGGTACGGTATTGAACAAAATGAAAATGTATTCTAGAAAAAAATACGGAATAAGTAGAAGGTCGTGCATTCCATGCCTTACGCTGCCTGAACCGTCATGGATAGACCCCAAGTGTAAGCGTACGAAAAGTAGAGCGGTTCATGCTCTACAAAAAGTCTGCGAGGGTATATACGTATCTCCAACCATTTGACCTTTAGAGCGATTTTAGTTCATAGTCGGTGGTAAAATAAACCTTCTCTTATAAATAAATAAATGGAGATTTTCCCCATATGTTACATCCAAATAAAGTGTCCAACCTCCTCTAGGACTCGTTAAGTATTAAAATAATCTTTAAAGTACATAATTTTCATGAACGGTTCGGGAGTTACGATAATTTATGTCGGATGAGTCGCTAGTTGGCCTTAAAATATCCACAAAATGATTAATTTCATATCGTACATCAAGCCTGCGACATTTCTACCGACATATTTTTCATTATCCGCAATAACGGCAGTTAATAATGATGATAAATTTTAAAATGTATGAATAATCCCTTAATGAAAATAAATATCCTATGTCCCGTCATTATCTGAAAAAGGAAAATCTGGACTAACGACAGTTAAATAGTTATGTCTCCAGTGAGGTCAGCTGCCTTAACCTGTAGCCCCAGTGCTGTTACACCGGCTAGGCATTTCCGTCTCGCAGCACCAATCGCTGCTTAGGAATCACGCGGAGCGTGCAAACTGAAGAATATCTGCAGCTTCATTCACTATTTTTGTCCTTGTGTTGCATGTTGTGCTACGAGTTACATTTGTGTCCGTGATTAAGTGTTGTACTGCGAGTTACATCGGACTACGTTCATTATGGATGCTGAACGTATGAAGCTGACTCTTCACCAAAAGATCGACATTATTCACAGATGGCAAAAATATGACTTGGCACCCTCTACGCTGTTTGGCAAAATGAAGCAGAAGGAAACAATTCTGACCGCGGAAGTGGAGTGTGGTTCTGGGGCAAAAATGTGGAAGAATTTTCGTTCTTCACCGTACGAGGAACTTCAAAACATTTTAATGAAATGGTTCGTGGAAAACGGAGTGAGAACGCTCCAATTCACAGGAACATTCTTAAACAAAAAATTCGAGAAATCGCGCTTAAGCTGGGTTGGGTCGACTCCCATGCTTCTAATGGCTAGTTTGATCGTCTTAAGGAACGGCACAATCTTTCGTTCCAAAACATGCGCGGCGAGGGTGCGGAAGTTAATGATGATACATTTGTGTACTGGAAAATGAATACGTTACCTCGACTTCTTGAAGGATATGATGCTACGGATAATATTTTAACGCCGATAAAACGGGGGTGTTTTACAATTTGCGCCCGTCCAAGACATATGCTGTTCGTGGAGAAAAATGCCACGGAGGCAAACAAGTAAAGAAAGACTGACAGCGTTGTTATGTGTTAATAGGGCGGGAGTGAAAAATTACCCCTGCAATAATCGGAAATTTTAAGAATCCAAGATGTTTCAAGAACACACCCATGTAAATACAATGTTAACAAAAGTGAGCGGATGACATCGGAGATATGCTAAGATGGGATCATCAGGAAGGAAGATAGTGCTGGTGACAGAAAAATGCCCAGCTCATCCTTCAGATACATCTCTCCTGCAGAATATCAAAGTGGTTTTCTTTCCTCCTAACTGCACTAGTAACCTGCAGCCTTTGGACCTTGGCATTATTCATTCTGTGAAAGTGAAGTACAGGAAGGCGCTGGTTCAATGAGCTATTTCTTTCCTCAAAAGAAATGAGGAAATGAAATTGAACATACTCCAAGCCATGCATATGTTTGTAGCAGCATGGCAACTAGTCACAACAGACACTATTCAAAACTGCTTTGGCCATGCAGGTTTTGGTGCCATTTCAGAAGTTTCTAATGAAGATGATACTACTGATGACATTAGCGAAGATTGGGGGGTTGTATCAAAGAACGCGAGTGCCAACACATTATAAGAATTTGTAACTTGTGATGATATCCTAACCTCAGTACCACAGATGGATGATGGAGACTTTTGTGACGATGCAAGAAAACAAAGTACCGGTACTGAAGAAGATCCAGCAGAACCAACTTTAGGGGCAGCAGTGGAGGAACTGGTTATTGTCCCCCAGTACTTCTCTTCCTTCAACATTGATGAAGATCTCATCAACAGTCTCAACCAAATTGAGAGAAAACTTTACGTGAGACATCTGGGAAAGAGGAAGCAAACTACTGTATTCGACTATTTCAGAAAGTGAAAGTTAATATGCTAATTCTCTTGGTTCTCATATTCTATTTTTCACAAATATATTTAAAATCATGTTAGGTCTCTGTTTCTTCAATTTAAAAGTGCAAGTCAGTTATACCCATTTCTCTTTTCCTTGCTGCAGGTTGTGCTCCAATGGTCCAATAAGGAATTTGTTATATCAGCTGTTTTGTAAACACTTCCTGTTATTCTTGTGTTAATTTGAGATTCTAGTATTAATATGTTCATTTATTATTTCTTTACATTACTTAAAGACATAAATGTATTATTTTTTCTTGTGATATATAGCCTATTTTCTTTGAATCCCCTTTTAAGGAAGAAATATCAAATTCCAATGAGATTCACTAAAAAGGGGTTCTACTGTATTATTACAAGTAATGAACTTCATTCCAGTTCTATATTGACTTAAATACCTAATATAAAATACTAAAAATGTAATGGTATAAAGTCTACCCATTCAATACACGTTTACTATTTGATAAAGGGTCTGTCTGAAAATAAATATAGGACATGTTTCGACCTAAGAGGTCATCATCAGCTACATAATGGAAAGAAGAAAGACATATATAAAAACAGTGATACGTAAGACATTTGAGATGAAATACAATCAACAAATGCAAAGGTAACTTATGTTTCAAATATGCATAGTTTCAATCTTAAAATACAATCAACAAATGCAATGGAAATCTGTGTTAAAATGTACACAGCTTCAATCTTTAAATACAATCAACAAATGTTTAATAGAGTTCCCTGTTTGGTTATATGTAGGATCATAGATCTTTATCTATGGTGGAGAATGATTTTGATCTTACTTTGTGTTCATTCATAGTGGAAAATCTCTTGCATTTAGCTGCATTAAAATATTCTTCGTAGAGGATTTGCAAGTTTCTCCCAGTCTGTCCAATATAACTAGTGTTGCACTGGTTACACATCAACTTGTAGACCCACGACTGCAAATGTTTGTCAAATTTGTTAAGTGTGCTTGTGTTATAGAAAAGTTTAGAAGTAGTGTGGTTAGTTCTAAAGGTGATACTGAGGTTCTGTTTTTTTTAATGTTTGAGATTTGGCATAGTTTATTGCTGTTGAATGTGAAGGCGATAAAATCAGTATTCTCTTTCTTTTGTTTTTCAAGTATGGTGGTGGGTTTACATTTTATCTTATTGCGAATTCTGCCACCAAAATTGCTATTAAACCCATTAAGGTTTGCTAAAATGTGGATGGTGTTAATTTCTTTCTTATATGCTTTCTTGGACTTAGGAATGTTCAAGGCTCTATATATCATACTACAAATTTTCAAATTTATTTTTGTGAATCCCACACTCCCCACTGCTAGATCTTTACCAAAGATTCATAAGACCAATGTTCCCATCAGGTGAATCATTACTTTCAAAAGTAGTCCGACTTACAATGTTTCTCATTTCATACAAAATTCTTGGCTAAATATTATACATTTCCCTATAGAACCTCCTTCAAAAATTCCATAGAATTCAGTAGCATCACAAATAAACTTAAATCCAAATCACACTATGCACTCGTTCGAAATTACTAATATGTGAACTAACTTTTTATTTCAATATTAAAATTTACATTTCAAGCATTTCAGGAGAGAGTATATAAAACTGATATAGCTGATTGATTAATAACAAAATAAAATGTCCGATTCAATGTCCATGGCTCACTAAAATATGTTTGGAACCCATCATATAATATACACAAATAATGTCTACAGGAACTCGGTGCTCATCACTTTCATCTTCATTCAGGCATTAATTTACTCTGGGTGACACAGTGCCACGACAAGGTTATGAAACCAGGGAATTAACAAGGCACCTGAAAGCGGTCCACTGTTCACCCACCCATTCTCTCGTGACCCCTTAAAGGCCTAAGTGGGATGGGGGATAGGTGGAGGGGCCCGCCCATTCATTTGTCCTAAGACTGTAAATATTAGCTGGACCCTTCCAGAGCACTGGACACACAGCCTTAATTAACCTAGCTGTTAGATCGCGACACTGTTACCACCCTCAATTCTCTCACCCATGATAGCTTATAAAGCACAATAAGATATATACCACCGAGCTCGATAGCTGCAGTCGCTTAAGTGCGGCCAGTATCCAGTAATCGGGATATAGTGGGTTCGAGCCCCACTGTCGGCAGCCCTCAAGATGGTTTTCCGTCGTTTCCCATTTTCACACCAGGCAAATGCTGGGGCTGTACCTTAATTAAGGCCACGGTCGCTTCCTTCCAATTCCCAGGCCTTTCCTATCCCATCGTCGCCATAAGACATATCTGTGTCGGTGCGACGTAAAGCAAATAACAAAAAAATGTATACCTAATAATACAATGAAAGGAAATGTAAGTACTGAACACTGGTTGTTAATATATTGTCATCTGTAACAATTCATAATCACCTGCTCATGCTCTCACACATCCATTCATCTTGGAATCATTTCACAAGTGCAATAGGCATATATTCAAAACACACTTACAGCCAGGCGTTCTTCACTCGCACATCATTCATCCATCTAACATTCGTACCCACTACCGTTCATTCACTCGTGTCGACAAGCATTTCTACATGCACACCCTAAAATATATTACAGTTATACACTGCTACATGTAATAAAGAATAGGGGAACAATACATTCATAACGATTAACACCACTAACAGACTGTTGCGCACTGCACTTACATTTACTATTTTGGTGCACTACACAACACTCGCACTGAGCACTGCTGCACTACGCCGCCCGCCTAGGTGTACTGGCGGTGTCCGGTGATGTATTCCACTTAAAGGTCACGTGACCATCAAATCGTGTCCGAGGCACAGAAGTTCGCCATTACTTTAGTGTAACTCTTGGCGATGCCCAAGCAGTAGGTGGACTTAGTGCTGCCGGAGTCCCAGGTGTCGAGTGAGCCCACTACGAAGGCTTCCAAGTTCACCTTGCACCCAGCGTTGCGCAGGATGGAGGCAGTAGGCTCGTACTTTTGGATTTTGTTCTCACGAGCCTTCTGCAGAAAGTGGTAGCCATCCTCGAACGGGATAGTGACATCGACGATGGTGATGGTACTGTTCACGTCGTTGACGACCACAAAGTCCGAGCTAAAGGACTTAACTCCGGCGGTGACGGTGTTGGATGCGTTGGCCCCTATAAGTTGGTCAAAGGGGACCTGCTGGTTTTTCCTGACGGACACAGATTTGGCGGGGACATCTTTTGCCACTCGGTCAAGGACCGAATCATGGCGCCTCTGGATGGTGGCGAGGTGGGGTCGGCAGTAGTTGAAGTCGTACACCGTCGTCTCTTCATGTGCGCCGCACTTGCGACGAAGGCATTGTTGCCCTTAATAAAAATATAAATGGTCCGTTATTGGACATTATAAATTTTCCGGCCAACGTGCTAGGTACCAACTGATGAGCCCAACTTAGCACACGGGGGCGAAATGCTGGCAACCAGGAATGAGTTAGCTGGAAAATGTATAATCTCCAATAACGGACCATTTATATTGGTATTATAAATTTGCACATTCGGGACAAATATTTCAGGTTCCCTATGGGAATCAACATCTATATCATTGTTGCCCTTATCAAACCTCCGGCAACCGATGAGACGGAACAGTCCAAGGCGGGCCCGGTGGATGAATCTCCAGTCAGCGAATCTTGCATACCTTCCGGACTGCAGGAAGTGATTTGATGCTGTGTTCCGGGAAGAGGACTGGAAGACCTTGCCTTGATCGGGATTCTGATTCAGCTTGGCCTTATAGTGCTCCGTCAGGCAGTTTCGAAGCAGCCCTGCCATGTCACGGCGCGATCCTTTATCGGTAATCGAGGTGTTGGCGTTGCGATTAGGAAGGTGTAGTTCTCACCTCTATACGGTTTCAGCCCATCCCAATCGTAGTCCTGGTATACGTGCTTGAAGTTGACGCGTAGCAGATCTCAATTAAGACCACATAGTTACCACGTCCCCGGAGTCACGGTTAAAAGGCTCAACCATTGAGCGACAGAGTTACGTGGCGATGTCGTCCTAAGTGGATTCCCTCCCCGTCTTCTTCCCACTCGTCCGACGATGTCAGCAGCCTGAATGCGTGGTTTACAGCTGCAAGGTTAGACACGTCGGCTAATAGCGCATGGGCACGTAGACTATCTCCGCGCTGGCATGCTGCGAGGGGTTCAGAGCGTTCTTGGCGCCTGTCTCAATCTTCCTGTCCAATTGGGCGAACGGTGTCTTCTTCACTCTCGCAGTCTGGAGCGTGTGCTAGAGTTGTAGGATGGTGAAAGTCCGTACAGCATCGAGCTTTAGCCACGGGTCTAGGAGGCCATCAAAAATGGCGTCGACCTCCTGTCCAATCCGTAGCATGGCATCGTTGGGTGTCTGAACAATCCTTAGTCCAGTGGGGACAATAAGAATTGGTAGGCGTTGAGCCACACCCTCCCTAACTAAAGGACACACATAGTGAATCACGACCATCGTAAGGAAACAAATTTGCCGTGGATCCCCGATCACGAAGGGCGAAGTACACAGCCCTGAGCTGAAAATGTTATTCTCCTCAAACAATTAAAGCTAACAACTAACACTACTACGAGTAAAAATCCTTATAAATGATAGATGAGGATTTATAGTAATGTAACGTAAACCAAGGGATTAATTAGATGAAATAACCAGTAATAATAACAAGGTAATACATACATATTCGGCGTCAGCCCAAAAGATAATCGTACCAAGGTCTCGTGACCTCATCTTTTCTTACATGCATAGGGCAGAGTTACTCTTGAGATGATAGCAGTTATTCCACCACTGACCTCGCTACTAAAAACTGCGAGCTGAATCATTAACTCAATCTTTATTCAATATTTCCTTCGGCGAGGAATAGAAACGCAATTTCAAGCGTGGGAGTCATTTTCAATATCCACACTTTTTTTAACAATCCCCTCTCATATCGATTCCCACACACCAAGGAGCAGATAAAATAATAAAGTGATTAAATCAGAAAACTGCCGGACCAAGGAAATAATCCACGAGGGGCAAAGACAATGCTCCATGGAGCAATGAACGCAAAGCAAAACAATAACAGAAAACATGGACCTGAACACGGCCATGAAAGAAATAAACCAACATGGCGAGCTCCAGGTCGTAAACAACTAGGATGCACATCATACAAAATAAAGACTTCGCACCCAGGAGAAAAAGAGGCGCGATAGGGAACAAATAGGCATAAATTCAACAGACCGATACGTCATCTTAGCACTCAGCTCATTCAACTACACATTCATTCAATCACGCGATCCTTTTGCCCCCAAAGGCAAATAATTCCGGCAGATTGGTGCGAGTAAATAAAATCAAGGCAACTCGTAGAGTGCAGTTCAACATTTCATCAATAAGGTCTCACGTCAATAGTAGATATATAGCCCACCTAGGGCAAATGACAGTAGGACGTTTGTGACCCCACGGTCACGTGTAGATCGATCACCTACATACTGCGTACGGCTAGAATAGACCTTCTGGCCGACACACAGACCATACCTCCAAATAATGGCAAAATGTTTCATCGAGAAATTCATTTGAAATAATCAGAGACCAGATTTTGACGCACCACAATCACCTACACAACTCATACACATGCCATTCTCGCCTCGAGTACCGAGATGGACTTCGGTCGCCCATAATAAAAATAAAGATAATACATCAAATAAATTTAAAACGTTACATTACCGTCAATATCATTCATCGAAGCATGCAAATGATGCAGCAGTTTTGCATAGTTTTAAACTTATAAAACCACCATAAGAAAAGCAAAAACGCCGCTCCTGTGTGTGTGTGATACATCTCTTCATTCCCCAGCATAAACAACCCAACATTTACTTCAAGGAGAAGATATTAAAAAGGTCTCGCCGAGAAAAGATCCTTCACGCTCGCGACAGAGGGAGCTGCCCTCTGTCGACAGAAGGTTGAAATACAATAACTATTGGAACAGCCAGATACCTACTCATGGAGACATCGGTATAATAACATTAGAAACCATGCTAAATTAGCATGTTTCAGCGTCGTCCGCGCAAAGACCCGTCATGGTTCCCCTGGAGATGGTGAATTCCGTCCTGAGGGCGGCCTCCTTCTTCACGTGCAATGATGCCAAGACGGCGTGTTGCCCATATTCTTCAGTGGGTTCTTTATTTCTGCCTCCAACTGGGCCACAAGGGCAATGCCTTCGGTAAAGGCCAGAACGGAGACAGTTCGTCGTCTGATGCGGTATCCTTCGGTGGAAGTTGGGATACGCAGGAGGTACTCCATAACTAGGTTGAAGTGGATGGACGAGAGCGGGCATCCGTGCCGCAATCCCGCGTTGAAGGGGATGGGCTGTGTCTCCCCCGTCATGGATCGGATCCCTGTGATGTTGTTATACAATTCCTTGACGATTCTTGTGAAGTGAGGACCTGGGTTGACGTCGTTCAGTGCCATGATGAGGATGGAGTGTGGCACTGAACCGAAGGCGTTGGCTAGGTCAAGCCAAGCTCTTACCAGTTTTTCCCCGATCTTCTGGCGTCCACCAGGATCTCTTGGAGGATGAAGTTGTGCACAAGGCACCTCTCCAAAGGCATGAACCTCTTCTGGGCTTTGGATATGATGTTATTATCCGCGGCGATACTTCCTAGCCTCGCTGCTAGAATGGCGCAGGACCGTTTCCCAATAGTGTTGGAGAGAGCGATGGGCCTCCAGTTAATCACGTCATCTGATCAACTTCTTGAAGAGCAGCACCGCCCTGCTCTCCTTCCAGGAAGACGGGACCTTCGGGAACTTTAGAGACGTGTTGTAGATGTATGACAGAAGAACTCCATTCTTATCGATCTGACGCCAGTCGGATTACGAGATGGTGTCGGGACCAGGTGAGGTGTTTGGTGCACTTAGACATCTTGGCGGCCACTCCTTCCGGCAAGATGTTGACAATGGTAATGGAGTCCTCGATTCTCGGTAGCCTGGGTGTTTTCTCGGGTGCATCAGTGGTACTGCAGCCATCCGTGGCCCGTTGAATTCCCATGAAGTTCGTCTCCAGCTCTTCTGTGGGGGCCGTGCAAAAAGGTGGATTCTGCTTCGAGGAGCTGCCTCATTGCTTTCCTCCGATCAACACGGCAGAGGCGCTGAATTCCGGCGACCTCTTTCGGGTCGAATTGCAGCATCCCTCGGCGTCTGCGCTGGAGTGTTTCACCTCGAGGCTTCCCTGTGCCCTTGGCACTCTTCCACTCATTCGCAGCAGTTTGGCGTTCAGTTCTCTTACTGCGGACGACCTCAGTTAGTTCGGTACAGGTGCATTCGAAGACTTCCCACTCTGTAGCGCTCTTGAAATTCTCCAGCGGTTCCTCCTGGAATTCGGTGAGTTTCGATGGGCCAGTCAAGGTGTTGGCATTACTGGCCTGGCTGGGAGGTTGGTCTGCACGACTGACGTCTAGGTTGTCGCTGTCTGGTCCATGGGGGACGCCAGATCCGGTGTCGTATACAATCGGGACCGTCAGGATTGTCATAGTCGTTGTCATCCCCTGTGGGTATCGGCGAGGCTCGCTCGGTGATGAGTCCCGGGGCGCTGAAGTATTGCCAGCGCAGGTGGTAGGCAGGGGTGATGAGGCCTTGGTCTCCAAGAAGCCGCCTTTGTCCCGCATGGGTGCCTGGTTGGAGCCAGTGGGTTATTCGTCGGCAGGTGTCGGTGCGGTCTGTGTTCCTGAAGACCCATCTGCGTCCCAGATAGGAGCCTCTACGGAGCAGGTAGGGCGTACATTGGCGAGCTGGCCATCTCTGGCATGGTGTTCGGGGGGCTAGTAGACTCTGCTTCAGATGGTGAGGTGCTTTTGCCTGGGGGTGGCGGTAGAGTTTTGGCAGGGATTAGCAGGCCAGGATTCAGGGTGTCAAGGATGTTTAGATTGATCTCGGGAAGGATTTGTATTCGGGAAGGGGTACCAGGCGTTGCAGTTCCAGTTGCGATACTGCCGTGGATGGTGAGGCGACATCTCAGTGGGGTGTCTGCTTCCAGAGGCTCGCCTTGGTGTTTTTCCTCTCCAGTGCTTCCCGGCCAGCTTCTTAACATAGCAGTTCTTGCTGGTTTCGAACCGCTGACTGCAGCATTCAAACACCACGTCCAGTTCACTGCCCTTCTCCACGTGGAACTTACGCGTGTGTTTAATGAAGTCGTCATACTGCTTGAAGGAACACGGCGGCGCAGTACAGATCTGGCATGGTCACTTCTCCTTGGTGAATAACTCAATGTGTAGAATACCAGTGCGCTGGCCTCTTCTACCTGGAACAGGCAAAAATATAGCAGCCTCCATATTAAGGGTGTTTAAGTAGGATGCCCAGGGGCTGTTGAGACTTCGTCTGTCTGTAGGGCTAGGGAGCACCGCAGTTCCTGCCCCTCAGGGCAACCACTCAAATTATTGCCGGAGGTGAAACCATTAAACTAGTTAAAGATAACCTAAACAAATCATATATTTTAGCCCTGAACTGTGTTGGGTGTGGCATATTTTTTTTGTGGATTGTCACCTTAATTTTGGGAACTGAATTGAATTATCCTTGGGCTTGTGGATTATTACCAGTGGAAATGAAGTTGTAACTTGGAAGGCCATATGATTTGATTTAATACTTTCCTTAATTTAATGTCATCCTTGAATATTTTCCTACATTTAAATTTGTTCTTTGATCTCATTTAAAACTTGTTCGGTTATATCTTACTATTGAGTTTTTTATATCATTGCAGATTTGTGTAATTTTCTAACACCTCTTTTTTGTGATAATTTTTCTATTCTTTTCATACTTTTATTCCCCTCCTGTTCATCAAACCTGTGACCCATTTGAAGAAAAGGTAAGTCCTAGTGCCACGGATTATAGTCTGGGATTATTTTGTTGAATTTATAATGTATTGTGGGTACCCGCCTAACTAAACAGTTATAATTACCTCATTTATGCATTTTAATTTAAAATCATGTCATTCTGATGAATATTTCCTTTTCTTCATGTTAAATTTTTGTTATCTCATGAGTTGTTATTAATATCTATTTCATTCCCTATTTAAGTTTTCTTTGAGTAGATAGTCACAACATGTACTTTGGATACATCCGTTCTTGTATTTGCTTTTTCAGCTTATTTCACATGGACCTTTCTGGAGTATTTTGTGGTAATTTTTGTGATTGTTTTGCATTTGAAAGATTTGTTCTTATCTGTTTTATTTGTTCTGTCCGGTCCATTTATTTGACCTGTACCCTCTAATGATGTTTTAATCAGGAGCGTGGCATCACTAAAAGGGGTGAAACCGCCATGGCAATACCGCAATAACCATATTTGTGTCGGGCTATCCCCAGTAGTATCGTCATTTGAAGCATGTAATAACTAAAGCATATGTGTTTTCTACAATTTTGCATTTTCCAGAGTATTTTTGGTATGGTCTAATATTGTTTTTCAACAGTGTGCACGAGTTACATGACCATACTGGCATGTCACCTGAAACCCCAGGTAATGTACCTAGTATCTCAGGTACAGCAAGTAATATTCATAATTATAAGTTTTGAAGGAAATATTACAATGTAACAGCAAGTAATATTCATAATTATAAGTTTTGAAGGAAATATTACAATGTATTTCAATACTGTATAATAGTCATAGGCTGATTCAGGAAGTAATGTCACAATTGTATTTGTCACTGGGTTGGTCATCCAAAGTAAATCCAGTGACACACACATGAGCGGAAGATTCTTGATGATGACTCGCTGTTAGTCATGAGCAATTGAGTGTATTGTAATCTCGGGGTGCGCCCTGAACTTTGCTCGCTACTTCATTATAAAAGAGCCTGTGTCCCAGGCTCACCAGTTTCACTTAATCATCTACACGCTGCAAGGTAGGACTCTGCCAGTCCGTCACCAAGAATCGAACTCTGCATTAACATCAGCATTGAGAGTAGATTATGAGCAACTGTTTAACTTATTCAATCTTCAATAAAAGTCAAGTTATTTTAAACCTGCTACCAACAAGTCTAGTTATTTCTGAAAGAGTAGCCTACAGCAAGCGGTAACGAATCCGTGACCTTAGTGGTTTAACATTAACACTATTTGAAGGTTCTACATTCCAAGTATAAACCGCTAAAACATAACTCACGTAGGTGATATTTTAAATTTGCAAAAGAAAGCTATTCGCATATTACAGTTATCAGTTTCACTGGTTTCCGTATTGAAGTGGGATTACAGTAAATTAAAATTCTTTCAATGTCCACCTATTCAATACAATGATATTTTATTGTGATTCAATCACATGTCAAATGGTACTAGTTTGGGCATCTATGTGCTATCATCAGCCTTACGTACAAATTAAACAATTATATACATATGCTTAAAATATCATAAAATACATTACTGTAATGATACATGAGATAAGTTAAAATTATGTTACAATTGATTGCTGTAACATAAAATTCTTAAAATTCCGGCTATTCGTTATATAGTCCAGTCTGTGTACATCCGTGATAAGTGAATTTGTGCTGTTTTATGCTGTCTATATGGGTGACACTTATTCCCTTGATATTAGGTGGTTCCGGGGAAGTTTAGTTTGATCATGTAAGATCGTGATATAAATAGAGATGAATTCCCACTTCAATGTAAACCTGAAGAAGAAATTAGCCAACTTAGACATTGGAAGCAATGTATGGAAGTTACTAGAATCATTAAATGATGATTGACTCACCTTGAACAGCATGATGAACGTGTTTGTTACACAGCCGAAGCCGGACGATGTGTGTGTGATAGGTAAGGTAGGCAGTGGTAAAGGAGGCGAGGGAATGGAACTAGGGCGGGGCAGAAGGATGGTGGTAGTGGGGGTAATTGACGGGAGTGTGTGTTACGGATTACTTGGATAATCGAACTGTTTTTCGATAGTTTGGTATTTTTAAGCCAAATGATTAAAAGATCGAAAAGGATATTGGGTTTCTCGTAAATTTCGTTTAAATTATAATTGGGGTTGAAGTACTGATCACAGTTAATGTAACAACTATCAATAATATTCATGATGAATCCCTTACTTGCTGTTTGGAGAATTTCCATATCTTGTTCAATGTCGGTAAATTTGTAATTAGTGTCATGCATATGTTGACCCATGGCGGAGAACTTACTGTGCCTTATCGCGTTGACATGTTCTGAATATCTAATCATAAAATTACGACCTGTTTGACCCACGTAAAAGATGCTGCATTCGTTATATTTCAGTCTGTATATTCCAGATTTGGAGTAAATATTGGGGGTATTGATTGATGTAGAGTTGTGTACAATTTCGGAGGTTCTATTGTCAGTTTTGAATAAAATTCTTACATTGTGTTTCCGGAAAAGGTTGGTGATTTTGTGGACGTCGTTATTGTAAGTGATGGCGGTTGAAATAGATTTTTCTTTTGCTTTTATGAGTTTGGTTTGTTGATTATTTGTTTTATAAACGGCCTGTTGTACCCACTGAACTTGGCAATTGCCCCTATGGTGTTAAGTTCTTTATTAGTATCTTTCTTTGTCATGCATTAGGGGATGTATGGAATCTTTGTGGATCGTGTTAGCAGTTTGTGTATGTTTCCTGTAGATTTTGTAAGACAAACCAGAGATATTTCTGGTAATGGTTATATCTAGAAAATTGATTGTTTTATTTATTTCTGACTAGTGTGAATTTAATGTATGGATCAATACTATTCAAGTCTTGAATAGTGGAGTCCGCTTTCTTGATTAATTCATCCATAATGACGAATGTGTCGTCCACATATCTAGACCATATGAGAATATTTGAAAAGTTATTGTTGATTTTGTGTGTTGTAAGTTATCTAAATAGATATTAGCCAAAATTACTGAAGAAGGTAATCCCATCGCCAGTCCATTCTGTTGATAGATAATTTTGTCGAAAACAAAGAAGTTATTGTTGATGACCAGTTTTAGAAGCTGAATGAAATCTTGTACTTCTAGTTTGCTGAGAGAACTGTATTTACTTAAATTATTTTCAATGAGTTTTGGAAGTTTAGAAATTGGTATGCTCGGATACATATTTTCTATGTCAAATGAGTGGAGGGAGTGGTTAGGTTGTAGGTTAAATGCCTTTAATTTCTCAATGATTTCGGTAGAGTTTTTAATGGATTTATTGCAAAGTGATAATTTTGGTTAGGAAACTTTGGATGAATTGGGATGCTTAGTAGAGTGGACTGGGTCTATAGTTGATAATAGGCCGGATAGGAATATTAGGTTTGTGAATTTTTGGAAGGGCTTTAACTGTAGGAAGGCCTGGATTCATGATTACTAGTTTAGATTTTTCATGGTCTGAAAAAAGAAATGATAAGTTCTTTAAAGTTTGTTTTAGTTGTCTCTGGATTTTTTGGGCAGGGTCTTTCTTGATTATTTTAAATGTGTTGCTATTGAAAAATTCTTTAGTTTTGGATACATACTCAGTTTTATTCATTAAGACAGTAGCTTTACCTTTAACTGCCTTTGTGATTATTAAGTCAGTATGTTTTATTTCTTTTCTAAGTTCTATTATTTTTTGACAGAGCTCGATAGCTCCAGTCGCTTAATTGCGACCAGTGTCCAGTATTCGGGAGAAAGTGTGTTCGAACCCCACTGTCGGCAGCCCTGAAAATGGTTTTACGTGGTTTCTCATTTTCACACCAGGCAAATGCTGGGGCTGTACCTAATTAAGGCCACGGCCGCTTCGTTCCGACTCCTAGCTCCGTCCTGTCCCATCGTCGCCATAAGACCTCTCTGTGTAGGTGCGACATAAAGCAACTTGCAAAAATGATTTGTTTTTGTTCAGAGATAAAATTGTCATCATTAGAGTTAGTTGAAATGGTTTTTCTGCTTACGTTCTTAGCTGTGTACATCTTATCTAGTTTTCTTTTTATTTCAAACCTAATTTCGTCTCGTTTCTCTAAAGGCATTTTATTCAATGTGTCTTCTGATTCTATAATTATGTTAGTCATTATATTTATTTTATTCATGTTAGGCCAGTTTTGGCTAGGGCCCTTTGGTAGTATGGCGATTTCTTCCTTATTAAGGTTTACATTGGAAAGGTTAACCAGAGGGGGATGAAATTTCTCGATTATGCTTTTTGTCAAATTGATTTCTTTGGGTTGATTTTGAAGTGAAAACGTATGCTTTTCTTTTTCAAAGTGTTTAATCTTCAATCTAAAGTAAGCTGTTTTTGTGAAAGAATATCAAACAATTTGTTGTCAATTTGATTTTTAAATATGTCCCATTGTGCTCTAGAAAACAGATGAGCTGCTTCAACGCGAGTTTCATACAATTTGTTATTTAAGAAAGATTTTTCTTTTGTAAAAAAATGTAATTTTTCAGCCAAATTTTGTTTTTCTTGCTGAGTTTTGATCAAATGTTGTGTATAACGATGTTTTTAATCGTTCCTTTCAAAAAATTAGGTGTTAAATCATTGCTTCAGGAAATTGATAACTTTGTCTAATTTTGCAACTTTAATTTTTAGGCCTGGTAGGCCGTTTCACTTATAGTTATGAATTTCATTGGGTTCTGTATTGAAGTGGGATTACAGTAAATTAAAAGTCTTTCAAGGTTTACCTATTAATTAAAAAAGGCATTTTATTGTGATTCAATCACATGTCAAATGGTACTAGTTTTGGCATCTATGTGCCATCATCAGCCTTAGGTACAAATTAAACAATTATATACATATGCCTAAAATATTGCTGGCATTCGCCTTACAGCCACTGTAAACGACTATTAATTGAGCTGTGTATCTTAACAATAATCAATTTATATGTATATAATCTTCTGATATATATATATATATGAAGAGCAAGCCCAGAAATGATTTGCCAGGATGTCAGAACACCATGCACATCTATGGTACAAGGTCGTATTATCATCTCGGTATGCCATGGTATATATTACAGAAAATTTAAAAATGTCATATATATTCAAGAATTCTATGGCACTCCATTGCCAAGAGCATTGAAGAGGACTGGAGTGGTCTACAATAATTTTGAGTGTTAATTCCTAGGTTTCTATATCTTCAGAAGAGGTAATGTCTTCGACAGTATTTGTTTAAATGTAATATATCTAGTTATCTAAATGTACTATGTATAACTCGATTCATCAATGATATCTTTAACAATTTTTATTGTTGTTCTGATATCATATGAATGTCCACTGCACATTGAACTGGATGAGAATCCCCTGCCAGATGCTACCAGGATTCACAGCACTGACTGAGTGCATTGATGGACAACATCACTGCACTGCTGATGTACTTTTTTACAATGTTATAATTAATTTTTTATTACTCGCATATCTGTCAATTTACTGGAGTATAAATGTGTAGTTTCTACAGGACATACATTTTTTTAATACATAAGTGCATCCATTACCATGCAAGATATTTTCAGGTGTCTATAGTTTTAGGTGTCCAGAAGACTGAAACTCACCATGTACTGGGTTATAATCCAACCAGAATATCTCGAAAAGGATCCTTGGCACGGCTCATGATAAGAAGAGTGGCGCATCAGGACCAACGAAGAAGTCTTTGCTCTGTATGGTGACCTTGCTTGAGATAGTTGCAAAGGCCAAAATGAGGACACTTCAGTCACATCATAAATATAGACCAGGACTGAGCAACAAAGACCAACATCCTGGTGGCCAACAAAGATGGGGAGACCAAGGACAATATGGTTGGGCGTGTTGAGAGATTTGAAGTTGTTAGGGATCCAGGGCTGAAATAGGAGAGCTGTGGACAAAAGGGACTGGGCAAGTGCTACTGAAGAGGTCAGGGTCCTTCATGGGCTGTAGCACCAGGAGAATGACAGTGAGTGAGAATTTAGTTTTAATGTTGGTATAAGCTTGTTTAGCTTATATGGATATCTCTATATATTAAAGCAATATGACAAAGGATATTGCACTTGTTTTTGGTTGCCTAATGATTCAATGAGTCAATTAATATGCATTTTCTTCACTCATCTCACTGCGGTGCATCAAGAGATGAGCATGGAGAACAACTTCAACAACACATTTCAGCAATGAAAAGAAGAAATCAGTGCAAGTGGAATTGATCTGTGAATGCAGACTACGGTTAAATTATAAGAGTTGCCCTGGATTTTTATGAATTTTTCAGGTAGTTTGTAAGTTCATTTATTCAAAATTACTTTCAGCAGACTATAACCTATCAATGATATATTAGTCGAGTTGAAACTGGGAAAAAGGCTTTAGATATCACAAGAGATACCCTAGAGGCAGACTACCAACTAAAATAATATTTGAACAGAAACAATCCAGTGAATACATATAATATATATATATATTTTTTGCTATTTGCTTTAAGGCGCATTAACACAGATATATATTATGGCGATGATGGGATAGGAAAGCCCTAGGAATTGGAAGGAAGAGGCCGTGGCCTTACGCTACAGCCTAGTGTGAAAATGGGAAACCATTTGCAGGGTTGCCGACAATGGGGTTCGAACACACTATCTCCCGATTACTGGCCGCACTTAAGCGACTGCAGCTATCGAGCTCGGTAATATATATACTGATAAGAGTGTATAAGGAAGAGTTCAATACACAAATATTTAAAGTAAAGAGCTAATAACAATGTTTGGACATATCCATGTTCTTTGCCCTGTATTTACTAGGAATCTATTTTCGTTAACCAGTGTAATGATTGCTGTTTTTAGAGGCCTAGTAAGCAGGTCATCTGCTAATTTTATATTCAAATTTGGAATTATACTAAGGCAGGTCCCTCTCGTGTGATAAGTTGTGTCTCTTAAGGTGGAAACCCCTAGTAAATGCCTTGCCACACAGGGTACAAACGTGCCGCCGTTCCCCTAAATGGAGTAGCATATGTCTCTTAAGGTCGAACGACAATCGAAAAGATTTTCCGCACGTAGTACAGTTAAACGGGCGCTCTGTAGTGTGTCGAGCAGTGTGGTTCAAAAGGGTGGCTTTACTTTTAAAGGATTTGTTGCACAGAGTACAAGAATGTGGGCGATCTTGAGAGTGCAGTATAAAATGCCTAGCAAGACTAGCGCGCACATTGAATACCCTACCACAGATACTACAACCAAATGTATGATCCTCAGGTCCATCATTGACACACTTGTGCCTTTCATGGTCCAAACGGCTCTTAAATGTCTCTAGACAGATAGAACATTTGTACGGGCGTAGCACCGCATGGAGCCTCATATGTTTACAATAACTGTAGTTTCTTGTGAATGCTTTATTACATATAGTACAAAAATATGGCCATTTTCCATTGTGACTAACAGTATGATTACTTAGTTCTTTAGCCTCTTTGAAAGTTATTTTGCAGACATTACAAACATAAGGCCTATCCACTCCATGTTTCATCAACATATGTTTCTGGAAGCCAAACTTACGAGTGTACACTTTATTACACTTAAAACAATTGTATGGCCAATCCTCTGCATGATCAATACTGTGTTTCTTCAGATCTATCAGGGATTTGAGAGATTCCTTACACACTGGACATGGCTGAATACTTGATTTCTTTTCTCCTGGTCTCTGGTGTGTAAGATCTAAGTTTTCTTCCTCATGCAAATTACTAGTAAGAGGAGTATCTTCAACTATGACACGCCGGAGTTCGGTTAAATGTTCACTAGTATAAGTTTGGCTGGTAGAAGTCTGACACAAAGTAGTACACCCATAAGTCCTGTCAATAAGTAAAGGTTTAGTCTCTTCAGTTAGTAATTCCTTAACTTCTGATGATGACACTCCTCTGAAAATAAAATAGAAAGGAATTAACATGCAAGTTTAAAGTTTCATATTCCTTCAATCTACTTATGTGGTGCTACAAAGAATTTCAGAGAATGTTCTCATAAAAACAAAAATACTTATGTTAATGCATAATTTCCACCATTAACTTCAAAGTAGTTTCCCTAGACTTGAATACAGTTATTCCAGCAATTTTCCCAACTTTGGAAGCACTCATAGAAATCTTGCAGCTTCAACGTGCCCAGCACCTCCACTGATTCTGTTTGGAATTCTTCAATGGAGTCACAACACCACTCTTTCATGCAGAGTTTCAATTGGGAGCTGCATAAATGGTTGCCATGTTGATTTTTTGTTAGGAAGTCCCTCACATTAAGCAAGGTGTATGCAAGTGTAATGCCATTGTTCAGTAACCAGTCCCCATTGTTCCATACATCAGGTCGTTTGCATCTCACATGTTCTATCAATCACACCACACCCACTTCCTGACCATTTAAGGAGTGCACATGATTGTGCTTAATTTAAATAGTCTTGTATTCCACAGACTCCTAGCCATCTAGGAAAATACTTAAACACTTGTAAGTTTGGCTTCCAGAAATATATGTTGATGAAACTTGCAGTGGATAGGCTTTATGTTTGTAATGTCTGTAAGTAAGCTTGGTTAGATATGACTTCTTTTGTATTCAATGAGTTCCAGTTAAAATTTAAGTGAACAAGAAGCAATATTGAAAGCAGATTCTTTGCTCCTTAGCATAAGCCATTTCAAAATTTGCAGTAGGACAAGGACAAATAATAAAGAAAAGCACCTAAACTCTAAAAACACATGTATTTACAAGGGTGGCTATTGGAAGATTAAAGATTTCTTTATAATATTTGGAGCAAGGATGTCTCTGAGAGAAACAGAGTGATATACAGGACATACTATGAACCTACTGTGACCAGGATACAGGCAAGTGAAATGAAATTTCTGAGAAGCACGAAAGGAGTAAAAAGAATGCGTAAGATGAGGAAAGAGAAGGTTAGGGACATAGTGAAAGAAGAGCCACTACAGAACAGGGTAGAGGCATCTAGACTTAGATGGGATAGACACATGAAGAGAACAATAAAAGAAATGATACCCAGGAGGATGCATGAAATACAGATAACAGGAAAACGACCAAGAGGAAGACGAATAGACAGGTGGATAATAGGAGTGAAAGAGTGTGTACAGAGAGGAGGAGACGACTGGGTAAGAATGAAGAGGGAGAAGTGATGGGAAAACAAGAAGAGATAGAGAGCTTTATGTTCCAAGCAGACCTGGCTAACAGCTGCAAACTGCATATGACGGTGATGATGATGTTTAATATGGTCATGGACAAAACTGTAAAGGAAACAAAGGAAGCCTAAGAAGAAAAAGAGATGACGATACTGCTATCTGCAGAAGATAATGAGATCTGGAGAAAGAACAGCAAATAAGTGCAACAACAAAAACTGGATGTACTGAACGAAAAAATTGAGAAGTATGGCATGAGAATCAGTACAGAGAAAAGCAAGACTAAGAAGATACAAGAGGGGAAAGGCAGGGAAAGGGTACTATGAACATTGGAAGTCAGAGTCTGGAAATTGTGGATAGCTTTAAATACCTAGGAAGTATATTGATTCAAAATGCTACGGTGGACATGGATATTAGCAGGAGGGTACAGCAGGGTAATGCATTCTACCAAAGTGGAAGAAAACTTACTTGGAGCCAAGAAGTACCAAGGAAAAGTAAATAGATAATGTACAAAATGTATTAAGTACCCATACTGAATTATGCAGGTGAGACTTGAACTTCGATTAGCAGGCAAGAGAGTAGAATTCAAGCCAGTGAGATGACATTCCTAAGAAGTATGACAGGAAAGACAGAGTGAGAAATGAAGATGTTAGGAAGAAAGTTGGAATAGGAAAGCTAATCGAGAGAGTTGAAAAGAATAAACTAAGGTGGTTTGGACATGTAAAGAGGATGCAGAAGAATAGAATTCCAAGATAGACATGGGAGGCAAAAAGCGAGGGCAAGAGAGCAAGAGGAAGACCTAGAACAAGGTAGACTAAACAGTGAAGAGCAGCATAAGAAGATAAAATTTAGACTGGGACAAGATCATGGAAGAGGAGTCGTGGAAGGAAAGAGGAAGATGGAGAAATGCCATAAATACCCCAACCCAGCAGGAACTGGATAAGGGGAAATGATGATAAAGAATAGATTTTCATGAATGGTGGCCATCCCTGCTCACAGAGGCTGTCATCAATGAAAATGAAACACTTTTTAGAAGTCAGAAACAACCATTTGCAGCCATGAAATTTAAACAGTTCCTATAACAGCAACCAAACTGGACCAGCTCAAGCATCTATCTTCATAGACTCCCCAGTGATGCATAATTTTTTTCTGGGAAAACAAAATATTGTAATGAGCCCTGCAATTCCTTGTGAGTAGCCATATAAGGACGTGTCCATGACCTTCAAGAAGCTGCAGAGCATTAGAAAAATCATCTAATGTATTCCATATGAAGGACTAGATTTCTATGTTGGGTTGCTGGAAGCGGCTAAATACAGCAAATGAAAGGGGATCCTTGTAATGTTCAATGTCAGGAGTGGTGTTGTAAATTATATTTGTACTGGATGTAGTACATGGTGTTTTATTACAAATATATTTTAAAACAAAATATCATATGAAATATTCATTACAAATGTCTTTATGTGATATTTAACTGACCAAGGAGCTGAATGGAATTACATCGCTTTTACAAAACAGATTTTGATAGTTGTTGATTAAATTAACATAGACTCTCCACAAACACAAATGTAACATGAATAGATACTTCATAATATAGAAGGACATAGTGTGTTTGTCAAGTTCTGTTTGAGTAGTGACAATTTTTCAGTCCTGTCCTGAAAACTGACTTAATGCTTTTCAGCTCTGGCCGATTCATTTAACCTGAATCCGCCCAGCGTGCCATATATGGCACGGCAAACTACACAGTCTTCTTGGACTCTTATTATTGAAACCGCGCGCACGGTATCCAATGCTAAAAGTTACAACTTTATTCTCAAAAAATTCAATCTTGGGCGGATCCAGGTTAAGGTCATACCAGTCAGATTCCAACACTTACTAACCTTCACAGAGCTATGCCATGAGGTTGCAACTTTCAGTACACAACTTTTTAAAGATATTACTGTACTATTTATATGAGTGCTGCTTCATTTCTGACTACTGCTATAATCTTTTCAGAGTTTGAGGAAACACTTGAAACTTTTCCACAGTTTTTTTAGAGACAGAGAGGAGTAAAACTCCATGATATGAAGTATTCCACCAAATGAAACCATGGCTGATTCGATCAAACCAGGAACATCACATGGTGTGAGTTTAGTGAGAAGTTGTTTTTGGCCTGGTTTCTGTGTGATCAGTACATGGTTCAATCCATATGATGTTCAACTAATTTCATGCTGCGTACTGATAGGAAGCTACAATATTTGAAACATTTCGACTGTTACGATTACTCAAGCCAAGAACGTCAAACATTGTGAATTTAGCAAGAAGTGAACTGGATAAACTATAAGGTGATAAAATTTGTAATCTTATTTCTATCATTAAGTCTGAATGTGAGTTATTCAGTGATAGCAAGTCACAGAACAATAAGACTCCCAATACTACAGCTCTTGGTGATAAAAGTAAGTGTTAAATTAGCAAAACTTTTATTTAACAGGGTAACATACCTTTTTCAATCTGTGATTCATTGTTTTGATAATTGTTATAGTGGCTTTTGTGAAACCTATAACAGTGAAATAAGACATGTTGATGTTTCTTATGAACATGGAAATGAGCAATAAAAGCTGGCACAGGCATGTGGTAACTTAGCCCTTAGAGGGTTGTATTTACTGTCTGGCAAAATACATTTCACCTTAACTTTCCTCTCAGGCCCAATTCTCTGGAATAATACTAGATGAAAATGGAGATTAAACATCATATCTCATACGAAGATTGCAATATACTGATAGAAAGCTACTATATTTAAAACATTTGGACTGTTATGATTATTCAAGCCAGGAACATCAAGCAGTGTGAATTCAGCAAGAAATGAACTGGAAAAACTATAAAGTGATAAAATTTGTAATCTTATTTCTATCAAATCTGAATGGGAGTTATTCAGTGATAGCAAGTCCAGCAAGTCACATGGCCTGTACAAATTAGAAAGGGCAATGCTATTGCAATTAATACTTAAGTAAAATGAAATTGAGCTTTCTTAGTCTGTCGACTCACTGATACTGAGAGTTAGTGGTCAACAAAAGTCTAAGGTTAGTGTTCGAAGCAGTAAGAACAATTTGTAACTCAATGACATTGTCTTCAAAATTACAAGTTGCTGGCAAGCTTCCCTGAAACTATCTTTGCATGTACTTTCTTTAGATCCTGAGAAATGGTTATGTTTATCTTAACCAATATAATCCATTCACATATTACATCTAGTGGCCTATTATGATCCCATAAAGCATTCCTTTGTCTACATTTCTTTTGATGACTGAGTGATTTCTTTCCTTTAGGGAAGTGGTTGAGAATTTTTCATGGAAATCTCCCTGTATCCATCCTTTGAACAAGATTTTCCCGCTTTTGTTGATAGCTATATATACTGTATCTGGATTCTGCAATGACCCACCCTTCAAAATAAGCGATCCTATTGCTACAGTAATACAACACATTGAAAACGTGTCATATAAAATGTACAGGGCGGTACACCTCCACGCCGCTAATTCAAACATTGTGCCAGTTGAAACTCCTCTACTGGAGGAAGCCTGAACTTTAACAACCACATTAATTCTAAGATTTCTCAGAAGATGTCCCTACTGTAAATTTTGAAGTGTTCTGAACTATGTCAGTTTCGATCCGTTTTTGTTTTCTCTGTAGCAAGAAGTGTGAACATTCTCTTCTAGATGGCACCATTTAAGAACTACAATTGTGCACCCTAGTGCGAAGTGAAGGAACATTTTTTGAAGAAATTTTGTAGTCATAAGTTTGTTCTTTGTTAAATTTCTTTCTGTCATTGTTTGAGTTGGCAATGTTAATCCGTTCGTTCCGCCAGTTTTGAAATTAGCCAATCCCAAATTTCTTAAATTAATTTTCGAACAATCGGAGCTTTCTTCCCCAACCTGCTCTGTAACTGTGTTCGGTAACCAATAAAATTTTGTGGGCGGGTTGTAATCATTCATGAAACGCCTCGAATCTTCCACGAGGATATATAAACTGCTGATTTTCTGGTCTCCTGGCCACTTCAGTAACATCTTTCCTAGTGTGATCATGTAGCAGGGGGCGGGAAGTGCCTCTTTCTTCAGGCAGCAGTTCATCCATCAGGTAATGGCCTTTTAATAACTTCTTTGCTTGCTAGCTCAGCAGTTTAACCCTCGGGGCAGGTTCGAAACTTTTATCATGTAACCTTCCTTTAAAATGTAAAAGATACTTGGTATAAATTCAGTCTCTTTAACTACAAATCGGGATAGAGAGTGCCTAACCCTCTCGAGCTCCCACTCATATTGTTTTGAGGTGACTACATTTTTATAACTGTTTCCCATCTCTTCGTAATGTAATAAAGTTTTATTTAGTGTCACCTCCGTAGTATGGGATTAGCTCTTGCATAAGCGGCCTAGGGTCAAATTAGGTTTTAATAAAGTGTATTAGGAGTGCTGAGTATGCCTCCACTCAAGTTGGTATTTTGGGGCCATGTCATTGTCCTGTTTCTTTACTGAATAGGCCTCAGTAGGTTGGGTATTTTTACCCCTGTTTTTATGTGTCCGGAGGACAGCTTGAAGGTGGAGTTTGGTGTGGCCGTTGATGGGCTTGAACTTTGAGAGCGGGTTGCTCTTTCTTAAATTTGGTTTCTGTGTGCCTCGAGCAGGCTTTACTGGGTAATTGGGAGCAAGTGCTCCTGGGCATGATTGGGGTTTTCCGCCCCTTTGTCAAACTTTGTATTTGGGTAAAAGTTGGGCTAATTGCTTAAGAATTGTGAGTCTGGGGCTCGAAGCCCAAAATCCATTAATAAACTGTAATTGTACATTCTTAATTTGTTGATATACAACTGAGTTCCTGTTATACTTGTTATTTCTTTATCTCGAAAAGAAAATATAACCTTTGTTAAAATTTAAATTAACTTTAATTTCGTAAGTTGAGACCTATTCATCCCAGCACCTTCTTTCACCTCTAACTACCTACAAAAACAACAATGGAAAAACATGGCCTAAGGAAATCAATTACACAAAGAGGGTTTGAGAAAATGAAGATTGCTTGTTGGTTGTAATTAACATTTGTGAAATTTATTTAAATTTAACACTGAGTAGTTCCATTGGTGTTGGACAAATTTTGTATTCTACATTATGTAGGTTAGGTTTATTTTGTTTCATATCTGGGTAGTTTACATATCTACAGTTAAGTTGGTAAAATCCCATCATACAACTTCCCTGAAGGTCCATGGCCTACCAAGCAACTGTTGCTTGCCCAAAGGCTTGCAAATTACGAGGTGTCGTGTGGTCAGCACGATGAATCCACTCGGCCATTATTCTTGGCTTTTTTAGACCAGATAGTTATGTTGGTATGTTGCATACAAAGACAGTTTATTAAATGGAGTTATACCTTCCACAATTTGTTCATTTTTAATTTGTGTAAGTACTGTACTACATTACACTACAACATTAAAGACTGGAAGGTGCTGGAGGAACCATCACTGGCAGACCACCAGCATATCCAATTTGCAATAGATGCGAGACTATGTGGGACTGAGATGTACAGAGACCCAAAAAGAACTAACTGGGATAGATACAGAGCAGTTCTAGGGAAGACTGTACAAAAAATTCCAACTAACGTGAGAGGACAGAAAGAATTGGATGAGGCAGTGGAACTATTAGAAGAGGCCATTATAGACTCATTCCATGACAACTGTCCTCTCAAAGAAAAGAAAAACACCAAAAGAGTAAGGTGGTGGAACAACAAAGTAGCCAAAAGGAAAAAAGAGGTTAGGATGTTGTATAGAATATCATCTAGAAATGGTATGTGGGACGTATATCACAGGAAACTCACTGAGTATAACCTAGAGGTACAGAAAGCAAAAAGAAAATCTTGGAGGCGGTTCTGTGAGAAAGTGGAATCACACACTGAAACAGCAAGGCTCCAGAAGGTTCTGAAAGCAACCCATATAAATCAAGTGGGGACACTGGAGAAACCAGATGGGTCAATTACTCAGGCGGGGATGTACACACTGGAGATACTAATGGCGTGTCACTTTCCTGAGGCTGAGGAGATGACAGAAGAAGAAACGGTTGGAACAGAGACCAGAGCTCAAAGAGCAGACTGGAACTGTGCCGACAGAATAATAAAACATAACCATGTAAAATGGGCAATCGACACGTTTCATCCTATAAAGGTTCCGGGGCCAGATGAGATACTTCCGATACTCTTACAGGAAGGACAGGAGATACTGGTTAATGCTCTGAAGAAACTTTTCAGAGCTAGTCTAGCTTTAGGGTACGTGCCAAAATCATGGTCTGAAGCTAAAGCAGCATTCATACCTAAGCCTCAAAGGGCAAATTATGCTCAAGCAAAAGCTAACAGACCATTAAGTTTAACCTCCTTCATGCTGAAAGCAATGGAGAAAATTATGGATAAATATATCAGAAGAACGGTGCAACTGGACTCAACATTACATGAAAATCAGTTTGCACATAGACCTGGAAGATCCACTGAAGTAGCACTCCACCAGTTGGTTTGTAAACTAGAGGAAGCCTAGAATATAAAGAAATTGTACTAGCTGCATCTCTAGATAAAGAAGGAGCCTTCAGCAATACAACCTATGACTCTATGATCAAAGCATTGGAAAAGAGCAAGGTGAGTAAAACCGTCATCAAATGGATTAAATCCATGTTATACAGGAGGAAGATAAAAGCAACCCTGTTTGAAGAAACGCTGATGGTTAGGACCACCCAAGGCTGTGCTCAGGGAGGAGTTCCTTCACCTCTGCTGTGGAACCTCGTGATGAACAAAATCATAGCTGTGCTCAACGAACAGGGTTTTTATACACAAGGATACGCAGATGATCTAGAGATTGTGGTACAAGGTAAGGTGGTAAGTGTTATTCAGGACCTCATGTAAATATCACTTAACTTTGTGGAGAACTAGTGTCAGGAAGAACAACTATCAGACAACCCGAACAAGATAACTCTGGTCCCGTTTACAAGGAGAAAATTAGAGGGAAAGAGATCACTGAAGCTATTTGGACAAGATATATATGGAAGAACCGGCACTGCACCTAGGTGTAGTGTTAGATAAAAATCTAACCTGGAATCCACATACAGGAAGTAACATAACCCGGGCCAAGAATTTGCTGTATGCATATAAAAGAGCCATCAGGAAGACATGGGGCCTAAGCAATGGTAATGTTGATATACACAATGATCATTAGACTGTTGATGGCCTATGTGGCAATCATCTGGTGGCAGAAAGTAACCCAAGGAAAAATCAGTAGTAGATTGGATAGCCTATAGAGAATGACATACATAGCCATAACTGGGGCTATGAGAACTACGCCGACAGAAGCCTTGAATACCGGTAATTTACTACACCTCCCATCACTATGCCATTTCATAAAAGGACAGGCAAGAATGAGTTCATATAGACTGGCACAATCAGAGTGCTGGAATGCACAAAGACCCGATCTAGGACACTGTGAAATTAACAGAGTAATAACAGAGGAATTTCTAGACATGCCTTCTGATCATATGATACCAAAGTACAATTTTGAAAAACCGTTTGAGACCCAGATAATAAAAAAAGAAGAATCAGATATCAGCAAATGGAATACTGAAAAATAAGATATAGTGTGGTGGACTGATGACTCAAAGACTGTGGATAGCACACTAGGAGGGATCAACGGGGAAGACCTGAGAGATCAATCCAGATGAGCCTGGGCGAACACACTACAGTCTTTCAACACGTCTTGAAGAAAATCTGAAAACGAACTATAGGAATAAGAACTTCCTCATTTTTACAGACAGTCAAGCGGCCATTAAGGCACTAGAGGCAGTGTGGATAATATCCAGAAAACCTGGTATTGCCATTCACTTCTCCTGATGCTTTCAAGGTACAACATTGCCAAGATAATATGAGTACCAGGGCATGCAGGTATAGAAGGAAATGAAAAGCAGATAAACTGGCCAGAAAAGGGGCAGAAACACATTTTGTAGGCCCAGAACCTGTAAGCAGGATTTCCTATGGATGAGCTCAACACTACATAGGAAAATGTGTACAAAAGAAACAAATGGAGAACTGGAAAAATACTCCACGATGCAGGGTTGCAAAGGAACTGAGAAAAGGACCAAACAAGAATCCTACTAAAGAACTGTGGAAACTCAGCAGAGAAAATATAATATGGGTACTAAGACTGTTGACAGGACACTGCCATCTGAAAAAACACCTACATAGAATTGGAGTAATAAGAGACAATATATGTAGGAAATGCAATGAAGCAGAGGAATTAACTAAACACATACTTTTCGAATGTGAGGCGCTGGGTAGAATCAGACTCTCCATTCTAAGACTACCAGGTGAAGAGAGAGAAAAAAGCCAAGAAGACCCAATAAGAACAACCTACAGCTTTGTGAAGGGAGCAGGTATATCTAGGTATCTAGGTGGAAATGAAGGAAAAACATGGTAGCAAACGATCTTAGAGGTCAACGCAAATTAGGAACTAATATTAAGAGGCCCCCTGAAGAAAAGAAGAAGAAGTACTGTACTACAGAAGATACACTGATCAGCCAGAACATTACGACCACCTACCTATTATCGATGTAAACCCGTCCAGGCGATAGCGACATCACCTGATGAGGAATGACTGCTAGTCAGACACACGCATGGTGCATGTAGTATCAGCGAGTGTGCTGCCCATGTGTAGAATGGGGAAGGAATGGGATCTATCTGAGTTTGACCGAGGGCAGACTGTGATGGCCCGGAGGCTCGGCATGAACATTTCGGAAACTGCATATGACTTGTCGAGTGTTCGAGGAGTGCTGTGGTGAGTGTTTTCAACAACTGGCCAAACCAAGGTGAAACTACGTCCAAAGATGTAGGGGTTGGGCAGCCACCCTTCATTACAGTCGGATGTCATATGCTGGCCGGACTGGTAAAATAGGACAGACGGCAAACTGTGGCAGAACTAACATCAGACCTTAATGCTGGGCAGAGTACAAGTATAGTGCACTGAACACTCCTAAGAATGAACCTCCACAGCTGACGACCCATGCATTAGCCAATGTTATCACCACGACATCAGCAACTACGACTAAAATGGGCACATGACCTTCATCACTGGACGTTGGCACAGTGGCAGAGTGTAGTATGGTCTGATGAATCCTGATATCTTCTTCGTCATGCAGGGGAGGGTACGTACCCGTTGTCTTCAAGAGGAACAGCTCTTTGACACCTGTACTGTGGGACGGAGATAAGCTGGTGGTGGCTCAATTATGCTCTAGGGGGAACATTCATGTGGGCATTCATGGGTCCAGTGGAGCTAGTTCAAGGCACCATGACTGCCGAAAAGTATTGTACACTGGTTGCAGACCACATATACCCCTTCATGATGATCATGTTTCCCAATGGCAGAGGCATTTTTCAAGATAATGCTCCATGTCACAAGGCCAGGAGTGTGATGGTTCGAGGAACACAATGATGAGTTACAACTGATGTACTGGCCCCCCAACTCGCCAGATCTTAGCCTGATCTAACACTTCTGGGATGTGATTGAACATGGTGTCAGACCTCATTAACCCCCTGCCCAGAATTTACAGAAATTAGGTGACTTGTATGTACAGATGTGGAGCCACCTCCATCTAGTGACCTACTGCTTGCATGCCAAGACGCGTCGCCGCTGTTATCTGTGCCAAAGATGGACATACCGGCTATTAGGTAGGTGGTCATGATGTTCTGGCTGATCAGTGTATTTCATATAGCACTCCATTGCACCTACCTTGAGGGAAATAAGTTCCTTAAATAATCAATGAACTACTAGTAGCATTGTAAATTTAATTAAAGGAAATAAAAAGGCATCAAAAGAGTATAATGTATTTTGCTCATAAGGTAGTAAATGGTCTTTCATTGTTGGTAATTACTGCTGCTTTGCCAATTCAAATATTCCACTGTTGACATACGAGTGGGCACGAGATAGGGATCTAAGCTCAGATGCCTTCAACTGAAGTACAATGGTTTGTATAGTTCGATATTTGTACTTCAAGTCTCCAACATAATTAAGTCACTGGTTGGTGTCTTCACTTGTACTTTTGATATCTCAGCAATTAATGGCAGTTTTAATTTCTGTTAGTGAACAAGTAGAAAAAGAATAATAATCTGTCTAAGTATCAAGTATCTAGGTTTAACTTCTCTGTTTTTCACTTTACCTGTTCTAATTAGAATATGCCCACATGCAGTTTAGAATTGAATGTAGTTATTTTGATAGACAGTATCTAGTTTGCTATTCTGGTATTTCTGCTTAACTGAACAGTGGTGTTCAAATATTTTAAAAATCTCTCAAATTTGGTATTCTTGTTTAATCCTGTGTAGTCCTTTGGATATTTCAACATTTAATGGTGGTTTTCATTTCTATTTGCATGTAATAGGCTGATAATGTTGATGATGATAATAATAATAATAATAATAATAATAATAATAATAATAATAATAATAATAATAATAATAATAATTGTACCGGGTGGTACACCCCTACGCCGCAGTTTTTAATCTTGCACCAATAAATCCTCCTCTACAGGAGAAACAACGAACTTTAAAAACTAGATCAACTCATAAGTTTCTCAGAAGATGTTACTACCGTAAATTTTGTGATTACGAAGTTGTCAATACTGTGTGGATTTCAACTTGTTTTGTTTTCCATTGATCAAGAAGTGTGGACATTATCTTATAGATGTCTCTACTAAAAAAACTATGATCATGCACCCTGGTGCAAAGCGAAGGAACTTTTTGAAGAAATTTTGTATTCATAAATTTTCTCTTTACTAAATTTCGTTCATTCATTTGTGGGTTGGCAATATTAATCTTTTCTTTCCACCAGTTTTGAATTGAGCCAATCCAGAATTTCTGTAATTAATTTTTGACCAATCATGTCTTTCTTCTTCGATTTTGAGTGTACTGTTTACACTGAACAATAAAATTGAGTGGGTGTGGCTGTTTTATTCATGAAAGGTCTCGAATTTTCCCCGAGGGTATAAAAACTGCTGATTTTCTTGTCTCTCGGCCACTTAATCAACATCTGACCTAGTGTATGGACATGTAGCAGGAGGCAGGAAGCGCCTCTTTCATCAGGCAGCAGCTCTTCAGTAAGGTAATGGCCGTTGAACATCTTTATTTCTTGCTAGCTCAGCAGTTTAACCCTCAGGAAAGGTCGGAATCCCTTTACAATGTAAACTATCTCTTTGACATGTAATTTTTTGCCATTTGATGTAAAACTTAATTAAATCTGTAACTGCATTCGGGGATAGAGAATGCTTTACCCTCTCGAGCTCCCCTTCATATTGGTTTGAGGTGACTACGTTTTGTAACTGGTTTTCTTCCCTTCTGTAATACCTTAAAATTTTTCTTATATGAGTCACCTCCATAGTTTGGGAATAGCCCCTGTTTCATCGGCCTAGTGCCTCTTAGGTTTTAAGAAGTTTCATATAGGAGTGCAAGTGCACGCCTCCATTCATCTTTGTATTTTGGGCCATTTAATTAACCTGTTCTTATCTGCTAAGGCCCAGTAGGTTGGGTACAAGATACCCCTGTTTCCTTGTAAGTGTGCCTTGAGGGCAGTTAATGGTGAAGTCTGTTGTGGCCTTTAATAGGCTCAAAAAATTGAGAGCGGGTCAGCTCTTTTATTTGTGGTAAAAGTGCCTCAGAGAGGCTTGATATTAAAAGTTGGGAATAAGTGCTCCATGTATGGAGGGGATTTCTGCCCTTTGGTAAATATGTGTTGTGTGAGCTGAGAGCTCAGGAAATGTAAAGTGAGGGCTTGAAGCCCAAGTTCTGTTTATACCACCAATCTTGTCTTTCCTAGACTTAAATTTTTGTTACTGGTACCTTGTTACTTGTTGTTTCTTTTAAAAGAGAGAAAAAATATAACCTTTGTTACAGTTTTAAATTAACTTTCATTTTGTAGTTAGACCTGTTCACCCCGCCACCTTCTTTCATCTCTGCTAATCCACCAAACCACGGTAACAACAATAATGATAATAATAATAATAATAATAATAAAAATAAACCAAACCCCATGGCACTACAGCCCTTGAAGGGCCTTGGCCTACCAAGCGACCGCTGCTCAGCCCGAAGGCCTGCAGATTACGAGGTGTCGTGTGGTCAGCACGACGAATCCTCTTGGCCGTTATTCTTGGCTTTCTAGACCGGAATAATAATAATAATAATAATAATAATAATAATAATAATAATAATAATAATAATTGTACCGGGCGGTACACCTCCACTCCGCTAATTTAAAATGTGCGCCTGTTAAAACTCCTCTGCTGGAGGAAGTCTGAACTTTATTGACGGTATTAATTTTCTACCTTCTCAGAAGATGTCACTACCTGTAAATTTTGGAGTTTTAGAACTGTGTCATTTTTTATGTGTTTTTGTTTCGCTTGAAGTAAGAAGTGTGAACTTTCTCTTCTAGAGGACACTACTGAAGATCAACAATAGTGCAACCTAGTGCGGAGTCAAAGAACTATTTTGTTGGAGAAATTTTTATTTCAAAATTTTGTTCTTTGTTAAATTTCTTTCTGTTATTGTTTAAG
This sequence comes from Anabrus simplex, assembly GCF_040414725.1. Lineage (NCBI taxonomy): Eukaryota > Metazoa > Arthropoda > Insecta > Orthoptera > Tettigoniidae > Anabrus > Anabrus simplex. Next base: position 475,418 of record NC_090265.1, read on the forward strand.
TTGGCTGTATACCCCTCTTTTTCCCCTTGTTTTAGATTTATCCAATCCCGAATTTCTTTTAGTAATTTCCGACCAATCCGATGTATTTCCCCCCAACTTGGATATGTTTCTGTAACCTAGCCAATAAAATAATTGTGGGCGGGTGTTTTCATTCCCCTAACGCCTAGAACCTTCCACGAGAGGATATAAACTGCTGATTTTTGGGTCTCTGCGCCACTTCTGTTCCATCTTTCAGTGTGTTAAGTACATAGCAGGGGGCGGGAAGCGCCTCTTTCTTCGGCAGCGGTCAACAACAAGGTAATGGCCGATTAATAACTTCTTTCTTTGCTAGCTCAGCAGTTTAACTTTCGGGGCGGGTTCTAAGCGTTCAACCATGTAACCTTTTCCTAAAATGTAACTACTCTTTTCATATATTCTCTTTTAAAACGACATATCGGGATAGAGAGTGCTTAACCCTCTCGAGCTCCCACTCACATCGTCTTGAGGTGAACTTATTTTTCTCAACCAATTCTTCCGTAATGTAATGTAAATTGCTATTAAGTCACCTCTGTAGTATGGGATTAGCCCTTCTATTAACGGCCTAGTGCCAAGTAGGTCTTAAGCAAAGTGTATTAGGAGTGCAAGTTCGCCTCCTCTCAAATTGTATTTTTGAGGTCATGTATTAACCTTCTTGTCATTTAACAGACCTCAGTAGGTTGGGTATTTTACCCCTGTGTATATGTCCTTTGAGGACAGCTTAAAAGTGGAGTTCGGAGTGGCCTATGATAGGCTTGTATTTTAGGGGGAAGTTGCCCTTTCTTGAAAATTGTGTTTCTGCCTCAAGGAGGCTTTTGGGTGTAATTGGAAGCAAATGTTTCTGGCATGTTTGGGGGTTTTCGTCCCCTTTGTTGTATGGTGTTCATTGTAAGGTTGGGCTCATTGCTCAAGAATTATGTTTCTGACTTTTGAAGCCCCAAATGGGATACCTATGTAAATGTATTTTTCAATCGTGTTTCGGCTACTAAGTACCTGTTCTATTTGTTGTTACCTAATTTTGAAAAGAAAATATAACCTTGTTAAATTTTAAAATTAATTTCACTTTAGTAGCTTGAGACCTATTCACCACCCAGCACCTTCTTTCATGCATAACTACCACAAAAACACGGTAACAAGTGGTAGCAGAGCGTGGTTGAATGGGTCTCAATTTAGCCCCTTTTGACGGCTAAATATTGTTTGTTCCGAACTCTAACTATTTTCCCAGTTGCTGGAATTTTTTGAGTTTTTCAAAATTGTTCTGTCACCATGCCCGGCCCTCGCGATGTTCTCCATCTTAATTATTTGCGCAAAGAGGAGTTGATCTATGAATTAACTATCAGAAATGTGCAATCTGGAGGCACGGTTGCAGTAGACACTAACAAGCTTAGAGAGTCCCTAGATTTGCCCATTTCCATCCCCAATTTGGGAGAGAAAGAAATTGATGACTCTCTTTCCACGATCGTCGAGAATATTACTGGGCTAGCTTCTGTAGTTAGTTTTTTTGATGAAAATGATCCGTCTCCTAATCAAATTAAGCGTGTGCAAGGCAGGCTATATCATTTTTCGAATAGGGTTAACGATCTGTTGTCTCTAAAACTGAATGACGTTCAGAGGAAGGAAGTTAGTACGCTCCTGGAAAATATTTCCGAATTATCTAGTAAGGTCACTCTATTGTTGACTGGGGAAGTTCCTCCCAAATCTGATCAACCCACCATAGTGAATGCAGGTAGTGAGGAAGCGCCTCCCAAGGGAGAAATTAATAGGATAACCGTTGCTGCTCAAACTATCCCTGCCCCATTGGACAACGAATCTGAACGTCGTGCATCATTGAGTAACATCCGTTCTGAATTAACTTCCTTGCCATTGAAACCTTTACCTACTATGTCACCTGGGTTTAGCAGCTTGCCTCATCCATTGGCAATGTTGCTCAGAGGTATTTCTAAGTTTTCTGTTAATACCACCAGTGATGTAATTTCATTTTTAAGATTTCTAGTTGAATTTCAGGATCATGCCCTTGTGTTTTCTCTTTCTCCATGTCAAATTTTGCAAATTATTTATCCGTATGCTATTGGTATTCTCTCAGATAAAATCGTAAGAGCCATTGCCGAGCAATCATCTATTGAGGATTTCCATGCCCATTTACTAGCTAATTTCATCCCGGCTAGGGCCAGGTCCTCCCTTATTCAGAAGTACTATTATCGTGTACAGCGCTTGGATGAAAACTTGGCTGATTTCATACAGGACATTAAGTTTTACACTAGGGTGTTTGCCCTTCATTTTCCTGAAGATCAGATTGTACAGGCTATTGTAGAAGGCATTTCACCATCTTATAGGTCATACTTGTGTTTTGCGGCGTGCCCGCAAACTTTCTCTGAACTTGAAGCGTTGGCCGTCTCAGCGGAAGGAGTTAGGTACGCCGATTCCTTGCGTGTGGCAAAAGAACCCCCTCCTTCGTTTAGTAATACTCGGCCTCCACCTCGCCGACCAGTCACACCCCGTAAATGTTATGCTTGCGGGTCGCCTGACCATCTTCGCAATAAATGTTCATTGGTCAAAAGTAGTAGGGCAAATAATGGAGCTGGTTCAGCACAAGTCTGTTTTAAATGTGGGGCCTTCTCACATATCGCCAAGAATTGCCCAAACTCGAATAGCACCCCCTCCTGCTCAACTTCTGGTGCAAATTCTACCTATGCCAATAATAAAAAGTGACTAGTGGCTTCGGCTGAGTCGACTAATCCATCTTCCCGAGACTCAGCCCCTGGTAAACAGGTTGTAAATTCAGAGGACGATCAGCCTTCAAATTCATCTTTTGAATGCCCTAAAGAATGTCTTAGGATTGCGGCGGATACCCCCGCACCCGTTCCTTTTCTTAAGATTGAGTTAAATAACGAGCCTATAACAGCTCTCTTAGATTCAGGAAGTGTTTGTTCGATTATTTCGGCTGAATGGTATTCTAAATTGAAAACGCTTTGTAAACTTCCTGACTATGTCACTTCTCCTGTTCAATACGTATCGGCTAATTCATCTCCATTAGAAATTCTAGGTTCCTTACTGGTCAAAATTCGTATTTTTAAGTTTACATGGAAAGTTAAATTGTTTGTGGCCAAGCAATTGTCTTGCCCCATTATATTGGGAGCTGACTTTATTTCTCACACTGGTCTTGTGCTCGATCTCCAGTCTAGGTCGTGCATATTCAAATTTGCCTCTAATTGTAAAATCCCACTATTAAAGTGTAATTCTGTGTCATGTTCGTCTATTTCGCCTACCCAGGATGAGATGTTGTTAGACCTTAGACATCTAACTGAGGAGCAGGCTGATAGTATTCGCAAACTGTGTCAGTCATTTCCCGAGGTGTTCTCTGATACTCTTGGTGTTACTGACCTTATTGAATACAAAATTGAGGTCACGGATTTGATTCCTGTCCGTTTTCCACCTTATAGGCTATCTCCACCTAAAATGAAGGCTCTGAAAGAAATCATCGATCAGATGTTGAAGGACGGTATTATTAGGCCCTCTAAGTCAGCGTATTCTTCGCCTATTTTTTTGGTCCCGAAACCCCAAGGAGGCTTCAGGCCTGTCATTGATTACAGGGCTCTCAATCAGGTGGTGTTGCAATCTGTGCCCCTTCCTGACCTTCATTCTTGTTTTTCCTGGTTTCGTAAGGCCAAGTTCTTCACCATCTTGGACTTGAATCAGGCCTATAATCAAATTCCCCTTGCCGAAGAGTCTAAACACCTTACAGCGTTTGCCACGGACTGGAATTTATACGAATACAACCGCGTGCCTTTTGGGCTCCCCACCGGAGCAGCTGTACTCACTAGGCTACTAGATAGGGTCTTCTCCGACATCAAATTTGAGTACTTATATCACTACTTGGATGATGTCGTCGTATTTTCAGAGACTTTTGAAGAACATCTAGATCATCTGCGAGAAGTTCTCGACTGCCTTCGTAAGGCTGGGTTAACGGTTAAGTTGTCCAAGGTTGCCTTTGCTAAGCCCTCTATGTCTTTCCTAGGGCATATTGTGTCACCTGATGGTGTAGCAGTCGATCATTCTAGAACACAGGCCATTCGTGATTTTAAACCTCCCAAGGACATTAAAGGTATCGCCAGGTTCATTGGTATGGTGAATTTCTTCAGGAAGTTTATTCCTAACTTCGCTAATAGAGCGGCGCCCTTAAACCTTCTTCGTAGGAAAGGCATCAAATTCGAGTGGGGACCTTCTCAACAAGCCGCTTTTGAAGACCTTAAATTAGCTCTTTGTAATGCCCCTGTACTTGCTATGCCTGATTTCTCGAAGAAATTCATTGTCCAAACCGACGCATCGTCGTCAGCAGTAGCTGCAGTCCTTCTTCAAGAGACTGAACTAGGGAGGCGACCCATCGCCTATGCATCTAGGACTTTGTCGGCTCAAGAAGCCAAGTATTCCATCTATGAGCTCGAAGGTTTGGCAGTCTTATTCGCCTTAGAGAAGTTCCGTCTCTATCTGGAACATGTTAAATTCGACCTGGAGACAGATAATCAAGCCTTAAGCTGGGTCTTAGGTAGGCCGCGTCGTACTGGTCGTATAGCCCGTTGGGCCATCCGTATTTCTGCCTTCCAATTCGATGTCAGGCATATCCGAGGTACTGAAAATGTTGTTGCTGATGGACTCAGCCGTATGTTTTCAAACGACGTTGAGAACCATGAACAGGTCGACCGTTCATCACCTCCCGAGTCCACACTATTTGATGTTAATGCCATTTTAACTGATGCCCCCATGCTCTTTAGGGATATCGAGAAATACCAACATGAAGATCCGACGCTGGCTCCGATAATGGAAACCCTTTCTTCTGGGGAACATGTTGTCCCTTATGTTCTGAGGAATGGTGTTTTATGTTGCCCTTCGAGGCATGACAAGATGATGAAGGTTGTCGTTCCAGCTGTTCTTGTGCCTATGATCTTCAAGTACTATCATGAGACCCCATTAGGGGGGCATCTTGGAATCTTTAAAACTCGTGAAAAGATTCGTGAAATGTTCATCTGGAAAGGTATGGACGGTGAAATCCGTGAACTAGTAAAGGCTTGTAAATCCTGTTTGATTAGTAAACCAACCATGTCCACCAAGGTAGGCCTCTTGTCTTCTCAGCAAGCGTCGCGCCCCATGGAACGCCTGTATATTGATTACGTAGGACCATTCCCCCAGTCAAAGGGTAATGCCAACAAGTTCATCCTTGTGTGTGTAGATGGTTTTACCAGATTTTCTTGGTTATTTCCGACTAAGCTGGCTACCGCTCAGTCTACCATTACTTGCTTAAATTCTATTTTTGCTTCTTTTGGTCCGTGCCAATATATTGTATCTGATAATGCTAAGGCTTTTACATCTAACTTATTTCGTAAATTCTGTTTTGACTTATCCATCTCTCATGTAACTACTTCTACTTATTACCCTCAACCATCTCTGGCTGAACGGGTTAATCGTAATCTCAGGTCCGCACTTATTGCCTATCATCATGAAGATCATTCCAGGTGGGACACGTCCCTGCATTGGTTAGCTTTTGCTTTGAATTCGGCGGTTCATGAATCTCATAAGTTCACTCCAGCTTCCTTGATGTTCAAGTTTATTCCCAACACGCCGCTCTCTAACCTTTGGTCTCTGAGTGACATTCTACCCGAGACAATAGATCCGGATAACATTAAAGATCTTTGGAAGAAGGCTAAAGCCAATCTTAAGGTATCTCATGAAAAGGTTAGAGAAAAGTATGATCGTGGACGGAGACCCACCACTTTGAAGGTAGGTGATCAGGTGATGGTCAAGAATTTTGTTCCCGCGGGCAAGCTTGCCCCCAGATTTCATGGGCCTTGTATAATTCTCGATTTTCTTACGCCAGTTACGTTGTTAGTAAGCAATCCAGCCACCGAGAGGATATTTAGGGTTCACCTGTCACAGGTGAAACCAGTGTAAATTTTGTGTCAACTTGCTTCATATAATTTGAAAGGAATATGAAGGTTATATTTTTTTTTTGAGTTCAACTTTTAAGGCTTTCTGCCCCTTCTATAATATTTTGGTCTTATATGTAAGCCTCGTGTAAAACCTTCCCCGATCCGTTAAACTGCCATTCTGTCCTTGCCTCGGCCATTACCACGCTCCCGTCTCCTGCTTCAATACACACTGTGGCTTGATTTGAGTAAATGCCATGGATATCTGCACGCCGCTGACCCCTCAACCTCCTCACCAAGCCTGTGCCCTCAAAAAAATGATGATGGTCCAACAATATTCTGCCGCCTAGCTTTAATGTTTCAGTGCCCCCGCAGCCGCGTGGCGCCGTGCAGCAACTGGGTCCGAGGACGGGCCCCCTCGGCCCCAGCGAGGACGACATGTGCACGGCGAGCCGGAGCTCTCCTCCCGGCCAAGGCTGATGTGCGGCGCACGACCTGCTACTTGCCCGCAGCCTGTATATGTTCACCGTGGGCGCGGCGTGCTTCAACACCTCTGCTCCCCTCATAGTGCGGGCGAGCGGTATCTCAGGGTACTTGAGGGGTCCGAGCGGCCTCCTTTGGACGCAAGCCGCAACGGCCGGTCTGGCCATCCCACTTCATCACCATCAACTACATGAACAGTTACTATAAGTAATGACTACACTTGGGAATTTAACTGCAATATTTGATGGACATTGCAAAATGTTTCTTCACTTTTAAGTATTAAAAGTTTATCTTCAGAATTCAACTATTACAAACAGAAAGACTTTACTTCACCTGCAACAACAAAATTTTGAAACTGAATCAAACCAAATTAAGAAATCTTATAAATGCTTCTGCAATCTATCTTCATATTCACATCATAACTTGGAACTTGTTTCAAACTGACTTCATGTGTCATCCCTGGAGGAACTTTTGGGGGGGGAGGTCTGTACCGGGCGGTACACCTCCACTCCGCTAATTTAAAATGTGCGCCTGTTAAAACTCCTCTGCTGGAGGAAGTCTGAACTTTATTGACGGTATTAATTTTCTACCTTCTCAGAAGATGTCACTACCTGTAAATTTTGGAGTTTTAGAACTGTGTCATTTTTGATGTGTTTTTGTTTCGCTTGAAGTAAGAAGTGTGAACTTTCTCTTCTAGAGGACACTACTGAAGATCAACAATAGTGCAACCTAGTGCGGAGTCAAAGAACTATTTTGTTGGAGAAATTTTTATTTCAAAATTTTGTTCTTTGTTAAATTTCTTTCTGTTATTGTTTAAGTTGGCTGTATACCCCTCTTTTTCCCCTTGTTTTAGATTTATCCAATCCCGAATTTCTTTTAGTAATTTCCGACCAATCCGATGTATTTCCCCCCAACTTGGATATGTTTCTGTAACCTAGCCAATAAAATAATTGTGGGCGGGTGTTTTCATTCCCCTAACGCCCAGAACCTTCCACGAGAGGATATAAACTGCTGATTTTTTGGGTCTCTGCGCCACTTCTGTTCCATCTTTCAGTGTGTTAAGTACATAGCAGGGGGCGGGAAGCGCCTCTTTCTTCGGCAGCGGTCAACAACAAGGTAATGGCCGATTAATAACTTCTTTCTTTGCTAGCTCAGCAGTTTAACTTTCGGGGCGGGTTCTAAGCGTTCAACCATGTAACCTTTTCCTAAAATGTAACTACTCTTTTCATATATTCCCTTTTAAAACGACATATCGGGATAGAGAGTGCTTAACCCTCTCGAGCTCCCACTCACATCGTGTTGAGGTGAACTTATTTTTCTCAACCAATTCTTCCGTAATGTAATGTAAATTGCTATTAAGTCACCTCTGTAGTATGGGATTAGCCCTTCTATTAACGGCCTAGTGCCAAGTAGGTCTTAAGCAAAGTGTATTAGGAGTGCAAGTTCGCCTCCTCTCAAATTGTATTTTTGAGGTCATGTATTAACCTTCTTGTCATTTAACAGACCTCAGTAGGTTGGGTATTTTACCCCTGTGTATATGTCCTTTGAGGACAGCTTAAAAGTGGAGTTCGGAGTGGCCTATGATAGGCTTGTATTTTAGGGGGAAGTTGCCCTTTCTTGAAAATTGTGTTTCTGCCTCAAGGAGGCTTTTGGGTGTAATTGGAAGCAAATGTTTCTGGCATGTTTGGGGGTTTTCGGCCCCTTTGTTGTATGGTGTTCATTGTAAGGGGCTCATTGCTCAAGAATTATGTTTCTGACTTTTGAAGCCCCAAATGGGATACCTATGTAAATGTATTTTTCAATCGTGTTTCGGCTACTAAGTACCTGTTCTATTTGTTGTTACCTAATTTTGAAAAGAAAATATAACCTTGTTAAATTTTAAAATTAATTTCACTTTAGTAGCTTGAGACCTATTCACCACCCAGCACCTTCTTTCATGCATAACTACCACAAAAACACGGTAACAATAATAATAATAATAATAATAATAATAATAATAATAATAATAATAATAATAATGTCTGCATATTTACATACTAAGTGTAACTTGACTACATTTCTGTAGTTTCTGCTATTTTACAATTAGGATGCACCTAAGTAGAATAATTGTAGTGTAGTTATTTTATCAGCAAGTATTTTGCTCGATTTACTGTTGAGAATTATTTCTTTCCTGTGACATATATGATTTTTATTTATGGAATAGGCTATTTTATTTCTGCTGATATTTCATATTTCTGAAAAAGAAGATAGAATACTGGGTGAGGGGGGCAGGTGAATGGACTGTGGGTGTGAGAAGGCATTAAGGAATATGAAGGAAGAGATAACAAGTTTGAAAGAGAGGCTTTTAACAGAGGATAGGAATGAAGACAGGTCTACCTCAATAAATATACAGGATATGATATGAAGAGAAGACATAGGGGAAGGCACAGAAGAAGTTGTGGAAAACAGAAGGGCAGGTTTACAGACTATGGTTGCGAGCAGACGTTAAGGAATATCATGGAAGAGACAGCGAGTCTGAAGGAGGGGAAACAAAATTAGGGCTACGGGTACACATCAGGATGTGAGTTCAGGAGAAGTATTGGTGAAGAACTGTTATGAGCCACTGCAGGTAGAAGAGCAGAGAGAAGATAAGGATGAGGTTAGTGTTACAGAGGTGTGGCAAAGTAAGAGAAAGGGAATGTAGAGGAAAGGATAGGAAGAGAGAGTTGGAACAAGGTTGTGAGAAGGAGAGAAGGGAGGAGGAAGTTCGGAGAGGGGACGGATGACGTAAGTTATCGGGTGGCTTATTTTGACATTCTAACTTTGAAGGCTATTTTCTCATAAGTTTACTTTATTATTACTTAATGTACCTTTCCTCAGCTTCCTTTACACGTAGGAGCTTGAAGCGTTCACAATTTGTTTATTCAAGGGTTATAAAGGTACTAACGGTCTCTAATGGCTTGATTTAAAATTTATAGTCACCTTAATAAAAATTATGTTCCAACACTGCATATAATACTTTGACACTTTAGAAAAATACATATTCATTAAACCTGAAGCACAATTTTAATTATATGCACTTCAGCAGGGAGTCAAGGTAAGTGTCCTAACCACACAAAAATTTCATAGGTCTGTCATGCATAGTTTTTGAGAAAAGGTACATCAAACATTGATAATTTAGCATTGAAGGGATATGGCATTCAAGGTCCCTTAAGAAAAGACTAGGTAAACTATTAACAGGGAATCTGCCAATAGAGCAACAGCTCTAAATGCAGATCAATGAGAATGACTGATTGATTGATTGATTGATTGATTGATTGATTTGAAAACAATTATTCAAAAATGAGTGAAGCTCAACTAAAACTTAAATTACAAGGGGTGTACTAAGTTGTTTTACACTTAATTTTTTGTACGTCTGGGTGTAGTTCACATTTCACCTTTGAAGGTGGTGACACGTAACTAGTGCCTTGCTCCACCGTTTGGTAGCAGCTCACGCACAGGGCCCAATGAATGCACTCGTCACAGGCATTTCATAACAACACCGTTAGCGCAGGAGCAGACAACATGGAAAGCAATCGTTAAGGACAGCGCTACACGACTTGGTTCCTATGGAAAGAAATTCATCGGTGCTTGGTGGCAGTCTATGGAGAACATGCGCCGTCATGACAAACAGTTTACAACTGGGTGGAATGCCACTTACAGCTGGGGAAAGTGTCATCCACGTGGGTGCCTAGACTCTTGTCTGCAGACAAAGAGCAGAAGCGTGTGGACACGTGCAGAGAACTTTTGTGACACGATGATCAAGATCCAGCTGACTTCATGGCTAGGCTTGTGACTGGTGATGAGACATGGCACCATTACCATGAGGCACAAATGAAACAACAATCGATGCAATGGAAGAAGAAATGTCGAACAGTGCCATCAGTTAGCAAGCGAATGAGAACAGTGTTCTGGGACACAAAGGCCATCATCCTCATTGACTGGCTGGAATTTGGAGCCACGATTAACAGTGCAGCATATGTAGCAACCCATAAGCACTTACGTCGTGCCATTCAAACTAAACGGCCAGGAAAATGGGCTAAAAATGTGCTTCTACAACATGACAATGCCCGACCCCATACTAACCGAGAGACCACCGCTGTCACTGATGAAGTGGGATTCACGGTGCTGCCACACCCACTCTACCGACTTGGCACCAACATGAAGAAACTTCTGAGTGGTCACCGTTTTGTGCATTTTGCAGAACTGGACACAGCTGTCAAGGCATGGGTACTCAGTACTCCAAAAGAAAGTTTTCAGGAAGGTCTGGAGAGAGTGACACATTGATGGCAAAAGTGCATAAGTTACAAGGAGATTATGTTGAGAAGATGTAACTACTCATGTGTAATGTACTTCATTTGGGTAGAAAAAATAAAGTGTAAAACAGTATAGTATGCCTTTCGTACATGAAAAGAAACTATCCAATGACATGGCAAAGTATGAAATACATATCACAAGGACAAAGCAAAAAATGTTAAAATAAAGATAAAGCCCCATGGATAGTAAAATAAGCAATTATGAATTAAAGTTACACTACATATAATATTTGCTAATTCTCCTTAGACATAATTGCAGTTATAAGAAATGGAAGATACCCAAAATGGGAAGAGAACAAAGATATCTGTCCTTCCTGTGTGAAGGATTAACGTACAGTCACACCAAATAGGACAGTTCACTAGCTACAAGCTTGCTATCAATCACAGAGAGGATAAAAGGAGAGCATGGGAAAGAAACTTGATCAATTTCAGCACACAAAACAAAGTCAAGCAGAACAGCAGTTGGTCGATGGATGATTGGTCGATTGCTAGATACAAATGCTATGTCATATAACAGCATAGAATAAGAATTGCAAAATTTACAAATGCTCTTCCCAGGATAATTTTACCATAATAGTAACTTTAAAAAATGTTAAACCCATAAATATCCACAGTCTGTCCAAATAATGTCCACTCTTGAGTACCATTACACATTCAATGATGAGTTTCTCCAGCACCATTTCATTTGTTTTAGATCCCATCTAGCATACCTAATGTTGTCACCACAGTGATGGTAATTCATTTGCACAGTTTTCCTGTGTTGTTCATGCTTCATTTTCATGGCAAAGGACTGGTCTTGCTAGATTTATATATCAACCTTTTCAATACTAATTACGTGTTGATGTTACAAATACCTTTTATTCAACTTGGGGATCGGTTTCGACATATATAATGTTATCATCAGCCATAAAATGAATCACAAATACAAGGACAGTTTGAAAAGTTCTCGGAATCACCGCTAGATGTCAGTGTTAGAGCAACGAGGTTCCCACGCAATAATCCCACATCCTTTGTGAGTGAACACATGGCGCGTCAGTGCTCTAGCTGCAGGAGTGTAGTAGTGACGACTCTTTGTTGTTGTTCCCGCATAGTGATTTGTGATAATGGGAAAAACTGAGATTCGAGCAGTGATTAAATACTTTGTAAAGAAAGGTATGAAAGCAAAGGAAATTCATGCCGACTTTCAGAACACACGGGGGGGGACTCTGCTCCTTCATATTCAACTGTTGCCAAGTAGACCAGCGAGTTTAAATTTGGTCAGGAGAGCTTGGATGATGATCCACATAGTGGACGGCCAAAAAGTGTTATGACCCCAGAATTTATCGCAAAAGTGCATAAAATGGTCATGGAGGATCGTCGACTGAAAGTGCGGGAGATTGCCGAAGCTGTTAGGGATGTCTTCTGAACAGGTATATTATATTTTAACCAAAGAATTGGGTATGAAAAAATTATCCGCAAGATGGGTGCCATGGCTCTTGACATTGGACAATAAACGCACCAGATTGGAAATGTCCGAACAAAGTCTGGCCCGTTTTCAGTGCAACCAATAAGATTTTTTGTGCCGGTTTGTGACTACAGATGAAACTTGGGTCCACTACTATACCCCAGAGACAAAACAGCAGTCAAAGCAGTGGAAACATGCTGATTCACCACCACCAAAGAAAGCAAAGGCAGTGCGTTCGGCCGGAAAGGTCATGGCCTCAGTTTTCTGGGATGCAAAAGGCATTCTGCTGATAGATTATCTTCCTACTGGCCAAACAATTATGGGGCAATACTATGCAAACCTCCTAGACCAACTACAGGAAAAGATACGCGAAACAAGGCCTGGTTTAGCGAGAAAAAAGGTCATCTTTCATCAGGACAACGCTGCGCCGCACACAAGTGTTATTGCCATGGAAAAACTTCATGAAACTTCATGAACTGGGGTACGAATTTTTGCCACATCCACCTTATTCACCTGATTTGCCACCATCAGACTTTCATCTATTCCCCAAGCTGAAAATTTTCCTTGGTGGACGGAGATTTTCTACAAGGGAAGAACTGACAGCCGAATTGGAGAGGTATTTTGCAGGCCTGGAGGAATCTCATTTTCGAGACGGGATCAAGGCATTGGAACATCGCTGGACCAAATGCAGTAGTCTACAGGGAGACTACGTTGAAAAATAAAAGCAGTTCCACCGAGGTAAGATAATTCTAGTACATTCTGAGAACTTTTCAAAGCACCTATATAAGCAAAGATATAATACTCAAAACTATTGTGGATACATAGTGAAATATGTTCATTAAAAATCTATAACTGTCCATTAGACCATGTGTTAAGATAAATCACCATAACAGAAGAGCAACAGCATATATGTCTTTGAAGAAAGGATGGTTTGTAATTCCCAAAGTTGTGTATATTTCATGATTTTTATGTGGAAATTTATTGCCTAAATAAGTAAACTCATAATTCTGTGTTTAAACACATTTTCTTTTGCTTTAAAAGTCGTACAAATTGTTGCACGTAGGCATGAAAAAATGAAGATATAGTGAAAATAGGGGATGTTCATTCTAGAACAAGAAATAAGATACAAATGTATATATTGGTACTTACGCATTTGAAGGTTCACCACAGATAAATTTTTGTTCGATTTCTTCTTTCACTTCCTACACAAGAAAGGAAGGTTATTTTCAATATAAAATTATCCAACAATTTCATTAAAATCTAAAACACTACCTGTAAGGTCTTTATTTATTTACATTTATTTGCCTTGTTTATTCCATTCTATGAGCTTCTATATCCAACTTCTCATGCTGGCAAACAATAAGGATTTATCTACTTGGACTTACTTACATTCTTCTGTTTTTGGCAACATTTGTCAATATTTGCAAAATTTCTGTTTGTAACAACACATATTTCAAAGCATTGAGGTCATAAATAGAGCCCTGCATGGATGTGGATATCTGCAAAGTTAGTGTCTTGGCAGATACAAACTGTATGGCAGTGCGGATAATTTTGCAGATGATTTCTAAATAATGACATTTATTGATTTTCACTCAGGTATACTCTTATTTTTGCTTGTGGCGACCCTTGACAGTGGTATGGGAGAAAGGTGATATATGAAGAGTCTCGAGGCCATGAAGCCAAAAATCTGACATAAACCTACCTGTCCCCTGTCCTTAATTAATGAATTAAGGAACAAAGGTCAATACATTGGTAGTTTTCGCAACAGAAAGTCTCTCATGAACCTGTGACAGTAGGGGTTCTGGTGCCAGGTGTCAGGCCTATTGTATTATGTTAACAGATCTATCTGTTTCAGTATCTTGGATGTAACAGACTGTAGTTCAATAATTACAATATCCGCAGATAACCATTTTGTGGATGCGGATAACCATTCACGGATGTGGATATTATTTTGTATATCCGTGCAGAATGCTAGTTATAAAGATATTATTATAAAAATCATGTCTGTTATAATTTAAAACAATGTTTAAATGTATTATGTCAAGAGGCATAAGACAGGATACTAAAGGAAAATATACTAGCTGTACTCGATGACTATGGCATTAGGGGTAGATTATTAAAGTAATTAAAGGCATTTATGTCAAAAATTGGGCTGCAGGGAGAATTACTAACAGAATGAGTTCCTGGTTCAAAGTGCAGGGCGAATCCCACAAGGGTTACCATCCTTCCTGCATATCGTGTGTCGGTAAATCAGGGTTTGGTTGCCATCACACACAGGAAGTCCATCAACTCTGATAAACAGATAGAACAATAAAAGTTACCCCATTACAGTGAGTGTTGAAAATACTGTCCCTTAACATGTACACAAGCACTGGAGCATGTGGATGATATTCTGGTTCACTCTCAACAATTAAGCCTCATGAACATTCAAAATTTGGGAATTGAAATTAAAAATCTACAGCATACAGACATACATTGTTCAACACTTAATTCAGAAGCTACAAAATAAACTAAACGGGTCAATTACTGCTGTATGAGAAGTAATCACACAGTACACTTAAAAAAGCCAACCAAAGACCAGCTGAGGCCCCCATATCACTGGGCAAGCTATTTGGATCAGGTGGCTACTGCAATAACCATTTGCCCAGACACAGAACATGGTATAACTGGCAACTCAACTGAAGCTTGCTCTGTAGTTTCACCACTGCTGTTCACAGTATATATGGATCATTTACTGAAAGGTATAAAATGGAAAGGGAGGGATTAAGCTGCGTGGAAATGTAGTAAGTAAATGTAGTAAGCAAAAAATGATTGTATGGGAAATGACCAACACTGTGTACTTACCTACACTGGCGAAGAAACACCTGTCATTACATGCATCCCTCCCTGAGGAACTGATAGCTAAGCTCAAAACCACTCTTCTCCCAGGATCACAGATCCGTTATAGTGAGAGGTGACAACAGACATTTCTTTGGCAGTGTAAATAAGTACAAGGCATTTCATTACACAGTGTTGGTCATTTCCCATACAATCATCTTTTGCTAACATATGGTTCTGCTTGTTGTTTTAAGGGGCCTAACATCGAAGGTCATCGGCCCAACATATGGTTCATAATATCTCCTAACCCCATGTCATTGACAAGTTTACACTACATAAACCATACTGTACATAATTTAAGTGATTTAATAGAATCTTAGGATGTTGTTGTAGAACAAAACATGTCATTCTTTGCATATGATATGTGATTTTTACAGGTATGCTTATGGTGTTTTAATTTGCATTTGAAATTGTTGCATGTCTGACAGACTGGAAAGTTTTTATTAGATACCTTTTTATGTTGCTCAGTCCATCCTGTATTTAGTCGGATGGGCTTTACAGAAAATTTGTGTTTGTGAATTAAGATTCTGAATTTTATTCTATCCCAAATGCTTTCTTCATTAATGCCAATTTCATTTAGGTCTTCTCTGATTTCTTTTAGTCAATTATTGTGATTTTGCATTGATAAAGCTAACTTTAAAATTTTCTTTGTGAGCCTATTATTAACCATTCTGTATAAGTGACCATAAAATTGTAATCATTGTTTCCTGATGGTATCTGTGATTTTTCTGTAACTTGATAGATTTCGTGTGATTTCTTTTTCATCCAAATTCTATTTTCACACATTGGACTTTCCTGAGGATTTTTTCTTCTTTTACAATCATTTTTATTTAAGATCTGCCTTTAATTATAATAGTTTCAGATGCATAAAGTGCTACCGTTTTAACTACTGTGTTACAGTGTTGTAATCTTACCTTTTTGATATAGTTCTTTTATTGTATCTGTTCCAATTAATTTTGTATGCTCTTTGAAGTTCTTCAATTCTTTCTTTGTTAGCTTACTGATTTAACCCTGTTGGTTCAATAATTTCAGCAAAACTTACTAATAAATATATGTAAAAGAATCTTCACAAACAGGAACTTCATTTGCTAGTATCTGTATGACAGTCATCTGAGGACAAATCATCTTCATCAACCACAACTTCCATGATGGAGATTTATCAAGAAGAGGTACACTGGAAATCTTTATCTTATGAGTCAACACAGTCATGCCCATGTAAACACAGACTTCTTTTAGCAACTGGTCAAGAGGTACTAACAGTGATTTGCTCTCTTTCTCCCTCTTGCAACACACTACAATATTTACAATAATATTTATCTTGACGATATGGAATATACAGCAACTATTTCCTTTAGGAGGAGTTTTGGGACCTTCTGAATATCCAAGATCAATGCCTGCCATTTCAGTGTCAGTCCAATGAAGTCAACAAAATCTAAATATGCTGCAGAAATATTGTATTCAATCACATCACACACATGTACACAAAGCAAGCAATACAGAACTATGGATCAGAGTGCTTTCAAGAACATGAACATAGAATACTTATCTGGTGTGTAAAAAGAGAATAAAATCAACGGGGCTACTTACAACAAATTGGGTCTTCAAAGGCCATTCTGTTTCCCCCTTAATGTCCCATTCTTCCTCTGGAGTTTCTAGCTCTTCCTTAATATATACTTCCTTGTCCATTCTGTTTAATAAATACAATATCTACATCAGCAACACCACTGAAAGAAGAGAATATTAATAGACTAGTGCCCCGGTATAACTACTTATTTCTTGTGAACATAACATGTCATCGAGTACCAATTACACAATAAACACTTTCTTTACAATATTGTACTTATCAGAAGATGCATTTATTTTTGTAATTCACGATAAACAGAGAAGTGGTAATAGTGCAGCAATTGATATTATCTTTCATTATCTAATTATAATCATTATAAAATATCAAAGCCATTTTGACAGTGCTGATGTAATTATTTTATTATTATTATTATTATTGATATATACAGTCGTATCAGCACACACATTATTAAAACATAACTGGTTTTCGGACACTAAGGTCCATCATCAGTGTTAATATTTAAATTTAATTTCACATAAGTGTGTCATCAAAATGAGTTAAAATGAGTTTAAATTTGTAGCCCTGTCGACATCAACTGTAAAATGAAAAAAGAAAACAAGTGTAAAATTATGAAATCAATACATGTAAACTTACATTGTTGTTGTAAAAGTTATGGACATACCATGGTAAGACTGGCTTTCCTTCGTGCTCAGGCAGTTGGTCGAGTACTAACAAGCGTTCAGATTTAACTACGGAACCGCACTGCAAGCACATGATGTTGCGTCACCTCAAGGTTATGTAGGAAGCACCTGATGTTACATCAACTCAAGATTGTAAACAAGATGTTGCTTGCGACTGTTTCATTTAAAATTTTATCTGGTTCCCTTGTCTGCACTAAAAATATCTCAATGTTTTCACGTGTATTTAATTCAAATCCATAATTACCCTTAAAAATTAACTTCATGTCCTTTTCAATCCCTAAAACGCTATGGTTATTGTTATAAATGTGTTCCGCAAAAGCTGAATACTTGTTGTACTTTATTGCCTTAAAATGTTCTTGATATCTTTGATTTAAGGTTCGCCCGGTTCTTCCTATATAAAACTTTTTACAGTCGTCACAAGTGAGCCTGTATACCCCCGAATTAGTATATATATCTTTTTTATTGACACTGTGTGCATTATATATATGTTCTGATATTTTATTTCTGGTTCGGAAAGCTCTTTTTAGTTGAAATTTCTTAAATATATTCGCGATTTTAAAAACTTGACTTCCAAAATATGTAAATGTCACAAGTTTATTACGTTCATGGATTTTCTTTCTTTTCTCATGGTTTTTCTTTTTTTCTCCATTTTCTTTCTTACGTATAATATTGTCTATCATTTCTGGGTTGTAGCCATTTGCTTTAGCAATTTGTTTTATTATTCTAATTTCTTTTAGTTTGTTTTTATAACTCAAGGGAAGTTTTAGTAATCTACTAATGTAGCTGTTGTAAGCTGATTGTTTGTGAGTTCCTGGGTGGTTGGAATCTTTATTGATGGTAGTGATGGCCTGTGTGGGTTTCCTAAAAATATCGAAATCTATCCTATTGTTGGTTTTTGTTAATGTGAGGTCCAAAAAATTTAACTTTTTATCGATTTCTTTCTCCATAGTGAATTTAATGTTGCTGTCAAGCAAATTCAAACAACCCAGAAATGTTTCGGGAGTAACGAGGTCTCCATTTTAAAATACTACCGTGTCAACAAAACGGACCCATAATTTTATTTCTTTCCGATATGTGTTCAAAATGGTTTTCTCAAGATTATTTAAATAAATATTGGCTAAGAAACCTGATAGTGGGCCCCCATTGGTAAATCTGTGTTTTGCTGGTAGTACTTCCCGTTGAATGTAAAGTAATTATTTTCTAATATTAGAGTTAATAAGTTTATCGTTTCATTAATTTCTATGTGATTTAGTCTGTCTTGATTCTTTAAGTTTTCTTCTATTAAGTCTATGGTCTCTTTAATAGGAATATTGGAATACATGTTGGTCACATCGTATGATACCATTACAGTTTCTTCGTTTATTTCTGTTGATTGTATTTTGGAAATAGCTTCCAAAGAATTCGATATTGAATTACTATTTTCTAGTGTGATGTGGTTTTGTAAGTGTTTAAGTAAAAATTTTGATAATTGAAATGTGGAGCTGTTACGACAATTAATTATGGGTCTAACAGGGTAATTCTCTTTGTGAATTTTTGGGAGAGACTTTAAAGTTAGGCACCTTGGGTTCATCGGGACTAATTTTTGTTTCTCTTTTTCGTTTATTATGAACTGTGTGTCCTTTAGAGTTTCTTTTATTTTTGTGTTTAAGTTCTTGGTGGGGTCCTTCTTTATTTCCTTTATGTCATTTGTTTCTATGAAATCAATTGTTTTTTGGATGTAGTCGTCTTTATTTATGATTTTAGTTTTTAGATTAGTTATTACTTTTTGTTGTGTACTACTTTCTTTATTTTCTTTAATAGGTTTGTTTTTGATGTTTTCAATTTGATTTGCTACTAAGTGTCTTACAGTTTCTTTTTTGTTGTCAGGGACTTTTTGGATAGCTGATTCAGTTTCTGTTATTAGTTGTTTTAATGCGGCATTGTTAATGTTTTGTTTAAAATTGTGTTTGTAACCTAGTTTTAATAGGTTAGTTTCATTTTGGGTTAAAGGCGTGTCCGAAATGTTGACAACAGGTTCACAAAATTCGTGTTCATTATCTATGCATACTGGAAGTAAGTAAGTAAGTAAGTATGAATTAAATTGCAAAATAAAATGAACATCCATCCACCCATCCACCCACCCACCCACCCCTGCTAATAGGTATGACATTCTCTGTACAGTCACAGTATGCTAGGTACAGATTTACCGAGCAAGTTGGCCGTGCAGCTGTGAGCTTGCATTCAGGAGATATGAACCTCGGGCCTTCCAACAGCGAGAGCACTGCCCAAGATTCACAAGGCCGGGGTTCCCATTCGGCCCATAATAAATTACAGACTAGTGATGGGACATTCGATTCATTTAACTGAATCGATTCATTTGATTCTGTTCACGTTACTGAATCGATACAGTGATCCGATTCATGGCTCATTGGTCACCGCTCCTACTGCATCTGTGTAGTATGTGCTGGTAAGACAGCAGCAACAGCATTCAGTGCTCGCAGCTGCCATCTGGTCTTCATACAATGAACTCCTTTCTTAGAAAAAATGCTAGTTACTCTAATACATCGAAGGTTTCCGGCGACGCAGGGTGGGAAAGGTTAGGAAGGTAGCAGCCCTGGCCTGAATTAAGGTACAGTCCCAGCATTTCCTGGTGTGAAAATGGGGAAACTACGGAAAAACCATCTTAACGGCTGCCGACGGTGGGATTCGAACCCACCATCCCCCGAATGCAAGCGCATAGCCACGCGATATTAACCTCACGACAACTCGCTCAGTCATTTTTAAAAAAAAAGTATTTTTCTATCAGCTGAGGATTTTTTTAAATCGTCATATTTTGTATAGGCTACCCGAGATGTACAGTAGCCCGCTGGTTTTCTGATTCAACATACTGTTATTGCGCCTGTCCACATATGATTGAAGTCTTGTGCAACGATGTGACATATGAACTGAGAGAATACTGAGCTGTTCTTCCAAAATATAAAACAGGTACTTTTGAGTGGTCATGAGCATGACTCATAGTCATAGGACAGGCTAGAGTCGAGTTTAATTGTCAAATGTCAACTAAGTTATAATACTAAGATTCATTAAACTAATAAATAGTATAACCTAATAGCCTACCTACTTACTAGCTACTTCAGAATTATGTTGTGACTACCTTTTTAACACTGCAAATAAATCCATCTATTACTTAAACCTCCCTGTAAGAAGAGGACAGTGAATGCAAATGGGTATTATTTTCAAATGAGCTGAGCTCGAGAGTCCATTATAGCATACAATTCTTTCAGTGTAGCATGGCTCACTGTATGTCTCGCTGCAGCGGAAGCTTGGCTTTCCGGGTGCCCAGTGAGCCGATAAGGAGCCGTGTGTATCATGTGTCTCACTGAGCCGCGCTCGTTCACGATTCTTTCGATGTGCCATGATTCAGTGTCTCGCTGCAGCGGAAGCCCGGCTCTCCGCGTGTCCAGTGAACCGATAAGGAGCCGTGTGTATCATGTGTCTCACTGAGCCGCGCTCGCTCACGATTCTTTCGATGTGCCATGATTCAGTGTCTCGCTGCAGCGGAAGCTCGGCTCTCCGTCAATGTCCAGTGAGTGCGCCACTCAGCACTGTCCGCTGGGAGTAAGCTGAATCGTGTGCCGTGAGCTCGCTGTTCCTGTGAATCGATTCACTCGGACACTTAAATGAATCGATACACTGCTTCGAATCATTCATTCAGTAGCCAACACTATTACAGACCCAGTCCTCTATACAAATTAGCTAAGTTCATTCAGAAATTCCTTAAACAACACTATAGATTTACGGCAAACAAATCCATAAAGAACTCCATAGAACTGGTTAAGAAATTAAGCAATTTTAAATTACAAGCTCATCATACCTTACATTCATTTGATATCGTCAACATGTTTCCGAGTATTAGAACCAATAAGTTGCTTCCTATTGTTGTTAAGAATCTAAGATCCTACAGTCAGCTAAGTGAACTTGAAATACAAGTTTTCATGAAATTGGTTAAGTTACTTGTAAATAATTACTTCATCTTTGACAAGGTCATTTATAAACAGGATGGGTTGGCAATGGGATCTCCGGCCTCGGGAATCTTGTGTCTCAAGTGTTATTACAATATTATAAGTCCACCTGTTCAATACAATACAATATGATCCACTATTTCATATGGTCAAATGTTTTTTATACATAATACATAAAAGTCAAAGGTACATGTTTCACCCTCCTTAGGGGCATCATCAGCCTATATCAATCTTAAAAATAATAATAATACCGTACATATACTTATAAATTATAGGTTAAAATGTTGAAAATGGTTTTGTAAAACATTATACAATAACATCTAAAACAATAATGCACCAAAGTATGTTAAAAGAGAGTGAAATTAACAGTTTGAAGATTAAAACGTGATTAAACATGAGATTTTGAGAGTCTAAAACTAAAATGGATCCATATTTTTATAATATCATGAAGACTGTGAAAGCCTTGAGTATAAAAACAATCATCAAAGGGGGATGTTTCTTCAATTCTCAAGTTGAATCCAAGGTGGTAAAATCACTTTCAGTTATTTAAAACGGAAGTGTGAATGTAATAAACAAGTTTAAAATGTATATGATTGGGATATCTGAAAGTCAAGAAGAAAATGGAACTTCTGTAGAGGCGATGCTTGTGATAAAACGTATGTCAAAGCTAGCGGAGTTCGGAAATCATGGTAGTCGAATGGATCTAAAAGATAGTCAAGTTGATATATAATTCCGTTGAAACATGTGTTGGAAGAAATGTTCAGGATTTTCTGAAACAAAATGTAGAAGAAAGTATGTTAATAATACCGTACTGTACAAGAGACTTCCCGTACGTCAAAGATGGCTAATGCGGTACTTACTCGTACGGAGCGTACTAAGTACGTCAGGTTGTTACAGCAACGCTAGCTTGACTGGGTTTTCGACTTCTAGTATTATAACGGTGTGGCTGAGGCAGTGAAGGGCATGGAGGGGGGGTAATGGTGGGTGGATCCTTGCGCGCATGTGTTGTTATTGGCGGGCTGTTAGGAGCAAGATGGGCGGGCCTATCATTTGACGAGGTGGTGGAAGCTTTAGAACAAGAAGTTCTAAAAGTTGTTCTAAAGCTTCCACCACCTCGTCAAATGATAGGCCCGCCCATCTTGCTCCTAACAGCCCGCCAATAACAACACATGCGCGCAAGGATCCACCCACCATTACCCCCCCTCCATGCCCTTCACTGCCTCAGCCACACCGTTATAATACTAGAAGTCGAAAACCCAGTCAAGCTAGCGTTGCTGTAACAACCTGACGTACTTAGTACGCTCCGTACGAGTAAGTACCGCATTAGCCATCTTTGACGTACGGGAAGTCTCTTGTACAGTACGGTATTATTAACATACTTTCTTCTACATTTTGTTTCAGAAAATCCTGAACATTTCTTCCAACACATGTTTCAACGGAATTATATATCAACTTGACTATCTTTTAGATCCATTCGACTACCATGATTTCCGAACTCCGCTAGCTTTGACATACGTTTTATCACAAGCATCGCCTCTACAGAAGTTCCATTTTCTTCTTGACTTTCAGATATCCCAATCATATACATTTTAAACTTGTTTATTACATTCACACTTCCGTTTTAAATAACTGAAAGTGATTTTACCACCTTGGATTCAACTTGAGAATTGAAGAAACATCCCCCTTTGATGATTGTTTTTATACTCAAGGCTTTCACAGTCTTCATGATATTATAAAAATATGGATCCATTTTAGTTTTAGACTCTCAAAATCTCATGTTTAATCACGTTTTAATCTTCAAACTGTTAATTTCACTCTCTTTTAACATACTTTGGTGCATTATTGTTTTAGATGTTATTGTATAATGTTTTACAAAACCATTTTCAACATTTTAACCTATAATTTATAAGTATATGTACGGTATTATTATTATTTTTAAGATTGATATAGGCTGATGATGCCCCTAAGGAGGGTGAAACATGTACCTTTGACTTTTATGTATTATGTATAAAAAACATTTGACCATATGAAATAGTGGATCATATTGTATTGTATTGAACAGGTGGACTTATAATATTGTAATAACACTTGAGACATACGTCAACTTCAATACGGAACCAAAATGAGAATAGTCACTTGTAACTCGGGAATCTTGGCGGAGATTTACCTGGATTCTTTGGAAACATACATGATGGAGAACGACAGAGAATTTGACAATATTCTGTTTTGGTCTAGATTTGTGGACGATACATTAGTAATTTTAGACGAACGTGTTAGGGATGCAACGGCTACTCTACATGTACTTAATAACATTGACCCACAGATTAAATTTACTTTGGAGTCAGAAAGTAATGAATCAATTAATTTTCTTGACTTAAAAATCAACAGATCGGATTTATCTTTTGCTTATAGTACTTTTAGAAAGCCTACACAAACGGCAGTCACTATTAGACAAGACTCAGAACACCCACAGAGTCAAAAAAACTCTACATACAATAGTTCAGTAGAACGGGCATTTAGGATCCCCATGACAAAAGCTAATTTGAATAAAGAACTCGATATAATCCGTTCAATGGCTAAGGTTAATGGTTTTAGTAAATGCTTTATTGAATGTATCATCGACAAGTTCAGGTACCGTTTACAAACCACTTTGGCCAAAGACAAACCTAATCAGAAGGCGTTCGCAATATTTACTTATAATAAGGATATATATAAGTTTACTAATGTTTTCAAGAAACATAATGTCAGGTTTTGTTTCGTACTGATAATAATAATAATACAATTGTATTGCACAATTCAGCCTCAGTTAATAGATCGAACCCGTATACCAAATCAGGTGTGTATAGATTTAAATGCAACGACTGTGGGTGCACATATCTAGGTGAAACAGGACGAAGTTTTAAAATTAGATACACGGAACATACCAATGCAATAAAATATAACAGATTTTCTGCGGTAGGCCAGTATGTACATGATCTAAAGCATAAATTCACATCTATAGAACAGGACATTGAGATCTAGGAGAACTTAGGAAAAGGAAGTTTGCTGGATGTTACGGAGGGTTGCTATATACACCTGGATCAGTATTTTAATCCAAACCTCAATTTAAAGGAAATTTCTGAAAAATCGAATATTCTTTTTGATTTCCTTATTTAAATTACAAGCTTCCTTATTGAGTTTTAAGAAATGTGCATTTCAATATGCGTAATAGCTTTGCTAGTTGCTTTCTACGACCACGCCCTCCGGAGCTCCAACAGGTTGCCACTCCTCAGTTGCTTCTCCCTCTTTCCCCTATTTCCCCCCTTCGGCCCAGACCAACCTTGGACACTTGATTACTAACACAACACTGCTCGCTAGGCTTCATTGTGCTTCGCATGGACAGCGATCTTTTGAGGTGAGTCACGTAAAAACGTTTACGTCATAAGATGTAATTTTATATTTTGCCTCTTCAGTTAAGCGATAGTTTATTAGATTCCTATTATTTCAGGTCCGCATTGAACTGGGAACATTGTACTTGTTAACATCTTAAAGGACCGATTGCTCGTTTCCACCTCACTAGGAATGCTCCATTAAAGCGACTCTGAAGATTTTATTGAATTATTTTCATACGATTCTACGTCACATTTTAAGAAGTGTGTTAAATTAAGCTAATGTTTCTTCAAGACTATTTTATTTTTAAGTTGTTGTTTTGAATCCATGTTAGTTTATTAGTGAGCAAACCGGTTTGCATATGTTTTCATCAATTTAAGGTTTAAGACTAGCAAGTCTCGGACTTGTAGAAAATATGGACTTTGAAACAGTTTAATAGTAACACAGTTTTAGGTTGTTAATATGGTTTTAAACTGTGTTCAATTTGACGTAGATAAACTTATGTGATTGCCAATTCTTCCAAGAACCTACATCAGCTGATGATGACGCAAAAAGGGCTTCGAAACTAGTTCTGATTGAAATATATGTTGTAATTTTATCTAAACAACAGTTTTTATGTATTGAATAAGGTGGATCCAAATTATAATAAAAGTTGTAATCTTGGTTCAATACGGACAAACAATGAAATTTATTAATTTAACTAGGTACTTTTAAGGCAGAAACAGGTTCGAAGAAGGACATTCCAGGAATCATTAATGAACAAGGGGAGTGTGTATGCGAGGATCTTCAAGAGGCAGAAATATTCAGTCAGCAGTATGTAAAAATTGTTGGTTACAAGGATAATGTCCAGATAGGGGATGTGAGTAATACTAAAGAAGTATTAAAATTTACATATGATAACAATGATATTTACACTAAGATACAAAAGTTGAAAGCTAGAAAAGCAGCTGGAATCGATAAGATTTCTGGAGATATACTAAAGGCAATGGGTTGGGATATAGTACCATATCTGAAGTACTTACTTGATTATCGTTTGGACGGAGGAGCTATACCAGATGAATGGAGAGTTGCTATTGTAGCCCCTGTGTATAAAGGAAAGGGTGATAGACATAAAGCTGAAAATTACAGGCCAGTCAGTTTGACATGCATCGTATGTAAGCTTTGGGAAGGCATTCTTTCTGATTATATTAGACATGTCTGCAAAATTAATAACTGGTTTCACAGAAGGCAGTTTGTGTTTAGGAAAGGTTATTCGACTGAAGCTCAGCTTGCAGGATTTCAGCAAGATATAGCAGATATCCTGGATTCAGGGGGCCAAATGGACTGTGTTGCGATTGACCTATCTAAGGCATTTGACAGGGTAGATCATGGAAGACTACTGGCAAAAATGAGTGCAACTGGACTAGAAAAAAGGAGTGACTGAATGGGTGGCTATATTTCTAGAAAATAGAACTCAGAGAATTAGAGTAGGCAAAGCTTTATCTGACCCTGTAATAATTAAGAGGGGAATTCCTCAAGGCAGTGTTATTGGACCTTTATGTTTTCTTATATATAACAATGATATGTGTAAAGAAGTGGATTCAGAGATAAGGTTGTTTGCAGATGATGTCATTCTGTACAGAGTAACAAATAAGTTACAAGATTGTGAGCGGCTGCAGGGTGACCTCGATAGTGTTGTGAGATGGATGGCGGGCAATGGTATGAGGTAAACGGGGTTAAAACTCGGCTTGTGAGTTTCACAAATAGGAAAAGTCCTCTCAGTTTTAATTACTGCGTTGATGGGGTAAAAGTTCCTTTTGGGGATCATTGTAAGTACCTAGGTGTTAATATAAGAAAAGACCTTCATTGGGGTAATCACATAAATATGATTGTTAATAAAGGGTACAGATCTCTGAACATGGTTATGAGGGTTTAGGGGTTGTAGTAAGGATGTAAAGGAGAGGGCATGTAAGTCTCTGGTAAGACCCCAACTAGAGTATGGTTCTAGTGTATGGGACCCTCACCAGGATTACTTGATTCAAGAACTGGATAAAATGCAAAGAAAAGCAGCTCGATTTGTTCTGGGTGATTTCCAACAAAAGAGTAGCGTTACAAAAATGTTGCAAAGTTTGGGCTGAGAAGATTTGGGAGAAAGGAGACGAGCTGCTCGACTAAGTGGTATGTTACGAGCTGTCAGTGGAGAGATGGTTGAGTGGTGTCTTTAAAAGTAGGAATGATCATAATATGAAGATAAAGTTGGAATTCACGAGGACAAATTGGGGCAAATATTCGTTTATAGGAAGGAAAGTTAGGGATTGGAATAACTTACCATGGGAGATGTTCAATAATTTTCCAATTTCTTTGCGGTCATTTAAGAAAGGGCTAGGAAAACAGCATGTAGGGAATCTGCCAGCTGGGCGACTGCCCTAAATGCGGATCAGGATTGATTGATTGATTGATTGATTGATTGATTGATTGATTGATTGATTGAAGATCGTAACATACCGAACACCAAAAGAACCACTCAAAGTAAAATTTAGAAACTAATTACTGGTACCTTATCTTGATTACTACCAACAACAAACCAACAACAAATTGTTTATTGAACTAACTGTATCATTCATACACCAAACTTTTTTAAGTTTACAGATATGTTAGGATAGGCAGCCTATCATTGTAGGAAGAAAAAATAAATTATAGCGTAGCCTACCTGATACAGTGGTATAATACGTTCCTTGTTGAGATCTAGAAGACACAGCAGTAAAGGACTGAGAATCCACTTTACCAGTAGAATGTTAAAGTCTGTGGACACAGTGTAAAATGAAAGAAATCGAAATTACTTGATGAAAATCTACGGTAAATAGCAAAATCTACCAAATGAACCCGCATAAGCTGTCGCAATACCCGCCGCAGAAAATAGAACATTAACATTACATAACAACAAACTAACCACTTAGAACACAAACCGAAAATAGTTACTGTAGAGCGTTCCAACCTTAAATTGCAGTACAGCGTAGATAGAGCGCGCTGTTGCGAAATCGACTCGTGAAGATCACGCTCGAGTGTAACTCAAACAGAGCGTCACAGTTCCACATTTTTCGTTTGTAATTTTGTAATTTTAAGTTCATTCATTCATAAATTAATATTTGTAGGATGGTAACATAAATACAGAATACCTTAATCACTGGCGTTGCTCTTAGACATTGGACGTACACCTTCTATCATTTCTGCAAGGCCTGATGTTCTCGCTTTGGATGAACCGGGTTCGGGAGATGAACTCGAGGATGATCCGGACGATGAAGAAAGTCGTATTAAAACTTTTCATCGTCGACATCGTCCTGCAATTCGTCTGCTTTCCAGAAATCTCTTTCATTTTTCTTTACTTCGTTCACGTAATTTACCAAATTGCCTTATGTTTTTATTGCATAAAAATGTTAGTTCAGCATTTGGAACAAAACCATGTTCATTATCCGCGTGAACTAAGGTGAATCGCGGTCCTCGGCTTTTCGGTGGCATAACTTAAGTCCCGAACTCACCCCTTCAATTGCGGCCTGCCGTGCACTTTTCACTGTCGTATCCTTCCATTCTTTCGTCACTGTCTGCCCAATATTTACCCACGATTCATATGTGAAAATTATAGCTTTATTTTGTGCCCTCAAACGTTTTATCTCCCTGAGATATCTGTGCCTCCAATTAATAATTTCATCGGTTTCAATGAAAGCTGCTTTATTACCCCGTCTTAAATAACGGAAGCCTATATCATGTAAGAAGCGATACAACGGAAAATCGTGGCAAAGAATCTTCTCCATTTACCCGACTCAAAATCACGTTCAGTGTCAGTGGTATTTTATGTTAGCAAATAAAAGAGAGTGAACCACCCGACGCACTCACTCCACTTCGCACAATTTCATCATATTTAATTTTCCTTGCATTTTTCTGCCGTCCTTCTCTTTTTTGCTTTTTTGGCCGGAGTTCGCAAAGGACCATGTGTGTGTTCCTTCCTTATAGCATAGGTTGTTCTTTCGGAACAACCTGTATCTTTAGCTGTTTCACTGTCTGCGCTGCTCATATTCATAGTCTTTAAAAATAATCCAGGACACTCATAATATTGCGTTCTTTACCCTGAGTTTACTTACGGAACGTTTCTTTCTAATTTGACGATCCATTGTACATCCTTCTGCACTTTTTCTTCGAACTAAGAACCCCCCGCACGAGCACGAACTGACAGCTACACAGACTACATAAACACAACAAACACAATCCATTTGTCCTCAAGATCTGATCTTGTCCAGCTCCATGGCTAAATGGTTAGCGTACTGGCCTTTGGTCCATAGGGCTCCGGGTTCGATTCCCGGCCGGGTCGGGGATTTTAAACTTCATTGGTTAATTCCAATGGCTCGGGGGCCGAGTGTGTGCCGTCTTCAGCATTAGAATTCATCACAGGTAGGGCCACATTCTTAGAGACGCGTAGGTCGCCTATGCGTAGTCAACTCGAAAGACCTGCACTCGGCCTCTTCGGTGGCCACACGCCATTAAATATATCACTGATCTTTATTTAATCAATATAATACTGATTAAATGAACACCACTGCACACTGCTGTCAGTATATTTAACAGCTCGGCCAGCCGAGTCACTCGTGAAACGTAAACAAACGAGACGTTCTCCCTGTCATAAATTAAGAGATAACGAGATAAGGATTTGGGGTATGTTTTAAAAATAACTTCCAATTCCGAAGACCATTTGCTTTGCTTTAACCACGCCATGATCCTTCTGCACTTTTTCTTCGAAATTAGATCTCCACGCACGAGCACGAACTCACGAACCACATAAACGAAATACACTTTCCCTCAAGAATTGTACATATGTCACTGATATGTATTTAATCACTATTATACATATTACTGACGAAATGAGCACTGCACTGCATGCGACTGTCTGGAAATGTTAAAAGCGCATGTTTGGGAGATCACTACCGGTACTTCAGCCAGCCAGCCAGCCAGACAGACAGACAGCCAGCCAAGTCACGCGCGAAACCAAAATTCAAGGAGATATTTTTCCTGTCACAAATTAAGAACTAAGCAAGATAATAACTTCGGGATTGTTTTAAAAATAACTTCCATATCTGAAGACCATTTGCCTCGCTTTGACCCCCCATGCAAATTCAATAGGAAAGACGCTGGCCAGCGACTGACTTTTTCGTGCCTGCACATAAAATTCCCTAAACATGACTGAAAATAAAAGCGTATACTGCATTTTGTTATGATTGTAATTTAAAAATAAACTTATCTACATCGATCTGAAATGTTTCTTTACCAGCAGTGAAAAAAGTAGGAAAATAACGAATATAAAATAGGAGTTATGACATGATAAGTTCTATGCAATGAAGATTTTGCATTTGGCGTAACTTTTCATTATATTACCATTTTCACACTAAATTAATTTTTTTTACTTTTTTTTGTTAACGGCATCAAATGCGCCTTGAAATTCTGTACATAACACGATATTCACCCATTTTAACCGATAACATTCTGATTTACGGATATTTGGCAAACCCGCTGCATTAGAGTAGGACAGCGCTACCCGCAAAACATGGGAGAAGGAAAGAGACGGAATTATCCCATTACAGTACCGGTCAAAAGTTTAGGACCACATTAAAAAAACCTTTAACTTCCATCTACAACCTAAAATTTTGCTACTAGACCTCTGTATTTTTTTTTTCCTGGGCTCTCGCATCTAATATGATATATGTCGCCTGATTTCAGTGATTTACGCCAAGTAGTGTATAAGTTATGCATTTTTAACTGTTGGAAGGTCACGTCAGAAAGTCAACATTTTTGGAAATATTATGTACTATGTACTCTAATCGGCTTCAAGTATCACCAAAATGATTATTTTATAGACTTAGCAATAGTCGGGGGTATTTTGGTATAAATAGAAAAATTACCGAAAAAATGCGGCACCGACTTTTGTGCTTTTATTTTTTTGTTTCAAATCAACTCTAAAATGATGAATTTTTCCTTGTGATTGCCATAGGTCTCAGTGTGAGCTATCGTCATCAGAAATGTGTTCTTGGTTGCCATCCACAAAGTGCAAATGGAACTATCAGGGAAGAGAAGTTTCATGCCGATAGCTCGTCCTGAGACCTTGGGCCATACATGATAAGGGCAAAGAAAAATCAACCATTTTGACCCTGGTTAAAAAAAATAAAACACGCAAAAAAAGGTGCCGCATATTTTCGGAAGTTTTATATTTATACTAAAATGGCCCCCACCTATCTGTAAGTCTACAAAAAAATCTTGGCGGTGATACTTGCAACCAATTAGAGTGTACAGTACATTATATAACGAAAATTTTTGATCTTTTGTTGTGAACGTCTAAGAGTTAAAAATTCATAACTTCCACATTATTTCGACTCACTCAATGAAATCAGGCGACATACATCCTATTAGATGCGAGGGCTCAGAAAGAAAATTACAGAGATCTCGTGGCACAATTTTAGGTTCTAGATGACATTTCGTGATTTCTTTACGTGGTCCTAAACTTCTGACCGGTACTGTACTGCTGTACTGCAATTTAAGGTTGGAACACTCTATAGCGCTTCTCACTAATTTATAACCAGTACGATTTTCCTCTCCTATGCCGTATATATTACATATACACACCCGGTATAATTTATTTATCTCCAAATAAAGTATACGTTTCAGAGCGAGATCCAAGGTAAGATTAAGTTATCTGATACAAGTGAGAGCCAGTTGTGCGTGAATGAACACCGGAGTCGCGAAAGTCCACTTCTTCGACTCTACTCCAAATCGGGAGTGAGTTCGCATGCGCAGAGTCGACTCCAAACACTTAGCGTGGTTTTACATTTTGCTACACATCGCAACAACACAGATAGGTCTTATGGCTTTGATGGGATGGAAGAGGGCATGGACTTAATTTAGGTACAGCCCCAGCATTTCCCTGGTGCGAAAATGGGAAACCACGGAAAACCATCCTCAGGGCTGTGGGGTTCAAAGCCCACTATCTCCGGAATGCAAGCTCACGGCCGCGCGATCCTAACCGAACGACCAATTTGCTCTGTTTCACATTTCTTGTCAGGAGATCAGGGCATACACGAGAATATTTTGGTGCGCCTACAAACCCACGATTTTACCTTTCTTCCCTAAACAGCTTCCTCAAGGGAATGAACTTCAGAAAGGCAAGCCTTTGAGGATGGCCTTGGAACACCCTGCCAGTACAGCTGTCTCCCAGAAAATATTGTAAAATGAAGCATTTACAACACACATATTTGCCAAATTTGAGTTTATTTTATTTTAATAAGCTTACAAACTCATTTAAATTAATTAAAAATAATGGGTTCATAGAAAGGAAGTCATTAAAAAAGAACTAATAGGCTACACTTTATTAAACATATTATTAAAGTTACATTAACTTACATCACGTTGCAATCGTAGGTTAATCTTCATCAAAAGTAATTACCAATATGTGTCTCAAGATATATCAAGGGTTTGAGTCATTGGCCCTTAGTTGTAGGGGAAAAAGTCTTAAATTTAACAACCGGCATATCTGTTGACAATTGGTACGGTATGTAAATACCTGCAGCACTGCTGGTCCAATGGTTGGGGTCTTCGACTTCCGCACAAGTGTCTTATTTTTCGTTTTGTTTACTTCTCTGTTTTATTCTTTTCGTTTTACTTTTACCAATTGTTTGTTGTAGAACATAAAAAGTTTTGGGGGTGCAGTGGTGGAGATTATTCTTTAAGAGGAAGTAGGCCTCTAATGTGAAAAGTATCCCTCTCATTCCATCTCTTATCTTAGCTGCAGCAGTGGTTGTAAATAACAGGAAAAAACAAACAAAGAAAAAAATGGAAGAATTGTTACCGTAAGTATGCATGGATGACTGTAAATAAGTTTACGATATAGCTTATCTCCATCCATACACTTCTTAGTCTACATATACAATAAAAGTTGACCTTGAAAAAGACAAATCTATGAAACCACAATACCGTACTACGGAGACAAATATAAGCATGAGTCCATAAGCATAACTGGCTTCATGATCGGTGCTCGAGGGAGCATTCCCCGACTACTCGTAAACTTCGTGAAAAGGTTTGGACTGAGTGCTGTTCTTCCCCACAGCCACATCAAAGAGGTTGAAAGCCATCCTCAGAAAGCACATAGCTATAGATGTTAGTAGTATAATTGGGTGGTTCGGCCGCCTCCTCCTCCTCCCGCGGCGCGGGAAATTTAAATTCTGGCGGGAAATTTGAATTTTGGCGGGAGATTTGAATTTTGGCGCGAGATTTGAATTTGTAAACAAAGCCACGTGCTTTTTGACAGCTGTCATCGACAACAAC
Organism: Anabrus simplex; assembly: GCF_040414725.1. NCBI lineage: Eukaryota > Metazoa > Arthropoda > Insecta > Orthoptera > Tettigoniidae > Anabrus > Anabrus simplex. The sequence continues at coordinate 508,461 of NC_090265.1, forward strand.
GCATCGCTAACCTCACTGCTGCCATCTTGACGGTCCTAAACCTCAGTAGTGCCAACTTAACCTAAGTAGCGTGAGGTAAACAAAGCCACGTGTTTTTCGACAGCCACGTGCTTTTTGACAGACAACAACGCATCGCTAACCTCAGTACTGCTATCTTGACGGGCCTAAACCTCAGTAGTGCCAACTTAACCTCACTAGCGCGAGGTAAACAAAGCCACGTGTTTTTTGACAGCCACGTGCTTTTTGACAGATTTGTAAACAAAGCCACGTGCTTTTTGACAGACAACAACGCATCGCTAACCTCAGTACTGCCATCTTGACGGGCCTAAACCTTAGTGGTACCAACTTAACCTAACTAGCATGAGGTAAACAAAGCCACGTGCTTTTTGACAGCTGTCATCCGCCATCTTTAATCCAGAGAGCACAGTGCTGCCCTCTTTAGCTACTTACCTTTGACAGCTGTCATCCGCCATCTTTAAGCAGTGCTGCCCTCTATATGGTGGCGGCAAATTCTAAATGCTTTACAAACCTATGCCCTTTTTTGACAGCTGTCATCCGCCATCTTTGAGCACTGTGCTGCCCTCTTTCGTCACCTGTCATCGGCAGTGCTGCCATCTTGACGGGTCTAAACCTTAGTGCTACCAACTTAACCTCACTAGCGCGAGGTAAACAAAGCCACGTGCTTTTTGATAGCCACGTGCTTTTTTGACAGCTGTCATCCGCCATCTTTGAGCACTGTGCTGCCCTCTTTAGATCCACCATCTTTGAGCATCGTGCTGCCCTCTTTAGCTACTTACCTTTGACAGCTGTCATCCGCCATCTTGCATCCGAAACCTCAGTGCTGCCTGGTGACGGCAAATTCCACGTGCTCTTGTTTGGAAACAAAGCCACGTGCAGCTGTCATCCGCCATCTTTGAGCACCGTGCTGCCCTCTTTAGCTACTTACCTTTGAAATGTGGTACGTCATCCGCCATCTTGCAACCGAAACCTCAGTGCTGCCTGGTGACGGCAAATTCCACGTGCTCTACAAAGCCACGTGCAGCTGTCATCCGCCATCTTGCATCACAAACCTCAGTGCTACACTCTATGTGGTGGCGGCAAATTCTAAATGCTTTACAAACCTATGTGCTTCAGCCATCATCCGCCATCTTTAATCTCCATGCTGCCCGGTGGCGGTAAATTCCACATGCTTTACAAACCCATGTGCTTTTCTGACAGCTGTCATCCGCCATCTTTAATCACCGTGCTACCCGCTGGCGGCAAATTCTACGTGCTCTTGTTTGGAAACAAAGCTTTTAATCCAGAGAGAACAGTGCTGCCCCGGTGGCGGTAAATTCCACGTGCTTTACAAACTTATATGCTTTTCTGACAGCTGTCATCAGCCCAGCAATTCTCTTTCTATATAATAATTTCGTGTGGCTATTTCTAGCCAAGTGCAGTCCTAGTCTTGTTACATCAGGAAGGGTAACTGGCTAAATCCTGGTCTTTCAGCGTCAGGAAGGGCAACCGGTCGAAAACTATAGTGTAAGAGGCTAGATACTCCCAGTTTTGCATCAGGAAGGGCAACTCAACAAATTCTTGCGATTTAAAAATCTTAGTCAGGAAGGGCATCCGGCTGTAAAACAATAGTTCGTGATTTACAATCTAAGAAGTACATCTAGCTGTAAATCCCCCGATACTCGACAGATTCTTAATCTGAATTGTCAGGAAGGGCAACCGGTCGAAAACCATAGTGTATGATGTGAGAGGCTAGATACTGCCAGTTTTGCGTCAGGAAGGGCAACTCAAAAAATTCTTGCGATTTAAAATCTTAGTCAGGAAGGGCATCCAGCTGTGAAACAATAGTTCGTGATTTAAAATCTAAGAAGTACATCTAGCTGTAAATCCCACGATTCTCGACAGATTCTTAATCCGAGTTGTCCGGAAGGGCAGCCGGTCGAAAACTATAGTGTATGATGTAAGAGGCTAGATACTACTAGTTTTGCATCAGGAAGGGCGACTAGTCTTAAAACAAATTCTTGCAATTTAAAATCTTAGTTTTGCGTCAGGAAGGGCATCCGGCTGTAAAACAATAGTTCATGATTTAAAATCTAAGAAGTGCATCTAGCTGTAAATCCCCGATTCCCGTGTTAGAAGTTGTAAAACAGATTCTTAATCCGAGTTGTCAGGAAGGGCAACCGGCCGAAAACTATAGTGTAAGAGGTTAGATATTGCTAGTTTTGCGTCAGGAAGGGTAACTCAACAAATTCATGCGATTTAAACACATTTTTATTCCCAAGAGAATCGAACCCGAGACTACCGGGTGAGAGGCATGCACACTGTAGGCTATAGGTTTGTTCCACAGTCTTTGAAGAGCGAGCAGCGGAATGCATGTGTTAGCTGAAATTGTACACGTATCTTCCGGCTTGTGTAACCTTGAACGAAAACACGGTGTGCTGATAAGCGACTTGTAACTCACGAACGTCTTCTTAGCTGAGTAGCATTCAGCTATGTAAGCTCTTAAAACACAGTACTAATTAAGGTTGTAAAATATTCTGAAATAGTCCTCCTCTGTAGTGTAGTAGTTAGTGTGATTAGCTGCTACCCCCGGAGGTCCGAGTTCGATTCCCGGCTCTGCCACGGAATGTGTAGCATTTAGCCTATGTGAGTTCCTAACGTAAACTATCATGATTGTACGGAGAGGTTAAAACACACACAGTGTCAGCATATAGCACACCCCTATCGAAAGAGCCTGCGCGGTGCCGGCATGTAGGCTTCTCCTGATGAAGGAGCCTGCACAAGGTTTAACGTCCCCATCAACAGCCCTTACTTAATGCTGGCTTTTTTTTTGCACACCCCGCCTCACACCATAGATCATACACCATAGCATTTGCCTGGTGTGAAAATGGGAAACCACGGAAAACCATTTTCAGGCTGCCGACAGTGGGGTTCGAACCTACTATCTCCCGAATACTGGATACTGGCCGCACTTAAGCGACTGCAGCTATCGAGCTCGGTGCTTTGGAAATGCATTTGTCCCATTGTATGGGAAGTAAAGGTTGAAACACACAGAAATATTTTAACAATTTCAAGATTTGTATATAATTGTTTCTGTTGATAAGTATATTTGTACCAATGTACCAAGTCCAAAGATTATCGATGTTTTGGCACCGCTGAAGAAGAGAGTAGTTAGCTCTCGAAACATGTATGATAATTAGCTATAATAAAATATGTAAAGTATTGAAAAGGCGGAAAAGCGTTCTATAAAAAATTTGAATATAAGTCAATACGGACAGGACCAACATGGGGAAAATAATCAATTCACTAGTCAGTTGCCCACAAAGTCTTCCACGCTCCCATCATCTTCAAATCATTGCCCTCCTAGAGCTTCTATAAGCGGTCCGAACAAATGGAAATAGCCGGGCGATAAGTCCGGGCTCTAAGGAGGATGATCAAGTGTAGTCCAGTGCATTTCCTATAGCTTAGAGACAGTTAGTGCTGGAGTATGGGGCCTCACCTTGTTCAACGGCTCACATAGCAAGCAGCATTGATTGTGCGTCGCTCATGCAAAAAATCAATCAGCAAAATGCCTCGCCGATCGAAAAAACAGTTGCAAGAACTTTGCCAGCTGACAGTCGAGTCTTGGCTTTCACTGGTGCTGCCTCCCCTTTCCTCTGCCACTCCTTACACACACACGTCCTTGACAATGTTTGATCATCGAACTCTGCAGTCAACCTCTGGCAAATTTCCGCCGCTGTAACTCCTTCACGAGCAAGAAATTTTATAATTATGCGTTGCGCAGTGAAGGGGTGCACCTGTTGTTCCGACATCGTGAGCGTTACTGACGAAATGGTGAGAAATATCTAACAGCACGCTCTCCTCACTCCTAACGGTCCTGCCAAAGCATAGCAGAAGCACGGGGCCAGTCCTACCAACTGTTGATATTCAGGAACAAAAATCCTGTTTATATTTGATCGACCTTTTTAACAGTTGCATATGCATGTCAAGTAGCATCTGTGAATGTATACAGCGACCAGTGTCATCTATCCGTAACTCCATCAGTAGCTAAGCGCTGAATCTTCATTTTACTCAAGAATGGTATTTCTTCGTATTGTTTACAATCCAATGGCTCTACAGACTGCTCAACAAGATATGGGAGGAAAATACTATTCCTGAGGACTGGAAGATGGGCATCATTGTACCCCTGTTCAAGAAAGGAAGCCGACGAAAATGTACTAATTACCGTGGTATCACACTACTGTCCCATGTCCTGAAAATATTGGAAAAAATAATAGAGACCAGAATCAGAGATATTGTTGAACCAATTTTGGAAGAAGAGCAGTATGGTTTCAGACCAGGAAGGTCAACTACAGACCTTATATTTGCAATTAGGATGCTAATGGAAAAATACTGGGAGAAGAACAAGCCTTTATTTCTAATATTTTTGGACAATGAGAAAGCATACGATAGTGTACCAAGGGAAATAATTTGGCAATGCATGAAAGAACTTCAAGTGTGAGACAGCCTCATAGACAAAGTGAAAATGTTGTATAGTGGGAACAGAAGCTGTGTTCAAGTAGGATGTGGTTTGTCGGACTGGTTTGAAACAAAGCAGTGCAGCAGGGCAGCTCATTGTCACCACTTCTATTTGTTATTGTAATGGATGTAGTAATGAAATCAATTAAAAGGAAAGAACATGGAGATATCAAAGCCTTCACATTTGCAGATGATGTTGCGATCTGGAGTGACTCAGAAGAGGAATTGGGAGAGAGAATACAAAGCTGGAATGAGGAGTTTAAGAAATATGGTTTAAACATCGGCAAGACCAAGACGGTGGTGATGAAAGTGTATGGGGAAGGAGCAGAACCAATAGTCATGTTAAATGAAGCTCAACTGGACAGCGTTCCAGTTTTCAAATACTTGGGTAGCGTTATATCAAATGACAACCTAGCAAAACATGAGGTGAACAATCGAATCAATAAGGCAACACAATTTTACCACCAGGTAAGACACCTCCTTTGGGATGAGCAAATACCCATGAAAACAAAAATGACATTGTACAAGTCCTATTATACACCAATTCTTACGTACAGTCTCGAAACCACAACACTGACCAATAGAGATAATTCCAAACTTCAGTCAGCTGAAATGAAATTCCTACGCACTATGATCCAGAAAACCAGGAAAGACAAGATTAGGAATGAGAAAATTAGAGAAGAAGTAGGAATAGATGATTCTCTCCTCAATAAGATTCAGATATCAAGACTGAAGTAGTTTGGTCACATGAAGAGGATGCCAGTAAACAGAACTGCAAGGAAGGAATTTGACAGAAAGGTAGAAGGAAGACGACCCGTGGGAAGGCCATGAAGGAAATGGATAGATTTAGTTAAGAGCGATGTACTGCTGAGAGGTCATGATTGGGACAAGTTGGTGGAGGAAGAATGGTACAAGGACAGGATGAGATGGAGGAGGCTCATATACCACACCCGGGAAACTGGACTTGTATGCAGCATTACTTTGCCACAACTTCTGTAACGGGATTTTAAATGGCAGAAGTGCAGGACAAAAGGATTCTATTACATCAAAAATTCTGTATACTGTCAAAAGAATAACTCTCTTTTCAATACGTTTGGAATATCCTGTAGTTTTAGAGGTAATTCCACGTCCAGTGTATCCAGCCGCTTATTCCACAGAAGATCTAAAACATTCGAGTAGGGTTCATTTCTCGTTTCACAACTCAAATTGAAATTGTTGTCACGATATGGTGCATGCTCGTACGTGTGTTCCCAACATCTTAACTCCATTTTAGCTCCAGACAAAATACATGTACTATTGTTGTGAAACTTGATCATCCTCCAAAGACTGGACTGAAGTACCACAACTGTCTACATACAAAGATCTCTTCATCTTAATGATGATTGCCTCATCTTCTTCACTTGCATTTGAAAGATGATAGTCGATAACAGCAAATAGTTACACTAGCTTCTTTGAACATTGGATGGTGAGGAACATAAGGGCACCTATTTTGTAACTCTTCTATAGGTACTTCCTCTATGAAAACCTTCTTGTTCCCAATCTTCGAAGATCTCCCCATACATACAGAAAAGTTTTAGTTTCTCTAACTTTTTGAGGCAGATGGAAGTCTATTCTCGGTAACTTCCTTGTTACAAGAAAGTTCAGGATGTCCATCAGCGTATGGCAGCCCTACCACATAACTACCATCTCCATTTCTCTTCAAGATACATAGAAGGTAATCCCTGGCTTCTTCATCTGAAGCTGTTGATGATTGTACTTCTACAGGGTCCAAAATACAATAGTTTCAATATCCCATAACTGTGTAATAGATCCATCATTGCAAGTCATTATTATGGTAAGGTTGGCCATGTTAGTTTCGGATAGTTCGTCAAATCTCTCGCCTCCATGCGTCCACCGAAATTTGGTTCCTACAGCAGTAAGTCCATCTGAGAGTGGAGCAATTTTCTCTGTCAGAATATCTACATAGACATCCATCCCTATGACTAACTCAATCTCAGGGCAGCTTTCTCCAAAGTCAATGATCCATATCTTCTTTTCCTCCAATTCTTTGATCAATGTTGTAGAACTCGTTGATATCCACGTGATGAACTGACAAATTTTTTCTGTATCTCCCACTTGGATTTCACAAAGATATTGGCCTCCCATCTTATGTGCTTTCAAGTTATACTTCAGATGCCTTACTTTCAACGTCTGGCTGCCTCCATAAGGAACATGAGTAACTGACTCTTCAGCAACGGCTGTTAACACCAGACCTTCTACTGTCCTCTGGAGTAAGTAGGAACGTTGAGAACCACAGTCTAAAAGTGCTTTACTTGTCTTGGTTTTGTGTTTTTTATATATACAGTGACCATCAGAGTCTGAAGTACTACCTTGTTGGTGCATACGTAATTAAACATGTCTGAGGTAATGCCAACTTTCTCTGTCGTTAACTTCTCTGATGCACCATTTTCAGAAAATCCATTTTTTTTTTAAATATCAAAGAGCTTGGGACACATCATTGTAAGATGTTTTCAGAGGCAGATAAAACATTTCACACCGGGCGAGTTGGCAGTGCGATTAGGAGTGCGTAGCTGTGAGCTCACATCCGGGAGATAGTGGGTTCGAACCCCACTGTCGACAGCCCTGAAAATGGTTTTCCGTGGTTTCCCATTTTCACACCAGGCAAATGCTGGGACCGCACCTTAATTAAGGCCATGGCCGCTTCCTTCCCATTCCTAGGCCTTTCTTGTCCCTTCGTCGCCACAAGAACTATCTGTGTCGGTGCGACATAAAGCAAAAAAAATTCACATTTGCCTTGCAATTAATACCAATATGATTTGGCCTAAGACAGTTATAACAACATTCTTTTCCTTGGCCTTGATTTTTCTATCTGCCAACATCATACAATGAGTGAAAAAGCTTTCCTTCTTTTTCTTGCAGAAGATACATTCTTCCAAGTTGCCGTCCTCAAGAGCTGCTAGGGAAGGAATCCTGTCACATTTCTTCATCTGCTTTGCTCTCTCCTTGAAATGTCTGCCACAATTTTCCTGTCTTTTTTTTTTTTAATACTGAAGAATTTTCAAATCCAGATTGGGCTAACATGATTTGTTGTTCACTTCGGACTTCCATTCTAACTAATTCCATTAGACAATCATGCCGTGTTTGTGAACTGTTTTCTTGGGTTTCTGCCATTCTATAACTTGAGTTTCTCTGCCATGCTCGCAAACTTTCTTCAGGGAGACTCGATTCAACAAGAGGGAACAACCATACACTTGGATCTGCAGAATCAAGCTCTAGCATCTTCAATGATTGAAGCTGAGATTCCAACTTGACCATCACCACATTGAATGCAAACCCCTACCACCAGCTGCAATCTTAAGAACGTGCCAGCTATTTAATCACACCTCGATGTGCCATCCTTAACTCATCAACTGACAGTTTTGAACAGAGGAACTTTTTCAGGGTTTTCAGGATAATTTAAAAGGAGCGCTAATGAAACATTTTAACACATTCACTGCCAAGCATTCTGTGCCAGATACTTTCAAGGGAGGTGAACTGGTTTGACATACAAACTAGTCCTATGAAAATTTAATATGTTGTAATTGAATAACAGCATTAAAATTGTATTGAATAGGTGGAAATATCAAGTTTATTTATTGTAATTCTTGGTTCAATACGGAAAAATGAAATTTCTTACGTTAACTGGTTTGACATAGTTACAAATAAGAGTGCATATAAAGGAAAGTTGCACACATAATAGCATGAAAATTTCAAGTTACCTCCAGTAATGTTTAAAGAGCTAAAAGCGACTTCTAGGCATAATTTAATTGAATATGGGAGTAGCAAATATGTCTGTTGTCTAATACATTTGTAATTTAGTCTTTCTTATTACACCGGCCATTATCCTGAGTCCTAAAAAATTTCTCATCTCATCGTAAATAATAGGCCTCCTATTATTATACCTGCAGTATTTAGTAAATGGTCTTTCTACTGTGCTCAAAAATTGTTCCACGTATCGGTTAGTTTCTGTTATGAGAAATGACAGAAATGGCGGCGTGAAAAACTACATGAAGTATGCTATGCAAGATTCTTCTCTAGGTAATTTGCTCATACTGAATAATTGGGCATGTGTCGGGGTTAATCGGTGTCTGACCAGACATCTGAATCAGCAGCGGATGTATCCTCTGAAAATAAATTGTTAAATATTGCTGGACCTACCTCATCAGATTCAACACTTATGACTTTATCAGATGAATTGCTATACTTTCCTCCACACAAGGCACTAAATCATTTTCCGACTCACTCAGCATACACTTTTTGAACATACTCCACATATTGCTTTCCTGCAAGTAATCTGCACTTTTGTAGTACGATTTACAGGCCATTTTATAAGAAGGCAGAGACACTAACTGAGAACAAACAAGTGAAAATAGCATGTGTTCGGGGGTAAACAGCAAGTTACTTTACTAAGGAATGTGGTTCGCATGTTTATCAATTCTGTGAAAGTTAGAATGCATTTAGGTGACATCTGTGGGAGCGACAATCAGCATTTGAACATATGCACTTAAACATCAATCGACGTATTTGGCACTGTCAGTGCACTGGTTCTAAAACGTTGATCGGCATACATGGCGCTGTGTGTATTAACATGATGCAACGCATCTAAGGACTTTAGAGCCTTATTTTAATTTCATCAAATATTTTACGTGTTGTGCACATAGTTCAGATGCTTTTGATACCTTTTAATGTTATTTGTGTTTGTTTGTAGATTTGTTTTAGTCATTACATGTGTTTGCATAGTTTTGTATTATGGGTAATGATAGTCAGCCAAGGCCGAAACCAGTTCCTAGATAAAAAATATAATCTAAACATTGAAAAGATGGACCGTTACGACATAAGTTTAGTTATTATTACAATTTTTTGTGTTTTTTACTACATGTTTATTCTTTAATAAACCATAAAATGAGTCAGGTTTATGAAATTCAGTTTCACCATTGCAAAAGTAATTTCTTCATGTTACACTCAAAATTCACATAAAAATTTTCATACATGGACATAACTGAAAATAACTGAAGGCTTTTCCTCCTTGAATACTTTAATATTGTAATTTAATGTTATACGAGAGGTATCCAAAGAAACCTGGACTTATTTTTTAAAAGCTATATATTTTCACATTTTTTTACAAAACAACCCTATCCACTTCAAAACACTCTCCATTAAAACTAATACATTTGTCCCACTGGTTCTTCCACTGTTCTAAACATTTTTTGTAAACTGGCAATGAGTTGCTGATGCTAGCGGCAGAAATGCATACCACACAAGCTTCGCCCACGGCAATGTTATTCCAGTTATTTTTGGATACCCCCTCATACAGGACTCACTGACATTAAAATTGATAAGTGTTCTGTATAATAAATTACACAGAAAAATTCTGCACTACTCAAATTAACCATATTCAGTGTAAAATTACACACACTGTAGACACATCTTACATGAACATTGCAAACAAATTGGAATTTTATACTTGTAACACAAGTACCATACTTCCCGGCATAATCTTCGCCTAAAGGAGAACAATAAAACTTTGATTTCCACATATTCCCCCTTTTTCTTTTCATTTCAGATTCCAAACTCCAATTTGTGCCATAATCTGCTCTATTCATCTAAGAATTGCTAGAACTCTCCTTATATTCAAGATCGTCGTTACTCTTTAATGAGTCCTGTTACGGAACCACATTTATTCCATGGACTGCCGTGTCATATCTTACTGGCATATCTATGAACATTACAAGTGACACAACACTGTTTATCTTGTTTGTGTAATCTTTGGTTGTGGTGTAGATCATGGCGTACAATGTATCTCTTGGTCAGTGCAGTGAATTGTAAACTTGTTTTATGTAAATAAATTGGAGCATTTGTGTTAAATTGTGTTAACGTTACATTATAAGCACTTTTCTCAACATCTGGCGACCGTGACAGGATTAGTTTCCGCATAAATATGGCAGAAATTACGAAATTGAAAAGTGAACGAACACAATTGCGCCGATTGTTTACACGTGCTGGCAATGACTTTGAACAGAAGTTAAATGCAGAACAACCCACAAGAGAAGAGGTCTCCGCAGGATTCAAGATCTTCGAGGACAAAGCTGAACGATTATTCGTGCTCGATGAAAAAATTTGTGATGTTTGGTACGCCGGAGAGCACGAAGAAGAAGAAGAGATCGCTGCCGAATACGAAATCATGGAGGGATACCGCGAAAGGTGGTTAACCTTAAAGACCAGGTATGAGAATTTTTTGCATGATGACACACTCAGTGACAATGGGGCAAATAGTATTGCTAGTACTAGTTCTAGTAAATCCAGGAGTAAAAGAAATTTAAGATTGCCGAAATTAGAACTTAAACAGTTCGATGGAGATGTGCGCAACTGGATAGCCTTCTGGGGGCAGTTCAGAAAGATACATGAGGATGACGAAATCGAGGAAGAGGATAAATTCCAATACCTTTGCCAGGCTACTGTACCCGGGACGTCAGCTAGAGAACTCGTGGAAAGTTTCCCACCCTCAGCTTCAAATTATCAGAAAGCTATAGAGCAATTAAAATCGAGGTTTGCAAGAGATGAAATTCTGATTGAGATTTACGTTCGTGAACTCTTGCAATTAGTACTTCAAAAGAGTAGCATGCTAAATGATATAAGTCTATGGAGTCTTTTTGATAAACTGGAGACCCAGTTAAGGGCACTAGAGTCACTAGGGGTTACTAGCGATAAATATGCGGCAATGCTCTACCCACTTGTAGAATCAGCACTACCAGATGACATTTTGAAAGCATGGGAGCGGTCTCGTATGTCGCAGGCATGTAAGAAGGGTGACCAATCTAATTATCTCGAGACACTTTTGAGATTTTTGAGACAAGAGGTAGAAAGTGAAGAACGTCTCCTTCTGGCTCGTTCTAATTTCCTAGGTGGCTGTGGGAGTGCATCGCAAAATAACAAAGAAAAGCTACCGACAGCAGCAGTAATTTTCTCGAGTGAAGAGAAAAGGGGTGATAGTGCATGTATTTGGTGCGATAAAGGGAACCACATGTCTCAGGACTGTTTTAAAGCTAGAGGTCTCACTACAGAGAAAAAACAAGAAGTTTTGAAAAAGAAAGGAGCATGTTTTCATTGCCTCAAGGTGGGCCATAGTGCAAAAAAGTGCAAAGTTGTGCTCAAGTGCTTGATTTGTTGCAAGGGGCATCACACTATTATGTGCAAGGGTTTAAAGGATATAATTCCAGTCGATAGCAGCAAGAAAAGTTCAGTTGAGAAAGGAAACGAACCAGGTAGAACAGAGAACTTACTGTCTCATCAAAAGGGTCAGACATTGTTGCAAACTTTGGTAGTTAAAGTGTTGGTGGACAAGGTTGTTAAGTTGGCAAGAGTGTTACTATACTCGGGATCTCAAAGATCATACATCACGAAGGACAGTGTTCACAAGCTTGGGCTGAAGAAGATAGGGGAAGAGACGTTAATCCATAATCTGTTTGGTGGAGTAGAGACAGGGCGAGAAGTGCATGGTATTTATGAAGTTGCTCTTAGAAGTTTAGATGAAAAATTTGAGTGCACCATTCCTATGTTGGACCAACAGAAAATTTGTGATTTTATACCCCGGCTTGAGACACAGCGGTATTACCCAGTGCTTCGAAACCACAACATAATCTTATCAGATGTAGGCTATAATGTTCCTGAGGTAAAGATATTACTTGGAGCAGATGTAATGGGGCAATTGCTAACAGGCTGCAGATTAGTTTTAGATGACACGATGGTTGCTCTCAAAACTAAGCTGGGCTGGACGGTGATGGGGCAGCGTAGAATATTCAGCAACTGCAATACAGTAACTGACCTCTTTTGTATGGCAGGTTTTAATGTAGCTGATTTGTGGCATCTGGAAGCCATAGGCATTAGCGACCCGGCAGATGTCAAAACCAAAGAAGTTCTAGAAGCAGAGACACTTGAATTCTTCGAGAAGACAGTGAAAGTTGACCAAGAAGGAAGATACGAGGTTTGCCTTCCCTGGAAAGAGGGGCACCCACAGCTGAGGGACAACTACGATTTAGCAGAGAAGAGATTGTTGAGTGTAAGCAAAAGACTAGAAACCATTGGCAAGTTGAAAGAGTATGATGAAATCTTTCGTGAATGGCTGCGAGAGGGCATAGTGGAAATGATACCCTCTGCCAGCAAGAATGATGGTCACTACCTCCCTCACCAGCCAGTAATAAAGGAATCTAGTATGACCACCAAAATTAGGCCTGTGTTCGATGCCTCAGCCCAAGATAAAAGAGGCAACTCACTTAACAGCTGTCTGGAAAAAGGGCCCAATTTGGTGGAATTAATACCCAAGCTGTTGATACAATTCAGAAAACATGCTATTGGAGTGACAGCTGATATCAGAAAGGCATTTTTACAAATTAAGCTAGCCCAAGGTGACAAGGATTTTTTAAGATTTCTTTGGTGGAAGGACTGTCGTAACAAAGAGGTGGCAATCCTCAGGCACTGCAGAGTTGTCTTTGGAGTGTCGTCTAGTCCATTTCTACTGGGTGCGACTATATCACATCACTTGAGACATGCGCCTGAGGAACTGAATAGTACTGCAGAGCGACTCAAAGACTCTTTCTACGTGGACAACTGTGTTACCAGTGTAGCCAATGAAGAACAGTTGCAGAAATTTGTGAGGGAAGCTACTGCACTGATGTCTACAGCACAATTTGATCTTCGCGGATGGATCAGCAGTCCCGTTCATCAAGAAGACAGAGCTGCGATGCAAGATGGAGTTGTTCCAGTCCTGGGTTTCTTATGGGATGTCACTACAGATGAGCTTCTCTGTGATGTCAAAACCATTGCGATGACCACTTGTCGAGTTACCAAGAGGAATCTGTTGTCTGTGGCTCAGCGTGTTTTCGACCCAGATGGCTTCACATGTCCGTCTACCTTACTACCAAAGCTGATGCTGCAAGAAACATGGAAACACAAATTTCGATGGGATGAAGAGCTTCCAGATAGCATTACAAGTAAATTCAGGAACTGGGTGGAGCAGATGCAATGGTTAGCTAGATGTCGCCTTCCAAGGAGAATGGTACAAGTGGACTGTGGAGCGGAAGATATCAGTCTTCATGTATTTTGTGATGCGAGCAAACTTGCTTATACAGCTTGTGTATTCTTAAGGGCAAGGAGAGGTGCAGAGGTATCGATCCAGTTGGTCCAGACTAAGGCGAGGATTGCTCCTGTCAAACATGTCACTATACCACGTTTGGAACTGTTGGCAGCAGTCATTGGTACCAGAATTTCTACCCAAGTGAAAGAGGCGTTGGGACTACAACGGTGCAGAACATTCTTTTAGAGCGACTCGTCAGTAGCCTTGACTTGGATAAAGCGGGTGGACAACTGGAGTACATTCGTGGGTAACCGTTGTCATGAAATACGACAGTACACCAATACTGATGATTGGCGCCACCTACCGGGGACTCTGAACGCAGCAGATCTTCCATCAAGGGGATGCAGTCCAAAGGCACTCTTTGAGAGCAAATGGTGGGAAGGACCACGGTGGCTAAAGGATAATCCAGAGCAGTGGCCTTTTTATGAAATTGCCGCACCTGAAGACGAAGTCAATATTGAGAAACGGAAGACAGTTATATCGAGTGTGGCGTGTAGTTCACCTGACTTTTGCTCGCGTCTCTTGTATTTCTCAAGTTATGTCAAGATAGTCAGAATGATTGGTTGGATCATCAGATTTTTCCGCAACCTTACTAAGGCAAAACAAGCAAGAAGAGGTGAACTCACTGGTAAAGAAATGCAACAAGCCGAGAACACCTTGTTGAGAGTTGTGCAGCAGGAATGCTTTCGAGATCACGAGCAGGAACTTGAGAAGAAAGTCAGGGTATTCAAGGACAAAATGGGAGTTCTGAGGGTTGAAACAAAACTTACCTTTGGGGAAGAAAGTGAAGCATTCACGAAACCCATCTTGTTGCCGTCAAACCATGCCATCGTGACCAGATTGGTTTGGGACGAACATCATCGGTCACAGCATGCAGGGCTACTGACGCTGTTAGCTAGACTCAGGGAAAGATTCTGGATTCTTGGAGTTAGGAAAGTGGCAAAAAGAGTTATTGCAAGATGTGTCAAATGTAAAAGGTACAAGGCTAGTCCTACAGCACCAGCTTTTGCTCCTTTGCCCAAGGATAGAGTGGGCTCAACAGCAGCTTTCGAGGTCTCGGGAGTGGATTATGCTGGACCACTGTACCTAAAGTCTGGAGAAAAGGCGTGGGTTGTATTATTTACTTGTGCGGTGTATCGTGCAATACATCTGGAGCTGGTGCAGTCTTTGACAACTGATGCTTTCATTCTGGCGTTAAGAAGATTCATTGCCCGGTGTGGAAGAATTTCTGTGCTGTACTCGGACAACGGGACCAATTTCATAGGACTTAATAATGCCCTGAAAGCGTTGGATTGGGATGAGATTGTCACCCACTCGGCTGTGAGAAAGATTACTTGGAAATTTATCCCACCTACAGCAGCCTGGTGGGGAGGATGGTGGGATAGACTAATCAGAACAGTGAAAGAACTACTGCGTCGAATCTTGGGACGAGCCTCTGTGTACTATGAAGAGTTACATACTGTGTTGTGTGATTGCGAGGCGACGATCAACTCTAGACCACTTACATACATTGCGGACCATTCGTCTGAACAAAGCCTTTGACACCAGCAACATTTCTGCAGGGTATTGCTACAAATGAGACTCCAGATTTGGATGCAGTTGACAAGGTTGACTATGTTAAACGATGTAGGTACCTCCAGAAACTACGTGAGGACCTACGACAAAGATTCAGAAATGAATATTTGGCGCTCCTAGTTCACCACGGCCAGAGGAAAACCAACAGCATCAAGGTGGGAGATGTGGTATTGATAGGAGCAGATTCCACAAAACGCATCAACTGGACCCTCGCGGTCGTCGTGGAAGTGTATCCAGGGAAGGATGAAGTAGCAAGAGTAGCCAAACTGAAGACATCTGAGGGAGAGCTGATCAGACCACTCCAGCGTCTCTATCCATTGGAGGTGCACACAACTCCAGAGGATTGGAAGCAGCCTGAAACTGTGACTATCACTTCGCCTGAGACAAAGCCTCCACATGAAGAGTTCAAATTGTCAAAAGGGGGGCGGAGAATTAAAGTGCCATCAAGACTTGATTTGTGAATACTCTTGATGTGACCTTGCTTTTGTGTTCATTTATTTATTGTGTTATGTGTTTGTGTTTCAGTTGTGGTACGGAGTATTTTGCAATTGAAAATAACAATTGCAAGGTGGGAGGATGTTACGAAACCACATTTATTCCATGGACTGCCGTGTCATATCTTACTGGCATATCTATGAACATTACAAGTGACACAACACTGTTTATCTTGTTTGTGTAATCTTTGGTTGTGGTGTAGATCATGGCGTACAATGTATCTCTTGGTCAGTGCAGTGAATTGTAAACTTGTTTTATGTAAATAAATTGGAGAATTTGTGTTAAATTGTGTTAACGTTACATTATAAGCACTTTTCTCAACAAGTCCATTATTGCTGTTCTATGTTACAAACGATTTTAGTTTTACTGCTAGCGCATGAATATGGACTAGTTAACTTGTATTTCCTTCTGGCATCGAGAACTTCTCTCCTACAGAATTTGCAACCATTGGAGACCACGTCATATCAACCTTAGTTTCGTCATTATGCACCTTTTGACTGGTTCAGTTTGGACTCTTAGTATTCAATGAACTCTATTTCAACTCTTGTTTTTGCATAACTGAAGGAACTCCATCCTCAGTAATTAATCCACGCTTCACGCATTGACATATATTTTAATGTCCACAATATCTAGTTTTTACTTTAACAACCCATGATTGTTTTTAACTTCACAGACTGCCATCGTTCAATGTATTCCACAACAAATTCTTGCTGTTATCTGTACATATTGTTACAATCTAAGTCTAATGTTATATTATTACTTTTTATTATGACATTGTCATTCTTTTAATATGAAGACACAGTTTTGATCATTTTAAGCTCAGGGCCCTGACCTAGTCTTTGTACATTAACGGCTGATGATGTTCGCTATGCCGAGCGAAACATGTCCCATTATTTAAGACACCTCATGATTATTTTATAATTCAATGAGTGTATTGTATTGTATTGTATTGAGTAGGTGGTTGTAAATAAAAGGATTTTATAACCCTACTATTTTTTCAAACATTTTGGTATAAAAATTGCGACGATTATGCCAGGAAATACGGTAGCTTGTTTTTTTTTTTTTTTAGATTGACAAATTCGACATGTCTTCCTTGCATCCCTCGGCAATTTGTCCTCCTGGCCCAGGTGTACTTCGGCTCTCACAAATCTACCAACAGAAAATCGCAGTTCTCGTGGAAGGCATCTGTTCATTAGTCTTTCTCGCAATGTAGGTTTAATTTGTTGTTTTGCAGAAGTTTTTCTGCAAAGTACAGTTCTTTCATTGAAGCACTGGTGAATAATATATGCACTGATAACCCTCATATGAAAGACGCAGCCATGCAACAGCGCTGTGTATGGCATTTTGAAAAGTATTTGGCGCTTTTATCATCATGTACGGTGCCAACACCATGTTTTGTGTTATTATGGTGGGCTATAATTTACAATTTTCCTGTTTCTCTGGGGAGATGAATTGTTGATAAGAGAATCACCGCTTTTCCCTTTGTAGGCACGTGGGAAAGTAGCATAATATCTTTGTTGATTGAACACCCATTGTTGTTTCAACTTTACATTTCCATCACCGCAAGAAAGATACGGGAATTTCCTTATAATTCTTTTTCATGGTCTCCACTATGGACAAACAATTCTTCCGCAACACATCCGCAAGTTAAATTGAAACATACCAGTTGTCTTTTCAGTTACTACCTGCTATCAGCTTGCACAACTTCAGGACATCCTAGGTAGGATTAACATATTTCCTCTCATTTTGGCGAAGTCTCCTGCTCCATCAGCACCTTTCCCGAGTATTTTCTCCAAATATCTTCTAGTTCCTTATTTGTCTGACTCATTGGCTGAATGGTCAGCATACTGGCCTTCGGTTCAGAGGGTCCCAGGTTCGACTTCTGGCTGGGTTGGGGATTTTAATAGATTCTGATTAATTCATCTGGCTCGAGGACTGGGTGTATGTGTCTGTCCTAACACTCTCTTCATCATATTCAGACAACATACCATACTACCAACCACCACAGACACATGCAATAGTGCTTACATCCCTCCATATAGGGTTGGCATCAGGAAGGGCATCCGGTCGTAAAACGGGCCAAATCCACATGTGTGGCGCAATTCGCACCTGTGACCCCACAGATGTGAGAAAAGGCGGTAGGAGAAGAAGAAGAAGAAGAAGAAGAAGAAGAAGAAGAAGTAGTAGTAGTAGTAGTAGTAGAAGAAGAAGAAGAAGAAGAAGAAGAAGAGTCTTACAGTTCTTTATTTGTCCACATTGGTATTTCATTCAGCATGTAATCACTGAAAATATAGCCCTATAAAACGAGTGAGTCGATTTCAGTATGTTTTCTTAGATCAGGACAAAGTGCTGGTATCCTGATTATAGTGTGAGCTGAAATTCTAATCATTAAAATATTTTGCATCACGTTCCTCATCATTTCTGCTTTCCAGTTCTCCTTTGGCTATCTCCTCTCTACTTTCACTGCCATCTGAGACACAGGAGAATGACTCATGTTTGGTATGTATAGAATTACCATCCTCTACCTCAGAAATTTCTGAGTTGAATATGCCACTTCCTAGGTTATCAATAATTTTCGAAACAATTTTATCAAAATTTGGATCGTTCGATGGGTCACGGTCACCCAAAATAGTTCACCTGTTACTGTCATCAACAGATACGGAAAACAAATTAACACGTGTGGAAAAAAAAAAATGCTCAGTCTGTCACGGACTTACACACTCACAGTCGTGCGATACCCCGGACGTTGCTTTAACAATACGAGAGACAACATACCACCTATAACACTGACTACCATGGTGATCAGCAGCAAACTGAGAATGAGGAGGCAGATCTCCAAGGCCGATAGTGTTCCTAGAGTTAGAATTGTCCCTGGGACCGCACAACTGCAGTTAAGGGTTAATATTATTCTGGAGGGAAAATGTTAACAAAGGGAGTCAAAGCCAATATTTATTTCAAAAATATATCTTAAAACTAATAAGAAATACATTATCAGTTAATATTAATAAAGATTTAATGCTTGTAACTTACACTGACAGACATGCTCAAATTGCTAGCTTTGAAATAGCTGTTTTGATCATTCTAATTTGAATAACAAAGTCATTCATTTGTTGTTGTGTTTGTGTCAACAGAACAACCTTATTGTGAGTTCTCAATCGACATATCAGGATTGTCCGATGTAGATACTATAGAATCGGTCTGCTCTGTTTTCAGATACAAACCATGGTCAAGCAGTCACACAGAGCACATTAATACCAACAGCAGCAAGATGAACATGGGTGATAGAACTGGTTAAGCCAGGAACTTCCAAGAGGCATAGATGAGCTTATTTTTCTGCTAAGCATTAAAGATGAAGCTTGTTTCAAAAGAGAACATCTACCTGGTACTCATCCTCTCATTTCTCATAAGCTTTGTTACTACAACCCTGCAGGGTGTCTTCGTTAACAGTTTCCTCATGTCGTATCTTGGCCCAGCTTTGAACTTCTCCTGAACCAAACAGCCCATAAAACAATGCACCAGCCAAGTAAATGGCACTTGCAATATAAAAGATGATTTGCCATTCATGAGCCATCTGGAATATGGAAAGAATACATCAGACATAGCCTAGTAGCTCAATTCAGAAAAATGTTTTACTGACAACATTTTAAGAAACTAAATTACCTTTCATAAACATGGTGTTACATACATACATACATACATACATACATACATACATACATACATACATACATACATACATACATACATACATACATACATACATACATACATACATACATACATACATACATACATACATACATACATACATACATACATACATACATACATACATACATACATACATACATACATACATACATACATACATACATACATACATACATACATACATACATACATACATACATACATACATACATACATACATACATACATACATACATACATACATACATACATACATACATACATACATACATACATACATACATACATACATACATACATACATACATACATACATACATACATACATACATACATACATACATACATACATACATACATACATACATACATACATACATACATACATACATACATACATACATACATACATACATACATACATACATACATACATACATACATACATACATACATACATACATACATACATACATACATACATACATACATACATACATACATACATACATACATACATACATACATACATACATACATACATACATACATACATACATACATACATACATACATACATACATACATACATACATACATACATACATACATACATACATACATACATACATACATACATACATACATACATACATACATACATACATACATACATACATACATACATACATACATACATACATACATACATACATACATACATACATACATACATACATACATACATACATACATACATACATACATACATACATACATACATACATACATACATACATACATACATACATACATACATACATACATACATACATACATACATACATACATACATACATACATACATACATACATACATACATACATACATACATACATACATACATACGAGTATGCAAACTGGGAAGATACTGAATGTGATGTTAATTAACGAGTTGCTCCTACGCGAGTCCTTGATACGGCAGAGATTCGGCGAGGCATCGACTGTATGAGGTGTTGGAATTGTTCTGGAGGGATCAGTTGAACGGAGTCTTAGTCTCCCGACTGGTCCCGCTATGTTTACTTCTTCTGTTATGTTGTCAGCTGATTGACGTGTAGAAGTAAACATAGCGGGACCAGCTGGGAGACTCCCTTCAACATCTTAAAACTTCATAACAAAAACTTAACCTCAACTTCAGATATTCTTTACAAGTTTCTCCCAATCATTGTATTTTAAATTTTACATTTTAGATTTTAAGCCTATCTTCAAAATATTAAAAGTACATACTTCTCCAGCTTTTGAAGAAAGAAGATCCTTTACATCAGATTTTTATCTCAAACTTGAACATTGACTTGTCGTTTCAACTCAACATGAAGGAACATATTAGCTCATCATCATCATAAGTGTTTTTATTTTGTTTATACCAATTTTTGTATCCATTTTAGCTGATGATGTTCCACATTAGGAATGAAACATGTCCTATTTAAAATAATGTAATTAGATTTTAAGGTGGATTATGTTTGAGCCCTTGCTGATGAGATGTAGTGCTTACAGTCTTCTGTTATGGGCTAGAACATTGACCTGTCTCAGTCCAATCCTTGGCTTTGGCAATATGAAAGTGACCAAGCGATGCTAGTAATACCATTCCTTACACAGCCAGTCCCTGTTATGATTGGTGTGAAAATATCACCTGTAGGGTCGGTTGGTGCATGCATTTCAGTGGGCTTGGCAGACTGATATGCAATAGCAATTTCTAGCTCAGTGAGGAAAGCAACGGGAAACTATCTCACTCCTCATTTCCCTAGTATGGCTCTTCAGTGACATCTAGGCTGTCTATGATAGCCTTTGGCGGAACTGTGGAGGATCAGACCAGCCTTCGGGCTGAATATACATACAATTACATAGACTAGCAGTATGAAACAAACAAATATTGGAAGGTGGGATTCTCCATTCAACCTGACTTCAGTTGAGTTGATGCCAATACGGGACAAAAAATGAGATTTATACGAAGCATGTTTTTAAATATGGCTGCTGCAGTGTTTCAATCGTCGTTCAGAGCATGCGCGCTCAGTACGTACATCTCTAGGCTAGCCACAAACACCATTATGAAAGCATTTGGCCCGTATTTACATTTGTTTGTGCGTATTGAAAAAGCCTCTAAAGAATAACAGTCCCGCCGAGTGTGAAGTACGCACTGTGATTTGATTTTTAAATGGAAAAGATGTGAAAGCTGTTGAAATTCATCGGCAGATTAGTGAAGTGTATGGAGAACACACTATGAGCAAAGAAAATGGGTTAGAGAATTTAAAGAAGGCCGTACTAATGTCCACGACGAGAAGCGTAGTGAGCGACCGTCTGTCAATACTGAAGACTTGGTGCAAAATATTGATGCAAAGGTTCGAGAAAACAGATGCTTTAAGATTTCATCATTAAGTTATGAGTTGCCTGAAATTTCAAGAAGCGTTCTTTATGAAATTGTATCAGGATGCTTAGATTATTAGAAGTTGTGCTCACGCAATCCAAAACAAACAACTTGTCATGCTCACAAGGGGGATTATTTAGCTTCATGACAATGTGCGATCTCACACGGCTAATTGAACTTGAGACCTCATCGCTTCAATTAGTTGAGGACAATTTGATCATTCTCCATATAGTCATGACCTAGTAACTACCACTTCTTCCTTGATTTATGAGTTTCATTTCCATATTGAGAGATTACACATGTACAGATAAGAAAGGATTTACACCTATCAATACTGTTTATTGTAAGAATTAGCTTACAGTACCGGTTTCGACCCTAATTGGTCATCACTAGCTGAACATAAATACCTTTACATATGTATCAAACAATATTTAACATTATCTTGTCTAAAGAAGGATGCTGTAAGGAAACACCGTATCTGATTTTGTCCAATTGGGCATGTTAGTGTGAGTTAGTTGTGTGTTATGATTTGACTTTCAGGTACATGGGTATAAAGCTATCTTCTTCAGGACTAGAAATTTGACTGTAAAACCTATCCTAAGCTTAAATCTAAGTTCTATACTGTAACCGTAAAAGTTTATTTTGGTATTTATTTTGGTAGCTAGCTCGAACATAAGACTCGGCCCAGGTGGTGACTGGTCACTATCTGAATGGTTACAGAGGAGAGGGAAGTCAGATAAGTATAATGGGACACCGATTGTTTATAGAAAAATTTATTCATGAAAATACAGTCAGATTCCCACATCACCTCAGTGTAGTAGTTATGAGTACTTCTAGTTGTCTCCATAGATAATCCTTGTGGAACGGAGACCCAACCATGGGAACATGATCCCTCAAAGGCAGCGATCAAACCATGGAAACACGATCCTTCGTGTTCAGCAACCAAACCATGGAACACGATCCGTTGTAAGCTGGTCGTCGTTGATTCTAGAAGGTCTTGGTTCGAGGTAACCACTCACCGATTATGTTACGCGAGTGTCCACATTTGACAGTCCGAGTAATGGAATGGTTTCGCGTAAATCACAGCACTTCGTAATCGTGACGTAATACTTAATAATTGGTTATGCTCTGACTTAGAAAAAAAATGTTAGTTTAGAAAAATAGCATGTACTTCTGTGAAAAGATTGTGGTTGTTTGCTCACACACAAAGGAAAAATCAAATTTGAATCCCTACACTGGCGTGGTGTCCTCCCACGAAACTAGAAATTAACACCGTTTCTTTACACTAATAAATATACAGTTTATTCTTAATCACATCAGAAAATATAGCGTCTGATGGAATTACTTCATTTGGAGATAATTCCTGAATATTCTAGAATGAAATTAAATGTCTGCAGCGACCGACCAAAAGCACTTGTGAGATGACGTGTCAAATAGCATATCACAGTTCAAAATGGAAATATCACTCGTAATTACTGTATTCTATACGAATGTCTAAAGCGATTTAAGACTGCATTCGTGTCATGGAATGTCTATTCGTAAAGTACAATTCACACGAAGCACTTATTATTATTGTACCGGGCGGTACACCTCTACACCGTTTATTTAAAAGTTGCGCCAGTTGAAACTCCTCTTCTGGAGGAAGGTTGAACTTTATCTATTCTATTAATTCTCTACTTTCTCAGAAGATGTCACCACGTGGAAAATTTTGAGTTTTTGAACTGTGTCACTTTTGATGTGTTTTTGTTTCGCTTGAAGTAAGAAGTGTGAACTTTCTCTTCTAGAGGACACTACTGAAGAATTACAATAGTGCAACCTAGTGCGAAATCAAAGAACTATTTTGTTGGAGAAATTTTTATTTCAAGAGTTTGTTCTTTGTTAAATTTCTTTCTGTCATGGTTTAAGTTGGCTGTATACCCCTCTTTTTCCCCTTATTTTGGATCTAGCCAATCCCGAATTTCTTTAATTAATTTTCCACCAATAATGTGTTTCTTCTTCCTCTATGTAGGGGTTTCTTTTCCCTAGCCAATAAATACTTTGAGGGAGGGTGTTTTATTTCCCCTAACGCCTAGAATCTTCCGCGAGAGGATATAAACTGCTGATTTTGGGGTCTCCGGGCCACTTTTGTTCCATCTCTCAGTGTGTAAAGTACATAGCAGGAGGCGGGAAGCGCCTCTTTCTTCACCAGCTGTTCAACTTCAGGTAATGGCCTCTTAATAACATCTTTTCTAGCTAGAGTTGGCAGTTTAACTCTCGCGGCGGGTTCTAGGTCTTCCACCATGTAACTTTCCTTTCAAATGTAAAAGCAACTGGTATCTATTCTATCTTTCAAACTACATATCGGGATAGAGAGTGCTTAATCCTCTCGAGCTCCCACTCACATTGTTTTGAGGTGAACTTATTTTTCGCAACCTATTCTTCAGTAATGTAATGTAAGTCACCTCAGTAGTATGGGATTAGCCCTTGCATCAGCGGCCTAAGAGCCAACGTAGGTCTTAGAAACAAAGTGTATTAAGGAGTGCAAGTTCGCCTCCTCTCAAATTGTGATTTTAGAGGTCACGTAATTAACCTTCTTTTCATTTATTAGACCTCAGTAGATTGGGTATTTCTCCCCTGTGTTTTGGTCCGTTGAGGACAACTTGAAGATGGAGTTTGGTGTAGCCTTTGAGAGGCTTAAATTTTGAGAGCGTGGGGCTCTTTTGAAAATCGAGTGTCATATGCCTCATGGAGGCTTTTTAGTGTAATTTGGAGCAAGGGCTCTGAGGTATGAATGGGGTTTTCTGCCCCTCTGTTGAAACTAGTGTCTTTGAGGTAAAATTGGGCTGATTGCCCAAGCATTGTGTTTTCGGGGCTCGAAGCCCAAATCCTGTAAATATTGTGACTCCCCGTTGATTTGCTACATTGTACCTGCCATGCTTGTTATATCTTTGTTTTGAAAAGAAAATATAACCTTGTTAAATTTTGAAATTAATTTCTCTTTAGTAGCTTGAGATCCATTCACCACCCAGCACCTTCTTTCACGCCTACCTACCACAAAAACACGGTAACAAGTGGTAGCAGAGCGTGGTTGAATGGGTCTCAATTTAGCCCCTTTTGACGGCTAAACATTGTTTGTTCCGAACTCTAACCATTTTCTCAGTTGCTGGAATTTTTTGATTTTTTCCAAGTAGTTCGGTCATCATGCCCGGCCCTCGCGATGTTCTCCTTCTTAACTATTTGCGCAAGGAGGAGTTGATCTATGAATTGACTATTAGAAATGTACAATCTGGAGGCACGGTTGCAGTAGACACTAACAAGCTTAGAGAGTCCCTTGATTTGCCCATTTCCATCCCCAACTTGGGAGAGAAAGAAATTGATGACTCTCTTTCCACGATTGTCGAGAATATTACTGGGCTAGCATCTGTAGTCAGCTTTTTTGATGAAAACGATCCGTCTCCTAATCAAATTAAGCGTGTGCAAGGCAGATTATATCACTTTTCAAATAGAGTTAATGATCTGTTGTCTCTGAAAGTGAATGACGTTCAGAGGAAGCAAGCTAATACGCTCTTTGAAACTATTTCTGAATTGTCTAATAAGGTCACTCAATTGCTAACTGGGGAAGTTCCTCCCAAATCTGATCAGCCCACCATAGTGAATGTAAGTAGTGAGGAAGAACCTGCTAAGGGAGAAGGCAATAGGATAACCGTTGCTGCTCAAACTATCTCGGCCCCATTGGACAACGAGTCTGAACGCCGCACATCGTTGAACAATGTACGTGCTGAATTAACTTCTTTGCCATTGAAACCTCTAGCGACTATGTCACCTGGGTTCAGCAGCTTGCCTCATCCATTGGCAATGTTGCTTAGAGGTATCTCTAAGTTTTCCGTCAACACCACCAGTGACGTAATTTCATTTTTAAGATTTCTAGTGGAATTTCAGGATCATGCCCTTGTGTTTTCTCTTTCCCCATGTCAAATTTTGCAAATTATCTATCCTTATGCTATTGGTGTTCTATCTGACAAAATAGTTAGAGCCATTGCCGAGCAATCTTCTATTGAGGATTTCCATGCCCATTTGCTAGCTAACTTCATCCCGGCTAGGGCCAGGTCCTCCCTTATTCAGAAGTACTATTATCGTGTACAGCGTTTGGATGAAAACTTGGCTGATTTCATACAGGACATTAAGTTTTATACTAGGGTGTTTGCTCTTCACTTCCCTGAGGATCAAATTGTACAGGCTATTGTAGAAGGTATTTCGCCATCCTATAGGTCATACTTGTGTTTTGCGGCGTGCCCGCAAACTTTCTCTGAACTTGAAGCATTGGCCGTTTCAGCGGAAGGAGTTAGATACGCCGATTCTTTGCGTGTCGCGAAAGAACCCCCGCCTTCCTTTAGTAACACTCGGCCTCCACCTCGCCGACCAGTCAATCCCCGTAAATGTTATGCTTGCGGGTCGCCTGAACATCTGCGGAATAAGTGTCCTCTGATCAAGTCAAGTGGGACAAGGAATGGAGCAGGGTCATCACAAGGCTGTTTTAAGTGTGGGGCCTTCTCACATATCGCCAAGAATTGCCCAAACTCAAATAGCACCCCCTCCTGCTCAACTTCTGGTGCAAATTCCAGCTATGCCAATAATAAAAAGTGACTAGTGGCGTCGGCCGAGCCGACTAATCCATCTTCCCGAGACTCAGCCCCTAGTAAACAGGTTGTAAATGCAGAGAACGATCAGCCTTCAAGTTCATCTTTTGAATGCCCTAAAGAATGTCTTAGGATTGCGGCGGATACCCCCGCACCTGTTCCTTTTCTTAAGATTGAGGTAAATAACGAGCCTATAACAGCTCTCTTAGATTCAGGTAGTGTTTGTTCGATTATTGCGGCTGAATGGTATTCTAAATTGAAATCGGTTTGTAAACTTCCTGACTATGTCTCTTCTCCTGTTCAATACGTTTCGGCTAATTCATCTCCATTAGAAATTCTAGGTTCCGTACTGGTCAAAATTCGTATTTTTAAGTTTACATGGAAAATTAAATTGTTTGTGGCCAAGCAATTGTCTTGCCCCATTATATTGGGAGCTGACTTTATCTCTCACATTGGTCTTGTGCTCGATCTCAAGTCTAGGTCGTGCACATTCAAATTTGCTTCTAGTTGTAAAATACCACTATTAAAGTGTAATTCTGTGTCATGTTCTTCTATTTCGCCTACCCAGGATGAGATGTTGTTAGACCTTAGACATCTACCTGAGGAGCAGGCTGATAGTATTCGCAAACTGTGTCAGTCGTTTCCCGAGGTGTTCTCTGATACTCTTGGTGTTACTGACCTTATTGAATACAAAATTGAGGTCACGGATTCGATTCCTGTCCGTTTTCCACCGTATAGGCTATCTCCACCTAAAATGAAGGCTCTGAAGGAAATCATCGATCAGATGTTGAAAGATGGTATTATTAGGCCCTCTAAGTCAGCGTATTCTTCGCCTATTTTTCTAGTCCCGAAACCCCAAGGAGGCTTCAGGCCTGTCATTGATTACAGGGCTCTCAATCGGAAGGTGGTGTTACAATCTGTGCCCCTTCCCGACCTTCATTCTTGTTTTTCATGGTTTCGTAAGGCCAAGTTCTTCACCATCTTGGACTTAAATCAGGCCTATAATCAAATTCCCCTTGCCGAAGAGTCTAAACACCTTACAGCGTTTGCCACGGACTGGAATTTATACGAATACAACCGCGTGCCTTTCGGGCTCCCCACGGGAGCAGCTGTACTCACTAGGCTACTAGATAGGGTTTTCTCCGACATCAAATTTGAGTACTTATATCACTACTTGGATGATGTCGTCGTATTTTCAGAGACTTTTGAAGAACATCTAGATCATCTGCGAGAAGTTCTCAATCGCCTTCGTAAGGCTGGGTTAACTGTTAAGTTGTCCAAGGTTGCCTTTGCTAAGCCCTCTATGTCATTCCTGGGGCATATTGTGTCACCCGATGGGGTAGCTGTCGATCATTCTAGAACACAGGCCATCCGTGATTTTAAACCTCCTAAGGACATCAAAGGTATCGCTAGATTCATTGGTATGGTGAATTTCTTCAGGAAGTTTATTCCTAACTTCGCTAATAGAGCGGCGCCCTTAAACTTTCTTCGTAGGAAAGGCATCAAATTCGAGTGGGGACCTTCTCAACAAGCCGCTTTCGAAGATCTTAAATTAGCTCTCTGTAATGCCCCTGTACTTGCTATGCCTGATTTCTCGAAGAAATTCATCGTCCAAACGGACGCGTCGTCGTCAGCTGTAGCTGCAGTCCTTCTTCAAGAGACTGAACTAGGGAGGCGTCCCATCGCCTATGCATCTAGGACTCTATCGGCTCAAGAAGCCAAGTATTCCATCTATGAGCTCGAAGGGTTGGCAGTCTTATTCGCCTTAGAAAAGTTCCGTCTCTATCTGGAACATGTCAAATTCGACCTGGAGACAGATAATCAAGCCTTAAGCTGGGTCTTAGGTAGGCCGCGTCGTACTGGTCGTATAGCCCGTTGGGCCATCCGTATTTCTGCCTTCCAATTTGATGTACGACATATCAGAGGTACCGAAAATGTTGTGGCTGATGGACTCAGCCGTATGTTTTCAAACGAGGTCGAGACCCATGAACCGGTCGACAGTTCATCACCTTCCGAGTCCATGCTATCCGAGGTTAATGCCATCCTAACCGATGCTCCCATGCTTTTTAGGGATATTGAGAAATACCAACGTGAAGATCCGACGCTGGCTCCGATAATGGAAACCCTTTCTTCTGGGGAACATGTCGTCCCTTATGTTCTGAGGAATGGTGTTTTATGTTGCCCTTCGAGGCATGATAAGATGATGAAGGTTGTCGTGCCAGCGGTTCTTGTGCCTATGATCTTCAAGTATTATCATGAGACCCCATTAGGAGGGCATCTTGGAATCTTTAAAACCCGTGAAAAAATTCGTGAAATGTTCATTTGGAAAGGTATGGACGGTGAAATCCGTGAACTTGTAAAAGCTTGTAAATCTTGTGTGCTCAGTAAACCAACCATGTCCACCAAGGTAGGCCTCTTGTCTTCGCATCAAGCATCGCGCCCCATGGAACGCCTGTATATTGATTATGTAGGACCCTTCCCCCAGTCAAAGGGGAATGCCAACAAATTCATCTTTGTATGTGTAGATGGTTTTACAAGATTTTCGTGGTTATTCCCGACTAAGCTGGCTACCGCTCAGTCTACAATTACTTGCTTAAATTCTATTTTTGCTTCTTTTGGTCCGTGTCAATATATTGTATCTGATAATGCTAAGGCTTTTACATCTAATTTATTTCGTAAATTCTGTTTTGACTTGTCCATCTCTCATGTAACTACATCTGCTTATTATCCTCAACCATCTCTGGCTGAACGGGTTAACCGTAATCTCAGGTCCGCACTCATTGCCTATCATTATGAAGATCCTTCCAGGTGGGACACGTCCCTGCATTGGATAGCTTTTGCTTTGAATTCGGCGGTTCATGAATCTCACAAGTTTACTCCAGCTTCCTTGATGTTCAAGTTTGTTCCCAACTCGCCGCTCTCTAACCTCTGGTCTCTGAATGACATTCTGCCCGAGACAATAGATCCGGACAACATTAAAGATCTTTGGAAGAAGGCTAAAGCTAATCTTAAAGTATCTCATGAAAAGGTTAGGGAAAGGTATGATCGTGGACGGAGACCCACCACTTTGAAGGTAGGTGACCAGGTTATGGTCAAAAATTTTGTTCCCGCGGGCAAGCTTGCCCCCAGATTTCATGGGCCTTGTATCATTCTCGATTTTCTTACGCCGGTTACCTTATTGCTAAGTAATCCAGCCACCGAGAGGATATTTAGAGTTCACCTGTCCCAGGTGAAACCGGTGTAATTTCTGTGTTAACTTGCTTCATATTATTTTGAAAGGATATGAAGGTTATATTTTTTTTGAGTTTCACTTTTAAGGCATTCTGCCCCTTCTGTAATATTTTGGTTTTAGATGTAAGCCTTTTGTACAACCTGCCCCGATCCGTTAAACTGCCATTCTGTCCTTTCCACGGCCATTACCACGCTCCCGTCTCCTGCTCCACTACACTCAGTGGCTGGCTTAGATGAAATGCCATGGATATCTGCACGCCGCTGGCCCCTCAATCTCTTTTCATGCCTGTGCCCTTAAAAGAAACATGATGGTCCAACACAATTCTGCCGCCTAGCTTTAATGTTTCAGCGCCCCCGCAGCCGCGCAGCGCCGTGCAGCGACTGGGGAGGGGGATGGGCCCCCTCCTCTCCTGCGAGGACGACATGTGCACGGCGAGCCGGAGCTCACCTCCCGGCCAAGGCTGATGTGCGGCGCACGACCTGCTACACGCCCGCAGCCTGTATCTGTTCACCGCGGGCGCGGCGTACTTCAACACCTCTGCTCCCCTCATAGTGCGGGCGAGCGGTATCTCAGGGTACTTGAGGGGTCCGAGCGGCCTCCCTTGGACGCAAGCCGCAACGGCCGGTCTGGCCATCCGACTCAATCTACATCAACTACATGGACAGTCACCATAAGCAATAACTACACTTCGGAATTCCACAACAATATTTGGTGGACATTGCAAAATTTTTCTTCACCTTTAAGTATTAAAAGTTTATCTTCAGAAATTCAAATTCTACAAACATAAAGACTTTCATTCACCTGCAACAACAACATTTTGAAACTGAATTAAGAAATCTTGTAAATGCTTCTGCTATCTATCTTCGTATCAACATCATTACTTGGACTTTGTTTCAAACTGATTTCATGTGTCACCCCTGGAGGAACTTTTGGGGGGGGAGGTCTGTACCGGGCGGTACACCTCTACACCGTTTATTTAAAAGTTGCGCCAGTTGAAACTCCTCTTCTGGAGGAAGGTTGAACTTTATCTATTCTATTAATTCTCTACTTTCTCAGAAGATGTCACCACGTGGAAAATTTTGAGTTTTTGAACTGTGTCACTTTTGATGTGTTTTTGTTTCGCTTGAAGTAAGAAGTGTGAACTTTCTCTTCTAGAGGACACTACTGAAGAATTACAATAGTGCAACCTAGTGCGAAATCAAAGAACTATTTTGTTGGAGAAATTTTTATTTCAAGAGTTTGTTCTTTGTTAAATTTCTTTCTGTCATGGTTTAAGTTGGCTGTATACCCCTCTTTTTCCCCTTATTTTGGATCTAGCCAATCCCGAATTTCTTTAATTAATTTTCCACCAATAATGTGTTTCTTCTTCCTCTATGTAGGGGTTTCTTTTCCCTAGCCAATAAATACTTTGAGGGAGGGTGTTTTATTTCCCCTAACGCCTAGAATCTTCCGCGAGAGGATATAAACTGCTGATTTTGGGGTCTCCGGGCCACTTTTGTTCCATCTCTCAGTGTGTAAAGTACATAGCAGGAGGCGGGAAGCGCCTCTTTCTTCACCAGCTGTTCAACTTCAGGTAATGGCCTCTTAATAACATCTTTTCTAGCTAGAGTTGGCAGTTTAACTCTCGCGGCGGGTTCTAGGTCTTCCACCATGTAACTTTCCTTTCAAATGTAAAAGCAACTGGTATCTATTCTATCTTTCAAACTACATATCGGGATAGAGAGTGCTTAATCCTCTCGAGCTCCCACTCACATTGTTTTGAGGTGAACTTATTTTTCGCAACCTATTCTTCAGTAATGTAATGTAAGTTTGTGTTTTCTTAAGTCACCTCAGTAGTATGGGATTAGCCCTTGCATCAGCGGCCTAAGAGCCAACGTAGGTCTTAGAAACAAAGTGTATTAAGGAGTGCAAGTTCGCCTCCTCTCAAATTGTGATTTTAGAGGTCACGTAATTAACCTTCTTTTCATTTATTAGACCTCAGTAGATTGGGTATTTCTCCCCTGTGTTTTGGTCCGTTGAGGACAACTTGAAGATGGAGTTTGGTGTAGCCTTTGAGAGGCTTAAATTTTGAGAGCGTGGGGCTCTTTTGAAAATCGAGTGTCATATGCCTCATGGAGGCTTTTTAGTGTAATTTGGAGCAAGGGCTCTGAGGTATGAATGGGGTTTTCTGCCCCTCTGTTGAAACTAGTGTCTTTGAGGTAAAATTGGGCTGATTGCCCAAGCATTGTGTTTTCGGGGCTCGAAGCCCAAATCCTGTAAATATTGTGACTCCCCGTTGATTTGCTACATTGTACCTGCCATGCTTGTTATATCTTTGTTTTGAAAAGAAAATATAACCTTGTTAAATTTTGAAATTAATTTCTCTTTAGTAGCTTGAGATCCATTCACCACCCAGCACCTTCTTTCACGCCTACCTACCACAAAAACACGGTAACAATTATTATTAATAATATCTCCTGTCAGCAGAGTTCAATTCACTAAAACATATCACTTATAAGTACTGCGTTCTTCACAATGTCTGAAGTGAACTACAAGAACACTTGCAATACGTAAAGTCCATTACAAAGTACCTGGATATTCTATCACTCAAGTCGAAACGTCAAAGTTCAATTAAATTCACTTTGAAACTGTTCTGACATACCTGACACACGTAAGTATTGGTTCTACTATGATTTACAAGTCCTGGAGCTGAACTCGAATCTTTACTAGTTCCTTTAATAAAGTTCTACTCACTGCAAATGTATAAGTTCCGTAACACCGTAAGTATTCTATGTTCAAAGTTCACGCTTCACTTGGACAGAGTCCTGTCTTGAAAATACGATCCAGTGAAGCGACGTCGTTGAGGTGTAGACTGTAGCTGTACTGTAGATGAACTGGCGGCTAACATCACCAACAGCCGACCGACCGGCCTCGACTGTGGCACAAGGCAGACTGATCTGACAAGCGAAATGCTTGCCTATTTATTCAGTATTCCCTGGGAACCGTAATTGCTAATATCTTTCGTACATTTTAACGGATCTCCATGAAATTTAGGGATTATGACTATTAAAAAAATCAGGCTATGCAGTGATGTTGTTCGTTTTTTTATATCATCAATCCGTCTGAAAGAAATTAACGACGGAAGAAAATGGAACATTCCATCTGACGTAACACCACCTTGGTCACGTTACTTGGTCGTGACGTTTCACTTCCCCGCTGCTCGCAGCTGACGTGGTCGCAGGGGAGTATGTTCAGCGGGTAGCATAACTCTGCATACATTGGGACTTTGATTGTGAACCGTGTTACGGGTATAATACAGAAATACAATAAACACATTAAAATACATAGAACATATTAAAATGCACTAAAATAATGTGTATAAAACATTTCATGGACTTGATAGTGCGTGTCTAGAGTATCTCTTCATTCCCGTCTTTAGAGTCCATAGTTGTGCAGTACATAATCCGGTGCTTGCGATCGTCAGTAATGTTGTAGGTCTCTTAAGAAGTCCTTATTGTATGCTTAAATGATGTCTTCCCGTGTATATATGATAATCTACTTTTTTTGTTGTTAACAAATCCAATTATATAGACAGAGGTAAGTATGTGCAGCTGTGAGTGGAGTCTTATTCCTTGAGTTTGGAAGCAGATGATATGGACTTGGTCATTCGTGTATTTTTCTTGATGTTAGGCTATTGTGGTGGCTCCTTCCTCATCTATATCTGTGTGCTGGTGTTGAAGTTGTTGTCGTGGCTAGGTTGCGTATGATCCGAGAGCTTGTCGTGTACACAACATATCGTACGCAACACCAGCACACAGATAGAGACGAGGAAGGAGCCACCACAAAGGCCTAACATCAAGAAAAATACATGAATGACTAAGTCCATATCATCTGCTTCCAAACTCAAGGAATAAGACTCCACTCACAGCTGCACATACTTACCTCTGTCTATATAATCGGATTTGTTAACAAAAAAAAAAAGCAGATTATCATATATACACGTAAAGACATCATTTAACCGGACAATAAGGACTTCTTAAGAGAGCTACAACATTACTGACGATTGCAAGCACCAGATTATGTACTGCACAACTATGGACTCTAAAGACGGGAATGAAGAGATACTCTAGACACGCACTATCAAGTCCATGAAATGTTTTATACACATTATTTTAATGTATTTTAATATGTTCTGTGTATTTTAATGTGTTTATTGTATTTCTGTATAGAACTTAGATTTAAGCTTAGGATAGAACAATGTAAAGATTGTTGGTTACAAGGATAATGTCAAGATAGAGGAAGAGACTAAGGCCAAAGAAGTAATGAAATTTACATATGATAACAATGACATTTACAATAACATACAAAAGTTGAAAACTAGAAAAGCGGCTGGAATTGATCAGATTTCTGGGGATATACTAAAGACAATGGGTTGGAATATAGTACCATATCTGAAGTACTTATCTGATTATTGTTTGGTCGAAGGAGCTATACCAGATGAATGGAGAGTTGCTATAGTAGCCCCTGTGTATAAAGGAAAGGGTGATAGACATAAAGCTGAAAATTACAGGCCAGTAAGTTTGACATGCATTGTATGTAAGCTTTGGGAAGGCATTCTTTCTGATTATATTAGACATGTTTGTGAAATTAATAACTGGTTCGATAGAAGGCAATTCGGTTTTAGGAAAGGTTATTCCACTGAAGCTCAACTTGTAGGATTCCAGCAAGATATAGCAGATATCTTGGATTCTGGAGGTCAAATGGACTGTATCGCGATTGACATGTCTAAAGCATTTGATAGGGTGGATCATGGGAGACTACTGGCAAAAATGAGTGCAATTGGACTAGACAAAAGAGTGACTGAATGGGTTGCTATATTTCTAGAAAATAGATCTCAGAGAGTTAGAGTAGGTGAAGCTTTGTCTGACCCTGTAATAGTTGAGAGGGGAGTTCCTCAGGGCAGTGTTATCGGACCTTTATGTTTTCTTATATATATAAATGATATGAGTAAAGGAGTGGAATCAGAGGTAAGGCTTTTTGCGGATGATATTATTCTCTATAGAGTGATAAATAAGTTACAAGATTGTGAGCAACTGCAACGTGACCTCGAAAATATTGTGAGATGGACAGCAGGCAATGGTATGTTGATAAACGGGGCTAAAAGTCAGGTTGTGAGTTTCACAAATAGGAAAAGTCCTCTCAGTTTTAATTACTGCGTTGATGGGGTGAAAGTTCCTTTTGGGGATCATTGTAAGTATCTAGGTGTTAATATAAGGAAAGATCTTCACTGGGGTAATCACATAAATGGGATTGTAAATAAAGGGTACCGATCTCTGCACATGGTTATGAGGGTGTTTAGGGGTTGTAGTAAGGATGTAAAGGAGAGTGCATATAAGTCTCTGGTAAGACCCCAACTAGAGTATGGTTCCAGTGTATGGGACCCTCACCAGGATTACCTGATTCAAGAACTGGAAAAAATCCAAAGGAAAGCAGCTCGATTTGTTCTGGGTGATTTCCGACAAAAGAGTAGTGTTACAAAAATGTTGCAATGTTTGGGTTGGGAAGAATTGAGAGAAAGAAGAAGAGTTGCTCGACTAAGTGGTATGTTCCGAGCCGTCAGCGGAGAGATGGCGTGGAATGACATTAGTAGACGAATAGGTTTGAATGGCGTTTATAAAAGTAGGAAAGATCACAATATGAAGATAAAGTTGGAATTCAAGAGTACAAACTGGGGCAAATATTCATTTATGGGAAGGGGAGTTAGGGATTGGAATAACTTACCAAGGGAGATGTTCAATAAATTTCCAATTTCTTTGAAATCATTTCGAAAAAGGCTAGGAAAGCAACAGATAGGGAATCTGCCACCTGGGCGACTGCCCTAAATGCAGATCAGTATTGATTGATTGATATAGATTTTACAGTCAAATTTCTAGTCCTGAAGAAGATAGCTTTATACCCATGTACCTGAAAGTCAAATCATAACACACAACTAACTCACACTCAACATGCCCAATTGGACAAAATCAGATACAGTGTTTCCTTAGGCCATCCTCCTTTAGACAAGGTAATGTTAATTACGGTTTGATACATATGTAAAGGTATTTATGTTCAGCTGATGATGACCAATTAGGGTTGAAACTGGTGCTGTAAGCTAATTGTTACAATAAACAGTATTGACAGGGTAGAAATCCTTTTCTTATCTGTACATGTACCACTTCTTCCTGTGCCTGAAAAAGCATTTACGAAGTCAACGCCACGACGACGATGGTGACGGCTCTGGCTGGCACATCAGGCATCAGATTATTATGCGGATGGAGAGGTTTAGGAGAGAGGAAAAAAAATATCCACAGCCTGTTTCCAGTCATTCAACCGGGTCAGGAATGGAATGAATGAAGCACCCATCTAGCGGCGAGGATAGGAACTGTGCCGGCTGTTGAAGCCTGTCGCACTCCTCTGGGGCAATGATTAATGAACGACAGATGAAATGATATGATATTGGAAAGTGTTTCTGGAATGAAATATGACACAGAAATCCGGAGTACCCGGAGAAAAATCTGTCTCGCCTCTGCTTTGTCCAGCACAAATCTCACATGGAGTGATCGGGATTTGAACCGTGGAACCCAGCGGTGAGAGGCCAGCGCACTGCCGCCTGAGTCACGGAGGCTCTATACTAGAGAGAAAGTGAAAAATAAACTGAGGTATGATATGGGCAAAGAATCAAGCGGTTGAGGCATGTTTAGGTCCAGGAAGTTCCGTGAAGGAGATAGGAGGTTGAGGAATGTTGTCGGATTCATTGGGTGAAATTTCCACAAAACGTTCCCCAGAGACATTATCATCATCATCTTCGTCATCACTAGTTTCATCTACTACCATATTCACAGTAGCTTTAGTGCCGTTAGAAACAAATAAATGTCTCTTCTTTAGTTGCAGTGATCCTGGGGGCGTATCCGGTATAATTTCGTACCCACTCTCTGAACAAAATTCACTATAGCTATTGGATAAATCATCCGCATTAACTTCACATTGTTCCAATAATGCATTAATTTATCATCATGAATACCTGATGAAAAAATATCACGTGAACCACTTACATTTTGCTCTCACAAAGAGTGCCACAAAATTATGTATATCACAGAATTTTAAGCCGGCCGATGTAATCGGCTCTGGCAACTTCCGACTGGATTAATAAAGGCCAAACTGATCAGCTTTGGCAATTTAACCCTTTCACACTCAGCGAGAAAGCTGACGGCGCCGATACATCGGCTCTGTCCTATTTAGGGATTTTAGTCATTTGTGTGCCTGTTAAATCGTAACAGTTAATCTTGATGGCACCTTAAAGCGTTGAATTTGCGTTTTACTCTACAGATATATCCACCAGCCGTACAAAATATTTTTATTTTCGACAAATGAAATCTGTTGACAGTGAATGTTCATGTTGTGGTTATTTGAAGTTGTTATTGCATGGATCAGTTTTGATTGGCTTATGAATACAACAATTTGATCTTGATATGAGTTTAGGTTAGAGTATATTTTGTTTCTTTGATATATCGTGTGTTCGCTGCACTTCGCAAACTATAATTTTACTCCTTTTCATAACTCCGTTGTTGCACGTGCTTGCGTCATCTTTTTATCGTAATGGCTAGGCCATATTCAAGGCCGAATGAGGTCGATATTCTTGAATTTTCAGATGATTTAGACAGTAATAATGACCTTCTTTTGCTGAAAGTGATTTGCATTATGTGGGAAATGACACAATCACAGCTGCTCACCGTGCATCGGACCGCGAGGACCTGACATCGATGACCGTTACATGTACACTGAATAACTTTTTTGCCATGCTTCATGAGTGAATTGCAGCATACACATAATACTGATATCAAATTATACAGAATGAAATGTTCTTTCTTTCACGTCTAAGAGGAAAGAAGGAAGACGCAATAACGTCTGATTTTTCAGTTATTGAAAACTAAAAATTAATTTTATTTTCAAAATTTAATAAATTTTTTTGGCTTTACCAATAACAATACGTCCTAGGTATATTCATTTCTGAAATGCTCATAGTTTCCTGTATTAGTGTGATTTATTTTATTTTAATGGGTGTTAAACTGTTTGCGTGTTGATTTTTTGTAATTTGGTTCGGAAAATGACAGAAATTAGTCTGAGTGTCTTCGAGCAAACTCCTGCATATAGGCTGAGTGCCAAAGGGTTAAAGGGCGGGTGCTTGCTCTACCGCCTGGCTCCAAGGGGGTTAAATTTAATCTACAAGTTCAGTTCTCGTGAAAACGTTGTCATCAATTTAATTACAATAAACTGTTATTTTAATTTCAAATTTAATTAATTCACATTATTTTTCCTTGTTTCCCTTGGGAGTCTACTTAATGCCACTCCACCCCTGGGGGGATCAAGAGTCTGTATATTTTTATTTGATATTTTGTCTTTAAGCCTTAAGCTTGAAGAGCTGGAGAGTAAAGCAACTATTATACGAGGTGTTTGGTGACACTGAATCATACAACTATGGAGCTAGTGTAGCTGGAATGTCACAAACTCACCCACCTTGTTCTGAACTATGAAGCCCGTTATGGTCGGACTGATGATACCAGGAAGGCTGCCAAATGTGTTTCCAATCCCAAGCAGCACACTTGCATGTTGAGGTGCGATGTCTAAATAGTTCACACTGCGAACAACAAGAAACAATTTTATAAATTATACTGCATGTGTTGTCATTATCTACTAATTATGGCACAAGAAAATCACATCCAAAATATTGTATTTCGTTTTTCGTTTTCCTTTGTGCTTGTTTGAACATCTAGTTTATAAAAATGTTGTTTGTTTCATGTCAGCTGTTACTGGAGATTTTAAAATTGTTTATATATTATACCATATTTTGCGAATGAAAAAAGTCTGACAGATTATTAAGTAAGTACAGTTTTCTGAAATACTGTTATATTTTCCCTAGATTGATCATGTCTTATTTCTACTTGTGTGTAGATAGGGATTCGCCCTCATTTAATCATCATGTACCATTGGACAATTTTCTTTTAATTCACATTAAGTGATTAAATTTCTTTTAGCGCACTGCACATGTCTGAAGGTGCGGTAAAATCCTAAATTTCCTTGTAAAGATCTTCCTATTTTGAGTTTTTGATTTGTTCCTTCCATTATGAGTTTAGATTTGTTTCTTTTTTCTTAAAATAAATGTGTGTAATCCAAGGCCAATTACCCTCTACATTTTCTTTCTTCGCAAAAGGCTACGTTCCATTACCTCTCAGGGTTGTATGCCACTTTCCACATTCATTTTGTAATTGTCATGTTTCCTAACCTGTTTGTTTACATTTTATGCTACAATGTTTTGTTGAATCTTAAGTTTTCTTTTACTATGTTTAAAGTTTCATAACTTTATTACTATTATTTTATTTGTGTAAGTAAGCTGTTAACGATTACAAATTTACTTAAATAATGCTACATCATTACTATGCCTTAAGCGGGGCATGTTTAGCCTATGTTCTAGGCATCTTCAGCTGCTGATCCTAATATCTAAGATGAAAATTGCTAGGATCCTAGGTTTTGTTTACGATAAAATGCTTAAAATATTTGGGCTAACATGAATTACTCTGTCTACTAAGTTATGGTTACACATTACTATACATTTTATAAATCGATCCACCTTGTTCTAGGCCTCCCTCTCGCTCTCTTTCCCTCAAACTTCATCTCTATCATCTGTTTTGGAATTCTTTCCTCCTCCATTCTCTTTACATGTTCAAAGTATCTTAGTTTACTCTAATCAATTATCTCATTTACATTTTCCATTCCAACCTCGTTTCTCGCATGTTCATTTCTCAATCTGTCTTCCCTTCTCTTTCCTGTCATACTTCTTTGGTATTTCATTTTGCTGGCTTGAATTCTACTCTCCTCCCTACTTGTCATTATCCAGGTTTCAGGTCCGTAAGTCTATATGGGCGCATAATACATTTTGTACATTATCTCAGTACATTTCCTTGGTACTTCCTTATTCCAGACAAAGTTGCACCCTCTTGTTAATCTCCTTGTATTCTGCATTAACATTCCCACCCTGTGGTGGAGCCATGCCACATAGCCGATCAACCACTGAAGAAGTCGTGTGTCTTTCGGCTGTTTTCCGTTTCACTACGATAGACTGCTATGGAAGTTTGGCCTTGGAAGTCTCTCGTGGCTATCTGGGGAGTTTATAGTTATGGGTATTGTAACCAGATGACAGGAGTAACCAGTTCATAGATGATGTACGGTATGCTACTCACTTGGCGCCTAGTTGCTCCCTGTGCTTCTTGGCTTAGCTTTCAACCACTCTGAAACTGTGAAAGGTCTGATGATGTAGGAAGGATATACTGTGGAGGAAGCTCTTGTCCTCATTGAGTAGTGATTCTGAAGAAGATGACGATGACAGTGATTTGTCATCTGATTCTGGTGATGGAACGATTTCAATCACATCTTCTACTTCCGGCATGTTTTCCACCCCAGTTACTGTTTTGTCGTCTAAACGGTCGGCCTATTTCGATGATTCGACTGAAGATGGTGAGGATGAAGATCGGGTGCCTGAACCACTGAGTAGAAAACTAAATTGGAAAAAGTACAACCTGAATCTGAAGAAACGTAAAATTGACGCAGCTAATTCCAGATTTACTGGGCGAGTTGACCGTGCAGTTAGGGGCTGTGAGCTCGCATCTGGGAGATAGTGAGTTCAAACCCCACTGTCGGCGGCCCTGAAGATGGTTTTCCGTGGTTTCCCATTTTCACACCAGCCAAATGCTGGGGGTGTACCTTAATTAAGGCCACAGCCACTTCCTTCCCATTCCTGAGTCTTTCCTATCCCATCGTCGCCATACGACCTATCTGTGTCGGTGCAACGTAAAGCAAATAGCAAAAAATTTCGGACTGAAAAGTGTAGTGGACAATGCTAGCATGTGAAGTTTGTTTCAGCTGTTTTTAACATGAGTATCATAACTCTTCTGTGCGAGGAGAATGAAAAGTGCTAAAAATATATTCATAAGCATTTCACTGAATACACATTACAAATAAAATTCTTTTAAACTCTGCCTGTCCTCTCCTTACATCAGCAGCTGACCGCAGATGGGAGAGCGGAGCGTCACAAGTATTCCGTACAGCGGGCTTGGTGAACTGCCCGCTGATTGTGTCCAGATGGTCACGCCACCATACTCGCTACGTCAGAGTTCATTCACTCCCTAGGTTTTTATTTTTATTTTTTACAATTAGCTTTCCGCTGCATCGACACAGATAGGTCTTATGGCAACAATCGGACAAGAAAGGGCAAGGGGTGGGAAGGAAGTGGTTGTGGCCTAAATTAAGGTACAGGCACTTGCTCAATATGTACAGGTTACTGTGCAGTATTCTTTATCAAGATGACTAATGTACCCCTACTAAAATCTTGAAAGAAAATCTAAGAAGCTACTGGTGTGAAAATGGGGAAGCATGGAAAACCATCTTCAATCCTGCCGACAGTGGGGTTCGAACCCACTATTTCCCGGATGCAAGTTCACGGCTGTATGCCCCTAATCGCACGGCTGACTTGTCTTAAGTATTTGAAACTGTCAACAGTTTCATGGCTTTGACCTCCAATCTTCAGAATTTTCTTGTGAACATCTTCCAATATTTCAGGGTTGGTGAGGCTGTTATATATATATATATGGGCCAATAGAGTAATAGACATAAAATATGAATTGTTAACATGTTGTTCAGATGTTTCTTTATTCCTGTAGCTTCTTACATTTTCGGAGATTTTGGTAGGGGTGCATCAGTTGCCTTGATAAAGAATAACCTGTACATATTAGGCAAGTGGCTATGCGGTTTAGGTTGTGTAGCTGTCAGCTTGCATTCAGAAGATAGTGGGTTCGATCCACAGCCATGAAGGTGGTTTTCTGTGGTTTCCCATCTTCACACCAGGCAAAAGCTCCTCAATGAAGGCCAGGGGCACTTCCTCCAAAGTCTAAGACCTCGCCTATCCTGTCCAGGATCATAAAATCTGTCTGTGTCAGTACAAAAAGTAAACTGTACATAAAACAACAGGTTCAACCCAGGAAAAAAGCTAAACAGTAATTTTAAAAACTCTCCACATCAAAAACATTCAAATGTTCTGCCAAATGAACAGAAAAACAGGTTGTAGATAAAAAGCAGTCATCAGCCCATAAAAGTGAGTCTACTCACAAGAATCCTGATGTAGCAAACGCTCCCAGTCCCACAGCTAACGTGAGACACGTGATGGCACCACTGGGAGTCAGCAGAAATGCCGCAAGAAGCATGAAAGTACACTGGCAGATGAAGGCCCCGCATATGAATATCTTACGAACCTTTTGAATGATAAAATCTCAAAGTTAGAATATAATGAAATAATTTTTTGGTTGGGGACAAGAGAAATGTTGTAGCCTTGTCTATCAAGTAAGGTATTTTGACCAGAGAGGTGGAAAGTAAGAGATACCTGCAAGGATATGTTGGGCTAGGTTTACCTGAAGGGAGGAGGAGCTACTTCGGTTATAATAGTAAGCCAACTTTTCCCCTCGGTACTGGAAAATAAAATGAATGTATATTGCAACCGTTCACTATATATTGCCTGACACATGGATGATGATTTACTTAGGTA
Source organism: Anabrus simplex (assembly GCF_040414725.1). Lineage (NCBI taxonomy): Eukaryota > Metazoa > Arthropoda > Insecta > Orthoptera > Tettigoniidae > Anabrus > Anabrus simplex. Next base: position 550,804 of record NC_090265.1, read on the forward strand.
ACACAAAGAGTAATTTTGCATCAGGAATAGTTATATCAAGACCATAGCTAGCATCATACAAACGTACCACTCAAGTGCTTGTTTAAATTGAAGAAATTTGGACAATGTATTTATTTAAGTCATGGATAGAATAAAGAAACTTTGCATATATAACTATGAATTTTAAGGACTCCAAAATGTAATCACTATTATGAAGGATGATAAACTTTGTGCATAAACATTGAAAATGACTCCTGTTGTACATATTGTGGTATGAAGGAAAAGTTTACGACATGTTTGGCATGCTAAGAAAAAGGACAATTTATTATACTGTATTTTGAAAAGTTAGAATTTAAATCTTACAAACTGACATTCCTTGTGGAAGTTAGTTTATATTATGAAAGAATGCTGGACAAGTAGTATTCAAAATTCAATCATCTGTAATACTTGTTTATAACCATATTGTTACATCCAGAGACTAAATGGAATGCACCCACCAGATTTTATACTCTTTGGTTTGGAGAACAGGTTTTTTTTTGTACAAGAAAGGATGATGTAAATAAAGTTTCTTTGTGGAAAATAATAAAAGTCATCACCTGTGTAACTATCTGACAAATTCCGTTATATCGGGTAGATTTTCGGGTTCGACGTAACATTAGTGGCGACCATGACAGGACGTGAACAAAGCAGTAATTTGAAATGGATAAGTTGACTAAATCGCGAAAACCAATACGTGCGATGTTCACGAAAACATACGATGCGGTGATGGCGGAAACAGACCCCAACAAGGTAAGATTGCATTTTACTAAACTAGAACGACTAGAACATGAACTGAAGGATGCCGATGAGAAAATATTAGAACTGCTTCTCGACGACAGTGACGAAGAACGATACACAAATGAATACGATAAAGTGAATGAATATCGTGATAAAGTAGATGAAGCTCGTCAGAGAATGGAGTGTGTTGTATTATCACAATGTACAAATGAAGGAAATCAAATATCGACTGATGGTTTCATAGGTTTCTCACAGAAAAAGCTCAAACTGCCGAAAATTGAACTTCAAAAATTTTCCGGAGAGGTTAGGGACTGGTTAGGGTTTTGGAGTCGGTTTCGTCGAATTCATGATGACTCAGACATAGAAAAAGAAGATAAATTTCAATATTTGATCCAATGTACTGTTGAAGGAAGTAGAGCTAGGGAGGTGGTAACTAGTTTCCCTCCAACAGCAAAAAATTATGATAGTGCAGTTCAGTGTCTTAAAAGTAGATTCGGAAAAGAAGAATTACTCGTAGAATTTTATGTTCGCGAACTACTTGGACTTGTGATTCAAAATGTTTCTTCAACACAAAGACTAACTCTCCTAAAGCTCTACGATCGCTTAGAATCCCACCTTCGATCCCTTGAATCTCTGGGCATGACTGCTGACAAGTACGCAGCATTCTTGTTTCCGTTAGTGGAGTCATCTCTACCAGAAGACTTGCTGAGAATATGGCTTAGAAATTCTGTCCATCACCCTGTTAGTGACTCTACCGAGGATTTATACTATGACAAACTCTCGCAACTGATTTTATTCCTCAAGAATGAAGTGGAAGGTGAACAGAGGGTAGCACTAGCCCAAGGAGGATTTAATACAGCAAATCAGAAGCCTACAAAGCAGAAACCTAGGTTAAACGAAATGGAAAACATGGCCACTGCTAGTAGTCTGCTCACAGGAGACATTAAAGATCTTGGAAATGTATGTGTATTCTGCAGAAAATCTCATGAGAGCAAAGAGTGCTTCAAGGCGCAGAAGATGACTCTAGTGGAAAGAAAGGATAGTTTAATGAAAGTGGGGTATTGTTATCAGTGCTTGAGACCTGGTCATGTTGCCAAGATCTGTCAGGGTAATGTAATGTGTCACTTCTGTGGAAAGAAACATGTTGTTCTAATGTGCCCAACATTACCTTCAAATATTTCCAAGGAAAATGTGGAAGAAACATAAGACGAATAGGAAGGTGCCAGTGCTACCTCAAAATCAAATCAAAATCTCTTTATTTGCAAATGAGGTGTCTACCTCGGTGGCAAATGGTACACTAAAATACATTATTGTCAAGCACTAAATATTAAATTAACAAGAGAAGAAAATTTTCCTATAATACAATATTATACAATTTACGCTAACAATGTTTTCTATTAAACACACAGCTCATCCTTAATAAATTTATATTGTTTACAAAATTCTACTTATATCTCCTGTACTACTTACAAATATAGTCAACTGATATACAGTATGTATAATTACTTCAAATGATACTATACAACTGGTATAAGATTAATATTTACATTGCATTTATTTATTTAATTTTTTTTTTTTTTTTTTTTACCCGTTCTGGATCCTAAGTAGCATAACGACCTGCTGCGTCTTAACCAGAGCCCCTTTTGCCACCACTTTTCAGAGTTCCTGAAGGGCCTTCACAGCTACCGTAGCGGTCCCAGGGCCCCCGAAGTCCCCACTGTACTTCACCCCTACAGGCAGTCCCCTACTTTGGCTGTCCAAACTCCTTAGACCAGGGGATGGAATTAATTTATTCACACACATTTTTTTATTTACAATAACCTGCACTGGTCGAATGCCCTCTAACACTTCATTTATTTTCTCTGTTGCTGTTTATTCTCTTCTTGAATATCTGTACAGATTTTGGAAAAGGATCAAACACTACCCCTGGTAAACTGTTCCACTCCTTCACACCCTTCCCAATGAATGAAAATTTACCCCAATCGCTTCTGCTAAAATTCTTTCTAAATTTATATTTGTGGTCAGTCCTGCCGATATAATTATTTTCCAACTGAAGCCTCTCACGGATATCTCCCCATGCTTCTTCTCCCGTATAGGCTCTATATAATCCTATAAGTCTAGTTTTCTCCCTTCTCTTACTTAAAGTTTCCCACCCAAGTTCCTTTAACATTTCTGATACACTACTCTTTCTCCTGAAATCCCCTGTTACAAATCTTGCTGCTTTCCTCTGCACACTATCTATTTCTTTTATTAGGTATTCTTGGTGAGGATCCCAAACACTGTTTGCATATTCCAATAATGGACGAACCATACTCAAGTAACTTTTTTCTTTTAATTCTTTGTTGCATCCTTTAAGTAGCCTCATTATGACATGTAACGATCTGTATGCTTTCCCAACAATGTCATCAATATGACCCTTCCAGTGCAAATTACTTTCAAATCTCACACCTAAGTATTTGCACTTGCCATCTTTTGGGATAACTACCTCATCCAAAGTATATTCAAATTCAGTTTTAAAGCTCCTGTTTGTAAAAGTTGTAACAATTGATTTGCCTCCAATAACCTTCATATTATTTTCTTCAACCCATTGTTGGATACTTTCAAGGTCCCTTTGTAATTCTGAACAATCCTCAATGTTGCTTATTTCCCTATAAACAATTATGTCATCTGCATACAATCTTATTTTTGATGTCATATTGTTCCCGAAATCATTTGCGTATATTAAGAAAAGTAATGGACCGATTATACTACCCTGTGCAATTCCCTTCCAAACTTTCTCTTCCTGAGATACATTATTTCCTACTTTGACTTTCTGAACCCTTGAATTTAGAAATGTTTTTATCCAACGTGTAACCCTTACGTCCAATCCTATTCCCTCCAATTTCTTTAATAATATTCCATGTTCCACTCTATCAAAGGCTTTGGAAAGATCTATGGCTATGCAATCTAACTGACCTCCTGAATCCAATTGATCTGATATGTCCTGCTGAAATCCCACCAGTTGTGCCTCACAAGAAAATTTCTTTCTAAATCCATACTGGCTCCTCATGAACCAATTTTTATCATCACGTATCCCTCTGATGTACTTCGATATTATACTCTCCAGTATTTTACAAACTATACTGGTCAGGCTGATTGGTCTGTAGTTCTCTGGTTTCCTTTTATCACCCTTTCCTTTATAAATTGGTATTATTATAGATTCCTTCCATTCCTTTGGTATTACACTATTATTTATGACATAGTCAAAGAGAAATTTTAAATAAGGCACTATGTACCACCCCATTGTCTTTAATACCTCCCCAGTAATTTGATCACTTCCTGCTGCTTTTCCTTGCTGAAGCAGTTGGATTTCTCTGAAAATATTTTCGTTTGTGAATGAGAAGCTTCTTGTTTCCCTCTGTCTCTCTCCCTCTCTATCTTCTGTTTCGGTTTCCAACTCTTGACAATCATCTACTGAATCTCTAAATTCCCTACTAAATAGGTTTGCTTTCTCAGTATCTGTTAAATAGTGTTCACCCCCTTCTCCCACCATTGTAGGAATTTGGATTCCTTTTCCTTTTTGATTCCTGATATATGAATACAGCTTTTTCCATTTCCCTTTGTGGTCATTACCCTCTTGAAGTATGCCATTCATATAATTCTCTTTTGCTTCCTTTTTCACTCTATTCAGTTCCCTCATTAGCTGTTTTCTAGTTTCTCTACTCTCCCTACCCTCTTTGATTTTCCTGTTTACTATTCTACATTTTCTTTTTAATTTTCTTATTTCCCTTGTATAAAAAAAACAGGGTCTGAGGTCATTTTACCCTTCTTAACAGGTACAAATCTCTTCTCTCCTTCCCAAATGATTCCTTTAAATTTAGCTCAAAGTGTATCCACATTACTCCCTTCACTTATCCAACAACTGAATTGTGATTTAAGGTAAGTCCCAAATTCATCAACTTTAGTTTTTCTGTACAATTTCTTGTCTTGTGTAACCCTCTTATTAAGCCTTTTTTTTGGGGGGTAACCAAAACTGTAGTCAGGATGTTCTTCTGCAGACCTTGTTGGTGAAGATCACAGGAAGAAAAGGGGATCGGGTAGTAAGAGCACTCATAGATAGTGGATCACAACGATCATACATATTAAAGAAACTGGTAGATACCATCGGACTGGAACCGTCGGGATCTGAAAACATGATTCATGCTCTGTTTGGAGGAACTGAATCAAAAGAGTATCTACATTTTAATTATCAAATACAGTTGAGCAGTTTAGATGGCAGGTACACATGTAAGATCCCTATATTGGATCAACCGATTATTTGTGGTACTGTCCCTAGAATCCAAAGTGGTCCTTGGATGAAAGCACTTGAAAAAAATAGAATCTTTCTCTCTGATTCTGGAGAAGGGACGCCTGAAATTGAACTTCTTTTAGGAGCGGACACCTACGGAACACTTCTCACTGGAAGAATAAAAAACATGAAATGTGGATCAGTGGCAGTTGAGACTCAACGTGGGTGGGTTGTTATGGGGAGGCTATCTCTGAACAGTCTCTCAGACTCATCCAGTATGGTGGTATCGTCGATGTTGACTTTAAACACTGCAATCACTGATTTATGGAAGTTGGACACCCTGGGAGTTAGGGATCCTGCTGAGAGGACATCGAAGAAAGAAATAGAAATGGCTACCTTGGATCATTTTAAGAAGACTGTCTCAATCAACGAGGAAGGCCGTTACGAAGTCCATCTACCATGGAATGAGGTATCTGAGGAGCTCCGCAACAATTTGGAAATTGCTGAGAAGAGGTGCAGGATGACAACTAACAAATTGTTGAGTAGCAACAAGTATCAGGAATACAATGTTGTGTTTCGGGATTGGCTTCAAGAAGGGGTGATTGAAGAGGTACCCTTTCAAGACCTTGAGAATAAATGTCACTATTTACCTCACAGAGGTGTATTCAAAGAAAATTCAACCACACCGTTAAGACCCGTATTTGATGCTTCTTGCAGGGGGAAGGAAAGTCCATCTCTGAATGAGTGCCTGGAGAAAGGACCAAATCTGCTGGAACAAATTCCACCTATTCTGATCAGGTTTCGCTGTCGTGAAATTGGAGTAATTTCGGACATAAAAAGGGCCTTTCTGCAAATTTCTGTTGCTCCTTCAGACAGAGATTTCTTGAGATTCCTATGGTGGGAGGATTCCTCCATGAAAAAATTCAAGTTATTCCGACATCGACGAGTTGTATTTGGGCTCAAGTGTAGTCCATTCTTGTTGGGTGCTGTTCTTGATCTCCATTTAGAAAACATCCCTCCTGAACTGCAAGAAACAGCACAACTATTAAAAAGCTCATTCTATGTCGACAACTGCGTAACATCCCTTGATTCAGAGGAGGAAACGACCCAATTTGTTGAGAAATCTATGAAACTACTTTCAGGAGCCAGATGTGAACTACGTGGCTGGGAATGCATCTCCAGGGGAAAAGAGAATACGTTTGAGAGGATTTCTCCTGTTCTTGAATTATTATGGGACAAGGAAGAAGATGTATTTTACTGTGATGTGAGGCCTCAAAATGAGACTGGATGTGTTACACGAAGAAAAATCTTGGCATCTGCTCAGAGGATTTTTGATCCCATTGGTTTTTCATGTCCTCTGACCTTATTCCTTAAACTTCTCATTCAGGATAGCTGGAATTCGAAGATGGGGTGGGATGATCCATTGCCAGAGGATGTACAGAAGAAGTTTAGAAAATGGGAATCTGAAGTTTGGCGACTTTCTGAAGTGAAAATACCGAGACATTTCGTAGTAAGCAGGTCTGAACAAACCTGGAGTTTACATACATTTTGTGGTGCCAGCCGGAGTGCTTATGCTGCAGCTGTCTTCATACGAAGCTGTACCGGAACTGAAGAGATTGTTTCTGTTCAGCTGATCATGGAAAAGACAAGAGTTTCACCACTGAAGGAAATTTTGATGCCACGATTGGAACTCCTGGAATGTTGTATTGGTAGTCGACTAGCAAACTTGGTCAGAGAAAGTCTGAACTTGAACGTCTCGGAGTTTTATTGGACGGACTCTTCAGCGGCATTGTATTGGATCAAGAGAGATGAGTCATGGGGAGTGTTAGTGAACAATCGAGTGAAGGAGATTAGATCTCTGACGAGACAAGAAGACTGGAGGCATCTTCCTGGGGAGCAGAATCCAGCTGACCTTCCATCTCGAGGCTGTTTCGTAGAAGTCCTTATAGACTCCAAATGGTGGGAGGGTCCTCACTGGTTGAAGTTGGCAGAAGGGGAATGGCCGACATCAGTGGTCAACGTGGATGATGACATCATCAAACAAGAGAGAAGAAAAATATCTGCATTACTGATCAATTCCTCAGCGGAGAATGGAGATGTCTGGTACCTAAGAAGATTTTCCAAGTTTTCTCAAATTGTCAGATTCTTTTATTGGTTCATTTTGGTTTTCTGTTAACAGAGGAATAAAGAAAACCAAAAGGTGGGAGGTATGTTACATCCAGAGACTAAATGGAATGCACCCACCAGATTTTATACTCTTTGGTTTGGAGAACAAGTTTTTATTTGTACAAGAAAGGATGATGTAAATAAAGTTTGTTTGTGGAAAATAATAAAAGTCATCATCTGTGTAACTATCTGACGAATTCCGTTATATCGGGTAGATTTTCGGGTTCAACGTAACACATATAAAGGTGCAAATTATTGTTTAGGCACCATAAGTCCCTGTAGAAAGGACTGGATACCAGCATTATTTTCCTTACTTTTACTACTACTACTGCCAATCAGTTTTTCATTGTCTTACAGTCTCTTTAGTAAAGAACTCAAGAGGACAAACTTGGACAAATGTTTGTTTCTAGGACGAGGAATTAGGGATTGGAATTATTCACCAAGGAAAATGTTCAATAAATTTCCAACATCTTCAAAGCCATTTTAAAAGAAGTCTAGGTAAGCAAGAGATACGAAATTGGCAACCTGGACAATAGCCCTAACTGCAGATCAGTGATTGATTGATTTTGATAGGATAAATGTGTCAAGGGATAGGATATTAAGATTACACATCAGAAATGTATCGGATAAAAATTAAAACACAAATTTAAAAAAAAGAAACTGTAACTGTTTTTCATGCCATGCATTTTGGGGCAGAAGTATTCTCGAGTACTGCTCCTGTAATCATAAATGTAGCTGTTTCTAGAAGGTAGGATTCTAGTTTGTGGAGAGGAGCATCCACATCAGGAAGAGAATATACCAGAGCCCAAAAACTGGTCTGTGGTAGACGAGTCTTGTTCATTTCAAAAGTTTGTAAATGTTGAGGATAATATCAGTAGTGTCAACGATAGTAAGATATCATTTTGAGTCACCTTGAAGAAGAAGAGGAAGAAGAACTTCATTGATTGTGAGAAAGCGTTTCATAAAGTGCGATTTCCACTTCTCATTGAGATAGGTTGCCTACATCACATGACACGAACTAACAGCCCCTGTATATATACTGAAAGGAGTGAGACAAGGCTGTCTACTCGTACCATTCCTGTTTAATGTCTCTGCTGAGAAAATCGTCAATAAATCTTTAACCCTTATACGCTCAGCGAGCCGATCTATCGGCTCGGGTGGTATTGCTTAAAACACTCAGCGTGCCGATCTATCGGCTTTGTGTTCGGACGGCTGTATAAGTACCTTAATGGACCCCCAGATGTCAGGAAAAGACATTAATAGTAGCTTTTGGATTTAGTTTACACTTTTCTCGAGAGATACAGACACTAAGCTCACCTGTTTGGAACAAATGAAGATATCAAACCGCGTATGTTCACCGCATGACGAGTTGAAGTGTGCTGCTTGCCAGTACAGTCTCATTTAAGCTTCAAAATACGTGTTTTCCTTCGTTTTATTGCTTCCATTTTAATAATAGATTATTGTTAATTATATTTTCTTTATATTCTACATTTATCAGTGTTCTCAAGTGAATTTTAGTTTAACATTTCGTGTTATTAGATTTTCGTGCCACGAGTAGGCCTAATTTTTTTACATGGCTGGGCCAAGTTCTAGACTAAATAATTCCGATGTTTTGGATTATTTAGATGCTTTAGACGATGACGGTGACGTTATAGCCGATATTGATTCGTATTTCAGTCCGACTCATTGGCCGAATGATCAGCGTTGAGGTATTCGGTTCAGAGGGCCCGGGTTTCATTCGCGGCCAGGTCAAGAATTTTAATCGCCATTGATTAATTCTTCTGACCCGGGGCCTGTGTGTTTGTGTTTGTCCCAACACTTTCTTCTTCATATTCAGACAACACACTGCACTACAAACTACCACGGTAACACGCGATAGTGATTACTTCCCCCCATATAGGGTTGGCGTCAGCAAGGGCATCCGGCCATAAACCACCAGCCAAATCCACATGTGCGACACAGTTCGCACCCGCGACCCCACAGGTGTGGGAAAAGCTGTAGATAAAGAAGAAGTGATTCGGATTTTACAGGTACTGAGGATAGGAGAATGTTTTGCAAAACACAAATGCTGACTCCGGAAGGTACGTGTACAGTTCTTTACGTCAGGTGCTATAACTCATGACTAAATAAGAATACAAAAAACAAAATTATATCATGTTATACAGAATTAAATGCTCTTATTTTCAGAATGACTGAACACCAATATCACTAAAGAACATATTACTTTTTTAGTATTTAAAAACAGATTTTTATTTTTTGTAATATATTTTCAAATTTCAAAATTTATTTTGAAGTAAAATATGCCATGAACAATTTTGGGATAATTGTTTCCTAAAACGATATTAAATAGTGTACTACTGTAATTTTTTTCAATTTTGTAACTGGGGATTTCTTTATACGGCAATTTTTTACATTTTAACATGCATAATCATGAAAAATGGCCTGAGTGTTTTGGGCTTGACCGGTGAAAATAGCCTGAGAGCAAAAGGGTTAACAAAAACCAAGTTTGGGGTGAAAATAAGAGGGAGACTACTGCAGACCATCAAATTTGCTGATGATCAAGTTATAGTTGCAGGTAGTCCAATGAATTTATCCAAAATGTTGCTAAAGCTGAATGAAAAAGCTAAAGAATTTGGTATGAAAATGAATATTAATAAAACAAAAGTCATGATGTTTCGTAGGAACATTGCACGTGAAGATCAGTGGTGAGCCTGTACAACAAGGAGGAGAGTTCACATACCTTGATCATATCATAACAGAAAACCTTACACGTCACACTGAAATAAACACATGAACAGCAATAGCAGAGGAAGCCTTCAGAGATAAACGGTCCCTTCTATGTCCGTCATCTTACGTCTGTTGTGTTGAGACCTGGACATTAACCATGTTATATTATGAGGCTAGAAGCCTTTGAGATGTGGTGTCGGCGTTGGTAGCAAGGGATAAGTTGGGTGGAGAAGACCAACAGAGCTACTGAACACTGTCCAAGAAAAGATAGCTGTTGAGTCAGATTAGGAAGAGACGACTTTCTTGGATGGGACATAGGCTTTGACATAGAAATATGTTGATGGAAAGTTTGGAAGGTAAAAATACCAGGAAAACGCCCTCGTGGAAGGTCAAGAAAAACATTCATGGTGACATTTCTTGTGAACTCAGGATGCAGGAGCTATGCAGACGCAAAACGTACTGCACAGGATCGACCCAGTTGGAGAAGATTCATCGCAAGGGCAAACCAGTCATAGACTGAATTACTCAAAGAAGAAGATGGAAGAGGTATTAGTGATTGAATTAGTTTACCAACGGAGAGGTTCGATAAATTTCTGACTTCTTTGAAATCATTTAAGAAAAGACTAGTTAAATAATCTATAGAGAATCTGCCACTTGTGTGATACTCATAAGTGCAGATCAGGGGTGATCAGGAGAGGAAGGGGCTTTTAATGCCTTATATGCTGTAGAGAAGGTGTTTTTTACAAGTTGCTTAATGTCGCATCGACACAGACAGGTCTTATGGCAAAAATGGGACAGGAAGAGCCTAGGAGTGGCTGTGGCCTTAATTAAGGTACAGTGACAGAGTATCCATTTGCCTGGTGTGAAAATGGGAAACTATGGAACACCATCTTCAGGGCTGCCAACAGTGGGATTTGAACCCACTACTTCCCAATACTGGATACTGCCCGCACTTAAGCGACTGCAGCTATCGAGCTCGGTGTGGAGAAGATGGAACTAATACGAACATATAACAGACAAAAACAATCAACAATTTCATACATTTTCAATTGGTAAAGTAATTGTGTATTCATTTATTTTTGATGCGGTAAATTTTTCAGACAATGCAATATGTAGTGTTACAGCTTAATAGTAATAATAAATTTGTGTTTGGGACAGTTCACATGCCGTTTACAGTTGTTGTGTCAGTCCCTTGAAAAGTGTACTTACATTGGTGATGCTCAGCATTTTCCTGGAGAGTATCCAGTCTGCAAGGACACCAGCCACTTGTAAAGTGATAGCCACAGCCAGGTACGGGAGAGCTGATAGGAACCCTGCCTCTTGTACGTCAAACTGGAGGACATCTCAAAACAGAAATACAAATCAGTTCTCTTCAATGTGTTCATTACATTAGCCAAATGCAATGAACAACTATAAATAAGCTTCATTCAATGAGTCTGATGAAGCAATGTTGGGATGAACGACTGATATTAAAACCAAGAGGAATAATCCCACATCATTTTAACCTTTAAAACTCCTATGTCTGGCCACTTTCATTTAAAGCATGTTTTTACTCTCAATCAAACTCTTTCCTTCGTCAATGGAACTTTCCATTCCTGCCGATCGTCATGTCAAATCAAAAATCAAATCAAAATCTCTTTATTTGCAAATGAGGCATCTACCTCGGTGGCAAATGGTACACTAAAATACATTACTGTCAAGCACTAAATATTAAATTAACAAGAGAAGAAAATTTTCCTATAATACAATATTATACAATTTACGCTAACAATTTTTTCTATTAAACACACAGCTCATCCTTAATAAATTTATATTGTTTACAAAATTCTACTTACAATGTCTCCTGTACTGCTTACAAATATAGTCAACTGATATACAGTATGTGGAATTACTTCAAATGATACTATACAACTGGTATAAGATTAAACTTTACATTATTGCATTTATTTACTTTTTTTTTTTTTTAAACCCATTCTGGAACCTAAGTAGCATAACGACCTGCTGCGTCTTAACCAGAGCCCCTTTTGCCACCACTTTTCAGAGTTCCTGAAGGGCCTTCACAGTTACCGTAGCGGTCCCAGGGCCCTCGAAGTCCCCACTGTACTTCACCCCTACAGGCAGTCCCCTACTTTGGCTGTCCAAACTCCTTAGACCAGGGGATGGAATTAATTTATTCACACACATTTTTTTAAATTTACAACAACCTGCACTGGTCGTATGCCCTCTAACACTTCATTTATTTTCTCTGTTGCTGTTTATTCTCTTCTTGAATATCTGTACAGATTTTGGAAAAGGATCAAACACTACCCCTGGTAAACTGTTCCACTCCTTCACACCCTTCCCAATGAATGAAAATTTACCCCAATCGCTTCTGCTAAAATTCTTTCTAAATTTATATTTGTGGTCTGTCCTGCCAATATAATTATTTTCCAACTGAAGCCTCTCACGGATTTCTCCCCATGCTGCTTCTCCTGTATAGGCTCTATATAATCCTAGAAGTCTAGTTTTCTCCCTTCTCTTACTTTCCCACCCAAGTTCCTTTAACATTTCTGATACACTACTCTTTCTCCTGAAATCCCCTGTTACAAATCTTGCTGCTTTCCTCTGCACACTGTCTATTTCATGTTATTTTCTAATGACTATTACTGAAGTGGAGTACATGTTGTACATTATATATTCCTGTGGTTATACTTTAACCTCCACAAGCACAGATACAGAACTAAAAGAACAGGGAATCAGCAAGTTTTTGGATGAACAGAATTCATCTGATGACTATCCATTGCTTCCAAATATGAACTGCACCATTTGTGTAGTGACACTGGAGAAGAAATGCCAGAAAACAAGCAACAATTTACATGTGATCCTGAAAAGAAGGAAAAGACATTGTATACAGGCCATCAACATTACATGACAGTGGCAGTAGTCGTGTTGGGCGTCCTTACAAACGTACCGCGAACAGAATTTCGGTGACCACTGACAACTCTAACCTCTCCAGCTTCTGCATGTAGATAATGCCAATGGTAAAAATAAAGGCTTCAGTACTGACAAAGGGAAGCACACATGATTAAAATCCCCAATCTGGCTGGGAATCAAACCTTGGGCCCTCAGATTGATCAATCAATCAATCAATCAATCAATCAATCAATCAATCAATCAATCAATCAATCTGCATGTAGGGCGGTCGCTCAGGTGGCAGATTCCCTATCAGTTCTTTACCTCCTATTTACATTTATTTGTAATTGTTTATGAAGCTGTTTTCTTAAATGTTTTCAACAAACTTGGAAATACTGTATATCGAACGTTTCCCTTCATAATTTATTACCAGGTGAGTTGGCTATGCGGTTATGCGTGCGCAGCTGTGAGCTTGCATCTGGGTGATAGTGGGTTAGAATTCCACTGTCGGCAGCTCTGAAGATGGTTTTCTGTGGTTTACCATTTTCACACCAGGCAAATGCCGGGGCTGTACCGTAAATAAGGGCACCGCTGCTTCCTTCCCATTCCTAGGCCTTTCCTATCCTATCATCATCATAAGAACTACCTGTGTCGGTGTGACATAAAAGCAAATTCTAAAAAAATAATTCGCTAATAATTTATTCCAAACCCTCATCCTATAAATGAATATTTGCCCCAATATGTCCTCTTGAATTCCAACTTTATCTTCTTCCTACTTTTAAAAGCTCCACTCAAGCTTAATCTTCTACTAATGTCATTCCATCCCAACTCTCCACTGGTAGCTCGAAACATACCACATAGTAGAGTATCTCGTCTCCTTACTCCCAAGTCTTCCCAGCCCAAAGTTTGAAACATTTTAGTAACACCACTCCTTTGTCAGACATCAACCTGAAGAAATCGTGTTGCTTTCCTTTGAAATTTTCCAGTTCGCATACCATGTAGCCGTGGTGCGGGTCCCATACAATGGGGCCATATTCTTACTGTGGTCTTACCAGAGACTTACATGCCCTCTCCTTAAAATCCTTACTATAACCCGTAAATACTCCCATAACCAGGTGAAGAGATCTGTAACCTTTCTTAACTACCTCATTAATATGATTGCCTCAATGAAGATCATTCCTTATATTAACACCTAGGACTGTTCCTCTTGGTGAAACTTACAACTTGGCTTTTCATCCCATTGCCTGCTGTCCATCTCACTACAGTTGCTCGCATAGTGAAGTATATATCATAAATGAGATGAAGATGTTCAAACACTGTTTCATTGACTAAAGTACACATTCATTTCAACATATTATTTTGTTAATTGTCTGGGGAAAATCTATTGTGTTACAAATTAGGTCATTTTCTGATGAAAGTGCAGAAATCAATAAGAGTGAAAAGAAATTGGAGTGCAAAGGGTTAATAATATGAGTAATATGAATACTGTATAATAATTTACAGGCCACCGTTCATCTGGGAACAGAACCCCATTCAGCCAAGGAGTCGGACACAAGGAATGTTATAAGTGCTCACCCTTCATAAATAATGGCAGCTGTGTTATGAGAGTGAGGAATCCCCAGTTTTCACTGACGTTCGCCACAATTGCAGCCCACACTGATCCAGAAGTGAAGAATTTCTTCCATGGATGAACTATGTTCTGGGGGTTAAAAATACACATTAACATTTAATAAAATACCTTGACAGAATACCATAAAAGAACAGGTAGCTCTATATATATATATATATATATATATATATATATTATATATATATAAGGGTAAACAAAATGGAAAGGATGTTTTACAAGATATATGACAAAAAATATATACAATAAGAAATGTCTATCCTGGAATTTGAAATTAAGACATTATCAAACAGTGGCCCAGCCAAAAATTTTACATGCAGCAGAAACTCTTTAAACTTACAAGAATTGGAGATTTTGAAAAATTAGAAAAAGTTGAAAGAAGAATTTTGAGAAAAATACTGGGACCTATAACAAACAACAATGCTGAATTTAGACCATGGTCAAACAGAGAGCTATATTTAAAAGTAGAAAAACTAAAAACTGTTATGAGGAAAAGGAGGAAAAGAGGACTCCAGTTTTTTGGACACATTTATAGAATGAATAACAATAGACTAACTAAACATATCTTCAACTTATTGAACAGTTACAAATCCAAACCAACGTGGTTCACTAAAATTTAAAAGGATATGAAAAACACTGGAATTAAAATAGATATGATAGAAAACAGAACACATTTCAGAGAAGTAGCACAAAAGGCAGGATTTCAGGAGACAAAGAAATTAACAACTGGAAAAAAATAGACTCTCAGTAAATGAAGGAGGCTTTGAAACAAAGAAAGTTAAATGCAAAGAAAAGTAACCAAAGTTGATTTATCGTACCCTCAAAAGGGTTATTCGAAGAAGAAAGAAAGAAAATATCTTCATGTAAGGCAATCCAACTGTCGCCTTCCAACTCCATCAAACTGCTCGGTATTCACATTATGGAGAATCTAAAATGGGATAAGTATGTGCAGGCATACACAAAACTAGGTTTTGTCTGTAGATGTCTCTGCCCTATGATTGGCGTACACTTCACTGGTGTGGCCCATACTACTCTATGGTCTCCGTTCCTGTCACTTAACGACAACGGAAAAGATGAGGAAACTAGAAGGTGTCCAGCATCAAGCAGAATGTATAATAAAAAAACCACATCCCTTTACGTGCAGCCAAGTCATTGCCACCAGTGAACTCATTATATCAACAAATAGATGTAGCCTTCCTTAAGAAATCCCTGACAGACAACACACATCTCACCCCCTTTCCATCGTATGCATCTTAATTACTGCTGTGTAATTAAGGAGTTAATCTTGTTCCCACACTCGCCAGAAAAACCTCATATTCAAATGGATTTTACGCATGGTCTGCTCGTCTATGGAACCTCCTACCAACTGAAGTAAAACTGCTTTCTCTTCCTCACTTCCTCCACGCAGTGAAGAAAATGTATTTGTAAATACATGTATGTATTGTACACTTCCTGACAAATAAAAATGAAGCACCCAGAAGAAATGGATGGATGTTAATGTAACTTCGTACTCGTACACATCATCAGTGGGTATGTAAATGGTTAGAGTTGCAATTCTCTGTGACATAGAACGGCCACTAGAGTGCAGTAGTGTTGTTCGTGTGTAGTGTTGTTACCAGGCCTGGTAGGGTATATAAGGGCATGAACAGCATCAGATGTTGAGTGATCATTGTGAAGGACATCGAGATGCCACACACTCATGTGAGACAGCATTATCAGCACCTGGCAGAGTTTGAAAGGGGCCTCATTGTGGGTCAAATCATGAAATATCCAGATTTGTATGGCATTTGGATGTGACAGTGGCCCATTGTTGAACTGAATGGGAACATGAGGGCAGGCATACTCATCGTCAAGTTTCTGGTCAACCACGTTTAACCACCACAAGAGAGCATCGCCATATTGTGGAACAAGCTCACTGTAACCCCTTCACATCTGTGCCTGCCATCTGAGAACAAGCAATGGACTCCCTGCAACATTCTTTGTAATCCCACACCACTGGTCGGAAACTGGCAGCAGCCGAACTAGGGAATTACCCTCCCATGCGTAGGCTGCTGCTAACCCCACAACACAAACGGCTGCATTTGGAGCAGTGCCATGACCGGGAAAAATGGACTGCTGATGAATGGCAGCACATTGTATTCAGTGATGAACCGTGGTACTGCACCACCTCAGTTGACAATCATCTGGGAGTATGGCGACAACCTTGGGAGAGGTCCCTTTCTTCCAATGTTTTGGAGATGCACAGTCGTGTTACTCGTGGTGTCATGGTGTGGGGAACCATCGGGTACGATGACTGGTGGTGATTAAGGAAACTCTGACAGCACAACGGTACATCACGGACATCCTACGTCCTCATGTGTTACCTATCATTCAACAGCATCACAGTGCCATTTTTCAACAGGACAATGCTCATCTACACAAGGCACGTGTCTATATGAACTGTCTGTGTGATGTTGAGGTACTGCCGTGGCCAGCAAGATCCCCACATCTGCCCCCAGTAGAACATGTGTGGGACCAGCTTGGATATCAATTCTGCTCAGTGCGAGTATCCAGGATATCAAGGACCAGTTACAACAGTTGTGGGCCAGCTTACCTCAGGAGAGGATACAACGGCTTTATAACACCGTTCCCAACTGGATCAGTGCATGCATTCAGGCCAGAGGAGGCGCAATGTCATAAGTGGGGTCATACTACCAAGTTTTTAGTAAATTTGACTCAAATTTGTAGTCACTGACATAACATCATGCACCTTCTCAACACGTGAAGGTCCATTTCATTTTCTCCTCCTCGTCTTGTGGGTGCTTCAATTTTTTTGTTAGGCAGTGTATATAACTTGTATATATTCATATTTCAAGAATGATGTGTGCAAGTACAGTTGAATGTGGGTGAAAGTGTATCCGTGCCCATTTGGGAGTGCTTGTGTATGAGTATGAGCATGGAAGAGTGAGAATACAGGGGTATGAGTGAGGTATTAAAGACTGGGTCATTATTATTATTCCAAGATTACACTGTTTGGAGTGTAAATATATAGATTTAAAATTATCTATACATCTGTAAATATTCAGTATAGTTTTTGTAAACACTGTCACTTCTGTCAATGACAGACCAATGGCTTTTTCAACACCTTGCATTCTATGCTAAAGTGGAGAGGAAACAGGACTTGATTAACCTTTTGCAGGATTGCCTGATTCAGGAACTGGAAAAAATCCAAAGAAAAGCAGCTCGATTTGTTCTGGGTGATTTCCGACAAACGAGTAACGTTACAAAAATGTTGCAAAGTTTGGGCTGGGAAGAATTGGGAGAAAGAAGACGAGCTGCTCGATTAAGTGGTATGTTATACATTATAATTCTCATGTTAGGTCTGTATTGAAATGTACATAAATACAAAGTATGTTACAAGTGTTATTTTTTTAATATCCACCTATTCAATACATACGACTTGTAAGAACAATCAGGATCCTGATTTTTCACCATACAGGTTTGAGTTTGAGGCTGATGATGCCCTTAATATGGGCGAAACATGTATCTTAACATTTTATAATAATATTTAATTCTTAAAAAAGATCTCTATATATTGAATAGGTGGATATTAAAAAAAATAACACTTGTAACATACTTTGTATTTAAGAGGTATGTTCTGAGCTGTCAGCAGGGAGATTGCGTGGAATGACATTAGTAGACGAATAAGTTTGAGTGGCGTCTTTAAAAGTAGGAAAGATCACAATATGAAGGTAAAGTTGGAATTCAAGAGGACAAATTGGGGCAAATATTTGTTTATAGGAAGGGGAGGTCTTGGAAAAGGTGCGGTATCCAACTGATGAGCCCATGCCGCACTCTGGGCGAAACACTGGTAACATTTGACGATTGAGTTTCTTGAATTTTATTTTTAGCTATCTCAATCGGAAGCCATATTTTGGTCATGCTAGCCCGGGAGGGCAATATAGCAAGTGGAGATGCAATTCTCCTCTAGTACGTCAGCACTGCACTGTGCTTATCACATGTATGGCTTGCAGTGGTGTCGCTACCGGCGTGCTAGCCGGCCAGTGTCTTGGAAAAGGTGCGGTATCCAACTGATGAGCCCATGCCGCACTCTGGGCGAAACACTGGTAACATTTGACGATTGAGTTTCTTGAATTTTATTTTTAGATATCTCAATCGGAAGCCATATTTTGGTCATGCTAGCCCGGGAGGGCAATATAGCAAGTGGAGATGCAATTCTCCTCTAGTGCATCGGCACTGCATTGTGCTTATCACATGTATGGCTTGCAGTGGCGTCGCTACCAGCGTGCTAGCCGGCCAGTGTCTTGGAAAAGGTGCGGTATCCAACTGATGAGCCCATGCCGCACTCTGGGCGAAACACTGGTAACATTTGACGATTGAATTTCCTGAATTTTATTTTTAGCCAAGGGAGATGTTCAACAAATTTCCAATATCTTTGAAATCATTTAAGAAAAGGCTAGGAAAACAACAGATAGGGAATCTGCCACCTGGGCGACTGCCC
The DNA here is from genome assembly GCF_040414725.1 of Anabrus simplex. Lineage (NCBI taxonomy): Eukaryota > Metazoa > Arthropoda > Insecta > Orthoptera > Tettigoniidae > Anabrus > Anabrus simplex. The sequence continues at coordinate 569,740 of NC_090265.1, forward strand.
TAAGTGCAGATCAGGATTGATTGATTGATTGATTGATTGATTGATTGATTGATTGATTGATTGATTGATTGATTGACGTATGTCGGTATGTGATCAACAAGTGTAATATGCTTCCACGGTCGATGTATATTCAACATCTCACATTTTCCATTCTGTGCAGTCGCTCGTCGCAGTGTCCCCAAGGGATATGTTCAAGGACCCATGGAGTAGCTTCTGCTGCCATCTCTACGCAATATAGGAAACTGCAAAGAATATAAACTACGAGATACAGGATGTGTCCTGTCTCTCTTTGCAGAGCTTGACCACATGGTGTCAGACGAGGTTGCAGCTGGCTTTTCTGGGTTGAATAGAAAGCGATATAGTATTTTAGATGAGGAACAGATAAAAAAAAAAGTGTTAGGAGAAGAATCTAGCAGTGATAATAGTAATTTTGAGAACAAAATACAAGGGACAAATGAACAATTGAGCGATGAAAGTGTCAGTAGTGATGAAAGAGTGGGAAGTTTACCGTATGTTGACGGGTGGAAGGAAGTAAAGTCTGATGACAGGAAACTGAAGGAACACGCGCTCTGTAATAATTCTGGATGTAAGACAAACTTGCCACTTGATGCAGTCTATTGACTACTTTTCCCTATTTATAGATAATAAGTTTTTTACTGAGACCAACAGCTACTCATGTGATGAAATCACCAAACTTGAGCGCAGCCCAAGATCCATATGGAACAAGCATTATTAGGTATCATTCCATTGTTGCCTGATATAAAGGAGTCATTCAATTGTTTCTACAGTATGTAAACCTTGTGCACTGTATATTAATCGGAAAAGTACCCATTTTAGAAAATATGTATGTTTATAGGTTCAGAAATATGCTTTTTAGTACATATCAAATTTATGTTGAATAGAAATAATAATGCAAATAATAATTCAGAAACCATAACATTTTATGAACTTGATTCTTTACCCTGAAATATGTATGTCCTGACTGCAGAAATTTCTTGGATCCATACAATCACAAAGGGTTAAGATAAGGTCCAGATTTTAAGAGAAATACACATAAACATTTATACTTTTGTAAATATTTCAGGCTGATGTGATCTGATGATGTTCTTTCAAGAATGAAATACGTCATTCCATGGTTGTGGTTTAATGCTGTTACCAGATGTTTTCTTGCAGGTAGTTTAGTTCCGGCAGACTGAAGTAACTGAGTTGAATCGAAGACAGATGGCTTCAGATATCACAAGCTAAACTTGGTCTTGAATTAGAGATGAGTTCCCATGTTTTCCAGTAAGTTTTAAAAATGATGCAATACCTGATGGTTAAAGGAATTAGTTTTGCCTGTGTGTTGTCTGATATCAGCTGTACAGGAACCTATTGCGTGAATTGCCCAGCGATTACTATTTATTTTTCAAAGTCGCATTTTGCTTTTTGCCAGTTGCGGGTGCAAATTTTCCTGCCAACGTATATCCTTCCTGTTGCATGGTTTCCAATGTTCTTTGCATCTTCAATAAACCCAAGCTTATCTTTAGTAGCCGTGAACGAGCGATTATGGGAACATTCCCTTCCCACTTCACTTCCAAGGCCAGGCAACACTATAGCATAACAGGATCCATCGTCTGAGGTGAAGCAGTACAAACTTATTTCAAATAATGCGAGCACCCAAGTTTTCTTCACTAAATTATTGTGGAAAAAATATGTCCAGAGTTTTCACATATACGAAGTATTCGTGTATATGAAAGGAAACCCAAAAATAACAGCATGTTATCTGCTGTGTACATCACTCTTGTAGTTAGGGCTTCTCCCACTAGATGGGTGTTAAGTAACCCTTCCTGAGTCAGTATGCCAAATGACATGGCTTGAGACGATGTAGCGACTCCTTGTGGCAGTTTTCGTGCAACGTGCTTTTTGACCTATGCAATTTTTGTGATTTTGTGAAATGATTGATATTCAATAAGAGCATGCAGCATGTAAAAGTACATGGGATGCAGCTGATATATTGTCTAAAGCTTGTAAAGAACATGCCTTGAAAAGAACTCAGGTTTTTGAATAATATTAGTGATTCAAATGCCGCAACATGATGATCGAAGACATTCGATGCCCAGGTTGGCCTTTACCGTCCAGAACTGATAAAGAAGTGGGAAAATTTTGTGTGCTTGTATAAGAGGATAAAGGGTGTATTTTCATGCATCAATGCACTGTAGCTGAAGATCTGCAAATGAGACAAATCATGGCAAAATTCATGCGTGGCTTGTTGTGCTTTGTAGCCGAAGATTTGCTTGATGAGATGAATCGTGGCCAAATTCATCCCACAAAAAGAGGCTCATGTTGCTGCTTGTCATGGCTTGTTAGACCATTTAGAAATTGTCAATGGGAATGAACTGTGGTGTTTCGGTACAATCCCAAAACAAAGCACAGTCATCGCAGTGGACAGCACCCAAGACTCCTTGCCCAAAAAAGGCATGGCAAGTCAAAACTGCTGGGAAGACAACGTTGATCTGTTTTTTTTGATGTTCGCAGCATTGTTCACTGAGAGTATGATCCTGAACATCAAACGGTGAACCAAGGCTTCCTCCTGAGTGTTCTGAGGTGGTTGCGTGAGAATGTTCGGTTGAAATGGCCCAATTTGTGGTGGAGTGGGGACAGGTTCTTTGACCATAACGATGCTCCAGCCAATGCAGCCATTTCTGTGCGTGATATTTTGGCAAAAAAAAATGCATGACACCGCTTCATCCCTCACCCTACTCGTCAGATCTTGCACCTTGTTGTTTCCCTGGATGAAAAGGGACCTGAAAAGGAAACATTTTGCAGACATTCTGCAGATGAAAGGGAATCGAACGCAGTACTGCAGGATATCTGAAAGGATGAGTATGGAACTAGTTTTGCACAGTGCTAAAAATATTTGAACAAATGTATTACCTAGTGTTAATGGAAAGTACTTCGAAGGGGACTAATGTTTGTAACTCGAAAGAATAAATTCTGTATTTTTTAAAAAGTAGTGTCCTGTTATTTTTGGGTCCCCCTTTGTATACTGTATTCTGCTGATGTGTGTTATTCTTCTTCTTCTTTCCTGACTTTCTTTCCAGTAATCTGGGTTGACACTATTGTGAATTGATAATAGTTTTGCAGCCAGATGCCCTTCCTGATCCCAACCCTATGTGGGGGGATATATTCACTACTGTATTAGTAGTGTAAATGAAATTACATAACTACAGGCTCCATAATTCTTTTTAGCATCTTTTGGAGCATGCAAAGTGTGATTCCTCAGGCTTTTGTCGTGAGTATAAGCAGTTAATAGTTCCCCGAAGGCACGTAACATGTTAGCATGGTTGTCTCGGAAAGCTCACAGAATTGCATAAGACCAATTTCATGAAAATAGTCAAGCGCAACTAAACAAAAAAGCATGAAACAAAAGGACACATTCATCCTCAACGTTGCAGTATACAACACATCACGCCTATGTAATAATTATAACGTCCCTTTAAACCAAGCTTAATAACAAAGTGACCAGGAAATACAGGCTGACTCAAATCAGTTGAAGATTGTGAAGACTACAAGCATGATGCATACAACAGAGTATAAACCTCCAATGATCCATCCCTTAATAATGGCGTAGATGTCAATTAACGAAAACACAACGGAAAAATACTGCAAGTTTAACCTTTTAACTTTGCTATTTGCTTTATGTTGCACCAACACAGGTATGTCTTATGGCGACAATGGAATAGGAATGGCCTAGGAATGAGAAAGAATCGTCCATGGCCTTAATCAAGGTACAGTGTGGTTTGAAAATCGGAAACCATGGAAAATCATCTTGAGGGCTGCCGACAGTGGGGTTCGAACCCTCTATCTCCCGATTACTGGATATTGGCCGCACTTAAGTGACTGCAGCTATCGAGTTCGGTCCTTTTAACTTTTACTATTTTCGTATGAACATTGAAACTTCGATAAATACACTAATAGTGCTTGGAAAAATCAAGAATCAAACGAGAATTAGCCAAATCTTCCAATTTGATTGGCTTATTTATTACGACTTGGACATCAATATTATGTAATTAACATCTAGTCCATTAATGAGACATTTTAATTGTCAGTTTTTCTTGTTTACTTGTTAAGTGTGATGACATTTTATTGTGTAAAACATTTTTTTTTTTTTTTTTTTTTGCTAAGGGCTTTACGTCGCACCGACACAGATAGGTCTTATGGCGACGATGGGATAGGAAAGGCCTAGGAGTTGGAAGGAAGCGGCCGTGGCCTTAATTAAGGTACAGCCCCAGCATTTGCCTGGTGTGAAAATGGGAAACCACGGAAAACCATTTTCAGGGCTGCCGATAGTGGGATTCGAACCTACTATCTCCCGGATGCAAGCTCACAGCCGCGCGCCTCTACGCGCACGGCCAACTCGCCCGGTAAAACCATTTTTAATGTGCAAATTTATTGTAAATAGGACTTAATGAATGACTTAACCTTGAGACAATTGTATAAAATATGGCTGAAGATGCTCAGTACAGTGAGCAAAACATGTTCCTATTAACGTTTGTATTGTAATGACCCTTTAGGACAATAAACATTTTATGTATTGAAAAGAGTGGATAATAAAAACAAGAATTGAAAATACAAGCTCACAGGAGCTGTATTACTCATCCGCAGTTCATCTCCCACAGTCTATCAACAGTAGAGTCATATATCCATCCTCTGCCGTCTGGTTGAGAAATTGAAATTTACATTCAAGCAGCCCAGACTTTTGACCCCAAACTGGCAGGTTCAATCCTGACTAAGTCCGGTGGTATTTGAATGTGCTCTAATATGTCAGTTTTGTATGGGTAGATTTACTGGCATGTAAAAGAACTCCTGCGGGACTTATTTATGGCGCCTCATTGTCTCCAAAAACTGTTAAAGTAGTTACTGGGACGTAAAGCCAATAACATTATTACTATCATTATTATCATTATTATTAAACAATCGTATGAAGAAGTACTGGGAGGACCGCAAGACTCAGACAGTTCCTACCAAGGAATCGACAACCCAAAGGGTTGATTAAAGTGATCCAATATGGTCTCAAAAGAAGAAGAAGAAGGATAAGAATAAGAAGATTAAACAATGAAAAAGACGTGTCAGAAATTAGTGGAGACAGTAGACTTTCTAGCAGTGGTTCAGAATTGTATTCTGATGAATGTAGTAATGATAATTATTCCAAGAATCATGAAAATCATGAACAAATATTGTGCGAAGACGAAGGGACAGCGCCATAGGGGAATGTTACTAGTGATATGTGAAATTCCAATAATTGATTTGATAACTGCAAATACAGGAAAACAATACTGGTCAAAATTATCCTTTCGGGTGTTCAGAAAAATACTTTCTTGAACTATTAGTTGGATGGGAATTTTATGAGCGATTAGCAAAGCAAATGAATACTCATGCTGAATATTTACAAAGAAAATCTGACACTGTTAATACTACCTGGGATATGTAGGTGTTTCAATTTATATGGGGTTCATTGTTTTACATGAAACTGATGATTAATTCCTTGGAGACGTTTTCATGTGCCCGTTAGTAAGGCAGGTTTGGGAAACTTGGACAATATTTAGATTCAAAACTGAGGTAAGTACAAATATATAAGCACTGATCATTTAGAAATGAATTTCAAAAGAAATATCATTTATACCTTTATTCATTTGACCTCTGTGTCTATTAGAATTTAAATGCCCCTGTAAGAAAACTGAGTCATTCTTGCCAGGCAGCTGCCCTTAAATAGGGAAGGGCAATGTATTAGGCTGTGAGGACTCGGGATATTTTATTCACAAGTTAGGAGTAACAGATATGAAAGTAGCGAGTGTGATTACTCGTCAATACAGGTATAATATGATTGTTCCATTACTGGAAATTATAAATTTCCCAGGTAACTCATTCTTGATTGCTAGCATTTCACCCCAATGTACCAATTTGGGCTCATCAGTTGCTAACTAGTATGCCTACCAAGATGTATGGCTCATGCATGTAGTGGAGGCCACTGCATAGGCTACTGAAGTCACAGGCAGTGCCAATGCACTATAAGAGACTTGGTCTCTTTTGTGTTTTCAGTTACTGCTGATGGATTAGTTTGAAGTCAACATGGGTCAAAAAAATTAAACTATTATGGTTAAAAATAATAAACGTAGTGCTTAGTCAAGCATCTCCTCTCCTTAATCCCAATTCTTCCCAGCCCAAACACTGCAACATCTTCATAATGCTACTCTTTTGTTGGTAATCACCCAAAATAAATCAAGCTGCTTTTCTTTGGATTTTTTCCAGTTCTCAAATCAAGTCACCAAGGATCATTGAGGCACTTAATTCACAGAGTCGAGCAGACTTAATGCTGAAAGGTATAACAGTCTAGAATGAAGATGTGTATGTATTATTCCTAGTTCAAGTTGTGAACCACAATATGTAAATAACAATTGTTCTCAAATTGGTAAATTCAATTTTGCTCAGCTGTGTTTGCCTCGCATGACATCTGTCTTGTTTTTGTTTTTACAAACAATGCATTGATTATTCCTGCCCACTTCGTTCTCACACTAACTAAGTTCACTTTGAGGAAATCTGGAAGAGAGAAATGTTTGTACCTCCTGAGATGTACCAAGTGAATCCTGAATGTACTTGAGTTCTCGAGCATCAATACAGCGATCATACTGCGGACCTCGCTTCACCAGCACCCACCAAGCAGCGAACCATAGCAGTCCTACAACACCTGCAACAGTAGGAATGGCAAAGTTAATAAACACAATACCATTTATTTTCCAGTAAGGAACCCAGTTTTGCTTGGTTTAATGATTATAATTTACAATGTATTTACAATTTACAATTCATAAAGCCCGCTTTATCCCTGTAAACAAAGGGCAAGCTCAATGCGTGAGCTAGTCACTGACAGTTATGGCAGGTTGCAAGCTATTAACACCAATAATCTCAACCTTAAGAAAGTTCTAACTACTTATTTTATGTCCACAAATCATCATTCGTCCTTATTCCAATTACATTTGAGATTAAGAATGATTCTTTCCACTTCACTCTGACTCTTGCTCTTCTTGACTACTTAACACCAGCCATTTCCATCTCTGTGATGGACATCCTCTGTTACAGTTACAAAGGTACCAACATTTCTGAAATGCCTTGCCTTATAAAATAACACATATCTTCTCAAATTATATTTACAGACTTCAAAATGATATGTCACATGGAAATAGTTAAAGTAGGAATGAGCTAAGACGGAGAAGATGTGCTAACATTTCCCACGGTTGTAAACAACATACAGCGACTTTACGTCTCCATGGACTTCTGGTCTCAACTGTTCTGTAATCTGCTACTTTTCCAATGCCTGACTGAAATCCACCTCAATATAATTATCTTATATGGCAAATGCATGTCTGATTGTCTCTTATGGGCCGACAGCATACGGCTCAACTCATCATCATCATTTCCCCTATTCCAGCCCCTGTCAGGTCAGGGTATTTATGGTACTTCTCCATCTTCCTCTTTCCTTCCGCCCTTCCTCTTCCACGATCTTGTCCTAGTCTAAATTTCATCTTCTTGTGCCACTCTTCACCGATTCAATCCACCTTGTTCTAGGTCTTCCTCTTGCTGTCTTGCCCTCACACTTTGCCTCCAACATCTGTCTTGGAATTCTATTCTCCTCCATCCTCTTTACATATCCAGACCACCTTAGTTTATTCTTTTCAACTCTATCATTTAGCTTTCCTATCTCAACTTCCTTCCTAACATTTTCATTTCTCACTCTGTCTTTCCTTGTCTTTCCTATCATACTTCTTAGGAATTTCATCTCACTGTCTTGAATTCTACTCTCTTGCCTGCTAGTCATAGTCCAAGTCTCAGCTGCATAAGTCAGTACGGGTACATAATACATTTTGTACAGTATGAACCATGCTATTATGCACTGCACGTTTGTGTGTTTGGGGGTGTATGGAATCTTGATGAATAGTATTGGCAGTTTGTGTCTGTTTTCTGAAGATTCTATATGAAAGTGCAGATGGATTTCTGAGAATAGTTAAATCCAGAAAATTAATTACTTTATTATTTTCGGACTTAAGCGTGGGGGTCAATGTTGTTTAGTTCTTGTAGGGTAGAGGTCACATTCTTGATTTCTTCATATTGCTATTTATTTTTGTATATTCCAGAAAGTCTAAATAAATGTCTGCTAGAATTCCCGATGTAGGTGATCCCATGGCCAGTCCATTTTGTTGATAGATGGTTTCATCAAATTTAAAGAAATTGTTGTTTATGTACGAGTTTTTCGCGGATTTTTTGATGATACAGACCACTATCTGATCTGTAGTGAACTAAGTATCTCTAGGCCTAGGGTAGAGAAAGTGAAATCTGTCTGCAAATGAATAAGAGTAGAAAATCTCCAGGACGAGGAAATTAGACAGAAGTACATGGATATGATTAGTGAGAAGTTTCGAGCAGTAGACAGTAAGCAGGTTCAGGATATAGAAAGCGAATGGGTGGCATACAAGGATGCTGTAGTAGAAACAGCAAGGGAATGCCTAGGAACAACTGTGTGTAAAGATGGGAAAAGGTGAACATCTTGGTGGAATGATGAAGTGAGAGCAGCCTGTAAACGTAAAAAGAAGGCTTATCAGAAATGGCTCCAAACAAGGGCCAAGGCAGACAGGGATTGGTACGTAGATGAAAGAAACAGAGCAAAACAAATAGTTGTTGAATCCAAAAAGAAGTCATGGGAAGATTTTGGTAATAACCTGGAAAGGCTAGATCAAGCAGCAGGGAAACCTTTCTGGACAGTAATAAAGAATCTTAGGAAGGGAGGGAAAAAGGAAATGAACAGTGTTTTCAGTAATTCAGGTGAACTCATAACAGATCCCAGAGAATCACTGGAAAGGTGGAGGGAATATTTTGAACATCTTCTCACTGTAAAAGGAAATCATCATGGTGGTGTTGCAAACAGCCAAGCTCATGGGGAGGAGGAAAAGGATGTTGGTGAAATTATGCTTGAGGAAGTGGAAAGGATAGTAAATAAACTCCATTGTCATAAGGCAGCAGGAATAGATGAAATCAGACCTCAAATGATGAAGTACAGTGGGAAGGCAGGGATGAAATGGCTTCATAGAGTAGTAAAATTAGTGTGGAGTGTTGGTAAGGTACCTTCAGATTGGACAAAAGCAGTAATTGCACCTATCTATAAGCAAGGGAACAGGAAGGATTGCAACAACTATCGAGGTATCTCATTGATTAGTATACCAGGCAAAGTATTCACTGGCATCCTGGAAGGGAGGGTGCGATCAGTTGTTGAGAGGAAGTTGGATGAAAACCAGTGTGGTTTCAGACCACAGAGAGGCTGTCAAGATCAGATTTTCAGTATGCACCAGGTAATTGAAAAATGCTACGAGAGGAATAGGCAGTTGTGTTTATGTTTCGTAGATCTAGAGAAAGCATATGACAGGGTACCGAGGGAAAAGATGTTCGCCATACTGGGGGACTATGGAATTAAAGGTAGATTATTAAAATCAATCAAAGGCATTTATGTTGACAATTGGGCTTCAGTGAGAATTGATGGTAGAATGAGTTCTTGGTTCAGGGTACTTACAGGAGTTAGACAAGCCTGTAATCTTTCACCTTTGCTGATCGTAGTTTACATGGATCATCTGCTGAAAGGTATAAAATGGCAGGGAGGGATTCAGTTAGGTGGAAATGTAGTAAGCAGTTTGGCCTATGCTGATGACTTGGTCTTAATGGCAGACTGTGCCGAAAGCCTGCAGTCTAATATCTTGGAACTTGAAAATAGGTGCAATGAGTATGGTATGAAAATTAGCCTCTCGAAGACTAAATTGATGTCAGTAGGTAAGAAATTCAACAGAATTGAATGTCAGATTGGTGATACAAAGCTAGAACAGGTCGATAATTTCAAGTGTTTAGGTTGTGTGTTGTCCCAGGATGGTAATATAGTAAGTGAGATTGAATCAAGGTGTAGTAAAGCTAATGCAGTGAGCTCGCAGTTGCGATCAGCAGTATTCTGTAAGAAGGAAGTCAGCTCCCAGACGAAACTATCTTTACATCGGTCTGTTTTCAGACCAACTTTGCTTTACGGGAGCGAAAGCTGGGTGGACTCAGGATATCTTATTCATAAGTTAGAAGTAACAGACATGAAAGTAGCGAGAATGATTGCTGGTACAAACAGGTGGGAACAATGGCAGGAGGGTACTCGGAATGAGGAGATAAAGGCTCATTTAGGAATGAACTCGATGGATGAAGCTGTACGCATAAACCGGCTTTGGTGGTGGGGTCATGTGAGGCGAATGGAGGAGGATAGGTTACCTAGGAGAATAATGGACTCTGTTATGGAGGGTAAGAGAAGTAGAGGGAGACCAAGACAACGATGGTTAGACTCGATTTCTAACGATTTAAAGATAAGAGGTTTAGAACTAAATGAGGCCACAACACTAGTTGCAAATCAAGGATTGTGGCGATGTTTATTACATTCTCAGAGGCTTGCAGACTGAACGCTGAAAGGCATAACACTCTATAATGATAATGTATGTATGTATGTATGTTAGATATTCCCCTAAGTTACATAGCTAAAGAGTGAGGCAAACTACTAAACCCTGGTGACATAGTAGGTAACGGCCTAGGAGGTGAAGAAGCTTCAGAGACAGCATTATATAAAAAGAATGGGGGAATTGAGGTACGACGATCCAACTCATTTCCTAATGGGGCAGAAGTTTGTTGAGTTACCGCAGATTTTCTACCTTCTTCACCCTTGGAAGAATCCTCCTTATTTACAATGTTTATAACAGTGGCCTGGTCGGTCTTGGGGGTAGCTGCCCCAGTCAACAATTGACTAACTTTACTGGACATTCTTGATAGATGATCAGTTAAATTATTTGCCTCCTTAACATGATTTTCCTTTAATTTTAGAGACAATAGATCGCTCACCCTGTTATAAAAGTGGAACAATCTTGCCTGCACTCTCTTAAGTTGGTTAGCAGAAGGATCACTCACTTCAAAGAAACCTAACTACGGATGCTAGCTCCGTGGTGTTTTCCGTGATAGTGGATAGAGCCTCATCAATGTCCTTCTCTCTCAAAGTTGGGAGGCAAATAGGTAATTCAAGGGATTCCTTAAGCTTGGTGGTATCTGCCGCAACCGTGCCTCCAGATTGAACATTTCTAATAGCTAATTCGTAAATCAATTCCTCCTTGTGCAAATAGCCGGGATGGAGGACTTCGCGAGGGCCAGACATGACAGAAAAGTACAAATTTAGAAAATAGGAAAAGATAAATTCCAGCGACTGAGAAAATTGTTAGAGTACGAATCGAATCTTATGTTTAGCCATCAAAAGGGGCTTAATTGAGACCCATTCAACCACGCTCTGCTACCACTTGTTACGGGGTTACCCGTGGACCAGCAGAGGTGAAAGAAGGTGCCAGAGTGAACGGGTCTAACTACAAATTCATGAATTCATTAAAACTTCAACAAAGGTTATATTTCTTTAGGATTTCAGAAATCACGGCTTAGAGGTGTACCTCCCATTACAGGTCTTATGGCGACGATAGCAATGGGAAGGAAGCGCCCATGGCCTTAATTAAGGTACAGCCAGAACATTTACCTGGTGTGAAAATGGGAAACCATGGAAAACCCTCTTCAGGGCTGGTGACGGTGGGATTCGAACCCACTATCTCCCAGATGCGAGCTCACAGCTGCGCGCCCCTAACCGCACGGCCAACTCACCCAGAAATCTAGGGAATAAAGAGAGTTGTTAAAATTCCTTGTAGTCAGGGGTACCCACAGGGTTCTAAAGGGTAAGTATACAAAATTTGGTTCAGATTGGTGGAAAGGCATAGATTTGTACAAGGAACAGACGGTTGGACAGAAGGACATAGCGCGTGTTCTACTTTATAGATTACCAATAGGAAACAGATGGACAATGTGCAAGCATGTGGTAATAGAGTACACATAAAATAAAGACATTGGTTCCAAATTTTAGCAGCAGCCTTCATCACTGGAAGAAAGAATAATTATAGTGGTCATCACTGTTAAAAAGTAGGTACAGAAAGGAGGGAAAGAGGGTTAACTATTGTTAAGGAGGGTGTCTCCCTAGACCTGAGTACCCAGTTGATATCTAATTTTACAATCTCCAAGGGCAAGGCAGTGTGGAGATTGGCGGGAAGTGGGGTGGGGTGGGGTGGGGTGGGGCGGGGGACTAGGGGGAGGTGTGTATGTGTGTAAACGTTTAAGGACTTTAACTGTGAAACAGTCATTAAATGTGGATTGAATGTGTTGGGTGTGAATCAGTGCAGAAAGAACAATGTTATGGGCGGGTAAGTGCGATCAAAAACAGGAAACTTTAAAAAAGAGTTAGATCGTAATGTAAATTTGAAATTTATACAATTTCACTTTGACGCTGGTCACAAATTAATTTATATTTTGTTATATTTTCATCTATCACTTAAATAGAAAATAGAATCAGTAAAAAAGCTAATAGCAAAATTATGGAAGAGTAAGAATAATATCAGTCTGGCCCCATGGTGTAGGGGGCAATGTGTCCACCCTGGGTTCGACTGTCGGCCGGGTCAGAGGTTTTTAATTGTAAATGGCCTGGGGACTGGGTGTTTGTTGTGTCGTCCTTAACGTTCCTTTCCTCACATTCAACACTCTACACTTCCGCAATTCCAATTACACGCAGGTTCCTAACATGTGGTGCAAGTAGGGGCAAAAGGTCCGATGCCCCAAACAAATACCATTAAAAAAAAAAAAAAAAATAAAAAAAAAAAAAAAGGATCACAGAACTTAAAGATGCAATAAGAGAGTTATGTATTACCTTAGAAGATTTACAATTCAAAACAAATGCACTCAAGATATTGAAAGATAAACACACTAGACTACAGACGAAAATCAACAAGCAGAGAATAGGAAGAATGATTCCAGAAGCAGAAAGAAAATTATGTTCATAACGGATGACTCAGTACTGGGCTGACAAAAAAAAAGAAAAACCTGACTAAAGTAGTCCTATGTTGGCTAAAATATTAAAATAAATAAATTTAATAAATTTAATTTTTGGTCGGTTTCAGTTCACAAGAAGAGGTGAATCCAATCACTAACTTAACTGGATACAAGAATGGAATCAGTCTACCAGCGTGTGAAAATAATCACTATTTTGAATTTTTAAAACATGTATCAAATTTCACTACAGTCTTACAGTACTTTGTAAAAACTATTACAATATACTTAATTCTAAAAGTACTGCTTTAGAAAACACTTGAATTATGAATGATTCCACAACTAATCTAAAATATATGTGTTCCACGAGGTAAAAAGTTACGGTCAACATTAAGGATGATTTATTCAATACCACATTCTTTTAAGGCGTTACAAATATATATACAAAGGTTGATCAAATGTAAACAGGATTTTTGTTCCTGAACATCAACAGTTGGTTGGACTGGCCCCATGCTTTCGCTATGCTTAGGGACGACCATTAGGAGCAGAGAGAGTGTGCTGTTAGATATTTCCCGCCATTTCATCAGGAACGCTCATGATGTCAGAGCAACAGGTGCACCCCTCCACTGCGCAACACATAATTATAAAATTTCTTGCTTGTGAAGAAGTTACAGCGGCAGAAATTTGCCAGAGATTGTCTGCACAGTTGTCAAGGATGTGTGTGTTTGCCTGGCATATGAAGTTCAGAAACATGTGGAAAATCACCAACAGGGCCTGCATTACAGATGAAAACATTCGTGCGGTTAAAGACATTATTGACAACGATCGACGGGCGACAGTATCAGAAATTGCAGAACAAGTTGGAATCAGTTTTGGGAGCTGTCAAGCAATCATCACAAATGACCTACAGTTCCGTAAAGTGTGTTCAAGATAGGTCCCTCGCCTTTTGACCAAAAATCTGAAGTTGAGACATTTGGCGGTCTGTCAAAGGCTTACAGCAAGGTTTGATCATCCTCCATAGAGCTAGACTTATTGCCCTGCGATTTCCATTTGTTCGGACTACTTAAAGAAGCTCTAGGAGGGCAACAATTTCAAGATGATGAGAGTGTGGGAGACTTTGTGCGCAACTGCCTGGTGACATGTCCCTGTTCTTTCTATGATGAGGGCATTAAAAAGCTGCCCATATGCTGGGACAAATGGATTTCCAAAGCTGGAAACTACGTGGAAAAATAAATTGTAATTGCCGTGTGTTTTTCAATAAATAAATTTAAATTTAAAATAAAATCCCGATTATATTTGATCCCCCCTCCTATGTGTGTGTACATGGACACAAAACATCTTCTACCTCCACATTATTTAACTATGTTGTACAGGAGTGTGAGGCAAATAAAACTGAAGGATCAGACAAGGAGGAGGAAAAACAGAGAGTGGAGAATTAAAAGGAAATTATTTCACCATCAAAAAGAGGATTTGATGTTGGCAACATTGAGGATGACACACATGAAATAACATTGAGAAAGGAGGAAGGTTTACTTCATATTTTTGAAAAATGAACGTGCACTTGAGGGAGAAAAAGCACAAATTGTTCGAAAGTCTGTGCTAGGATGTTGATTTTTGAGTTAATCTCAGCACTTTCTTATAAACCTGCATGATTGGATTCACCCTGAAAAACTCCAACATAATTAGTTGCGGATAGTGTAAAAATGGTGTTAACTATGGACATTCAAATAAAAAGTAGTACAGTCGAAACTGGTTAAGACATCCCTCTCCAGCATGTTTCCCTGGTTGTTACATCATTATTCCAAATTCCCAGTGCATATCCTATTAAATATATGTTAAAGCGACCTGGATAGACATTTACATCACTCTTTAGTACATTCCTAATATTCCCGACATAAGAAATTTAAATTAGCATTCCCGACCACGTTGTGCACACAATGCACCAGCGACAAGTGGCCAGGGCGAGAATTTGGTAGACAACTTAATTTCACGGCTTTAGCACGTCAGCGTACAGCTGTAGGGAGCATCAGTCTCAAGGCAGTCTTTGATGTGGGCATGTTTGTTTGGATCACGTAACAGTAGCTCGTGTGATGTGTTGGTGCTTAATTTTACGTTCGTAAGTGCATTGTGTAACAATGTACGTAAATTAGGCCTACGTATACAGCAGACATGTTGGTGCTTAATTTGTCATATTAAATACATCTTAAAGAAACCTGAACAGCACATTTACATCACTCTTTAGTACGTTCATAATATTCCCACCATAAGAAATTTAAATTAGCATTCCCAGCCACGTTGTGCACACCATGCACCAGCGGCAACTGGCCTGGGTGAGGATTTGGTGGAGAACTGAATTTCACGGCCCTAGCGTGTCGGCCTACAGCTGCAGGGAGCATCAGTCACGAATGAAGAGGTGTTTTATGACAGGATTGTAAATCTATAATACACAGTTATGTCATTTATATCATTTGTAATGATGCGTAGTTTTTAAAGTTATTCACTGTAGCTGACCACGCGAGTTGGCCGTGCGGTTAGGGGCGCGCAGCTGTGAGCTTGCATCCGGGATAGCGAGTTCGAACCCCACTGTTGGCAGCCCTGAAGATGGTTTTCTGTGGTTTCCCATTTTGACACCAGGCAAATGCTGGGGCTGTACCTTTATTAAGGCCAAGGATGCTTCCTTCCCATTCCTAAGCCTTTCCTATCCCATCATCGTCATAAGATCTATTTGTGTTGTTGCGACATAAAACAAATTGAGGAAAAAAAAGTGTAGCTGAGGATGGTCTTAATAAGAGACTGAAACTGGTACCACCATAAAAATGAGACAGAATAAATTCTATATAAATTTTAAAAGTGTTGATTAGGTGGAATTGTCCTAATTTAAAATTAAAGCAACTGAAATTGCCAGTGGTCTATGGTGATCTTTAACAGTGTGATGAAGATTGCTGCTATTAATGCATTAGTGATAATGAACAATCCTAAATGTAATATGTTGTGAAGAATTTTCTTAGAAATACTGGCATTCGATTTAATCAGAGATCATCTAAAAGAGCAAGTTCCAAGACTGACTCGAATGAGAATTGTAGAGATCTCTAACATTCCAACTGGGAACATGGTGGTATCTGCACACAAAGAAAAAGTTGTTTGTAATCAGTGGCAGCTGGTGCAGAAAATCAGTTGTGTGCTGTAATCCATTCACACTTCAAAAAATAAAAATATTTAGAAACATACCGGTATGTGGTTTTCAAGAGGCTCTCCACTGAGTTTTCCACACTGAACAAACATGCAAACAACCCAAACACATATACACATTTCTCATAAAAAACTATAAAACTATATAATTAAACACACAATAACACATGCAATGGCAAAATATTCACAATCTCAAACACTTGGTGTGAGCGCGCAAAAACAGAACTTCCCAAGGTTACCAACATCATTGAAATAAAACCAGCAACATTGTAATGCAAAATTATATGTTATGTTTTTATAGTGTCATTTATAAACTAGACACATTAATTAAAGAAAATCACAATATCATGTCCTTATTTTGACAACATAAAAAGTACAATTTTTATAGTTCATCGATTTACAAATGTGACTCTGGAATAGGCAAGTTGGTAGTATTCTATCCTCTTTGGTATTAAAAGACCTGGCGCGAACAGCTCTATAGTATTTCGTTTTCCCATTTGCTTTGAGCGATCCTCTCTTAAATACTACCGCTGAGTCAAGAGGGTGCCAGCTGCCACGTTCTCATATCGTTCGTAATGCAAGTGTGCCTAGTGCAAGTGCTGCCTGTCTGTGGTCGAACGAAGAATCGCTGTGAAGTGATGTCTTGGCTGTTGTTTCCACAGCCTGTCGGAACTGATCGGAACACATTCTCTTTGTATCGGAAAAGTTTGGCACGCCTGCGCAAAAGGCAGAGTTCCTGGTTTCTGTGAGCTGTGATCGCACAGCACCCGGCGTGCAGCGCACCAGTAGTTACCTGGTTGTGAGGGGAGTTGAATAATGTCCTATTCTTTGGCTGACGTCTTTTTCAATGCACTGTAGAGTACAGTATTTGATTGTAGATAATATTTTAAAACTAATTTAATTTTCCCAATAGGCAATGTGCTGCAGCACTTGAGCACATAAGATACGGCCGCCCCTGTTTGTAATGTAGTTTACCTGTAATAAATGATTTTCTTGCTTATATGCCCACAGGGTTGAAAATGACCCACAATAGTCATTTGCCATCATTTATCCCCATGCATTCATTTTCAACTTAAAATCATGATTATGTATTTGTCAGCATGTCGGCAATTATTGTGAATGTGTGAAGCTGTATTGTGTTACATCGTTCAGCACAGTGTTGATGCAGTGTAAGTTGACACTTTTGCTGTTTATTGTTTTAGCTTGGTTCTTGTGCTGTTACTTAGAGTAAAGAATATAGTTTACAACTACATGTCACAAGTTTTTTAATTTTACTATATGCTCATGTAATAAAGCAAGATATTTGATATGGGTTGTTTTTGACTCTGCGGGTATATAAGGAACCTTTCATGCATTTCATCAAATATGATTATAGTTGCATTATTGCTCAATGATAAGATATAGCTTAGTTTCTTTCCATTATTATTGCAACTTTTTATATTTGGGGAGAGGGAAGTATCACGGGATTCAATTACCGACTCGGTACTGAAACTTAAGAGTTCTTCTTCTCATGTTTTAGGGCTAGTTTCCCAAACAGTCTTACAACTTTTGAGATTTTAGAAGAGCTTGAAAGGTTATCTTCCAAACATGAGGTTTCAACTATTGATGTGTCTTTACAACCTCCCGCTGATGAGGGTAATAAAGAGTAATAAATAAGTTACAAGATTGTGAGCAACTGCAAAATGAGATGGACAGCAGGCAATGGTATGATGATAAACGGGGTTAAAAGTCAGGTTGTGAGTTTCGCAAATAGGAAAAGTCCTCTCAGTTTTAATTACTGCATTGATAGGGTGAAAGTTCCCTTTGGGGATCATTGTAAATACCTAGGTATTAATATAAGGAAAGATCTTCATTGGGGTAATCATATAAATGGAATTGCAAATAAAGGGTACAGATCTCTGCACATGGTTATGAGAGTATTTAGGGGTTGTAGTAAGGATGTAAAGGAGAGAGCATATTTGTCTCTGGTGAGACCCCAACTAGAGTATGGTTCCAGTGAATGGGACCCTTACCAGGATTACTTGATTCAGGAACTAGAAAAAATCCAAAGAAAAGCAGCTCGATTTGTTCTGGGTGATTTCTGACAAAAGAGTACCGTTACAAAAATGTTGCAAAGCTTGGACTGGGAAGACTTGGGAGAAAGGAGATGAACTGCTCGACTAAGTGGTATGTTACAAGTAACTAATCTCATTTTGGTCCGTATTGAAGATACAATAATAAAACACTTTCAAGATTAAAATTACTGTGTCCACCTTTTCAATACAAATATATTTTTTAGTGATTAAAATCTACATGAATTAAAAACACCAGTTAGGGACATGTTTCACCCGAGTTATGGGCATCTTCAGCCTAATACTAAATCTTAAGGTCAAGAATTAAAACTATAAACATCAGAACTTAATAGTAAACTTAACTTAATACTAAATACAATGGTCTTATGTTTTTTACATAGTTTACAATATGTACAGTATGTACAATATGTACATTAACTTTGCCAGAATTTATGAACAATGAATTAATTAATTTTATAATGACTAGACATCCAAATTGTAGATTGGATTGATCACAGCGTGTTGATCACTGGTGTTTTTAATTCATGTAGATTTTAATCACTAAAAAATATATTTGTATTGAAAAGGTGGACACAATAATTTTAATCTTGAAAGTGTTTTACTTAAGTGGTATATTCCGAGCTGTCAGTGGAGAGATGGCGTTGGAGGACATCAGTAGACGAATAAGTTTGAGTGGTGTCTTTAAAAGTAGGAAAGATCAAAATATGAATATAAAGTTGGAATTCAAGAGGACAAATTGGGGCAAATATTCGTTTATAGGAAGGGGAGTAAGGGATTTGAATAACTTACCAAGGGAGATGCTCAATGAATTTCCAATTTCTTTGCAATCATTTAAGAAAAGGCTAGGAAAACAACAGACAGGGAATCTGCCACCTGGGCTACTGCCCTAAATACAGATCAGTAGTGATTGATTGATTGATTGATTGATTGATTGATTGATTGATTGATTGATTGATTGATTGATTGATTGATTAATTGAAGTAATGAAACTGATGGTGATTCGGGGGATGAAGACTGCAATGATCCGAACTGTGTCGGCCGTTGCCAACTTGAGGCTCCAGCTGAATTGTTTATCAATAAGGAATGTGTAGATCCCGGTAAAGTGTTTCACAATACATGTGAAATTGAAAGCAGGGAAGAAATACAACCTTCTTCGGGGTCTTCCTCTGTTGGAGTTGTGGGTTCTATGCAAGTAAAACCCAGCATTTCTCGTGGTGGTAGAAATATGAGAAAAAGTACGTCAAGGAATCGAGAATATTTTGAATGGGAACCTGGGATCTTGGAACCCGTACGACGCAATAGGTTTGAGGAGATTATGCATTTCTTTCTCGTAGTCGATAACGATAATTTGGCCCCCAATGACAAAATTGCTGAAGTCAATCTTCTTGTAAAGGCTTTGAATGCATTATTTTTGTTGTATGTCCCTATTGAGAAGAATCTCAGTGTTGATGAAGGAATGATTCCATACTTTAGGAGACACGGGTGCAAGCAGCACCTCCACGGGAAACCTATATGCTTTGGATTCAAAGCATGGATTATTGCCACAAAACTAGGTTACTGCTTGCAAATAGAGTTATACCCAGGTAAAAGACACCTGAAAGAAAATCCAGAACTCCTCCTTGGTGAATCAGTTGTTATGGATCTGGTCTCAAAAGTGCAAACTATGTATCCCAATTCTTCATTTTCAGTCTAGTGTGACAATTTCTTTACTTCTGCTCATTTGCTATCATTGCTTCAGACAAAAGGTGCAAAGGCAACAGGAACTGTTAGAAAGGACCGTACAGGACACTGTCCACTAAAGAGAATTGATGTTATGGGCAAGGAGCCTAGAGGAGTATTTGACATCATGACAAACAAGAAACACAGTGTCAATGCAATTAGGTGGCAGGATAACAACGTTGTTACACTCCTGTCAAGTGAGTACACAAAGGTACTCTTCAGCACAGAAGAAGTCCGACTCGTTGGCTGAATGGTCAGTGCACTGGCCTTCGGTTCAGAGAGTCCCGGGTTCGATTCCTGGCTGGGTCGGGGATTTTAACCTTCATTGGTTAATTCCAATGGCTCGGGGGCTGGGTGTTTGTGCTGTCCCCAACATCCCTGGAACTCACACACCACACACAACACTATCCTCCACCACAATAACACGCAGTTACCTACACATGGCAGATGCCGCCCACCCTCCTCGGAGGGTCTGCCTTACAAGGGCTGCACTTGGCTAGAAATAGCCACATAAAATTTATTATTAGCACAGAAGAAAAGAATTGCCATTCCTCAGCCATTCGGTTTTCATCGGTACAATGGTTATATGGGCGGAGTGGATCAAATGGATAGCAATGTTGCTGTGTACTGGGTTGGAATTAGGGGAAAGAAATGATACACACCAATTGTATTTTGGCTGCTTGATATTTTTGTGAACAATGCCTACCTTCTAGCTCAATCGATGATCTTCTATCATTTCATAGGGAACTAGCAAAAGCGCTTCTTATGAAATATGGAGTTGCGCAAACACAACCCGGCCCATGTCCCCGATCAAGGAATGTCATAAAGAATGTCCCAGAAATTGCGCGCAATAGTGATGGTCATATGATTACTGTGGGTCAGAAATATAAAAGATGTGTTTCGTGCAAAAGTAAAACCATGAAAGTGTACAAGAGATGCAATGTCACGTTGCATGATAAATGTTTCTTAAAGTTTCATGAAGACTGAGACTTCAGTGTAAGATGCACACAGTGCTTGTAACTTTCTAGTGCTGTAATATTTTTGTGAATGTGTTGTATTTCACCATTGTACTTGAGCTCATAATTATCTGTGTAATAATATTTGTGTACACTGTAATATAATATATAATTATAATAAACAAAACAATAACATTTCACTCAATAATGGTTGTCTGTATTAGTAAATAACTGTAAGATATGTTGTGACATCAATCTAGGAAAAGGGCCCCCAGGGTCGTTTTCGACCCATGGCCAATCAGACAGTAATGCTAATAGAAACAAAAAAAAAAAAAAAAATCAGTGTTGCCATTAACCTAATATCACTAAAAGAAAATTAGCACTTTATTGAAAAACAAAAGTTGCGGGCATATATGGGTTAAATTGGAAGACATACACAAGTTTATAACTTTGAACTCATGCTAGGATTTGTCATCTTAGTACTGGAGGGTTAATGACAAATTCTATTCTATTCTGGATTATTATCAAGAGAGGCCATGGACACCATCACCACCACCACCACCACCACGACGAATGTCCAGTAAACACATGAAGACACAAATCCCTTAAACACGAATGGAAAGCACAGACTTAATTATTGATATTGATTACATGTAAGCACGGACTTACCGAAAACATAAAAGACAGCGGGCCAGCC
The DNA here is from genome assembly GCF_040414725.1 of Anabrus simplex. Lineage (NCBI taxonomy): Eukaryota > Metazoa > Arthropoda > Insecta > Orthoptera > Tettigoniidae > Anabrus > Anabrus simplex. The sequence continues at coordinate 591,315 of NC_090265.1, forward strand.
AATGTTGTGAGCAAGGACACCACTGAGAGGCATCACGATGACAGTTCCGAGGTAGCAACCAGAATACGCAAAGGAGGCGAGTCTGCTCCGCTCCAGGGGAGGGGCCCAGTGCGCCCACACATCGTGCATGCTGGGGAACGACACTCCCTGTGGCAAATGAATTAGCTTTGACAGTTTTCTCAATGGATATGAAATTTCCTTTCACAAAGTTTAAAATGATTCAGATTCAATGAAACTTATTATATACAGAAGATAAACACAATGACGGAAGAGGACAATCTCCACATGCAGGTGATGGATGTCATAGAACTAAGAAACCTTTGACACTTTTAGCATTTTTTGATGAGTCAAAAGCTTCTAAACTCTTGAGTGTTTCATATTCCTTCATTTCTTAACCCCAGAATGGTAGCAATCACCTCCACGACGAACTTGTGATACACTAAAGCTTCACCCACTTTGGTCTGGCAGTGCCTTGTGCAATGTTCCCGCTAGCTGAGAGAGCAGAACAAAAGTTGACGTAAGTATTGTTTAGGATCAGTTTCTAAAATCGTAGGTTGTCGCCGATACGAAGCACTACATATAAACTGCAGCTGCGGTTTCACATCTAAGCTTTGCATATAAGATGGTTAACTTATCAAACACGCAAAATCAAACCATACACAAGGTACTATAATCTGTTAGTTTCATGGTCTGTATTGATAGTTCAAGTACAAGTATGAAGGATGAGTTCTCTGCCTAATCAATACTTTATTTTACATAGTGTCAATATTATTTACATAAAAATACAGATGACCTATTTATGGGTTGAAACCGGTACTGTATTATTACGTAAATAATATTGACAGTATGTAAAATAAAGTATTGATTAGGTGGAGAACTCGTCCTTCATACTTATACACAAGGTAATCATAACTTACAGGCCTAACAACGACTACTACGGAAAGGATTGTGGAACGTGAAGGAGCCCTATTAAGGTCGGTGGGAAAGTTTGATGTTATGGGGAAGAAATGTTTCACAACAATCACCCTCAGACTAATAGTTATTAACAAATAAAAAAATACATATTCAAATGAAACAAAATTAATAAAAGGCAGAGTAGCTGATACTTAACTCACTAAAACAAAGAATATTTAAATAGACATACAAAACGAAACAGCAATCTAATCAAGCTCGTCGGACACAAAACGGACTTTGACATAGAAGTTCCCATTTAACGTAAGTTCACAGAATTAAAGGAGGCATCCTCGAAAGAATCAAAAAATTAATTAATGTGATGTACAAAACACTATTCCAAAAGGAGTGTTACATTTACTTTTACTTGCAAAATACTAAGCCTGAAAAAGGTTTGCCTCCAAAAGCATGTTGCGGACTAGCTCAACACCTAAGTCATACTGATGCTCAGTTTAGGTAAATGTGGAAATCTAGAGGAAACTCCGGCAGACAAAATAAAATTCTACATAATTATGGAAGTTACTTTAAGTGAGAAAAGTCCAAAACACAAAAACACATTTAAATTAATATAAGGCAATAACTTAGTGCTCACCGTGAGAGACTGGGGATCCAAGGTGGGACAGACGCAAGATGCGTCCACCCGCTGCAGTGATCCAAATTCAAAGACGCGGACAAATAGACTCGCACATGCAAGGAGCCAAAAACAGGAAATCGTACAATTCCAAGTAGGCATAGATATCAAGGGTAATTTAATAAAAAACCACCTATTCAATACTTTCCACGTTTAATGTGGTTATTATCTACATGATTTTATGTAGACCTATTTAGGTCAGGTACACGTTTCACCCATTATTTTGGGCATCTTCACCCTGTATACAACCTTTAGGTCAAGGTTTTGGACCTTTTTAACCAATATAAACATACCAATATATACACTATATACATTATATACATTATGTACAATATATACAAACATTAATGGACTCTTAAGATGGGTACCGGTAACATAAGTTAATGGACCCATTTTAGTTTTGGACATTTTTCATATTAGATAGATTAGGACCAAAAAACTTAACTGTATTAACTTATGTTACCGGTACCCATCTTAAGAGTTCATTAATGTTTGTATATATTGTATATAGTGTATATATTGGTATGTTTATATTGGTTAAAAAGGTCCCAAACCTTGACCTAAAGGTTGTATACAGGCTGGAGATGCCCAATATAATGGGTGAAACATGTACCTGACCTAAATAAGTCTACATAAAATCATGTAGATAAGAACCACATTAAACGTAGAAAGTATTGAATAGGTGTTTTTTTATTAAATTATCCTTGATATCTATGCCTAACGTCATCTTCAATATGGATCAATAATGAGAGTTGCTACTTGCAATTTCAAGTAACCAATGACAACACTCCAGATTCCCAAATCCACAAATAAAAAATGCCAATATACTGGCCAATAGCCATAGGTCTTATTGTGACCAATCCAAATTCTACATTTTTTTATGATAAAGCATTTCACAAGTTCTCGAACATTTCTATTGCGACACAAAAGTTTTCAGCTGCGGAAACCGCACATGCGGTATAGGCTGCCTCAAAAATAGAGCCCTTTTAAATTTTTCCAGCATCTTACAGAATTACAATTCTTGATGTACAGAATATACAATGATAATATCTTTTAGTTCAGTAATTCTTCTTCATACAATAATTAAAAAAAAATAACTTTCAATAAACTGCATTTTAAAAATTTTCTTCTTCCAAGTCCATAGGTTTCTTGAAACTAATTTAACTGATACACAATCGTTTCAAAATTCCAAACAACACAACTACATGACATATACAGTTTCAAACAATATGTAAATAATTTCTTGATATCTCCAGAAAAATAAAATGGTAAAGCAACATATTAAGCATTTCTGTGGCTTCACTGCTGTTCAATCATGGTCACATAAATGTTTACTATTTCTTTCATCTCCAAGACGAACTGCTACTAAGGATCATCATGCAGTTTACATTTAACTACATAAAGTAAAATACTTCACTTAGTAGTTGTGTGGGAATATACACCGAGACTCTGTATCTATATTTTTTAGTTTTTTTGTATATGGTCAAGAGTCTGAAATGGATCAAGATCTCATGGAAGAAGAAATCCAGAATATACTCGTTAAACCTTCCAATGTAAAGGAGAATGACAATTTTCAAAAAGAAGTGACCTAGATCTGGACTTTATACCTGATGGACAGTAGTTTGATACAGAGGAAGATGAAAATGAAATGGCGTATGGCTTTTAGTGCCGGAGTGTTCGAGGAGAAGTTCGGCTTGCTGGATGCAGGTCTTTTGATTCGACACCCATAGGCGACCTGCAAGTCTTGATGAGGATGAGATGATGATGGAGTCGACACATATATCCAAATGGTAATACTAAATTCCCATGAAGGGAATTAGATATTTTTCCACCAATAGAGCATATCAAAAATCAAATCAAAAATTGGATGTATGGCTTTTCAGGCGTTTGCTCTATTAACCAGCACTTCGTCTTAGGTCTGACACTAGACTCGTCAGCTGGCAACCAGGAATGAGTTAGCTGGAAAATTTATAGTGTCCAATAACGGACCATTTATATTGGTATTATAAATTTACTCATTCGGAATAAATATTTCTGATTCCCTATGGGAATCAACATCTATATCACATACATCCAGCCTCTGTGCCAGCGGAATTAACTAATTATGGTTAAACTTTCCGACCCTGCCAGGAATCAAACCCGGGACCCTTGTGATCAAAGATCAACATGCTAACCATTTAGCTACGGAGCCGGACACAGAGAAAGATGAGGATAACACCATTATGACCAACATTAGAACTGAATAGTGTGTCATGTACTATTATTCTTTGTCTATTATAACATGTTTCATGTTAATGTTATATTGCTCCTCTGTTCCTACTCATGTATCCCACTAAATCTGAGATCTACTTGTAATTACAATTTAATCATATCAAATGAAAAAATAAAATATATTATTGATATTACAATACGGACAATTATTTAAACAATGAAAAATACCAGTGGATAAACACTAGCAAAAGCGTAGGAGTTTGCCCCAATGAAGCGCTACTAATAACAACATTGCGAGTAGTGCGACTGTTCTAGGGTTAACAAAATTGATCAGAAATAACATCTGATAATCGTTAGTTTGATTTTTCAATTTAGTAATTAAAAAAAGAAGGATTTTATTTACACAAATTTAATATCATTTCTTCACCTCTCTTTCAGGATTAAGTTATTCATTGATGATCGTACCAAGATAACTGTACCTCTTGACTCTTCCAATCTCTTGGTTGTTCAGATGTAAGCTGTATTTGTTTATTGAAGATGATAAACTTGTTTGTTAGATGTGAGTAAATATGTAATTTGCAAACAAGTTTTGTTGTTGTTGTTGTTGTGGTGGTGGTGGATGCACTGTTACTGGTTGTGATAACCATTAATTACAGTAGAGGAAGTAATGATGTCATCTACAAGCCATCCTCAGAAATGGAAGAAATTGTCAGCCGAACTGCCAGCTGAGTGGTTCAGACAGTTGAGACACTGGCCTCCTGAGCCCAACTTGGCAAGTTTTGTTCCTGGTTCATTCCAGAGATATTTGAAGGTACTCAAATACTGGCACATTAAAAAATTCCTGTAGAGTAAAATTCTAGCATCTCGGCATCTCCGAGGATCATTAAAAATAGTCTGTCAGACACAAAACCATAACATTACCATTATTATTATTATTTTTTTTTTACAATTTGCTTTACATCGCACCGATACAGATAGATCTTATGGTGACAATAGGATAGGAAAGGGTGTAAGGTGTAAGAAGGAAGCAACTGTGGCCTTAATTAAGGTACAGCCCCAACAATTGCCTGGTGTAAAAATGAGAAACCACAGAAAGCCATCTTCTTTTTTTTTGCTAGGGGCTTTACGTCGCACCGACACAGATAGGTCTTATGGCGACGATGGGATAGGCAAGGCCTAGGAGTTGAAAGGAAGCGGCCGTGGCCTTAATTAAGGTACAGCCCCAACATTTGGCTGGTGTGAAAATGGGAAACCACGGAAAACCATCTTCAGGGCTGCTGATAGTGGGATTCGAACCTACTATCTCCCGGATGCAAGCTCACAGCTGCACGCCTCTACGCGCACGGCCAACTCGCCCGATAAAGCCATCTTCAGGGCTGCCGACAGTAGGGTTCGATCCAACTATCTGCCTGATGCAAGCTCACAGCTGTGCACCCCTAACTGCATGGCCAACTCGCCCGGTCTAACGAATTTCTACACGAGTTGCTTCTAATACGCTTTAAGATGGATGTAGGAAAAGTATTTACACCTCGTACAGGGCATGGTACAGAATCTGATCAGTTTCTTGTACTAAGAACACGGCAAAGAGTTCTCACTCACAAGTATCTACCTCGGTACATTCAAGATCGAGCACATCACTCTGTTTATGATGGCTACGAGTGAAATGAGTAGACAAGACAGGTCCGTCCCCTACATGGTGATGAAGATTATGCATGTCTGTTTGACTGAAGGATTGTTCGCCATGTTCAAAACCACTGATGTGATACAGCTAACCTTACTCACACCAGCGTAGAAGACAAGAACAAATTATAAATCTCGTTTTTGTCCCGTATTGGCATCAACTCAACTAATATCTGCAAGATGTTTACAGTACATATTTCTCCAGCATTTTCAAGAAAGAAGATCCTTTACATACGGATTTTATCTCAAACCTGAACACTGACTTGTTAGTTAAGTGTTTTGGATCAATATGAAGAAACATTTTATCTCATCATTATCATCATCATCATCATTAGTGTTTTTATTTCATTTGTGGTGATTTTGGCACCCTCTTTTTTAGCTGAAGATGTTCCACATTAGGAATGAAACATATATTCTTTGAAATGATGTGACCAGATACTTGTTTAGAAGACAAGAAGTTTATGGAGGGCTGTATCAAGCAGAATCTCTCATTCTTCACAGCAATTCCCAACTTAATACAGTACTGGATGCAGTGGAAGATGGACATATTTGCATTGATCCGTCAGTGAGGTACATCAAATGAGGATATGAACTCACTCATCATTTTCTAAGCCCAAAAACATAACCACAATACTATGTTTCACCATGTAGTACCTATAGACAATCCCTTAACACAGTGTTCTTGAGTCAAAAGCCGATTTCATTATTGTTAATTAATGCATTATTCCTGCTCAGCTGAGTTGGAACCGACCGACCAATTGCTTACCTAGTCGTTTCCTAAATGATTTCAAAGAAGCTGGTAATTTATCAAACATCTCCCTGGTATATGTATTCAATATCTTATTTGTCTTTGTATAGACAAGTATTTGCTCCCATTTGTTCTCTTGGATTCCAAATTTATCTTCATATTATGATCTTGTTTAACATCAAAGACATTTGTAGTCATTGGAAAGAATGCATTGAAGACCTATACAAAGGAAAATATGTAAGTAATATAGTCAGCTACATTGAAAAAGAACATAAGATAGACGAATGTAGAAAGGGCCCCTTAATCACATCTTCAGAGATTAATGCAGCACTACACAGTCTCCGGGAAGAAAAGCACCTGGTCCAGATGACATTCCGGCAGAACTTCTGAAACACTCAAGTGACGATATAAAATTCACCTCTTTCAGCTGGTATCAGGTTGCTATGAGTGTGGCATAGTCCCTCCTGACTTCAGTAAAAACAGAACTGTTGTGATTCCGAAAAACAGGAATACCACTGACTGTTCAGATTATTGAACTATCATGCTCCTGTCTCATGCTTCAAAAATACTACTCAACATCATTAAGAGTAGAATGAAAGGAAAGTCAGAACACTATACTGATAATGACCAGTTTGTATTTTGATCAGGGAGGGGTAGTAGGGAAGCAATTGTGGTTTAACTCTGGAGATAAATTTTGAGAACAATAGGAAAGTATACGTGACCTTCATCAACTTAGAGAAAGCATTTAACCGAGTCGACTAGAAACAGCGTTTCTTTACCATGAAAAAGGAAGGAATTGATTGGAAAAATAGGCTCCTCAACTAAATTTATAGAGAATACAGAACACCAATTTTGAAATCAATGGGATGAAGAGAAATGCCTAAATAGGAAGAGGAGTTAGGCAAGGATGCCTACCCCTTATCTCTTCACTATGTTCATCGAAGGAGTCAACACACTCACGAAAGAAAAAAACAGCTGGGGTCAAAATTACTGGTAAACAAGTGCATTCTTTAAGATTTGCTGATGATATTGCCATACTAGTAGAACCTTAGGCAAATGAAAACTCAAAATAAATGTAAGGAAAACAAAAACCATGACAATATGTAAATCCAAGAAAACACAGGTAACACACATCAATATTGGTCCTGATAAAATTGAACAAACAAAACAGTTTTGCTACCGTGGAACCGTAATCACAAGTGATAATCGGAGCATATCAGGAGTCGCAAAAAGGATAGCAATGGCAAAGAGAGCCTCTCTGCGAGCAACAAATTCAAACTGGGAAGGCCGAAACTTTTGTATGGAGCGTGCTCCTGTACGGTTGTGAAATCTGGACATTAGGAGAGACTAGAGGCAACTGAAATGTGGATCTGCAGAAGAATGCAGAGGATAAGTTGGACTGAAATGAAGAGCAATGCCGAAGTCCTTAGAGGAGGATAACGGAGCCTGGTAACTGAAATTTAAAAACAGAAAATAAAATTTTATGGTCACATTCAGCGGAATGAAGAGTTCCTTTGTAACATTAATGAAGGAAGAATTGCAGAGAAAAGAATAAGAGGACAACCCAGAGCATCTTATTTCAAGAACCTGCTTCAGAGAATGAATTGCAAGACCTACGCCGAGTTGAAAAGGCTGACTCAAGATAGACATGTATGGCTGTGGCGCCTTTAGAATATGACGATGATAATGATTATGATCTTTCCATTGCTGGCCCCGTGTTGTAGGGGTAGCATGCCTGCATCTTACCTGGGTTTGATTCCCGGCCAGGTCTGAGATTTTACCTGGATCAAAGGGCTGGTTTGAGGTCCTCTCAGTCTGCGTGATTACAATTGAGGAGCTACCTGACGATGAAATGGCAGCCCCTGTCTAGAAAACCAACAAAAATGGCCAAGATGATTCATAGTGCTGACAACATGACACCTTATAATCTGCAGGCCTTAGGGCTGAGCAGCAGTCGCTTGATAGGCCGTGCATAGCCTTACAGGGCTGCTGTGCTGTAGGGTTTAGTTTCGACCAACCGATCCTGATCTGCATTTAGGGCAGTCACCCAGGTAGCAGATTCCCTAACTCTTGTTTTCCTAGCAATTTCTTAAATGATTGCGAATAAATTGGAATTTATTCAACATCTCCCTTGGTAAATTATTCGAATCCTTTACTCCCCCTTCCTATAAATGAGTATTTGACCCAATTTTTCCTCTTGAATTCCAACTTTATCTTCATATTGTGATCTTTCCTACTTTTAAAGATACCACTCAAACTTATTCATCTACTAATGTCATTCCACGCCATCTCTCCACTAACAGCTTGGAACATACCACTTACATGTTACAAATCTCATGACTGGTCCATACTGAAATATACATAAATTCAACAATGATACAAAAGTTGTTTTTTCTTTAACTTAAAGTCTTTCTACCCACCTCTCATTACAGATTCTTCACCACACATCCATCAACAGTCATTTTCAATATTCAAACTACAGCCAACATCAAGCGTGAGCATTCTCATTTGACTATTAGCACAATGAAGAAACAATCGCATCAGCTAGTAAAAACACACATGGCAACACTCAGCTGTGAGCCTCTTATAATTTTTTCAACAAAAATAAGAACACTGTGGACTTACCTCACAAATACGGGTCTAATAACAACAACAATAACTCTGTCAGTCACATAGCTTATATACTCTGTGGTAATACTATAAACTTTCTACAAAAATATTTAATGTTTTTTTTAAATGATTGAGCCACTCAAGGATCATTGTAACCATTCTACAACTTCAAATTGGGTTGCCTTTAACCACATTCTATTAATTTTGATCCTGTACCTCAAAGCCATAATTTTAGCCATAGACTTTCTTATCATTTACATAAATAAGGGCAGTTTGGCTATTTTAAAAATGTTTTAAAGATTTCAATGTAAGATTGTAAGATTGTTTAAATTGTCATTTAGGAACTTACAACAAGTTTCCTCATTTTTATAACACATATATTTCTTTATGTAATACTTTGACTAGAGTAATCAGGATCCTGATCTTTATCTTTTAGGAATGAGATTACAGCTAAGGATGCCCTTACAATGGGCGAAACATGTCCCGTTAAATTAGAATGACAAGATGTAAATCTTCATTTTTAAGAACCCAATGTGTATTGAATAGGTGGATCTCAATAAACTTTTGTATCATTGTTGAACATACCATTTAGTCGAGCAGCTCGTCACCTTTCTCCTAAGCCTTCCCAGTCCAAATTTTGCAATATTTAACGTTACTCTTTTGTTTGAAATCACCCAGAAACAAATTGAGCTGTTTTTCTTTGGATTTTTCCCAGTTCTCGAATGAAGTAATCCTGGTGAGGGTCCCATACACTGGAACCATACCCTGGTTGGGGTCTTACCAGAGACTTATATGCCCTCTCCTTTACATCCTTACTACAACCCTTAAATAGCCTCATAACCATGTGCAGAGATCTGTACCCTTTATTCACAATCATATTTATGTGATTACCCTGTACTGGGAGGTACACCCCAACACCATGCTTTTAAATCTAGCGCCTAAAAGAACCCCTCTACTGGCGAAACAGTGAAATGGAAACTATACCTACTTAGAACCTTACTCAGAAGATGTCACCTCTAAAATCTGATGTAATTTTGTTACTGTGAAGTTTCCTGAACTGACTGTATTTCTACTTGTTTTCTTTGCCATTCATCAAGAAGTTTCGACATTCTTCCACAGATGTCACTACTAAAAACTATGACATGCACCCTGGTGCGAAGTGAAAGAACTTTTGATTTAAAGAAGTTTTGTATTCATAAGTTTTTTTTACTAATTGTTGTTCATTTATTTATTTTTGGGTTCTCTGCAAATAACCTTACTCCTTGTGGGTGGGGTTAACTTGCAATAAGTAACCAGGGGAACCTGACCCCTACAGAGCGCGTCCCCAGGTGGCGGATAGGGGGCTCCTACAGTATGTAGGGCTGGTTGAAATAACCAATACAACCCGCGGACTAACAGGTAGCCCAATTCCTGGGGGTTTTAAAATACTGGGACACCCTCTCTCCAGGGGTCATAAATATGGAGGGCCCTTGCCCTGGGTTAAGGGTGAAGACCTCAACGGCATCTACCCCCCAAAAAAAAAAGAGACCCAAATACCGAATTGGAACTATGAACATTCTATCATTAACTGGAAAGTTAGAAGAACTCCTAGACATGATGGATAAGAAAAATATCAATATTGGGATTAAGTGAGACCAAATGGAAAGGGATTGTATGTAAGACACTTCGTGGAGGTTATAAATTATACTGGAGTGGACAGGAGAAGGTAGCGAAAAATGGTGTTGGATTCTTAATTAACGAAAGGACTGATGCTACAGCTGAAGTTATCTGCGAAAGTGATAGAATCATTAAAATGTCCATGAAACTGGAGAACACTAAGTACACCATCATACAAGTGTATGCCCCACAGACAGGCTGCAGTGAGGAAGACAAAGAGAAATTTCGGCAAGACCTGGAAGATACTGTTAATGAGGAAAATGTTATTATTATTGGAGATCTAAATGCGCAAGTTGGGGTAGACAGACTTGGGTACGAGAACATCATTGGTCCACATGGATTTGGACAAAGGAACCCAGAAGGAGAACAACTATTAGATCTGTGCAGAAGAAGTGATCTTATAATCAAAAATACATTCTTCAAAAAAAGAGACAGTCACAGAGTAACAAGGTACAGTTGGGATGGCCAGTATAGAACATTGATTGACTATGTAATCACGAATAAAGATGGTGGCAGGTACATCACAGATGTAAAGGTCATCCCTAGTGAAAGCATGGACAGTGACCACAGATTGTTGGTAGTAGACTTCAAACATAAGACAAATGAAACGCAGAAACTTATTACGAAAAAACCAAGGATTAAAACTTGGAAGTTGCAAGAAGTCCAACAAAGGAAGAATACAAACTAAGGATTCAACAGAGTTTGCCGAAGTGTGAAGTAACCAGCGTTAATGAAGAATGGAAGGCCTTCAAAGACACCTTTGTGGGAGAAGCCAAAAACCTAAATGGAGTTACAAGTTATATCAAAAGAAAAAAGGAGACACCATGGTGGAATGATAGAGTGAAAACAGCGGTGAAAGAAAGAAACCAAATAAAGAAGGCACTGGACAAGGAGAAACAAAAACAGGGACAAGAACGAAATGAACAAGAAATACAAAGACTTCAAGGAGTATACAGGAACAAGAAACTTGCTGTAAAGAACATTGTAAGGGAAGAAAAAGAGAAGAAATGGAATGAGTTTGCAGACAAACTGGAAGAGGACAGTAGAGGAAATATGAAATTGCTATACAGAGTAGTGAAAAACAAGCGAAGGGATCAAGAGACCATAAAAGCAATAGAACGTGATGGTGGAACTCTGGCACAAGAAGAGGGAGAAATTAAACAAGAACTCAAGATCTATTTGGAAAAGCTGCTGAATGGAGATACAGAAAACATAACAACGGATAGAGGAGAGCCAAGTCGAAGAACCACAACTGAACCCCCAATTACATGGCTTGAGGTTGAAAATGCGCTCAAGAGCATGAAGAAAGGAAAGGCAGTGGGCGTAGATGAACTAAGTGCAGATATGCTGAAAGCAGCGGGAGTTCCAGGAATCCAATGGCTCTATAGACTGCTCAACAAGATATGGGAGGAAAATACTATTCCTGAGGACTGGAAGATGGGCATCATTGTACCTCTGTTCAAGAAAGGAAGCCGACGAAAATGTACTAATTACCGTGGTATCACACTACTGTCTCATGTCCTGAAAATACTGGAAAAAATAATAGAGACCAGAATCAGAGATATTGTTGAACCAATTTTGGAAGAAGAGCAGTATGGTTTCAGACCAGGAAGGTCAACTGCAGACCTTATATTTGCAATTAGGATGCTAATGGAAAAATACTGGGAGAAGAACAAGCCTTTATTCCTAATATTTTTGGACATTGAGAAAGCATACGATAGTGTACCAAGGGAAAGAATTTGGCAATGCATGAAAGAACTTCAAGTGCGAGACAGCCTCATAGACAAAGTGAAAATGTTGTATAGTGGGAACAGAGTAGGATGTGGTTTGTCGGACTGGTTTGAAACAAAGAGAGGAGTGCAGCAGGGCAGCTCATTGTCACCACTTCTATTTATTATTGTAATGGATGTAGTAATGAAATCTATTAAAAGGAAAGAACACGGAGATATCAAAGCCTTCACATTTGCAGATGATGTTGCGATCTGGAGTGACTCAGAAGATGAATTGGGAGAGAGAATACAAAGCTGGAAAGAGGAGTTTAAGAAATATGGTTTAAACATCAGCAAGACCAAGACGGTGGTGATGAAAGTGTATGGGGAAGGAGCAGAACCAATAGTCATGTTAAATGAAGCTCAACTGGACAGCGTTCCAGATTTCAAATACTTGGGTAGCGTTATATCAAATGACAACCTAGCAAAACATGAGGTGAACAATCAAATCAATAAGGCAGCACAATTTTACCACCAGGTAAGACACCTGCTGTGGGATGAGCAAATACCCATGAAAACAAAAATGACATTGGACAAGTCCTATTATACACCAATTCTTACATACAGTCTCGAAACCACAACACTGACCAATAGAGATAATTCCAAACTTCAGGCAGCTGAAATGAAATTCCTACGCACTATGATCCAGAAAACCAGGAAAGACAAGATTAGGAATGAGAAAATTAGAGAAGAAGTAGGAATAGACAATTCTCTCCTAAATAAGATTCAGATATCAAGACTGAAGTGGTTTGGTCACATGAAGAGGATGCCAATAAACAGAACTGCAAGGAAGGAATTTGACAGAAAGGTAGAAGGAAGACGACCCATGGGAAGGCCACGAAGGAAATGGATAGATTTAGTTAAGAGCGATGTAATGCTGAGAGGTCATGATTGGGACAAGTTGGTGGAGGAAGAATGGTACAAGGACAGGATGAGATGGAGGAGGCTCATATACCACACCCGGGAAACTGGAGATGGTTTAGGATGATGATGATGATGATTATTTTTGGGCTGGCAATATTTGTCTTTTGCCAGTTTTGAATTCAACCAATCATTAATTTCTGTAATTAATTTTCTACCAATCACAGTCTTCCTCTTCTTCTTCTTCTTCTTCTTCTTCTTCGTCTTCGATTTTAAGTGTAACTTTTAAAATACCCAATAAACGTGAGAGGATGTGGGTAGTTTAATCTGGAATGGTCTCAAACTTTCCCTGAGGGTTTATAAACTGCGGCTTTTCACGTCTCTTGGCCAATTGATCGTCATCTTACTGAGTGTGTGTGTCAAGCAGGAGGCGGGAGGCCTCTTCATCAGCTGCTAGAACTTCTACAAGGTAATGGCCACATAACATCTTCCTTCTTTCTTGCTAGCTCCACAGTTTAACCCGAGGGAAAGGTCCGAAACTTTAACTATGTAACCTACTTTTCTGAAAATGTAACTTCTGCCGGCTAATGTAATAACTTCGTAAAATCTTTAACTGTAAATTGGGGATAGAGAGTGAAGTACCCTCTCGAGCTCCCCTTCATCTTGGTTTGAGGTACCACGTAATGTAACCTTTGGTATATGCAATGTATTAAAGTTATTCCCATCTGTGCTACCTCAGTAGTTTGGGAATATCCCCTGTTTCGTCAGCCAAGCACCCTATAGGGATTAAAAAAATTTTTTTTTGGAGCTCAGTCTTTGACTCCATTAAAATGGTACTTGGGCCATTTATTTAACCTGTTCTTTCTTCTAAGGCCCTGTAGGTTGGGTACTAGATACCTCTGTGTAATTAGATTACTATTTGTAAATAGTGCCTTGTAAGGCCAGAGATGATTAGAGTTTCATGCTATGTTGCCTTGAGTAGGCTTGGAAAACTGAGAACACGTTAGCTCTTTTCCAAGTGTTGTAAAATTGCCTCTGGGAGGCCTGATATTTAGGGAGCAAGTGCTCCATATATTGAGGGATTTCTGCCCTTGTATTAATTTGTGCTCTTTTGTAAATTTGAGCTAGGAGCTCAGGAAAAGTTAAGTGAGGGCTTGGAGCCCACGATCTGTTTATACCAATTTTGTTGTTCCTAGACTTGTTTAATTTTGGCTACTTGTACCTGTAAATTGTGAAATTTTGAATTTTGAAAATATAACCTTTAAGTTTTAATTAATTTTGAGATTGTAGTAAGACCCATTCACCCTGGCACCTTCTTTCACCTCTGCGATCCACAAATACCTCAGAACAACCCCAATGAAGATCTTTCCTTATATTAACACCTAGGTACTTACAGTGATCCCCATAAGGAACTTTCACCCCATCAATGCAATAATTAAAACTGAGAGGACTTGTCCTATTTGTGAAACTCATAACCTGACTTTTAACCCTGTTTAACATCATTCTATTGCCTACTGTCCATCTCACAATATTATCAATGTCATTTTGCAGTTGCTCACAATCTTATAAGTCATTTATTACTCTATACAGAATAACATCATCCACAAAAAGCCTTATCTCTGATTTGTGCAACAGGCACCCGGTTCCTTCAACATTTGTAGGGCATTTGCGCGTGCAATATCAAATAGATTGTCCAAATTATTTCTAAACCTCTCTACACGATGCTTAAAAATATCTTCACACTTATTTGCATTTTTTTGCAATTTTATCCCCTCTAAATACAAGTTAATAAGTTTTAGTGAATGATGCTGATTAGCTTTTGTCGGAATTCTTGCTTTCTTCCAAAATATCATGCGCTCACAAACCACAAGATTAGCATTTACATTGACAGTTAATTTTACCTCCCATGTGTTCTACAATAAAACTTCGAGCACTTGTCTATTTGATGGTAATTTGTGTCCAGTTATTTGGTGTTCTATATCTCTTATTAAAATACATATTCCCTGGCACTGAGTAATTGATGTGACATTATGTTAAATTTGTGATCCGAAAACACGTGTGACACCATGAATAACAATGCACGTACTGATAGGTTCAGGCCTGACTCAGTGCTGGGTGGTTAGTCCGGACTTTTCTTTCATGCACGTTTGCGCTCAAGTCGGCATAGGTTAGAATGCTCCAATCCCAACAAACTTTGGTATAGGTATGTTTTAGAGTCAATTGAACAAAATTGGAGGGCGAGCGTTCAAAAATTTTGCAGGCAGTAAATAAAGGACACCCTAATACATACCATACCTGCCAACTTTTAAAAATAAAAAATAGGAAGATTTTTTGATACTCGGATTTTATCGTGTATAATGTGTCATGGACTTGATGAAAAAAGGCCTACTGTTACAAGGCGAACTGACCATTAAATTTAAAATCTCAAACTAAGAAAACATAAAAAAATGGTTACAAGAAAATATAACAAACATGAAACAAAATGCATAATAGTTTCCTTTATTAGACTGTAACATGAATGGAAATTTGATTTTATAGGTATCTCTCAACACATCGAAACAATGTTTGTTACGTTTTGTGGCCATAATGTGAATTGAAAATACCAGAAACTGTTACCGACACAGCTCTCTGAAGTACATTCAACTCATTCAAATTATGAACTAAGAATGAACACAAATGCACCAAAATATGCGAAACTACTGCAAACAAAACAGATCAATGTGTCTCATAGATTATAAACATATGACTTTGACAGGAGGGGAAAAGCACAGAACCTCAAGAAAAATCACGTGGCCTACAACTCTAATGAAACTACGCACAGAAACATATTAACAGCGCGCGTACAAGAAACTAAATCTTAACGAAGTCGCTAGTGTGCACTAGCCTCTCCCTTGCTTGTAGTTTGATTGCCGTCCCAAATCCCCAGCTTTAAAATGCACAGGATGCTGTAGTGAGTGGGAAACATGATACTTGGAAACGATGGACTATACACTTGCCAAATAAATACACTTGAAAATGAGGTTGCGTTAATTACACTAGCAAACAATAATTTATCCTAGGGGTAGAGTACTGACTGTACTGAGGTTATATTGGTCAAAAATAGGAAGAAGTAAAAATAAATCGGAAAATTGGAGGACGAGTTAAAAACCCGGAAAGTTTCAGTGTAAACTGGAGGGGTTGGCAGGTATGATATATGAAATTCCGCAGCCTGTTTCCAGTCATTCGATGAGGTCAGGAATGAAATGAATGAAGCTCCATCTAGCGGCGAGGATAGGAAATGTGTCGGCTGACGAAGCCTGACGCACTCCTTTGGGGCAATGATAAATGACTGACAGATGAAATGACATGTTAATGGTGAGTGTTGCTGGAATGAAAGATGACAGGGAAAACCGGAGTACCCAGAGAAAAACCTGCCCCGTCTCCGCTTTGTCCAGCACAAATCTCACATGAAGTGATCGGGATTTGAACCACGGTATCCAGCGGTGAGTGGCCGGCACGCTGCCGCCTGAGCCACGGAGGCAGGTATGATATACACATGCTTAAAAGTGATTTGACAGAACCGGAGGACGTTCTTGTAGAATGAGACATGTCATTCATTGTTTAATAAGTGTATTTTTGGAAGGTATCCTACAGGGTTATACAGAGTTCTAATGTTGAAACCATTTCTTAGCGGACAAAGTAGGGGTGCCCATACTAGGAAAAATTTCAAATTAAGCAATTTCCTCAGTTTTGCCAAAAGTTAAAGAGCTGAGGGGCCCAGAAAGTTTTCAAATTGTGTGTCTTGGATATATCTATCAAACTAAAAAAACAAATTTCAAAAATCACTTCTGGCCTAAATGCAGTTTCAGAAAAACAGCCTAAAATCGCTTGTCTTTTCTTTGTGATTCAACTAGTCAAATTAACTTATTTACATTATTCTTTCTGTAATGTGTTCTTGGTTTAATACCGTCAGGTGTTTTATTTTTATTTTTTGAATTTAAAAAAAAAATTTGTTTTACATCGCACCGACACAGATAGGTCTTATGGCGACGATGGGATAGGAAAGGGCTAGGAGTGGAAAGGAAGCAGCTGTGGCCTTAATTAAGGTACAGCCCCAGAATTTGCCTGGTGTGAAAATGGGAAACCAAGGAAATCCATCTTCAGGGCTGTCGACAGTGGGGTTCGAACCCACTATCTCCCGGATGCAAGCTCGCAGCTGTGCATTCCTAACTGCATGGCCAACTTGCCCGTTTTTTTGAAAAATGTCCACACCAAATGTAGTTATAAGGGCTTAACTGAAACAATGTATTGACTCACATTAGCGCTTGTAGTGGTACAAACATGAAAACTGCTAATCTAATCAACTGTATAACAATGATTAAGAAAAGGATTGTGATTTTTAGGAATAAATAACAAATATATTCTCACACTTTATTATATTTTATTTACCTAAAGTTCATAGCTCATATCCCTAGAATGTTCTCAACACTGAGTTGCTTGCCTGAAGGGCTAGAGCTGTGAAGTTTTGGTATAAAACCTGACAACTCATGCACGGCTGAGCCACTTGCCTCTGTGACTCACTTCCTGCCCTTCACTTCCCAGCAGTCTGCATTCGTTTATGAAGACAGGAAGACAAGTTACCTTTAGAGCAACATACTTCTGTATGTAAATGTTATTATATATATGAATCGGCTCACTGCATTCGTGTGGGCTTTATCAGGAGGTTCCCCAGCCAGGCGCCTCCTTCCAGAACTGCAACTCATATTGTGAATAACTTTGAGACTACTGGTTCACTCCTAAACCAGAAACACACGGAAAGATATACAGTGGAATCAGAAGGAAAATTAGACTAACATGGCACAAAATTTCAACATTCACCACAAAAATCACTACCAAAATTAGAACAGCAAGTGACTTTTGCACATACAGCAACCAAATTATTAAAACTGCAGACAGGCCCCTACCCTATGAGATGCAAGTATAGTTTATTTTTTTATACTTAACATGCAGATTTACAGATTTAAGAAGCAAAGACAGGGTACAGATCGGCTGTTGCCAGGTGAGCCACGGGTGTGAAGGAAGCCAGGCGGTAATTTACCAGGTCCATTGTATGTTGTTATAATCAAGTTGAATTCTATTAACGAAAATGAGAATTTGATCATTTGAGAAGCACAGAACTTTGGGTCATTCTCTCTTTATAAGGCACACTTCATCACATTGTCCACAAATCCTGCATTCTGAGGATGAGGTAAACATGTTGGGTTCAAAAGGTACCTTAAACTAGGGCTGTGCAACACAGTTGGAGACAGTACCTCAAAGATGCCCTCAATGACTCGGATGGCAATGAACCAGTAGATACTGACTCTCGCCAGCAGTGGTGTAAGAAGCGTGAACAGAGATGTGACGGCTATGCCGATCCCAAACAGCCTGTTTCCTCCAATACGAGCGGCCAACCATCCTCCCAGCAACTGAGTCGTGATGTAGCCATAGTAATAGGAGCCCAAAATCAGACCTTGCTGTTTGGTGTCCCAGTCGAACTCCGCAGGCTCCTGTTAACAAGATCAGCCGAGAGTGACCAGATATTCAGAGACAAAAAATCAGGACCTGATCATAAAATTGGCGTAGGTGTGAAACTGATTGCTGATTTACCTTGTTCCTTTTAAGCCTTATCAAATATAAAAACATACAAGAAATCATACTTTATTAATCACTTTAACATGATAAAACTTGAACACTCTCTGATTACTGGATGCAACATCAAAGGAAACAATATGTTTCAATAATAAAAACTGCCAAGTCTTATCAATCTACTTTTACTGTAATTAATGTTAACATTTTTTTACACTATAACATACAGTGTTACATTAACATGTTCTAGTATGAACTCATACTTCTCACTCAAATGAATTGCCTTCAACAACTAAGTTTACAAGCAAAATGTCATAAAACTCTAAACAGTTCTAATCCAAATTACACCATGTCATTAGCATGGATTTTTCACTTGTCCAAAGATAATACATTAATGAAAACATATATTGTAGAAGAATTTGTAGCAGGAAAATTTAACACAAATTTAACACAAATTGAACAACATTGCATATATTACTGAGGCCAGTATTCCTATCTCCAAAATTAGTGAATATTTCCACCCACCTCAAATGAGCTGGTCAACAAGCTGAATTCCATTCCTATACTTTAGTAACTGTAACATATTCCCTGACATTAACCCTTACCCCTCGAATTAAAGTTCTCTGTGTTGTCTTTACTACTCATATTTTAGATGTGAATTTCTATCTTATATGACCTGTATTACACTTTTACAATTTTGGAGATAGCACTTGCTCTATAAATCACGTATTTAAGCTATAAATGTTTAGAGCAAGCTACGTGTTGTGTTACGGTACACAAGCCGACCATTGCCAGTTCATTTGTAGGTGCCGTAAAATGCTATTAGGTATATTCTTGAGGGTACAAGGAAGGAGTAGAGGCACAAAATTTCTGGGGTTTTGTACAATTACCTGACATATACAACACTGAACAGTACAATGTATATGACTAGGAGAGCACATGGCGACCATGTTCGTTTACTATCGCTCAAGCCTTCATGTGCATGAGTGCACTGGACACAACTGATGGCTACACTGCCATCTATATAATAGATTTTTGACTGAATGTCAAATAATATCTGGATTTTACAATGTTCCACACTGAACCAAAAGAAGGCAGTAGAGTACAGCATCGTGTACTTTGTCGGCTAAGAGATGGCAGATGAGCAGTGGGCCATACAATATCATGTCGGGCCTCGCCCGACACATGACCGGAAAGCGAATATCGTAATGTTGCGCCTCTCCCGACAGACGAGTGGTATGGGTTAAACATCTCATCAAAAAGCATATGTCACATATGACTTTCTCAGTGCACTTAACCCGTGAGAGGTCGAAGAGGGAGTTTCCGTCCAGGCTCTAAAACATTACGAATGTGTATTTTCATAGGTTTGTGCTTAGGGGTTGTCCCTTCCAATAACTTTTTCTCAAACTGTTGTCTAGTGGTGGGGGAAGTTTTAGCCTGGCAACAATCAAGTGGTTGGTGCAGAAGGTGAGGAGGGGCAAGAACTGCTAAATGCAAAAAAGAAAGGTCCACTTTAAAGACAGATATTCACTAAAGAGACACCAATTGATGATGATGATGATGATGATAATGATGATAACGGATATATTGGAAGACAACTCCTATTCCGAAATTTATGTTGCTGAATTATTGTGACAAGGTTAAAAAACTTTCAGGTAAACTGGATGGGAAAGTAAATTCAACAAACCAACCCGTGCAGTATCAGAAGAGATGGGACAACATACCAGGACGTTCACACACTATCTCAAAATGTTAGGACTCTTTCTCATGTTAAAATAAAAAGCATGCTCTCCACTAGATGTGTGGAGACTTTTTCCACTGATGATACGGTGAGTGACATAATCAAATTTACAAACATATGGACAGAGAAAAATCAAAGTAATTACTCACAGGAAAGAGATGCTGTGAACACAACGATTGCAGAAGTTCAAGTTATCTTTGGTCTTTTGTATATATCAGGAATTCTGAAAACTGAATTTGGAAGATTTTTGGGGATCAGTTGGCACTGGTATGGAATTCTTTTGAAATTGCATGGCTCTCAACCGTTTCAAGATATAAATAGCCAAGAGGAGCAAAACTTGCTTGATAAACTTGAACCAGTCTGGGAGGTGTTAAAAAAATTTATGGAAAACTGCCAATGTAATTATGTAATTAGTTATGTCATGCACAGTTATAGTAGGAAATTATTGTGTTTTCTTGGTGTTTTCACTACATCTTACCACTTCTGTAAAATAAAACATAGCTTTATAAACATTCTGTTACCATTAGAACAAATTTTAATAATTCTAGATTTAATTTTTGAACAAAAGGTATGAAGAAATTAGCTTAATGCAGTTGTATGATGTCTATGAGTATTTATTTATGTTACTGTAATATTACAACTGTGACAAATATATCGTATGTGAAGCTCCATTTGTCTTTATCATGATCATGTGACCTCTGACATTCGAACATTCTATTTTGTACATCACTCCATTCAAACACAGAATTAAGATCTGTCTAAATGAACACACTGAGTTAATTTTGTTAAGAAGGTAGCCATGTTGACTCAGTTAATGTAACTTTACAGCTTTTCATACTGTCTAACACGTGTATCATACCTGAAAAAACTATTAAACAAAGAATAAAATGTCTTATTCTTGAAAGAACAGCATCAGATTGTATCAAATCATGCTTTTTTATTAATTCATGAATTTTTTTAAGAAATGTAGACATTTATGTTTAAAGTTTATTTATATTATTTAGTACCTGAAGCTCAGAACTTTGAAGTGCTCCTCTCTCCTCGCTAGTCTAACAGGGAGCGTGAGGTACTGAAATGCTCTGTCACTGGCTTCTTAGAATTGTACTTTTAGCTTTATTATTATATGTAGAAACTGTTTGATGAGACTGGAGCTTCTAGATCCTAATGGCCTACACTTGAACCACAGTGGTAAGTATAAATTAGGACATTTGTTTAGAAATGTTATAGGGAGGTACTCGTACATTGAGGGAAACTAGGCGGACTAGGGAGTGGTGATAAGAGTATGGGGATCTGGAAGTCTATTAAGGATGATATCAAATGTTAGTGTTGAACTGTAGAAGCATTGTAAAGAAAGAAATAATATTCATCATCATCCTTTCAGGTATTAATCCTATAGAAGAACTGTTACGGTCTATACAAAAGATTTGCATTTTCACGCCATCTCTTCCTGGGGCATCCCAGAGATCTCTTCCCACCGGGGCAGTAGTTTATGACTGCTTTGGGGATCCTGCTTCTGTCCATCCTATTTATGAAGGTTATGCCGAAAGTTTTAGCAGCGCGTAAACCGTAATTCTGAGGACAACGGGATTATTTTCATTTGAGAGAGCGATGTTTTTTGACCTTGGAACATAAGCGCAACCCCTCCTAGTGGTAGTTCCTCCACAGCGAGGGAAGAAAGCACGGGCAGTGCTGAGTCAGACATGGTGCAAGATGGATCTGTCACGCTGCGATTTTTGAGCAATGAATTTTTATGATTGTAAAAAGAAATTAAGTGCCGAAGAATGCCATTCTTCTTTGCTGAGCACTTTTGGTGAGGCTGCCGCTTCTAGAGCCACAGTTGGAAATTGGTTTCGCAAATTTTCAAGGGGTCGGCGGTCAATTGAAGATGAACCTTGTCCCGGTCGCCCAGCAACAGCTGTGACTCAAGAAAACATTGATGCTGCAAGGGAAATGATCAAAGCAGATCCACATCTTATATCTTGTGACATTGAAGGGGCCTTAAATGTTGGGTCAAGAGCAGCGCAGACCATCGTTCATGATTATTTAGGCCTTACCAAGAGATGTGCCCATTGGTTGTCACATTCCCTGACAGAAAGCCAAAAGGAGGAGAGAGTGGACTGGTGTCATTTCAATGGCGGGCAGTCCGAAGACACCTACAATATAGTCACAGGTGATGAAACAGGGGTCTACCATTATGACCCTGAAACAAAGAGACAATCTTCCGTGTGATGCTTTCCAGGGGAGGAACCACCCACAAAAGTTTGACGAAGTCGGAGCTCCGGAAAGAAGATGGTGACAACTTTTTTTTTTACAAAAATGGGGGATCTCACCTCTGTGACCTTGGACACACATCATACAGTCAATGCTGAATGGTATGCAAATGACTGTCTTACAAGTTATAATTCTCATGTTAGGTTCATATTGAAATGTATGTAAATACAAAGTATGTTACAAGTGTTATTATTTTGTTTATATCCACCTATTCAATACAAAGAGATCTTTTCTTAGAAATGAATATTATTATAAAATGTTAAGGGACATGTTTCACCCATATTAAGGGCATCATCATCGTCCTCGCCACTTGGAGGTCACAGCACCCAAAGTCTGCTGCATCACAATGCATCTGCACACAGGGCTGCCAGAACAATGGACTTTTTGGAAAGAGAAAAAGTGCGAGAGTTACCTCATCCCCCCTATTCACCTGACCTGGCCCCATGTGACTTCTTTCTGTTCCCTAAGACCAAGGAAAAAGTACGTGGGCAGCGGTTTTCGTCAGATGAAGAGCCACTGCAGCATACGAGAGTGCACTAAGTGACATCCCAAAGGAAGCTTGGACTGAAACGTTTTCTAAGTGGTTTCAGAGAATGGAAAAATGTATACATGCTAATGGAGAGTATTTTGAAAAGTTGTAATTGTTGTTTTGCCCAAAAAATTTTTTCTCACACTCTGCTAAAATCTTTCGGCATAGCCCTCGTAGGTGTTCTAGCCAATTTCTCTGGTATTCATAGATGTATTCCAATATAGGTCTGCTTTTAAGGTCATTCATTTCTTTTGGTATTTGCAGATGATGTGGTGATTTAGGAAAAGTGAGAAAAGGAAGTACAAAGGAGACTGGACATTTGGAATGAAAATATGAAGGAGTTTGGAATGGTAATTAGTAAAACAAAAACTGTAGTCATGCACTGTGGAAAAGAGAAGCCAAGTGAACAAGTTAATGTAACTTTACAGCTGTCGAACACTAATTATAACACCTGTAACATACCTGAAAAAACTATTAAACAAAGAATAACATGTTTTATTCTTGTAAGAACAGCATCAGATTGTATCAAATCATGCTTTTCTAATTAAATCATTTAATAGATATATATGTTCAACAGACAAGTAATATTGTGGATGCAGAAATGCTCTCATGGAGCTGTTTATTGCAGAGACAGTATAGGAATGATAGGAAGGGGAATATTCATTCTGGTGACAGAAGAATCTGTTAGCTGTGAAAATGTTAAGGATGAGAAACATGAAATTTTAGGTATAAGGCTCAACTGTAAAGATACTAGGCAACTTAATGTTTTTTGGGTATACAGACCTGGAAAGGGTGGTGCAGGTGCTGATGCAGAATTATTTTATAAGATAATCAGCAAAATGAGAAAAGACATGGAGAGGAACATGATTGTAGTGGGTGATCTCAATTTACAAATTGTCAATTGGGAAGGTAATGCGAACAATAGAAAGCATGACCAACAATTGGTGGATAAGTTAAACTGGACATCTGAATCAGAAAGTGATGGAACAATATTATGAATGTGTGCTGGTAAAACCGGATGAGTTCTATAGAAAAAATTAAGTAACAGATGGTATAACTGGTCACAAAACTGTTTTCTTTGTAATTAACACCAGAACTGCTGGTGGGGTCATTTTGACCGCTACTGAAATTATTATATTTTCATTCTCGGTACACACAGTCACTAATTATTATCATTTTGCCTCTGTTTCTGTACATTAGTTTATGTGTTTCAATACTGATCCATCAATAAAAAGACAGCACACACTCATTACACTGTCGTCAGAAACATGCTGCTTTGAATATGGAATAGGTCCTGGATTTCCTTTCGAGATGGTATGGCAAGCAAACCTAGAAAAAGTCTGCTCTGTGATGCCATCAGTACCTAATGACGCATTATCTTGCCATGAGAGGATTTTACATTGGTTCTCGTGTCCCCTATGGTACCATGATTTATGGGTTACTGTTTCTACGGCTGTAATAGAAAAATTGAAAACTAGTCAGTACTGAGCCAATGTGAGGCATCATTATTATTTGAATACGCAATTACTCAAGGAATTTAACCACAGTTGTTATGCTGAGAGTTGTAATACTAATATCAACTTACCTTCAGCCTGAACTGTCCGGTTTTCAGAGTGATCTGAATCACTGCATTCCAAGTGATCACTTCAGCTTCTTAGGTCCTTTATATCTGGACCACACTCTACATCAGACATATCTTCAGGAATGCCATGCAATATACTCAACAACTGGAGGTCTAAGAGACATGTTTACTGTACTGTGACAACGCTACCGGAGACGCAGCGGAAATAATGCTCGTACAGCTCATAATATATTTGAGTTCCATTGTGCTGTTTTTGAACATTACTATTGTCGATGGAATAATTATGAGCAGATGAGAGCAATGAGAGACATGTATTATAATACATTTTATCATGTTCATTAACACAGCAGTCAAAATGACCACTCCGGTGGTATTAAGTATACTTGTTACTAACACTCCATCCAATGATGCAAAATTAATTACATATATTTAATATGAATGATCCTGACCACTAGTCAGGAAAAGTCACTGTAGCTCAATACCCTACAATAAAAACTCTAGTCAGAATAGAGTTTGGAAAATGTGAAGCGGTCATTTTGACTGCTCTGGCAGTTCTAGTGTAAAAAATAAATGCAATATAAAGGAAGGCTCTAAACAAACAACTATTAGGCACTACTACCATATATGCTTGATAAGATATACATGAAGGAGATTTTGAAAAGTACTTATGAGTGTAAAATGGTAAATAAAAATGTAAACAGCCTGTGGGATGGGTCTGAAACAATTTTTGAGGAATCTGAAAACATGTAGGTACTGGACCTTTAAAGATGGTAAGGAATAGTAAAGATCTACTATATTATAATAGAGAAGTAAAGAAATTAAGAAGGAGATGCAGGTTGGAAAGAACTGAGTGGGAATAATGAGAACTTGAAGGAACTTAATATGATACTGAATCTAGCAAAAAGTCATCTAAGGATAACATGATGGAAGGATAACTGGCCGTCATGAATTTTAGTGAAAAATTGAAGGTTATGCATGAACTTAAACGCATGAACGAGCTTTACCGAATGAGTGGTGAGCTGCTAAAATAGCCCCTGTGTAGGCCTATAAAGGAAATGCTGATAATTACAGGCCAGTCAGTTTGCACATAACTTTTGGGAGAGCATTATTTGCGATTATATTAAACATGTTTGAAAAATGGCTAACTGGTTTGCCAGAAGAGTGTTTGGATAAAAGTTATTCCATTGAATCTCAACTTTTAGGATTCCAGCAAGATGTAGGACATGTTTTACATTCAGGAGATCAAATGGACTGTATTGAAATTGATCTTCCTAAGGCATTTGAGTGAGTTACTACCGGCAAAAAAAGTGCAACTGGACTAAACACAACCGTGACTGAATAGGTTGCTATATTTCTACAAAACGGAACTCAGCATTATCTGATCCTGTAATCATTAAGAGGGGAATTCCTCACTCTGTACAATATAACACCATCTGCAAAAAGATCAAATGAAAAGGATGGGAAAACAGTTGAGATTAGTAAGATTTGTGGGGATATATTAAAACCATTTTTCATTTGATTTCTCCATTTACCTGAACCATCAACATGGCAAATTAGTCAAAGAGAGGTATAAGGGTTAGTATTATGTTGTCACTAAGCCACGTGACAAATAAACAAGTACCTCTAATTTAGTTCCATTTTCGAGAATCCTCCAAGTGCTGGATGTCATGGCAACGATGCCAACGCTCACATTTACACGTAAAGCAAACACGTTGAAAAAGCCAAGGTGAGCCATAAGAGTTACAATGTACCGGCGTTGTCTCCAAAACTTCCAGCATGGAGCATCCACATTGCTGTCCCCAGCTTCATCTCTGCAATGACAAAAAAATTTGAACCAGAACATTTGTTATGGTACTGTCTGTATGAATATCTATATATATAAAATAAGAGTTTTATGTGTACACTGGTCAGAATTTGAAAATAATAGCATGTCTGTATTGGTCGTGTCCACAGTCACAGGGGAATGCACTGTTTAATTTTCCGTCATTTGTGTCCATCCGTATGTATGTATGTATGTACATACATACAAGCATCACGAGAAAATGGCTGAGGATAATTTAATGGAAATCAGTAAGTAAAGTCAACGAATGATGCACTACAATCTAGGCTATACATAATTTTATTCACACTGAGTGAAATGGTAGTTTAGGGGAAGGCCTAACATTTAATTCTCAAATATCTATGTTATTAGTGGTCCTATCGGTAAATACTACATTGTTAAAGATGTACAGAATTAAATTTACGATCATTTATGCCGTATACATTTTTACCATACCGGCTATAACTGAGAAATTCCTGAATTTTGATTTTTATTGCTACGTCCATATCAATGCCGAGCCACGAGAAAATGGATGAACACAATTTAACAGAAATCGGTACGTTACGTTGGGGAATAAGGCACTACAGTCTAGGCTATAAATTTTTTTATACATGCTGCATGAAATGACAGTTTAGGGGAATTCCTCAAGGCAGTATTATCAGACCTTTATTTTTTATATACATATATATAAATGATATGAGTAAAGGAGTGGAATCAGATGTAAGGCTTTTTGTGGATGATGTTATTCTCTATAGAGTAATAAATAAGTTACATGATTTGAGCAACTGCAACGTAACCTCGAAAATGTTGTGAGATGGACAGCAGGCAATGGTATGTTGATAAACGGGAGGGTACAGATCTCTGCACATGGTTATGAGGGTGTTTAGGGGTTGTAGTAAGGATGTAAAGGAGAGTGCATATAAGTCTTTGGTAAGACCCCCAACTAGAGTATGGTTCCAGTGTATGGGACCCTCACCAGGATTACCTGATTCAAGAACTGAAAAAATTCAAAGAAAAGCAGCTCGATTCGTTCTGGGTGATTTCTGACAAAAGAGTAGCGTGATGTAGATGTTGATTCCCATAGGGAATCAGAAATAATTGTTCCAAATGAGTAAATTTATAATACCAATATAAATGGTCCGTTATTGGACATTATAAATTTTCCAGCTAAATAGGATCTTGTAGATTCTTTAGAACAGTTGACGTAAAAAACAATTGTTTACATACTTCAATTATATTAAATTATATTAAATTGTATTATATACATTTTGCAACCGAAACAATTACAGGCTTGATCATTAAGCTATTCACTGAGTTTCGTCGGCATTTGAAAGCACAGTGCTGGACATTGACTATGTTGTGCTGATCTTCAGGAGCTAGCATCTTGCTTAAAGCGACTCGTCTTCGACTTCTACACAATTTTGGGACTTCATATTTATTAAATCGTGTTGTGACTTCATGCCTGATAGTATATGCAGGCTGGCTCAATTAACTGTTCATCTCTTCTCATAAACATTTTGAGGCACAGTGCCGAACATTGCGTGTGTTGTGCTACTCTTCAGAGGATTGCGCCTTACTTCATATAAGTGACTGACCTTCAACTTCTTCTAGATTTTATGATTTAAAATCGTGCAGTCCTAATCCCTATTATCTTATATTGCTCCTCTTCAACTGCTTTTGTGAAAGACTCATCATTTAATTTCTTGTTCTCCTATGCATTGTTTTTGTATTTTTATTTGGCTGACGATGACCCAGATTGGTGGTCGAAACTAGTACCGCTTCCGCTCATAATCAAATAAGAATGTAACACTACATTTCTTATTTACTTGTATTGAATAGGTTGAACCACGTTATTCGTTATTTCAATTTAATTGACTCCCGTAGGCTACACCCAGTCACTGTGCCAGGGGAGTTAACCAATTATAGTCAAAATTCCTGACCCTGCCGGGACCCCTGTGACCAAAGGCCAGCACGCTAACCACCTAGCCATGGAGCCAGACAAGGGACACCACGATCATCAATCATGGATGCTAAACTTCAACTTCACTTTAAGGGGCGATGATGGTCAGTTCATAGTTCTAACTGAAGGTTACTCATGATGAACTGGATGGAGTTATGCATCAATAGATTAAGCACCATTTGACAAAAATTGAGATTTTAGCACTATCTTAGAGGAAAGCTTGAACTACATATAATATATTCCCCACTCTCTTACAAGAGGGCATTAGTTGTCAGTAAACTGAAAACCTAAGCGACAAAACAGAAATCAGTTAAACTGTAAATTGCATCATTAGACTATGCGACGTTCCATTTTGCATCATTAGACCAAGCGCCCCATTCCTCACATTGCATCATGGATGACAGTGAGGAAGCCCGGGTTTTTGATAGTGCTAAGTTATTGACATGGTGATACATTGAGTGGTTTATCAAGTGACGAAGTTCGGCGATGTATCAAGTACTTCCAAAAGTAAGGAGAAGGACAATGCTACTAATGTAGCTTTCTTAAATGGTTACGTTGGAGAATTGTTCTAGAAGAACTTTCTAAGGTTAGTATCAAAATGAGACTGTTGTACGGTATCTAATACGGAAGTCTGCAATGTAAGTATTATTTCTGTATCGATATATTTATTTGAAGAACCTGTGAAGGCTTCACTGTAACAGTGTTTTAACATGTAATGCTAGGTAATATGCGCCAAATCAGTGAATTCCAGATCAGAATAATGAATGCAGTGACTTTGCAGATATTTAGCGTGCCCTCAAATTTCATCAGTGTATATACATTGCAGAAGACTTTGTCAATGTAATGAGAAACTGCAGGCGGAAAAACCCCATTGTCGTTCGGCAGATGGAAGACACGTTTTTCAGTTCAGCAGAACTTGAAAAACTGATCATGAATTGGAAAACAGATGCTCACTGTTGCAAGATAAACTGGCAAAAACTAAAAGCAATCCAGTTCTTGAAATCAGCCATTCAGTATGTACATCAAAACTAAATTTGATGGTGAATATATGCTAGTAAATCTAAATACATCAAGACTGGGACGACCACGGGAAACTAGAGCTCCCCTTAATCAGGCATTAATACTTTTGTGGCCAAATGGAAAACCTATCTCTGAAGCCAAACTTGGAGACCTTAAGTGCATCTAATACTTGCAGATGCCAAACAATTTTAGCAAAAACTTTCAAGGAGATTCGGACATCGTGGATGGCATAGGTTGATTTAATAGAGATCCTGATTTTGAGACTGAATGAACTGAGAGTAACAGTCTTTTACCTGCCCAGTGTTTTGTGTGAATTTATGGGAGCAAATATTTTAATCACATTTTCTGTTCCTATTCTGTTCGACTGAGATAAGTGATTAAAATTCTACACTTTCTTTCAGAATTCCTTTATTTTTCTTGGAATGAGGTAATCATAACCACATATACCAGGCTCCATATCCTTTACTTAGTTTAAGGTACTGCCATTCCGATGATGATGATAATGATGATGCTTGTTTAAAAGGGCCTAACATCTAGGTCAACGTCCCCTAATGGTATGAGAGACTGCCATTCTACTTAGCAACTAAAGTGTGTCTGAAGCAGAACAAAACTTATCCACAGGCTTTAAAATATCATGTCAGTACTGTACTCTCAGAACATAATAGGCCTATCATGAAGGAAAATCCATAAAGAAATATGCATTGCACGGTATAGACTACAATGGCTCACTTCTTACCATTTGTATTTGACTCAGATCAGTTGACATCCATCAAATCAATAAGTGGTTATAGCAATGACTTTAGGGAATAGCTCCCCTTCTAGAGTTTCTCCATCTAAAACTTGAATAATGTGCCGGAGTTGTGGCGTGGCTCACAATGGTTCAAGCACTTAGCGCAATAGGAGATTCAGGTTTTAATTACAACTGCAGTCACATATTTTTTGAAGTTCTACTCAATAGATACTCAGAAGTAAAGGGTTATTATTGTGATGCATTATTCACACGTGAGAAATTACACCAGTAGACAAAGCGCTATTTCTTCAAGAAAATCTATGAACTGTAAGTATAAAAATGTTGAAATTTGGTGAGAAGGTACAATCTGTTATCCTACAACACCAGGAATACCATGTTTAACAAAATTATGTTTTCTCAAATTTACACATAAACCTAAAGTTAAACGCGAATATCTCGAAACCAACTCTTGACGCTTCGTCTAATGATGCATAACAGCATCCAATTAAGGGTCCATGTACCTCGTTCTACATTATCATCAGTTAGTGGACAGCCTTAATTTAAGAGAATTTCTAGAAATTGGTTTTGTGATATTTGGGCATTCCAGCAATTGGAAACTTATCCTGTAGTTGTTAATGGAACTGAAGAGAAATTGTTCTGGGTTGTTGTTGTTGGCTTGAAGTTAAATATGAAGTGGTTTCTATTCGATAATAGCCCTTCAGATGATACAGATGTTATTCCCATAGGGAATTTGGGCATTTCTTTATGAAGGCATAATATCACACCCAGAAATCATCCAGCTGTCACAAAATATAAGGTCATTTACCTTGATTTTTGTCATGGTGGCTTTTGATGATTAGTTTTCTTTGATTTTCTTTGTTTATATCTGAACAAATCTAGTTAATTCATCCACATCTTTTATTGATAGTAGTTAGCTTCTCTTGATACCCAGCAAGTGATGAAGAGCCATCAATGTTCCCTGAGACAGAAGAATCTACAATACATGCTCAAAACCTAGAACAGGTAATTTACCAATTAACATTCTGACTAAAGAGTTCAATACAATTTATTATATACTATTTTTAACCTTTATTTTCCCATAAATGTTCCAAATGTTGTTTCTTGTAAAAGTCATTCTTTGGTCTAATAACATTAGAACTAATAATTATAAAAAAAAATTCACAAAATTACTTCCATATACATATTTATATATGTTTACAAGTTGCTTTACGTTGCACTGACACAGATAGGTCTTATGACGATGGTGGGATAAGAATGGGCTAGGAGTGGAAAGGAAGCGGCCATGGCCTTAATTAAGGTACAGCCCAGCATTTACCTTGTGTGAAAATGGGAATACCAACAAAAAAGCCATCTCCAAGACTGCTGAGAGTGGGGTCCAACCCACTATCTTCCAAATACTGGATTCTGGCCACACTTAAGTAACTGCAGCTATCGAGCTTGGTACTTATAGTAGGCAAACGTTTTCTTGAGCCCTAGTTCCCAATCAGCACTATGGAGCTCAGTGCTCAAGAAAAGGATCACCTACTATACATATTACTACAAGTGTAAAATTTTATAAATTTGAATTTCTGAAAAAAGGAAAAAATCCAGTCCTGTGCATACAGTATTGAACATGACATAATCAGCTGAAAGCTCATTTCAAACTTTTCATGTAAGAGAGATCATAATATGAAGATAAAATTGGAATTCAAGAGGACAAATAGGAGCAAATATTTATTTGTAGGAAGAGGAATTAGGGATAGCTATAATTTATCTCAGGAAATGTTTAATTTCCAAGTTCTTAAGAAAAGTCTCGGTAAACAATTGTGAGGGTATCTGCCACATGGGTGACAGTAATGATGATTGATTGATTGATTTATTGATTGATTGATTGATTGATTGATTGATTGACTGATTGATTTTATATCTCTGAAATACATACATATGCTTCAGTATACTATGGAAATGATATTGAAGAAGAGTAATTGGTCTTATCTACTGTATTTCTTTTAAATTACAAGAATATTTTTCTACCACCACAAGGTAAATATATTTACCAAAGAATGGGACAACTCTTTCAAAAACCTATAAAAGGTAGGACTGAAGTTTTTCAAACACAGTCTGAATAATGTTCAGCAAATTTCTTTAAATATTAATGATATTAACATTTTCATTCCCAAGTCCTTTTCAGTCTTATGTATGTCCATACCAGACTTTTATGAATGTTTTGACAGTAGTTGAAATAATACCAATATAGTTGGTCCACTGTACTAGCCTTACTAGCTGTGTACAAATTGGGGTTTGAGACCAAGAGTGAAGTTCAGCAAGGAAGTGCACTGTCCCCACTACTGTTCATCACTGTTATGGACAATATAATGAACAACATCAAGGAAAAGTTAGGTGAACTGAATGCAGTGGCCTTTGCTGATGATATCATGATTTGGGGTGAAAAAGAAGAGGAAGTACAGACCAGACTCAATGTATGGAAATCCCATTTCCAGGAATATAACCTCAACATCAGCGCGACCAAGACAGAGGTGATGGCAGTAACAGAGAAGGGCGTCTAGCAAGTTTAAAACTGGGAGACCACCAGCTAGAGTGTGTGTGGATAGTTTTTCTTGCCTTGGAAGTGATAATTTGGCCAGAAAGGAAATTAAAAAGAGATTGCAAAAGGGATCAGAATTCTACCAAGTAAGAACATTTTTATGGGATGACATGATTCCAAAGCCGACCAAACTGATGATGTTTAACAGCTATTTCATACCAATATTGACCTATGGTATTGAAGCGTGCACCGTCACAAAAAGACCAGTAGGAAGACCGAAAACCCGATGGATGGACATGATCAAGGTTGATCTAGTTGCCAGGGGATGGACAGTGGATGACATCTCTCCATGACAAGTTGTATATGGACAGGAAGAAGTGGAAGAGGCTCATTAACAGTACCCGGGAAACTGGAACTGTACAATAATGATGATGATGATGATGAGAGTTGGTCCATTATTGTACATTATAAATTTTCCTGCTAACTCATTCCTAGTTGCCAGCGTTTCACCCCAGTGTGCTAAGTTGGGCTCCTCATCTGGTAAGCAGCACATCTACTAACACACATGGCATACTGTGGAGGCCACTGTATAGGCTACTTGGAGCCACCGGCAGTGTCAATGTATCATGAGAGACTTTGACAAATTTTTTGCTAGTGGCTTTACGTTGCACCGACACAGATAGGTCTTATGGAGACAATGGGATAGGAAAGGGCTGGGAGTTGGAAGTGGCCATGGCCTTAATTAAGGTACAGCCCCAGCGTTTGCCTGGTGTGAAAATGGGAAACCATGGAAAACCATCTTCAGAGCTGCCGACAGTGGGATTCGAACCCACTATCTCCTGGATGCAAGCTTACATGATATAGATGTTGATTCCCATAGGGAACTTAAAATATTTGGGAGGTGTGCTAAGTCCCAACTGACGAGCCCAACTTAGCACATGAGGGCAAAATGCAGGCAACCAAGAACGAGTTAGCTGGAAAATTTATAATGTCCAATAATGGACCATTATATTGGTATCATAAATTTACTCATTCAGGACAAATATTTTAAGTTCCCTATGGGAATCAACATCTATATCATCTGATGGCCAAGCAGGCATCAATTTTTGGAAATGAGACATAGCTCTCATAGTGCATTGGCACTGCTGGTGGCTTCAAGTAGCCTATGCAGTGGCCTTCACGGCAATCCAAGTCAGTACTCAGCTGTCTAGTCCAGTGGTCAAGATGGCAAGTAATACGGGAACTAACAAGAAGCTAGAAAATGAAAATAAGCAGGAGGGAGCCAAGAAAGAACCAGGCGCTGTCGCTGCAGGATATGATCCAACGAGGTGTGAAACTCCGCCACCAGGGGCTTCATCAGACGTCATGAATACTAAGACGAAGTTGAGCCAGCCAGCCAAAGATGTCGCTTCAAGCGCAACGGATTCAGAAGGAACCATGAACAGATACGGATCAACTACTCCAGAGGTCGCCAAACGCACTCCAACCGGAGCGAGGAAGAAGTGCGGAAGAAGAACACCAGATGCCACCACCCGTAACCGTGAAAGTTTCGACTCCACAATAAGAGTTTCTTTACAAAAAACAATATAAATATGAGTCTCCACCTTATCAATACAAAATTAATTTACATTAAGCTGGTAAATATAGTCAAGACTAGTTTCGACCCCTAGGGGGTCATCTTCAGTTGACATGCATTAAAAATGTATTTTTTACAAAAACATCACATGTAGTGGTAAAAGCTTAAATTAATTTAAACCGATCATAAATGTTGGTATGTCTGGTACATTTGGGCTATTGTATGTGTCAATTTTGAGTTTTTAGCACACAGTGTGAAGGTAGTTGATTAACTAGTGTGCATCATCCATGAAGTCACATGTTATTTTTTATGCTACTACCATCCAATTTTTTTGGGTTATACAATGTGGAATATACATACATTTGTGCAAATCAACAGTGGCAAGTTTAACAATATACATTTAAAGTTGGTTCATAAATTACACAAATTGGCTATTGATTAGTCATATGAAAATGTAGGACATTGGTTTGAACACTTTTGACTGAAATATCAATGTAACACCTTACTGGCATATATCTTAGATGCTAAAATCAGTTTATAAAGCCTGTTATTCTTGATTGAGTCTTGGAATAGGGTTAAATTTTTTTTAAATAAAAACTATTTGCTTAATATAGGCATTAAATAATGCTGTTAAAATGGACATATAACTAAAACAGTGGTATATGTATGCCATATATGCCTGGTTAAAAACACATTACATTAATGTTATTGATATGTGGTGCTACATGTACATTGTTTTGGAATAAATAGGGTTGACGAATTTTTCACAACAGTCTTAGATATAGTGTTCCGATAAAATGGGTCCGTAAAAATATTTATATGTAAAAAACGGTTAGGTAAGTATTTGAATAATCCGCTTGCAGATCAGGTAATACTTAGTTATATATCTGGAGATATTTTAGGCAGCTACTAATGTTGGAGTTATTAGAAATCTTGAATATATTAATGGAGCATGTTTTCCCATCCGTATGTCGTGATGTTTTAAGTTGGTGACATGTTGAAATTATGCGTCTTGATGCACGTTGATTTTATCATGGAAGCGTATATGTTGTAAAAACAAGGTACAGTATCTGGAAATAGAAATAATAAGTGTGATAATGGTGTGGTATGAAAGTGTAATAGTAAATTGTATGTCGTTTTACTTACGTAAGGTGTTGGAACGGTGCATTCTTTGTAGCTGCCTGTTGAGATCTGATACGTGTTGCTCTGAGATTGTAGTTAGCGGCGGTAGAGGGGAGGTTTGGGGGGATGGGTGGAGTGTTAGTAATGGGAGTGGGGTTGGAGGGGAGGAAGTCTTGGGGCGGTTGATTTGAACGTATAGATTTTTGTTTACTTATTCTTTTGATGTAGAAATCTTTTAATAAGGGAATTACTGCATGAAAAAGAATATTGTTTCTGTCTATACTTTCATTTAAGTTGGAGTTCGGATTGACGTATTTGTCTAAATTTATGTAAAATTCTTCTATTATGCTGAGCAAGGGACTTTTTGGATTCATATTGAGGATTTGCATGTCGTTCTTAATGTCCGTAAAATTATGTTTTTGATCGTCAATGTGCTGACCCATAGCTGAGAAATGTCTGTGTTTGACGGCGTTGACATGTTCATTATATCGTATTAAAAAACTTCTACCAGTGAGCCCTACATAGCTGGCTTGGCAGTCGTTGCATTTGAGGCGATAGACTCCTGAGTGATTGTATTTATTTATGTTATTAACTGATTTGGAATTGTATAGTATGTTGGTGTTATTGCGTGCAGTTTTGTATGCTATTTTTAGGCCTTGTTTTTTGAAGATATTTGTTATGGGATGTATATGGTTATTTGTGTAAGTAAACAGTGCATATTCTTTTTTATTTTTGGTGATTCTGGTTAGCTTGGTTTTAGGTTGGTTTTTGACTTTGTTGATGATCCGGTTTATCATTTCTCTTTTATATCCATTTTGTTTTGCTATTTCGTGGATTGTGTTTAGTTCTTTATTTAGATTTTCCTTTGAAAGTGGAATGTTGTATGCTCTGTGAATCATACTATAGTATGCAGCTCTCTTATGAGCATGTGGGTGGGTGGAGTCTATCTTTATTGTATTTGGATGGATGAAAACCATAACGGTATAAGTAACATTTTGGTCATTCAGAGAAAAAGGCATTTAAACATCTTCAACACTCATATAAAGCATGCTATTTGTGGTTATACCACCCATCACTAGAGCGCAGAATATTACCGCTATCACTTGTATCTCTTTGCTGGTGAAAGGATACATCCTCCCGGAGTTACATTCTGCAGTTAACTCATTTTTTTTTAAATGTCACTTACACCATTATGGTTTTCATCCATTCATTTGATGTATGGGTAGGTTTTCTATATATGTTGTATGTTAGGTGGTTGTTATGTCTAGTTATGGATATATCTAAATAGTTTATGGTGTTGTTATATTCAGTGTCCATGGTAAATTTAATATGGGGATCTATTCTATTTAGTTGTTCTAAGATTATGTTTTCATTAGTATGTCTATTGTCCATGATTATAAATGCATCATCGACAAACCTGCACCAATAGATGATATTTTCTATTTTTTTAATTTCTTGGTGTTCTAAGTAATCCATATATATATCAGCTATTATGCCTGATATTGGTGATCCCATGGGTAATCCTTTCTGTTGATAGATAGTGTCATGGAACTTGAAATAATTGTTATTGATAGCGAATTGTAAAAGTTGTATAAATTCATCTATTTCCAATTTGCTTAGCTTACTGTGGTTATAAAGATTGGATTCTATGATAGTGATAGTTTTTTGTGTGGGTATATTAGGATACATGTTTGTTATATCATATGTTGCTAGCTTGTAGAAGTGTTCTATTCTTATATTCTTAGTAATATTGCAAAAATCTATTGAGTTTTTTATGGTTTTATTTGCTTGAAAGACATAATGTTTTTTGAGGAATTTTTGTATGTATTTGGATAATTTATAAATAGGGCTTGGCCTATAGTTTATTATGGGTCTCATAGGAATGTTGTCTTTATGGATTTTAGGGTAAGCTTTAGCTGTAGGTATCCCTGGATTCATGGTGATTAATTTTGTAGTTTCCTGTTCATTCAAGAGAAAATTGATGTTTTTTAGGAGAGTTTTTAAGTTTTTTTGGATACTGTTAGTAGGATCTTTAGTCTTAATTTGAAAAGTTTCATCTTGAAAGCAGGTTTTTGTTTTTGTTATATATTCCTCTTTATCCATAATGACTGTAGTGTTTCCTTTATCTGCCTTTGTTACTATTAGGTTATTTTGCTGGATTTTATTTTTGAGTACCTTAATTTGTGTTTGGTTTGTGATATCTTGATTCTGAGGTTTTTGAGTGATCTTATCAATATATTGTGGTAGTATTTTTTTAATTTCATATCTAATTTCATTTTGTTTTTCTTGGGGTATTTTGTTTAGAGCATCTTCTGTTTCAGTAATAATAGTGGCAATATTTTCAAAAACTGAATTGTTTTTCCAGTTATGTTTTGGTCCCTTGCTCAGTATAGTTGTTTCTTTTTCATTGAATATTGTGTTAGTTAGGTTTTGGAGTGGGGGATGGAAAATATGTTGGTTGTTGTCAGTAGAAACAGTAGTACGTTGTCTATACTGTGTATGATTGGTTTGGTTTAGTGATGCCTTAAGTGCGTTGAGTTTCTTGTTCAGGGTATTCTGCTTCTGTATGGCTATATTTTCAATCTTTTCGTTGGTTATTTGTTGGAAGTTGTTCCAGTATGTGTATGGTAGTTCATGTGAGGCTTTAAGGTGTGCTTCATACATTTGTATGTTGAGGTGTTGTTTCTTTCTATACATGAATTTAATTTCTTCCTTAAGCCATATTCGGTTTGTTTTGTTTTGTGTATTTTGGGTTTGATAGGTGCTTCTATGTTTATTATTATATTTCCTAAGAAATTTAGGAGTTAGATTATTTTGTAGACATTGTTTTAAGAAAGTGATGTTTTTGACAATATTTGTGATCTTAATTTTCAGATTTTGGTATCTGTGTGCCATTTTTCTTGCCTGGTTGGCTTTTCTACTGTTGTTTATAAGTTTCATTTCCATATTGATAGATATTACTTTACAAAAAACAATATAAATATGAGTCTCCACCTTATCAATACAAAATTAATTTACATTAAGCTGGTAAATATAGTCAAGACTAGTTTCGACCCCTAGGGGGTCATCTTCAGTTGACATGCATTAAAAATGTATTTTTTACAAAAACATCACATGTAGTGGTAAAAGCTTAAATTAATTTGAACCGATCATAAATGTTGGTATGTCTGGTACATTTGGGCTATTGTATGTGTCAATTTTGAGTTTTTAGCACACAGTGTGAAGGTAGTTGATTAACTAGTGTGCATCATCCATGAAGTCACATGTTATTTTTTATGCTACTACCATCCAATTTTTTTGGGTTATACAATGTGGAATATACATACATTTGTGCAAATCAACAGTGGCAAAACTTATAAACAACAGTCCACAATAAGAGATCGCTCTGTATCTCCAGCCTCATCTATGGAAGACGAAACTATTTGAATGCCAAGGAGGAAGATCAACAGGGACTCACCAAGCCCAGAGGATAGAAAACGCAGAGCTATTCAACGAGAGCCAAATGAATCAACAGGGAGTAACCCCGTTCTCCAATGCAGAAAACCCATCACCAAGTAGCATGTCGCCACTTAACATCAATACAACAGACATTACGGCTCCATTTCACTACCAGCTGAAAACCGCTCACCAGGCTTTATGCCTCTATCTACTCTGAGCTACGCAGAAGCTGCCCGGAACCCGGCAATGCCAAATCAAGTAAGACTTCGGAGCCGAACTGCTACAGGTACAGGAGTACCAACTCATCTATATATATAAAATAAGAGTTTTGTCTGTACATTGCTCAGAATTTGAAAAGAATGGTATTTCTGTATCGATCATGTCCACAGTAACAAGAAAATGCAGGTTTTACTTTTCCGTAATTTCTGTCTGTCTGTCTGTATGTATATACACGCATCACGAGGAAACAGCTGAAGAGAATTTAATAAAAATCGGTATGTAAAGTCAGGGGGTGAGCCGCTACAATCTAGGCTATAAATCATTTTATTCACACTGAGTAAAATGGTAGTTTATGGGAAGGCCTAAAATTCAATTCTCAAATATTTATATTATTGGTGGTCATATCGATAAATACTACATAACTAAAGTGATATAGAATTAAATTTCTAATCATTTACATCTTATGCATTTTTACCGTACCGGCTATGATAACACAGATATTCATGAATTTGGATTTTTGTTGCTAGGTCCATATCAATGCCGAGCCCCGACAAAATGGGTAAACAGAATTTAATGAAAATCGGTATATAGAGTCGGGTAATAAGAAACTACAGTTTAAGCTATAAATAATGTTATTCACCCTGGGTGAAATGGTAGTTTAGGGGAAGGCACCTAAAATTTAATAAATACCTATGTTCTTCATCCTATGGAAGAGTACTACATAACAAAAGTTATAGGGAATACAATTTCCGATCATTTATGTTTTATTCAGTTTTACCGTACCGACTATGATAAGAGTGGTATTTCAGAACCCGAAGACAATTAATAATGTGAAGGCCTACAATATCGAAAGCGCGTAACGTTGATCAACAATAACATTACACTGGCCGTTGTTTGTTGTAATGTTCTTTGCCTCTTATGCTGACATTCAACTCCGGTAGATGGGATTACTTTCTTTTTTTGTTATTGGCTTTAAGCGCACCGACACTTCGTCGTCTTATGGCGACGGTGGGACAGGAAATAGCCAGGACTGGCAAGGAAGCGGCCGTGGCCTGACATGATCCACAACATTACGACACCGACAAACCAAGAAGAATTACACAACACAACACAACACAACACAACACAACACAACACAACACAACACAACACAACACAACACAACACAACACAACACAACACAACACAACACAACACAACACAACACAACACAACACAACACAACTACTACAATACTCACATGACCTATACAAAGCCTACCTTCGAACACGAGACCCCAACACTCTTCGGGAACACAGAACAACACTATGACACACACGCTCATTTATCAAAGCCATAAAGCGAAAAGCCTGGAATAAGACTTGTACTGAACTATCCAATACAACCAATGCACGTAAATACTAGACTAAATTGAAACAACTCACACAAACTAAAAAATCATTTCCACACTACCCGATAATACACAACAACACCGCACCAAACAATAAAGCTGATCCCTTTGCAGACCA
This sequence comes from Anabrus simplex, assembly GCF_040414725.1. Classification (NCBI taxonomy): domain Eukaryota; kingdom Metazoa; phylum Arthropoda; class Insecta; order Orthoptera; family Tettigoniidae; genus Anabrus; species Anabrus simplex. The sequence continues at coordinate 632,099 of NC_090265.1, forward strand.
CTACAGACAAGTTTTTTCACTTTCTGCTGACCCTAACTTTTACCATCCAGATCATGAAACAATAACTGAATACACAGACATTACTAAAGCACGACTACATACCACGTTCGAGCCCCTCCAACTATAGAACAACAACACCCTCTAAACACACCAATCACAGTACAAGACATACACAAGCTTTTAAAATACAAAAAGAACACTGCTCCTGGCCTTGACCAAATTACGTACAGACATATCAAAGAAGCACCACTCCGTTTTCTTCAAATACTATGCAATATATACAATACTAGCTGATGTACCCGTGCTTCGCTATGGGATTCTCAGAAAGACTGACTTTGTGGTCTTCCTAACTGAAGTCAGCATAGGTCATTACAATAACGCCAGTAGGAATGTAGCGATTAAAAGTAATGTTATCACATAAAATATTTGATCAAATGATAAACTACACATTTTCTCACTTTTAACGAACAGTACTACAGTGCTGATCTAACAGTCCAAAGTTCCAGAGCTGGAATGATCAGGCCGCAGACAGCCGTAAACACTCCTCTGCCAATATTCCATTAAATATGCACACTGCTCATTCCAGTCAGTGCCTCAGAGTAGGGATTGAATAGCTCGAATGCTATGATGAACCAGTGTGTCAATTGCCAGTAGTATCGGAATATTTATGAAACAGAGGAATGGCATGCTAAAGAAGAAAGTTACCTAACACCCCAGCTACTTCCCGCCAATATTTAAGCAGACTGTTACACTCGTACGACTGGGCGAGTTGCCATGCGGTTAGGGGCGCGCAGCTGTGAACTTGCATCCGGGAGATAGTGGATTCCAACCCCACCATCGGCAGCCCTGAAAATGTTATTCCGTGGATTCCTGTTTTCACACCTGGCAAATGCTGCAACTGTACCTTAATTAAGGCCAAGGCTGCTTCTTTCACACTCATAGCCCTTTCCTATCCCATCGTCGCCATAAGACCTAACTGTGTCGGTGCGACGTAAGGCAAATTTAAAAAAATACTCGGTACGCAGCAGTAATCCTATCTATCGGAGATGAATGACAACAGAAGACAAAGCACATCACAACAAACAATGGTCAATGTAATGTTATTGTTGTTCAATTTTGTGAGCTTTCTACATTGTAGGCCTTCACATTAAGTTTTCTTTCGACTCTGTGATATTAGGGCATCTTATGAAATTATTTATAGCGTAGACTGAAGTTCCTTATTCTCCGACTTTACATACCGATTTTCATTCAATCCCGTTTACCCATTTTCTTGTGATTCGGCGCTGATAAGGACTTAGTAACAAAAATCCAAATTCATGAATATCTCTGATCATACCCGGTATGGTAACAATGTATAAGACATAAATAATCAGAAATATAATACTACATAACTAAAATGTTATGTAGTCTTTATCAATACGACCACTAATAACATAATTATTTGGGAATTAAAATTTAGGCCTACCCCTAAACTACCATTTCATTCAGCGCGAATAACATTATTTATGGCCTAGATTATAGTGACTTATTCCCTGACTTTGCATACAGATTTTCATTACGATAGGACCACTAATAACATAAATATTTGAGAATTCCATTGTAGGCCTTCCTCTAAACTATAATTTTTCTCAGCATTAATACAATTATTTATGGCCTAGATTGTAGCAACTTATTCCTTGACTTCTCCTACCGATTTTCGTTAAGATAAGGCCACTAATAACTTAAATATTTGAGAATTAAATTTTAGGCCTTCCCCTAAGCTACCATTTCAGTCAGTGTGAATAAAATTATTCATGGCCTATATTGTAGCGACATATTACCCGACTTTGTATACCGATTTTCATTAAATTCTCTTCAGCCGTTTTCTCGTGATGCGTGTGCAGACAGACAGACAGACAGACAGACAGACAGACAGACAGACAGACAGACAGACAGACAGACAGACAGACAGACAGACAGACATTACAGAAGAGTAAAAAGTGCATTTCCTGTTTACTGGGGGCACGACTGATACAGAAATACCATCCTTTTTAAATTCTGAGCAATGTACAGACAAAACTCTTATTTTATATATATAGATTATAATCCAAACAGGTTACTTTCCACCCCCCTGGGGACATGCAAAAATCCTACTATTCATAAAGCCTAACAAACTACCTTCCCAGATAACTTCTTATCGTCCAATAAGCCTGTTACCAGTACTAAGTAAAATATTAGAAATCCTCCTAGCCCGTAGAATCTGTTCTTTCTTAAATTCTCACCAACTAATTCCACAATCACAAGCAGGTTTCCACCCACACCACTCTACACAAGATCACCTCTTCCATATCTCAGCTTCCTTTACAACATACCTCCCACCTAAGAAACAAGCCGCATTAATCAGTTTAGACGTAGAAAAAGCATTCAACAAAGTCTGGATCTCAGGACTCATTTTTAAATTGCGACATCTACCACTACCTTCCACAATCATCCGTTTCCTAGCTAACTTCCTCAACCAACATAATGCTCAAATAACCATCCACAACACCCTATCATATAAATTTCCCTTATTAGCTGGAGTCCCACAAGGCAGCACTCTGAGCCCCCTATTATACGTCCTATATTGTATTGACATTCCCCAACCCTCACCCCCACTCAAACTATATCAATTTGCGGATGGAACTAACAACCGCTCCCTCCAATCACGCATACAACCCTACCTCCAACAACTCGAACAATGGCTAAGTCTTTGGCAAATCAAAATTAACGTTAACAAAACCCAATTCATAGTTTTTAGAAACGGCAACCGTAGATACCGACCCACTAACAAAATTCACCTCACACTTAATAATCAACCGCTTACAGAAACCTCAACCCTGAAATACCTAGGTATCACGTTTCAAAATAATCTAAAATGGAATGTACATTGTAATAATATTTATAAAAAGGCATACAGCAGGTTCAACCTCTTACGCTGGTTGAAAGATCAAACCTGGGGACTAAAAGCCAACCAAATTATAAACACTTATAAAGTCTTTGTTCGACCTATCATTACCTATGCCTCCCTAACCAGGATTGTAGCCCATCCCATCCACTACTTAGACATACTAAAATTAGACCGACATGCCATTCGAATTGTGTACAGCCTCGGACCTAAAACTAGAATAGAAGCAATAAATGATTTATACACATTCCCTACCATCCGCTCCTACCTCCATTCTCTCAGATTGCAATACCTTAACACTGCTAATTCTCGCAACCTCCCACAACCTACTGAAGCCATCAACCTATCCCCGCTAGCTCAATCCATCCTAAACCAACAGCCAACACCCGCTACTACCTACCTATTCCCAACCCCAGCCACCGCCCGAAATTAACCATCGACTAAAAACTACAATAAACCACTGCAGATGACGCAAAAAAGGGGCGAAGGCCTCACAAATAACCCTTCCATTGGCAACACATAGTACTGACTGGAAGGCGACACCATCGCCATCACTTAAAGAACAAACACACCAATCAAAATAAACACCCAGCCACTCAATACACAAAAATGAATAAATTATATCCCTACACACAAACAACACACTACACTAATATAAAATGTAACATCAACACATAACACAACTATAGTCATTGTTAAATAATAAAACACCAAATATAAAAACTCAAAAACTGAAAATTAAATGATAATATTACGATGAATCTGATTGCATTATATGTCTCACACAATACAACACATTACACTCCTCAAAATGTTACAAATACACAAAACAAAAATTGAAAAATGTAAAATAGCATCAAGAAAGAACTCACAGTGCAAAGTGTAATAATATAAAGTCAAATGTGAAATTAATTAAGTGAAATTAATATATTAATAATGATCAATTCATCAAGAGCAAAAATTCTAAAAGAAGATAACATAATACAACATATAATGTAAATATTGTAAAAATTGTATCTCAAAAAGCTTCAATAAACAGGGGATAGCAAGGTAAAGACCGGGCAGGCGCGGTGCGGGACTCACACTGGGTGACGCCTTGTTGTGACAATCCACACGCCAGTAAAAACTTCAACCAACAACATAAAAACACGTGAACCATAGCACACCTTCAATGACAACTAGAACACCCAAAACCAACCAAATCACCGACCAAAGAGTCCCTAGTGGGACTGGTGGCCTGCTCCCAAACAGGGAGAATGAAATAATGATCAGCAGCAGCAGCAGCCTCCACGGTATGCACTAGCCTTGCATCTTGGGAGGTGTGCTAAGTCCCAACTGACAAGCCCAACTTAGCACACGAGGGCGAAACGCAGGCAACCAAGAATGAGTTAGGTGGAAAATTTTGATGCCCAATAATGGACTATTATATTGGTATTGCAAGCTCACAGCTGCGTGCCCCTGACCGCAAGGCCAACTCGCCCCGTGTCTCATCTTCATTCGGGACAAATATTTTAGGTTCCCTATGAGTTGAAATAAGCTAAAAATACCTCTATGTACATAGTTCTGGAGCGATAACATTAGGAATAGTTTTCTGTTGGCTCTTTTACAAGAACTTGGTAGTAGTGTGATAAATGTCTGTTTCACTGCCGCTTATCTTCACTATACTCATAAAAGTCAGGCTCATCATCATTCCCTAGAATTTATAAAATATAATCTTCCTTCATGATTTCCTTACACTTCTGCACCCCCAGCTCAGAAGACAGCTGTGAAAAAAAAAAAACAAAAGACACATAATTTTCGTCAAAATACGGTGAGGTGATTTGTGAATTGTCCATCGCCTGAACAGAGCACGTGATGAACAGCGTCAAGACTGAACTCGGAGTTATCCCGTGTTTGGGATAGCGGGAGACACTGCTTATTTTAGTTGTGCTTGGTCTGAGGATCATGGAGTTTTCTTTTTGGCTACCGAACGAGTTGGCTGTGTGGTTAGGAGCGCAAAGTTGTGAGCTTGCATTTGGGAAATAGTGGGTTCGAATTCCATTGTGGCAGCACTGAAGATGGTTTTTCATGGTTTACCATTTTTACACAAGGTAAATGCTGGGGATGTAGCTTAATTAAGGCCACGGCTGCTTCCTTCCCACACCTAGTCCTTTCCTATCCCATCGTTGACATAAGATCTATCTGTGTCGGTGCAACGTAAAGCCAATTGTTGTTGTTTTATGGCTAAATTCAAGATTTTACTAAGATACTTTGAAGGTAATCAATACCATGAACATCTATTTACATTAATGAATCATCTTTCCTCTTTTGAATGAGGTACTTTACCTTTAAATATAATATTAAGAACTTTCCAAAATAATTTTTGATAAAGATTTACTTTTCAAAAATAAAGGACTCTTGCTTGCATATAAAAATTGATGACACAGATGAGGAATAGATAAACTATGTCACAACATTTCAAGTACAGTGCCATTCCTAGCTTTTAATATGAGTAATGCTTTCTGGAATGGAATATTCAAAACACTCTGGACCGACATCACACACTTCATACATCGACCTGCTCTCTTTTCATACTCCAGGACCACTGTTCTTTTTTACTGCATTTGAAGAGAATTTACACACTCTAGTTGTCCTTTTCTTCCTTGCTGTGCTGGGTGTCCTGGATGGCAAAAGATGGTAGCAGCATTCACCTAAAAGACTGTTGGCAAGAGAAACTGGCATCTCTTTTATTAAGTTTATGCATTCCTGTATCCAATTTTAAATTATAATTTCCTGCTTCTGAATTACTCTCTTCCATTTCTGATCCACAATTGATCCAAAACTCAGCACTGTCGCAGCTAAACAACTTGCTGACAGCCATTTTACGCATAGAGTTGTACCTAACCACATTCCGATAGGTGCTGTGACCTAGTGTATTTTTTTGAAAAGTAATTTAAAACGTACTTCTACGCTACACATTGGCATACATTTAAGCTAAAAATCTGCTGTACTACACATAGTTAAATGCGGAAACGAACACTGCACGAGAATGTTGCTTGACTCTAGTGGTTTAGAGGGAAAAGTATTAAGAAAAAATAATTTGTTCTCCGCACAGTTCCTCTAATAATATTAAAGGTGCTACCAGTTATCAACCAATCAATCAATCAATCAATCAATCAATACTGATCTGCATTTAGGGCAGTCGCCCAGGTGGCAGATTCCCTATCTGTTGCTTTCCTAGCCTTTTCCGAAATGATTTCAAAGAAATTGGAAATTTATTGAACATCTCCCTTGGTAAGTTAATCCAATCCCTAACTCCCCTTCCTATAAATGAATATTTGCCCCAATTTGTCCTCTTGAGTTCCAACTTTATCTTCATATTGTGATCTTTCCTACTTTTATAAACGCCATTCAAACTTATTCGTCTACTAACGTCATTCCAAGCCATCTCTCCGCTGACAGCTCGGAACATACCACTTAGTCGAGCAGCTCTTCTTCTTTCTCTCAATTCTTCCCAACCCAAACATTGCAACATTTTTGTAACGCTACTCTTTTGTCGGAAATCACTCAGAACAAATCGAGCTGCTTTTCTTTGGATTTTTTCCAGTTCTTGAATCAGGTAATCCTGGTGAGGGTCCCATACACTGGAACCATACTCTAGGTGGGGTCTTACCAGAGACTTATATGCCCTCTCCTTTACATCCTTACTACAACCCCTAAACACCCTCATAACCATGTGCAGAGATCGGTACCCTTTATTTACAATCCCATTTATGTGATTACCCCAATGAAGATCTTTCCTTATATTAACACCTAGATACTTACAGTGATCCCCAAAAGGAACTTTCACCCCATCAACGCAGTAATTAAAACCGAGAGGACTTTTCCTACTTGTAAAACTCACAACCTGACTTTTAACCCCGTTTATCAACATACCATTGCCTGCTGTCCATCTCACAACATTTTCGAGGTTACGTTGCAGTTGCTCACAATCTTGTAACTTATTTATCACTCTATAGAGAATAACATCATCCGCAAAAAGCCTTACCTCCGATTCCACTCCTTTACTCATATCATTTATATATATAAGAAAACATAAAGGTCCGATAACACTGCCCTGAGGAACTCCCCTCTCAACTATTACAGGGTCAGACAAAACTTCACCTACTCTAACTCTCTGAGATCTATTTTCTAGAAATATAGCAACCCATTCAGTCACTCTTTTGTCTAGTCCAATTGCACTCATTTTTGCCAGTAGTCTCCCATGATCCACCCTATCAAATGCTTTAGACAGGTCAATCGCGATACAGTCCATTTGACCTCCAGAATCCAAGATATCTGCTATATCTTGCTGGAATCCTACAAGTTGAGCTTCAGTGGAATAATCTTTCCTAAAACCGAATTGCCTTCTATCGAACCAGTTATTAATTTCACAAACATGTCTAATATAATCAGAAAGAATGCCTTCCCAAAGCTTACATACAATGCATGTCAAACTTACTGGCCTGTAATTTTCAGCTTTATGTCTATCACCCTTTCCTTTATACACAGGGGCTACTATAGCAATTCTCCATTCATCTGGTATAGCTCCTCCGACCAAACAATAATCAAATAAGTACTTCAGATATGGTACTATATCCCAACCCATTGTCTTTAGTATATCCCCAGAAATCTGATCAATTCCAGCCGCTTTTCTAGTTTTCAACTTTTGTATCTTATTGTAAATGTCATTGTTATCATATGTAAATTTTATTACTTCTTTGGCCTTAGTCTCCTCCTCTATCTCGACATTATCCTTGAAACCAACAATCTTTACATACTGCTGACTGAATACTTCTGCCTTTTGAAGATCTTCACATACACACTCCCCTTGTTCATTAATTATTCCTGGAATGTCCTTCTTGGAACCTGTTTCTGCCTTAAAATACCTATACATACCCTTCTATTTTTCACTAAAATTTGTATGACTGCCAATTATGCTTGCCATCATGTTATCCTTAGCTGCCTTCTTTGCTAGATTCAATTTTCTAGTAAGTTCCTTCAATTTCTCCTTACTTCCACAGCCATTTCTAATTCTATTTCTTTCCAGTATGCACCTTCGTCTTAGTCTCTTTATTTCTCTATTATAATAAGGTGGGTCTTTACCATTCCTTACCACCCTTAAAGGTACAAACCTGTTTTCGCATTCCTCAACAATTTCTTTAAACCCATCCCAGAGTCTGTTTACATTTTTATTTACCGTTTTCCACCGATCGTAGTTACTTTTTAGAAACTGTCTCATGCCTGCTTTATCAGCCATATGGTACTGCCTAACAGTCCTACTTTTAAGACCTTCCTTTCTATCACATTTATTTTTATCTACCACAAAAACAGCTTCATGATCACTAATACCATCTATTACTTCAGTTTCCCTATAGAGCTCATCTGGTTTTATCAGCACCACATCCAGGATATTTTTCCCTCTGGTTGGTTCCATCACTTTCTGAATCAGCTGTCCTTCCCATATTAACTTATTTGCCATTTGTTGGTCATGTTTCCTGTCGTTCGCATTTCCTTCCCAATTTACATCTGGCAAATTCAGATCTCCCGCAACAATCACATTTCTATAGTACTAGAGGAACATTTTCAGAAACATAACAGGAGGTTTATTCCGCTCTGATTCAAAAAAGTCCGGTTCTGCAACAATCGAGCAAAACGTCTTCTGCCCTGATGGCACATACATGGCTAAAATTTCTAATATGTATACAACGACGAGCGTATCAATGCAACCTATAAGGGTATTAACTTTGAAGGATGTCAAATTGGACGTTAAGACGGTAGATTCCTAGTGGCAGCAACAATACAAGCAAGGTACATTTTACCAGTGGCTGACTCAGCTAATGGATCCATCCAGGGTGATGATACACATTGTAAGAGCGTAAAGGACAGGAGGAATGAGTGGACAATTCAAGAGTGTTTCTAAATATGTTGCATGTCTTACGTGTTGGGTACAACAGGCAAAGTGTACATGTAGTGACTAGTGTTGAGGTTAATGTGATGAGATGTTGTATCTTGAGACTTGGATAAAGTAGATTTTGATGTAAATAAACTGACGAAGTAAGTTAAGGTTCGCGAAACATGTACGTATAAATTATTCAAATACTAATAACATATTGACAGGGCGGACCAAACAATCACCCGTTGTTATTTCTGTGAGTTCTGTTAAGTACAGGTACTTTAGTGTTAATCTCATGGGGCCATAGAATATTTCCCTTAACACCATGCTTTGCCATGTAGAGGTTCTCTTGTAATCAGCTTTCACTGTAACCTAAAATATGCATTTAAAAAAAAATCACTTTCTCAAGTGAAAATACAAAACTACAATCCTATTAAAGCATTTTGAATAATATCATCATTGTGAAAAAACACCACCCCTAATCATCCTTAACATGCCATGTTAACTCTTTTCTCCCTTAACAAGACATAAAGCAACTAGGTCACTAGTGACTTGCCTTGTCAGTTTCCCCAGCATTGTAGGTGAGCACAAGTGATAGGAACATGGCCTGACTAAGCCTCTTATCAGGAGTCTTAAGATACCACCTTTGTGTGTTGTGGAATTATGACATAACAGCAGCAATTAGCATGGCTAATCTCTTAATGACCTTCCACAGGAAACCAATAACCCTGAGCTGTGAGTTCACTCTACAACAAGGGTTTTCACCTTGTGGCACATTGATCCACATGCAGTCTACTTTAGAAGGATTTCAAACTCTAGGAAGCAATTCTTATCCATCATGAGCTGTAATGGAAACTATATAAACCACTGGAAAGCTCAAGAAAAATATCAAAACCTCATGTCCTATCCACACTACTTCACAATTGACTTTACGTAGCACTGGCACTGATAATTAGTATTATGGTTATGCTGGGATAGAGAAGATTCGACAAATTATAATCATTTTCGGTCCCTTAGGGATAGAGAAGCTAGGACTGGGAGGGGAGTGGCTATGGCTTTAATTAAGGTACAGTCTGGTGTGAAAATTGAAAACCATGGAAAACCATCTCCAGGACTGCCGACAGCGTGGTTCGACCACACTACATCCCGAATGCAAGCTCGCACGTGTGCGTCCCTAAGCACACGGCATACTCCCTCGGTACTTCAGTTACTAACAACAGGATTTTTTGCATTGATCAAGATTAAAATGAAAAAACAAAGATTTCTTCTGCAGATTACGAATTACAGCTGTCTTTAGGCAAAATATGACGAACACATAACAGATATCATTTCCAGTTTGTGTTAAAACTGGGCCTCATCTTCAGTTAATATTAAAGGGCCATGATTATTTGACTGTGCGAAGGTAGCATATGCATTAGTCCTTAAATTGATATTATTAAATCCAAATATCCTTGATCAATAATATTTAATGGTGTCAGCCATTTCATTGTACGGCTTTGGGAGAAGCAAGCTAGCCTGGCTCCAGTCAAGAGTCAGACCTCCGCCTCCTCACCACTGCAGCAACTGGTGAGGACTAAGCCAAGCACGCCAGGCCGGCCTCCTCTGCCCACCGCCTGCTCACCACTGCAGCAACTGGTGAGGACTGAGCCAAGCACGCAAGGCCGGCCTCCTCTGCCCTCCGACTGCTCACCACTGCAGCAACTGGTGAGGACTAAGCCAAGCACGCCAGGCCGGCCTCCTCTGCCCACCGCCTGCTCACCACTGCAGCAACTGGTGAGGACTAAGCCAAGCACGCATGGCCGGCCTCCTCTGCCCACCGCCTGCTCACCACTGCAGCAACTGGTGAGGACTGAGCCAAGCATGCCAGGCCGGCCTCCTCTGCCCTCCGACTGCTCACCACTGCAGCAACTGGTGAGGACTAAGCCAAGCACGCCAGGCCGGCCTCCTCTGCCCACCGCCTGCTCACCACTGCAGCAACTGGTGAGGACTAAGGCAAGCACGCCAGGCCGGACTCCACCGCCTGCTCACCACTGCAGCAACTGGTGAGGACTAAGCCAAGCACGCAAGGCCGGCCTCCACCGCCTGCTCACCACTGCAGCAACTGGTGAGGACTGAGCCAAGCACGCAAGGCCGGCCTCCTCTGCCCACCGCCTGCTCACCACTGCAGCAACTGGTGAGGACTGAGCCAAGCACGCAAGGCTGGCCTGCTCACCTCTGCAGCAACTGGTGAGGACTGAGCCAAGCACGCAAGGCCGGCCTGCTCACCTCTGCAGCAACTGGTGAGGACTGAGCCAAGCACGCAAGGCTGGCCTGCTCACCTCTGCAGCAACTGGTGAGGACTGAGCCAAGCACGCAAGGCTGGCCTGCTCACCACTGCAGCAACTGGTGAGGACTGAGCCAAGCACGCAAGGCTGGCCTGCTCACCTCTGCAGCAACTGGTGAGGACTGAGCCAAGCACGCAAGGCTGGCCTGCTCACCACTGCAGCAACTGGTGAGGACTGAGCCAAGCACGCAAGGCTGGCCTGCTCACCTCTGCAGCAACTGGTGAGGACTAAGCCAAGCACGCAAGGCCGGCCTCCACCGCCTGCTCACCTCTGCAGCAACTGGTGAAGACTGAGCCAAGCACGCAAGGCTGGCCTGCTCACCTCTGCAGCAACTGGTGAGGACTGAGCCAAGCACGCAAGGCCGGCCTCCTCTGCCCTCCACCTGCTCACCTCTGCAGCAACTGGTGAGGACTGAGCCAAGCACGCAAGGCCGGCCTCCTCTGCCCTCCACCTGCTCACCACTGCAGCAACTGGTGAGGACTGAGCCAAGCACGCAAGGCCGGCCTCCTCTGCCCTCCGCCAGCTCACCACTACAGCAACTGGTGAGGACTGAGCCAAGCACGCAAGGCTGGCCTGCTCACCTCTGCAGCAACTGGTGAGGACTGAGCCAAGCACGCAAGGCTGGCCTGCTCACCTCTGCAGCAACTGGTGAGGACTGAGCCAAGCACGCAAGGCTGGCCTGCTCACCACTGCAGCAACTGGTGAGGACTGAGGCAAGCACGCAAGGCCGGCCTGCTCACCACTGCAGCAACTGGTGAGGACTGAGCCAAGCACGCAAGGCTGGCCTGCTCACCTCTGCAGCAACTGGTGAGGACTGAGCCAAGCACGCAAGGCTGGCCTGCTCACCTCTGCAGCAACTGGTGAGGACTGAGCCAAGCACGCAAGGCTGGCCTGCTCACCACTGCAGCAACTGGTGAGGACTGAGCCAAGCACGCAAGGCTGGCCTGCTCACCTCTGCAGCAACTGGTGAGGACTGAGCCAAGCACGCAAGGCTGGCCTGCTCACCTCTGCAGCAACTGGTGAGGACTGAGCCAAGCACGCAAGGCCGGCCTCCTCTGCCCTCCACCTGCTCACCTCTGCAGCAACTGGTGAGGACTGAGCCAAGCACGCAAGGCCGGCCTCCTCTGCCCTCCACCTGCTCACCACTGCAGCAACTGGTGAGGACTGAGCCAAGCACGCAAGGCTGGCCTGCTCACCTCTGCAGCAACTGGTGAGGACTGAGCCAAGCACGCAAGGCCGGCCTCCTCTGCCCTCCACCTGCTCACCACTGCAGCAACTGGTGAGGACTGAGCCAAGCACGCAAGGCTGGCCTGCTCACCACTGCAGCAACTGGTGAGGACTGAGCCAAGCACGCCAGGCCGGCCTCCTCTGCCCTCCGCCTGCTCACCACTGCAGCAACTGGTGAGGACTGAGCCAAGCACGCCAGGCTGGCCTCCACCGCCTGCTCACCACTGCAGCAACTGACAAAGGAGTAGCGTTATAAAAATGTTGCAATGTTTGGGCTGGGAAGACTTGGGAGAAAGGAGACGAGCTGCTGGACTAAGTGGTATGTGATTGAAAAATTAACAATAAGTTAATTTATTAATTTGACCATCTAATCAATAAACCTTGTCTTTACTGAATTACATAACATGTTAATTAAAATGGTACATATTTTGCCTTGCATATAGGCATCATCACCCATAGGTTTAACCTTGAAGGAAAATCAGGTACCTGATTTACATATAAATAAAATAAAACTAATATATAAAAAGGCTTGAAGAGATTTGAAAGAAAAGTAACATATGGTAAAAAAATAGTACTATGTTGGTTTTAACAATATTGTTATGAGTGAGAAGTTTACAATTGGTGAAAGTATTTGCAATATTTACATTGGGAGACTACTACTGTAAGTAAAGTGAATAAAGCAACAGTTTGTTATAGACGAGTGGTAAAATTGCTATAAAGTGATGTTGACCGACTAGCGCTTAGAATTAGATAATAATGAGAATCACAATCAAAATCGTATTTTTTAAAACATATTGTTGAATAAAATAATGTTAAAAGATGGTCAAATGACCTGTAATTATTTGTTTATATAAGATAAAAGTCAAAAGTCAATAGCATATGGTGAAGTTGTGGTTCACTTTGATGAAAAAGTACGAGGTTGATATATGATGTTTATATTGGACCTCTATGGACCATCTCATTTGATACGATGCTATAACTTCGTTAAGAATATGGGTTTATTGACATGCTGGTCAAAAAGGCAATGTGACAGTTGAATGTAGCTAATGTGTAGAATGTTGGATCAGAAGTAGAATCATTTGATGATGGTGAGGGTAACTGTTAAGCTCGACAGTCATCAATAACTTTTAGCTCATAACATAACAAGTCCCTTTTAATGTAGTGTTGTAGTAAAATGAATTTCTAACGATACAAAATCAATTATATTGAATAGGTGGAATAGAAAAATAAAAATTTATAGGCAAATTATAGCAAATTTCAATACGGGTCTAAACATGAGAATAGTTACATATAACGCAATTGCTAATGTGTCGTTAACATAACGGAGCCACATGTAACATACCACTTAGTCGAGCAGCCCGTCTTCTTTCTCCCAATTCTTCCCAGCCCAAACTTTGCAACATTTTTGAAACACTACTCTTTTTTATTACAAGTCATTAACCTCATTTTTGGTCTGTATTGACAACAGTGATTACATACAATTTACAAAATATTAGTTTCAATACTTACAGTACAAAACCACATTTTGTGGTTAAATAATTATACAAAATAGAAAGATCGTGAAAATGTTTTGCCCTTCTTATTGGGCATCATCAGCACTAATGATAACCTTAAAACAAAAAATTACAATTAAGATTGTTTACAATTATTCTATTTTGTATAATTATTTAACCACAAAATGTGGTACTGTAAGTATTGACTAGGTTAACATTAAACGCTACTCTTTTGTCAGAAAAAAAACCAGAACAAATCGAGCTGCTTTTCTTTCAATCATAAGGGAGGGTAGGGGCATAAGATCCATAATAGAGCATATCTTAACCAAATTTGAATTCAGGAAATCTGTTAGGAATGTACAGGTTTCTTGGGAATTTTTCTATGATACAGACCACTATCTGATCTGTAGTGAACTAAGTATCTCTAGGCCTAGGGTAGAGGAAGTGAAATCTGTCTGCAAATGAATAAGGGTAGAACATCTCCAGGTCATGGAAATTAGACAGAAGTACATATATATGATTAGTGAGAAGTATCAAACAGTGGACAGTAAGCAGGTTCATGATATAGAAAGTGAATGGGTGGCATACAGGGATGCTGTAGCAGGAAGAGCAAGAGAATGCCTAGGAACAACTGTGTGTAAAGATGGGAAAAGGCGAACATCTTGGTGGAATGATGAAGTGAGAGCAGCTTGTAAATGTAAAAAGAAGGCTTATCAGAAATGGCTCCAAACAAGAGCCGATGCAGACAGGGAATTGTATGTAGATGAAAGAAACAGAGAGAAACACTTAGTTGTTGAATCCAAAAACAGTCTTGGGAAGATTTTGGTAATAACTGAAAAGGCTAGGTCAAGCAGCAGGGAAACCTTTCTGGACAGTAATAAAGAATCTTAGAAAGGGAGGGATAAAGGAAATGAACAGTGTTTTCGGTAATTCAGGCAAACTCATAATAGATCCCAGGGAATCACTGGACAGTTCGAGGGAATATTTTGAAAATCTTCTCAACAGAAAAGGAAATCTTCCTGGTGGTGTCATGAACAACCAAGCTCATGGGGAGGAGGAAAATGATGTTGGTGAAATTATGCTTGAGGAAGTGGAAAGGATGGTAAATAAAATCCATTGTCATGAAGCAGCAGGAATAGATGAAATTTGACCTGAAATGGTGAAGTATAGTGGGAAGGCAGAGATGAAATGGCTTCATAGAGTAGTAAGATTAGCATGGAGTGTTGGTAAGGTACATTCAGATTGGACAAAAGCAGTCGTTGCGGTGACATCAGTGATACTGACAGTATGCTAAAGTTTAGGATGTATGTATTAGGAAATAAGTTTCAGATGTGGACAGATCACCAGGCATTAGTATTTATTAAGACATGTAAGTTAACAAGTAATCAAAAGACAAGGTGGATCTTGGCTATCAGTGAATATGACTTGACTATGTGGTGTTATTAAACTAAAAACGCTTGTTATGTCATATACTTTGGACACTCATCTGTCTATGCGTCATTTATTTAAATTGTGTCTCTTATCGGCACTTATAATTTTGGTGAATTATTGCTTTCTGCTATGGACCTCGTGTTTCCGGCCTACTGACTGTGGGGAACTGTGATATTACCACGAGTATATGAGACTGGAATTCTACTCTATGTGAAGTATTGGACTGCTAAACTCTGTGTCTGGTAGAGCTCAGAAACTGTTAGCCTACTGGTCATCTACGCTGACTATATGCGGCGAATGTGACTTTTCCTCACATAGTTGTTCTGTGTATTACTGCCGCTGAGGGTATAAGCATTGTGGACTGCCACGCAGACTTGTACGCCATCTATTAGTGCGCATAGCTACTGCAGTGTGGTTTTGGACGGCGCCACCAGGGCGAGTAGCGGGACTTGTGAGTGTCTCTCCTGCCGGCGAACTCTGAAGGTGATATTCTGGGCTTGGAACGTATTGCGGTGGGTGCGACCGTTGCCAAAACTATGTGTCCCTGAACTGGTATATGGTGATGCCCTGAATCATCACCACATCTAGAGATGGGATTTGCATTATCCTTTTGGTTCAGTATTGTCCATGTTGTTCATTCAGTGTATATACGTAGCTAAGTAGTTTGTTTTATTTTGTACTTGTGAAGTGGTAGTGTTTGGTCAAGTACGTGGTAAGTTATCTTGGCATCCGGCTTACTTGTAAATATGTTTAATTAATTATTTCTGTTACTATTATTTTAATGTGTAGACTTTATACTCAAGCTGGTGTGTTACATGGTTGTGCTGGATATTTAAGTTTGGTGATACTAAGTTCTGGTTGCAAGTGTGTGTGTAGTACGTAACGGATGGTCATTATTGTGCTGAGATAATATTTGAAATTCTTCGTTTACTCGTTTCTTGAAATTTATCCTTCTTTCCTTCTGCCCTTATATTGGCATATTTGTGAGTGATTTGTTTCTTGGTGATATGATTTAGCGCAAGTGCCATTACCTGTGGAAATTTCGCTTATTTATTTTTCTCCTCTTTCGTTTGTGTTTGGTAGGCACCTTGGGCCTATTCATGTTCATTTATGGTTTCGTGCCTCTTGGCATGCGTTTTGGTTTTCGTGTGCTTGTAATTGACCGAACACTACACTACACTTGTCTCTATTATTTTCTTTAAAATTATATTATTATTATTATTAGTAACATTTTCGTAAGATAGTAAATGGTTTTATTTCTTAGTGACTATTTTATTTGAGTTTGATTAGCTTATTTTCATTCCCTTTGGGGGAATTTATTATAATATTACTCTATTGTTGGTGTAATATCGCATTAATATTATCTCACTTTCAACAATACAATTGTAATGTTCAGTAAGTCGAGGGTTTGGGCAGCCCTGGAGCAAAGGATATGGTGCCTGTCCTTATCTTATCTTAGGTTGGGGATTGTTGTTGTTATCTTTTCAGGCTTGACAGTTACGTATTTTTATTATTGGCGAGAGAGTGTGTATTGTCTCTGCCGCGATGACTGTATCTTGTGTATTGCTCCATGAATTCTACTATGAATTGATTTTCTTCTGAAACCGTTGGTTTTGGTTTTGTGTCTTGGTAATGTGAAGTGATCTGCTCGTGCTATTTTAGAGATGTTACTGTGGCTTTATTATCATGCTTGTTTACCATGGTTTTGTGATTGTAAATTATTTGTAACTTGGGCAAAAAAATGTTTCTTTTCAAACGCGGAGCAAGTTTGTGGTTGTGACATTATGTTCGTAATTGTGGGCTGACTTTATTTGTCATGTACGGTGGTGTATCCTTCGTGTCTGGGTTTGGTGTGGGCCATTTACTTCAACTGGGTGCTGTCGGAGTCCTCGATTTACAATCCAAACTCTTCCTTTTTCTGGCTTAAATGTTAAAGTTTCATTTAATTTTAATATACTTCAAACATGTGCTTACCAGGGCAATTATGAAGTTAGACTGATGCATCAGTATATAGGCCCTATATATTTTTGGGAAAAGAAAGGTACTATTTATTAGGGATGAATTTTTTTCTACTTTATCTAATTCATTTATTTACTGAATATTTATTTTACCCCTTAATGTTGTGTTAATTGCCAGTTTCACTATTCTCCTGAGTTTATTTAATTTTTATTTAAAAGTTTGAATTGTAGTGTAAAGGATGATTTATTTATTATATTTTATTTTAAATTTTTGAATATCTTGGTGTTGTTTCCTTGGTGTGTCTGCTACGTAATTTCCTGGATCCCCACCTCTATTCTTTAAATGGGTAGGCATCAGCACCCTTCCTTGCTTCCTCTATTCCATATCCTTGAAGTGTTTTTCTGATTTATCATGAATTATTTGCTCTTTTGAAATTTACCTAGTGTGCTAACGTCCCTATGACGTTCTCTTCAGAACGTCTTTCTACCACCATTGTTAGGGGGTGTTGCAACTATTTGACATTTTAAGGGTAAAGGTAATGTCTTGGTTGATTTCCTCAGTAAGAATCTATCAGGTAATACGGAGTCCAGGTATGTAGAGATAAGGGATACTGGTATGTGTGGGGAATGTAACGGACAACATGACAGAATGAGATCGGTTATATCATCTCATGTTGGAACAAGAGAGGGAGGACAAGTTGTATGCTATTCTGACCTTGCTAGGAGATAAGGAGGCAGATGTTGTCATGAGGGAAGGTAAACATGAGTACAAACTAAGTATTGGTGTCCTGGCAAGGAAGTGATATTCTGGTCAGTTTAAAGTTTCTGTACCAAAGTCATTACAGGCAGATATGATTTGGTATTACCACAAAGAACTCGGTCATTCTGGGGCAAACAAGGTTCTTTATGCAATTCAAAAACAACATAAATTAATTCACTATTAGGGAAAACATTCACCATCATGATACTCGGGGTAAAGCAGACATCGACATCCCAATTCACAGGCTGTCAAAAACTGCTCACTCACATAAAATCAGTTGTTTAAGATTATTTAATAAAGTACCACATTCTACATGGTCCTCTCCTTCAAGTAATTTTAAAAGAAAAATGTATGATTGGTTAATAGAAAATCCATTTTATAATACCTCTGAATTCTTAGAAATGCATAATGTTAGTATTAAGTTTTCATAAAAGGTGCATGTTCATTTAGCCTTAGTAATATTAAGTGTTACGGAGTTATCCGTGGTAGTTAGAGGTGAAAGAAGGTGCGGGCTGGAATAGGTCTTAACTACAAAAGTAAAGTTAATTTAAAACTTTAACAAAGGTTATATTTTCTTTTCAAAATCAACAGATAACAACAACAGAGTAACAGGTACCAAGTAGCAGGAAAACAAGTTAAGAAATTACAATTGTTACAAGATTTGGGCTTCGAGCCCCAAGATTAATTTCTGAGCTCTCAGCTCACCACCACAATAGCTAAAGGGCAGAAAACCCCTAAGTACGAGGAACACTTGCTCCTAATTACAATGTTAAGAGGAAAAGAGCAGACCCGCTCTCAATTTTACAAGCCTATCAAAGGCTACAACAAACTTCATTCCTAACTGCCCTTAAGGCACACATACAGTGAAACAGGGGTATCTTGTACTCAACCTACAGGGCCTTCACATGAAGAAAACAAACTCTGGGTTAATTCAATGGCCCAAAAAAACCAAACTGACTGGAGGCGTAGCTTGCACTCCTACATGAAACTTCGGCCAGTTATACAGGGGCTAATCCCATACTAGGGAGGTGACTCGTAGAAGAATAATTTATTACACTAAGAAGAGAAGAAAATCGGGTATGAAAACGTAGTCACCTCAAAACAACATGAGTGGGAGCTCGAGAGGGTTAAGCACTCTCTATCCCAAATTGCGGTTAATTTACATGAATATAGTAAGGTTTACATTAAAAAGGATTCGAACCTTCCCCCGCAGGTTAAAACTGCTGAGCTAGCAAGAAATGAAGATGTTAACAGGCCATTACCTTGTTGATGAACTGCTGCCCGAAGAAAGAGGCGCTTCCCGCCCCCTGCTACATAATCACACACTAAGAAAGATGTTACTGAAGTGGCCCCGAGACAAGAAAAACAGCAGTTTATATACCCTCGTGGAACATTCGAGACCTTTCATGAATGATAACAACCCACCCACAATCTTTTATTGGCCGACAGCAAAAACTAATACACAAGACGATGAAGAAACACCTTATTGGTGGAAAATTAATTACAGAAATTTATGATTGGCTAATTTCAAAACTGGCGGAAGGAAAGGATTATATTGCCAACCCACAAACCACAGAACAAAATTTAGTAAAAATAAAACTTAGGAATACAATATTTCTTCAAGAAAGTTCATTCCATTGCACCAGAGTGTGTTAGCAAAGTTTTAGGGTAGCAACATCTGTTAGAGAATGTTCAAACTTCTTGATATGGAGCAAACAAACACAAATCAAAATAGACACAGTTCAGAACACTTCAAGATTACCAAATTTACAGTAGTGACATCTTCCGAGAAACCATTGAGATAATACAGTTTTTAAAGTTCAGAGTTTCTCCTGTAGAGAGGTTTCAACTGGCGCAATATTTGAATTCGTGGTGTGGAGGTGTACCGCCCGGTACAGACCTCCCCCCCCAAAAGTCCTTCCAAGGGGTGATACAGAAGAAAACAAAAATTTGTTTTAAAAAAAGAGTCTAACTTTTGGCTGAGGAGTTGAAGAATTTAGAAGAGAAAAACATAACTTTTCAATATTCGAAGGTCTCAGAAGTTAGTTTGATATAAGTGGGATTAAATAAAATCCAGTTTTAAAACTTTTGTCGTAGATTTGATGAAAAGGCCTCTATGGTTGTAGTAATTGGATTCCAAAGGAAAACTTTAATCCTTGGAAGAAGAAAAAAAATTTTTTTCTAAGTCCACCAGATGTTGCTGTAGAATCCAAAAACACCGTAATTGTGGATATGGAATATCCATGTAGCTGAATAAGTACATTAGTTGTTGATTAAGTTTGACGGCCAGACCAGCCGCCGCTGCTTGTGTTCAGAGGAGGCCGCTCGGACCCCTCAAGTACCCTGAGATACACCTCTCTCGCTACTTTGAGAGGGGTAGTGGTGGTGAAGCACGCCGCACACGCGACGATTGTTTACAGTCCGCAGGCAGTTAGCAAGTGGTGCGCCGCACATCAGCCTTGGCTGGAAGGAGGACTCCGACTCGTCGTACACTGGTTGGCCTCACTGGAGTAGAGCGGGCCCGTACTCCACCACAGTGGTGGTACGGCGCCGCACGGCTGCGGGGGCACTGAAACATTAAGATCTCGGCGGCAGAATTTTGTTGGACCATAGCCTAATGATTTTAGGGTACAATCTTTGTGGTGAGGCTGAGGGGCCAGCGGTGTGGAAGTTTTTATTTCATTTTAATTAGCCACTGGTGTGGTTTAGCAGGAGACGGGAGCTTGGTAATGGCCTTATGGAGAGGACAGCCGAGTAACCTGAGGGAAGGTTTCACACAATTTATACAAGGCAGATTCAACCAAATGTAAAACAACAAGGGGCAGAAGGCCTTAAAATGAACTTAAAAATATAACCTTCAGGATTCTTACGAAATTATACAGACCAAGTTAGCACGGAATTTACACAGGTTTCACCTGCGACAGGTGAACCCTAAATATCCTCTTGGTGGCTGGATTGTTTAGTAACAACGTCACCGGGGTAAGGAAATCTAAAATGACGCACGGCCCATGAAATCTGGGGGCAAGCTTGCCCGCGGGAACAAAATTCTTGACCATAACCTGGTCGCCTACCTTCAAATGGGTGGGTCTCCGTCCACGATCATATCTTTCCCTAACATTTTCATGAGACACTTGAAGGTTGGCCTTAGCCTTCTTCCAAAGATCTTTAATGTTATCAGGATCTATCGTCTCGGGTAGAATATCACTAAGAGACCAAAGGTTAGAGAGCGGAGTGTTGGGAACAAACTTGAACATCAAAGAAGCTGGAGTAAACTTATGAGATTCTTGAACCGCCAAATTCAAAGCAAAAGCTAACCAATGCAGGGACGTGTCCCACCTAGAATGATCTTCATGATGATATGCAATCAGCGCCGACCTCAGATTACGATTGACCCGTTCAGCCAGAGATGGTTGAGGATAGTAAGCAGAAGTTGTTACATGAGAGATAGATCAAAACAAAATTTACGGAAAAGATTCGAAGTGAAAGCCTTAATGTTGTCGGACACGATATATTGACAAGGACCAAAAGAAGCAAAGATAGAATTTAAACAGGAAATGGTGGACTGAGCAGTAGCCAGCTTAGTTGGAAATAACCATGAGAATCTAGTGAAGCCATCTACACACACAAGGATGAACTTGTTGGCATTCCCCTTTGACTGGGGGAAGGGTCCAACGTAGTCGATATACAAACATTCCATTGGGCGCGATGCTTGATGAGAAGACAATAGGCCTACCTTGGTGGACATGGTGGGTTCACTAAGCAAGCAAGATTTACAGCTTTAACTGGTTCACGAATTTCACCGTCCATACCTTTCCAAATAAACATCTCCCGGATCTTTTCACGGGTTTTGAAGATACCTAAATGCCTCCCTAATGGGGTTTCATGATAGTACTTGAAGATCATGGGCACGAGAACAGCTGGAACCACAACCTTCATCTTATTATCATGCCTCCACGGGCAACATAAAACACCATTCCTCAGCACATAAGGGAAAACATGTTCCCCAGAAGAAAGGGTTTCCATGATAGGGGCCAGCGTCGGATCTTCACGTTGATATTTCTCAAGATCCCTAAACAACATGGGAGCATCAGTTAAAATGGCATTAACCTCAGGTCGTATGGACTCGGGGGGTGAAGAACTATCGACCAGTTCATGGGTCTCTACATCATTGGAAAACATACGGCTGAGTCCGTCTGCCACAACATTTTCAGTACCTCTGACATGCCTAACGTCAAATTGGATGGCAGAAATTAGGATGGCCCACTGGGCTATACGACGAGTACGACGCGGCCTACCTAAGACCCAGCTTAAGGCTTGGTTATCAGTCTCCAAGTAGAACTTGACATGTTCCAGATAAAGGCGGAACTTTTCTAGCGCAAACAAGACAGCCAAACCCTCAAGTTCATAGATGGAATACTTGGCTTCTTGAGTCGAAAGAGTCCTAGATGCTTAGGCGATGGGTCGCCTCCCTAGTTCAGTCTCTTGAAGAAGGACGGCAGCCACTGCCGACAACGACGCGTCGGTTTGGACGATGAATTTCTTCGAGAAATCCGGCATAGCCAGAACAGGGGCATTACACAAGAGCTAATTTGAGATCTTCAAAAGCGGCTTGTTGAGAAGGTCCCCACTCAAATTTGACGCCTTTCCTATGTAGTAAGTTCAAGGGCGCCGCTCTATTGGTGAAATTTGGAATAAATTTCCTGAAGAAATTCACCATACCAATGAACCTAGCAATACCTTTGATGTCCTTGGGAGGCTTGAAATCACGGATAGCCTGTGTTCTAGAGTGATCGACTGCAACACCATCGGGCGACACAATATGCCCTAGGAATGACATGGAAGGCTTAGCGAAGGCGACCTTGGACAACTTCACAGTTAACCCAGCCTTACGAAGGCGATTGAGAACTTCTCTCAGATGGTCTAGGTGTTCTTCGAAGGTCTCCGAAAATACGACGACATCATCAAGATAGTGGTACAAGTACTCAAACTTGATGTCGGAGAAGACCCTGTCTAGCAGGCTAGTGAGTACAGCTGCTCCCGTGGGGAGCCCAAAAGGCACGCGGTTGTATTCGTACAAGTTCCAATCTGTGGCAAAAGCTGTCAGGTGTTTGGATTCCTCTGCTAGGGAAATCTGGTTATAAGCCTGGTTGAGGTCTAAGATGGTGAAGAACTTAGCTTTACGAAACCATTAAAAACAAGAATGAAGGTCGGGAAGGGGCACAGATTGTAACACCACCTTCCGGTTGAGAGCCCTATAATCAATCACGGGCCTGAAGCCACCTTGGGGTTTCGGGACTAGAAAAATCGGCGAAGAGTATGCCGACTTAGAAGGGCGAATAATACCATCTTTTAGCATCTGATCAATGATCTCCTTCAGCACCTTCATTTTAGGCGGAGATAGTCTATAAGGTGGAAATCTGACGGGGACGGAATCCGTAACCTCAATCTTGTATTCAATAAGGTCAGTAACACCAAGAGTTTCCGAGAAAACCTCTGGAAATGACTGACACAGCTTACGAATACTATCAGCCTGCTCCTCAGGCAGATGTCTAAGATCTAACAACATCTCATCCTGGGTAGGCGAGATAGATGAACATGACACAGAACTACATTTTAGCAAAGGGATTTTGGAATTACTGTCAAATTTGAAAGTGCACGACTTGCTCTGAAGATCGAGCACTAGACCAGTATAGGACATGAAGTCTGTTCCCAATATAACGGGGCAAGACAAGTGCTTTGCCACCAATAGTTTAACCTTCCAAGTAAATTTAGAAATACGAATTTTGGCCTTTAAGGAACCTAAAATTCTAATGGAGAAGAATTAGCCGAAACATATTGAACCGAAGACGAGCAAAAATCAGGAAGTTTACAAATAGATTTTAATTTGGAATACCACTCAGCTGAAATAATGGAACAAACACTGCCAGGATCTAATAGAGCTGTTACAGGTTCATTATTTAATTCAATTTTGAGAAAAGGAACAGTTGCGGGGGTATCCGCCGCAATCCTAAGACATTCTTTGGGACCTTCAAAAGATAAATTTGAAGACTGAGTTTTCCCCGAAATTTCGACACGTTTACTTGGGGCTGAGCCTCGGGAAGATAGGTTAGCCGACTCAGCCGAAGCCACTAGTCACTTATTATTATTGGCATTGGTAGAAGTTGCACCAGAAGTTGATCAGGAGGGGGTGCTATTCGAATTTGGGCAATTCTTGGCGATATGGGAAAACGCCCTGCATTTAAAACAGCCTTGAGATGACCCTGCTCCATTCCTTGTCCCACTAGACTTGATCAATGGACATTTATTGCGAAGATGATCAGGCGACCCGCAAGCGTAACATTTACGGGGTGTGACGGGTCGGCGAGGTGGAGGCCGAAGACTACTAGAGGATGGAGGGGGTTCTTTCGCGACACGCAAGGTATCGGCGTATCTAACTCCTTCGGCTGAGACAGCCATAGCCTCTAACTTGGCAAAAGTTTGGGAACGCGACGCAAAACACAAGTATGATCTGTAAGGTGGTGAAATTCCTTCCACAATGGCTTGAACGATTTGATCTTCGGGAAAATGAAGGGCAAATACCCTAGTGTAGAATCTGATGTCTTGTATGAAGTCTGCCAGGTTTTCATCAAGTCGCTGCACTCTATAATAGTACTTTTGAATTAGAGATGAC
The DNA here is from genome assembly GCF_040414725.1 of Anabrus simplex. Lineage (NCBI taxonomy): Eukaryota > Metazoa > Arthropoda > Insecta > Orthoptera > Tettigoniidae > Anabrus > Anabrus simplex. The sequence continues at coordinate 656,799 of NC_090265.1, forward strand.
CTAGCTCGAGCTGGAATAAAATTAGCTAACAGATGGGCGTGGAAGTCTTCTATGGATGACTGTTCAGCAATTGCCCTAACTATCTTGTCTGAGAGAACACCAATTGCATAGGGATAAATGATCTGCAAAATTTGACACGGAGATAGAGAAAAAACCAGGGCATGATCCTGAAACTCAACTAAAAACCTTAAGAATGAAATTACGTCACTGGTAGAGTTAACAGAAAACTTAGAAATACCTCTGAGCAATATTGCTAAAAGAATGGGGCAAACTGCTGAAACCCGGGGACGTAGTAGGAAGGGGCCTAAGTGGCGGAGAAGCAGATTCAGAAGGAGCATTATTTAATACGAAGGGTGGGATGGACGTGCGACGATCGGACACAGTTTCTAATGGGGCAGATGTTCGTTGGGTAGCCTCCGCAGTACTACCTCCTTCCTCTTTAGAGGAATCCTCCCCACTTACGATATTTACTACAATAGGCTGGTCGGTTTTTGGAATAGCAGATCCAGATAACAAATGGCTAACTTTACTAGACATTTTAGACAGGTTTTCAGCAACAGCACTCGCTTCCTTACCCTGGAGGTCATTTAACTTCAGGGACAATAGATCACATACCTATTATAAAAATGGTACAATCTAGCCTGTACTCTTTTGAGTTGATTAGGAGATGGATCACTTACTTCAAAAAAACTAACTACAGATGCTAGCTCAGTAGCATTATCAGTGATCGTGGAGAGAGCGTCATCGATCTCTTTTTCTCCCAAAGTCGGGATGGTAATAGGCAAATCAAGGGCATCTTTTAACTTATTGGTGTCTATCGCAACCGTGCCTCCAGATTGGACATTCCTAATCGTTAATTCATAGATCAATTCCTCCTTGCGCAAATAGCCGGGATGGAGAACGTCGCGAGAGCCGGACATGATGACAGAATTTTTTTTAGAAAAATAAAAAATTCCAGCAACTGAGAAAATTGTTAGAGTTCGAAACGAAGACAATGTTTAGCCATCAAAAGGGGCTAAATTGAGACCAATTCAACCACGCTCTGCTACCACTTGTTACGGAGTTATCCGTGGTAGTTAGAGGTGAAAGAAGGTGCGGGCTGGAATAGGTCTTAACTACAAAAGTAAAGTTAATTTAAAACTTTAACAAAGGTTATATTTTCTTTTCAAAATCAACAGATAACAACAACAGAGTAACAGGTACCAAGTAGCAGGAAAACAAGTTAAGAAATTACAATTGTTACAAGATTTGGGCTTCGAGCCCCAAGATTAATTTCTGAGCTCTCAGCTCACCACCACAATAGCTAAAGGGCAGAAAACCCCTAAGTACGAGGAGCACTTGCTCCTAATTACAATGTTAAGAGGAAAAGAGCAGACCCGCTCTCAATTTTACAAGCCTATCAAAGGCTACAACAAACTTCATTCCTAACTGCCCTTAAGGCACACATACAGTGAAACAGGGGTATCTTGTACTCAACCTACAGGGCCTTCACATGAAGAAAACAAACTCTGGGTTAATTCAATGGCCCAAAAAAACCAAACTGACTGGAGGCGTAGCTTGCACTCCTACATGAAACTTCTTAAAACCTAGGTGGCACTCGGCCAGTTATACAGGGGCTAATCCCATACTAGGGAGGTGACTCGTAGAAGAATAATTTATTACACTAAGAAGAGAAGAAAATCGGGTATGAAAACGTAGTCACCTCAAAACAACATGAGTGGGAGCTTGAGAGGGTTAAGCACTCTCTATCCCCAATTGCGGTTAATTTACATGAATATAGTAAGGTTTACATTGAAAAGGATTTGAACCTTCCCCCGCAGGTTAAAACTGCTGAGCTAGCACGAAATGAAGATGTTAACAGGCCATTACCTTGTTGATGAACTGCTGCCCGAAGAAAGAGGCGCTTCCCGCCCCCTGCTACATAATCGCACACTAAGAGAGATGTTACTGAAGTGGCCCTGAGACAAGAAAATCAGCAATTTATATACCCTCGTGGAACATTCGAGACCTTTCATGAATGATAACAACCCGCCCACAATCTTTTATTGGCCGACAGCAAAAACTAATACACAAGACGATGAAGAAACACCATATTGGTGGAAAATTAATTACAGAAATTTATGATTGGCTAATTTCAAAACTGGCAGAAGGAAAGGATTATATTGCCAACCCACAAACCACAGAACAAAATTTAGTAAAAATAAAACTTAGGAATACAATATTTCTTCAAGAAAGTTCATTCCATTGCACCAGAGTGTGTTACCATAGTTTTGGGTAGCGACATCTGTTAGAGAATGTTCAAACTTCTTGATATGGAGCAAACAAACACAAATCAAAATAGACACAGTTCAGAACACTTCAAGATTACCAAATTTACAGTAGTGACATCTTCCGAGAAATCGTTGAGTTAATACAGTTTTTAAAGTTCAGAGTTTCTCCTGTAGAGAGGTTTCAACTGGCGCAATATTTGAATTCGCGGCATGGAGGTGTACCGCCCGGTACATTAAGTACTAAATTATTATCAGTTGATGAAGCCTATTTCATTGTATATGGTCAATGGCAAATATTCTTGATTCTTGAAGGGAATTTTGTCTGGAAGAATATGGGAAGGAGAATTAGGAAATTACTTGTAACTTGTGATCTATGTCAACACAGTAAGCATTAAAGGGGCCACGCCAGGCCATCATTGTAGATAAGCCAGGCCAACTTATATGCGTAGATCTGTTCGGGCAACTAGTAAAATTTGGTATGGATACTGATATGTAATCGTTTTGATTGATGGCTTCAGCAAATATGTCAAAATGTATCTACTGAGAAAAGCTACTGGAAGGGGTTACCTGAAGCAGGTTATTGACAGATATATTCCTGAGTTTGGATGACCATTCAGAATATTATCAGATCACGGCAGTCAGTTCAGTTCAAAGATATGGACTACCAAATTGAATGAACTGGGTGTTAAGACCATATATCTGTCTATTTGATACCCACAAGGTAATAAGTTCAAGCGGGTTATGAGAGAGATCGGGAGGATATTTAGAGCCTACATACATGATAAGCACAGTTCGTGGTTTTCACAATTAAGTGATGTAGAACGATGGTGTAATATTACGTTACACAAGTCTACGGGATGTACGTCTTTCGAAATTCATTACGGTAGGAAGCCAACCAATCAAATTGCAAGTATGCTAGGTTTAGACTTGGGAGAGTGAAAATCTAAGGATTATTATATCCAACTGGCCAGAGAAAATTTAATCAAAGCAGGAAATACACGCATTCGCTAGCAGAAAAGGGCAAAATTGGACAAATTCAGTTTGGGTGACAAGGTGCTACTCAGAGTTCCATTTCCATCATCTGCAGAGGCGGGAAATATGTATAAATTCTTTGTTTTGTATCAGGGGTATTTCATGTTTGTGAACCATATCGGGAAGTGTGCATATTCCTTAAAAGATCAGGAAGGGAATATTGTTGGTACTTATAACATCAGAAATTTAAAGAGGTACATCATGTGAGATTCACTGAGATTAATAGGATGATTGTCATTTTTGTAAACAACTGGCGTTAAAAAACTAACATCTGTGAATTTGTGCGAGAATCAAGTGTCGTATTGGTGCACTGAATTCCAGCATATGGAAAAATAAGTGCTATATTGTTATGAATTGTATGATAAGGAGAGAATGGGACACTTAAGAGTTATCTATGATGACAATGCGCAAGAAAAGTTCTCATATAAGTGATATTTCATAAAACGTATTGATATATTGTAGAAAGAATGTAGTATATTCATTTAAAGTTATTTGTATGTATTAATTCCAGTGCTATATTGTTGTGAATTGTATGTTAAGGAGAGAACGGGGTACTTAACAGTTATCTATAATGATAATGTGCAAGAAAAGTTCTGATATAAGTGATATTTTATAAAATGTATTGCTGTGTTAAAAGAAGTTGTATACTAATTTTAAAGTGTTTATATGTGCCAATGTTGGTGTTTTATATATATATTTATTATGTTCATATATCAATCAATTCTTTGTTCTTCAATTTATTTATGAGGGGGGCAAATTGTAATGGTTCAAATCCTGTTACAAACATTTTGTATTATTATTATTATTATTATTATTATTATTACTGTAACTATTATTATTGTTTGATTCAATTCTATAATCTGATTTTTCAATGTATTAATTAATTATTGCTTGCTTTATTGTATTTAATTCATTGTGTATATGAATGTGTGTGAATATTAGCATTAAAACCATGTAAAGTGAGATTTACTACCTAATATCATATATGGATATGCTTTGTGAAACCTTTTGACATTGCAACACAGGGTGCAATACTGCTACCGTAACTGTAGAGTCATCGCTCTGTCTTTGTATGCATTTAGCGATGAGCTCATATTCAGGGAAACACCTAGATCACCTTAGGCTATTTCACCATAGTATGTAACATTTGTAGCCAGGTGGGAGTGACATCATTGTTATTTTCGGAGATTACGTAAGTGTGACAGCTAATGGCTATATAAGCTGGTCGCATCTTACAGAGTTAGCAGTCAGATGGATGGAGCCTTGGTCGATGGATGGTCATATGGAGAGTGAGGCCACAGTTGGTCAGTCAGTGAGATGGTGAAGCAGCAGTCACATGGATACTTTGTCATCAGTCACCATACGGATTAAATGTTCGGAGTGTGTTTCGTATATCAGTTCCGTTGAGTCTTTGTCAGTGTGGTGACAGCCGAATATTGAGTCGTCGTAATTCAGACTAACAGTTATCAGTGAATTACTTGTAAAGTTGATTGTCAAGTGTGAATCTAATTTCAAGCCATGCTATATCTCGACAGTGAAACAAAAAGGGTACATCACCAAATGAGGTTTAAGATACCTACAGGTGATACCAACTCAAAGGAATACGTTGTAATAACACTCAAGGTGTTTGAGGTACAGTCAACAGTGAGGGATACATTTTTGGTATAACTTTTAAATGTCCGGTCAAGAAGTTTTCACATTTAATGCCTACAGTTTCCTTCAGTTACAATGTCGGAGTTTTCTATTTTCTTTTGTAGGTCTCGCTAATTAAAGTCAATGTTTAAAGAATATATTTCGTTCATTACCAAATATAATTGATTGTTTCATTTCTATAGTAGATCAGATAACCTCACATTTTAATAGGGAAACCGAACGCCAATCTCCTTTTCCCAGAACCTATATGACATGTTTCCATAGTAAGCTCATTACCCCGCACCCTGGGGATATTCAAGACTCTCATTCTATTATCGCTACATCTATTTGTAGCTGACGCCCATCAACAATTGTATGTCTAAGTAATCAAGTAACAACTAAGTGTGAGTATATAGTCCGACGACTGAGTATTTTATTTCATGAATATTTTAATAATTTCTAATTTTTATTCAGTTTTATATTTTTAAATCAGTGAGTAGTAGTCACAGAGTGGAGAGGAAGACTCCGGAATTCTCTGGGCGAAGCACTGTACACACCCACAAATTCTATAGGTTGATTTAATAAATGTACAAAATTCCTGATGGGCCGAAAATTTAGAAGAAGGAAGGAATAGCAGTGCTAGTAACCTAAGAACACACAAAATAATTTACAACAATTTCAGTTCTGAAAACCTCTAAATTATAAATTTCTTTGAAAATTAATTGTTCATCTTCCCACCAGAGGGGGCACATTAGTAGACATCTGACGATAAGCGTTCAAACTTCTTGCAATACACAGTTTGAAGTACACGATACAGATGGCCTCGTAAAAGGCTCTCAGTTTAAATACACGGAGAGGGTGCACCTCCAGTACAATGATAATAATAGTGGGTTTCTCTGGGACATATTTTCATGGAATGCACATGCCAACATTGAACCTGGCCTAAAATACTGTTTCTGTCCAACAAACAATTTATTTTTAAAGTTCTGGGGCAAGTATTTCCTATTTCTCCAAACAGTCCCTGTGCCCAGCTGATGGAGATGGCTTACAAGTGGTACATATATGAAATAACTGTCAACAAATATATTGTGAGGTAACCACCCATGACTGCAAGTTTTTCACGATGTATACCAAACCATATTTTTTGTAATATTGTCTCTGCCTTCTTGAGATCTGGCACCTTTGTAGGTAACAAGACCCAGGCAGTAATTGGAAACAGAATCACACAACATCAAAAAAAATTTCCCCCAGCGGTGGTGGTGTTGTTTGTTGGGCAGGTATTGGAGAAGGTTGGTTTTAGTTGCTACAAGAGACTCTTAAATGTTTATCTCCTGATGTGGTGCCCAAATATCCTGTTGTCATGATCCACTAATGGTTGATACTTTGCACAGGGATCATATCCTGTTTCTTCTGGCTATGGCAATCCCTCAGAACCACAGCAAATTTAGTGAACATTTTAGGGAATTATGGCTGAACTAAGAGGGCAATGTGCACTAATAAGGGGCTATGGTTGTTTCCTATTGATACCCATACAATAAATTCCTTCATTTCAGAAACTGTGATGCTGACCCAATTCTTTAGACAGGTGGGAACATTATCTCTCTTACTTATAATGAACTACTGGGCATAATGATTACATTCTGTCATCATATGAGAAAGGATAAAATCTGTGAAAAACAAAAGAAAGTAGGCTATTGGAAGAGAATCAGAAGGTGGCACGTGTTTGGGCCCAGATAATTCACAATAATGAAATGGGAGAGGATTTTCAGGTGACAGAATCTCCCTGTAGTCTTCATCATTCGTCTCATCATCATCATTGTGAGATAGGGTGTGATCATCTAATAGGATTATTTATGGGACACTATCATCACTTTCTGTAAAACACAAATCACTCTCAGCAATAAAGTCACTGTCATCATCTAAAGCATCTAAATAATCCAAGAACCTGGTCCAGCTATTGAAAAAACTTAGGCCTACTCATGTCACAGAAACCTAATAACATGAAATATTAAACTATACTTCACTTGAGAACACTGATAAATGTTGAATGCAAGCAAAATATAGCAAAGAATAAACTAATATTAAAATCAAAACTATATAATGAAGGAAAACACGCAACTTATTTTGAAGCTTCCAGAAGATGATACTCAAACACAACACACTTCCACTCACCATGCTGTAAACATACGCAGTTTGCTAATTTCATTTCTTTCAAACAAATACGCTGAGTATCTCTATCTGTTGGGTAAAGTGTAAACCAAATCCAAAAGCTACTATCTCAATCTTTTTATGACATCTGGAAGTCCACTAAGTCACTAATCCCAGCACAGAGCTGATAGATTGGCTCACTCAGCGTATAAGAGTTAGGGACATAATTCCACATACTTGGCACACTTTATCAACTATTTTAGGAATTCTTCTGGGATACATTTCAGGAAAGGACTTCATGCAAAAATTATGTTAATACTTGATGTAAATATTGCTTGTGTAAAACTTTCAACTTTTAAAAAATACAACCACTCTTTATTCCTTTAGGTGCATTACAAAGTACTTTCTCGATAATATGAAAAGTTCACAACAGTAAGATGAAACTGTAAATCAGAAACAATCCCAATAATCACCAACATATAGCTAAAAACTGTACAGAATCTATTAAGTTAATACAGATATATGAGAATTTAACACCAGACAGCTTATTGTTGCTACCCATGCTGCAGAATGGCCAAGAGAGCATAAAATACAGGCTTGAGCATAGTGCCATTTAACAAGTACATTACACTTGCTGAAGGTTCTTACCTTAGATACAACAGGGTCTCTCTTATAAACTCAGACTGAGTGGACAGTGTTTGTACTCTGCACTACGGCAACTGTCTCAGCCCAACTTATGTTGCGTGCGGTCGCCCTGCTTTAAGTGTGTATACAATCTTATATAAAATATTACCTTATAAAAGATGCTGGAATTGTCTTCCTTCATCACCATTACGATTTTTTGCACACCAATAGTTACAGTTATGATTGTTCACATGACCATTAAGATGAAATCAGTCCTCATCCGAAAAGAACACAAGCCGTGGGTCGAATAAACGATCATTCAATGATGCAAGATACCACTCACAATATCTCACTCTTGTGGCTGGATCAGCAAGTTTTAAACAATGGGCCCGCGTAAACCTGTACGGTTTGATGTGTAACAGCTTTGTAGCTCTGTGTGCAGAAGAAACTGAAACCACTACTTGTTGTGCTAATTTATTCAGTGACCGTTCAAGATTTGCATCAATGTCATCTAGCTTTTCCTCTGTTAAAACTGTTCATGTGTGCACATATTTTTTATTGAGCACTAAGCGAGTAGATTAAAATTTATTTACAATTATGTGAATCTGTGCGCATGAAGGTGGCACTTCACCAGCAAAATTGCAAAACAAATGCATCGCGTACCTGTTGAGCCGACTTTTATATAGGAAAATACGCTGTTGCAATGATAACAGTCTCACCATGTTAACAGCTGTGGTTCAGATTGGCTATGGATGCTAGGTCGAACATGTGAACACTCCTTGCAAGGTCAAGAACTATGTGCGTGCTTCCTGTACAGCTGCTTAGGTCTTGGAGAGTAGAAATACAGCTGGACGGTCTGGGTTTATACGAGAGACTCAGAGCATCACAAACTTCCTGCAAGAATTTGGCGAAATATTTCCCTATACCACAAGCACTGGCCCTTCTGGGATGCTATGGTGACATTGGCAATTCATTCACTGACACGCAGTGTTAATGGCAATGTTACATAGCCACAATGTCAGAGGTGAAAAATGTGTTGAGCGAAAAGCATATAGTAGTTGAATTCTAAAATAATCCTGTTCATCAGAAAACACAAACAGTTTGTAGCCACATCAGCCTGCCCTTTGTCTGAGAGGGATGATGCAGTCTTACGAAATACAGTGGGAACTCCTTTCATCCACTGTCAAAGATCCCTGTCCACCACAGGAGGCATTTCAATGTACGTATATGTATGTACGTACCTGAGTCCTGAATTAGTGATCATCAAACTGGAGGAGACCGAAGCAAAATGAAGTGACAAAAAAGGATTCATTTACAATTCCGGTCTTCCACGGATTTCTAATCAAATACATAAAATCACACAGCCTGTCGTCAATGTGTTTAACCCAAGAGATCGCAAACAGAGTTTTCATCCGGGCTCTTAGTAATTATAAACGAGTAATGTCATAGGATTGTGCTTATGGGCTGTCCCAAACCTTCTCCTCAAACTGCTGGCTAGTGGTGGTGGAAGTTTAGCCTAGCAACAATCACGTCAATGGGTGAGTTGGCTATGCGGTTAGGAGCGCATAGGTGTGAGCTCGCATCCGGGAGATAGTGGGTTTGAACCCCACTGTCGGCAGCCCTGAAGATGGTTTTCCGTGGTTTCCCATTTTCACACCAGGCTGTTTAATTAATGCCACGGCCACTTCCTACCCATTCCTAGGCCTTTCCTCTCCCATCGTCACCATAAGACCTCTCTGTGTTGGTACAACGTAAAGGACTAGCAAACAATCAAGTCATCAGTGTGAACGCGCTTTCTGTGAATGCCTGGAATATCTGTCCGTTTGCAAACCTGCACGTTGCTCAGTGAGATGGAGTTTTATCCATGTGCAACCTCTTATGTCACAGATATTATGCAAACATTTATGCTCAGAGCGTAGATATTTCAATAGTGTAGTGCTTTCTGAAATTCTACAAGAACATGGAAGAAGAACATGAAGGCATTCAGAGACTGGACAGTGAAGAACATGAGGAGCAGGAAGAATAGGTAAATGCAAATATGGAATGTTCATTTGGAAGACAGTTATTCGCTGAAAAGACAGGAGAGATGCCAATTTATGGAGTAAATGTGCTTGATGATGATGCCGATGTGTTGGAAGAAGGTAATCACAACTCCCATTCCAAAATTTTTGTTGATTAATAAGCGGAACTAGGTGAACCAGACGAGGAGGTAAATGCAATAAACCATCCGATATATATTGGAAGAGATTGGACAACACACTGGAACATTCCCTCACTGCATAAAAATTTTAGGACTCTTGCTTGCAATATAATACAAAACCATTTACCTCCAGTGAGGAGACAAGCTGTTGAAGCTTGCACTAAACTAGATCAATCAGTCACCACTGATCTGCATTTAGGGCAGTCGCCCAGGTGGCAGATTTGCTATCTGTTGTTTTCCTAGGGTTTTCTAATGATTTCAAGGAAATTGGAAATTTATTGAGTATCTCGCTTGGTAAGTTATTCCAATCCATAACTCCCCTTCCTCTAAATGAATATTTGACCCAATTTGTCCTCTTGAATTCCAACTTTATCTTCATATTGTGATCTTTCCTACTTTTAAAGACACCACTCCAAATTATTTGTCTACTGATGTCATTCCATGCCATCTCGGAACATACCACTTAGTCGAGCTGCTCGTCTTCTTTCTCCCAAGTCTTCCCGGACCAAACTTTGCAACATTTTTGTAACGCTACTCTTTTGTCGGAAATCACCCAGAGCAAATCGAGCTGCTTTTCTTTGGATTTTTCCAGTTCTTGAATCAAGTAATACTGCTGAGGGTCCCATACACTGGAACCATACTCTATTTGGGGTTTTAGCAGAGACTTTACATCCTTACTACACATTTATTGAACATTACCAAGGGAGATGTTCAGTAAATTTCCAATTTCTTTGAAATCATTTAGGAAAAGGCTAGGAAAACAACAGACAGGGAATCTGCTACCTGGGCGACTGCCCTAAATGCAGATCAGTATTGACATTGATTTTTAAATAGCCACATACCCATGTGCAGAGATCTCTACCCTTTATTTACAATACCATTTATGTGATTACCCCAATGAAGATCTTTCCTTGTATTAACACCTAGGTACTTAGTGTGATCCCCATAAGGAACTTTCACCCTATCAATGCAGTAATTAGATGTGTTGAAGCTTTTTTCCACTGACGATATGGTGAGTGAGACAACGAAATTTACAAACACATGGATAAAGAAAAATCAAAGTAATTACTTGTGGGAAAGAGACAATGTGAACATGACTGCAAAAATTAAAGCTGTCTTTGGTCTTTTGTATATGTCAGATATTTGGAAAGCTTTCCACCTGAACTTGGGCATCAGATAGCAATGGAGTGGAATTCTTTCAAAATTGTATGGCTCTCAAGTGTTTCAACTTCCTACTGCGAGGTCTAAGATTTGATTATATAAATGGCAGAGAGGAAAGAAAATCGCTTGATGAACTTGTGCCATTCCAAGAAGTGCTCAAGAAATGTGCAGAAAACTGCCAGTGTAATAATGTAATTAGTGAGCACTGCACTGTGGACAAAATGTTGCAACCATTTTGTGGAAAATGTGGTTTCTGACAGTATATTAAGAGTTAGCAGGCAAATTATTTAATAAAGATATTTGTATTGACCTGTGCAAATACGTACTACACTCTAAACATGGAGATGTACATGGGTAAGCAACCAGCAGGACCCTACTCTATTTGCAGTTCTTCATAAGGTGTGGTAGAGGGACTGGTGCAATCAATATCAGGCAGAGGTCGCAATGTGACTGTAGACAATTGGTACTATTCATATCCTTTGGTAATGGATATGTGAGAAAACCGCAGTTTAAAAATTGTTGGCACTGTAGAATGATTCAAGGTTATAAACTTCATTATTGGTTCCATATTGAATTAAGATTACATAGAAAATATTTATTATATTACAAGAATGTCGTATAGTTTTATCGACATTGAACTTTTGTATTAGATATATTGGACATCAAGCAAGAAAGATACCCTCTGCGCCAATGTTGAACTTTTTATTTCTCCAGCTGAAGACGCACTCAGAATTCTAGAACTCAATAGAAGCATTTGGACCTTCATTCAACCGGCATATTACGTTTTTAAAGTGCAATTTTAGAGTATTCGCCAACAAGGGCTTATTTTATTCATTATTGTAATAATAGTGTGATAAATATTCTTAGTCTAATTGTATGTGACATAAATTCCAAAATTTTATTTGTTAATGATAAGCACAACATTATTTCATCTATAACAGTCTATAATTCCACCATTTTATATGTACATCATTGCATCACATACTCAGTTCATTCTTTTAAATTTCATTTCCACCATGTAATTCTGTCTTATGACTTCGGCATATCCATTAGTATCTTAGTTAGGCTGATGGTGACCCATACAGGGTCGAAACTAGTACCTTGTTAATATATTGTAATGTATTTATAAACATTGCAATTACTGTACAGTATTGAGTAGGTGAATTAAACTTTGTATTTTATTTTAAATGTAACTGTAGAATGATCAAAAGAGAAGTACCACCTTTGTTCATTCAATCTAAGAATTGGTCAATAACAAGTTCTAAATTTGGATGTATAACAGTCACCTAAATTCTATTAAAAAACAAAGTGGTTTTGCTACTATCATCTATGCGTACCAGTGATGACTTAGACCCAGACACTGCAGATGCAGCCAGGCTGAGTGGTTCAGACAGCTGTAGCGTAGGCTTTCTGACCCCAGCTTGGGGGGCTCAATCCTCAGTCCGGTGATATTTGAAGGTGCTCGGATATGTCTGCCTCATGTTGGTAGATTTACTGGCAAGTAAAAGAACTCCTATGGGACGAAATTCCGGCACCTCAGTACCTCCGAAAACCGTCAAAGTGGTCAGCGGGATGTAAAAGAAATAACATTATTATCTGGAGATGCGGTGAAACCTGATATTTTAACATTTTACAATGGAATGAAAGGAGGTCTAGGTACAGGCTACAATTACCATTGCAAGCACAAACAACTGATAGTTGTTGACTATTAAGGTCTTTGAATGTGGGTGGAAGTTTCATCATTCTGAAGAATAATGTGAATTATACAGGATTGCTCAGGAGACTATTTTTTAAATCTCCAGCACACGAACCGTGTAGTGTACATGAAGCTATGACTGATGCACGGAAATTTGCCAAGAACACTGCACTGCAAACAAGAATCCAGGAGATTATTGGTGTAACATCCTCATCCTGTTGTTCACAATGGCATGGAAAGATGTTTCAAATGTGATTCGAAGAACAGGCCCTCAAAAACCAGGCATGCTACTTAAGGTTATTTCATCTGCAAAGAGCACACTGTGCCTACATATCAAGACTGCAAAAAATGAGCAGGTGACCAAACTCGATGATGGGGAGTAGAAGACGAGTGTGATGAATAAGTCTTGTCTTAGACTGAATACTTTCCATCGAGTTAAATAATTATGGTGGGCACTAAGAAACAAAATTAACAAACATGGTACCGGTAGTTACTGAACACATAAACATCCGTTTCTTATGATATTTACTGTTTTCAGTGAAGGTATCTTATCCCATAGTTACATCAAGCATTTATACAGTAGGCAATTACTGTGTTGCATTTGTATTTTAATTATGTCTTACTACTTCTGTAAAATATGCATTAGTATTACAAAAATTCTTGTTGCCACTAGAATAAATTTTAACAACTCTACGTTTCATTTCTGAAAATGGTAAAAAAAAAAAGATTTGTTTAATGAAGAAGTATGATGCCTATCAGTATTTATCTGTTACTGTAATACTCCATCTATAAGAAATATCAACTGTGACACAAATATATCATATCTGTCTTTATCTTGATTATGGAAGTAAACTCTGTAAGCGACCTCTGATGTTCAAACATTCTATGCGTCCTCTCATGGGTCACTGGTCACTGATGCAAGGAATTTGAAGGCAGTATTACACAATCAAACTCATATAATCACAAAAGCTCTACTGTACATCTGACATTGAATTTCAGTGCCTGGAAGAATAGTAAAGACATACAAAATCATCCTCAGGAATGAACAGACATATGTCTTCTGAGATTTGACCGTTGAGTGAATGACTTAGAGCATATCACACAAGCATGAGGCTTTTGCCCGGTATGTAATAATATATGCCGTTTCAATTCAGAGTTGTATGAAAACGTTCTGAGGCATGTATTACAAGTGTACCGTTTCACACCCATGTGTGACATTACATGCACGTACAAGTCGGACCGATATGCAAATGTCTTCTGACATTTATCACAAGAGAAGGGACGATCACCCGTATGGACAACCTGATGCCTCAGCAGAGTTGAAGGAAAAGGAAATGATCTGTTGCAAATAGGGCATATGTTTTTCCTCCCTGTGTCGACTTCTGTCTCACTTCGGTTTTCCTTCTTCTCAACCTGCCAAAAAAAAAAAACAAATCAATGTGTAATTTTGAATATAACCACAACAAGAAGTTTAGAGGATGTGGGTATTGCTGAAGAATATTAGAATCCACCTGAAAACAGACAAAAATGAACAAAGTGTAATTTTTCAGACCTCACCAAATTTGAATCACATATCTTTCATTGAAATTCTTAGAAATGCATTCTTTCTCTTTGCATACCTGTCAATCTTCAAAACGAGAAATCCAGAAAAACCTAAAATGGAAAAATCTTAACAACATGTGCATGCGTCACCAAGTCTTGAGACAGTGAAAAAGGATGGCAAGTGGAAATTACAAACAATACTACTAATACACGTCAAATACATGTTATCACCACCTCTGAAATTAAATACTTACACTACGTTACATCTTGATGAGTGCTCATATGTTTTCACTTAACAGTTCACGCAGTACACAAACAGTGCTACCGGGCGAGTTGGCCGTGCGCGTAGAGGCGCGCGGCTGTGAGCTTGCATCCGGGATATAGTAGGTTCGAATCCCACTATCGGCAGCCCTGAAGATGGTTTTCCGTGGTTTTCCATTTTCACACCAGGCAAATGCTGGGGCTGTACCTTAATTAAGGCCACGGCCGCTTCTTTCCAACTCCTAGGCCTTTCCTATCCCATCGTCGCCATAAGACCTAACTGTGTCGGTGCGACGTAAAGCCCCTAGCAATAATAATAATAAACAAACAGTGCTTTTCTGCACTTTAAATTTTCGGGTCACAATATGAATATCATTAAAATTAAACTAAACATGAATACTTATTTACAAAATTCTGTCAAGTTCACAGTATGCAGGCTATTATCCATCACAGGTTGGAGAGGACAGACGGAGATGTGTTGCTTTCTTTGCTTTCTTCAGAAATTTTGGAGGAAAACTACTCAAGTAACATGGACCAGTACTTCTGGTTTTCAAAATAGAAATAGAATCCAGAATTTTATTTGACATTAAGGACGTAAACTGATTTTAGCTCTTTTTCACCAAGCTGAACACATGTTCACACTCAGCACTGCTGTGCGGGAGAATCAGAATGACCAGAATTTAGGGCAGTCATCCTTGTATTTCCTTAAACGATTTCAAAGAAGTTGGAAATTTATCGAATTGGTGTAGATACAGTAGGGGGCACCCTTGGTAAATTATTTGAGACTGTAATTCTTCTTCCTATAAATCAATACTTGTTTTAGAAATACATTTATTTGAATGACCTTTATATTACCATATGCTTTTAAATACAACAGCCTACTTTGTTCAAGAAATTTATTGGAAACATAACCTTGTCACGAATTTCAATTACACTATGTGATCAAAAGTATCCGGACACCTCCAAAAACATATGTTTTTCATCTTAGGTGCATAGTGCTGCCGCCTACTACCAGGTACTCCATATCGGCGACCTCAGTAGTCTTTAGGTATCGTGAGAGAGCAGAATGGGGTGCTCCGCGAAACTCACAGACTTCAAACGTGGTCAGATGATTGGCTGTCACTTGTGTCAGAAGTCTGTACGTGAAATTTCCACACTCCTAAAGATCCGTATGTCCATTGTTTCTGATGTGATAGTGAAGTGGAAACGTGAAGGGACACGTACAGCATGAAAGTGTACAGGCCGCCCTCGTCTGTTGACTGACAGAGACCGCCGACAGTTGAAGAGGGTCGTAAAGTGTAATAGGCAGGCATCTATCCAGACCATGACACAGGAATTCCAAACTGCATCAGGATCCACTCCAAGTACTATGACAGTTTGGTGGGAGGTGAGAAACTTGGATTACATGGTCGAGCGGCTGCCCATAAGCCACATATCATGCAGGTCAATGCCAAACGACACCTCACTTGGTGTAAGGAGCGTCAATATTGGGCGATTGAACAGTAGAAAAACATTGTGTGGAGTGACAAATCATGGTACACAATGTGGCGATCCGATGGCAGGGTACGGGTATGGCATCTGCTTTTCATGGAGGGGGTTTGCCCGCTTGTTGTTTTGCATGGCACTATCACAGCACAGGCCTACATTGATGTTTTAAGCACCTTCTTGCCTCCCACTGTTGAAGAGCACTTCGGGGACGGCAATTGAATCTTTCAACATGATTGAGCACCTGTTCATAATGCACGGCCTGTGGCGGAGTGGTTACACGACAATAACATCTTTTTCATGGACTGGCCTGCACAGAGTCATGACTTGAATCCTATAGAACACCTTTGGGATGTTTTGAAAGCCGACTTCGTGCCAGGCCTCACCGACCGACATTGCTACCTCTCCTCAGTGCGGCGCTCCGTGAAGAATGGGCTGCCATTCCCCAAGCAACCTTCCAGCACCTGATTGAACGTATGCCTGCGAGAGTAGAAGCTGTCATCAAGGCTAAGGGAGGGCCAAAACCATATTGAATTCCAGCATTACCGATGGAGGACGCCACAAATTTGTACGTCATATTCAGCCAGGTGTCCGGAAACTTTTGATCACATAGTGTATCTCATAACAATGATTCCTATAATGACTCACCAAACTGCTATACTACATCTCTTTCACTTCAGATAATGAACAGGAGAATCTATTTGAAGTTCTCTGGTGGCATATGCATTATCGTACAAAGCCTTTAACACCCAAATTGTTAGCAACCTAAATACGTACTGTAACAGTATATCAGTTGATAAATTGTCCCTCTAATTTTAACAATTCACAGATAAAATAAATAGCTTTATCACTTTTTATAACCTCAAAAGGAATAGTAATTGAGAAATGCACTAGGATGGGCATCAACACAGACACTCGGCCTTATCCGAAAAAAATAGCTCATGAAGTATATGGAAAATCCTCTCTCCTCAAATGTTTTTGTTACGGAGTTATCCGTGGTAGTTCGAGGTGAAAGAAGGTGCGGGCGGGAATAGGTCTCAACTTACGAAAATTAAGTTAATTTAAAACTTTAACAAAGGTTATATTTTCTTTTCAAAATCAACAAATGACAACAAATAACAAAGATGTAACAGGTACCAAGTAGCAGGTTAACAATTTAAGAATTTACAGAGCCCCAAGATTAATTTCTGAGCTCTCAGCTCACCACCACAATAGCTAAAGGGCAGAAAAACCCCTAAGTACGAGGAGCATTTGCTCCTAATTACCAAGTTAAGAGGAAAAGAGCAGACCCGCTCTCAATTTTACAAGCCTATCAAAGGCTACAACAACCTTCATTCCTAACTGCCCTTAAGGCACACATACAGTGAAACGGGGGTATCTTGTACCCAACCTACAGGGCCTTCACATGAAGAAAACAAACACTGGGTTAATTAAATGGCCCAACAAACCAACTTGACTGGAGGCGTATCTTGCACTCCTACATGAAACTTCTTAAAACCTAGGTGGCACTCGGCCAGTTATACAGGGGCTAATCCCATACTATGGAGGTGACACGATAAGAAAACTTTATTACATTACGAAGAGAAGAAAAACGGTTATGAAAACGTAGTCACCTCAAAACAATATGAGTGGGAGCTCGAGAGGGTTAGGCACTCTCTATCCCAATTTGTAGTTAAGGAGACGAAATTTTACCAAATGTCTATTACATTTTAAAGATAGGTTACGTGAGAAAAGTTTTGAACCTGCCCCGAGGGTTAAACTGCTGAGCTAGCAAAAAATAAAGTTATTAAACGGCCATTACCTTGTGGATGAACTGCTGCCCGAAGAAAGAGGCGCTTCCCGCCCCCCGCTATCTATGTTCACACACTGCGAAAGATGTTACGGAAGTGGCCCCGAGAGAAGAAAATCAGCAGTTTATATACCATCGTGGAACATTCCAGACCTTTCATGAATGATAACAACCCGCCCATAAACTTTTATTGGTCGGCTAAAGATTACAAGTCAAAACTGACAAAGACATCTAGGGTTGGTAGAAAATTAATTACAGAAATTACTCATTGGTCAAATTCAAAACTGGCGGAAAGAGAAGGGTTATACTGGCAACCCAAAAAATGAATGAAAGAAATTTAACAAAGAACAAACTTATGAATACCTAATTTCTTCAAAAAAACAGTTCCTTCACTTCGCACTAGGGTGCACAGTTATAGTTCTTAAGTAGTGCCATCTAGAAGAGAATGTCCACACTTCTTGCTACAGAGCAAACAAATACAAATCGAAATAGACATAGTTCAAAACACTTCAAAATTTACAGTAGAGACATTTTCCGTGAAACCTTTGATTTAATACAAATTTTAAAGTTCAGAGTTTCTCCTGTAGAGAGGTTTCAACTGGCGCAATATTTGAATTAGCGGCGTGGAGGTGTACCGCCCGGTACAGTTTTAATGCACCCTAATAAATTATCTGTAACTACGAAATCATCACAATGCATTAAATACACTTGATCTGAATGTGAGTGCATCTGCTGCAATATGAATTACATCCAGACACGTTACGATCGACACATCCTAATATATCATAATAGTTTTAAAATCAGATTTCAATAAATATATCACTATACTAATGTTTCCCAATCAAACCAAATGAACAGAAAGAACTAAACTGATACTTCGTCATGCTCATGTTTACATTTGAACTACCAATTTGAACAAGCCGATCGCGTTGGCATTTTAGCTAATATCGATAGCTGTATTAAGGTCTAATAAATTGTAGTTTGTCTTGGTCATTGCCTACGAGATATTGCAGGCCGAGAAATACAGCGCATTACACTCGGCCTAGAGATACTTCTGACTAGTGCCACTAGAGCTCTCCTTACTGAGCCGTCTCACCCGCTCATTGCAACAGGTTCGTATATAAAAATTCATTGAAACTAGTAACTTCAGAAGACACCAAACATAGATCAGATAAAAATAGACCACGAGCAATTGTATGACATACTTTCTACAATGTATTTCTTACAGTATGCTAAAACAAAATAAGTAATTCATGAACACTTTGTGATAAATTAAGACAAATATTTCAGAAGCATTAGTGTTCACAAGGACCACTTCATTTCATCTCATAGAAATATTATCTATCTTCTATGACTTAACGATACATAATATTAGATTACCTGAATTTCAGGAAGTTATCACAATTTCCCACCTGTTGCCATTTGTTCATGGATGCAGTATTTTTGTATCTGTCTCTTGGCACAGGCCAGAGCAAAGTGTAGCTTCCACGGAAGTTCCAGTCTCATCCATGGCTGTGACAATATGGAAGCTGCTGGGGTATGGGTGGTGCTGAGTAATGACATTTTGAGCACAACTAGTATCTGAGTGTTATAAAAAGGTGCTCTCATAGGATCAGTTGTGCTGCAGTGGCAAACTACCTCACGCCTCCCCCATCTTGCCTAGTAGCCTCATTTTGGTGCTGCCATTGGTTTTTGCAGTTTCCCTATAACTGCATAGCCTTTGGTGGTGCTATTTGAGGATCTAACCAGCCTCTGGGCTGATGACCTAATAGACCACAATTTCAACACTTTGGGTTTGGGGGTTTTGTTCTGAAATTCTTGAAGACATCCTGACAGATACCCTAAAACATTTTTTTCTAATTTCATTACCTGTATCTTACTTCTCAATTTCAAGATTGTTTTCCTTAATCTGGTATTTGATTTTCTCATGAATTTATATGCAACAGAGCTACTCATAGTCTTTCCTCGATACAGAAACTGGACTTTTACTTCTTTTTCATCTTTAATACCAATTTTAGGTTTCCTATGGGAATCAACATCTACATCATGTTCATCTTTATCCGAATCGGAAATGTTACTAAATTTTGATGGCAATACGTCAATTCTAGGAGCTAGATCCTCCCTGCGTTTGACACTTTTATGTAGTGACAAGATACACACTAAAAACAGAAGGAATTTTGTTGGGAATAATTTGTTTCATAGATGTGTTTACATTGAAATCTGATGACTTAAAATACAAGCTACACACCCGGGAAGAACTGTTAGGTAGCCGAGGAGATCCTACTTTATTTTACACCTTGCCTCGAAATAGCTTGCCTCCGTTTCTCTCTAAAGCCACACTTCGAAGGGAAACTATACACGCCACTCTCTCTAAAGCCGCACTTTGAAGAGAAACTATAAAACGCCACATTTTCTTGCTTTTTAGCAGTATCCAAAGTACATAGAGGTACACAACTGTTTACCATCTGCTCAACCTCACAGACATTAACTGACAGAATGAATACTCACAAAAAATTGCAAAAAATCAACACAGTATTACAATTACTCCGCACATCTCTGTGTTAAAAGTCCGCCAAGAACTGAACAGAATCCTGACATCTAGCGGCCAAACCGTGAGCCCAGTCGGACCGTCCTTTCAGCGGCAAACTAGTATCTATGTCCGAGCCTTGTATATCTTGTAGGCAACGTCCTGGCTGAGATAGAATAGATGGCAAAAGCATGGTGATAATCGATAATGAGATTATCGATACATTTACCGGTCGAACTTCAAACACTGTACCTTGTATTACCAGCTACTATCAAAAGAGAAACAAATCTAATTTGACCGCAGAAAGCGAAAACAAGCGCGGATATTAAATATCCATACATTTTATGGAAAAACTGAAAAAATTGGCAGGTATGTCTTTGTCATCAGTGCTTGGATTGATCCCCAATCCATCCCGCCTTGCTCTATCCCATGTCCCTCTTCCAATATACCTTGATCCCATGCTACCCTTGTACCAACCTTCCCACTATGTACTCAGCTTGCCAGTCTCTTGTAGCAAACCGGGCCTGCTTTTCATGCTTGCCTATGTCAACGCACATATCACCTCACCACAATATCGCTCTCCGGCCTTCTGAGTAGATACTGCAAATGATGAATTATTCACCTGGTTCATCAGGTTTGAAGCAGTTCTCCACATCAGCCTAACCTGCAGAACTATCACATCCTTCACCAATCCTAATCTGATTCCTCAATATCCTTCGGCCATATTTATCCCTTATGCCTTCCTCCAAAACTAAACGAACAAGCACTGAATGTCACACAGAATATAATTTTAACAATGAATTTTAATAATCTGGCATTATTGACATCTAGTGGTGATCTTGATTAATTAATTTCATTATGTTCTGTATTGATATCTACCATATATCATAGAAGGAAAAGAAAGATCCACCTGATCAATACTTATTTATTAAATTTCTTAATAACAGAATCTGTTTCGACTCCTCACAAAGTCATCTTCAGCTGTCTTATACATTTACATTAGATTACAGGTAAGACAGCTGAAGATGACTTTGTGAGGAGTCTAAACAGGTTCTGTTATTAAGAAATTTAATAAATAAGTATTGATTAGGTGGATCTTTCTTTTCTTTCTATGATATCTAGTGGTGAAACGCTGGACTAACTACTTAGTAATACTGCAGCCTATCCATAGGTACCACTTTCCTGTTTGAGGTTGCAACCTAGGACCTTGTGTTGGAACATTGCTTTTAAGGAGGAATTATGATTATAATGATTAGGAGTTGGCACCTCCTGTAATTTCTCTGGTTAGGACTGCATCAATTGTTCTCTTCAATCAAAGGCCAGTCTCCTAATATAAAAGGGACTCAGAGATGTCTGCTAGGTTTGGCTTGTCTTGATCATTGGCTGAGGTTCGATGTTGCTTAAGGCAACTGGCGTGCTGGGGCAACCAATAAGGTAGGCTATTACTTTGTAAACAAGCGACTAGAAACACTGAGTGGCCACGGGAGAAAAGAACATGTTTTTAGGATGTAAACTTTTGGGTAGTCCCATTACCTGGTCTGTTTTAATGTAGGGATTCTGTTAACTTAATTCCTTCTGTATTACATACCTTTTCTAGTTCCTTTGAGCAACAAAAAAGGCCACCCCAATGGGTATAATATTTTAAAAGGAAGTATGGGGGTGACTCTTATTTCCCTTCTTTCAATCTTACAATGCTGAAACCTACCAAGCAATCCCATGACATCGACTCTCACCCATTGTTTCAAGTGGCCTTGAAAGGTCATCCGTGATTGGAGAAACTAACTAGACAAGAATGTTATTAGGGTGGGCATTGGATTGAAAGCAGAGAAAATCAATGGCCTTGCTTTTGCAGATGATATAGTCCAAATGGAAGATAACTTCAACACTCCCACCTCCAGGCTGAAACATTATAAGAAATAGCTGAAGCTGTTTGTCTCCAAATTTTCCTTTCAAAAACTGAAGTACTGATGTCTGACCATTGACACATTTGAATAAGAGAGAGAATTTCCTTTCATGCTTTAGGGAACATCAGGCTAAATGGATGAAAACTACTTTTCACCTCTGTAAACACACTTCACAGTCTAGAGTAATCTCTTGGCCATCCAAAAACAAGCACTGCATTATAGTAATAGGTCCTGAAGCCCTACATTCAATCAGTTCTTGGCCCTCATCAAATTAAAATACTAATGGCAAATATTTCCTGACGTCAAAGGCAGAGCTGTACTCTAAATCTGAAAAGCTCTCAAATGTTATGTGGAAGTCATCTCTCTCAAATCCAGACTTGAAAATGTATCACTCCATAAAGAACTACATTGAAAGAGGATATGACTCTGAGGTACTGGTTCAAAATAAAAGTAATTTTGCGACATTGGCCTATAGCATAAATGATCTTCCAGAAAGAGTGAGAAGACAACCTGGTGCAAAGTGAACCAAAGAACTGCAGGCTATGTCAAGATGGACAAATGTTAAGCATGGTCCTAAGTGCCCAAAATGACAGGTTAAAAAACAAAAACAATCATATGCACTTAGCTACTGTGTAGCAGACATTTTCATTTCAAGCCAGTTAATACTGCCTGCAAGTCAGTTGCCAAGTTTCAATTTACTCTATGAGATGACAGATCTAAGGCTGAGATTTAATTCATTCTGTTGAGTAAACATCAAATGTGTCACCACAGATTCTTTACTTGACTATATAGTAAGAGAAGGAATGTCAAACTGGACTTTCTCTCTGCCCTTCAGAAGTCCAAACACCGATGCCTAGTTTGTACCTGTTACAGTAACACCTAGCTTTTTTCATTTCAAATCATCCTGACTTTTTATCTAATACTTCAGAATTAGGCAGGATCCTTCTTGCCTGGCATCTACATACTGGAAAGGTCCATTCCAGGTGCAATCTGGCAAAAAAAAACAACACACACACTCTCTCTCTCTCTCTCTCTCTCTCTCTCTCTCTCAATCTCTCTGTCTACTTACACCATACTAAAAAATGGATGTACAAGATGTCTCTTTTCTCGCACTTCTGTTTGTTGAGGTGACATCATGAAAGCTTGAGTTTCAATTGGATAAAACAGTGTTTAAATTCTTTGAACTTTCAGTTCAATGGTTTCACATTGAACAGTGGGTCGTGTTAATTTTTAGTGATTCCAATTTTCTATTTCACACTGTTTGCTATAATAATGTAGCATATCCATGGATACCTTCAACATTTTTTACATTGTTTTCTTTATACACAACTATACAGAATTTCCTTTCCACTGCAATAATATATTTGTTCAACTCACATTTTACTAAGGTAATACTTTGCATATATGCTCAATTCTGCATCTAATCAAGATTATCAATGATTTTAAAGTGCGTCTACGCTTCGCAGTGATAAGAAGAATATCATAAGACTTCTTCTCCTCTACCACAACAACACAATGCATATATGCCTACTTCAACATCTCATCAAGACTGTGAATTTTGAATTGTATCTTCGTTCTTGAATACTACGAAGAATATTTTAAGACTTCTTCTCCTCATATATTCCTATAGCTAAGTGAACTAATTTCTTACAATAAATGTGTTTTCAGGAAATTCTATAACAATTTTTCATAGTGTCGAACTTATATGTTTTAAGACCATCTTCAAAAGAACTGTGTTTCAAATACTTCGTTCTACACGCAATATGGCTGAAGATGATCTTTAACTAGGTTGAAACTAGTCCCATTATATGTTTATTTTAAAAGCACTATTTAATTTGTATTGTAAAGGTGGAATAACTCAATTAATATTTTATTTGGTTTAATCAAAGTTCAATATGGACCCATAAAATGAAATTCATTTCTCTATACAATAATGAAGGGCGAGTGATCCAATAAATTTCAGCTCGGTGCGAACATTATAAAAGTTTCCTTGCAGCCAACTATATAAAGAGAGTGCTTACTAGTAATTCATCTGATAATGTGAATTTGTAATCAAGAGATGGGGGAATATGCAAATCATACTGAGTAACACTGTACTGGTAAATTATTTGTTCATAGATAATAGTAGAAAAATTGCTTTCAGACAGAAATGTTACTTGCAATTTACTCTTTTCTGGAGACAATGATGTAGGGCATTATAATGTTTCAGAATACAGTTTAAAAATTCCATTACAGAACCAGAAGATACTGATAAAGAGATGAACGCTGTATCAGTCAACTACTCATCACATCTTTACAAGTTCCTCGTGCTGATGTCATTGACAATGTGGACCTCCCATCTTGTGTGTCTGACTCATTTTATTAAACTACCTTTATGTGGCATCGAGCTTTTATAGCCTATGCATATAATTTATCACATGTGCAATAATTTCAAATGTTGGGTCATCAACATCACCGCAATCAATTTATTTTATAAGCCACATTGAATTAAATCCGTGCAGTCCACGGACATACTGATACAGTTAAAACAATGCATGATGTGATCTACGTTACACCCAAGTGCAGATTAATTTTAGGATCTTTTTACATGTTACCAAAGGTTTTATGACAAGATGTCAACATGCCACGTTCCACCAAGGATGCAAAGACTTTTATCAAATATTTGAATTTTGTTCTTACTACATTTTTTAATGAGTCCTGCTCCTATTTGACTGAAGATGTCCCAAAAGTGGGACAAAATATGTCTCATTATTGTAGATTAAAGTAGTCTTAAGAATAATGACAATTCACAGTATTGTAAAG
The DNA here is from genome assembly GCF_040414725.1 of Anabrus simplex. NCBI lineage: Eukaryota > Metazoa > Arthropoda > Insecta > Orthoptera > Tettigoniidae > Anabrus > Anabrus simplex. Next base: position 681,872 of record NC_090265.1, read on the forward strand.
ATGGGATATTTGATATAAGGATTCACAAGTTGGCAAAACTAGCCGATTACAAAATCAGGGGAAGATAAGCTAACTGCGTGACAGTTCTGATCAGCAGGGTGCCTATCCAACAGCATGAGAAGATTATGATACATTTCTAAACAACAAATTTATATTTTACTTATTTAAGGAGTACGTCATTATGTAGGATAAATTTCTTGTAAATAAAACACAATTTTTTTTTGCTAGTTGCTTTACGTCGCACTGACACAGATAGGTCTTATGGCGACGATGGGACAGGGAAGGGCTAGGAGTGGGAAGGAAGCAACCGCGGCCTTAATTAAGGTACAGCCCCAGCATTTGTCTGGTGTGAAAATGGGAAACCACGGGAAACCATTTTCAGGGCTGCCGACAGTGGGGTTCGAACCTACTATCTCCCGAATAGTGGATACTGGCCGCACTTAAAACACAAATTAAGGTCCATTTCCTGAGTAATATTGCCATGGAGTGAGATATTATTATCATATAGCATGTAATGCAGATGTTGAGTGCTGCATGGATATCACTGAAAGAAAAATAACTGCAAACTGCTTTAGAAAAGCTCGAGTGGCTTATGTACAAGACAACATCACAGAAAGTAAAGTGTTTGAAGATGCATAAACAGAGAAAAACAGGAACTGTTTGTGTGAAAAGTTGGATGTGCCGAGAAGTGTGAATCTTGCTAAAGAGATCTGCATCTGTGTTAGTGCAAAAAGAAATCACTGATGATGAAATTGTGACAGACAATATGAGTGATACAAATCCATGTGATGATGAGGTGGAAAAGGAAGATGTGCCTCAAAGTGATCAACAGAGTTCGACTCTTATGCAAGTAACAACCATTGCACGTAGTCGTCAAGAATTTCTTCTGTTACAAAGTGATGTGCCAGAATCTGTCTTCAATTCACGTGCAGTGGTTGGTGACTATCTTCAATATTCTTTTCTATCTGGGAGTGTTCAGAAGAAAAATGTCCGACTCACTGGCTGAATGGTCAGCGTTAAAACCCTCGGTTCAGAGGGTCCCGAGTTCGATTCTTCTGGCTTGGCGACTAGGTGTTTGTGTTTGTCCTAACTCTCTCCTCTTCATACAACACGCCACACTACCAACGACTGCATGAACATACAATAGAGATTACATCCTTCCACACAGGGTTGGCAACAGGAAGGGCATCCGGCCATAAAACAGGTCCAAATCCACATGCGACACAGTTTGTACCTCCGACCCCACACATGAGAAAAGTGGTAAAAGAATGTTCAGAAAAAATATCACATAATAATTCGGGTGTGATAAATATTTTGCCCAGTCACGTGGTTTTAGGAAAGTGCTGCTGTAGCCAAAGTTCAAAACTGATATACACACACAAAGGAAAGTGATCTCGGATCCTGTGATGGAATAAGTCGTCATACATATTGCCAAAAGACATTTACAATGTGATGGTCACTTAGGAAGCCATGTGGCTATGATGATTTATTCTGTCATTACCGCTTGAAATGTTAACCTACAGAAGATGAACAGTGGAATACTTTGCAGATTAGAGTACGTGCAGCAGAGAAGAGGAACTTACCTCTGATTCATCTTGCTGCTCTTCTGATGGGGACACATCACCCTCCACTTTTATTTCAAGCAGGGATACGATAGCAGGTTCCACATTAATAAGGGCCTTCGTATCTTCTTCCTAACGGAACGAAAGACAAAGATCAGTTCATTTTTATAACACATTATCACACTAGAATATTTTACACAGAGACTGAAACCAAAAGTACAGAAAGAATATTTAATATTTAGATTGATGCTTTCATGACATGTAATTGTAGACATGATAATGAACTTTAGGGTTTCTGCCATGTCAAGAAAATGAGATGAAGTTCTTTACATATCCCAGAGAACTCTGTTCCACATCTCAAAAGAAAATTTTCATTTGAAGTGCCACTGCTCTGCTTGAAATGAGCTGCTCTGAAGAATGTGGAGTGTTAGGAAAATTATTGAAGATGGAGCCCCATGTGGTGACAAATGGACATTTCCGACATAATTTTCTGTAGCTATGGTGGCTTGAACTACCAGCACTGTGTTCAGAGACAATGCTACTGGGGAGAGCATGGCACAAAAAATGCTTCCTAAATGCAATCTTTCTTGCTAACGTTTAATGTGAACAACTGATGACAATGTTTGTTGTTTGAAGGGGCCTAACAGCTAGGTCACTGGCTCCTCGTATTAGTACTAATCACTGGTAAAGCAGAACCATAGTGTTCCTCCTATAGTGGTACACATCACAGGTAACATAAACTCATGGTGCTCCCCACATAGTATTACTAATCACAGGCTGTACCAGCTCGTACCGGCAATTACTGGTACAAGTAAACAAAGACAAGAAATAACTCAAACAAGAAAAATATTTAACAGGAAGCGTAGATACTCACCCAATGCAGACAACTGGCCCATTAAACAGAGGCAATTCAGACCGAAACCTAGCAGTTTTTGCGGTGGTAAATATTTGAAGAAGGAAAGAAAAACACTGCTTAATTTCCTTTTTCTTAAAAAACTATATTGTTCAATTCTCAAGATTTTAAAACAAACTTTAACACATGACAATAAAACATAACCTACAATGACTAGGGAGGTGCACCTCAAAAAGTATAGAATGAATTACTTAAGGTAGGTTAATTAAGAAAATAAACTCTGAACTAAATTGAAATAACAAACTTATTTAACAAATAGTTTAGATTTGAAAAATTAGTGGATATTTGAATAGAGTGATGTGGTTGGATTTTAAAACAATAAAGGGTAAAATTGAAAGAAAATCAAAACAAGGTAGTTAAAAGTCAAGAATGTCCATGGTCACATCTATTCTGACCGTCACAAAGCCTCAAGAAGGTACCTTCAATTTTCGCAGATTTACACCAAAATAAATAATAATTTTCTTTTTTCAACTCCTTCTCTGAGAATAATTTGTACATCAGGCAAGGCGAGACCGCGAAATTCTTCTCTGAAACCGGATCACAAACGGATACAAGTAGAAAACTAATTAACACGCCTCAGAAACCATAACCAAATCGGAAGGCGCACGTCAAACCAAATAGACACGAAACAGGGGAAAATGACCCATAAACCACCACACAACAAGGATAAGATAGCCTAAGGTGGATCACATGCGCAATTAAAGAGAAGACAAACTTAGTTAACGGGGTAAGCAACTCAAATCAGAGCAGAGTGGGCGCACAATAATCCAAGTGTGCATAATATGCCAGGCAGCAGAATCCAAAGGATAAGCTCCCGGAATTAAATCACAAATCACAAGGAAGAAGAATAAATAGCCAACAGCACTCAACGTAAAACACACATGCCGCCAATTAATTTCCAAACAAATCTCATCCACATTTTCAATAATAAGGAACAATTGTTCCTATCGGCGACAGTAACCATAGCAAGGTCAACTAAATAGAGCATTACCCCAGCAAAAAGGAAAATAAACAGGACCCCCCCAAAAAAAAACAAGGACAGAAAGAAAAAAACATAAATAAACAGAAAACAGATTCCGATCTACAGAGATAATCTCACAATCTCATACAATTTAACATTACATGATTCCCCCTATAAAATTAAATTTACATTACTCCAACTTCTTCTACACTGTTGAAATAGAAAAGCCTTTTAGCATATAAACTCGTTGTCGAAAGGTTAATATTCCTGCGGAGATGCTGATTTAACTGAGTAGTCCGTAAGCCGAGTATTATTATGCATGAAATTTCCAAGCAGATTACCAGAATAGGAGATCGTAGAAATGTCCACCAAATAAGTTTGGGTTTGAGATGATTCAATCCATTTTCAGTGGAAAATTTAAATAAGATATGTTGGAAAATAGAACTTACAATTTCGTCCATGAAGCCCAGTTAACGCATGGCGTCAGATAGATAATCAGCTACTTACATTCTTGAAGAGCTCAAAACGAGCTAAATAAATAATCCACGTCCACTCATTTGAAAAGAAAAGAAGTTAAATTAGAAGAATCATCACATCAGGGCCGTAGCTCCATATTCCTAACGCGTTATCCAGGCATATTGCGGTGGGTTAAAACTCCCTTGTAGAGCAAACTCTCCAAGCTTGCATACAGCATGGCTTCCAAGAATGCAATAATCCATGCCAGCAAGGCGAGGTACACCAACAAAGCATAGGCTCGCAAGCTGACCAAATCAAACTCGCTCCAAAGTTGGCCCGAGATCAGACCAGTAGTTAATGGAGAAAAAGAGATGTACAACAAATTAAACCTTAAAAGTACTCCGCGGACAGACGGGCGGAATACAGATACAGCAAGCGACATAGTCGCAGTTACTAAATAAAGAGAATAGGAAAAGATTTCCAAGTGACATAGTTTTCAATGGCATTTTGCCCAGGCCTAAAATGTAGTAGGGAAAGGCTAAAATCGTGTGCCGACTGGCACAAGGCAACGCTGACCCATTCTGAACACAGGGGAAATGACACATTCCAGCGCACTGTACAGCACCTTTTATCGCATGAACATTAGTTCAAATAGGTGTTGATTCCCATAGGGAACCTGAAATATCTGCCCGAATGAGTAAATTTACAATACCAATATAAATGGTCTGTTATTGGACATTATAAATTTTCCAGCTAATTAATTCCTGGTTGCCAGTGTTTCACCTCCGTGAGCTAAGTTAGGCTCATCAGTTGGTACTTAACACACCCACCAAGACGCATGGCTAGTGCATACCGTGGAGGCCTAGGAACCTGGGGAGATGTTTTCATTCCCCTTCCCCTTGGGAAGGGGTGGGCCACCTAGAGGGTGACACTCTCTCTCAGGCCAGGAGAGGTGACAGGTTGTGAAGATTTGATGGAGTTAGGAGATTGGGTAAAGGAGAAGATATTATTAAGGAGATGTGAAGATGTGGCCTCTTGCCTAAGGGGTGTAGTTTGTTCTGTGCTTTTTATTGAGATATTGTTACAGATACATTTACAGTCGTTATAGATACATATACAGATTTGATTAGATATACAGTCCAAGTACAATTGTGGGTTCAGGTACATGTTGGTGATAAGGGGAGATTTAGTCTAGGATGGTCAGAAGGGGTGCTTGGGTTTAGATGTAGGGTGAGGAGGTGGAGAGTGGCGGTGAAGTTGTACAGGGAAGAGATGAGGAGGCAAAGGGTGTCGTATGTTGGTAGGGGTGGTAGGATGAGACCGTTTGGGGAGGGAGAGGACAGACTTGTGGATATGACTGGGCAGGTGGAGGGGCTGGCCGGGGTCGCCGATGTGCATTTTCAGGGGGACGGCGGATAGAGGGGATGGAGAACGAGAGGGTTCCACTCTGCGATGATGTCCTTGAACTCCAGTGTTGATGAGCTGGTTGACATTGTTTGTGGTAGGTAGTTGTAGTCGCACCATGTATATGGGGCTGTGGGCGCTGCAAATCCTGATGGCGCGTTGTACGGGGATACCTGCTGCTCTTAGTTCCTGCAGTATTTCTGTTTCCGGAATGTCAGGTGCTACTTCCCGTAGCACACAGCTGAACCTGGAATGAGGAGGTGGTGATGGCCGCTGTATTGATGTTGGTGGGGCGGTGGTGGCGGCATTCTCTGGTGGCGACGGTGGAGCAGCCTCTGTCACTTCCTGTGTGGTGACGGGGGATTGCTGGAGTGGGAGCGGTGTGAATTTCGGGAGGGATGCTGACATTACCGGTGATGGGTGGAAGGACGTAGTAGTGGTGGATGAAATTGAGGAAGGGGTGCAAACGAATATTGTAATGGCTGTAGTGGTAGTAGTTGATGGGAGGGAAGGTGATTATAGAGGGGTTGTATGGGATGGAGGCTCATGGAGGATGGGAATATGCAGGGGGTCTGTGGCTAGCTGGTCAAGAATGTATGACGGAGGTGGCACCACTGCATAGGTTCTATTATGTATTGTGGCTCCGGAGGCGAAGAGGCAGTGCTGGTCCTGGTCCCCTGGAAGATGTACTAGCACGCGTGATGTTGGCGTGGCAGTGCGGCCGTCCGACAGTCTATATGCATTAATGGCTGGAATGTCAGCTGCTAGGAGGTTGTAGTAGATGTCTTCTTCTGGTATGGAGAGGTCCACACCAGGGATTAGGCAGTAAGACATAGTTGTAGTTGTAGGGGAGGCGACTGCCAACAAGGCGTTTGCCTGTATTTGCTTTAATGTGGTCGACTGGGCTGCAATTAAAGTTGAGGGCTACCCAGCCGAAGAAAATGTTTGAAGCGTGTATTTAGTGAGACTTCGGAGTTTGGAGAGGAGGTATGTGTAAAACAACCGTGTTTGAATCTATAAGTAGTGCTGCGTAGGCCACTTGGAGCCACTGGCAGTGCCAATGCATTATGAGAAACTTTGTCTCATTACGAAAAATTGATGCCTGCTTGGCCATCAAATGATATAGGTGTTGATTCTCATACGGAACCTGAAATATTTGTCCCGAATGAGTAAATTTATAATACCAATATAAATGATCCATTATTGGACATTATAAATTTTCCATTATAATACCTACGCAGTGGTACCTAGTACCTAGGGTAATACTCCTAGGTAACGTAGATCCTTGGTGTTCCTCACCAACTGGTACTAGTTACAAGTAACTTTGACCCATGGTGTTCCTCACCAACTGGTACTAGTTACAAGTAACCTCATGGTTCATCATCCCTTGGTTGGCCCTTTTAGTCACCTCTTGCAACAGGCAAGGTATACTGTGGCTATATTCTTCGTCTGCATCCCCCACCCACAGGAGGTATTGTCAATAATTGAGATACCTTGCAGATGCAATGCAAGAAAACCAACCGGGATGATCTTAAATGTTGCTATTGCACAATAATGCACATCTTCATGCCCCTTCTATGATAAAAGCAGTTATCCAGAAGCAAGGTTGAAATATTCTTCCTCACCCCCTTATTCTTCCATTGCTGTGGCCCTTGATTTTCACCAATTCCATTCTTTATCAAGCAATATACAAGGATGCTCTTTCCATTATTTTCAAACTTAGCCTGTCAGGCATGGAATTGAAATACTTTTTTGCTATTTGCTTTATGTCGCACCAACACAGATAGGTCTTATGGTGACGATGGGATACGAGTGGCAAGGAAGCAGCCGTGGCCTTAATTAAGGTACAGCCTCATCATTTGCCTGGTGTGAAAAGGGGAAACCATGGAAAACTATCTTCTGGGCTGCTGACAGTGGGGTTCGAACTTACTGTCTCCCGGATGCAAGCTTACAGCTGTGCGTCCCTAACCGCATGGCCAACTCACACGGTGAATTGAAATATTATAGAAATTGGCAGAAAATAATTTATAATGCAAGATGTGATGATTTAAGAAAAATGCTATTTGTTCAGGGCGTCGACCCATGTGGATCTTTTGCCTCTACTGGCACCATATTGTATGAACCTGCGTGTAATTGGAATGGCGGTAGTGTGGAATGTTGTGTGTGAGGAAAGGAAGATTAAGGACGTCACAAACACCCAGTCTCCAGGCCACGGATATTAATCATTACAATTAAAAACCCCTGACCCGGCCGAAAATCGAACCCGGGGCCGCCGGGTGACAGGCGGACGCATTGCCCCCTACACCGCAGGGCCGGACAAGAAGATGTGATGATAATGATGACGATGATTAGTGATAATAGCGTGCAGTGTGAATCACCACTGTGCAACAATTAAAGGTGTAATAACATTAACACGTCCTGTCACAGCTAAAGCACTATGGACTTCTGTATCAACCTAATAATAAATACTATCCTATTTTTATTTCAACAGCAGTAGTTAAGGTTTAATATACGTATTCACCAGCATTTACTCACGGCTTGGCAAGAGTGATATGAATTTCAACCAACAGTACCTCAAGCACGCTTTCCCACGAAACATTGGCAGTGCTTTAGCAGCAGTATGTGAAGCTTGTCAGTACGAACACAGCTGGTGGAAATGACACCTATGAGAGTTCCACAATCAGATGTTTTAAAAACTCAAGAAAGTCCTGACCTTGTGGTCAAAGATTATTGTCTCCAATCATTGCCTTCATCACTGCACAGGCAGAGGTAGTAATCCTTCCATACTGCCTCAACTCCTTACTCGCACACAAGCGAGGTCAAGTGTGAATGCCTTCTTAACACTATGCGCCCGCCGGTAGTAATATTACTACCACGCGGCGCGGTGTGCGCCTGAGTGCCACTGTTAGTAATATTACTACCACGATCTTTGAAATTCAGCCACTCGAAAGCTATTCACTTTATCGAATTAGTTTTTGCTTTGACGTGTTGTCGAATTCCATTACTATCGTTAGGTGGTGTTGTCGATCGATAGTGATTGGTGGTGCAACTTAGGGACGATGTTTCGTAGCCACGTGTGCTCAGTTATATCTTACGTAATTGCTGACATACGTACTCCTCGCGCGCTTCGGTTAGATAAGCTCAAATTTATGTGCGTGTGTTCTAATGATAGATTACGTATATGACTTCACAGATTTAGAATGAAAGTGTAGTGAGTCAACAGTCTCCAATCATCTCGCAAGTAATCGATTTATACTGTATAATTATTGAGATATGGATCCCGGACCTAGTACAAGTAAAGGAAATCCTACGCGTGCATACAGCCCATGGCTAAGTGAACAGATTATTACAGAACTTGTGAACAATTCAGATTCTGATCTGTATGAAAGTGATCGTGAAGAAAATGAAAATATACAAGTCCCTCAGGATGCTGAATCATCAGATTCATCACCAGAAGAACCAGTCGCAAAAAGACGAAGGGAGGTGAAAAGCACGGTAACACAATGGAAACAATGTACTACTCATGTGAACAGGCCCGTTTTTTCTGGCGCACCAGGACTGAATGCTAATAACCTTGGTATTTGTGCAGAATCTTCACCTCTAAATTTCTTTAGTATATTTTTTGATAGTAATGTACTGAACGTTATCCGAGTGGAAAGTAACAGATACACCCTACAGCAAATACAGCTAAAGAAGCAAGAAGGCCCTTTGAAACCTAAATCAGTGCATGCACAGTGGAAACCAGTGACTCTGAATGAACTAAAGTTATGTCTTGCAGTAGTGATTCACAAGTGTTTGATTCGTAAACCTTTTCTCCGGGACTACTGGAGGACAACACCAATTCTAACAACTGACTACGCAAAGTCCATTGGAATGTCGAGAGACTGATTTCTCGCTATTCTGACAATATTGCATCTGAACGACAATGATAAGCAAAAACAAAGGGGCCATCCAGGCTACGATCCTCTGTTCAAAATCCGACCAATACTAGACTGCCTGAAAACATGTTTTCAGAATTATTACTCTCCTCATGAATCATTCACAATCGATGAAGCAATATGTCCATTTCGGGGACGTATATTTTTTCATGCGTTCATGAGAGGAAAGTCACGGAAGTAAGGAATCAATATCTTTCAACTCTGTGAAGCGAGGAGTGGTTACGTGTGCAACATGGAAGTGTATTCTGGGGCCCATGTCACAGTGGAGGATTGCAATTCTTCCTTTGATGTTGTTGACAGACTGTGCGAAGCAGTAAAAAATAGGGGGCACACAGTTTATATGGACAGATGGCCATCTGTGGGACTGTCAGACTAAAGCAGCTGGCACCGTGATGCCAAATCGGAAAGGAATGTCAAAATCAGAGTTTGGGAAAAAACTGAAAAAGGGTGAAAAAATGTCATTGCAGAAAGAACACCTTCTAGCAATAAAGTGGCGAGATGTTCGAGACGCGTATATGCTGAGCACTGAACATGATGATGACATGATTGAAGTACCCGCAGCAAGAGGGAGCCACGAGAAATCCAAACCATCAGCAGTAGTAGGCTATAACAAATTCAAAATTGGTGTTGATAAGTCCGACCAATTGTTGGAATATTATGCATTCACAAGGAAATCGATCAAGTGGTGGAAAAAATTATTCTTCCATCTGTTTGATCTTGCCCTAGTGAATGCCTATATACTTCACAAAAACTTCCCCTTTCGAAATTTTGTGAACGTTTTGCGGATGATTTGGTGAGTAGTGCTGGGGACGAAATTTCTGAAGAATCACAAGCATCAACTGCGGCAAGGCCAGTAGGTAGAGATCATTTTCCACACAGAATACCTGCAGTAGGCGCAAAGAAGGAAGGACACGTCCAGCGTACGTGCAAGGTTTGCTACGACAAGTCCAAACATAACACCGGTCGTGCTGTGAAGAAAATGACAACGATATATTGTCGTAAATGTGACGTAGGTCTTTGCATAGGAAAATGTTTTGAGTGTTACCATACCAAAGCTTTGGGAATAACAATGTGTAATTCTGTTATTCAGTGGTTAAAAACTATCAAACTTTTCTAGTGAATTAGAGATTCAAGTGCGTGAATATGGATATCAGAATGGACCAATATTGTAGCCTAAGTTTCTTTCCAATGCTGAAGGTAAGCATTTTTTATTTGATTTCGTGGGATAGCCCATTCTTTGTACAATATGTACATAAATTTGTCAATTTATAATGCGAAAACTGACAGAACTGTGATTTTTTCCCGAGAGTCTAAATTACGCCGGCACAAGGTAGGGACGCCATCTTGAAACATCCGGGCTCATAGTGTTAAACAATTTCTCCAGTGATCCTACAGATCAAAAATGTTTTGTAGCAATTAACATTGATCATTATTAAATTTCAGGCAGTAGCCGCCCTCACTACTGACCATGCCATCAATTATCTGAGGCAGTATTAGCAGACCATTGCTCAACAATGAATATAAACTCCAGCCACTGCAGTCATTTTCTTGTTGTCAAAGTCAATTCTGGTCAGAATTCACAAATTTGACCACTTTTTGGTGCTAGAAGGTCCATTTCGACTATGACAGTTGTAATACTCAAGGGTTCTTTATTGGGTCTGCCCTGTCAACACTTAATACATACAATAACAAACAAAATTGTAGTCTATATTAATGGTCCTTTTGCAAGACATGTACATTTACTAGACAACAACTTTCTTTGCCATTGTATGTACTAACAATTGACAGGGTGGACCCAATAAAGACACCTCGAGTATTATAATTGTCACAGTCAATACACACCATTAACTCTTTCCGGTCTAACTGCGAGCATAGCCCGTAGTAAGGTTAGACAATTTGCTACAAATCGAGAACGAGCTATGCACACATTCTGCCGACTGCATTGTGTTTCTTCATGTGTTACTTACGAGAGTATTTCAACAGATGGCAGTATTGGCTAAGTCAGAGAATTAACGACATAATTGACGAGTGTGCATTAGTAGGTGTTGTCACTCAATGTGCTCTAAAAAGTGGCATTTTGCGACAAGCAAGTGTTTGATAGAAGTTATATTTTTGATATTTTATGTAATCGCAATCGCTCACATCTAAAAAACAGAAAACTTTACTAATATGTAGATATTCTTACGTATTCGCGCAGTTATGAAATGCACGGGAACATACGGTAAACTGTAAAATGAATTCCAGTCATAGTCAGTAGATGCAGAGTGGGTTGTCCCATAAGCTCTATACTCTGACCGGCCAACCGAGCAGAGGAAAGGTGGCCACGGCTGTACGCCTCTGCATTCGGGAGATGGGCCTGGGGCACAGTGCTGCACTTCTCGCCTGGCCCCACCCATCGGCTGTCCTGAGAATGGTTTTCCGTGGTTTTCCATTCTCCTGCACTAAGGCAAATGCCGGGACAGTTCATAGTGTAGGCCACTGCCGCCTACTCCCTCACCTTCTCCGCACATCTCCTTCACCGTTACAAATCTCCTGGCCTGAAAGACGGCGTAACCATCTAAGAGGCCCTCCTCCCCTGTTTAGTAGTAGTAGTTCCAGTCATAATGAAATGCAAGATGTTGATTCGAATTCCTATTTGAATGTCAATATTTCCATTTGTGAATAAAATTACAATTACATGCCTTCAATATCACCTTCGCTAACATCACCTTCCAAGCCGCATCGTCACATAAAAATATATAAATAAAATTTCATAAGAGCTCCCATTTTTGTTGTTATTACTGTTATTATTATTTTATACCATTTTCATTATTGTTGTTGTTTTCTAATGGCAATGCACATTTTACATGATCAGTCTAGGGAAAATATAACAGTATTTCAGAAAACTGAACTTACTTAATGCCGGCCCCGTGATGTAGGGGTAGCGTGCCTGCCTCTTACCCGGAGGCCCCCGGTTTGATTCCCGGCCAGGTCAGGGATTTTTACCTGGACCTGAGGGCTGGTTCGAGGTCCACTCAGCCTATGTGATAAGAATTGAGGAGCTATCTGACGGTGAGATAGCGGCCCCGGTCTAGAAAGCTAAGAATAATGGCCGAGAGGATTCATCGTACTGACCGCACGACACCTCGTAATCTGCAGGCCTACGGGCTGAGCAGCGGTCACTTGGTAGGCCAAGGCCCTACAAGAGCTGTAGTGCCATGGGGTTTGGTTTTTTTTGGAACTTAATAATCCGTCAGACGTTTTACATTCACAAAATATGGTATAATATATAAACAATTTTAAAATCTGCAGTGATAGCTGACGTGAAACAAACAACATTTTTATAAACTAGATGTTCAAACAAGCACAAAGAAAAAGGAATCATGCAAATATCTCCTACAGGTACAGAGATATATTTTTCAAATCCTTAGAAATGCCCAGTCCGGAACGTTTGTTAGGGATATTTAGGCCCAGAGCAGAATGGGATAAGAAAAAGTAAACTTTGTCAATTCTGACTATGCCAGCCAGGTTAAAAGACTATTTAATTGATTTAAGAACATAAAAATTAAAATGTCTAGCATTTCAGAGGACATAGCTTTTATTTTGAGGGTCTAAATATCTATGAATGTTTTTATAGTTTTTCTACAACTTACTTAAGGTCACACTGACACAGTTAGGTCTTATGGCGACAATGGCCTAGGAGTGGGAAGGAAGTGACCATGGCCTTAATTAAGGTACAGCCTCAGCATTTGTCCAGCATAAAAATAGGAAACGAGAGAAAACCATCCTCAGGGCTGCAGACAGCGGGGTTTGAACCCACAGTCTCTTGGATGCAAGCTCACAGCTGCATGTCCCCAACCGCACGCCCAACTCAGCCGGGTTTTTGTTTCTGACAGCTGATGAAGAGAATGGTCAATCAATCAATCAATCAATCAATCAATCAATCAATCAATCAATCAATCAATCAATCAATCAATCAATCAATCAATCAATCAATCAATCAATCAATCAATCAATCAATCAATCAATCAATCAATCAATCAATCAATCAATCAATCAATCAATCAATCAATCAATCAATCAATCAATCAATCAATCAATCAATCAATCAATCAATCAATCAATCAATCAATCAATCAATCAATCAATCAATCAATCAATCAATCAATCAATCAATCAATCAATCAATCAATCAATCAATCAATCAATCAATCAATCAATCAATCAATCAATCAATCAATCAATCAATCAATCAATCAATCAATCAATCAATCAATCAATCAATCAATCAATCAATCAATCAATCAATCAATCAATCAATCAATCAATCAATCAACACTGATATGTATTTAGGGCAGTTGCAAAGGTGGCAGATTCCCTATCTTTTCTTTTCCTATCCTTTTCTTAAATGATTGCAAAGGATTCGAAAATTTATTGAACATCTCCCTTGGTAAGTTATTTGAATCCCTAACTCCCCTAAATATAAAATTATGAATATTTGCTCCAATTTGTTCTCTTGAATTCCAACTTTATCTTCATATTGTGATCTTTCCTACTTTTAAAAACACCACTCAAACTTATTCGTCTACTAACGTCATTCCATGCCAGCTCTCCACTGACAACTCAGAACATACCGCTTAGTCGAGCAGTTCACCTCCTTTCTACCAAGTCTTCCCAGCCCAAACTTTGCAACATCTTTGTAACGCTACTCTTTTCCCACTTTTCTAAATATAATTTCTTTTTTGACAGTCCACATTTTCAATACAATATGTTTTTATTGATGTACATGAAATATTTTTCATTATTATGTCGTGAGTGGGACGTATTTTGCCTATATTTTTAAGGCATTTTTAGCTGCTGTTCCTAGACTTTACGATCAGAATAGTCAACGTTTGATCAACGTTGATAGAGCTCTTTGGTGTGAAGTCTGTAACAAGAGGAGAGTGAATGCTTAGGAAGGTATTTTTGAAGAGAATGTGGGTTTAAAGAAAGGTAAAACATGGAAAATGTATAAAACACTTACCCTTTCGTCTGTGAAGATGTAAATCAGTTATGGAAAGGTTAGTTGAAGAAAAATAACGTTATGTGTAGGTTCATTTATTTCTTTGACTGTTAATGCAGTTGCTATGGTAGCGTTGAATGACTGACACTTGTACTTCTGGTATTGTATCGATGTGAGATTGGCGGAGGAGGGTGTGGTTGAGGGGAGGGGGTAGGCGGAGCGTTAAGTTTATGTGTTGTTGGTTGCGAGAGATTTACATGGTCGGACAGGGAGGGAGTCATGTCCCTTAACATTTTATAATAATATTTAATTTCTAAAAAGATCTCTTTGTATTGAATAGGTGGATATATAAATAAACACTTGTAACATACTTTGTATTTATGTACATTTCAATACGGACCTAACATGAGAATTATAACATGTAATACAGAACTGTTCCGTACCAACTTATAAACATTTGTAGTTTTAGTTACTAGCAAGTGATGAGTCTTGCACTGAATATAGATTACTCGTTGAAGTTCAGTGAATCTTCTAAATGGAATCCACCCTTCTAAGTTCACAGAATACCATATAAAAACACAAAATGCTACACACGTCCGCTTTTTAATAAATAAACATGGCTGATGATTATGTAGATATTCTAAAGTGGTTAGAAAGTGATAATGAGAATGATTTTTCTTTAGAAGACAGTGATATTTCTTATACTAATGGTGGTAGTGATGTTGATAGTGTTAGAGAAAATCATTCTCGTGATCATGACAGCATGGACGATGTAAACTTTAATAATAGTCAGTATTTGTTTACTGATAAAATACTTAAAATTGTCAAATTAACATGGATTCTTTTTAAATAAAATATGATTTTGTGTAAATATATGGTCTGTGAAAACATCTGGCTGTTTTGAATCATTTTGACTGGTGCAATCTGCTATATATAAAAACATTTAGATTACATACAATTACTCTGTTCAAAAAAGCGAGTCAACCCTTGTTGAACATTTGATAAAAAACTAATTGTTATGCTGTATAACCTTTGAATGACATTAGGTGGTTTGAATTAATCAGTGTTTAATATCCAATAAGCGTGCTCTCCTGATTGGTTGGGTTATTTGATCTTGAATATCCGATTTGTGTGCTCTCACTCGAATGTTTGCGAACTTGAGTGTCACCTTAGGATTTAAATTTTGTTAGTGTATTTGTAAGATAGTAAATGATCTGTTGGCTTAATGTTACTTGTGATGCTTAAAATTATGAACAATCACTATGTAGGTTTGAAGAGGGGTTTTCTCAAAGTTGTTATGACAAGGTGTTGTAGTCTTGTTGCTTCAATTTAATGGTTGATATTCGTTGATTGAGAGTCTTTAACGAAAAATGTGTCTTAGTTGTGAAATTTGTGTGAACTGAGCTTCTCTTCTGGCTGGCTTGCTCTAGTGACACCTTCTGTTTGACTATCTACGGCTAACTTTGTGTGTCTCATGTATCTGTGTGTGTTATGTGGAGGAAAATGGTTTGGGGAGGGGTGGGCGGATGAGATATTGGCTGTTCTCGGAGGAAGGTTTTTTGTGTGGGCGGAGCTTTTACGCGTGGCGATTTATTAAAGTTTACATAGTCCATGCTGTCATGATCACGAGAATGATTTTCTCTAACACTATCAACATCACTACCACCATTAGTATAATAAATATCACTGTCTTCTAAAGAAGACTTTCTAATCACTTTAGAATATCTACATAATCATCAGCCATGTTTATTTATTAAAAAGCGCAAGTGTGTAGCATTTTGTTTTTTTATATGGTATTCTGTGAACTTAGAAGGGTGGATTCCATTTAGAAGATTCACTGAACTTCAACGAGTAATCTATATTCAGTACAAGACTCATCACTTGCTAGTAACTAAAACTACAAATATTTATAAGTTGGTACGGAACAGTTCTGTATTACATGTTATAATTCTCATGTTAGGTCCGTACTGAAATGTACGTAAATACAAAGTATGTTACAAGAGATCTTTTTAGAAATTAAATATTATTATAAAATGTTAAGGGACATGACTCCCTCCCTGTCCGACCATGTAAATCTCTCGCAACCAACAACACATAAACTTAACGCTCCGCCTACCCCCTCCCCTCAACCACACCCTCCTCCACCAATCTCACATCGATACAATACCAGAAGTACAAGTGTCAGTCATTCAACGCTACCATAGCAACTGCATTAACAGTCAAAGAAATGAACCTACACATAACGTTATTTTTCTTCAACTAACCTTTCCATAACTGATTTACATCTTCACAGACGAAAGGGCAAGTGTTTTATACATTTTCCATGTTTTACCTTTCTTTAAACCCACATTCTCTTCAAAAATACCTTCCTAAGCATTCACTCTCCTCTTGTTACAGACTTCACACCAAAGAGCTCTATCAACGTTGATAAACCTTCGACTTTCGTCCTTCAAATAAGATAAATACATCTATAGACAACCGAATGCTTTTTCCTTGCTCCCACAATTACGTAAGGAAGACTGTTATCTTATCATAACACATTCGACTTTCACTCCTTCAGCCAGTTAAATAGACTATAGGCAGATGAACAGCCATTTAAGAGATCTGTTGTCTTATCACAACATACGATATTGACATCTGTAACAGTGTATCAGCTTTGTTTTTTCTTATCATCTTCAAGGAGGCACATTTCTGTTTCATTATAAAGGCTGAGCTGTTTACTGCCCTACCCCAACAAGTTTTTCAACGCTCCGGAAAGTATATTCATGTGAACTTATGACATGCAGCTTGATACTGCAATTTTAGCCAAGGACATTCTAATATTTTGTATGTTTAGATTGACACCTATAATGATATCCTCTTTTTATGGCTTGTAAGAGCAATCAGGATCCTGATTTTTCACCATACAGGTTTGAATTTGAGGCTGATGATGCCCTTAATATGGGCGAAACATGTCCCTTAACATTTTATAATAATATTTAATTTCTAAAAAGATCTCTTTGTATTGAATAGGTGGATATATAAATAAACACTTGTAACATACTTTGTATTTACAGTTCTGTATGTCGGCATTTGGTCCAAAATGCCAGCGTAAACAACGGTTCTGTAAGTTGGCGCCAATGAGTTAAATAGCTCGGAAAGGTGTAACCCCCAGTACATACACAAATAATGCTTGCATAGTTTCCAACTGAAATGTATTGCATTGTCAAATAATTCATTTGAATTACCAGTCCCACCTTACTCATTACTCCGTAAAATTACATGCTGACCCAATCTGGTCAATAAACAACTTCACATGCAACACCATTTTGTAAGTGTTCTATGCTGCCTAGCCAAACCAATTACCTCATCAATTTACTGCAGAGTGTTATTTCTGGTCAGGTATAACTGGTAGAGTTAATTCTTAAATACCTGATCAGACCCACATGGCAATTAGCATGTCAAGGCAGTTGTTGCAAAACCTCACCAAAAAAATTAAATAATATACAGTTTGTTTAAAAAAATTTCATTTCAAATCCCGGTCACTCCATGTGAGATTTGTGCTGGACAAAATACAGGCAAGATAGGCTTTTCTCTGGGTACTCCGGTTTTCCATATCATCTTTCATTCCAGCAACATTCTCCAATATCATTTGATTTAATTAATCATTGCCCCAGAGGAGTGCGACAGGCCTTGGCAGCCGGCACAATTCCCATCCTCGCTGCTAGAAGGGGGCTTCATTAATTCCATTCCTGACCTGGTCAAATGACTGGAAGCAGGCTGTGGATTTTCATTTTCATTTGTAAGTTTTAATGCCACAATTTGTTTGCTTATCAGGTCACCTGCAGTAAGTTGTCTGAACCACACACACTGGGCAGAAACTCATCTATAGAAGGGCAAGATAACAACAGAATATACAATGCAAATTTGAAATTCATAGGGAAGGAGAGTGTATCATTCAGAGGCAATACTGAGTTTCTAAAAAGCTATTGCTAAAAATTAGTCTATATATGATTCATACAAGTAAAGCAATACTTACAGAAGAGCTCTCCTCAGGATCTTCTGGCTCCTGCTTAATGGTGTGTACCTCAGCCATGATCACCAACTAACTGTAATCATACACAACTACTGGTAATTGTCAGAAATTACAAAACAGCAGTAAAGCTAACAGAAATGAAAATACACTAGTGAACATGGAAAGTGCAGCGCTATGAAGAGGTGTGCCAACAAAATCCACAGTGCACACAGTGGATGGGACTGAGGAAGTGATGCAATTATAACACCTTCAGGTGCCTAAGTGTGCAAAGTGGATATAGGTGAGTAGAGAATGTGTCCACATCAAGATTCAATACACTGCTGAATCCTGTGCAGTATGGAGTTGACAAGTCTGTGGATCATGCTGGAGAATTTCCATCCATGCTAACTGCACCAAGATGGTCAGTTCGGCCAAAGTTTAGGGTGGCTGAAGGGAGTTGTGCAGGCATCTACCCATCATGTCTCCACACATATTCATTATGTGAGCCACTTGGAGAGCTTCTCTCGAGATGCCAGCAGCATGTGGGCAGGTACTGTCTAGCAGTAACATCCCATTTGCAACAGTCATCATCAGAGGGACAGCCAAGGGATCGACAACCCTGTCTAAATAATGTTGAGCAGTCACTGCAGACTCCAAATTCACTATGACAATTTCATATGAAAGCCAACAACTCCCCAGACAATAATGCCCGAGGTTAGTCCCGTGTGCCTCTTGACAACAAGACTGACCTGGCCCATCTTCCCACATGCTGCGGAGACATGCCAACTCCTATCAATACAGCTTGTCACACAATGTGTGGTGCCATAGCAGCTCGAATTTCTGCTGCTGCAGATCGGGAGGTTCTTGTGGGTCATCTCCCGCACTGTTACCAATACAGCTTATCACACAATGTGTGGTGCCATAGTAGCTCGAATTTCTGCTGCTGCAGATTGGGAGGTCCTTGTGGGTCGTCTTAAAGCTGCGATGATCCTCCCACACCGTTACCAATACAGCTTGTCACACAATGTGTGGTGCCATAGTAGCTCAAATTTCTGCTGCTGCAGATAGGGAGGTCATTGTGGGTCATCTTAAAGATGTGGCGATCTTCCCACACGGGTTGGTCCTGTCCCAGATCTCCGAGCATGTGATCCTTCATTTCACCTCTGCTGCCATACACATTGTACTGGCCAATATGTACAGCTACAGCATGCTCTTGCACCAGCCAATTATCCGTGTCTCTCAACCAGTAACAGCTGTTGATATTTTGCTCGTACCTGTCATGACATACAAGCAAACGCTTCACGGCAATGCATGCCAACTAAGCTCTATGCTTCATATTCAAAAGGTGTTTTGTTCTTGACCAATCAAGTACAGAGGGCAGAATAATTTGACTGACCTGAAAATAATATCATTTTCATACTTAACTGGCATCCTTTCACATATCTCATTTCAACACAAATGGCCTTTCCCTTTGTGGAGCCACAATTTCCATATTTCCTAGTACATATACAGCAAGGCAGTGCTTTGTCACCCCTATTATTTATCACTGTGATGGATACCATAATAAAGGCACTAAAAAGGAAGGAGCAGCAGGACTTGCAAGCTTTCATCTTTGTAGACGACGTGGTGATCTGGGGTAAAACCGAAAATGATACAGAGGAAAAACTGCAGAAATGGAGTCACGAGTTTAAGAGATATGATTTAAATATCAACACAGCTACGACAGTGGTGATGAAGTTACAGAGGGCAGATGACAAATCACAAATCAGAATACATGACACCAAACTGGACAGTGTTCCAACGTTTAAGTACTTGGGTAGTATAGTATCAAAAGACAACCTTGCAAAATATGAAGTAGACAGTCGAATTAGCAAGGCAACTCAATTTTACCACCAAGTAAGACAACTGCTGAGGGATAAACAAATACCATTGAAAGCTAAGATGACATTATATAAATCATCTTATACACACATCCTCACGTATAGCTTGGAAACTACCACGTAAACGAGACAAGACAACTCAAAACTACAAACTGCAGAAATGCAGTTCCTATGCACCATGATACAGAAGATCAGGAAGGACAAGTTCAGGAATGAAAAAGTCTGAGAAATCTACGACAAGAGGATCCAGAAAGTATGACTGAAGTGGTTTGACCATGTAAGAAGAATGAGTGCAAGCAGGACTGCACGAAGAGAATATGAAAGAGAAATAAAAGGAAAAAGACAAGTGAGCCCTTGATCTCTATTTCGCTAATGTTTCGTCACCGAGTGATATTTCAAGGAATGTTTATCTCTGCCACCAGGGGCAAGCACTGTTTTTTGCCTGCTTTCTGGTGACTACTATGCACACTTCTTGCATTATACCTATATTTCCTCTTGGGAAAGAACCTGTCTGTCAACATAATCATAAATCCTGTCTATTCAGGACTGTCTCGAGACTGTTTTTTTCCTGTCCTTTTTCCTTATCACACGTTGTATTGCATTCCGTTGGATGTGAGGGAGATGGCTTCTACAAGTAAGTGTGGGTTTTTGAGTGTTGAAATACAGGGTGTTTTAGAACAGTTGAGTGGTTCTAACAACATTTTATTAGATTCAGATGGTGATTTGAGTGAGGTGGGTGACATCGCTGCACGCAAAGTCCTTGGTTCGGAATCAGATATGAGTGATAGTGCGCAGAATGGTAATGTGCGTGTCACGGATAAGTTAATACATTTCGATGGGTACAAGTGGGTCGAATAGAATAGAAGTTTATAGGGAATCCAGGCCTCAGAATGAAGCAGCTGGGGAATGTGGTGGAGTGAAGGTTTCCAAGATGTTTTTTACGGATGAGTTAATGCAACTAATAATTCGTGAAACAAATTTATATGCTGAGCAAGGAATACTATCTAGGGTCTTATTACCACTTTGGTCCAAAAAGCGGGATTGAAAACCAGTCACGAAGGATGAGATATACTTTGTGATTGTCCTTTATATGCTAATGGGTACATAACAAAAGCCTAAGCTACGAAGCTATTTTTAGAAAAACTCTATTCTGTCTACGCCAATTTCTGGATAGATTTCAATGGATAGATTTCAATCAATTAGTAATTTTGTGCATTTCAAAAACAATGAGATATCAGAGACCCTCAAAACTTTTCAAAATTTACCCGATTATATCCTACCTAAAAATTACGTTCCAGTATTATTGAAATCTATAAAAATGTATCAAAGTTGTGTTGCTTTGAATAAAGTATTGCACGAATCTGAGAAAGTTTAAACACCATGCTCAGAACAGCTCCCACAGCACAGAGATGACCGGACATTTAAATCCACCGCGCTGAGGCATTAAATTTTCTCATAACCAAAACGTCTCACATAACACATCTAAATGTTCAATCCTTGTCTGCTCATTTCCACAAACTTAAAGAACTTGTTCCAGATGTTTGCTTTCTAACTGAAACATGGTGTCATGATCTGATCCCTTCAAAGACTTTTAACATACTAGGCTACTGTCTACTCCGCAAAGACAGAATGGGGAAGAGGGGACGCAGTGAGGCAGTTATAGTTATGACCAGTTTAAAGCCTATGATGAACCATGTTCATGATTATGAAGTAACTGTGATTACTTCCACAGTATGAACATGTAATTACCATGGGTGACTTTAATAACACAGACAATGGAAACAATAATGCCAAATCTCAGCCGCTTGTAAACATGACTGCGTAATGCAAAATTAGCATTTCACAAACGAAACTTTCCCTATGACACCACACTCCCATGTCACACACAAGGCCCTACATCGCTGGCTGCGCAGTAGCGTGTGACTGAGGAAGAGCTGTCCATGCGCGTATCACCATGTTGCGGGAACTCCACAGCTCGCTGAGGAGACCGTAGTATGGAATTCATGCATTAACTTCAATTACGCACAAATGAATACACCTGTCAACAGGTTATTTTTATTCCTGCGATACAGGATAACACGGTACGAAAAGATGTTCATTAGATACCTCCAAAATAAAAGTTAAAAAGGTGCCGGTTTAGAAAGCAGAAGCAGAAGATCCGTATGGAAATGTTTCATTCCAAGCATCAGGGACACTTAGCTATTCCCAGGTCCTAATTCATTAAATAAATGGCACAGCCTACACCGACTAACGTGAATATACGCAATAAATATACAAGAATCAAGACGCTAATAACATGGAAATGATACTTAGGCATACTAACTGAACACATTTACACTGTTATTGAACAAATCTCCACAAATCATTTGGATAGCTAGCCTATACGTAATAGATGTAATAAAACAACATTTAGAAAATTCGATAGGAAGACTTCAAAAGCCACTACTAATGATGATAAATATATACCTACGTAGATAAACACGTTTTAAATTTAGAGAACACTCTCCAAAAACAGAAAACATTGTATACCAGTACATTACATTAATAATCTTCAAGAAAGAATAAGTAGCTCACATTAGGCCTACTATAATGATCATGTTTGTAAGTGATTTGTTTGTATGTTCAGAATAGACACATTCAATTAAATCCTACACTCTGCACTTAAGCTTTCATGAAAACAACAAGACATTTTCAAATCACAGCAGTTTACAACTTCAGTATGATTTCTAGATCATGAGGAGAAAAACAATCTTTTATCTGTGACTTAGGAGACTGGAGAACATCAGTAATCCATCAATTCTTTCAATATTTACAGTTTTTACAAACTGTTGTATCAAAAGCAAGAATCTGTAATATTGGCAAAAAGAAAACCTATGAAATAGAATGTTTTCTATGAAAGTTACATGGCAGATCTTTTCTTTCTGATGAGTAATCACAGCAGATATTATTCAGTGCTACGAACAGATTGTTGAAAAGGTACATGAATGCAGAAATCTGTAAAAAATTAAGCTCTGCCCAGTGTTCACCACAAGTAACTTTACTAATTTCCATCTGAATGACATTTTTCTTTCTTATTATTTCCAGGATGTGAAATAGTATATCAGGATGAGTATACCTTCAATTATGATTTCTATATGGTTTGGAAAATAGCTATCTAAAATCTACTGAGATATACTGAGATTTTTATGTTTTGTGGGGTTTTCTGCACTAAAATAATTGTGCTCAGATGAAATGTGCTGTGTAACAGTACTGACTGAACTGCTACATGGACTGGGATCTATGGTGTTATTCTGTTGATTTGTCTCTCCAAAATCTAACTTCCTTTTTAAAATCCTACAGCGAGTCTTTTCAGTCTGAAAAAATAAAAATAAAATGAAGTAATACAATATCTAATCCAAATTACTTGACCTACAAGTACCTTTTTTTAGATGATCTGGAAAGTCAAACAGTGTTGACACTGCATCATCTTTCAGAATGTTGTTCCCTTCAGATTGCTAAAAACTTACTTCTGTGAAGTGAAATGAATATAGTCTGTGCAAATAAGTTGGAACAAACTTGTCTCTTTTAACAACAAGAAGCCACTTTGATAGAAGTTCAGGCTTATTCAATGGAAATTTGTAAGCAATATGTCTAAAAATAATAGCCATGTATTCAAAATCAAAGAAATGTATATATTTATATCACCTCTTTTTTTTCTCAACCATTCCTGGTACAATGACAGAACATTCTTCCAGTGATTTATCACAATATATTCTTCTGCTTCATAAATAGAACCTCATGTGATATATTTCAGAACAGAGTGGTGGAGCCAGCAATCATTCATATTTCACTACATTATTTTACATTTTGAAAATATTCTTCCTGAAAAAACTCATTACACTCGTGCTACTCTACCTCATAATTCTAAATGTATCTAACAATGAAAATAATACCTAGCTTAGTTTAAGTTTCTCTGAATTAAATATATTTTTACCAGTTGGTTAAATTTAAGATAGGAAAAATATATCATTTAGGGTGCAAAATTCCCTCTCATACTATTCTCACCTTAAATACCAATAATAGACCTACTGATTTTATAAACTCGAACTGAAAAGAGATTTTCTGAGCACAAATTAAAATTGAAAATGTGTTCTAAACTTTTCTATTACAGGAACATTATGATTCACATAAGGAAGAAGATAAAGGAGCTTGAATATTAAGTATATATGGATATAACAGTTAAATAGGTAGTTTGATTAGTGTTTTCTAGTGCAAAGTAGGAGTCAGCCTAGTCAAACTTCTCTGGAACAGCATACTTAACAATTCTTTTATTATAAAGGAGATGTGAAAATATGGATAATGATATCAATAAATCATTTTTCTGATAATCGTTAATAATCTGAAGCCATAATTTGACCTAAAAACAGATGGGATTACGAAGCTTTATCAATCATATTTTTCGGATTCTAGGCCCGTGTTTATCAAAATTTTAATACGGGTACACAGTCTGTGAGAACAAAATGTGCGCTTTTTCAGAACAGCTGTTTAGTCCATAAGAATTGTCCCTAATTAAATGAGAAACGCCAAGAAGAAGAAGCCTAAACGTTGAGAATGCCACGTCCATACATCCCTGAATCCACCACTCTATAGCCCATTCTCGATTGTGGTAATTGTATAACATTACAATTTCTACTCTCTTGTGAAAAGAAATACCAGATCCTTTCTGATACCGATTTGTGCAACTGAAAGCTGGACAAGAGGTCACCATCGTGAATATTTCTCCACTCCGCATTTACGGCTTCACTTAGACCTACTCTCCTATAATATCGCCAATCAATGTAAGCTCGCACTTATCACTAAAAATAGTTGCCAATACTACAAATTATCACTTCATTACATAACACAACCACAGATCCGCTAATCGAGAGGAATCAGCATGAAAAACACACAAGAAACTGTAAACATCACCACATGTTAACCATGCATTCAAACTGAAGTGCCCGCAACATGGCGATGCACGAAGCTATTCAATTTTCTGCATAGCACCAGCGCGCTCTGTGAGTCTAGATAAGTAATATTAAAGCCTTTGGTCACACGTGACAATCAAATTAATGACTGTAAAGAATACTCATGGATAGATATTTGTACAAGGAATTTCAGCTCATAACTTAGTATACATGTCCAACTCCTTAAAAACCTGAAAGATACCGAGTACTATTACATTCAGAGTTCTCTCTGAAATTGACTTCCTGAAGATATTTTAGATGTTCCATGGCATCATGTTCTGACAGCTGATGGCACTGACATCACAATAAACAAGTTTAACAAATATCTGACCACATTCTATAACCAACACGCTCCACCTAAAATAGTATGGGCAATGAGCCCCAGCAATGAGGCTAAACCTGAAGTTAAAGGAACTAATGGAAAGACAAAATGCGACACTGGATACAAGGCAATTTTGGCGCATTAAAATGGATACAAAATAAGACATCACAGGTGGTACGCAATACTAGAATCAGATATGCACATGCCTTGTTAAAATAGAATGGGATGGAAAGAACAAAGAAACATGGGAACAGATAAACGAGGAGACGACCACCCTATTGATGTAGGGTCAGTTGCGGTAATTATGGGACAGAATTGAAAATTTTCAAATTCTAGGGCACTAAATCTCAAAGTGGAAATTTGACACAATGTTAAATTATTGTAATTTAGTACCCACAGTTCATTTCCAGGAAGAAATTGTATTAAAATCTTATAACTATTTAGACTGTGTCCCATAATTACCCCTTGGTTTGGGGCAATGCTGAGACAGGCATGGGGCAAAAGAGGGACACAAAAACAAAATCTGACCTTGCCCTATGAGTGTCCCTGAATTCTCCCTCCCCAAAATGTTCCCCAATTTCCCCGAATATGAAAAGAAAAAATTCTTGCTTAATATTAATCCTATAAATGCAGGGCTTTAGAACAATTTCTGCAAAGTTCTCTTTAAATTTGGAATAAAAGGAATTAATGGTGTCTACAACAGTTTTTTTCTAAAATTACAAATATTTCTAACCAGAAAGCAAATTTTTTAAAGCTGAAAATTAGTGTTAATTTTTCATTTTTGGTCATTTAGTTATTGTCTACCATTCAATGAATTTAAAATACGGTAATCTATTGTCGCTAATCAAGCTTACAGATAATTTACTTGTAAGAAGCTCTGATGATGTCCCGCTTTTACCCAAACATTTTGCTGTCTCATATTTGCCACCGTTGACCCCCCTGCACTCACTCAACACACATTTCATCAACCTTCCAACTTCCTAGAAATCATTAAAAAAAAAAATATGTAAACAATTCATAGTGACGATAGCTCAAAATGCAGATCAATGGTGATTGGTTTAATGATTGGTTGCACTCTCATGACAAACAGCCCAGCAAACTTACCTCAAAATATTCTTCACTGGTCTATAAAATGAATGAAGTGGTCCTAAGTGAGTGCAAAAACAAAATAATTGTGTATGTTTAGTAATACTTTCATCATGAGATCGAAATTTAACACTAATATATGATTTGATCTGTGAACTAACCTCTTCACCAAATTACAAACATATTACTCCCTCACTTTTGATCATTTCAGACGAACCCAGCTGGGTGAACATTTCAGTTAAACTTAATCGAATACTGTCACTGTCACTGCGTATGACATACACTTGTTAGGACAAGAGATGAAACACACACACTCAGCTAACTTCTAGGGCACGAATGTTTACATACGTTGGGAACCTAGTTCAGCACGGCAACGTATCACACATATCGACAGCAAGTTGCACAACCGTAAAACCGTTAGGATTTCTTCGTTTACGATCCATGCAATTAAATCGTCAGATAAAATCATATCCTTGGTACTCAGTCTAATTTCAATGTACCGGTAACCTATGTAATAGCTTTTGAATCAGAAAGCCTACGGATTTAAAATAGGTCTACTGTGCCGTTTCTTTCCAGGTTTTTCCCTCGGACTCAGTGAGAGATCCCAACTCTCGATATGCTCGAGCGCGAGACTTTGGGTCGGGCGGGATACAACTGTAGTGGAGGACCAGTACCTCTCTAAGACATCCTCATCTTGCTATGCCGTTGCCTACGAGATACACAACGCCGGGACATAGCTACTAATTTGTCGCTGAAAAAGTGGCCCGACCGTGTTCACGGTTTGGCCGCTAGATGTCAGGTTTCCGTTCTGTTTTTGACGGACTTTAACATTGTGATATGCGGAGTAATGCCTTTGCTGGCAGGGCCTAGTGTTTACTGTGCACTTTGTCTTCTGGTATGGGCTAGAGCAATTTTGTTACTTTCATTGATCTGTCTCTGTCTTATCCTTGGCTTTGACAATATGAAAGTGACTGAGGTATGAGCGATGCTAGTAATGCCATTCCTTCTGCAGCCAGTCCCTGCTATGAATGGTGTGAAAATGTTGCTCAAAGGGTCGGTTGGTGCATGCATTTCAGTGGGCTTGGCAGACCGGTATGTAATAGCAAACTTCTGGCTCGGTGAGGAAAGCAACGGGAAACGACCTCACTCCTCATTTCCCTAGTACGCCTCTTCAGTGATGCCTAGGCCATCTATGACAGCTGATGGCAGAGCTGTTGAGGATCCAACCAGCCTTAGGGCTGAAGACTGAACATACACATACATGCGGAGTAATTGTGATGCTTTGTTGATTTTGTGCACTTTATATGAATATTATTTCTGTCGGTGAGTGTCTCTGAGGTTGAGAAGAAGGTGTACTGTTGTGTACCTCTCTGTATTTCGGATGACGCTAAAAAGGCATGAAAATTGACGTTCCATAGTTTCCCTTCCGAGTGCGCTTTAATGGAGAAATGGACGCCAACTATGTCTAGGCAAAGTGATATAGTACGGTAGGATCTCTTTAGGTACCGTACCCAGCAATTGTTCTCATAACACAGATTTCAGTGTAAGCACATCAATGAAACTTCCTTCTGTTTTCATTGTGTATCCTGTTCACAAACTGGAAAATGTCAAACGCAGGAAGCGTCCAGTTCCCAAAAATGATGTATTGCCATCAAAATTTAGTAAAAGTTCCGATTCAGATAACGATAAACATACCATATCTTCATACGTCAGCCACAAACGAAAAAGGAGTACATGTCTCGTTTCTGTATCAAGGAAAGTCTACGAGTATCTCTGTTAAATCTAAAAACTATACGGATGAGAAAATTAAATACCAGATTACAGAAAACAATCTGTAAATTGAGAAGTAGGATACGGGTAATGAAATCACGTCGGTAGATGCAGAGTGTTGTCTGTACTCTGACCGGCCAACCGAGCAGAGGAGAGGTGGTCACGGCTCTACCGTGGCATTCGTGAGACGGGCCTGGGGCACAGTGCTACATTTCTCGCCTGGCCGCGCCCGTCGGCTGTCCTGAGAATGGTTTTCCATTCTCCTGCACTAACGCGAATGCCGGGACAGTTCGTAGTATAGGCCATGCCCACCAACCCCCTCGCCTTCACCGCACATCTCCTTCACCGTAACAAATCTCCCGGCCTGAGAGACGGCGTCACCGTCTAAGAGGCCCGCCTCCCCCTTCGGCGGAGGAATGAAAACGTTTCGTAGTAGTAGTAGTATGAAATCAGAAAAAAAGTTTTACGGTATCTGAACTTGACCAAAAAGCAAACCAAATTGAAAAGCATGCTAAACTTGGTCATTTAGGAGCTTTATGTCTGTTAGAACAAATTTAATTTTTTTCTTCTTTCTTCATCCGTTTACCCTCCAGGGTCGGTTTTTCCCTCGGACTCAGCGAGGGATCCCACCTCTACCGCCTCAAGGGCAGTCTCCTGGAGCTTCAGACTCTGAGTCGGGGATAGAACTGTGGAGGATGACCGGTACCGCGCCCAGGCAGCCTTGAATAGGGGCCTTGTGGAGGGATGGGAAGATTGGAAAGGACAGGCAAGGAAGAGGGAAGGAAGCGGCCGTGGCCTTAAGTTAGGTACCGTCCCGGCATTTGACAGGAGGAGAAGTGGGAAACCACGGAAAACCACTTCGAGGATGGCTGAGGTGGGAATCGAACCCACCTCTACTCACTTGACCTGCCGAGGCTGAGTGGACCCCGTTCCAGTCCTCGTACCACTTTTCAAATTTCGTGGCAGGGCCGGGAATCGAACCCGGATCTCCGGGGGTGACAGCTAATCACACTAACCACTACACCACGGAGGCGAACACAAATTTAATTTCACGGGAAGAAAAAAGAGAAATACGGTGAAACGACGCTAAATATTTGCGTTACGTGCATAACATCGCTCACCAAACAGCGGCTTCAATACGAATGTTAAAATATCAGATGTGCGGAGGAAAAGATTGGATCGGTGAAAGGGCGGTTAAACCCAAAGTTATTTATGACCGCAATCTCGATCCGCTTATCGGATACTCTGAGGCACAATTAAAGGATTCGGTAAGAAGTGACAAACTCGCTATCAGATTTCTCTGCTTCTTTCGTGGATTACTTCATTCGTTTAAGCATATTGTAAGAAATACGTTGCCGGGCTGAGTGGCGCAGGCGGTTAAGGCGCTGGCCTTCTGACCCCAACTTCGCAGGTTCGATCCTGGCTCAGTCCGGTGGTATTTGAAGGTGCTCAAATACGACAGCCTCGTGTCGCTAGATTCACTGGCACGTAAAAGAACTTCTGCGGGACTAAATTCCGGCACCTCGGCGTCTCCGAAGACCGTAAAAGTAGTTAGTGGGACGTAAAGCAAATAACATTATTATTATTATTTATTTAAGAAATACGTTGTGGAAAATAAGTCAAACAATTGCTTTTGGCCTATCTTTGATCTCATATCTGTTTGCTGCCTTCTGAAATTACTGATTTTAATGAATTTTTATAGTTTTTCATATTCGAACGTGTTGCAATGAGCGGGCGAGACAGATCAGTAAAGAGAACTCTAGCGGCACTTGCCGGAAGTATTTCGAGGACGAGTCTAGTGTGCTGTATTTCCCGGCCCTGTGTATCTCGTAGGCAACGGCTATGGTGGACAGGGGCCTTTTGGAGGGATGAGAACATTGGAAGGATGCGGCCGTATCCTTAAGATACTGTATACATATCTTTCATTTTTCTCCTATTCTTTCTGTACTTCTAAACTTACATAGGATCTCCCTTTCCTCACTACTGTCACCCTAGTTTCCAGGAATTTTTTTTGACGAATAGCCTAAATCTCTTTCTGTCCATTATATCATCTTCCATAACCCCCATCTTAGTCATGTAAAATAATAATAATAATAATAATAATACCCGTGTGGGGATTTACCGGTTACCTCCATCGGGCGCGTCCCATTGGAATTGGGGAAGCTCGCTGGCTCTGCCGCCAGCAGAGTCAGAGGGTAGTAGGGAAATAAAATACCACCGTGAAAAAAAACTGGTCCCTTGCCAGGGTTACGGCGAAGACTGGTAAATGACCAGAAGCCAGAAAACATCTTGAGGCAACTTCTAGGGCTAACAACCCTAGTTGTAAAAGGATGGGTACCCGTCCAAAGCAAAGTCAAGTCAAAAAGCATGATGGCAAATTTCAAGAAACATACCCCAGGGGGTAAATCTTCGGATAAATCCCTCGTCGTGAACGTCACGGCGCACGAGTCTCATTCGGATTCTGGGGGAGACTCGACATCATGCAAGAGACGAGTCGGAGCGTCTCGGTGTACCCCGAAGAGTCAAAAACTCAGGCCAAAATCTAAAACCTTTCTAGCAACTTTCAACATAAATTCACTTACACAAACTGGCAAGCTGAAAACCCTCACCAAAGCTCTTCACGAAAATCAGATATCCATAATGGCCCTACAGGAAACAAGGTACCCAGATGAAGAGATTTTTGAATCCGAAGGCTACCGATTTTTCAAGAGCAAAGCGCAAAGAGGAATCCTCAATGGAGCTGTGATGCTTGGAACCGCATTTGCTGTTAGAACCAAGATCCTTAAATCGGTTGCAAATTTCGAGTCTGTGAATGACAGATTGTCTATACTCACAATTAAATGCGCGAACAAAACCTACGCCCTAGTTAACGCACATGCTCCTACTAACGATAAGAACAAGTCTGATCCAGACGAAGTTGATAATTTCTGGGACCTACTGGATGAAAAATTAAACAAAATCCCCAAACACCATGTCAAGCTTCTTTTGGGTGACTTCAATGCCCAACTAGGTCGTGAACAGAAGTACAAGAGAGTTATAGGAAATTACCCTGCTCACAAAAGAACCAATCCCAACGGCAAAAGACTGGTGTCCATTTGCGAAAATCACAACCTGCAGGTCATGTCGACCCACTTTCGCCATCTACCCAGAAAGCAAATGACTTGGCGTTCTCCCGTCCAAGCTCTCGGAGAGTTCCAAATTGATCATGTTGCAATCTCCATGAGAAACAGCCCTGAGATTATGAATGTCAAGGTAAAGAAAGGCATCAATGTGGCCTCAGATCATTATATGTCTCTTATCAAATTCAAACCAATTCCCGCAAACACAAGGAAGACAACCAAACAGATCACACGCTTCGACAATGATAAACTTCGGCAAAGGGTCGAGGAGTCCAGGAGAAGGCTAGACCAAATGACTGTGACTTTAACAACGCCAAAAGTCTCCTTGTTGAGGCCGCCAAAGACGTTGCAGAAATCAAGAGAGGCAAAAAGCATGCCTGGTGGAATGGTACATGCGAATCAGTCCTCCAAGAAAGACTCAATGCGTGGAAACAGTACTACTCTACGAAATCCGAAAATGATTGGGAAACCTACAAAACCCAACGTGCCCAAGGAGCTAGGGTGTTCAGAACTGAGAAACGTAAATACGAAAAATCTCTCATTGAAAAGATAGAACAAAACTTTAGGAAGAATGAAAGCAGAGAGTACTACAGAGCCTTCAAACGCAAACTCACTGGCTATAAACCACCATCTCTATGCTTTGAGCGAAAGGACGGCACACTGGCGACATCAAATGAAGAAAATTGCAGCATTCTGGCAGATTACTTCAAGAATTTACTTAATTGCTCTAAACCTCAAAGCGCCATTGAGACCAAGGAACCCTTACTCAGGTACCCAGATTCCAGACCAACCGACAGAGATGAAATCAAGCGCCACATTGCCGTCTCAAAAATAACAAAGCGCCGGGGGAAGACTCAGTAGTAGCAGAACTATGGAAATATGCCCCAAAGGAATCACTTGATGTCTTGCAAAAGCAAATAGAAGACATTTGGAACAAGGAGACCCTACCCGAAGATTGGAAAATAGCTTTGATCCATCCATTACACAAAAAAGGCAGCATGAAGAACATCAACAACTACAGAGGAATATCTTTGCTACCCGTGACTTACAAAATTCTATCACTTGCCATCCTGGAGCGTTTGGAAGCACAAGTCGAACATCAAATAGGTGAATACCAAGGAGGGTTCAGAAAAGGTCACTCAACAGCTGAACAGATCCAAAATCAAAAAACGATCATCAGATATTGTACACTAAGGTCCAAGCAGTATGTGTCTGTCTTTGTGGACTTTAAGAAAGCGTACGACTCCATTGACCGGGAAGTCCTGCTAAACATCTTAAATGAATTTGGAGTTGATTTGAAACTGGTGGCATTAATTAGAGCCACCCTGACCGATACAAAATCCAAGGTGAAGTTCCACGGATGTCTCTCGCATTCCTTTGGCATCAAAACAGTAGTCCGACAAGGTGATGGGCTATCCCCGATACTCTTCAACTGTGTTCTTGAAAAGATCATCAGAACCTGGCGGGTGAGATTACAGGAAACCAACTACAGTCCATTGAGAATAGGAACCAAATCCAAGGGGATCGCAACAGACTACTTAGCATTTGCCGATGATATTGTTGTTCTCTCAAACGACATAGAAACCGCTAGAGCTCAGGATGAAATTTTAAAGGAAATTTCCGAACGAACTGGTTTGCAGATATCGTTTGAGAAAACAGAAGTAATGACTAACATCAAAGAGGCTCCACCAAAACTCCATACAAAATACGGGGACATCACCCGAGTAGACAGATTCAAATACCTGGGTGAGATCATCATGAAAAATGGACTGGACAAAGAAGCACTTCAGGAGCGAGTACGCAAACTGGAAATAGCCTACCAAACATCCCGCACAATCTCCAACAAAAAATGCCTTTCCAGAAACACCAAGATACGTCACTATGAAACAGTTCTGAAGCCAGTAGTTCTATATGCAGCCGAAACCCTGTCTCTAAATGCCAACAAAGGACTCATTGAAGAACTGGAGAAAAGAGAACGCAAAATTGTGAGAGGAATCTTGGGATCAAAGTACAGAAATGGAATCCATCAAAAGAGATCCAACAAGGAAGTCTACAGCAAAATAGAGAAAATTACCGACACAATCAGAAAAAGACGGGCACGATTTTACGGTCATCTGAAAAGAATGGACGGAAGAAAGTTAACTAAAGAAATCTTTCACTTTTTTGATTCAAACCCCAAAACCACAATTCCCTGGTTTAGAAATACCAAAGAAGACCTGCAAATGCTACATATCTCAGCTGAAGACGCCCTTAACAGAGATCTCTTCCGCAAGAAAATATTGACGAACGGGCTAAACCGAGACGAGCAGCCGAAGAGAAGACACGGTGCCCCTTGGACAGAGGAGCGTAAGCAGGCCCACTCACAAAGAATGAGGGGAATATGGGCTCTAAAGAAAGCCAAGTTCAGTGTCAAATGCAACAAGACTTAACGTGGTCCTTGATGGCCCCAGCGAATATATAATAATAATAATAATAATAATAATAATAATAATAATAATAATAATAATAATAATAATAATAATAATAATAATAACCTGTTTTGGTAAATTGCCGAGGTGTAAGAAGGTGCGGGCGTGAATGGGTGGACAGAGAAACGATCAAAGCATATTTTAAAACACTAAAATTGAAAATGTTATTTATTTCCTTTTTTTCTGATTTTAAACAACAGCAAATCAGTAGCTCGTTGGCTCAAATAATAAAAAAGATTAAAGTTTAGGTATATAGTAATTTGTAGAATGAGCTTGTAGCTCCAAAGTTACATTATTCAAAAGAGCACCATTGCTCCATTCAATTAATACTCTAAGAGACTGCTCTCCAAAACTTATTACAATCTAACCTCTTCAAGGCACAATTTTCTAAATCAAATTTTACAATTAGATTTTTCAAAATAGTTTTACTGTCTTAGGCTACCTGCTTGACTATGAATAGTTAGAAATCAAACATGTCTGTGTCGGTGCGACGTAAAGCAACTAACATATCGTCCCGTAGGGACTAGAATAAAGTCTTCAGACTTGCTTGAACATTTAGATCTAGAAGATGATATCAAACTTTATGAATTTACACTAAGAATGAATTTTGAAACCTTCCCCCCAAGTCAGCTATCTGAAACTATCACATACTTAAAGGATGTCTGCCATTACCTTGAGCTAGTGGGCCTTCCGACGGTGGGCAAGGTTTGCCCCCTGACTCCACCACCTACGCACTCTAAAGCTCTTGACTCGAGCGACGGAAACGACAGCATGGCCCAAAAGCTCCCAGCTTTTATAGCCGAGGGGAAGGTTCCAGAACTCTCTCGGCCGAAGGCCTGTATACACCCTCAGTTTTGATTGGTTAATTGAATAAATATTCCAAATTTCGGATTGGTTAATAAATTCATAGAGAAGGAATAGATAGCAGTGCTAGTAACCTTAGAAAAAACAATATACAAACATTTCAGTTTTGTAAACCTAGAAACTACAAATTTTTTAGAAAATTAATTGTGCATCCTCCCACCAGAGGGGGCACATAAATCGATAGTAGAGCCATCTGAATATTAAGTTCAAAACTTCTTCTCATACACAGTTCAAGATTCACATTACAGATGGCCTTCTAAGAGGCGCTCAATTTAAATGTACGGAGTAGGTGTACCTTCGGTCCAACCTTCCACTCTCAAGGGTTCTTCCCCGGTTGATCCAGTTTTGAAATTTGAGATTTAAGATAATTTGAAAATTAGAGATCGAAGTCAGAAAATTTCTTGATGGAGAGTTCATTCAGCAGATATTTGAGTAAAATAAATCTGTGTCTCTGAAGTCGTAGAAGTCCGGTCAGTTATGTGAAAGGTTGACGGTAAGGGCGGCCGCCACTGCCGAAGCTCGGGAGGACCCCCCCAAGTACCCTCAGATACCTCTCTCTCGCTTCCTTGAGAGTAGTGGGGACTCCCAAGTACTCTCAGATTCCTTTCTCTTGGTACCTTGAGAGTAGTGGTAGCTATGGTGATGGTCACCACGGACCAAATATCATAGTTCATGCCAATGATGGAGTGGACGGTTGTGGTATAGCATCCCAGGCATTACCCTTAATGATGGTGTCCAGGTACGCCGTTGTGAAAGAGACTGGGCCGGAACGAGGCGGGCCCTTACCCCGCGCCGGCACCTCTTGCCAATTGTTACACCGCGGCTTCCACTGACGCCAGAGCACTGCAACAATTAATTCCTTGGCCACAGTGAATTGTTTATGGACAGAGTTACTCTTGTATTTTTTTAATGGGTTGGTAGTTAAGGCTGGTGGCATGTAGGACAAGTGCGTGGAATCCAGGCTCAGGCTTGGAGGCAGGGGAAAGGTAATGGCAGACGGGAAAGTAAATTCCTGAAGCGAAGGTTTTTACAAGAAGGGAGAAAAAATGGTACATTTTGAACTGAACATCATTACTTACAATTTTACCTCATTAACAGGGGCAGAAGGCCTCCTCTTTTAAAACTTACTTATGAAAAACCTAAGATTCTAATCAGTTGAGGAAAGAAATATAATTAAATTGGGATGTAGCCTATACTGAAAAACACAGATTTTTAGCGGTTTTACTTGGGGTAGATGAACCATAAACATTCTCTCGGTACTTGCATTGCTCACCAAGAGGGTGACCGGCGTTAGAAAATCAAGAATTATACACGGTCCATGAAATCTGGGGCCAAGCTTGCCCGCAGGAACGAAATTTTTTACCATTACTTGGTCTCCAATCTTTAAATTAGTGGGTGTCCGTCCACGATCATATCGCCCTTTCACTTTCTCATGATAAGCTTTAAGGTTTTTTTAAAAAATGCTATTTGTTCGGGGCGTCGACCTATGTAGATCTTTTGCCCCTAGCTTTAAGGTACGTTTACCCTTTCTACACAGATCCCTGATATTATCGTGGGTCTATCATCTCTGGCAAAATCGCATTGATCGACCATATATTGGACAACGGAGGGTTAGGAAGGAACTGAAACATAAGAAATGCAGGTGAAAAATTGTGTGATTCGTGAACCGCCAAACTGAATGCAAAAGATAGCCAATGCAGTGAAGTGTCCCACCGAGAATGGTCTTCATGATGGAAAGTGATCAAGGCAGATCTTTGATTACGGTTAACCCGCTTAGCAAGAGATGGTTGTGGTTAATAGGCAGATGCTGTGACATGTGTGATGGACAGATCAAAACAAAATTTGCGAAATGAATTATAGTTGAATGTCTTGGCATTATCACAGACTATGTATTGATAGGGTCCAAAAGAAGTAATAATAATAATGTTATTTGTTTTACGTCCCACTAACTACTTTTTAAGGTCTTCGGAGACGCCAGGTCCAAAAGAAGCAAAGATTGTATTAAGGCAAGAAGTTGTTGACTGAGCGGTGGGCAGCTTAGTAGGAAATAGCCATGAAAACTGTGTGAAACCATCGACACACACAAGGATGAATTTGTTTCCGTTCCCCTTAGACTGAGTGAAGGGTCCGACATAATCTATGTATAATCGCTCCCTAGGGAAAGATGCTTGATGAGATGACAATAGCCGTAGCTTAGTAGACAACGTGGGCTTGCTAACCAAACACGATTTACAAGCTTTAACCATTTCCCTAATTTCGCGCCGTCCATATTCTTCTATATGAATATTTCTCTAATATTTTCTCTAGTTTTGAAGATGCCTAAATGTCCCCTAATGGGGTCTCATGATAATACTTTAAAAGCTTGGGATCAAGAGCAGCTGGGTCTACAAGATTCATCTTTCGATCACGCCACGAAGGGCAACATAGAACCCCGTTCCTAAGAACATAAGGGACAACATGTTCCCCAGGAGAAAGTGTTTCCATTATAGGAGCCAGCACTGGATCTTCCCGTTGATATTTTTCAGTGTTACGTAATGACACAGGGAGCTATGAAAATAGAAGGAGAATAACCTTTTCCTTCGGCTCAATGGAATCAACCTCGCCAGAAAACACATGGCTTAACCCATCTGTGAGCACATTCTCGGATCCCCGAATGTGTACATGTCAAACTGAAAGGCCGAAATGCGGATAGTCCAATGTGCGATACATCATGTACGACGGGGCCTAGCCAAAACCATCTTAGAGACTGATTGTCAGTTTCTAACTCAAATTTAACATGCTGCAGATAGAGGCGGTATTTTTTCAAGGTGAACAGAACACCCAGCCCTAACTCACAAATGGAGTACTTGGCTTGTTGAGCCGACAATTTCCTAGACGCATAGGCAATTGGACTATTCACAGTTATCTAGGTACAGAATACGACTGCTGAGAGAGCACTTGCATTATTGTAGTGATGAAGTAGTTAAAACCTATTGAAATTGTGTGTGTGATTCATTTACTGCTATATTGGTGTTTAGTGCTTGTTGGTAGAAAAATGGGAGAAGTGATATTTATTTGAATTTTATAACAAGTAATTCAGTTCTAGTTTTAAGATTAAGTAGGCTAGCTAGGTGTACCTTGTTTCGAATTTATGTTTAGGAAATAGTTTAGGTGATAATATTAACTTTAAAACATATTTGCAAATATCTGTAGGTTCGTTGGTATAATACATACAAAGGCAGAATACCATAAGGAATAGTACCGTAATTTACGTCGCAACTTTCCCGGTATTTCGTACAGATATCCGTTCAAACTATCAAGAATGTAATAATTTATTAAATTAAATAACACGATACGCCTGTAAACTTCGATATAAAAAATAAGTTAAAGAGAATACACGGTAATTTCACTGGATAATTACGGAACTTAACAGTTTTTGGATTGTTGGCGATTGTTGCTACATTCCGACGAGGTCAAAGAGTAGGGGCTACATGCACATGGTAGTTGTGTAAACAAATATAAAATCGGCTGATTACTTTATTCCGATAATTTGTAGTCTAAAGCTCCGCAACACTTTGTACTGTACTTTGCACATTCGTTCATACATCGAGTAAAAGTTAATAATCAAATTCCTATAGGGCCTATCCCAATAATATTGCAGTTCAAGCCCCCGGCGTAGTTTTGACAGAAAATATTTTAGACAACCTCTTATATTTTAGCACTTAAGGACACTTTAATTCTCTGTCCCGCGTAGTAGGGAAAATAATAGTAATCCACCAGCGGTAAAAATCATACAACCACATTTCAGTTAAGAATTATAGTGTAGATACGATATATTTAGATAGTTCAGTATCTTACCTGCTATATTCGTGTGTACCTTTGTGTGTGTATCTTTCATGTGTGTCTATTAGAGCATAGTACTAATAATAATCTGTCTAAGCATTTATATTTGTTGGTAATCTTTGAGTACAGTAGTCCTTGCAAACTTCAAATTTGCAATTTTAATTTCTGTTCGTGCTTACTAGTGGCATGCGGTACCGGTGTTGTAATTAGGATAAGTCTGAATGCACTTTAAAATTATTGTAGGGTACTGTACAGTAGTATACCAGTAATACCTATCTTATTAGAAATTAGCGTGCTTATTTTGTTATTGTAGAATATTTGTGTAGTATAGTAGAGGTATCTGTAGAAACTCTCTTACTAAAATTCTGTTGTTGTAATTAGGATAGGCTTAACTGCAGTATATAATTGCGTAATTCTTGTATATTTCTTTCGGTATTCAGTAATTAACAGCAGTTTTTATCTGTTAGGGTGTTGTAAGATAAAAATAGAGTACGACTAAGTAGTACTGTAGTGTAGTAGTATATTAATCACCTTATTGTAGTGTGATCTTTGAGTTTATCCTAGACAATATTCCTTTCCGTTCACTTTTTTCACATAACAAGTTATTTTACTTTTCTTTTCAGTTTTTCCGTAAAGAATGGTTAAGGAATGCATGGGTAGGAAATGTGGGTGTGGCGAGACATTGAGGGGTATGAGGGAGGAGTTGGAGAGTTTGTGAGAGATAATTAGGATCCTCACAGAAGACAGGACGGAAGGTAGGACTCTCTCAAACAATGTACAGGTTACAGCAGGTGTAAAAGGATTGTAGAAGACAGGTGGTCTGATGTTAAAGCGGAAGGAGATTGCAGGACAAGTGCTCTATTCAGGATCAGAATTTAGGACAAGTGTGTGTGAGAAATCGGTGCGAGTCACTCGAGGTAGAACAACAGAGGGGAGATAAGGAACAGGGAACTCTTGCTGAGATGTGTGAAAGCAGAAGGAAGGGGATAGGATAGAGGATAGGAAAAGACAGGTGGAACAGGGTCATGGGAAGGAGAAAAGGGACGAGGAAGTAGCTTCTGCAGCTATCAAGAAAGATAGGGATGACCAGGACGGGACGGGATCAAATGATGTGGGTAGGGTTGAGGCTCTGCTCATGGGGGATTCCATCGTTAGACATGTGGGGAAAGAGTGTGGAGGAAAGTAAACGAGGGTAGAGTGTTATCCGGGAATTAGGTTGAGGCAGATGTTGAGGAAAGTAGAAGAGAGGGAGGAGGGGAAGGAGAAGGTGGCAGTGTTTCACGTTGCTACCAACAACGTAAGGCAAGCTGGTATAAGTACCAACATAGTTGGAGATGTGTGGGATCTGGTAAATGCACCACGGGTGATGTTTAAGGAAACGCTGATTGTTATCAGTGGAATACTGTGTAGGAGGGACACTGACTGGAGGGTGATTGGGGATTTAAATGAGATTATGGAGTGGGTATGTGGGAAACTCAGTGTGAAATTTCTAGAGCCTAATGGGTGGGTAGGAGATAGGGA
Organism: Anabrus simplex; assembly: GCF_040414725.1. Lineage (NCBI taxonomy): Eukaryota > Metazoa > Arthropoda > Insecta > Orthoptera > Tettigoniidae > Anabrus > Anabrus simplex. Next base: position 721,918 of record NC_090265.1, read on the forward strand.
TCTGCGCTCAGATGACCTTCACTTAAACCTCAGTGTTACGTTTAAGTCAGGAAATTTGTTTGGAAGAGTAATGGGGAGGTATATTCAGAGAAATGGGGTTGTTTAGGGAGCGGTGATAAGGATACAGAGATCTGGAAGTCAAGTAGGGATGACATAAAGATGTCAGTGTTGAACTGTAGAAGCATTGTAAAGAAAGGAAAAGAATTAAGTAATTTAATAGATATGTATTTACCAGATATTGTAATGGGAGTTGAATCATGGCTGAGAAATGATATAATGGACCCAGAAATTTTCTCACGGAACTAGAGTGTGTATCGTAGAGATAGGATAGGAAAGGTGGGAGAGTGAGTATTCATTCTGGTGAAAGAAGAATTTGTAAGCTACGAAAAAGTTAAAGATAACAAACATGAAATTCTTGTTGTAAGGTTCATCTCTAAAGATAATAAGCAACTTGATGTATTTGGAGTGTACAGACCAGGAAAGGGTAGCGCTGACACGGATTCAGCATTATTTGATAAGATAATCAGCTATGTGAGAAACGACATGGAAAGGAATGTGACTGTAGCGGGAGATCTCAATTTACCAAATGTCAATTGGGAAGGAAATGCAAACGACAGGAAGCATGACCGACAAATGGCAAATAAGCTAATATGGGAAGGACAGCTGATTCAGAAAGTGACGGAAACAGTTTCTTTGCAAGTTGCTTTACGTCACAATGACACAGATAGGTCTTATGGCGACGAGCGGAACCAACTAGAGGAAAAAAATATCCTGGACGTGGTGCTGATAAAACCAGATGAGATCTATAGAGAAACCGAAGTAATAGATGGTATTAGTGATCATGAAGCTGTTTTTGTCGTAGTTAAAAATAAATATGATAGAAAGGAAGGTTTTAAAAGTAGGACTATTAGGCAGTACCATATGGCTGATAAAACAGGCATGAGGCAGTTTAAAAAACGTAAATATGATCGGTGGAAAACGGTAAATAAGAATGTAAACAGACTCTGGGATGGGTTTAAAGCAATTGTTGAGGGATGTGAAAAGAGGTTTGTACCTTTAAAGATGGTAAGGAATGGTAATGACCCACCTTATTATAATAGAGAAATAAAGAGATTAAGAAGGAGGTGCAGACTGGAAAGAAATAGAGTTAGAAATGGCTGTGGAAGTAAGGACAAATTGAAAGAACTTACTAGGAAATTGAATCTAGCATAGAAGTCAACTAAAGATAACATGATGGCAAGCATAACCGGCAGTCATACAAATTTTAGTGAAAAATGGAAGGGTATGTAGGTATACTGTAGGTACTTTAAGGCAGAAACAGGTCCCAAGAAGGACATTCCAGGAATAATTAACGTACAAGGTGAGTTTGTATATGTGAGGATCATCAAAAGGCAGAATTATTCAGTTAGCAGTATGTAAAGATTGTTGTTTACAAGGGTATTGTCCAGATAGAGGAGGAGACTAATTCTAAAGAAGTATTAACATTTGCATATGATAACAATGATATTTATAATGAAATACAATAATTGGAAACTAGATAAGTGGCTGGAATTGATAAGATTTCTGGGATATACTAAAGACAATGGGTTTGGATGTAGTACCATATTTGATTATTGTTTGGTTGAAGGAGCTATACCAGATGAATGGAGAGTTGCTATAGTAGCCCCTGTGTATAAAAGAAAGGTGATCACTAGGGCCCGGATGTTCATACAGTAATAGCTTAGAATGCAAACTTACTGAAACGAGTAATTAGTTTACCCACATGACGGTGATGCTATGAGGTTTGCATAAACATTAGAGGTTCGGCCCATTAGAACCCCTAGAATTTATGTCACTCCCACTACATTACGTTAGAGCAGGCTAGTCGACATTTCCTACTAAACAATGTATATGCAAACCTCATAGCATTACCGTAGTGCATGTAGACTCTACTTATTACTCGCTTCAGTAAGTTTGCATTCTAACCTATTACTGCATTAACATCCGGGCCCTAGTGATAGATATAAAAATGAAAATTACACTCCAGTATGTTTGACATGCGTTGCATGTAAGGTTTGGGAAGGCATTTTCTCTGATTATATTAGACATGTTTGCGAAATTAATAACTGGTTCGATAGAAGACAGTTCGGTTTTAGGAAAGGTTATTCCACTGAAGCTCAACTTGTAGGATTCCAGCAAGATTATTACCAGCGTAATAATTTATTCCCTCTCCGTAAATATTTTTGGACTAGCTGCATGGCTATTGAGATCTGTGTTCTTAAAAGTGGTCCGCCTCTTCGTTATTCATTAAGTAATTATTGGTCAAGTATACCCTTGTTTTCAAAACTTATAAACTGGAAACTTCTCCCCTGGAGAGCTTATTATGATGCCCTTCTGTTGTGTAAGTCCAGTCAGTGCCTTACTGTATTTTCTTGCATTCTAGTGGAGTAGGTATGAACTACCTCACCACTCGCTTGTTCTTCCACTGGGCGCGAGTGCGCATGATATCGTAGTGGCCGTGGACTGATTAATCTTTGGAAAAAATCGCCATTAGTTTTCTGAAGGTGAAGAGTCATGAAGGCGTGGCGTGCTTCTCTCCCTAGCGAGATGAATTGTGAAATTATGGTGGACCCAGGCTGAAGTTACTTGGGCATGGCTTAAGCCCTAGTGAACGTCGAAGGTTTTCTTTTAATTTAAATAACTTCGCCTGGAATTTGTAGTGTTTTATAAGGATTTCCTGTACTATACGTAAGTAAGGTCTACTCTCTGGAGCGTCCTCTCAACTACGGCAACATGAAACTGTAAGTGTTTTTCCAACTCATCTTTTACCGATTTTATGCGGTGAACTGAAAATTCCAAAATGTGAAGTGTGTGCCGAGACACGATGTAGTCTTGCGTCGTCTAAAACCTACGTTTTCGACTTGTGCTATTTGAACATTTTTTGGGTTTTTAAAAGGAACTTACTGTATATCTTCCTAATTAGGAACTTGAGTGTACTGTAAAGAACTTTTGTTAAAATTCTTTGTGATTGTATATTTAAAACTTAAAATTTGATTATGGCTTCCTAGGCCTTAAAAGTAGGAGGGTAAACGCTATGTTTTACCTAGGTTACCTATCAAGCGAGTTGCTGCAAGGGTGTGGGATTTACGCGTGTTTTCTGTTTCGGTACTAACTTCATGTCCGTCTTCTTTATTTCATTTTATTTCCTAGTTCCTTGGTATTTGGGTGGTTTTTTCTGCGTCCCGTTTTTTCTTGTTTCTTAACATGTATTTCGCCTATTGTTGATTGTCGGCCTGTGATTGGTCCTTTCCCTTGACTGTTATATCGTGTGTTGTTGCTATGGAAATAAAATGATGTTGACGTTGTTGGATATGAAAAGTGGTCCCTGTTAAGCATTTAACGTGGTGGGCGGTTTAACCTGCTTCCTTTTAGTTGATTTTGGCATTTCTTTTCCTCTCCCTTCCTGCATAATGTTCTACCCAGTGTCGCGGATCTTTTTATTATTGTTCCGAGGTATCTGTGGAACAGCAGAGGTGAAAGAAGGTGCTGGGTGGAATAGGTCTCAACTTACGAAATTAAAGTTAATTTAAAACTTTAACAAAGGTTATATTTTCTTTTCAAGATAAATAAATATCAGAATATAACAGGTATCAAGTAGCAGATCAACAAATTAAGAAAGTACAATTTTAGTTCATTACAAAATTTGGGCTTCGAGCCCGACACTCACGAAACTTGAGCAACAAGCCCAACTTTACCTATATACTAAGTTCAAATAAAGGGGTAGAAAACTCCAAACATGCCAAGGAGCACTAGCTCCTGATTACCATATTAAGCCTCCTCGAGGCACACAGAAACCAAATTTAAGAAAGAGCAAACCCGCTCTCAAGGTTCAAGCCCATCAAAGGCCACAACAAACTATACTTCAAACTGCCCTCAAGGCATACCAAGAACAGGGGTAATAATTACCCAACCTTCTGGGCCTATTCAGTAAAGAAGCAGGTTAATTACATGGCCCAAAATACCAACTTGACTGGAGGCGTAACGTGCACTCCTAATACACTTTTAAAACCTACTTGGCACTAGGCCGCATACACAAGGGTTAATCCCGTACTAAAGAGGTGACTTGTATAAGAAGACTTAATTACATTAAGAAAGGAAGAAACGGTTGTGAAAACAAAGTCACCTCAAAACAATAGGAGTGGGAGCTCGAGAGAGTTTAGCACTCTCTATCCCAATTTATAGTTAAAGAGACGAAGTTTGATCAAGTGTCTATTACATTTTAAAGATAAGTTACATGAGAAAAGTTTCGAACCTGCCCCGAGGGTTAAACTGTTGAGCTAACGAGAAATTAAGTTATTAAATGGCCACTACCTTATGGATGAACTGCTGCCCTAAGAAAGAAGCGCTTCCCGCCCCCTGCTACATAATCACACTAGGAAATATGTTACTGAAGTGGCGTGGAGACCAGAAAATCAGCAGTTTAAATACCCTCGTGGAACATTCGAGACCTTTCATGAATGATAAGACACACCCACAGCAGTTTATTGGTTACAGAACACAGTTACAGAGCAGGTTGGGGAAGAAAGCCCCGATTGGCCGAAAATTAATTTAAGAAATTCGTAATTGGCTAATTTCGAAACTGGCGGAAAGAAAGGATTAACATAGCCAACTCTCAAACCACAGAACAAAATTTAGCAAAAACAAAACTTATGAATGTTAAATTTCTTCAGGACAGTTCATTCCTTAACACTAGAGTGCGTTATTATAGTTTTGTAAAGACATCTGTTGGAGAACGTCCAAATTTCTTGATCCGGAGGAAACAAACACAAGTCGAAATAGACACCGTTCAGACACTGCAAAATTACCAAATTTTTTGTGGTGACATCTTTCGAGAAACTATTGAATTAATATAGTTTGTTAAAGTTCAGGCGTTCACCTGTAGTGGAGTTTCGACTGGCGCAATATTTGAATTTGCGTCGTGGAGGTGTACCGCCCGGTACAGACCTCCCCCCCCAAAAGTCCTTCCACGGGGTGACACAGAAGAAAACAAAATTTGTTTTAAAAAAGGGGTCCAAGTTATTGCTGAGGAGATGAAGAATTAGGACAAGAAAAATAAATAACTTTTCAGTGGTCGGAGGTCTCAGAAGTTGTTTGATATAAGTAGAATCCAGTTTTGAAATTTCTTTGTAGTAGCTTTGCTGAAAGGTACTTTTGCTGAATAGTTAACAAATCTTGAAGAAAGAAAGATAATTCAAGGTCTCTTGTGGTTATTAATTTAAATTTCAATTTAAAGCTAGGTGAAACCACTACACGCTGCTAATGCATGACGGGCAGACCTGCCGCCGCAGCCGATGTTTGTACGAGTCGCCCGGACTCCTCCCGTACCCTAAGATACCGCTCTCCCGCACTATGAGAGGGGTAGGCGAGGTGAAGCACGCCGCAGATGCGAAGTTTAGGAAGCAGTCCTCGAGTAGCTTGCGGTTGGTGCGCCGCACATCAGCCTTTGCCGGGAGCTGAACTCCGGCTCGCCGTTCTTAGAGAGTCTTCACAGGAACGAAGGGGGCCCAATTTCCGTTCAAGTTGCTGCGCGGCGGTTGATAGCTGAGGGGGCACACAAACAGTAAGATCTCCGCAACAGACTTTTGTTGGAAATTTGCTTTAGGGTACAGTTATTGTGGTTGAGGCAGAGGGGCCAGCGGCGTGGAAACATTTATTTCATTTATATAGTTATTGCCACTGGTGTGGTTTAGCAGGAGGCGGGAGTGTGGTAATGGCCGTATGCGGAGGACAGCAGAGTAACCATGGGGAAGGTTTTGCATAGTATTGGTACAGGGCAGATTCAACCACATGTAAAAATATAAGGGGCAGAAGGCCTAAAAATGAAATCAAAAATATAACCTTCAGGATTCTTCCAAGATTATAAAGACAAAGTTAGCACGAAAATTATACAGATTTCACCTTTGATCGGTAAACCCTAAATATCCTCTCGGTGGCTGGGTTACTCACTAAGAATATAACAAGTGTCAAAAAACAAAAGTGACACACGGCCCATGAGATCTGGGGGCAAGCTTGCCCGCGGGAACACACCTTTTAAACATGAATCAATTTCCGACATTAAACGGGTAGACATCCGTCCATGTTCAGATCTAGTTCATTACCAGGGTACCAAAAAGAAGAAAGAGGAACTCACTTTACGATATGAAAACACCGAATCCAAAAAAAAATAGAGGGACACGGAAATTCAGTAACATTCTATCAGGGAAGACTGTTATGATACACTCCCGAAACAATTTGACGGAAGAAAATGAATGGCACCTACTTCCCAGGAGGAATTCTTGAGATGGTAAAAATAAAAGAAATATCGAGAACTTCACAGGGATGAACCTCAAAATCGACGATGCAGATGGTTTACTACCGTATAAGAGCCTGCCCCAAAGAAGAGCACAACTCCCAGGAGTAATTAATGTGTAGAATCTCATCGATAAATCCAAAGGCCGAAACACGCTTCATACCGATATAAACGTCCTACCGGGGATAATCACTCAGGGATGACTTAGTTACACCCATGTTACAAGAGAAATGACCCTATACAATGTACACATGAAAAGAGGTAACACCATGACCTCACAATACAGAAAATAAATACCACGAGAAGATGCATCAATACCCAAAAGGAGCAACCTACTCCCAATGCATCCTCCCATTCTCTTACATCATAAATACGCTAAATCACAAAAGAGAAAAATGTATATCAAAAGGAGCCTATAACTCCCATACAAGATCCCCTATTACACAAAAATATGACCCTACAAAGCATTAAAATACAAAAGACATCATGGGTGAACTTGAGCAGGAGGACCGGATAGCGGGTCGAAAAAGTAGAAATACATCTCAAATGGAAGCAAAATTCCTCAACCGAGTAGGCACTGTCAAGAATAGAGAAGTGAGACCGAGAATTGTGTACGTCGTGAGGACGAAAACAGGAAGATAAAAAATCATGACGGAGACCGCTTTAAGTATGTTGGAAGCTTTACCCCATCTGTAACATCACCAACGGGAGGGATATATAAGGTGAAGACACAACAGAATGTTGGGCGAAAGGAACACATACTTCGTTTGCATACCTCGCAATCACGCAAACTTACCAACCAATACGCGCCGCTAAATCAGAAAACCCTACAATCTAGGATAGGAACTAGCCTAGATTCAGATCATGCCTAGAGGAGGCTACAGGTCCCAAGGAACTTAGATTCCACACAACATAGAAGGCTTCGATTACAGAGAACTAGGACGTAAGCGACCCTTGAACGCCACAAGGCTCATTCGATACACGGGAAGAATTGGGCAAAGAAATGCCCGACCCAAGACGAAAAATAAGACGTGCAAATAAAATATACACAATTTACCGTAGCAGACAAACATTAAACGTGACTTCCAGCAAGGCTTAATAGTAGCGATAAGGAGAAGTTGGCCTGAAGGCATAGTGCCTATACAATGAGAGTAGGTCTATCGCAAAGAATTTAGCCCATGAACGTACCCAACGACCTCGCCCAAAAACTACATCTTAACGAGGCAACCGATAGGAGAAGTGCAGTTAAGAAGCACTCGAAACGAATGACAAGGTTGATGTCACACGACCAAAGCAATGATCATCACTCAAAAGAAACCACTTGAAAGGGGCAACCAGACGGAACCTTAAGTTTCACAATCCCTTGAACAAGCATGCCACTATATTCGACCTTCGTAATGGGGAGTTTATAGAAAAATTCGTCCTTGCGCAAGTGGCGAGGATGGAGGACTTCGCGAGGGTCAGACATGATAGAAAAGAATTTACAAATTTAGAAAAAAAATTCCAGCACCTGAGAAAATCGTTAGAGTTCGAATCGAAAACAAGGTTTAGCCGTCAAAATGGGCTAAATTGAGACCCATTCAACCACGCTCTGCTACCACTTGTTCCGAGGTATCTGTGGAACAGCAGAGGTGAAAGAAGGTGCTGGGTGGAATAGGTCTTAACTTACGAAATTAAAGTTAATTTAAAACTTTAACAAAGTTTATATTTTCTTTTCAAGACAAATAAATAACAGAATATAACAGGTACCAAGTAGCAGATCAACAAATTATGAAAGTACAATTTTAGTTCATTACAAAATTTGGGCTTCGAGCCCGACACTCACGAAACTTGAGCAATAAGCCCAACTTTACCTATATACTAATTTAAAACAAAAGGGGTAGAAAACCCCAAACATGCCAAGGAGCACTGGCTCCTGATTACCATATTAAGCCTCCTCGAGGCACACAGAAACCAAATTTAAGAAAGAGCAAACCCGCTCTCAAGGTTCAAGCCCATTAAAGGCCACAACAAACTATACTTCAAACTGCCCTCAAGGCATACCAAGAACAGGGGTAATAATTACCCAACCTACTGGGCCTATTCAGTAAAAGAATAGGTTAATTACATGGCCCAAAATACCAACTTGACTGGAGGCGTAACTTGCACTCCTAATAAACTTTTAAACCTACTTGGCACTAGGCCGCACACACAAGGGCTAATCCCATACTAAAGAGGTGACTTACATAAGAAGACTTAATTACATTAAGAAAGGAAGAAAAGGTTGTGAAAACAAAGTCACCTCAAAACAATAGGAGTGGGAGCTCGAGAGGGTTTAGCACTCTCTATCCCAATTTATAGTTAAAGAGACGAAGTTTGACCAAGTGTCTATTACATTTTAAAGATAGGTTACATGAGAAAAGTTTCGAACCTGCCCCGAGGGTTAAACTGTTGAGCTAGCGAGAAATGAAGTTATTAAATGGCCACTACCTTATGGATGAACTGCTGCCCGAAGAACGAAGCGCTTCCCGCCCCCTGCTACATAATCACACTAGGAAATATGTTACTGAAGTGGCGAGGAGACCAGAAAAGCAGCAGTTTATATACCCTCGTGGAACATTCGAGACCTTTCATGAATGATAAGACACACCCACAGCAGTTTATTGGTTACAGAACACAGTTACAGAGCAGGTTGGGGAAGAAAGCCCCGATTGGCCGAAAATTAATTTAAGAAATTCGGGATTGGCTCATTTCGAAACTGGCGGAAAGAAAGGATTAACATTGCCAACTCTCAAACCACAGAACAAAATTTAGCAAAAACAAAACTTATGAATGTTAAGTTTCTTCAGGACAGTTCATTCCTTAACACCAGAGTGCGTTATTATAGTTTTGTAAAGATATCTGTTAGAGAACGTCCAAATTTCTTGATCCGGAGGAAACAAACACAAGTCGAAATAGACACCGTTCAGACACTGCAAAATTACCAAATTTTTTTTTGTGGTGACATCTTTCGAGAAACTATTGAATTAATATAGTTTGTTAAAGTTCAGGCGTTCACCTGTAGTGGAGTTTCGACTGGCGCAATATTTGAATTTGCGTCGTGTAGTTGTACCGCCCGGTACAATTATTATTACTACTATTTTTGGAATTACTCTCTTGGAAACTTGGTTGTAATTCCCCCATCCTTTTAGGAGCTCCCTTAAAAAACTAAAGAAAGTTTCAGCATTAACAACATACTGTTTAAGTCAAATTGATTTCCTGGTTGAAAAAGATGTGTGATAAAACTAAGTACTTGTCAAGCTAATTTATTGGTATTTAAAGATACCTTCGAGTTGAAGAGGCGTTTCAGTATTGTATGTAGTCTGATTAATTTTCTTATCCCTTAGGAAATTAATTAATTAATTTTTCCTTTTTTGTGAGCGGTCGACCGTTGGTTTTTGTGATCTTTGAGCAGTAAGTTTTTAAAATTTAATTTTCCAGGGAAGATGTACATTTTTAATTTGTAAGTTAATTAAAGTTGGTCATTAAATCTCTCTTTGTTTCCAAGTAAGTGATGGTGTTTTTTTAAATGGTAATTTTGAAATGACCAGGTCTGCATTTGATCCACCCCTCTGGTGTCACCGGTTAATTAAATGGTGAGTTTCTTTTCTCTTTTTTCTTTCATTAGTGTTGGTCTTGCACGTGTTCGTGACTCTGAACTTGCCTTGCCTACATGGTCAGAGCTTTTGTGCTGTCACTTGGGGTGATTGTGTCATTAATTGCTCTAAGTGCCACAGTTCGTGGCAGCAGAGCTCTGTTAATTGATTTGTGTGCCACTTGCTCGTATCTACCCGAAGGTCTGTTGTATCCTCCTTAAATTTATTTTGCACTGTGTACGATATGCTTTAATCTCCCATTCTTAAACTTGTTGTATATTCTGTTTGGGCCAACTACCAGTGGGTTATTTGCATTGTACCTTTAAATTAAAAAAATCCTGTTCGTGGGATAATTTTAAATTATATGGGGATTAAAAGAGAGTAAAAATTGAAACTTGTAATGTATCTTCCTGTGAAAGGAACGCTTTTATTTGGATTAATGTGGGAACTTATTATTTCATATACAACAACGATGGCGAGGGCAGTTCTGTTCCCATACTAGCACAGGAAATCCGAGTTAGTTTATGAACTAACTATCCGGGGGATCAATTTTGCTAACACTGTCGCATAGTGCGCTGCTTTGTTGACCTCGCATGTCCAGGTTCCTATTAATCTCAATTCTGTAAAGATGTGCAACTGCGGTGAGTCTCTAAATTTTATTGCTGATGCCTTAACTGAAATTGAAATTGACAGACAATAATTCATTGGAACCTCCCCCACAAAGGGGCAGATTAACAGACTTAAGTCTAGGGTGTGGCATTATTTAGGTCGCATCCAAAATTTAATTACTTTGAGTCTTGAACCTAACGTTATTTCTGAGTGTACTAAGCTGTTGACCATTGCTTCTAGTATTTCTGCTGACTAGACATAATGTTAGCAAGTAATGATATGGAGAATCTATCGGTTGTTGAGAGGGGAAGCTGCTCTTTTCCTTCCTCTAATAATGCTACTAATCATGTTGATGCCTCCCCTAATTATCAAGGTTCATCTTGTGCAGCCTCCCCAGTTTTAGAGAACTTCTTAGCCCGTTTAAATTATACTCCTCACTCCTCGTTAAAGGACCTTTTTAAAAATTTCTCCGTCAATTCCATTGAAGAAAGTACCAGGTTTCTGAGGTTCCTGGTAAAAATTACAGAGTCTGGTAGTGTGTATTCCGTTGATGACTTAGGAATTTTCCGTGCCCTATTCTCCCATTGAGAGGGAATTTTGAAACGTGAAATCTCTGAAGCTATTTCAAGGAACTTAACGATTATGGAATTTCATGAAATTGTTTTATCAAAATGTATCCCTTCCTTAGCATTGCAAAGCTTCATTCCTCAGTATTGCTTTCGCACTCAATTGCTCAATGAAAATCTTTAAAACTATATATTAGACTTGCGGGTTTATTGCAAGGTATTTCGAATTTCGGTGCCAGAAGAGGAAATGGTGGCCCGTATTCTGAAAGGTATTTCCCTAGCCTATCGATCCGACCTCTCCCTCACGAAGAGCCCGACTAATTTTGTTGAATTAGAAGCCGCGTGTACCTTTGCTGAAGATGTGAAGCATGGGGATGCAGCAAGACCTATCTGCCACCCTCGCCCTACTATGAACCCTGTTTCGCCTCAAAGTAGGGATAGTGGAACTGTGAAATTTTTTACAATTGTGGGTCACGTGATCACCTTAGGAATGCTTGCCTCTCAGTCAAGCATAGCTTTTGTCCTTGTTGTTATTTGTGTTGGTCGAGGCAGCATCTTAGAAATAATTGCCCAACTTCGTTCCAAAAACGTAATCAATGACTAAGCTCTAATGGTAATACTGGTGATTCGCTTGCCCCTGAATTTAATGTGGATTCTGAAAAGTTTATTTGTCCGCAGGAATGTAATAAGATCTCCGCTTTGGTTGAGTCTAAAAGTACCTTCGCGAAGGCGGAACTGAATAATGAACCAATTGTTGCTCTTATGGACTCGGTTAGCGTTGTCACTTTAATTGATGCTAGTTGGTATGATGAAATGATGTCCCCTTGTAAACTGCCTGAGTTAAAGGAAGTCAAAGTTGCATGTGTCACGGCTAATAAGGGTAATATGAAAATTTTAGGGTCCGTTGACGTGAAATTGCGTATTGGTAATTTTACTTGGAAGGTTCATTGCATGGTAACTCCGAACATATCTTGTAGTATGATTTTAGGCGCGGACTTCTTGTCAAGGACTGGTTTAATTTTAGACCTCCAGGCTAGAAAATTCCACTTTAAATTTTCCCCAAATTGAAAATTTGATATTATTGATGCTCCATTGGGTACCTTCAGGGTTGCTTGTGTAGGTAGATCGCTACCTAGGGAGAACAATGAAATAGATCAGTTGGATCTTAATCATTTGGATTATCAGCAAGCTAATCGAGTGCGTGACTTGTGCCATCAATTTCCTGATGTGTTCACTACTAAGCTAGGAGTTACTGATGTTCTCGAGTATCAGATTGAGTTATCAGATAACACACCTCTCAGATCTCCTCCTTACCGTCTTTCACCTCCTAAGATGTTAGAACTCAAAAAGATTATCGATCAGATGCTTTCCGATGGGGTCATCAGACCGTCCACTTCTCCTTATGCATCTCCTGTTTTTCTAGTACCTAAACCCTCTGGACGCTATCGTGCTGTTATCGACTACAGGGATTTGAACCGCAAGGTCATCTTGCAATCAATCCCTTTGCCCGATTTACACACTTGTTTCGGGTTGTTCTCAGGAGCTGAGTTTTTCACAGTGTTAGATCTCAATCAAGCATATTACCAAGTCCCGTTGTCTAAGTCATCCATTCCACTGACTGCTTTCATTACTGATTGGAACCTTTACGAATTTCTGAGGCTTCCCTTTGGGATCTCTTGTGGTGCGGCCGTTCTTACGAGGCTGTTAGATTCCATACTCTCTGATGTTAAGTTCAAGTTCGTCTTTAATTACCTTGATGATCTCGTTATATTCTCAAATTCCTTTGAAGAACATGTCGAACACTTTAGAGAAGTCCTGGATCGCTTGAGGAAAGCCGGACTAACTGTTAAGTTATCTAAGGTAGCGTTTGCTAAGCCGAGTATGTCTCTCCTTGGACATGTGGTTTCCTCTGATGGTGTCTCCATCGACCACTCTAGGACTCAGTCTATTAGGGACTTTCAACCCCCTAAAGATGTCAAAGGCATCGCATGGTCCGTAGGCATGGTAAACTTTTTCAGGAAGTTCATTCCTATTTTTGCAGAGATAGCAGCTCGTCTAAATCATCTCAGGCGTAAGGATGTCATGTTCATCTGGGGCCCCTCCCAGCAAGAAGCCTTTGAGACCCTGAAACTTGCCTTGTCGAATGCTCTTGTTTTGGCCATACCCGGCTTTAGTAAAAGCTTTATTATATAAACTGATGCCTCAGGAAAAGCTGTTGCTGGTGTACTCTTACAGGAATATGAGGACGGTCGTAGACCGGTTGCCTATGTGTCTAGGGTCCTCAATAATCTGGAGAGTAAGCACTCCATCTATGAATTGGAATGTTTGGCCGTGCTGTTTGCACTCGAAAAATTCATACCTTTCATTGAACATGTAAATGTCGATCTAGAAATAGATAACCAGGCTCTCTCGTGGGTCTTGAACCGTCGCAAGAGAACGGGCAGAATCACTAGGTGGGCGCTTAGGATCGCAGACTTCAGTTTTTCCAGGTTGTCTTATTGATCGTTCCAGTCTAGAGTGTGTGTGTTAATAACGGAGGCGGGGATGCCTCGTCCATCGTCGAGTACTTCATCAGCTCAAGGTAATGGCAGTCCTAGTTTAACTAAGTGATAGTCTTTGAAAGCTAGCTCGAGGGGAAGTTTTCCAATCTTTATTAATGTAATTCAATTTTCTAAAAGGTAAATTTCTAACTTCTAATGTAAATTTCAAACTTCTAATGTAAATTTCAAACAAGCCAAAGGAATTAACCGTAATCAGGGAATAGAGAGTGAGCGATCCTCTCGTGTTCCTTATCAACTTAATTTCGAGGTAACTGTGATTTTGTAAATTTTTTCAATTTGTGATCTTTGTAACTTGAATGTTCTCTACTTCTAGTCACCTCAGTAGTATAGGCCTAGCCTCTGTATCTTCAGGCCATAAGCCCAAATAGGGTTTTAAACTTTTCATTTCAATTTCAAGGAGTGCAAATGTCCGCCTCCACACAATTTTGATTTTTGGGCCAGAAACGTTATCCTATTGTTTTTCACGAAGGCCCGGTAGAATAGATATTCAACTCCCCTGAGAAATCCTCTTTCATTTCTTTTATGTAAAGATGTTAGACTGTTGAGCATATATAATTTGTTAGTTGTAGTTTGTGCCATTGATAGGCCTGGAAATTTCGGGAAATAGATCCCTTAGTGTAAATTTTGTTGAGTAAAGACGCTCTTTCTATTAATGTAATGGTTGAATGGTGCCTTTGGAAGGCTGTAATGTCATAAGGTTCGGGGAATAGTTTCCTGGATAAAATTGTAGAAAAGAAATTGGAAGATCCGTCTCCTTAATTATGGAGTGAATGGAGCAGTAGTCTCAAGTCACGTTTGTAAATTGGGAGCTTTAAGCTCACATTGATAATTGGCAATTTGTTGATTATTCTGATTTTTCCTACATTGTACCTAAACTAACGAGATAGTTCTGTAACTGCAATTTTGTTTCCGCTATGCGAATGGTTTATTCAAAATTAACATCTGAAATGAAACCAAAAATAGCAGAGAAAAGAAATATAAATCTGATTTTAAAGTCTTTAAATTAGTCTTCTAATTGTCTTATATCGACCCATTCATCCCCGCACCTTCTTTCACCTCGGTAATCCACGAAACACCTCCGGCTATTTAAAGTGCGCGTCTTCCCTACAGCCATCTATGCCACCGGTCTTGCACTTGTAAACTGTCAAGGACTTTCTTCGTCTACTGTTAGGAGGCTCTACCATCGATTTGTTTGCGCACTCCTATCACTAGAAACAAACTGACAGAATTAATAATTGTTAGTGTAAATTTTATAATACTGAATTTTAGGAAAATGTCTTCTTCTCTTGTTAATTTAAAAGTTTTGTGCTAGATAATAATGTATTTTTGTGTACCATTTGCCACCGAGGTAGACACCTCATTTGCAAATAAATGATTTTGATTTGATAATATTTATTTTTAGAGTTGGTAAATCTTTCCTTTGAGGATTGTTTTTCTTCTTGTACCGCAGTTGTGAACACTTCAGCTGGTTCCTCCTCTGTTGTAATCTACCTACCAGATGCTTGTAAATGTGTTCTCTAGCCAATCAAACCCGCGAGTGTGTAGAGGAGTGTGTATCAGGAAAGTGTAGTTCAATTTAATCTAGAAGTTTCCCCTACGGAACTATAAAAGTTGGCCACTTTAGGGCCGTCTTGTATGAGTTGTTCCAGTGCTTGGGAGTGCGACTTGTCAGAGGCCCAGGAGGCAGGGGCGAGGTGTGCTTGAAGAACATCCAGTGGCACAAGTTAATGGCAGAATTTACCATAACATGCGATAGCGCCTGCGGATAGTTCGAGGGGAATGTTTCGGCCGTTTCCTTTTCATGTAATTTGGTGGTTTAAATGTAGGATTTTCGGTGATGTCTGAGGTCTCTAGTTATCTTCCCTACTGGCAAATATGTAATATAAGGGGAACGCGAATGATGACCTTCTGCCGTCTCCTATTCAACCTTTCAATTGGGTGATTGAAGTTTTCAGCCTCTAAATTCTGGAAATATGGTCTCGGCTTTAAAGGTTACTATTTAGGCACTCTTTAGAGTATGGGATTAGCCTCTGTATCAATGGGCCTTAAGCCGACTTAGGTTTCTAGAAATGTCTGTGAAGAGTGTTGGTGTTTCGCCTCTTTGCCTTTTTTTGATTGCCGGTTATGTGCAACTTTTTATTTTTAATCTTACGGCCAAGTAGTATGGGTAATTATGCCCCTGTCTATTCTGTACTTCCATAGGGTAACTGTTTCTCCATTTTAGTTCCCTTTGGGAACAGTGAATACGATTATTGTTGAGCAAGGGATGAGCCCAACATGGAGCAACCGTGTATGAACACTTTCAAGTGGGGTCACCCGATGGTTTTCCTAGTGTAATTTCAAGTTTAGCGTAAGAAACTGGTTGCCTTTTTGAGGCTAGACTCTTCTATTTTTGAGCTCAGACTCCTGTAAAGTGTACCTGCTCGGAGCAAACCTTGTTCTTTCAAGATTTTGTACCTGTCAGCAGAAACAATGCTTTTCTCTACGTAATTTAACGACTAGGTAATTATGTCAAGTAATGTTCCTGATTTAAGGACTTCTAAGTCGAAGATATTGTAATAGCTGACAAGCTCATTATTAATCTGTCCAATTTTTTGGTTATTTTATCAGATTTTCTATCTCTCAATTATAAGAAAGGAAAGAAAGAAAATTTCCAAATTAGTCACATTAAATGCTGCTCTAAGTAATGCCTTGTTTAACTATTCAAACCGGGCGCTTCCTGTTCCTCTGTGAATCACGGAAACTCCGTAACAATAATATGTAACCAAGAAACATTTAATTACGACATATTTGATATCCTCGTCACCACGACCTCCAAGCGCACACGATTTGTGCCAGAGATCACACACTGACAGAGACACGAGATGTGCGAGCTTTAGTACAATAATTAATACGATTTTGTAACACTCGTCCTTAACCAACTTGTAAATCACATTTTCAGTCCCTTACCTCTTAATTTTCCGATCACTTGATAAGTTGATGAAATTCAGTCCTGGTACATTCGCCGTTAGTATATTGGTTCAGTTCGTCAATTAACAAATATTCAAGCGAGTTTATATGTAACAACTACTGATTTTTGTATTCTTTTCTGAATTATATGAACACAATTTAGATCATATGCATTTTTATTTTCAGGTAAGAATACTTGGAAAAATACTTTGAGTTTGCTATTTATTAATATATAAGTTTTACACGTACTTTCATGAACATATCTTCTCCTCGTTAACATTTTCCTTTATCTAGATTCTACCTCACCACTTCTACTCGCCCAAAATGTGTCCTCTTTTGTTGTGTGCGTTCATATTGCTTTAAAGGTGGTAAAGAATGGTAATGACCCAATATATTATGAAAAACAGAGAAGTAAAGAGATTAAGAAGGAGGTGCACACTGGAAAGAAACAGAGTTAGAAATGGCTGTGGAAGTAAGGAGAAATTGAGGGAACTTACTAGGAAATTGAATCTAGCAATGACATCAACTAAGGATAACATGACGGCAAGCATAATTGGCAGTCACATAAATTTTTGTGAAAAATGGAAGGGTACGTATATAGCCTAGGTACTTTTAGACAGAAACAGATTCCAAGAAGAACATTCGAGGAATCATTAATGAGCAAGGGGAGGGTTTATGCGAGGATCTTCAAAAGGCAGAAGTATTCACTCAGCAGTATGCAAAGATTGTTGGTTACAGGGTTAATGTCCAGTTAGAGGAGGTCACTAATAATAAAGAAGTATTAACATTTACCTATGGTAACAACGACATTTATAATAAGATACAAAAGTTGACAACTTGAAAAGCGGCTGAAAATAATAAGATTTCGGGGGATATACTAAAGAAAAGGGGTTGGAATGTAGTACCATATCTGAAGTACTTATTTGATTACTGATTGCATGAAGGAGCTATACCAAATGAATGGAGAGTTGCTATAGTAGCCCCTGTGTATAAAATAAAGGGTGATAGACATAAAAGGTGTAAATTACAGGCCAGTGAAGTTCAACTTGTAGGATTCCAGCAAGATATAGCAGATACCTTGGATTCGGGATGTCAAATGGGTTGTATCGCGATTGATCTGTCTAAGGCATTTGATAGGATGGATCATGGGAGACTACTGGCAAAAATGAGTGCAATAGGACTTGACAAAATAGTGACTGAATGGTGGCTACCTTTCTAGAAGATAAATCTCAGAGAATTAGACTAGGCGAAGCTTTATCTGACCCTGTAATAATTAAGAGTGAAATTCTGCAAGTCAGTATTATTGGACCTTATATTTTCTTGTTTAATAAATGATATGAGTAAAGAAATGGAATCAGAGATAAGGCTTTTTGCGGGTGATGTTATTTTGTATAGAGTACAAGGTTGTGAGCAACTGCAAAATGATCTCGATAATATTGTGAGATGGACAATACGCAATGGCATGATGATAATCTGGGTTAAAAGTCAAGTTGTGAGTTTTTCTAATAGGAAAAGTCCTCTCAGTTTTAATCTGTGTTGATGGGGTGAAAGTTCCTTATGGGAATGATTGTTAGTACCTAGGTTTTAATATAAGCAGAGATCTTCATTGGGATAATCTCATAAATGGGATTGTAAATAAAGGGTACTGACCTCTGCACATGGTTATGAGAGTGTTTAGGGGTTGTAGTAAGGATTTAAAGGATAGAGAATTTAAGTTTCTGGTAAGACCCCAACTAGAGTATGGTTCCAGTGTGTGGGACCCTCATCAGGATTACTTGATTCGAGAACTGGACAAATCCGAAGAAAAGCAGCTCGATTTGTTCTGGATGATTTCCGACAAAACAGTAGCGTTACAAGAAAGTTTGGGCTGAGAAGACTTGGGAGAAACGAGACGAGCTGCTCGACTAAGCGGTATATTTCGAGTTTTCTTTGGAGAGATCGCGTGGAACTACATTAGTTGACGAATAAGTGTGAGTGGTGTCTTTAAAAGTAGGAAGGATCACAATATGAAGATAAAGTTGGAATTCAAGTGGACAAATTGGGTCAAATATTCGTTCATAAGAAGGGGAGGGTGGGATTGGAATAACTCACCAACGAAGATGTTCAATTAATTTCCAGTTTCTTCAAAATCATTTAAGAAAAGGCTAGGAAAACAAGATATAGAGTTATCTGCCACCTGGGCGACTGCCTTAAATGTAGATCAGTAGTGACTGATTGATAATGATTCATATCTATCAGTATATCTGAGTCTTCCTCCTCTTCTTTTCTCTAACAGATTGACGTCGCACTAATGAACGCAAGGATTCCGGTCACACAAGCGACCTCAGTTAAGATACAGCTCAGCCAGCATTTGACTGATGTGAAAATGGGTAACCACGAAGAACCATCTTCAGGGCTGCCGACAAAGGGATTTAAACCCACCGTCTCTTGAATTTATACTAACAGCTACGAAATAGCGCGGTTTACCCTTCGTCGGTCAATCTCCTTTCCTTAGTAGATTCCATAGTCAGTGATACAGCTGTATTTACAACGTTCTGTAAATAATTAGTTGCTACACGATTTGCATGTAACAGAGGAGCGCACTATTTGATAGGCGGAGCCTTTCGTTCGAGGATTACACCAACAAATCTCATATCAATGAATTATTCAGACATTACATTCTCGCTGTATGGAGGATATTCTCGTTTCCATCTAACACAGCGTACTCTCTAATGGCTAGATCATTCAAACGTGACGTCGTCTACCCCACCACTCCGTACTGTGTTCAAGGGGCTTCTTCTAAGAAAGTGATTTATCATATCACAGGACCGAACAGGCAGCACTTATAAGTTAGGTTTTATTTCATATTACCTACTAAAGTGTCCCAATTGTTAGTTTGTGTTGGTCTCCTTCATACACTTACCTGACTCACTTATGTTCTTTGATTGCGAGATGGAGGATAACGATTTTGATGAAATGAATTGGCGTATGGCTTTTAGTGCCGGGAGTGTCTGAGGACAAGTTCCGCTCGCCAGATGCAGGTCTTTTGATTTGAATCCCGTAGGCGATCTGCACGCCTTGATGAGGATGAAATGATGATGAAGACGACACATACACCCAGCTCCCGTATCAGCGAAATTAACCAATTAAGGTTAGAATTCCCGACCCTGCCGGGAATCGAACCCGGGACCCTGTGACCAAAGGCCAGCACGCTAACCATTTAACCATGGAGCCGGACCACGATTTTGATGAATAGGTTGCATTTCATACCAGAATGCTTTAGAGACATGGAAAATCCTGTGACAGTTATGCACGTTCTTGTTTCCTTGGCGGACAGATCGAACATAACCTCCCTACCTCACCATCAATGAAGATATTATGCCACCTCTTCATTTCAGGCGAGTATTATTATTATTTGGATTAATTAATTGGAAACATGGTACAAAATGATGAATTACAAAGACTGTAGACCTACAGAAAATTAACGTGAAAATAGCATATTGCCATTTTTCTGTTGATTTGAACTGATCTATATCAGGCTAAACAACCAGCAGTTTGTCAGTTTGCATAAGAAGTTTCTGAAATAATGGCATCCCGCATCAAATGCCCTACAGACCATGTTGAATTACTTTCTTTTTTGCATTCTGATAACCAAAGAAGTATTGACAATCTTCTAACTCAAAAAATGGCAACAAATTCGCAGGTCGTAATTTGGACGCTGCCAATCTTGAGTCGTCATAGCATCCGTGGTGTAAAACGTGCTCCATATTTGTTTCTTCTAGTCGTGTAGCTCTTTTCGCACTCTAATACACAGGTGTAGAATGTAATTGCATCCATCCTTGAAGATCCTCTATAAAGAACCATTCTCTCACCAGCTCATATACCAACCTTAAGGGGGTAAATTTAGATACGCTGAGTACTCTTTTTAGATAAATTGCCTTGATCTTCTCCAATTCCAGAAGATTGCTCTTAGAAAGATGTAATTAGATGTAATCCATAGCTCACAATAGGCGAGATATTCACTCTGAATTGCTTTATTGCTGTATCCACTGAGAGGTTGCTTATGTGTAAGATATTGTGCATTGCTATTATCGCAGTTGCGACCTTGTCCATGATGTGAAGTGTGAATGTGGTTCCTGTAGACTGTATCGTCATTCCGAGGTATTTAAAGGATGCGATCGTCGTTAATCTTTCGTTCTTGTAATAAATTGTGTCATGTGATGAAATTCATCCCCCTCGTCTGAATGTCATAACTACTGTCTTATTTGCATTCAGCTGTAGGTCATTTCTGCCGGCCCATTACACTAATCTATTGAAGGCTGCTTGCAGATCTGCATGAGATGATGACGCAATGGCCATGTCATCCCCGTAAACATATATTTTTACATTATTGGAATTTACTGTTCTTATTGCGTCCATGGTCGCTATGTTAAACAGGATCGGACTCAGCGGGTCCCCCTGAATCACTCCAGTCGTTTGCTCTATTGGGAAAGATTTTGTCAGATTGTCATCAATCTGTACGTAGTTTTCTGAGAGTATGTTTCGTATCAGAACTAAAAGAGATGTATCACTTTCCAAGACATGCTTCAGTCTTTTCAACAGTAACATTCTATTGATTGAGTCAAAGGCCTTTGAAATGTCTATGGAAGCTACATGTAATTTTCCTTTTGGGTCTCTCGTCGTTCCCTGTATGTCATCTTGTAGACACTTAACTGCTTGTAGAGTAGACCTTCTCTTGCGAAACCCAAATTGCTCTTCAGGTGTTTTACAGTCCACGAGGTCAGTCAATATATTTGTGATAAGCTCTGTCAGTATCTTGAACGGAATGCATTCTAAAGCGATACTCCCATAAGGATCGGGGTCAATATTAATGGATCAAAATGACATACCGTTATAATTCTTGTACGGGTGTAGGTTATTTTATGTGTTAAAAGTGACCCCCATTAACAGCCAAACCACGTCGATGCCACTGTAGGAAAAGTCCTCTCAGTTTTAATTACTGCGTTGATGGGCTGAAAGTTCCTTTTGGGGATCATTGTAAGTATCTAGGTGTTAATATAAGGAAAGATCTTCATTGGGGTAATCACATAAATGGGATTGTAAATAAAGGGTACAGATCTCTGCACATGGTTATGAGGGTGTTTAGGGGTTGTAGTAAGGATGTAAAGGAGAGGGCATATAAGTCTCTGGTAAGACCCCAACTAGAGTATGGTTCCAGTGTATGGGACCCTCACCAGGATTACCTGATTCAAGAACTGGAAAAAATCCAAAGAAAAGCAGCTCGATTTGTTCTGGGCGATTTCCGACAAAAGAGTAGCGTTACAAAAATGTTGCAATGTTTGGGTTGGGAAGAATTGAGAGAAAGAAGAAGAGCTGCTCGACTAAGTGGTATGTTCCGGGCTGTCAGCGGAGAGATGGCGTGGAATGACATTAGTAGACGAATAAGTTTGAATGGCGTTTATAAAAGTAGGAAAGATCACAATATGAATATAAATTTGGAATTCAAGAGGACAAACTGGGGCAAATATTCATTTATAGGAAGGGGGGTTAGGGATTGGAATAACTTACCAAGAGGGATGTTCAATAAATTTCCAATTTCTTTGAAATCATTTAGGAAAAGGCTAGGAAAACAACAAATAGGGAATCTGCCACCTGGGCGACTGCCCTAAATGCAGATCAGTACTGATTGATTGATTCACTGAACTGCTGAACGAACTACGGCTGTCAGTGTTGCCGGTGTATAGCCTCACAGGATGCCTCGCCGGTTTCTCGTAGCTCGTTCAGTGTAGATGGCTTCTCTCGATGAACTTCATTTTCCAGGGGACCCCCACAGGTAGAAGTCAAGGGGTGTAAGGCCCGAAGAGCCTGGTGGGTATTCAATAGATCCTCTTCGACGTATCCATCGCCCAAGTAGATTTTCATCCAAGTAGGCTCTGATATTTCTGTGGTAGTGAGGCGGAGCGCCATCTTGTTGTAGGTAAAATCTTTCGTTTCCAAACACCTCTCGGATAGCAGGTAAGATCGATGTTTGCAGCATATGAAGATACACCTCACCAGTCACTGTGCCTTCAAAGAAGAATGGGCCAATGAGACCGTGCGATGACAGCACACATTGGTTTCTCAACGTGAACGTGAGGATTTTCAGAAGCCCAGTTCTCGCAGTTGTGGCGGTTTACAGTACCGTTCAGTTTGAATTGCACCTCATCAGACCAGATAACCATCCCTGCAAACCGCTCGCAGTACTCCATCTCTTAATCCGGGTCGTCCTCGTTCATAGCGTGCAGCGATCTTGGTATGTACATTTTCCACTTTGCAGTCTTCGGAATTCATCGTACGGTTGACCAGCTTACCTGGCTTTCACATGCACCCTGATTCACAGATATTTGTGGTGACCTAGTAAAATGTTGCAACACAGGAGCGCTGGAAGCTGGACTTGTTGATGTTTTTGGTCGGAGAGACCTTTTCTTATGCACGTCCTAAACAATACCATCGGCTTCAAATTTATCCCGAATACTATAAAATGTTGTACGTGCTGGTGGCTGAGTACCGTACAAATTACGCCATTGCCGTTGTATCTTCACCATGTTGTCGTGCTTCCAGTACCATTTCAATACATCTTTACATTGCTCAAACGACAATTTTACTTCATTCATTACTGCGATGTCATTTGCTGTAAAACGCACTCCAAGATTGTCGCGCCATTCATCATCTGTGGAGAAAACAATGGACTACGCTACTGTGCAACGATATATCGTTCTTTTTACCAAGATATTAACTGCCAAAGGGTGTCCAAATACTATGGACCCATGTGCATACAATCGAGGAAGCATAAACGCAATGTAGAGCGTTGCTACATCTCCAGTGAATGCTCAGTGTATAAATGTGCGTGCCCTTTAAGTGCTGTCTATGAAAAGTAAACTCATATAAGTGAATACTTACCATAAAAGATCCCATATTCCTTAAGGATTCAACTTATTTGTAGTACTTCAGCCCTAAGTCTATCAATCAATGAAAACTGATCTGCATTTAGGGCAGTAGCCCAGGAGGCAGATTCCCTATCTGTTGTTTTCCTAGCCTTTTCTTCAATGATTTCAAAGAAATTGGAAATTTATTGAACACCTCCCTTGGTAAGTTATTCCAATCCCTAACTTCCGTTCCTTTAAGTGAATATTTGCCCCAGTTTGTCCTCTTGAATTCCAACTTTATACTCATATTGCGATCTTCCCTACTCTTAAAGACGCTACTCAAAATTATTCGTCTACTAATGTCATTTCACGCCATCTCTACGTTGACAGCTCGGAACATACCACTTAGTCGAGCAGCTCGTCTTCTTTCACTCACTTATTCCCATCCCAAGCTTCGCAACATTTTTGTAACGCTACTCTTTTGTCGGAAATCACCCAGAACAAATCGAGCTATTTTTCCTTGGATTTTTTTCCAGTTCTTGAATCAAGTAATCCTGGTGAGTGTCCTATACACTGGAACTAGTTGGGGTCTTACCAGAGACTTATATGCTCCCTCCTTTACATCCTTACTACAACCCCTAAACACCCTCATAACCATGTGCAGAGTTCTATACCCTTTATTTACAGTCCCATTTATGTTATTTCCTTATATTAACACCTAGATACTTACAATTATCCCCAAAAGGAACTTTCACCCCATCAACACAGTAATTAAACCTGAGAGGACTTTTCCTATTTGTGAAACTCACAACCTGACTTTTAACTCCGTTTATTAACATACCATTGCCTGCTGTCTATCTCACAACGTTATCGAGGTCACGTTGCAGTTGCTCACAATCTTGTAACTTATTTATTACTCTATACAGAATAACATCATCTGCAAAAATCCTTACATCTGATTCCACTTGTATACTCGTATCATTTATATAAATAAGAAAATATAAAGGTCCAATAATACTGCCTTGAGGAATTCCCCCCTTAATTATCACAGGGTCAGATAAAGCTTCACATAGCCTAATTCTCTGAGATGTGTTTTCTAGAAATGTAGCAGCCCATTCAGTCACTCTTGTGTCTAGACCAATTGCACTCATTTTTGCCACCAGTCCCCCATGGTCCACCCTATCAAATGCTTTAGACAGGTCAATCGCGATATAGGCCATTTGACCTCCTGAATCCATGATGCCTGCTATATCTTGCTGGAATCCTACAAGTTGAGCTTCAGTGGAATAACCTTTCCTAAAACCGAACTGCCTTCTATCGAACCAGTTGTTAATTTCGCAAACATGTCTAATATAATCAGAAAGAATGCCTTCCCAAACCTTACATGCAACGCATGTCAAACTTACTGGCCTGTAATTTTCGGCTTCATGTCTATCACCCTTTTCTTTTTACACAGGGGCTACTATAGTGACTCTCCATTCATTTGGTATAGCTCATTCAACTAAACAATAATAAAATAAGTACTTCAGATATGGTACTATATCCCAACCCATTGTCTTTAGTATATTCCGAGAAATCTTACCAATTCCAGCCGATTTTCGAGTTTTCAACTTTTGCTTGCTTGTTGTTTTAAGGGGCCTAACATCGAAGGTCATCGGCCCTTTCAACTTTTGTGTCTTATTGTAAATGTCATTGTTATCAGATGTAAATGTTAATACTTCTTTAGCATTAGTCCCCTCCTCTATTTGGACATTATCCTTGTAACCAAAAATCGTTATATACTGCTGACTGAAATACTTCTGCCGTTTGAAGATCCTCACATACACACTCCCCTCGTTCATTAATTATTCCTGGAAAGTCCTTCTTGGAACTTGTTTCTGCCTTAAAATTCCTGTATATACACTTCCATTTTTCACTAATATTTGTGTGACTGCCAATTATGCTTCCCACCATGTTATCCTTAGCTGCCTTCTTTGCTAGATTCAATTTCTTAGTAAGTTCCTTCGATTTCTCCTTACTTTCACAGCCATTTCTAACTCTATTTCTTTACAGTCTGCGCCTCCTTCTTAGTTTCTTTATTTCTCTACTATAATAAGGTGGGTCTTTACCATTTTTTACCACCTTTAGAGGTACAAACCTCTTTTCACATTCCTCAACAATTGCTTTAAACCCATCCCAGAGTCTGTTTACCTTTTTATTTACAGTTTTCCATCGATCATAGTTACTTTCTAGAAACTGCCTCATGCCTGCTTTGTCAGCCATATGGTACTGCCTAATAGTCCTACTTTTAAAACCTTCCTTTCTATCACATTTGTTTTTAACTACGGCAAAAAGAGCTTCATGATCACTGATGCCATCTATTATTTCGGTTTCTCTATAGAGCTCATCTGGTTTTACCAGCATCACATCCAGGATATTTTTCCCTCTAGTTGGTTCCATCACTTCCTGAATCAGCTGTCCTTCCCACCTTAGCTTATTTGCCATTTGTTGGTCATGCTTCCTGTCGTTCGCATTTCCTTCCCAATTGACATTTGGTACATTCAGATTTCCCGCTACAATCACATTTCTTTCTATGTCGTTTCTCACATAGCTGTTTATTTTATCAAATAATTCTGAATCTGTGTCAGCGCTACCCTTTCCTGACCTGTACACTCCGAAGACATCAAGTTGGCTATTATCTTTAGAAATGAGCCTTACGCCTAGAATGCCATGTTTCTCATCTTTAACTTTTTAGTAGCTTACAAATTCTTCTTTCACCAGAATGAATACTCCCCCTCCCACCATTCCTATACTATCTCTACGACACACTCTCCACTTTCGTGAGAAAATTTTTGCATCCATTATATCATTTCTCAGCCATGATTCAACTCCTGTTACAATATCTGGTAAATATATATCTATTAAATTACTCAGTTCTATTCCTTTCTTTACAATGCTTCTACAGTTCCAACACTAACATTTTTATGTCATCCCTACTTGACTTCCAGATCTCTCTACCCTTATCACCGCTCCCTAGACAACCCCGTTTCCCTGAATGCACCTCTCTATTACCCTTCCAAAAAAATTTCCTAACTTATACGTACCACTGCGGTTTAATGAAGGCCATCTGAGTGCATACCCATCCATTAAGATCTAGAAATTTCACTCCGAGTGTCCCACATACCCACTCCATAGTCTCATTTAAATCCCCAATCACCCTCCTGTCAGTACCCCTCCTACACATTACTCCATTGATAACAATCTCCGCTTCCGTAAACTTCACCCGTGCTGCATTTACCAGATCCCACACATCCCCAACTATGTTGGTACTTACACCGTCTTGCCTTGCGTTGGTGGTACCAATGAAACCCTACCACCTTCTCCTTCCCCTCCTCCCTCTATTCTACTTTCTTCAACATCCGCCTCAGCCTAGTTCCTGGATAACACGATAACCTGGTTCCCTTTCCTCCATACACTTTCCCCACATGTCTAACGATGGAATCTGTCATGACCAGAGCCTCAACCCTACCCATCTCATTAGATCCCCTCTCCTCTTGGCCAGCCCTATCTTTCCTGATAGTTGCAGAAGCTACTTTCTTCTCCCTTTTCTCCTTCCCATGACCCTGCTCCACCTGTCTTTTCCTATCCTCTACTCTACATTTCCCTTTCTTACCTGTTCTCTTCCTCCTACTTCCACACATCTAAGCAACAGTTTCCTGTTCCCCATCTTCCATCTGTTGTTCTGCCTGAAGTGAATCGTACCGATTTCGCACAGACATTAGTCTTGAATTCTGATCCTGAATAGAGCCCTTAGCCTGCCATCTCCTTCCTATTAAAACATCAGACCACCTGCCGTCTACAACTCCCCCCTCTCCTTCCTCTCCCTCTTGTACACCTTCCTTAACCTGTACATTGTTTGAGGGAGGCATATCTTCATTCCTGTCTTCTGTGAGAATCCTAATGATTTCCTTCAGACTCTCCAACTACTCCCTCATACCGCTCAACGTCTCGCCACACCCACAGTTCCTACACTTGCACTCCTTAGCCATTCTTTACGGAAAAATGAAAATAAAAGAAAAAATAAAATAACTTATGTGCAAAAAATGAACGTAGGTATATATTGTCTGGGATAGTACTCAAGGATCACACGACAATAATGTAATTAATATACAACCACACTACAATAATACTTAGTCGAACTCTACTTTTATCCTACAGCACCCTAACAGGATAAAAACTCATGTTAATTACTGAATACCGAAAGGAATACACAAGAATTACATAATTCTAAACTGCAATTAAGCCTGTCCTAATTACAACATAATTTTAGGAAGGGAGTTTCTACGGATAACTGTACTATATCGGTACTTCACAAATATTTTACAATATTAAAATAAGCACGCTAAATTCTAATAAGATATTACTCGTATACTACTGTACAGCACACTACAATAATTTTAACTATGTTCAGACGTATCCTAATTACAATAGCGGTACCGTGTGTCACTACTAAGCACAAACAGAAATTAAAATTGCAAGTTTGAAATTTTCAAGAACTACTGTAGCTGCTCAAAGATTATCATTTTCCCAATTTTGAAGATTGTAATGTGTAAAGAGTCCTCTGGATGTTGTGAGAGTCACATTGCATTTAAGAATGATATCGCAGCGCCAACATGACCTCTTTCCCGATTGATTTCTATACATTAGAGAATTGTGGAATTCTTTGTTTACGTATAGTCGACATTGTTTTGTAGCTTCTTCAAAATGGACTCGACAATGCGGAAAGCTGACGAAGTAATGAGAACCAACCATTCTTAACTCGTAAAGAACGCTCTCGAGAGCCATCAGGCGGCAGAGTTTGTTACTACACAGCACCACAGACATGACGTAGTTATAACCGAGCCTGTTGAAATTGAGCGCAGGGATTTTAAATTTGAGATTTACAGCGACTGATCAACCGAGTCGTGGAGGCAAGTGACCAGCGGGCCTTTACATCTAATGTAAGTAGGACAAGTTTTATGGCAGTATCCCGAATACAACACCAAGAAAGTTTGATGATCAATCGAGAGACAGTACAGCAAGTGACGAAATGCAAGTATTTAGGAACAAGTGTGAACTACAATATTGACTGTGCTGAGGAAATAATGTCGAGGATCGGCCAGAAATATATTCAATAAAATGAGGAGTGTGTTCTGTAGCAGAGACCTTAGTTTACATCTAAGAATTAGACTTCTCAGGTGTTACGTCTTCTCCAGCTTATTATATGGAGTTGAGACCTGGACCATAGAGAAAAGAGAAATGGACAGATTAGAGGCATTTGACGTATTGACGTACAGAAGGGTACTGCGGTTGAGTTGGACATGCAGGGTCACACACGATGAAGTAATGAGGGGAAAGGGAAAGGGAAAGGGAAAGGGAAAGGGAAAGGAAATATTAAATACGGCCAAAATCAGAAAGCTCCGGTATCTCGGTCACGTGGTTCGAGGAGAGAAACATCATCTGCTGCTGTTGGCTATTCAAGGGAAGATACAAGGCAAAATATGACCAGGAAGAATATGCACTTCTTGGATTGATAGTCTGAAAACTGGTTCAATCTCTTCTAAGAAGAGATGGCACTTGAAGAGGAACAGTGTTCATGAATTTTAGAAATTAAAGGCGTGGTCAACATCGAAGAAACGGAAGAAGACCATTGAATCTACGGGCATCGCTGCCAGGCAGTAAAACACTGTTGGCATCCATTCCGGATTAAATTCAAATCAAATATGTTGTATACAGCATTATCTATGAAGTGTATTTGAACTATCAGCACAAAGTGTCATCAGAGGTGTCTCGTTACGGCTGGTCTGGATAGGAGTTTTTTAGAACATAATAATTCATACACATGTTGTACATGCAATTAGAAAGAGATGTGCTAGCAGTGAAAATGCAAAGTAGTTTAGAGTGTTAACAGCTGTCGAGTGAAGGACAATAAAGTGAAGTTGGCTTTAACATGTAAATGAGAGCACTCTTGAAACTCTGTAAATGGTTATTACCTGCGGGCATCTCTCTCTCTCTCTCTCTTATAATTCAATTGAAGGGAGTTGCGGTCACCTCCACATATTAAAACTCCCCAGTGAATTCACCAACTTATTGGATGAAAAGTTTGCTCCCCTCTCCACCTTATTGGTCCCTTGATTTGATGCAGAGAGCTCATTCCACCCGAAAATAACCTTGGTTCTCATGTACGAGCCGGTTTCGTATGATTATTTCTGGTGTAGTGCAACGCTCCAAGTCTAGGGTGGGCAGCGTCTGCCGTAGTAGCGAACTGTGCATAATGGTGGTGGTTATCATTATAAGAGGATGTACAACTCGACAACCATCCTCTATTAACACTAATGGTGGTGGTGATAATTGTTTCAAGAGGCAGTACAGCTCGACAACCATCCTCTATTAACACTAATGGTGGTGGTGATAATTGTTTCAAGAGGATGTACAACTCGACAACCATCCTCTATTAACACTAATGGTGGTGGTGATAATTGTTTCAAGAGGTTGTACAACTCCACAACCATCCTCTATTAACACTAATGGTGGTGGTGATAATTGTTTCAAGAGGTTGTACAACTCCACAACCATCCTCTATTAACACTAATGGTGGTGGTGATAATTGTTTCAAGAGGATGTACAACTCGACAACCATCCTCTGTTAAGACGGATCGGAAGAAAAATAGAAGGGGTCCGGTACTTCAAAGTACGCAGATGTCGGCCATTGTCCTTGGTTAAGTGGTTATATTGCCTTTGGTCTAAAGAGCACTGGCTTTGATTCCCAGCTGGACCGGGGATTCATCTTTCATTCCATAATTCCGATCGCTGAAGTTCTGCCTCGTGTGCAGTTCTCGTCATTATGATTCATCGGAGGTCTGATCCTCATTTCACGCAAATCGCCTGTAGGCGTCAACTGGAAAGGCTGGACCAGGGTTACAAACTAAGCAGGGGGATTCGCGGTTTGAATCATTGCATGCGGGAGATGGTGGGTTCGAACCCCACTGTTGGCAGCCCTGAAGATGGCTTTCCCTGATGAGACTATACCTTAATAAAAGCCTCGGCCACTTCTTTCCGGCTCCGAGCCCTTTCCTATCTGTTCGTCACCGTGACACCTATCTGTTCGTCACCGTGACACCTATCTGTTCGTCACCGTGACACCCATCTGTTCGTCACCGTGACACCCATCTGTTCGTCACCGTGACACCCGTCTGTTTCGGTGTAACGTAAAGCAAATTGTAAAAATAAAAATAAAACATCGGCAAGAGAAAGCGAAGTCTCTCTGAGGAGAACAAAGACTTGGGGTTAAGGAGACGAGCTGCTTGACTAAACGGTATGTTTCGACCTGTCAGTGGAGAGATGGAGTAGAATGATATTAGTAGACGAATAATTCTGAATGGATTTTAAAAGTAGGAAAGATTATATGAAAATGAAATTGGAACTCAAGAGGACAAATTGGGCAAACATTCATTTATAGGACGAGGAGTAAGGGGTTGGAACTTCCAAGTTCTTTCGAAAAGAAAACGCTAGGTAGATATGTAGTAGTGAACCTGCCACCTGGGCTCAGAGTGTAGACGATACAGATCAAGAGTATTGTAAGCCCTGAACAAGGAGAGAAATGACCGTGGCCACTATTCTCTGCACGCAGATCATCTAAATCTTGTCCTATAGACGGTACCAACCCTCACAAATTTCTCCAAAGCCCATACTCTGTCACTGACCGGGAGTGCGATAAGCAATAGCTGCAATATAAGGAGCCACACGTGAGATGTTTGCAATAAGATGCCGATTATTCTCAACCTCGAGTGTTCCCATGCGGAGAACACAGTCACTTCTTGTATTCATTAACGACCAGCTTTTCTTGATATTTCCGTGTCTGGGATGGCGTCACCATTGATGGACTTACCAATAGAAATTAACATTTTAATCATAGCCTATAGTCAAAGTGTATAGCCCATACAATATTGGAAATTGCATATTCTACAAATTTTGTTATGTTCCGGCATTAGATAGAAGTTGCCGGTCCTGCGGTGTAGGGGTAGCGTGCCTGCGGCCCCGGGTTGGATTCCCGGCCAGGTGGTTCGAGGTCCACTCAGCCTACATGATTACAACTGAGGAGCTATCTGACGGTGAGATGGCGGTCTCACGATAATTCTCATTACTTACCAGTGTCAATAATTACACCTGGAAGCAGTACTAAACCACCCATTCCAAGGTTAAAATCAAAAGGCCAGGAGCTAATTTTTTAAAATTACACTTCAGCTCTCTCAGCGATGTTTCATGCAATGAGGAGCACGACATACTCCGAAATAACATTGATAAATCAGGACGAGAACCTTAGCATGGTCAAATTAGAGTGAGAAAATTACAATGAGGTACTTCAATTTACGTAACCAAACACACTTAGTTCTTGAAAATAAATTAATAAATAAACAAATTAATTAAGATTTGTTGAAAGAAAATTATTTAACTTTAAAGGGGATTAAACTGCCTTAATTCCGGGACCCCAAAATTATAACTGCTTGATATGTAAGTCGAGCAAGATGTGGAGAAATAAAATTTCAACTATTCTTAAAAATTATGTACTGAAGTCACAAATAATTAACTTAATAGATGAACAAGAATCAATTCAGTCGATGAGGTTAAAGATCACACGTCCATAGTCATAGGTTAATTATCATTCATCACCAACAATTTTTTTGTTTTAAACGAGCGGAATGGAAAACAATTCATCAAAATAAATGACAGTATCAGCAAACAAACGTGAGCAATGCATTAAGTCAGCGAATAATATTGAGATTTCGTTTACATGAATGTAAATGTTACATAATGAACCTTTGTGCCCAAAGAATATTATGTATTAAATTGTCAATTGGATAAGAAGTTTGATTCTTGATAGCAGGGAACTGACACGTGGAAAGGGGGTGGCTGCCTTCTGTCCGACGCTCTGGGATACGTGACGTCAGTCGCACGTGTCAACGGCGGAAGAATCTTAAGTCAATTTTGTGACTTATTTCAGAAGAGCGCGTGTATATGGCGTGCCCAAGCCAAGTCGAAAATATAGTGCCTATCAAACGAGGTCATTTATCCCACAAATTGAACATGTATAAATTTTAAATGTCCATGAACACTACTGCCGGAAATGTAACAAGTATGTAGTCACCTTCAAAACTCTTGTAATTACAGTTTAGTTAAGTCAGAAAAGTTACAGAAATTTTCTTGGCGGCAAGGGGAAATGCCCGGAGAGAGGGGATAGCTGCTATAAATAAGAATTGACGCCATGACGAAACCCCCTGCATTTTGTATCACGAGGCGGAAGACAGAGGTTTGAGCTGCTCTGTAAAATCGAACGACAAAAGTAGATTAAGTCCAACCAACATATTTCAGCCGATGTGGCTGGGGTCTTGACTCCATGCGGAGATAGTTTTTTGAGTGGAAATAATTGTACCAAATAGGACGGTCAAGGTACCGAATAAATTTGGAGTGGATGAAGAAAGTAATTCGTGTGCGGAAATAATTACAGTCTACCGTGTGCGCTCAATAAAAACAAATGAAGGGTATTTTCTTGTTGTATGCTTTATTTCCAGAAAACAGGAAGAATTAAAGATGATCTGTACAGCCAAAAATGTAAAAATGGCTAAATAAAAATGATCGGGTCGCTGGAGAGCCCAATGATGACCGATGGCGTAACGTAAGGTATGTGACTTACCATCTTACCACCTATTATATCTTGTTTCATGATGTCTAAAATGTGTATTTGAAAGGGGTATATACAACGCAGTTGGTCGCCCCTATGTGGTTTTTGTAAATGTCAGAATACGACGAAATAAGGGTCATTTGTTTTATTTTCCACTTGGATAAATTTTTGAAGTCTTGCGAGTGCCGTTTCATGTTGTAAAAAGTTATTAAATAGAGTTTCGAAGTGATACTACGTCCAGTGCAGATCGTCATTTCCGTGTGTATATTGCCTATATTTTGTGATGTCAAATTAAGATGTTCATTCGACGTAAAATTTTTCTGTCTGAAATTTTGATGTAAAGAATATAAGAAATCCATGGTTACTCATTTTCAATCGATTGGAAGCGCGCTGTCGGGTGAGAATATAGAGTGATGAGTTTGGTCACGGAGTGAAACGTTTTCTAGGCCCATTTAAACTGTGTCTGACTGACAATATAAAAAGATTTAGTAGAATTTTTCAGTCATTTTCGTGAAAATCCAGTTATTAAATACGATATCATTTTACGCGAAGTTATTCATTATTAAAGCACTGTGCGGTATTAGACGTCGTGGATTCTAGTAAGAATTTTATTCCAGTTCTTTTGTCAGTGATAGTCGCGAGTTGGAAAACACAGGTTAGTTTTGTTGTGTGAGTCGAGATGAGATTTGCGAATCAGGTTGAAGACCTGTCAATGAAGCCGGGACTTGTGGAAGCCCGAGGAAGGTTTTGTATAATGTTTGGGGATGGAAAGTAGAAGTAGGGAATCCATGGCGGTATTAATTTGCGACGTGTACAATAAGTGTGGGCATTTTGAAGTGTAATCTATGTGCATTTTGTTGGTTAGAAATATCATATTTGTTTAATTATGTCGGCAGAGTTTAAAGGTTGCATTCTGAGAAGCCAGTCAGGTAGAACGACCAGATGTCTCATGTCACTGCCAAGCGGGCTTGGGGCGAAATGCCGTCAGCTGTTAGGGGTTCGCCGCGGGGATAACGGGACATGCGGAGTGTGTTACGCATGGAATTGAGACTGCATTTCTCGGCAGGGGATAACGTTAAATGTTGGATTTAGTTGAAATCATCCGGTAATAACGTGTGTGTTATTAGATACTGTAACATTTGTTTAATTGGGAACGTAATATGCATTTGATACCACGGACTTAGAATATAATGAAAAAGATTAGCCAAACTCAGGGTTGTCCAAAATATAGAGTGATGGTAGTGATGATTGTCTGTGAGGGGTGCGCAAACTTTATAAATGTTATGACGAGATATGACATCGTAATTATATGGCGAGTTGCTTTTGGTTTATACATAGATTATTAGGGTTATCCAAGTGTTAATAATGGCTAGGGTTAGATTAGATTTAAAGTGTGAGGTCATGAAACAAGATATAAACTGGACATGAATGATGTAATAGTTCTTTTCCAGCTATCGGAATCAACAGATAAACATCACAGAATTAAAATTTTTACATTACAACTGCGTAGGAATTTGTAAAGAAACCATTAGTTCGCGGAGATAGAATTTGTTGTTCTTTAAGATTTCATTAAATCATTTCAATTTATTTAATTATTAAATTCAGTGAAACCGCATTTTGAAATAACTTTAAATCAAGCGAATAACTTGGAGATGCATTCTGGAAATCTTAGTTTGTTTTCTGGGGAATGTGTAAATGTTAACGTAACAATTAAGGGGACATATCCGAAGGTAATGGATTTTACTGCCACAAAGTATTGTGAGCATTGCTATTGTTGTATTATTTAACTTTGATTCATTGAGCAGTGAATGTGTTGGGGATAGTAAAGTGCAAACTTTGGTCATCAACCGATGTAACTTAATTGTGTTTAGCCTTCAGCTTAGAAACTTGGATGGTCAAGGGGTCATCAACCTCAGTGACTCAGATTAGGGCCATATGCCACTGTAGCATAATTTTCCTTGCGGTCATCATCCACAATGATTTTAAGGTAAGAAGTTTAGATGTCGGTCCATGACTTAGTCGCAGGTCACATCGATTCAATTAAGGGTCCATGCCGTATAACCACTGTGTGGCACACACCGATTGGACTGCCTTAATTATACCCAGAGTCCAGAGTTCGTGTTACGAGGGCTGGACCATAAAGAATCACTATGATGGTACATGCAGTCTCACATGGAAGCCGAATCTAAGGATTTCCAGACTTTCCTTTCTTTAATTAATAATTGAGACAATGGTTTCTAGTAAGAATGCCCATCAGGCAGTTACGTCACAGGCTCACACCAGTGTTCTGACCCTCTATGTAAAATAATTGTGGTGTCCAGTGGACACAATTGAGTTAAATGATACCGTGGATATAGAAGAAATTCCACATGATATTATTTAATAAATAGGAACATTTTTTAAACAAACCTTCCATTTGAGTAGATAGATTAGAATTACTGAACCCTACCTTTACCTCAGCAAGTGACGAAGAACCCGATACGACTCAAGAGACAGATCTCATGAACTTTGCTGATAGATAAGAAAGGTAGGCATCCTTCGATATGGACCTAAGGGGTTCAATAAGTACTGTAGAAATGAATTCGAAGATGTACTGTTAGGCCTAACCTCACATACAGTAAACTTCGTAAACTTTAACCAATAATTGGAATCACAACGTACCTTCAAAATTTTACTAAGAAATAATGTTAACTGAAGAAAAATTTAGTCCTAACGGTTATGAAAGTATCCCAATGAGGTAGGTATGACATGTTAATACCAAATACAAGTATAGTTTTCATGCCGATATAGCCGACATAAGAAATAGATATACGTAAAATTTCGATTTCAAATTCGCCAATAATTATATCTGACCTTTCAATTTGAAGTTGCAGAATAAGTATCTTCTTGATTAATATAAGGTTACATGGTGAAATTTCAAACTACTACAAAGGCCATTAAAAAAACAAAAAGGTGTCCAAGACTACATAAAAAATGTCGACGCCTTGCACCGATGTTAAATCTAAGTTTGATCCTTAGCCAGGATCACACTACAAACTTTGCGATGAATGCAAAAAAGCATTCGGTTTGGAAGCCCTCTTCTTATCGACTACAAATATCACTCGTCTTTTATTTACAACCAATTATTCGACGCATTGTCGCAGTTATGTGTAGTGGCCACTTGATGCGCCACCAGCTGGATGAATGTTTAGTTAATAGTCACGCCAACAGACAGCGTTCAATTGCACACCAGCTGCATTTCCTCGCTACTGAAGGAAATGGACATTTTAAAATTAAGGTGTAAAACACAGATTGCCACAAATTTCCAAATAGTTCCAAATAATATAATTAAAGTTCCGTAGTAATGTCACAGCAGCCCCGGTCTAGAAAGCCAAGAATAACAGCCGAGAGAAATCGTCGTGCTGACCACACGACACCTCGTAATCTGCAGGCCTCCGGGCCGAGCAGCAATCGCTTGGTACGCCACGGGCCTTCGGGTCAGTTGTGCCATAGGGTTTGGTTTATTATTCGATATACATGATATTTGAAAAGATAGCTGAATGCTCGTAAAAAATGTAATTACCACGATTTACTATTCCCGGACATGTACTCGCCAGTAAACAACCGGAATGATTCATTTAATAATATTTCGGTCGTAGATCCATAATTTACTATTGGGAGATCCGTTAAGTAAAGTACTTTGGAAAAATTATGCTTTGGGAATGTTTGCTTTTGGGAAATGTGTCTGCATGAAATATTATCATTTGGAATACAGTACTGTTTATTGGAAATAATTTCTGTCACGAATATTTTAGTGCAGATAATATTGAGTATCGTGCACTGTTGAACCGCCAGGACACTCCTGTGTATTAGTATATCTCTCCGTTACTGAGCACCTGTTTCAAAATTACAAGTCTTGTTAGGTATTCAAATATAATTTTTAATAATTCATAACCTAGGGAGCTGTGAAAGTTAGTGCACATCCATCAACTCCTAACTTCGCCATTCTGAACGAGCTTCAGGAACGTGCTGAATGCCGAAGATCAGAAACTCTCCAGAACTCGTTACCGCATCTTTCTCTCTAACCTCTTATTACAGTTTCATACGGAGCCCTGGTGTTTGGTATGTACCGCGCTTCCGCGTCCGCCAAATTAATCAATTAGCGGCAGAAGACATGCTCGCCATTAGAAACGAAAAGTTGGTCTGGGACTCTTGTGGGGAGACATTCTTTACGGAACTGGAAGAGATGAGAGAACACACTTCATTTCTTACAAATTGACAATTGTACATTCCGCAAGTTAACGTAATAAATTAGGATCTCGTCTCTCTGATTTAAATGGGACTGAGTCCGATCCACATGACTGAAAATCCGGGTAATCCGAACAATTCGCTAAAGAAGTAAATAATACTCTTTATATACATTTAAAGAGAGTCTTCGTGGGTCAGGTGGCAGTGCTTCGGCCTCTCACCGCTGGGTTCTGTGGTTCAAATCCCGGTCACTCCATGTGAGATTTGTGCCGGATAAGCGGAGGTGGGACAGGATTTTCTCCGGGTACTTTGGTTTTCCCTTTCATCTTTCATTCTAGCAACACTCTTCAATATCATTTCATTTCATCTGCCAGCCATTAATCATTGCCCAAGAAGAGTGCGACTGGCTTCGCAGCTGGCAAAATTCCTATCGTCACCGCTAGAGGAGGTCTCCTTTCATTCCACTGTTGACCCAGTAGAGGATTTTCATGTATACATTTATAACACCAACAGCACAAACCAAATGACATGTCTACATTTAACAGTAAATGGAAATACTGTACATCTGATTTATCTACATACCAGGTGTATCATACAATAACGGGAAATTTGATTGATCCACCTTTTTTCAATACATAATATGTTGTTAATATAATCACAACATTTGTATTCAGTTTCGGTGTCTATGGACACCATCATCAGCTGAAACAGGTTGCGTGAACAAAGATATACAAGTATGTAGTACATATAATAGACCCTTAGTAATAAGTGACATTAATAGGATGAAGTAAAAAATAGAATGCTTAAAAGAATATAAACAAGTTATGTGCTTGTTGGTCAAAGTAAAAAATGACAGGGAAGGTATTAATACGTGTTTAAAGACTTGATCACTTTGGAATGGTTAAAAGGTCTCAAGCGTAGCACTGCTAAACACTAGGTGAAAATAGAACATGGACATCTAAAAACTGACATAGGATGCAGTCCTTCCACAGATTATTGATAATACAGTAACATAAATAGGTTTGATGGTGGCTTGTAACATCAACTCATAAAAAGAAGCCGTCATTTGTGAGGTACTCAAAGAAGGGGATGATATTGCTGGCAAATATGGCCAGAAAGTTCTCGATCCAATTCGGAACCTGAAGTATGAGAAGAAAATTTAGAGTTAAAATGAGATGTTGGAAATAGGACAAAACACTATAAAGTTAAGTAGGAGACTCACCTCAAACAGCCTGATGTGTACGTGGAGAGTGGCAAGAAGCAAGTGGTAGAGTTTGCTAGAAACATAGAACATCGTTAAGGGAGAGAAAGGGGTGGGTCAAGAGGGGGAGGGGAGGGGTGATGGATGGGGGGAGTCAGGTGGGCGTGGTAGGGAAGGTTAACGTGATAACGTGTGACGTATAATCTAAAAAACAAGCTATTTTTAGGGAGTTTAACACTGTTGAGAACTGAAATAAGAGTATCAAAATGCTGGGCTTTTCGGAAATGTCGTTCAAGCTGACTCCGCCCCATCCATCACACCTCCCCTCCCCCTCCTGACCCACCCCTTTCTCTCCCTTAACGATGTTCTATGTTTCTAGCAAACTCTACCACTTGCTTCTTGCCACTCTCCACGCACACATCAGGCTGTTTGAGGTGAGTCTCCTACTTAACTTTACAATGTTTTGCCCTATTTCCAACATCTCATTTTAACTCTAAATTTTCTTCTCATACTTCAGGTTCCGAATTGGATCGAGAACTTTCTGGCCATATTTGCCAGCAATATGATCCACTTCTTTGAGTACCTCACAAATGACGGCTTCTTTTTATGAGTTGATGTTACAAGCCACCATCAAACCTACTTATGTTACTGTATTATCAATAATCTGTGGAAGGACTGCGTCCTATGTCAGTTTTTAGATGTCCATGTTTTATTTTCACCTAGTGTTTAGCAGTGCTACGCTTGAGACCTTTTAACCATTCCAAAGTGATCAAGTCTTTAAACATATGCCAATATCTTCCCTTTCATTTTGTACCTTGACCAACAAGCACATAACTGGTTTATATTATTTAAGCATTGTATTTTTACTTCATACTATTAATGTCACTTATTGCTAAGGGTCTATTATATGTACTACATACTTGTATATCTTTGTTCACGCAACCTGTTTCAGCTGATGATGTTGTCCATAGACTCCGAAACCGGTACTGAATCAAAATGTTGTGATTATATTAACAACATATTATGTATTGAAAAAAGGTGGATTTCCCTTTATTGTATGCTATCTCCTTTCAATATGGACCAGACATGAAGTTTTTAGTGTCGAACACCAGGTGTATGCATAAGTCTTCATCGGTTTCACTAAGAGATGGCGCCAGAGAACAGTACGCAGCGTATGAATTTGACACATACGTCAGCTTCTGCTAACACACACATGTTGAGTCGCCAAACACTAGCGTCTGTGTCGTATCAGTGGTCATGTTCACGTTTTGCCTGGTAAACAGCATTTGCGGCACGCATTGGTTTTCTTAATTATTCAAAAGAAAGGGACCGTGGAAAGTCATCGTTTGCTGGTGGAAATGTGTGGTGAACACGCTCCATCGATTAGAACGTGTGACATGGTTTCGCCAAATCGCTTCGGCAAGAAGACCATGCTTTGTGTCGGGTGGGACCAGAGCGGTGGCCGTTTGATGCCCAGCGGAACCGTTAATGCACAATTCTATCACCAACAAATAATTTAAATCTCACACTGATCGAACGACGACCGGAATGGGCCAGAAGACATGGCAAAGTGATTTTGTTACACGACCTTGCGCCGCGTCGCACAGCAAAACCAGTGAAAGACAACTTTAAATCGCTTGGATGGGTCATCCTTCCGCACCCGCCGTACTGCCCCGACCTGGCGCCATCCGATTATCACCTCTTCGCATCAATGTGGCACGCGCTCCCAGAGAAGCATTTCAGCAATTTCAAGGAAGCTGGAAAATGGCTCCACGAATAGTTTGCCGCAAAAACAAGCAGTTTTTCTGGCATGGTATTCATAACATACCTGAAAGATGGGCGAAGTGTGTAGAAGCCGATGGCCAATACTTTGAAAAAAAATCCCTTGAAAATTACGTGTTCTCTTTACCACAAACCGGCAAAAACTTATGCATACACCTGGTATATATGTGTGTTTGTGTGTGTGTGTTGTATATGGAGTATTCAGCCCGAAGGCTGGTCTGACCCCAACAGTGGCTTCATCAGGCATCACTGATGAGTTGTACTAGGGAAACGACAGGTGAGGCCAGTCAAGCCAGCAGCTCTATTACATAGGAGTCATCCAAGCCCGTTGAAGTGCTTGCACAAACCGACCCCTTGAGCAACATTTTTACACCATTCAGATGGTTGGCCGCATGAGGAATGGCATTTCTAGCATCGCTCATATCCTAATCACTTTCACATCGCCAAAGCCAAGGGCGGGACTCAGACAGCCCACACTAGAAGACATAGAGTACTGTAAACACTAGGGCTTGCCGGTAAAGGAATCTATATATGTACAGCGTAAACCCGAACTCCACCCACAAACTTTCGGCGGTAGTTCAGGCATACCTTTTGAGTATATTCAGGGGCGAAGCGTCAGGGTAGACAGCGTGTAACCTTAACATTTACTGAACGAAGTATTTTCTAGTTAATTCAATTACTTTTTAGAACATTACTTATTTCCACATACATGACACTATTGTATTCTCCGCTTTACTTATTTTCGTCTCACTTCGGCAATGCTCGGGCTCGCGTCAATGACACGAAGTACGTAGGCGAAAGTAGACGCTGTCTGTTCTGTGGTGTGTTTCATTTGATTTTCAAAGCTTTCAGATAGAGCAATACTAACGCTACCTGTAGGTGCTGCATGTGGAACTAAGACTTTCCTATAGCGAGATTTCTCCGCCCTGTAGACAGACCAGCGTCTCCTCTTGCGCACATTGGCTAGTATCTCAGTTACAAAGGTGTTCTTATTGGCTACCCTTTCAGGCATAATTTTAATGTAATTTGAATGCACATTATAAGACAGGTCTAAAACTAAAATAATATTCAAATACGAAGTATAGTAAACTTACACCTAATAAATGAATGATAGCATCAATACCCTTCAGGTACATGCATTTTCTTGCCCGCCAATATTAGTTACGGTATCATAACCCTAACAACTATTAGCTTATATTCTTAATAATGAATTCCAGAGTGACGGAAACAACAACATTGTTTAACTTAATGCTGTCTATTCCGTTAACGTCAGTTTCTGGTGAATGCGGTATGAATGCCTTGAAACGAATTAGAACCTTTTTAAGGAATTCGATGACCGACCAGAGATTGTCCAACTTGGGATCTCTAGCTACAGAGAAGGAACTGTTGTGGCATCTCAGCAAGACGGCTGACTACAAGACGAAAGTAACATATAAATTTGCTGGATCTAATTCATTTACAGAGAATACTGTTTAAGGTGACTTGTACGAAAATTTATTTATTTCTTAGTTCTCTTATTAAATCTATATGACAATGCATTATATTGCTATTTTTTAATTCTAAACGTATGTTCCCGCTGCCTATTTAGTGCATATATTGTACCCGTCCAAATGGTATCATATAAGTATAAATGAAGATTTGTTTTATTTCCGGTACATTTAACATGCATACGCACGGATCAGGTATCAGCTGATAGACAGGCCGTCCCGTTGTAAGCCAAATAACGAAACAGGGTCGAGCGGTCACAGCGGAGAGCTCGTGCTGCAGCGGAAAGTTGGAGAAGGAGGCGGGAGAATTCTAGAATAATCTGTACTCTTACAAGAGAGGACGAATCACATTCTAGTATTATGTTTAACCATTAAGACAGGTCTAAAACTAAAATAATATTCAAATACGAAGTAGGATATACCGTCTATCGTAAGCCTACCCACACAAATCGCTATCTTCATGCAGATTCTCACCACCATCCAGCACAAAAGGAAGGCATTTTCACGACACTCGCCAAGAGGGCGAGACGAATTTGTGAATCATCAAATATCCAGGTGGAGATGGACACACTCAAAATCACGTTCAATGGTAATGGTTACAGCGATTTGCAGATTCATAGAGCCCTGCATCCCAGAGAAACCACCAAGCAAAGCTCACAGAAGGAAGAAGTGAAGGGAGCTGCCTACCTGCCTTACATTCACAACACCACAGATAGAATTATAACGTCTAAATTTAAAATAGCTTAGTAATGTCCTCAGAGAACATGTGTTCAATGAGAGACATGACCGAGTCGATCGGCACTTTAGTGAACAAGGACTCCAAAGTGCATTAGGCTGAAGGGTTATGGTTGACAGCTTGTTGACGAAATACCGAGAGTTTCTGACGTATGATTCAGTACGTCCTACGTGTGACTGAAGCAATTTGCTTAGGTATTCAGCCAGAGCATACGTAGGAGAACCTATCGCACTAACAATAGTTTGAGGCCGAGAATAGGGATTTATTCCTCGACTTTACATATCGATTTTCATTAAATTCTCTTCATCCGTTTTCTCGTGATGCGTGTACAGACAGACAGACAGACAGACAGACAGACATTACGGAAAATAAAAAAATGCATTTCCTTGTTACTGTGGACACGACGGTTACAAAAATACCCTTCTTTTTAAATTCTGAACAATGCACAGACAAAGCTCTTATTATATATATACAGCGTGAAGCGTAATTCGCGCACTCGGGCGTCACAGCGCGACTCCTCACATGCCAGCAATAAAAAAATGTCTCTTACAAAATTTCATCTTGCGAGTATATCCGGCAGAAAAACGACGTTGAAGAGTAGCAATCTGGCAACACTGTAACCACATGTAGGGTAACTACCTCTGTCAGCAGAAGTTAGTCGTACTGTACAGTTGGTGCAATGGATAAAGTTTT
The DNA here is from genome assembly GCF_040414725.1 of Anabrus simplex. Lineage (NCBI taxonomy): Eukaryota > Metazoa > Arthropoda > Insecta > Orthoptera > Tettigoniidae > Anabrus > Anabrus simplex. The sequence continues at coordinate 765,252 of NC_090265.1, forward strand.
GGGTTAGAATGCAGGAGGTCGAGTGGTCAATCCTGGGTTGAGGCGTGTGTTTTTTATTTCGTAAATGTAGTCCAGGTGGTATGGTATCTGGCACCTTAATCGTCAACAGCGATTGAAGTGGATCCTCTAGAAACCATTTGCACTTACATACTACGATCCTAGAAATGGACGAACAATCGTTTTCATTGGTCAGCTTTGAAAGGCGCCCTTTCCACGTGGTGGGCGTGAATTTATTCGCACCACTTCATCTACTAGATGTGAAACCTCTTTTCTTTGTACTCTCCTCCAGTGGTCCCATAGATTAGTCATCATCATCATCATCATCATCTGTTTACCCTCCAGGTTCGGCTTTTCCCTCGGACTCAGCGAGGGATCCCACCTCTACCGCCTCAAGGGCAGTGTCCTGGAGCTTCAGACTCTTGGTCGGGGGATACAACTGGGCAGAATGACCAGTACCTCGCCCAGGCGGCCTCGCCTGCTATGCTGAACAGGGGCCTTGTGTAGGGATGGGAAGATTGGAAGGGATAGGCAAGGAAGAGGGCAGGAAGCGGCCGTGGCCTTAAGTTAGGTACCATCCCGGCATTCGCCTGGAGGAGAAGTGGGAAACCACGAAAAACCACTTCCAGGATGGCTGAGGTGGGAATCGAACCCACCTCTACTCAGTTGACCTCCCGAGGCTGAGTGGACCCCGTTCCAGCCCTCGTACCACTTTTCAAATTTCGTGGCAGAGCCGGGAATCGAACCCGGACCTCCGGGGGTGGCAGCTAATCACGCTAACCACTACACCACAGAGGTGGACCCCATAGATTAGTACCAACTATTATTCTTGCCTCGTTCAAGTCCATTACATTTCGTTAGGGCCTTACGTTACCAGTAGGCCTAGCAACGTGCTCTGCGAATAATGTCCAAACTCGGTTACAGTTTGTATGTGTTATCACCATGGTCCCAATAATTCTGCTTTTCAACATTGCGTCTGGTAACCGCATGCTGTTTAGTACGCATCTCAATGTATTATTATTATTATTATTATTATTATTATTATTATTATTATTATTATTATGTTGTAAATGTAGGATACATGTGACCTCAGAAACGGTGTCTTACTGTATTACAGTAGGTAATGTCAGATGGAAATTAGCAAATAAAAAATGCACCTCTACCCAGGATCGAACAATCGACCTCCTGCATGCCAACCAAAAACTCCACCCACTGCACCAACTGTACAGCACGACGTGAACGTGCTGACAGCGGTAGTTACAATACATATGGTTACAGTGTTGCCAGATTGCTACTTTTTAACATCCGTTTTCTACCGGATATACTCGCAAGACGAAATTTTGTTAGATACATTTTTTTATTGCTGGCATGTGAGGAGTCGCGCTGCGACGCCCGAGTGCGCGAATTACGCTTCACCCTGTATATTGCCCCCTTTTACGGCGTCACTCAGTCAGCGGAGCGCGAATCCCGCGGGTGGAACGTTCGCAGGGCCGATTTTGCTATATCAGGACAGTTCTTTTAAAATTTATTTCGCAGGGCATAGGCGATTGAATAGGTAACACAGGCACAATGAAATAAATAACAATAAACATCTATCAACAGCAGTCTTGACGTCAGGAAAAAGAATAGTACACGATATGAGTAAAACTCTGAACTGCTTCAAATGAATATAAAAAACGTATTTACTAAATGTGCTTCTTGCTTTCCTTAAATTGCATTTTGAATATTTCTCGTATTCATTATTCTCAAATGCTTCTTCTGGTATCAATGTCGAATCAATATAACTTTAAAATCAAACAAAATAAACTGATATTAGTAAAAATATGAATCACAATTGATAATAGGATATTAAGATCATATCAATTTGCCCATAACACATCAGCATTCTACCCTTGTGGTAGTTAATTTCACCGAGTATAATCTCCTTTCAATCACTTTGCTGTTAATTAATTTCGCATAATTTTAAAACTATATTTATTTGTTTATTTAATTGAATTTATTGAATTTATCTCTTAATTCCCATTCCAATCAATGCTGATTATTAATACTACTGTACATTTAAAAAAAATTTGTTAACTCAGCGAAGATTTAAATATTTAGAGTTTATATAAGCTTCTTAATTGTGCTCATTTTTATCAATCAATCAATCAATCAATCAATCAATCAATCAATCAATCAATCAATCAATCAATCAATCAATCAATCAATCAATCAATCAATCAATCAATCAATCAATCAATCAATCAATCAATCAATCAATCAATCAATCAATCAATCAATCAATCAATCAATCAATCAATCAATCAATCAATCCTGATCTGCATTTAGGGCAGTCGCCCAGGTGGCAGATTCCCTATCTGTTGTTTTCCTAGCCTTTTCCTAAATGATTTCAAAGAAACTGGAAATTTATTAAACGTCTCCCTTGGTAAGTTATTCCAATCTCTAACTCCCCTTCCTATAAATGAATATTTGCCCCAGTTTGTCCTCTTGAATTCCAACTTATCTTCATATTGTGATCTTTCCTACTTTTATAAACGCCACTCAAACTTATTCGTCTACTAATGTCATTCCACGCCATCTCTCCGCTGACAGCTCGGAACATACCACTTAGTCGAGCAGCTCTTCTTCTTTCTCTCAGTTCTTCCCAACCCAAACATTGCAACATTTTTGTAACGCTACTCTTTTGTCGGAAATCGCCCAGAACAAATCGAGCTGCTTATCTTTGGATTTTTTCCAATTCTTGAATCAGGTAATCCTGGTGAGGGTCCCATACACTGGAACCATACTCTAGTTGGGGTCTTACCAGAGACTTATATGCCCTCTCCTTTACATCCTTACTACAACCCCTAAACACCCTCATAACCATGTGCAGAGATCGGTACCCTTTATTTACAATCCCATTTATGTGATTACCCCAATGAACCTCTTTCCTTATATTAACACCTAGGTACTTACATTGATCCCCAACAGGAACTTTCACCCCATCAACGCAGTAATTAAAACTGAGAGGACTTTTCCTATTTGCGAAACTCACAACCTGGCTTTTAACCCCGTTTATCAACATACCATTGCCTGCTGTCCATCTCACAACATTATCGAGGTCACGTTGCAATTGCTCACAATCTTGTAAATTATTTATTACTCTATACAGAATAACATCATCCGCAAAATGCCTTACATCCGATTCCACTCCTTTACTCATATCATTTATATATATAAGAAAACATAAAGGTCCGATAATACTACCTTGAGGAATTCCCCTCTTAATTATTACAGGGTCAGTTAAAGCTTATATCCTAGTTTTGCCTCTCTTGTTCCTTGTTAATTATTGGTAAAATTTACCCCTATTCTGATATATACGTTACCATTTAACCCTACTCTGTATTCTTTTAAATGGTTTACGAAAATTTCAATTTTATTCATTCCAATAAATTAACGGAGGTTATAATTCATTATTCTTAGGGCTCCATTTCTATAAAGTTGGGCTCAAAAAAAAAAAAAAAAAAAAAAGAAATACTCTTCCCTTCTACATTTTACTCATGAATTCATAATTAAACATTTAGGTTTCCTAATAGCTCTTCGATTCTTACGTTTACAGATCGTTACACTTCCTCTAATTTTTAGTGGTCAAATCCTCACATAAGGAGTTAGCATAATTTTTATTTCACTCAAATTCCTTCCTATAAAGTATCTATAAATTTTGGATTTTATTCAAATTCTTACATATAAGGTTTCTATAATTTTAAATTTATCCAAATTCTTTGGCTTATTCTCTTCCTTCCCATATCTCGTCTGATTGTATATCTCGATTTTAATACAAATTGTCTTTCCATTAACTGAATTAAAATTAAGTGAGAAATAGAGCATAATCATAATCAAGCGAAAATCTTAAATTCTACCATATCAGAATCAGCAGAGTGCGAATATGCATAGAATTCAACAAAAAGAAATCCTAGGAACATGAAGTATACTGGTGCAAAATATCACACGCGAACACACAATCCCCTCAAGTTTCCGGAAATAGATTTATCACCATACGGTAATTCCTTATAAGTTACGGGGCGTTCCATTCTGCCAATCACAGTTTTAATTAACGTCCAAATAGTCATCGTATTTTTGCAAATACCCCCGAATATTCTCGAATACGTCCAAAATTCTCCCCTAGGATGCTGCATATTGTGGGTTCATTTCTTGCACACAGAGATTGTAATCGGGTCTCAGAACTCTCGCTTAGCGGACATGAAATGTGAAGAGGACACAGGATGTTCGTAAAGTGACGATACAAAAATGGATGCTCTGTTTCCAACGACGTAACTCTCGGCTACGGTGGCTAGTAGATTTAGGGGTTCCTTTTGATGATTGACGTGTTCAATATTGTAATCTCTCCTACTTTTCAAAACCCACTCAAACTTTTTCCTCTACCATTGTCATTTTAAGCCATCTCTGTACTGTCAGCTCTAAAAATACCGCTTAGTCAGCGGCTCACTCACTTTTTCCCTAGTCTTCCCGGCCCAAACATTTTCGTTACGCTACTCCTTTGTCGGAAGTGATCCTGAACAAATGGAGCTACTTATCTTTGGATTTTTTCCAGTTCTCGAATTAAGCAATCGTGGTGAGGATCTCATACACTGGAACCATACTCTGTTTGGGGTCTTACCGGAGACTTATATGGCCTCTCTTATTTACATCCTTACAACACCCCTAAATACCCTCATAACGATGAGCTGAGATCAGTACCCTTTTACAATCCCATTTATGTGATTCTGCTAATGAAGATCTTTCCTTATACTAACACTTATGTACTTAAAGTGATCTTCATAAAGATCCCATCAACGCAGTATCGTAATTAAAACTGAGAGGACTTTTCCTGTTAGTGAAACTCACAACCATGACTTTTGACTCCGTACACCATCATCTCACGACATTGTAGAGGTCTTTTTGCAGTTCCCCACAAACTTGTAGTTTAGTTATTACTCTACATATGAAACATGCTCGTTTAGCATGTTCATAACATGTAGGTTTATCTGTGATTGCTAAGAGCTTGCATTAGCTCTCGTTTGACTTCACTAAACTGGCTATTAACTATTTCCCAAACTGTACCGCAGAGGGCAGCGCCCCTGCTTTGTAAACGGATGGTCCTTCCTTCCGCGAGTCTTTTATCTCCTTGACTTGACGTCTTTGTTGTTGTTATGACCTGAAGGAAAGAAAGAAAGATGGAGTCGCCTCTACTCGGAGTAGCATTTTTGAATTATCGATGGGTTTTTTTCAGGTTTAAACTCTGCCTGTATTCATATTCCGATTTTTAATTGATCAGCTTCAACCTCAGGTAATGTGAGCTGTGTTTTCGCTTTTATTTTATGTTTATCTTGTGGCTGTTTCAAGTGCCTTGTAATCGCGACTGACTGATATACGTCTTTGCCCCGCGATATGAATGGGTGTGTGTTTGCGGGCATTATTGTGGTGGTGGTGACGCGGTAACTGGGTCTCTACGAGAATTGTCATCATGTGCACGACATTATACTTCTTTATTGGCACCAAATGTTACTAGGCTCTGGGCGTCGACACGGAGAAACGTCGTACCCAGCGCCTGTGTTGGTGCGCTTGTACGTGGGCCGTGGGTCCATATCGTCCTGCTTATAACATATTTGCAGTGTGCACGTTTCTACGTCGTGTGTTGGAACTTACTTATGGCCAGGTGAGTCATACTACATGTGTTTACGATCTGTTTTGAAAAGAGGTTATTGACCCTATTGTTGCCCGATGTCGACAATATATAATTATATAAGGAGCACTCGAATGAGTATTAAGTTTCTTGTCCCAATTTACATTGTGCTGTATTCTGTTAGAGTCTTTATTCTGTTCTTGCACTTTAGCAGATGGTAGCGGTCGCACTTTTCCTTACACAGTGTACAAACACAGTCATCTGTTGGATTGTGGAATTTTGTCTTTGCGCATATTTTGTGGTGGAAGCCATGTATTGCATATCTTGTTATGACATGTCTTTGCTCTTGAAGTTGCTTGGTCCAGTTTCGATCGATCATGGCGTCATTTCCGTAGAATTCGGGGTCTATTTCCGCGCGTTTCTTGAGAAGTTTCTTCTGAAGCTCTTGGAATGGGCCGGTAGATGGCAGTGGTAGATTGAGTCGTAGATCCTCAATGAAGTAAGTTTCCCGTGCCAGTACATAAACAAGTCTGGAGGGTGCCAGTTTGCCTACTCCTAGGGCCTTCTTCAGGAACCTTGCTTTGACCCTTTCTATCCTCTCCAAGTCACCGATTGTCAGGTTATCCCATATTATTTCGATTCCATACGAGACAATTGGGGTTATTGCGGTCTTGAATAGAGTCATCGCTGTGTTAAGGGATAGCATAGAAATATTCTTGATATTGTGGATGGCTCTGATTGCTGCTGTCGTTCTGTCTATGACGTGGCTGTTGAAGGATGTCATGCTCGTTTGGAACGTGATGCCTACGTATTTGAATTTCTTGACTATTTCTAGTGGTTTATTATTTAATGATATAGCGTCGTCCTTGGCCGCCTTGCCACCTTTTCTGAAGACCATCTGTACTGTCTTTTCCTGGTTAATTTCAAATTTGTTATCTGAAGCCCAAGCTTCTAACTTCATCACTGTCGACTGTAGTTCTGCTTTTGAGCTCGATCCCAGAGCCATGTCATCAGCGTACATTATTAGAGTAGTCTCAGGGGAGTCCGTCATTATCTGTGTGATATCTGCCGTTGCTACGTTGAATAGTAGCGGACTTAGCGGGTCTCCTTGGGGTACCCCGTTTGTTTGAATTACTTTCCCGGATGAGGATGCTCCATCTTCAATTTTGATTAGGTTGTAGTCTAGTATGGTCTCAACGATTCTCACGAGCATGTTGTCACCAATCATTTGTTTCAATTTTCCTATCAGAATATCTCTGTCGATAATATCAAAAGCCTTCTTATAGTCAACAAAGACGACGTAGTACTTCCCTCTTGGATGCCTCAGTGCCTCTTCAATTTTTTCTTTCAGGCATGCTGCGGCTTGTAACGTGCTTTTTCCTTTGCGGAAGCCTAGTTGGCATTCTGGTATGAATGGGTCTATTTCGTTGTTCAGGCGATTCGCTACAATAGTTGCAAATGCTTTGTATAAGTTGCTTTCTAGAGCTATACCTCTATATGAGTCGGGGTTGTCAGTTTCTCCTTTCCCTTTGTACAAAATCTTCAGCGTTGCCGTTCTCCAAACTTCCGGTATTTTGCCTAAATTTAGACATTTGTTGAATAGTTCTGTCCAAAGCTGTAGTAAATGGTCTTGAGTACTTTTTAAGTGTTCTGTATATATGTTGTCCGGTCCTGCTGACTTCCCTTTTTTTCCTTTGCTGATTACCATCTGTACTTCCCCTGTGGTTAGTCTAATTTCGTGTTCTGGATCGATAGGGTGGTTTGCGGTGTCACCTTTTGCTCTGCTGTCCCTGTTTAGAAGCGCTGAGAAGTGTTTTTCCCATGTTTCCATTGGTATTTCCCGCGCTCTACACTCTTGCTTTTTCTTGAGGGCCCGAAATGGGTCTGTTTCTGCTTCGACTGCAATCTTCTTGGCTTCTGCTTCCAGGTATTCAGCTCGCTTCTCTTTTAGAAGTTTTCTGTAATTTCTTCTTTTGATGGCATATGCTTCCAAGTAATCGGCGGTCTCCATTTTTCTGGCTGAGTATAACGCGCGTAAGGTGTCTTTTCGTGCTATGTGCATTGCCTGTCAAACCACTTTTGCGCTCTCCTTTCTTTCACAGGCAAAGCGGTTTCCTGTATCAGATTTGTAGCAACTTCTACTGCTTCATCTAGGTGTCCTCGAGCTACAAGTGCTCTTGCTTTTTGTATATTCGGGTGGTCTTGCAGTTTCGTTCCATCAATATTTCTTGAAATTGTGATGCCCTTATCATCGGGGATTAGTGTTTTCCGTGACTCTTTGTGTTCAATTTCTGTGCAGATGGGTATATGTTTTCTGATTGGCGTTGACCCTGAGGACCATAGACCTTCCTGTTTCCTTATCATAAATCTTTCACCTCTGTAGAATAAAAGATCAATTGCACTAGAGCCATTTGGAGCAAAGTATGTTTTAAGGTCTTTTCTGTTTATCATTGTGTAACCTTCATCCCTCAGGATTTGAATAACTAACTCCGATTTTGCGTTCGGCTTGTCTATCCTGCAGTTGAGGTCACCCGCGATTATCACTTCTTCCGCAGTATTTACTTTCCCTATTGCATTAAGTACTGATTCTACTACATCTTCTATTGAGTTATCTGGTGCGATATATATTCCTATTAATGTTAGCTCAGTGGTCTTAACTATGATTGTATTTTCACTTCTCTGGATTTCATGTACTCTTCCAACAGTTGGTTTGAGGAAGCATGAGACTCCTCCAGCCGGTCGACCTCCTGTTGGCGTTGCAAATGTGTGGTATCCATAGAATTTTGGTAGGTCTGTTGGTTCTAAAAGAAAAGTTTCCGTGGCTATGATGACATCGAAATGTTCCATTGTCTTTGGGGGTATTAATGGTAAGGCGTTTTTTAGTCCTTCGATGTTCCAGAGAAGAATCTTGATTATTTTATTATTCGAGGGACACTCCAATGTTGCGTCTTTGGCCTCGAAAAGAAAATCTTCTAACTACAATACCTTTAGGCCAGAAATCTGGTTTTTCTGTTGTTTGTAGAAACTCAAAAGGAATTCCCAATTTGCAGGCTTTCATGGGCCCAACTGTATTAAGCATTTCACAGGCCTTTATCTCTGTAATGCCATTTCTTAATAAATAGTTTTTGATGTTATCTTCTGTGGTTCCTTCTTTTATCTTTCCCACATATAGCCATGCTGTTTTGGCTGCCGGTTGTAGTTCTTCGTTGCTTTGTTTCGTCCCGATGATGGTCCTACGATGCTGTTTCGATTTCTTCACCACTGTGTTCCAGGGTGTTTTTTCATCGGGTCCTGCGTCTTCGGTCTGTGTTGGTAGGGTGGATTCATTTAGATCACTCGTTTTCTCCTTGTCTCCGACGTCAGTATACGAGCAAGCTAGAGGTCTATAGTTCCGGACTTGTGCTGTTCCATCCACGCACTTTTCTTTGGAATTTTGTTCCTGTCCAATCAAGTTGTCCGTAGGTGGATTCTTTTTTGAGGTTTTCCCGGGTCTAGTACTTGAGTTCTTATTTTGGATCGGTATATCTGAAGCTGTACGATCTTTAGAGGAGTCCGTTTTCTGTTCTTCCGGTGGGGTCTGTGGAGTTTGGTTTGATTCTACCTCTGGAGATGTCTTTGATGTCTGCTCATTGTTGGTTTGATTGGTTTGATTGTCTTTGCAGGTGAGGTTTTCGACGAATTTCCTCATTTCTTCTCTGACTCCGGCTAGGATTGTTTCTTGTAATGTTTGCATTTCTCTTCTGATATCTTTGAGTTCGCTTCTGCTTCTTTTGAGATATTCTAGTTCTCTTTTACACGGTTTACAAAGCCATAACAATGTGCAGCTAGGTTTCTGGAGAGTAGTATAGTCTCCAGCGCTGATACCGACACAATCTTTGTGAAACCATTTATTACAGCTATCGATACAACAAACACCGGCATCGCTATCTGTTACTTGTTTGCCGCATGTGCCGCATGGGGCGTTGTTGTTGCCTTTCCCAGTCATGTTTCTTTGATTCCTTCTCTTTAAATATTATGATAATATACTCTTTGTTAGCACCGAGCAACAATGGCGTTGAGTTCACTCACCAAATGATTAATGACTATATCTTATATAGACTACCTAATGTCCCAAACAACTCAATAATTCGTTTGCTATAAATTTGTTCACAGATTAGTGAAATATACAAATCATTTTTATATATAATTCTTTTCTAAAGATGCATTTTAGCTTACTTTATCGTGGAGTTACATCACATCTGACAGTCACCATTTTCTTATCTAGTAGGCCGTGATTTCAAGTGTTCAAATTTTAACAGTCACTATCGATTGTTCACTCTCTTCACATCAACAACAACGGCTCAGAATAAAAGGTGGCTTATCGAAGTAGGATACGTAGGATATGTAAGGCAATAGTTAACGTTTTCAAAAACACAATATTTACACTGATTTTTTCTATAACTAATACTGCTTGAGGTGTTTCTTTTTATGCTAATATTAACTATTCCACTTTCATAACACAGCACTCGATATAAATTTAAAAACACTTCACTTTGTAACTTGCATTGTTGTGATGACGGTTACACTGCATTTTTAAAGAATTCCCTTATTAGTGAAAGATACACTGTTTAAGCACAGTCAGAATGCACTGTTATAAATTAACATATAGCACTTTTCACTCTTAAAACACGCAATATAATTTATAACAAATTAACTAATCAGTTCGAGCATTTGGCAGTTTATATAATGCCGTATAAAAGAGATTTTAAAGACACAAAACCAGAACACTAGGTGACGCAACCGATTTTTACTCACAAATTAACATGCATTTCACATTTTGCTCTTCTCTTAATCCTTGGAAAATATTACCAAAGCAATAAACTGTTTTGAAATGTGAACATTCTGGGCAGACAAGAGTGCTTTAGAAGGAGCCCATTCACATATATCCATGTTGTTTACGATGTCGAAATCAGATCCGATGTCGACAATGCCTGAATGTTTGTGTGTATGTGTGAGAGCGAGCGAGGGGCTAAAAGGATGTCGTATCGGTTAGTTAATTTATGTTTCCTTTTCATTTATTCCTCGTACACTTGTTTTTTTCACTTCGAGTGCGGTATTTATTATTTTGTCTTGGTCTATTTTATGACCGTTTTGCTCGTTCTTATGGCCGCCATTTTGTTTCATTTCAATTCGGGTGATGCGCACACCCGCTTTATTTTCTTTGCCTTTTGTGTGCCCTTTGGTACAGAGATGCTGCACTCCTGGCCATCTCGATACCTTCATTGCCTTCATGTAACTATTGTTCGCTCTACTCCGAGAGGCTGCGTGATCTTTTATCCTTGTGATGGTCATTGTTGATGCTGTAATAATGATGGAGGTTTGAGTAATGTTTGGAAAATATAATGTGAACTGCTTCGCGGAAAGAAATGACCAAAATAAGTCTGTGAGGATCCTTCCTGTTGTAGGTGTTTAAAGATGTTGTGAAAATATCAATTAAGCCGTGAGCACGTCTCAAGGTATTGTTTATCCATATGTTTATGGTATGTTGTGCTCAAAAGGTTACGATGCTAGCTTCTACTAACCTGAAGGACAAAAGCACGTATGTAATAATGTTTCAATTTTTTTTTGTTTTTGGTGGCTCCCTTTTTGCATTTACGTTTTATCTTAATAAACCCTCATTAATTTCATTTGATTTTTATTGCTGGTAGTTAGTTGTTTTTCCTTGTCATGAATTATTATTATTATTAATCAACGTCTTCAGTTCGAGGCTGTTATCTGCCTCTCCTGATCGGAGTCCACGTTCTCGAATCTCCCGTCGGTTATATATGTGTTTTTTTTTTTTCGTATTGGGTCCGGTACACATAGCATAACAGCATCCGAAAAATATAACGTGGATTCATGACCCTGTAGGTTCACGACACCACGGTGTGTGGGTGTGATTGCTTGGCACGTAATGCATTTCCTTCAGTCAAGTGGCTGGCAATGCTTCGGGCAGACACAGGGCCTGTCTGGATGGTGGATAAGTTAACAGCTGGCTCTGATCGTCTTTGTCGGAGAAACAGACGATCCTGTCTGCTGGTGGTTGCTGAGTCCACTTGTCGAGTGAGGATGAGTCGCAACACGCCTTAATAGTCTGATCAGGACGACCTAGGCGGTGCGGACATCCAGACGATGGTGAGGCCGTTTTCAAACTCAGAGAACTGGTCAATACGAGTTCGAAACCACTCACTAGCAGTGAATGGCTTCAGGATGGCGTAGCAGAAGCGCGACTTATTCCAGACAGGAGCTACCATTGTCACAACGAGATGACTTCTCACGTCACTGGTAGGGAAAATAAGTTTTTATTCCACTACAGACACCTTAAACTAAGAATGATGAGGAACAATGTTTACAAATCCTGTTGTCTTATCACTTAATTCTTTCCTTTGCTTGTCCCATTTCTCTACGGGGTCGGGTATGAGGTGAGGTGAATCTGTCTTAGCGGGTTTTTACGACCGGATGCCCTTCCTGACGTCAAGCTCGTTAGAGGAGTTAATGAGATGGAATGAATGACGTGATATATGATAGTAGGAAGGGAGAGGGTGAAACCCGGTGTCGGCACACAGCCTACTCCTGTCGAAGAGCACCAAGGGGACTGTTAAAGGCTTAACGTCCCCATCCGACGGACGAATCACCATCAACAGCGTCATATGCCCTCACTCCATATGAACACTGCGGAGAGGTTTGGAATTTAATCCAGGCTTTTGGCACGCTATCTAGTGATTAGAAATTGTATACCACCACCTCCCCTAACCTGCCGGCCAACATTCTGATGGCGAACATTTTTTCGACCAACGGGACTCGAACCCGCTAACCACGGTGTCAGAACATATAGACTCCATCACTTTAACGGTGAAGTCTACCGGACCGGCACCTAGTTCTTTCCTTCAATTTATCCAAACATTAGTTCGGCTCCATGGCTAAATGGATAGCGTGCTGGCCTTTGGCACAGGAGTAACCATAATTGTTTAATTTCGCTTGTACGGGGGCTGGGTGTATGTGTCGTCTTCATCTTCATTTCATCCTCATCACGACGCGCTGGTAGTCTACGGGCGTTAAATCAAAAGACCTGCATCAGGAGAGCCGAACTTGTCCTAGGACACTCCCGGCACTAAAAGCCATAAGATCTTTCATTCTAAACATTAAAGAAATGCTTAGTGAAAATACGCACAAAATGTCATTCGTCGCAGGTGACCGCTTCGCACAGCTCCACAGCAAGTAGAAGAGACTCGAGCAAACATTCGCTTGGCACTAAATGAGTTTTGTTTGCAGCAGCATGACTGACAGGGGAGGAACGTCCAGTTCGCTGGTTGCTGGCGACTACTTTAGGCTTCATTTCACTCCCGTTAGCTTAGCATCCACAGCCTTCCTTGTTCTAATTTCCCCTCCAAGCTCAGGGCTTTGCGCAGGTTTGAACCATCTGATAGCATGTGCTGTGAGGAAGGGAAGCAGGGGCATGATTCACTTGCTTGTAGAGATGGGCACTATCGACTGAAAATCGCTATCGACTAGTCGGGCGATAGTCCCTTCGAACTATCGACTAAATAGTCGAATGTTTTCAGTCGAACAAAAGTATTCATTACTTCCTGTGGAGAAGACTGAACAGTCGAATGATTTCAGTCGAATGAAAGTATTCATATAACGCAAGTAGTCAGTCCATGAAAAACATTCGAATGTTTCCAGTCGAAAATCTCCGTATCAAAAGTGGAGAGTCGTGCTTTTACGAATTCGACTCATTTTAACGTAATTTACCAATAATTAGAAATCACTTGTATAGACACCCATTAAAATCCGATTTACGCACTCGTTCGTACACGGGGCTAATAGAGAGATGCCCTTAATACGAACCAACATCATACGAATGGCCTTTCTTGGTGCTAAATGGACAGTGAAACGTAGAGAGACGACAATGAGGCTCTATTCCCGAACAATGCTAACAATAATAATATGTAAAACGCGTTGCTGTAGTACACAATCAAGATATACTGTATATGAGAACAGCCAAACACAATACTACCGTATTTTCTAGATTATTATTATAGTTATTCAGATTATTATTATTATTATTATTATTATTATTATTATTATTATTATTATTATTATTATTATTATTATTATTATTATTATTATGCCTTATATATGAATAGGGCTTAACGTGATTAACATAAAAAAATATGCAACGAAATAAAGAGCATATAAACGACAAGAGAAAATCGCCATGTATAGTAGGTATGTACATATGAAGTTAATATAATTATATATTACATATCCGAAATGACCATAAACCGATAGTTCCATTCGCTTCCATGTTGCTGTGACTTGAGTGCGACTGAATTCAGTCGACTTGTTTTGTGCTGACTGGACAGTGAAACGTGGGGAGATGCGTGGCGGGAATGCGACTGAATTCAGTCGACTTGTTTTGTGCTGACTGGACAGTGAAACGTGGAGAGATCCGTGGCGGGAATGCGACTGAATTCAGTCGACTTGTTTTGTGCTGACTGGACAGTGAAACGTGGAGAGATCCGTGGCGGGAATGCGACTGAATTCAGTCGACTTGTTTTGTGCTGACTGGACAGTGAAACGTGGAGAGATCCGTGGCGGGAATGCGACTGAATTCAGTCGACTTGTTTTGTGCTCACTGGACAGTGAAACGTGGAGAGATCCGTGGCGGGAATGCGACTGAATTCAGTCCACTTGTTTTTTAAAGTAGTCGGCTATTACGATAGTTTAAACTATCGACTAGTTCGATAGTTATCAGTCGATAGTGCCCATCTCTACTTGCTTGCCACGTTCATTCCTCAGTCTGACAATCTCACTCAGAATTAGCTCTATCTAGCGCCTTACTTTCTTTGTGTGTACTCAAATAACGAATGGTTTTTTAATTGTATAACCACGCCGTCCTTAATTAAAATACATGTGTAATTGTTCCTCTGGTGAAACGTTTACTGTACTATTGAATCAAAATTTAAAAATACTGCATTTAAGGAGGAAAACTGTGAACCTTTATTACTCTGTCAAAATTTGTTCAGAGAGCATCAAAACTTACCGTTTTGTAGCATTTTTTTCAATTTTGTTGCCTTCTTCCTTCAGTAAATCTGTCCTTAGACAGGTATCAACTGCTTGTGCTCCATTTCTCTTTGTCCTGAGCATCTTCCTTCATTTGCTTGTAACTTCTTCCAGTCTTCACATCTGTCAGAATTCAACACTTGCTTCTTCCTCTCCCTCTTTTTCCTTCAAATGTTCCCTCCATGATTTTCTACGAAATATGTGACCAATCCAAGATTTTTCCTGTTCTGTATCATCATAATGGAGTTCCTCTCCTTTCCTGCTCAGCACCTCCTCATTTCTCATTCTATCGGTCCATTTCACGTTCTCCATTCTTCTCCATAACCACATTTCAAAACTTTCTAAATATTGTTGTTCCTTCTGTCTGAATCTCCACGTTTCAGAACCATAAGACACCACACTCCACACAAAACATTTGGCAAACCCCTTCCTATGTTTGATTGGTATGTTTCTAGCTCCCTCTTTCACATGGATATTCTGCGTCTCACTTCCTCCTCGCTGGAAGTTATCACGCTACCCACCCCTGACTATATCCCCCAGATTCCGGTACTTAAAGTTGTTTATAAAGTTTTGTGGCCCCACTTCTAATACCCAATCTCCGCTAGTGACTAGCGGTGGTGGTGATTGTTGTCTTAAAAGCAAGTACAACTTCTTAACCACTCTCTTAAAACTAATCAGGAGAAAAACAGAAGAGATACGACACTTAGAAAAATGAACATATCGGCTAAAGGTAGAGAACGGCTACGAATGGCGTGGAAATGAAAGACTCCCTTGGGCCCCCAAACCTAATTTCATCGGGATCAGAAGGGAAACCGAGAGGAATGAGGCTGACACAAGTGAGCTTGGGGAATCGTGTCACCAAGCCATGGTAGGGGCAGTTACTTTTCAGTCACCTCTTACGACAGGTACAGTCTGGGGGTACCTCGAGTACATTTTACCCTCTCCACCGACACGGGACCGTGTGCCTCCCGTAAACTATCAGCTACACATGGTTCGTCCATTATTGGAATACGCAGTGTTTGGGATTCTCACAAGGAATCTATATGTATAAAATAAGAGTTTTGCCTGTACATTGCTCAGAATTTGAAAAGAATAGTATTTCTGTATGGTCGTGTCCACAATAACAAAGACACTGTCTGTCTGTCTGTCTGTCTGTCTGTCTGTCTGTCTGTCTGTCTGTCTGTCTGTCTGTCTGTCTGTCTGTTTGTACGTATGTATGTATGTATGTATGTATGTATGTATGTATGTACACGCATCACGAGAAAACGGCTGAAGAGAATTTAATTAATTAGATTAGCCACTACAATTTAGGCTATAAATAATTTTATTCACGCTGAGTCACGCTGAGTGAAATGGTAGTTTAGGGGAAGGTCTAAAATTAAATTCTCAAATATTTATATTATTAGTGGTCCTATCGATAAATAATACATAACTAAAATTATATAGAATTAAATTTCCAATCATTAATGTCTATACATTTTACAGTACCGGCTTTGATAACACAGATACTCATGAATTTGTATTTTTGTTGCTAAGTCCATATCAACGCCGAGCCACGAGAAAATGGGTAAACAGAATTTAATGAAAATCGGTATATAGAATCAGGGAATAAGAAACTACAGTCTAAGCTATAAACAATTTTATTCATCCTGGGTGAAATTGTAGTTTCGGAGAAGGCGCCTAAAATTTAATTTTTAAATACCTATGTTATTGGTCCTATCGAAAAGTACTACAAAACAAAAGTTATAGAGCATACAATTTCCGATCATTTATGTTTTATTCAGTTGTACCGTACCGACTATGATAGGAGTGGTATTTCAGAGTCGGAAGAAAACTAACTGTGAAGGCCTACAATATCGAAAGCGCATAACATTGACCAACAATAAAATAACATTGACCATTGTTTGTTGTGATGTTCTTTGTCTCTTATGCTGCCACTCAACTCCTATAGATGGGATTACTGCTGTGTACCGAGTATAACAGCCTGACTGAATATTGGCGGGAAATACCTGGGGAGTTAGTAAACTTTCTCCTTTAGCATGCCATTCCTCTGGTTCATACATTTTCTGATACTGCTGGTACGTAACAAACTGGTTCACCATGGTATTCCAGCTATTTGATCGCTACTCTGACGCAGTAGTAGTAGTAGTATGACCTCGTCTAGAATTACAGTTGGGCCTATTCCAAATTATAGCACCACAGTTCACTAAATAACTCAAAATTCAACCCTGAAAAGAGCCGTGTTTTAAGAAAAGCTTCTTCCTCTTCACTGTTATTAAATTCTGCATTCATTTTATTCCAAATTACGAGCAATTAGAAGGGGGTTTCTCCTCTGGCTTGGAGGAAAAATTTACCTCCAAGTCAGATAGATTTTCCCTCACCAGTTTAGTGAATTGAGATTTTCTGACTCATCGGGTACTCCGAGGAAACCGATTAGAAAAGGACATGCTTTTTTCCCTGGGACTCTGAACTAACTCCCCCCCCTTCCGCTGTAAAATGACGAAGAGTGTTCACGGATCACGGCTGTCTGCGGCTTGGTCGTTCCAGCTCTGGAACTTTGGACTGTTAGATCGGCAGCGTAGTACTGTTTGTTAAAAGTGAGAAAATGTGTGGTTTCTCATTTGATCGAGTATTTCATATGAAAGCATTGCTTTCAATCCCGCCATTCCTATTGACGTCATTGTCATGATCTTATCAGGATGTAAAAAGGCAGGTGGAGAACGCTTGTCTGCAATTATAATGAATACTCTCCAACCTGATTGTGACTGATGGTAGGCAAGCGGACCAACCATTGTAACCGTCCAGGCTTCTCCAGCCCTACTAATTTAATATAATATCATTTTTCGCGATATCATTTGATATCAAGTTTATCCGCCATCGGCAATTATTCGTAATAACATATTTATTCTACGTCAAGCATTTGTAAATAAGGTTTTTGCTATCATATTGTATATATTATAACATCATTTATTATTATATTATGAAAGATAGGAATTTATTATGTATTGGATTTGGTTAATATGTTGAAATATAGTTGTTGTCATTTCATCTCATATTTGTGTATACGGAAAAGGTTATTCTTGAGCTTGGAAATTTGCATGAGTCACTGGGTTTAACTCTTGAGCACAAGAAGTAAACAGCGACCCGCGCGCTAGGCTTGCAAGCTGATCAGCTACACCATCTCTACGCCTACTGGACTTGTCAAGAAAGAAGAGAAAGGGAGTTGATAAATCGATCTACGAATCAGATACTTCGTTGTATATGAGTTTTGAGATTGAACTGTTACCAAGAGTGGGAGTGAGCCCGGATATATAGAGATTTTCACTACGAGAACGGCATCCGAACTACAACTTCTGCTGTGATCCTAACTACTATTAGAACTTCTTCTGTGAACATCTACGTTGAACTTGTTTATTGATTTTGAGACGGTATGTGCTCGCTTCGAGACACTGAGTGGTCGCTCCCCGACATAGTTACTTTTGTACAGTGTGTTGTCGCTTCGATACAGTACTTAGCTGCGGTTATGTTATCGGATCTGTAAGAGACGAAACAAGCTTATGGCTTGTGTTATATTCAGTAAATCTTCTGGACGAAGAACTATGTTTAGTTCAAGTCCACGGAATTTGGTACAAGTCTGTACCGTATAAATTGTATAGCTCAGTTGGATTGGGATTTCTACTAATATGGAAAAATTCATATCTCTGAATTTTCTCCTCTTACGATCAACGCTGATCAGTTTTTACAAGTGTTACCGTGTTTTGGTGGTAGTTATGCATGAAAGAAGGTGCTGGGTGGTGAAGGGGTCTCAAGCTACTAAAGTGAAATTAATTTTAAAATTTAACAAGGTTATATTTTCTTTTCAAAAACAAAGAAATAACAAGTATGGCAGGTACAAAGTAGCAAATCAAAGGGGAGTCACAATATTCACATAATTTGGGCTTCGAGCCCCGAAAACACAATGCTTGGGCAATCAGCCCAGTTTTACCTCCAAAACACAAGTTTCAACAGAGGGGCAGAAAACCCCATTCATACCTCGGAGCCCTTGCTCCAAATTACACCGATAAGCCTCCACGAGGCATACCACAATTGATTTTTAAAAGAGCCACACGCTCTCAAATTTAAGCCTTCTCCCAGGCCACACCAAACTCAACCTTCAAGTTGTCCTCAACGGACCTAAACACAGGGGTAAAATACCCAATCTACTGAGGTCTAGGGAATAAAAAAAAGGGTTAATTAAATGACCTCTAAGGTAACAATTTGAGAGGAGGCGAACTTGCACTCCTAATACACTTTGTCTTTAAGACCTATTTTGGCTCTTAGGCCACTGATGCAAGGGCTAATCCCATACTACAGAGGTGACTTAAGAAACTACTAACTTACATTACTGAAGAATAGGTTGCGAAAAATAAGTTCACCTCAAACAATGTGAGTGGGAGCTCGAGAGGGTTAACACTCTCTACCCCAGTATGTCGCTTTACAAGAGAATAGAAGAAAAGAGAAGTTACATTTTAGGAAAAGGTTACATAGGGGAACGCTTAGAACCTGCCCCGAAAGTTAAACTGCTGAGCTGGCAAAGAAAAAATTTATTAATCGGCCATTACCTTATTGTTGACCGCTGCCGAGGAAAGAGGCGCTTCCCGCCTCCTGCTATGTACTTAATACACTGAAAGATGGAACAGAAGTGGCCCGGAGACCCTAAAATCAGCAGTTTAAATACTCTCGCAGAAAGTTCTAGGCGTTAGGGGAAAGAAAACACCCTCCCACAAAGATTTTATTGGGTAGGACCCCGCAACAGATTCAAGTTGGGGAAAGATACACCAGATTGGTCAGAAATTAATTGAAAAAATTCGTGATTGGATACATTCAAAACAAGGGGAAGAAAGGGGTAAATATTGCCAACTTAAACAATGACAGAAAGAAATTTAACAAAGAACAAACTCCTGAAATTAAATTTTCTCCAACAAAATAGTTCTTTGACTCCGCACTAGGGTGCACTATTGTTGATCTTCAGTAGTGTCCTCTAGAAGAGAAAGTTCACACTTCTTAATACAAGCAAGACAAAAGTACGTCGAAAATGACACAGTTCACAAACTCAAAATTTCCAGGTAGTGACATCTTCTGAGAAATTTGGAAATTAAGACCGTAGATAAAGTTCAGACTTCCTCCAGAAGAGGAGTTTCAACTGGCGCAACTTTTAAATAAACGGGGTGGAGGTGTACCGCCCGGTACAGACCTCCCCCCCCAAAATTTCCTCCACGGGGTAACACAGAAGAACATAAACTTTAGTTTGAACATAAGTTCCAAGTTTTGATGTTGATATTAAGATAACTTGCAGAAGTATTTGAGAAATTTCTTAATTCGGTTCCAAAATTTTGTTGTTGGAGGTGAAGTGAAGTCTTTAGGTTTATAGAAGTTGAATTTCTGAAGATAAGCTTTTACTACTTAAAAGTGAAGGAAAAATTTGCAATGTACATCAGATATTGCGGTTGAATTCCCAAATGTAGTTATCTCTTATAGTAACTGTCCATGTAGTTGATGTTGATCAAGTTGGATGGCCGGACCGGCCGTTGCAGCTTGCGTCCAAAAGGAGGCCGCTCGGACCCCTTAAGTACCCTGAGATACCGCTCGCCCGCACTATGAGGGGAGCAGAGTGTTGAAACACGCCGCGCCCGCGGTGAACATATACAGGCTGCGGGCCAGTAGCAGGTCGTGCGCCGCACGTCAGCCTTGGCCGGGAGGAGAGCTCCGGCTCGCCGTGCACATGTCGTCCTCGCTGGAGAGGAGGGGGCCCATCCCCCTCCCCAGTTGCTGCACGGCGCTGCGCGGCTGCGGGGGCACTGAAACATTAAGGCTAGGCGGCAGAATTGTGTTGGACCATCGTCTTTTTGAAGGCACAGGCATTATGGAGAGGTTGAGGGGCCAGCGGCGTGTAGATATCCATGGCATTTAATCTTATGAAGCCACAGTGTAATGTGGAGCAGGAGACGGGAGCGTGGTAATGGCCGTGGCAAGAACAGAATGGCAGTTTAACGGATCGGGGGAGGTTTACAAGAAATTCTTACATATAAAACAAAATATTATAGAAGGAGCAGAATGCCTTAAGCGTGGAACTCAAAAAAAAATATAACCATCATATTCCTATCAATTATATGAAGCAAGTTGACAGAAAATTACACCGGTTTTACCTGGGACAGGTGAACCCTAAATATCCTCTCGGTGGCTGGATTACTTAACAATAAGGTAACCGGCGTAAGAAAATCGAGAATGATACAAGGCCCATGAAATCTGGGGGCAAGCTTGCCCGCGGGAACAAAATTTTTGACCATAACCTGGTCACCTACCTTCAAAGGGGTGGGTCTCCGTCCACGATCATACCTTTCCCTAACCTTTTCATGAGACACTTTAAGATTGGCTTTAGCCTTCTTCCAAAGATCTTTAATGTTGTCCGGATCTATTATCTCGGGTAGAATGTCATTCAGAGACCAGAGGTTAGAGAGCGGCGAGTTGGGAACAAACTTGAACATTAAAGAAGCTGGAGTGAACTTGTGAGATTCATGAACCGCTGAATTCAAAGCAAAAGCTATCCAATGCAGGGACGTGTCCCACCTGGAAGGATCTTCATGATGATAGGCAATGAGTGCGGACCTGAGATTACGGTTAACCCGTTCAGCCAGAGATGGTTGAGGGTAATAAGCAGAAGTAGTTACATGAGAGATGGATAAGTCAAAACAGAATTTACGAAATAAATTAGATGTAAAAGCCTTAGCATTATCGGAAACTATGTATTGACAAGGACCAAAAGAAGCAAAGATAGTATTAAGACAAGAAATGGTGGACTGAGCGGTAGCCAGCTTAGTCGGAAATAACCAGGAAAATCTAGTAAAACCATCTACACATACAAAGATGAACTTGTTGGCATTCCCCTTTGACTGGGGGAAGGGTCCCACATAATCAATATACAGGCGCTCCATGGGGCGCGACGCTTGATGAGAAGACAAAAGACCTACCTTAGTGGACATGGTCGGTTTACTAAGCAAACAGGATTTACATGCCTTTACTAATTCACGGATTTCACCGTCCATACCCTTCCAGAAGAACATATCACGAATCTTTTCACGAGTTTTAAAGGTACCAAGATGCCCTCCTAATGGGGTCTCATGATAATACTTGAAGATCATAGGTACAAGAACCGCTGGAACAACAACTTTCATCATCTTATCATGCCTCGAAGGGCAACATAGAACTCCATTCCTCAGAACATAAGGGACAACATGTTCCCCAGAAGAAAGGGTTTCCATTATCGGAGCCAGCGTCGGATCTTCACGTTGGTATTTCTCGATATCCCTAAACAGCATGGGAACATCTGTTAGGATGGCATTAACCTCAGATAGCATGGACTCGGGAGGTGATGGACTGTCGACCGTTTCATGGTTCTCAACGTCGCCTGAAAACATACGGCTGAGTCCATCAACGACAACATTTTCGGTACCTCGGATATGCCTGACATTGAATTGGAAGGCAGAAATACGGATGGCCCAACGGGCTATACGACCAGTACGACGCGGCCTACCTAAGACCCAGCTTAACGCTTGATTATCTGTCTCCAGGTCGAATTTGACATGTTCCAGATAGAGACGGAACTTTTCTAAGGCAAATAAGACTGCCAACCCTTCGAGCTCATAGATGGAATACTTGGCTTCTTGAGCCGATAGAGTCCTAGATGCATAGGCGATGGGTCGCCTCCCTAGTTCAGTCTCTTGAAGAAGGACTGCCGCTACCGCCGACGACGACGCGTCCGTTTGGACGATGAATTTCTTTGAGAAATCAGGCATAGCAAGGATAGGGGCATTACAGAGAGCTAATTTCAGATCTTCAAAAGCGGCTTGTTGAGAAGGTCCCCACTCGAATTTGATGCCTTTCCTACGAAGAAGGTTCAATGGCGCCGCTCTATTAGCAAAGTTAGGAATGAACTTTCTGAAGAAATTCACCATACCAATGAACCTGGCGATACCTTTAATGTCCTTGGGAGGTTTAAAATCGCGGATGGCCTGTGTTCTAGGAATGACATAGAGGGCTTAGCAAAAGCGACCTTGGACAACTTGACAGTTAACCCAGCCTTACGAAGGCGATTCAGAACATCTCGCAGATGATCTAGATGTTCTTCGAAGGTCTCCGAAAACACGACGACATCATCCAAGTAGTGATATAAGTACTCGAATTTGATGTCGGAGAAGACAATATCTAGTAGCCTAGTGAGCACAGCTGCCCCCGTGGGGAGCCCGAAAGGCACGCGGTTGTATTCGTATAAATTCCAGTCCTTGGCAAACGCTGTAAGGTGTTTAGACTCTTCAGCAAGGGGAATTTGATTATAGGCCTGATTCAAGTCCAAGATAGTAAAGAACTTGGCCTTACGAAACCATGAAAAACAAGAATGAAGGTCGGGAAGGGGCACAGATTGTAACACCACCTTCCGATTGAGAGCCCTGTAGTCAATTACAGGCCTGAAGCCCCCTTGGGGTTTCGGGACTAGAAAAATAGGCGAAGAATACGCTGACTTAGAGGGCCTAATAATACCATCCTTCAACATCTGATCGATGATTTCTTTCAGAGCCTTCATTTTAGGTGGAGATAGCCTATACGGTGGAAAACGGACAGGAATCGAATCCGTGACCTCAATTTTGTATTCGATCAGGTCAGTAACGCCAAGAGTATCAGAGAATACCTCGGGAAACGACTGACACAGTTTGCGAATACTATCAGCCTGCTCCTCAGGTAGATGTCTAAGGTCTAACAACATCTCATCCTGGGTAGGCGAAATAGAAGAACATGACACAGAAGTACACTTTAATAGTGGAATTTTACAACTAGAAGCAAATTTGAATGTGCACGACCTAGACTGGAGATCGAGCACAAGACCAGTGTGAGAAATAAAGTCAGCTCCCAATATAATGGGGCAAGACAATTGCTTGGCCACAAACAATTTAATTTTCCATGTAAATTTAAAAATACGAATTTTGACCAGTAAGGAACCTAGAATTTCTAATGGAGATGTATTAGCAGAAACACATTTCACAGGAGAAGAGTCATAGACAGGTAGGTTACAAACAGACTTCAATTTCGAGTACCATTCAGCCGAAATAATGGAACAAACACTGCCTGAATCTAATAGAGCTGTTATAGGTTCGTTATTTACCTCAATCTTAAGGAAAGGAACAGGTGCGGGGGTATCCGCCGCAATCTTAAGACACTCTTTGGGGCATTCAAAGGACAGATTAGCAGATTGAACGTTCCCAGAATTTTCGATCTGCTTACCAGGGGCTGAGCCTCGGGAAGATGAATTAGTTGACTCAGCCGAAGCCACTAGTCACTTTTGATTGTTGTTGGAAGTTACCCCAGAAGTTGAGCAGGAGGGGGTGCTATTCGAATTGGGACAATTCTTGGCGATATGTGAGAGAGCCCCACATTTAAAACAGCCTTGTGATGAACCAGCTTCATTATTTGCCCTACTAGACTTGATCAGAGGACACTTATTGCGCAGATGGTCAGGCGCCCCGCACGCATAACATTTACGGGGATTGACTGGTCGGCGAGGTGGAGGCCGAGTGTTACTAAAGGAAGGCGGGGGTTCTTTCGCGACACGCAAAGAATCGGCGTATCTAACTCCTTCCGCCGAGACGGCCAACGCTTCAAGTTCCGAGAAGGTTTGCGGGCACGCCGCGAAACACAAATATGACCTATAGGGAGGTGAAATTCCCTCTACAATAGCCTGCACAATCTGATCTTCAGGAAAATGAAGGGCAAACACCCTAGTATAAAACTTAATGTCCTGTATGAAATCAGCCAAGTTTTCATCCAAGCGCTGTACCCGATAATAGTATTTCTGAATCAGAGATGACCTCGCGCGGGCAGGAATGAAATTTGCAAGCAAGTGTGCGTGAAAATCTTCAATAGATGACTGTTCAGCAATAGCTCTTACTATCTTATCTGAGAGAACACCAATAGCATAAGGATAGATTATTTGTAAAATTTGACAAGGGGAAAGAGAAAACACAAGGGCGTGATCCTGAAATTCAACTAAAAATCTTAAAAATGAAATAACTTCACTGGTGGTGTTGACAGAAAACTTAGAGATACCTCTTAGCAACATTGCCAATGGATGAGGCAAGCTGCTAAACCCGGGTGACATAGTAGGTAGAGGTTTCAGGGGCAAAGAAGTTAATTCGGAACGGATGTTACTCAACGATGCACGGCGTTCAGACTCGTTGTCCAATGGGGCAGAGATAGTTTGAGCAGTGGGGGTTTTCCTATTTACTTCTCCCTTAGGAGACTCTTCCTCGCTACCTACATTCACTATGGTGGGTTGATCAGATTTGGGAGGAATTTCCCCAGTTAACAATTGAGTGACTTTACTAGACAATTCAGAAATAGTTTCAAGGAGCGTATTAGCTTCCTTCCTCTGAACGTCATTCACCTTTAGAGACAACAGATCATTAACTCTATTTGAAAAATGAAATAGCCTGCCTTGCACACGCTTAATTTGATTAGGAGACGGATCATTTTCATCAAAAAAACTAACGACCGATGCTAGCCCAGTAATGTTCTCAACGATCGTGGAAAGAGAGTCATCAATTTCTTTCTCTCCCAAATTGGGGATGGAAATGGGCAAATCAAGGGAGTCTCTAAGCTTGTTAGTATCGATAGCAACCGTGCCTCCAGATTGCACGTTTCTAATAGTTAATTCGTAGATCAACTCCTCTTTGCGCAAGTAGTTAAGGAGGAGAACATCGCGAGGGCCGGGCATGATAACAGAAAAATTTTGAAAAACCTCAATAAAAAATTTCCAGCAACTGAGAAAATGGTTAGAGTTCGGATCAAAACAGAGTTTAGCCGTCAAAAGGGGCTAAATTGCGACCCATTCAACCACGCTCTGCTACCACTTGTTACCGTGTTTAGGTGGTAGTTATGCATGAAAGAAGGTGCTGGGTGGTGAAGGGGTTTCAAGCTACTAAAGTGAAATTAATTTTAAAATTTTACAAGGTTATATTTTCTTTTCAAAAACAAAGAAATAACAAGTATGGCAGGTACAAAGTAGCAAATCAAAGGGGAGTCACAATATTCACATAATTTGGGCTTCGAGCCCCGAAAACACAATGCTTGGACAATCAGCCCAGTTTTACCTCCAAAACACAAGTTTCAACAGAGGGGCAGAAAACCCCATTCATACCTCGGAGCCCTTGCTCCAAATTACACCGATAAGCCTCCACGAGGCATACCACAATTGATTTTTAAAAGAGCCACACGCTCTCAAATTTAAGCCTTCTCCCAGGCCACACCAAACTCAACCTTCAAGTTGTCCTCAACGGACCTAAACACAGGGGTAAAATACCCAATCTACTGAGGTCTAGGGAATAAAAAAAAGGGTTAATTAAATGACCTCTAAGGTAACAATTTGAGAGGAGGCGAACTTGCACTCCTAATACACTTTGTCTTTAAGACCTATTTTGGCTCTTAGGCCACTGATGCAAGGGCTAATCCCATACTACAGAGGTGACTTAAGAAACTACTAACTTACATTACTGAAGAATAGGTTGCGAAAAATAAGTTCACCTCAAACAATGTGAGTGGGAGCTCGAGAGGGTTAACACTCTCTACCCCAGTATGTCGCTTTACAAGAGAATAGAAGAAAAGAGAAGTTACATTTTAGGAAAAGGTTACATAGGGGAACGCTTAGAACCTGCCCCGAAAGTTAAACTGCTGAGCTGGCAAAGAAAAAATTTATTAATCGGCCATTACCTTATTGTTGACCGCTGCCGAGGAAAGAGGCGCTTCCCGCCTCCTGCTATGTACTTAATACACTGAATGATGGAACAGAAGTGGCCCGGAGACCCTAAAATCAGCAGTTTAAATACTCTCGCAGAAAGTTCTAGGCGTTAGGGGAAAGAAAACACCCTCCCACAAAGATTTTATTGGGTAGGACCCCGCAACAGATTCAAGTTGGGGAAAGATACACCAGATTGGTCAGAAATTAATTGAAAAAATTCGTGATTGGATACATTCAAAACAAGGGGAAGAAAGGGGTAAATATTGCCAACTTAAACAATGACAGAAAGAAATTTAACAAAGAACAAACTCCTGAAATTAAATTTTCTCCAACAAAATAGTTCTTTGACTCCGCACTAGGGTGCACTATTGTTGATCTTCAGTAGTGTCCTCTAGAAGAGAAAGTTCACACTTCTTAATACAAGCAAGACAAAAGTACGTCGAAAATGACACAGTTCACAAACTCAAAATTTCCAGGTAGTGACATCTTCTGAGAAATTTGGAAATTAAGACCGTAGATAAAGTTCAGACTTCCTCCAGAAGAGGAGTTTCAACTGGCGCAACTTTTAAATAAACGGGGTGGAGGTGTACCGCCCGGTACAACAAGTATAGGGCCAATGTCTAATTTAAAGACTAGGCAATTAGGGAGTGCTAGTCCAGATAGCCCGTACCACACAAGAGAAGGAAGGATATCCATGGAGCCAATTCTACATCGAGAAGAAGAGAACGAGTAACCACGGAAACCAGATGACTTCAACGAAAGCTGCAATTGGTGAGCTTCAGTTAGAAAAAGCAAGCAATTAGTAAATTCAGTAACGTAAATTCTAAATCCCTCCACGCTTTAAGGAACTTTTCCTATTCATCTCATTTTTTGTATAATAAATTCATTTGTATTTTATATTGCGTTAATTTTCTTTCTTAAGCGATACTTAATGGTTAATTATTTAAAATCCTACGCCTGTGATTTAAGTATAAGTCTCTATGGTAGTAAATATACATTTTGGTTTACAGTTTTGTTTAAAACTGTAACCCTGGCGCCCAAACATCACATAGAGGAATGGGAAACCATGGAATGTTAATTGTTTCTATTCGCGTGGCGATTTGCGGGCAAGCCACAAATAGTTTATTTGATATTCATGTGTCCCAAGGTATTAACTTTCATCTCCCCAAGTGTCTTGATGAGGAGAGCGAACAGTTACACAATTACAATGAAAATTCCCTAACCCAGTCTTCATATGAGATAAGACGTTTGGTGACTTCCCTGTCGCATTTCTAGGGTAACGTTAAGAGCTATACAATTTAATAGAATCTTGCTCACAACGTGTACACTACTTAACCTAGTGCAAGCAAAACAGAAGTGTCTTGCTTTCATTTAAATAATCGTTTGGCGAACGTGAAACTGAATGTTAGTTTCAGAGGGAGAATTCTTCGTCATAACTGGAACCCAAAATACCTTGGTGTCATCTTGGACCGCACACTATCCTTCAAACAACACCTCCTGAACTTAGCACAAAAGTTGAAGTCTCGAAATAACATCCTTCATAAACTGTGTGGAACTACCTGGGGATCTTCAGCCCTGTGTTTGGTGTATTCAAGTGCTGAGTATTGTGCACCTGTTTGGATGAACAGTCATCATACAAGGCTTGTTGACACCCTGCTTAATACCACAATGCGCATCATATCTGGCGCAATCACATCTACTCCTGCTAATTGGTATAATGCCACCTGATCTACGCCGATCTATTGCCCTTATGAAGGAATTCCACAAGATCTCGAGTAATCCTAGTCTACCCGTGAATAGTGACCTGCCTCTTCTGAATGTTAATAGACTAAAATCACACCATCCAACTCTGCGTGATGCCTCTAACATGGATGCTAAGGATTTTAAATCTCTTCAGGAGTGGAAAAGTAGATGGGAAGCGGCAATGGATGTGCGCCTTCATACCTTGTTCTCAGGTCCCAGACTTCCAAGTGGATCCCACCTACCACGCAAGACTTGGACTGCCCTGAATAGAATCAGAACAGGACGTGGCCGGTGCAGAGCCGCTCTCCATAAGTGGAAAAAGCTACCTAACCCAGACTGTGACTGCGGAGCTCCTCACCAGACTGTTCGTCATATCGTCAGGGAATGTAGGATTCGAGCCTATCACGGTGATGAAGATGACTTCCTGCTGCTAACTCCGGATGCTACACGCTGGATCGAAGAATTAGACATTCAATTGTGAAGCACAAGTTGCTTTGTTTCTCAGCTGTAAATATGTATATATGTATGTTACTGATTATGTCTATATAAGCCATACGCTAAATAAATAAATAATCTGTATAGAATGTAGAATTCCGTAGCGAAGCACGGGTACAGCAGCTAGTATCAAATAAAAGAAATAGATAACTTGCAGAGGGAAGCAGCGAGATTTGTAACAGTGTATCAGAAATATTAGAGAAACATGGCTGGGGAACTTTAAGTAAGAGAAGACAGGAAACTAGACTTATAGGGTTATATAGAGCCTATACAGGAGAGGAAGCATGGGGAGAAATCCGTGAGAGGCTTCATTTGGCAAATATATATAGGCAGGGCTGACCACAAATATAAAATTAGAAGGGATTTTAGCAGAAGCGATTGGGGTAAATTTTCATTCATTGGGAAGGGTGTGAAGGAGTGGAACGGTTTGCCAGGGGTAGTGTTTAATCCTTTTCCAAAATCTGTACAGATATTCAAGAATATAGTTAAACAGCAACAAAGAAAAGAAATGATATATGAGAGGGCATTTGACCGGCGCAGATTATTATTATTATTATTAATCGATACGGCCACCTGTGGGCCACGTTTACACAATCTTCCTTCTGTCACGCAGACTGATACCCTTCTCTTTACACTCTCGCCAAAGATTCTTGAGTCTTTGACTTCTTCTTGCTCGTTCTTCCACCGAGATGTTCCGTGGCTTCGCATGTTGCTCTTCAGACGCATCCCTCAATCCCGCAACCTTCTTCCTAAATGATGTCCTTTCTTTTATATCCTCCTCCTTGATACCTATTTCTGCCAAGTCATTGTGCACGTGTGTAAGCCATCCCGGTTGTTTTTTCCACCTTTCCTGCAGAAGAAGTATCCTGTTGGCCAATCTCTCAGATTATTTAAATAAAGAATTTTTTTGAATTGTGAATAAATTGATTCCATCCCCTGATCTATGGAGATTGGACAGCAGAAGTAGGGGACTGCCTGTAAGGGGTGAAGTACAATGAGGACTTCGAATGCACAGGGACCACTACGGTAGCTGACAAGGCCCTTCAGGAACTCCGAAAACCGGTGGCAAAAGGGGCTCTGGTTAAGACGCAGCTCGTTATGCTTATTAGGTACCAAAATGGTAAAAAAACTATTGAAAATTTTAATCATATAGCAGTTGTATTAATTGGAGTAATTCCACATACTGTATATGAGTTGATTATGTTTGTAAGTACAGAATATTTTATGAGTAGAATTTTGTAAATAATTTAAATTTATTAAGTATGAGCTGTGTGTTTAATACAAACATTGTTAGTGTAAACTGTATAATGTACTTTAGGAAAATGTCTCCTTTTGTTAGTGCTTGAAAATAATATGTTTTTGTGTACCATTTGTCACCGAGGTAGACACCTTATTTGCAAATAAAGGGATTTTGATTTGATTTGAAAGAAGAACGGTGACTAATTAAGTCCTGAGCTTTGTTTGCAGGTTAAAATATTGAGAGAGCATTTACGCGATGCCGAACAGAGGTGATAGAAACTCGACGCGCCATTTTCATTTAATCGAAATTCAGCATTGCGGGAGAATACATTTAGAAATGTCAACTCGGAAATTAAGAGCTTCAGAATCCGACACTGAATCAATAAACACATCAGTTTGTGTAAATGGAATGGTAATGCTTTTTTGCAGGGATGGAGAATGGGGAACTCGTGAACAAGAAGTATAAAGCCCGAATACCACGTCTGGTCCTGATACTACCGACTAGTTGAGATATTACAAATACAGTTTGTATCACCACAAAATGCAATTTATTAGAACCGATTTAGGGAAGTAAATTGAATTATCAGCAAATGATTCATACGAGGGTTGTAAGTAAAGCTGTGGAATGCAATATTTGATGAACTAACAAGTACCGCACGTTACATTCATTCACTGTTTGTCGGGGAGCCGTTGAGGGTGAGGCGTTCTCTGTAGATGTCAGCCCTACTGCGTGGAGTACTGATGCCACGTCACGAAGTCTTCAACTTCAGAAAACGGGTCGAAGTCACAAGGACTAATGTCTGGTGAGTGCGGAGGATGTTCCAAGACCTCCCAACGCCACCGTTGCAATAAGACCTTGACATAGGACGATCGTCTCGCAGTAAACGTGAACGTTCTGTGCCACTCCAGTCCGTAACATCTCTTCTTATAAACGAATATTTGTCCTCTTGAATTTCAATTTCATTTTCATGTTGTTGATCTTTCCTACTTTTAAAAATCACCACTCAACCTGATTCGTCTACTAATGTCATTCCACGCCATCTCTCCACTGACAGGTCAGAACATACCGCTTAGTCGAACAGCTCACCTCCTTTCTTCCAAGTCTTCCCAGTCCAAACATTGCAACATCGTTGTAACGCTACTCTTTTCCTACCTTTCTGAATAAAGTTTCTTTTGTGAGAGTCCACCTTTTCAATACAATCTTGAAACTCATCCTTTCATATTTGAAGCGCAGAAATAAAGAATTTGTGTTGACGTTCGTAGGTTCCAAGAAGGCATATGACTCGATAGATCGTACCACCATGCCGGAATTTTAAAGAAATTAGGCCTAGACAACAAAACCAGAACAATCATTCAACCGACCTTGACCAACACCACTTTGCAGGTGAGGTTCAGGGAAGATCTTCCAGACGCCTTTGAAATCAAGACAGGAATTAGGCAAGGAGATGTACTATCACCTCTACACTTCAACTGTGTCCTTGTTAGGGTAATCCGGAAGTGGCACAAAGACCGAATAAACAAGGAGTTCAAATTGGAGTCAGACTAGGGTTCAAGTACACGGATATAATTAGTAGGAAGTTCCGAACGGTTGACAGTAAGCAAATTCAGGATGAAGAAGAGAATGGGTGGCATACAGGGATGCTGTAGTAGCAATAGCAAGGGAAATGCCTAAGAACAACTATGTAGAAAGATAGGAAAAAGCGAACATTGGTGCAATGATGAAGAGAGAGCAGTTTGTAAATGTAAAAATAAGGCTTATCATAAATGGCTCCAAACAAGGGCTGATGCAGACACGGAATTGTACATAGATGAAAGAATCAGAGCGAAGCATATAAATGTCGAATCCAAAAAGAGGTCGTGGGAAGATTTTGATAATAACCTGGAAAGGCTAGGTCGAGCAGCAGGGAAATATTTCTGGACAGTAATAATGTCAGCACAGTTTCCACGAAGTGAATTAACACAGTCTTTGAAAAGAATGGTTGACACTGTCCTTTACGACGCGAATTAACACAGTCCTTTGAAAAGAAATGTACTTTCACTAGGGCACAGTTTTCTCGAAAGGAAACAATGTTTCACTAAGGCACTGGGAGGGAAAAATGAAACGAACAGTGTTGTGGGACATTCAGGTGAACTCATAATAGATCCCAAGAAGAAACAGGAAAGCTGGAGGAAATATTTTGAAAATCTTCTCGACGTAAAAAGGAAATCTTCATGCTGGCGTCGCGAACAACGAAGCTCACGGGGAGGAAGAAAGTGATGTAAGCGAAATTACGCTGGAGAAAGTGGAAAGGATGGTAAAAACACTCCATTGTCATAGAGCAGCAGGAATTTAGATGAAATTAGACCTGAAATGGTGAAATATAGTGGGAAGGCATAGAATAATACGATTAGCGTGGAGTGTTAGTAAGGTACCTTCCAGTTTAGACAAAAGCAGTAATTGCACCTATATATTGAAACGGAAATGCCCTGTCAGCATTCGCCGTTCATACATTTCTTGAGGAGAACGCGCTAACACTCTACTGTGTGGATTTAAAACGAGCGCCGAGTGATCGCTCGCTGCAGAGTACCAGCTAAGGCCAAGTGACATCACGCTGGAAGTTCCATTCGCTTCGATGTCATTATATCACGAACGGGATGTCCGATTGTGATTTGAATAACGTCACCTTGTAGGCCTGGATAACAAATACTACTGGCAAAAGTTTCATCAAAATTGGCGGAAGGATGGCCGAGTTATAAAATTTTAAAGAGGCTCATATTTTCAGCCTGGCCGTCCGACCAAGGGCAATATAAGGAGCTCGCCAGCTTCTCCCTCAACCTCACGAAACCCCTCACTTCATCACACCACCATACGCAACCTGGTTGTAAAATCGCAAATGTATCTCTTATAAAAATCCATAAAGCTTTGCATATATGTATGTATCATTGTCAATAAAGCACTGAGGAACAAGACTACCCTTAGCCAAGAGGCCATATCACAAAATCTCCTAAACACAAATCCCCCCTTACCCATCTCCCAACTCCAGCAAACCACCAAACCCCGCCAAATCTCCTGGCCAGAGAGAAGGCGTTACCTTCTAGGTGGCCCGCCCCTTCCCTTCGGGAAGGGGAATGAAAACATTCCCCTAGGTCCCTTAGTAGACAGTGTGTGATTTCATCGTGTACCAGCTGCCATGCCGTGCGGGCCAGCTGCGGTAGTACAGTCTGTTACTCTGTCCGGCTAAGGACCGGTGATAGAAAATACGCGATACAAATGTCGAACATATTCTCATCGGACTCTAACTTCGCGTGCAAGCAGAAAACTTATTCATTTGTAATGTCGATCTGTCGAGATGATTAACATTATTTTCGTCTTGTGAATTTCGTATTGCAGAGACTATACAGTAATCGCCGTCTCGTAGATATTTTTGAAACTGTGCTGTTATAAGAGTGTGAAGGACTTAGTGCGTAAAGACTGTGCCTTAGTGAAACATTGTTTCCTTTCGAGAGATTGTGTTATTTCGTGAAAACTGGGTCCTAGTGAAAGTACATTTCTTTTCAAAAGACTGTATTAATTCGTGTCGTAAAGGGTAGTGCCAACCTTTCTTTTCAAAGAATGTGTTAATTCGCTTCGTGAAATACTGTGCCTTCATTTCTTTTCAAAGACTGTGTTAATTCGCTTCGTGAAATACTGTGCCTTAATTTCTTTTCAAAGGACTATGTTAACTCACTTCGTGAGAAACTGTGTCTACATTTATTGTCGAGAGATTGTGTTAAGCTACATGTAAAAACTGTGCCTCAGTGGAGAATTTATTTCTGAGAGACTGTGTGATTTTTTTGATTAAGACTGCATCTTAATGGAACTTGGTTCTTTTTCGCGAGACTGCGTGTTAAGAGTCATAAACTTCTTTACTGTGTTCATAGAAACTTTAATATATTTCCACGTGTGCGTGTGTGTGTGTACTAGATCATTGCATTTGCTTCTCCGTACTCATTCCAAACAGTACGAAAGACTGTGTCCGCAGGACTCACTTTATTTCTCTTCTTTACAAAGTGAAGCTGTATACAGTTGAATCTCAGAAAGTTCCAGATTATTTTTTTGTTCCCTATCACTTCGAATTCGCCAGCAACTATTTCATGAACAGTGTTAATTTATATTATTTTCACAGAACTGTGATTTTGAATCAATTTTTTCAAAGTAATGTGCGTCCAACACCATTTACACTGGAACTTGTTCAATTAA
This sequence comes from Anabrus simplex, assembly GCF_040414725.1. Lineage (NCBI taxonomy): Eukaryota > Metazoa > Arthropoda > Insecta > Orthoptera > Tettigoniidae > Anabrus > Anabrus simplex. The sequence goes on from NC_090265.1 coordinate 799,512, forward strand.
TAAACAGTGCCTTCCCACAAATTGCAGTGCAGTGCGGTAGAGAAGTGTCGTATCAGATTCTATTGACATTCTGTGCGAACCTCTTACATTTCTCTACTCCCTTCATGGGACTTTAGTGGAATACAAAGCTAATCGACTATTCCACGCTGCACTATCACCAGACGACCGACCACAGGTTCGAGTTTCCTTTAACATCGAGGGTCGACAACCGCCGTGGGATGACGAGGTACCTTGGTGAGAAGTGGGGAGTTCAGCGACATGGGACGACGCCGACGCCGAGGGACGACGCCTTCTCCACATCTTTCAGGACACTCAAACCATTCATCTGTAAAGGTAATATAATTTCAATGTTTTCTTGAGTAAACTGCAAGTTCCACTTTAAAATTAACTTATTGCACTACCCTTCTCTCTTATACTCTCTGAGCATGGACCGTACACGCCCTGGCGTCAATCCATGCTCTCCACTAAGCTAAAGTACGGGTGTTCCTGTTTCAATATAAAGAAGGGAACAGGAAGGATTGCAACAACTATTGAGGTATCTCATTAATTAGTATACCAGGCAAAGTATTCACTGGCATCTTAGAAGGGAGGGTGCGATCAGAGGTTGAGAGGAAGTTGGATGAAAACCAGTGTGGAATCTGACCACAGAGAGGCTGTCAGTATCAGATTTTCAGTATGCGTCAGGTAATTGAAACAATGCTACGAGAGGAAGAGACAGTTGTGTTTATGTTTCGTAGATCTAGAGGAAGCATATGACAGGGTACCGAGGGAAAAGATGCTCATCATATTGGGTGAATATGGGCTCAAGCGTAGATTATTAAAATAGATCAAGTGCATTAATGTTGACAATTGGGCTGCAGTGAGAATTGATGGTAGAATAAGTTCTTGGTTCAGGTTACTTCCAGCGGTTAGACAAGGCTGTAATCTTTCACCTTTGTTGCTCGTAGGATACATGAATCATCTGCTGAAAGATATAAAGTAGCAGGGAGTTCTTCAGTTAGGTGGAAATGTAGTAAGCAGTCTGGCCTATGCTGGTCTTAATGGCAGACTGTGCCGAAAGCCTGCAGTCTAATGTCTTGGAACTTGAAAATAGGTGCAATGAGTATGGCATGAAAATTAGCCTTTCGAAGACTAAATTGTTATCAGTAGGTAAGAAATTCAACAGAATTGAATGTCAGATTGGGGATACAAAGCTGGAACAAGTAGATAATTTCAAGTATTTAGGTTGTGTGTTCTCCCAGGATGGTAATATAGTGAGATTGAATCAAGGTGTCGTAAAGCTAATGCAGTGAGCTCGCGGTTGCGATCAACAGTATTCTGTAAGAAGGAAGTCAGCTCCCGGTCGAAACTATCTTTACATCGGTCTGTTTTCAGACCAACTTTGCTTTACGGGAGCGAAAGCTGGGTTGACTCAGGATATCTTATTCATAAGTTAGAAGTAACAGACATGTAGCAGTGAGAATGATTGCTGATACAAATAGGTGGGAACATTGGCAGGAGGATACTCGGAATGAGGAGATAAAGGCTAATTTAGGAATGAACTCAATGGACGAAGCTGTACGCATAAACTGGCTTCAGTGATGGGGTCATGTGAGGCGAATGGAGGAGGATAGGTTACCTAGGAGGATAATGGTCTCTGTTATGGAGGGTAAGAGAAGTGGAGGAAGACCAAAGCGACGATGGTTAAACTCATTTTGTAACGATTTAAAGATAAGAGGTTTAGAACTAAATGAGGCCACAGCACTAGTTGCAAATAGAGGGTTGTGGCGACATTTTTTAAGTCCACAGAGGCTTGCAGACGTAACGCTGAAAGGCATAACGGTCCATAATGATGTATGTATGTATGTATGTAGGTATGTATGTATGCATATGTTGCAATTATTTAAGAAAAGGCTAGGTAAACAACAGGTAGGGAATCTGCCATCTGTGCTAGTGCTCTAAATTCATATCAGTAGTGACTGTTGATCCAACAGGAGTTCTTTAATGTTGGTAGTGTGCCATTCCCCCTTATTCAATAAAATATCAAAGAGAGGGACCATGGAGGTAAACTCAATAATAATCATATACTAAGCAGAAAGCGCCATGCATTAGAAGCGTAAGAATAGTTTATCTTCATAAAGCATATATGTTGCCCAATGGATCCGACCGGATTAGACAGAAATAGTGTGGAGCTGAACCTGAGCCTCATAAGCCAAAGAGAGCAAGCAAATGAGGCAATTCTATCAACAACATCAACAAGAATTAAGGTGAAATGAACGGTTTATGCATTATCATAGAATAAAAGTGTGTTTATGACTTCGTAAGAAAAACAATAAGGACATTAATAATATTGAAGGAGATTACTCACATCAATTCATTCGAACAGTTCTGTAGACCTACAGCCAAGACCGAACAACCATACTGGTCTAATAGTTTAATGTAATACGTTACATGTCATATTTTTGGCTCATAGTATTCTGTTTATGAGGGATATTTGACAGGTTTGAACCAGTGAAACGTGGACTTTTACTTTTCTACTGCCTTAACACCAAACACGGTAGAACATCTTCTTATTGGTAACAATCCCCCAGGAAATCTCAAGGATCACCAAAGAATATAAAGCCGCTGACGAAACACAGGGGCAGAGGGTCATAAGCAAAAATAATAACCGTGCAGAGCGCAACTGAGAAGAAAGTGGTACACGGGTAAATTCACATGTTGCCATAGCTAACTCGAAAAGAAAAAAAGGACAAAAAGGGAGACATGCGTGGGAAATAAAGCATTCAAATGGCGAAACATGCCAAAAATAATAAATAAAAAGGCACGTAAAATATCAAGAGGAATCAGGCAGTGATGCACGTCCTATTAAAACTCTTTTACACACCCACACATCCACGGACCCAACATTACAAACTCAATGATTGAAAAGGCAATATGATGACAAAATGCATCCAGTCGGTCACCATTATGAACAAAACGCTCATAGTATTCTGTCAAACAGTGAACCATAATGCAAAGCACACAAGAGGTCTTTATGGAGCCACCACAATAACACATTAAAATCAGAACTCTACGCATGAGCAAATATCGTCACTACACATATATTGGGAGGATGCATAATTTCGTGGGGTTTTTATGTTTTATATTGTTTTTATTATACTGTCTCTGTCACGCACTGTAACTCACGATCACAATCACTCAGTGATGTAATCGTTACGTTTTTCGGAAGAAGTTCATGGTGAAGAATGCCATCTTTGTTCCACCAAATACACAACATGATTTTCTGTGGATGGGCGCCATCCTTGGCACGGGGAGTTGGGCCAAATACTTTAATATGATAATACCGGACAGCTTGCTGTTTTCAGCGAGAAAGCCGATAGTGCTGCTACCTACATGGCTTGGTGTGACCAACTCTTCAAAAACATATTGCCATCTGCATGATTCTTGGCGCACTGCCGTGTTGTTTATAATGTATCGGTGTTTGTCACTAAATAATCTTACATTGCAGTTATATTCCAAGAAAAGTGTTATGCGCTGAACAAATTACCCAGCAAGATAATGGGCTTGGGAAATGATAAGGACCGCAAGTATTACAAAAAGTAATGACCTTCCATCTGTGTTGAGGTTACATTCTATGCCCCTTATATTAAGAAATTCAATCAAATACCCCATGGGCGCCCGCAAGGGGGGGGCAAGGGGGGGCACTTGCCCCCCCCCTGGAATTCTAAAGATGTTGATGTTCAATTGTTTAATATCATACCAGATTATTTCATAAACTGAAATTACTGACAGTCATCTAGCATATGTTATAACTGGAAGTTTCTGTAAACAATTTAATGTTGCTGACGTTATATTGGTTTTTATATTCAAGAAAATGGTTAATGTGCCCCTCCCTGGAAAAGATCCTGCGGGCGCCCATGAAATACCCTACTGAAATGTTAGTAGGAAGTAAGACCGATAATATTAACAAATATGCAACTCTAGTATACTCAAGCTTGAGGATCCATATTGTTAAACAGTGCCATAAATTTCACAATCGAAAACTTGCGGGTCTGTAGCGTAATGGTTATCGTGGTAGTCTTGAAATTGAAAATTTAAAGCCATGACTTTCGAATCCAGTCACCTTTTCTTTTACTGTAAGAAAATAATAATAATTTTCTTTACGTCCCACTAAGTGCTTTTACGGTTTTCGGACACGCCGAGGTGCCGGAATATAATCCCGCAGGAATTCCTTTACATGCCATTAAATCTACCCACACGAGGCTGACGTATTTGAGCACCTTCAAATACCACCGGACTGAGCCAGGATCGAACCTGCCAAATTGGATCAGAAGGCCATCGCATCAACCGTCTGAGCCACTCAGCCCGGCGCAAGAAAATTATTTCAGTGCATTATTGGCATAGGCTTGAGCACCAGTCCAATTAACTTAAAACGTGTGTATGCTAATTCTTCATGCATTAATTTGTGAAAGAGACGTTAGGAAATTCTGGACCCTTCATCCTTGTCAGGAACATCGTAGTTCACTCACGTAACCCCAATATGTGTTACATATTACCGGTATGTATTTTTGTCTTCAGAGGTAAAACAGAAAATTCAAAGAACGGCAAAAGCGAGATGGCAGCGTGAGGTTGAGTTGCTCTGTAGAGTTCGGAAAGATCGGCCGTACCGAAGAAGAAGAAGAAGAAGAAGAAGAAGAAGAAGAAGAAGAAGAAGAAAGAAGTCAACATAATGGACCAAACTACTGTTTCTTAATTACAGCTTCTTCTCTTTCCCAAAATCTTAATAAATCACGGATGTTGTTAGGTTATCTGTCCCCGTTGGCTCTTTGGCTGATTGGTTAGCTCTTCGTGCCCCCCCCCATTTATAATACCTTCATTATTTTGAGTGTTGGACTTCTTCCATTTCCCTTCTAAAACCAAACCCCTTGGCACTACAGCCCTTGAAGGGCCTTGGCCTACCAAGCAACCGTTGCTCAGCCCGAAGGCCTGCAGATTACGAGGTGTCGTGTGGTCAGCACGACGAATCCTCTCGGCCGTTATTCTTGGCTTTCTAGACCGGGGCCGCTATCTCACCGTCAGATAGCTCCTCAGTTCTAATCACGTAGGCTGAGTGGACTTCGAACCAGCCCTCAGGTAAAGGCAAAAATCCCTGACCTGGCCGGGAATCGAACTCGGGGCCTCCGGGTAAGGGGCAGGCACACCACCCCTACACCACGGGGCCGGCCCATTTCCCTTCTGATTAGTGTTAATAGAGGATGACTGTCCAGTTGTACTTCCTTTTAAAATAATCACCACTACGGAATGGTCAGCGTACTGACCTTCGGTTCAGAGGGCCCTGGTACGATTCCCGGCTAAGTCGGAGATTTTAATCGCGTCTGTTAATTCCTGTAGATCGAGGGCTATGGGTTTGTGTTCGTATTCATACGCATCCTCAAGTATATACAACACATGCAAAAAAAAAAAAAAAAAAAAAAGAAAACACAAAAATACTAGTGAGTACGGTATATATCCCTCCACATATGATTGCTGTTATGAAAGGCATCCGGCCGGAAAACTAGGCTAAGTCCATACAAAATCCTACGCCAGGTAATTGAGAAGTTAGAAAGAAGAGGAGAGTGTAATTATTAAGTATTTCCACAGAGGCTGGGTGGATCCTCAAACAGATTCTGCTTTATAATTTTTAAGACATAGCGAAAGGCACGGCTAACATAATGCTCGTTTGAAGGTTTATAAAGGAGAAATTTCATATTTTAAAATTTCATTCTTAATTATTGTGATTATTCAATTATTTTAACAAAAATATTTCCAATGAGTGTAGTGCATTCCTCTCAGCTGTAGCATAGACGAGTATGCAGTTCACACCAACACGCTAGATGTCACCACCATCGCTGTTCGCACTCCACTCAATGCTGTTGAGATACAGCTGTCCGGTATTGGTGTATTAAAGTATTTGGTTGGGCTGAGCCACTCTTTCCTCTTCTTCATGTTGACATGTAGGCACCATTTCTCGTCACTGGTGACAATGTTCGAAAGGAATGCTTCGTGCCTATCACAAGCCAACCGGTGCCGGTCAAGCAATGACGAACAGATGTTTACTCGTTAATTTTTGTTACTGTCACTTAGCACATACCCAATATCTGTACCTTTCCCTTCGAATGCAAATGGCGTACAACAGTTGACTGATCACATTTAAAAATTTGCGCTATTTCTCGCTTTGTTTGACGAGGATTCTCATGAAGCAACTCATTCAAGCGACTTTCGTCCCAATCTGAAGATCTTCTCTAGAACGTGGATCATCAGACAAGTCAAACCGTCCTGCTTGAAAGCGGGAAAACTATTTTTGTGCTGTTCTCTCAGCAATTACTTAATCCACGTACACTTCACAAATTGTTCTCGTAGCTCCCGCTGCACTGGAACCTCGGTTAAACTCAAAGAGTAAAATGTGTCGGAAATGCTCACTTTTCTCAACTTGACATTCCATATCCGTTTGTCTAAAATGTACATAAATAATACGTTCACAAACAAGAAAACCACAACACACAAACTCTAAACTCAGTTATAACAACGGAATAACGATAAGCAATCCCTTCTCGCCGCATTGTTGCCAACCCGAAACAATACCGCACGAACTTATGCATCGACCAGAGCCATCTACAGTTAAAGCCAGAAGGTACGCTTGGCAACGCTGTACCTATCTGTCAAGCGGAGGCCGAGAGAAAAGGGGGCGTTTCCGACTTCGAATGACTTCACCCATATTCACCAGATTTAGACCAACACGATGATTATGATAAATGCACACTCTTCGTAAAATGGTACTAGAAACACACACATCAGTAAATGCATTCACTGAAATTAGAAATACACATTTTATATGAATAAAAACAAAACACCTTATGAACAGTAATCACAAGCTCCATTCTTGTGGAGCGTTGAGAACTTCCTCCGGTTAATGTTTTTATCCTCCCCGCTGACATAACTCATGTTCTTCATCTGCTTTCAACATTAATTTACACGACATTGGAAAATGTAGAGAATAAACAATCTGCCGCACCAGTATTGTCTTGCCCACAATGACGGCGTTCAAACCAGAACTGTTGATTGTCATCTCTTCCCAAAGCAGCTCAGGATAGAGAGAACAGAAATTCTTTATAATTTTCACAATCCAGGTAGTCTTCATATACCGGTACCACTGTTCTGCAGACACACACAACACAATGTGATGGCACCACTAAGCCACTTCTCTGAAATATTTCAAAATAGGGACTACCGGTACGTGTTTCATTACTCTACAGGAGACCTAAAGAAGTGTCACAGCTTATCCTTCTGGATATTGTCCTTAGTGTGTACTAAAAGATCTACAGCATATCACCCCTGATATCTCAAAATGCCCACACAAAGAAACGCATGATAAAAGTGAGTCTAACTGGTTTATTACTTCCGTATTGAGCCCAATAGCATCTGTCTTGATGGAATGAGACATTTCTAATTGGATACAGCTAAACCTCACTTTTCCCTACCATCAGCACCACCACCACCACCACCACCACCACCACCACCACAACCCTAGAATACCCTTAATCCAAATTTTCATCTCACTTCTTAGGACTTGAAGTGCAGTAACTTTGTAGTTACAACCAATAAGCTATAAGTACTCACTAAACCTTCTTTCTAAGTTGTCACATTGAAACTTTATTGGCAGTAAAGAATTTGCTTTCACAGTTCCAAACGAAACTTTTTGAATAACTCTTCTTCCTTTTAGTGCAAATAATAATGTTACTTGCTTTGCGTTCCACTGACTACTTTTACGGTTTTTGAAGATGCCGAGATGCCGGAATTCAGTCACTCAGGAGTTATTTTACGTGCCAGTAAATCTACCGACACGAGACTGACGTATTCGAGCACTTTCAAATACTAGCGGACTGAGCCAGGATCGAACCTGCCAAATTGGGGTCAGAAGGCCAGCGCCTCAACCGTCCGAACCACTCAGCCCAGCCTTTTTAGTGCAAAGTTCGAATTGTTCCCTTAAAAATATGAGGTAAGCCAAAGAGTGTGATTTCACTGCTTACCTCACGATTCTGTATGAGATTGTGAAGCATTTTAATAGATTTATTTGTACACATTTAATACTAAAACTACAAGAAGTGGTTCCTAAATAATTTAATAAATATGCATTTAGTTGAAACCACTTTGATATTTTACTATTTTACTATTTTGCTATCAACTAAACATTTCTTTTACCAATACCTGATAACATATACAGTGACATTCATATCTTGGTGAATTTTGAGTAAATGGGTTACATTTGGCATATCATCCATCTTCTTGTTTACCCTACTCTACGTTTCCAAGCTCCTACCATCAGGATCTTTTTTAAAATACTTTTTGATGACAAATATTTTGGCGATTTTGGGAAAATAATTGGACATGCATCAGCGAGAACCTCATTAGGTTTAATTGGTAGTATGGTTACGTTGACTTTACTATCACAAAAATCTTTCATGTGTAACATGTTTTATGCATACGACTGAATCCTTCCCAGGTTCCCAATTATCCCGTTTAAAATGACAAATCCATTCCTGTATTAATTCCTCGTCTGAAGGAAACCTAAACGAAGTAACAAAACCTTTTTTAATGCTATAGTTGTTACGATACATGGGAACACAACATTTTCTGGTCATCTGCAAATACACGAAACGTTTTATTAATAAGCCAAATTCAGTCCGCACCTTCACAAAAAATGATGTCATTGATTTAACGTCCCACTAACTACTTTTAAGGTTTTGGGAGACGCCGAGATGCCGGAACTTTGTCCCGGAGGAGTTCTTTAACGTGCCAGTAAATCTACCGGCACGAGGCTGACGTATTTGAGCACCTTCAAATACCACCGGACTGAGTTCTGCTTAGAAAGCCAGCTCTACAGTCCAAGCTAATCAGCCTTGCTTAGCCTTCACGTTATTTCGATAATAGGCTCTATGTATGCTTATTCTATAACTTATCTTGTTATATATTATACTGGAACATATCCGTGAAAAATTAAGCGAAACATGAGAGGAAGTTCACTAGACATCAACATACACGGATAGATCCCGCGCTTTCACCTTGGCCTCCACTGGACGTTGCCAAACTTACATGACTCCGGCTTGTAACTGTAGTCGGCTATGGCATCGACCCAATATATACAATATGGTCCCAGATCCGCTCCACCACACACACACCAAAATAGCAGGAAATATACCTCCGATAGTTCCGATAATCAGAAGGGAAATAAAAAAACTCGTAGAAAAATAAACACGACAAAAGTCTGGCTAGAATCAGCCAACAGGCTTTAAATACGTATAAATCATAAAGCACAAGATAGCTTTTACAAACATATCAATAATAAAAAAGTTACGATAACATTACCTTGCTACTACTCAATGTTTTCATTCCTCCCCTGAAGGGGGAGGCGGGCCTCCTAGACGGTGACGCCGTCTCTCACGCACGGTGAAGGAGATGTACGGAGAAAGTTGGCGGCTGTGGCCTATACTAGGAACTGTCCTGACATTCGCCTTAGTGCAGGAGAATGGATAACCACGGAAAACAGCCTCCGGTGGGACAAGCTCCTCTCCGTCTCCAGAATGTAGAGGCGTAGAGCCGCGGCCACCCTTCCCCTGCTCGGTTCCGCTGGTTATCCGTGGTGTGTGAGATACCGATACCGGTGCGCCCATTTGCGCTCCTCCATGGGCCTATGAACAAACGAACGAAGTTGTATCATTCCTGCCCATTATTAAGGCCTTTGATTTGAATTAAATTTTAGAACGATTTCCTTATGGCTTGTGTGTTAGTACATACGTAGTTTGTATGTTATTGGTTTTTGGCGCAGAGGTTGCCGGACCCCCAGGGCGGCACCCCAAGGAGAGACTCGCACCGCACCCCCCCCCCCATAGTTTTTCCACGCTATCACCCGTTTATTGAAATCTTTTTGTACAGTACACAGTATTTACATTTTTACATACTTTATTTACTATGTATGTATTTAGTTTTATTTGTTTGTGTGCCTCTTGTTTGGCGTTAGTCTTTTAGTTCGTTTCTTGACGTAAATTTGCATATTTTGGCATTGCTGGTAGTGAAATAATAGTAACATTGAATTTACATTGTAACATTAACAGAATATTTACATGGTTGACATATTATTATATACATTACATATCTTTATTATTTTCAAAGCCTCTTGTCTGGCTTGAGTCTGTGTCCTTTCTTGTCGTAGTTTGCGCGTTTAAAGATAATGAATTGTAGTACTATTCACATATGTTTCTAAGAATGTCATTCATGAGTCGTAGTGGTCACTGTTAGTGGGTCAGTTGGTCTGTCAGTGTTGTCAACAATGAGGTCGAACTAAACATGGTCATTGATATTAAATCTCGTCTTGGGAGCTATTTACTATTGAATGGAGTGTTCTGAATGGAATGAGATAACCAGTCATATTAATAATAATAAGAAGAAGAAATGTACCGGGTGGTACACCTCCACGCCGCTAATTCAAACTTGCGCCAGTTGAAACTCCTCTACTGGAGGAAGTCTGAACTTTATCTACTGTGTTAATTCTCAAGATTCTCAGAAGATGTCCCTACTTGTAAATTTTGAAGTTTCTGAACTGGGTCGTTTTCGATGTAGTTTTGTTTTGCCTGTAGTAAGAAGTGTGGACATTCTCTTCCAGATGGCACTACTGAAGAACTACAATTGTGCACCCTAGTGCGAAGTGAAAGAACTATGTTTTTGGAGAAATTTTGTGTTCATAAGTTTGTTCTTTGTTAAATTTTTTCAGTTATTGTTTAAGTTGGCAATATTAACCCTATCTTTCCGCCCGTTTTGATTTAACCAATAGCGAATTTCTGTAATTAATTTTCCACCAATTATGTGTTTCTTCTTCATCTTGTGTAGGGGTTTTCGTGGTTAGCCAATAAAATTCTTATGGGAGCGTGTTCTCATTCCTGAAACGCCTCGAACTTTCCACGAGGGTATATAAACTGCTAATTTTCGGGTCTCCGGGCCACTTCAGTAACATCTATCACTGTTTAAAGTACGTAGCAGGGGGCGGGAAGCGCCTCTTTCTTCGGGCAGCAGCTCAGCCACCAGGTAATGGCCGTTTAATAACTTCTTTTCTTGCTAGCTCAGCAGTTTAACTCTCGGGGCAGGTCCGGAGCCTTTCTACCATGTAACTTTTCCCCTAAAATGTAAAGACACCTAGTATCTATTCTATCTTTTAAACTACATATTGGGATAGAGAGTGCTTAACCCTCTCGAGCTCCCACTCATATTGCGTTGAGGTGAACTTATTTTCTCAACCGTTTCTTCCTTAATGTAATGTAAATTGTCTTCTTCTATAAGTCACCTCTCTAGTATGGGATTAGCCCTTGCAGTAACGGCCTAGTGCCAAGTAGGTCTTATATAAAGTGTATTAGGAGTGCAAGAACGCCTCCTCTCAAGTTGGTATTTTAGAGGCCATGTAATTGACCTGTTTCTTTACTTAATAGGCCTCAGTAGGTTGGGTATTTTTACCCCTGCTTTCCTGTCCTTGGAGGACAACTTGAAAGTGGAGTTTGGTGTGGCCTTTGATAGGCTCGAACTTAAGAGCAGGTTGCTCTTTCTAAAATTTTGTTTTCTGCGCGCCTCGAGGAGGCTTTACTGTGTAATTGGGAGCAAGTGCTTCTGGGCATGATAGGGGTCTTCTGCCCCTCTGTTGAATTCTATATATCGTAAGGTTGGGCTTATAGCTCAAGAATTGTGTGTCTGACTCTCGGAGCCCAAATCCTGTAATCACTGTAATTGTACATTTTCGAATTGTGTTTCGGCTACTGAGTACCTGTTCTATTTGTTATTTCTTAATCTTGAAAAGAAAATATAACCTGTTAAATTTTATCTTAACTTTAATTTCGTATTTTGAGACCTGTTCACCCCCGTACCTTCTTTCACCTCTGCACATCCACTAGACTCCGTAACAAGTGGTAGCAGAGCGTGGTTGAATGGGTCTCAATTTAGCCCCTTTTGACGGCTAAACATTGCCTTGTTTTCGAACTCTAACAATTTTCAGAGTTGCTGGAATTTTTTTGATTTTTCCGTTTGTTTTCAAAATTGATTTGTCATCATGACCGGCCCTCGCGATGTTCTCCATCTTAACTATTTGCGCAAGGAGGAGTTGATCTATGAATTAACTATTAGAAACGTGCAATCTGGAGGCACGGTTGCGGTAGACACAAATAAGCTTAGAGAGTCCCTTGATTTGCCCATTTCCATCCCCACTTTGGGAGAGAAAGAAATTGACGACTCTCTCTCCACAATCACGGACAATACTACTGAGCTGGCATCTGTAATTACCTTTTTTGAAGAAAATGATCCTTCTCCCAATCAAATTAAACGTGTGCAAGCCAGGTTATTTCATTTTTCTAATAGAGTTAACGATCTGTTGTCTCTGAAGTTGAATGACGTTCAGAGGAAGGAAGCTAGTGTGGTTCTTGAAAATCTTTCTGAATTGTCCAGTAAGGTTACCCAATTGTTAACTGGGGAAGTTCCTCCCAAAACTGATCAACCCACTACGGTGAACGTAGGTAGCGAGGAAGAGCCTCCTAAGGGAGAAGTCAATAGGAAAACCGCTGGAGCTCAACAAATCTCTGCCCCATTGGACAACGAGTCTGAACGCCGTACCTCGTTGAATAATGTACGTTCTGAATTAGCTTCTTTGCCACTTAAACCTTTACCTACTATGTCACCTTGGTTCAGCAGCTTGCCTCATCCATTAGCAATGTTGCTCAGAGGTATCTCTAAGTTTTCTGTTAATACCACCAGTGAAGTAATTTCATTCTTAAGGTTTTTAGTTGAGTTTCAGGACCATGCTCTTGTATTTTCTCTTACTCCATGTCAAATTTTGCAGATAATTTATCCTTATGCAATTGGTGTTCTCTCAGACAAAATAGTAAGAGCCATTGCCGAACAATCATCTATTGAAGACTTCCACGCCCACTTGCTAGCTAACTTCATTCCGGCTAGGGCAAGGTCCTCACTTATTCAGAAGTACTATTATCGTGTACAGCGGTTGGATGAAAACTTGGCAGATTTCATCCAAGATATTAAATTCTATTCTAGGGTGTTTGCTCTTCACTTCCCTGAAGATCAGATTGTACAGGCTATTGTGGAAGGTATTTCATCATCTTATAGGTCATATTTGTGTTTCGCGGCGTGCCCGCAAACCTTCTCTGAACTTGAAGCATTGGCCGTCTCAGCGGAAGGAGTTAGATACGCCGATTCCTTGCGTGTCGCGAAAGAACCCCCTCCTTCTTTTAGTAATCCTCGGCCTCCACCTCGCCGGCCAGTCACACCCCGTAAATGTTATGCTTGCGGGTCGCCTGACCATCTTCGGAACAAGTGCCCATCAATCAAGTCTAGTGGAACAAGGAATGGAGCAGGGTCATCTCAAGGCTGTTTTAAATGTGGGGCTTTCTCACATATCGCCAAGAATTGCCCAAATTCGAATAGCACCCACTCCTGCTCAACTTCTGGTGCAAATTCCACCAATGCCAATAATAAAAAGTGACTAGTGGCTTCGGCTGAGTCGACTAATCCATCCTCCCGAGGCTCAGCCCCTGGTAAACAGGTCGAAAATTCAGGGAAATCTCAGTCTTCAGATTTATCTTCTGAATGCCCCAAAGAATGTCTTAGGATTGCGGCGGATTCCCCCGCACCTGTGCCCTTCCTCAAAATTTAGTTAAATAATGAACCTGTAACAGCTCTTTTAGATTCAGGCAGTGTTTGCTCAACGGTATTCGAAATTGAAATCAATTTGTAAACTTCCTGACTATTGCTCATCTCCTGTTCAAAATGTTTCGGCTAATTCTTCTCCATTAGAAATTTTAGGTTCCTTAAAAGCCAAAATTCGTATTTTTAAATTTACTTGGAAAGTTAAATTGTTTGTGGCCAAGCACTTGTCTTGCCCCATAATATTGGGAGCTGACTTCATTTCTCACACTGGTCTTGTGCTCGATCTTCAGAGTAGGTCGTGCACTTTCAAATTTGCGTCTAATTGTAAAATCCCCTTATTGAAATGTAATTCTGCATCATGTTCATCTATTTCGCCTACCCAGGATGAGATGTTGTTAGACCTTAGACATCTACCTGAGGAGCAGGCTGATAGTATTCGTAAGTTGTGTCAGTCGTTTCCAGAGGTGTTCTCTGATACTCTTGGTGTTACTGACCTGATCGAATACAAAATTGAGGTCACGGATTCGATTCCTGTCCGTTTTCCACCTTATAGGCTATGTCCACCCAAAATGAAGGCATTGAAGGAAATCATCGATCAAATGTTAAAGGATGGTATTATTAGGCCCTCTAAGTCGGCGTATTCTTCGCCTATTTTTCTAGTCCCGAAACCACAAGGTGGCTTCAGGCCTGTCATTGATTATAGGGCTCTCAATCGGAAGGTGGTGTTACAATCTGTGCCCCTTCCTGACCTTCATTCTTGTTTTTCATGATTTCGTAAGGCCAAGTTCTTCACCATCTCGGATTTGAATCAGGCTTATAATCAAATTCCCCTAGCTGAAGAGTCTAAACACCTTACGGCGTTTGCCACGGATTGGAATGTGTATGAATACAACCGCGTGCCTTTCGGGCTCCCCACGGGAGCAGCTGTACTCACTAGACTGCTAGATAGGGTCTTCTCCGACATCAAATTCGAGTACGTGTATCACTATCTTGATGATGTCGTCGTATTTTCGGAGACTTTTGAAGAACATCTAGATCATCTGCGAGAAGTTCTCAATCGCCTTCGTAAGGCCGGGTTAACTGTGAAGTTGTCCAAGGTTGCCTTTGCTAAGCCCTCCATATCATTCCTAGGGCATATCGTGTCACCTGATGGTGTTGCAGTCGATCATTCTAGAACACAGGCCATCCGTGATTTTAAACCTCCCAAGGACATCAAAGGTATCGACAGATTCATTGGTATGGTGAATTTCTTCAGGAAGTTTATTCCTAACTTCGCTAATAGAGCGGCGCTCTTGAACCTTCTTCGTAGGAAAGGCATCAAATTTGAGTGGGGTCCTTCTCAACAAGCCGCTTTTGAAGATCTTAAATTAGCTCTCTGTAATGTCCCTGTCCTTGCTATGCCAGATTTCTCGAAGAAATTCATCTTCCAAACCGACGCGTCATCGTCGGCGGTAGCTGCAGTCCTTCTTCAAGAGACTGAACTAGGGAGGCGACCCATCGCCTATGCATCTAGGACTCTATCGGCTCAAGAAGCCAAGTATTCCATCTATGAGCTCGAAGGTTTGACAGTCTTATTTGCCTTAGAAAAGTTCCGTCTCTATCTGGAACATGTCAAATTCGACCTGAAGACGGATAATCAAGCCTTAAGCTGGGTCTTAGGTAGGCCGTGTCGTACTGGTCGTATAGCCCGTTGGGCCATCCGAATTTCTGCCTTCCAATTT
This sequence comes from Anabrus simplex, assembly GCF_040414725.1. Lineage (NCBI taxonomy): Eukaryota > Metazoa > Arthropoda > Insecta > Orthoptera > Tettigoniidae > Anabrus > Anabrus simplex. Next base: position 814,943 of record NC_090265.1, read on the forward strand.
GATGTTAGGCATATCGGAAGTACCGAAAATGTTGTCGCAGACGGACTCAGCCGTATGTTTTCCAACGACGTCGAGACCCATGAACCGGTCGATAGTTCATCACCTACCGAGTCCATACTATCTGAGGTTAATGCCATCTTAACAGATGCTCCCATGCTCTTTAGGGATATCGAGAAATACCAACGTGTAGATCCGACGCTGGCTCCTATAATGGAAACCCTTTCTTCTGGGGAACACGTCGTACCTTATGTACTGAGGAATGGTGTTTTATGTTGCCCTTCGAGGCATGATAAGATGATGAAAGTTGTCGTTCCAGCTGTTCTTGTACCTATGATCTTTAAGTACTATCATGAGACCCCATTAGGGGTGCATCTAGGCATCTTTAAACCTCGTGAGAAGATTCGTGAAAGGTTCATCTGGAAGGGTATGGACGGTGAAATCCGTGAACTAGTAAAGGCTTGTAAATCCTGCTTGCTTAGTAAACCCACCATGTCTACCAAGGTAGGCCTTTTGTCTTCTCATCAGGCTTCGCGCCCAATGGAACGCCTGTATATTGATTATGCAGGACCCTTCCCCCAGTCAAAGGGAAATGCCAACAAGTTCATCTTTGTATGTGTAGATGGTTTTACAAGATTTTCCTGGTTATTTCCGACTAAGCTGGCTACCGCTCAGTCCACCATTACTTGTCTAAATTCAATCTTTGCTTCTTTTGCTCCATGTCAATATATTGTGTCTGATAATGCTAAGGCTTTCACATCTAATCTATTTCGTAAATTCTGCTTTGACCTGTCCATCTCTCATGTGACAACTTCTGCGTATTACCCTCTACCATTTCTGGCTGAACGGGTTAATCGTAATCTCAGGTCAGCGCTAATTGCCTATCATCATGAAGATCATTCTAGGTGGGACACGTCCCTACATTGGTTAGCTTTTGCTTTGAACTCGGCTGTTCATGAATCACATAAATTTACTCCAGCTTCGTTGATGTTCAAGTTTGTTCTCAACACGCCGCTCTCTAACCTCTGGTCTCTGAGTGACATTCTACCTGAGACAATAGATCCCGATAACATTAAAGATCTTTGGAAGAAGGCTAAAGCCAATCTTAAAGTGTCTCATGAAAAGGTTAGGGAAAGATATGATCGTGGACGGAGACCCACCAATTTGAAGGTAGGCGACCAGGTTATGGTCAAGAATTTTGTTCCCGCGGGCAAGCTTGCCCCCAGATTTCATGGGCCGTGTACTATTCTCGATTTTCTTACTCCCGTTACCTTATTGCTAAGCAATCCAGCCACCGATAGGATATTTAGGGTTCACCTGTCACAGGTGAAACCGGTGTAATTTCTGTGTTAACTTGCTTCATGTAATTTTGAAAGAAATGTGAAAGTTATATTTTTGTTTGAGGGGTTTCACTTTTAAGGCCTTCTGCCCTTGGAATCTGTTTCCTTTGTGTGTAACCATTTATCGTAAACCTTCCCCGACCAGTTAAACTGCCATCCTGTCCTTACCACGGCCATTACCATGCTCCCGTCTCCTGCCCAACAACACACAGTGGCTTTCAAGTGAAATAAATATTTCTACGCCGCTGGCTCCTCAGTTCCACCACAATGAATGTACCTTAATATCATTCTGGTCAAACAAAATTCTGCCGCCGAGCTATAATGTTTCAGTTCTCCCGCAGCAGCGCGGCGCCGTACCGCGACTGAGGTAGGGTATGGGCCCGCCCTTCTCCAGTGAGGCCAACCAGTGTACGGCGAGCCGGAACCCTCCTCCCGGCCAAGGCTGATGTGCGGCGCACAACCTGTAACTGGCCCGCGACCTGCATGTTCGCCGCGGGCGCGGCGTGCTTCAACTCCACTACTCCTCTCATAGTGCGGGCGAGCGGTATCTCAGGGTACTTGAGGGGTCCGAGCGGCCTCCTCTGGACACAGGCAGCAGCGGCCGGTCTGGCCGTCTAACTTAATCAACCTTGGATATATGTAATCAGCTACATGGATATTTAATATCAACATTACGACAGTTTTGAATCCAACTGCAACATCTGGTGGACTTAGAAAATTTTTCCTCAACTTTAAAAACTAAAAGTTTCCTTCTGAATTCAACCTCTACAAGCATAAAGACTTTACATCTAAAGTTACTATAAAGAATTCTGAAACTGAATCAAACCAAATTTAGAAATTTTTTATAAATACTTCTGCAATTAATTTCCATATCAACATTATAATTTGGACCTTATTTTGAAACGAAAGCTTATGTTCTTCGGTGTCATCCCTTGGAAGAACTTTTTTTTGGGGGGGGGGAGGTCTGTACCGGGTGGTACACCTCCACGCCGCTAATTCAAACCTTGCGCCAGTTGAAACTCCTCTACTTGAGGAAGTCTGAACTTTATCTACTGTGTTAATTCTCAAGTTTCTCAGAAGATGTCCCTACTTGTAAATTTTGAAATTTCTGAACTGGGTCGTTTTCGATATAGTTTTGTTTTGGCTGTAGTAAGAAGTGTGGACATTCTCTTCCAGATGGCACTACTGAAGAACTACAATTGTGCACCCTAGTGCGAAGTGAAAGAACTATGTTTTTGGAGAAATTTTGTGTTCATAAGTTTGTTCTTTGTTAAATTTCTTTCAGTTATTGTTTAAGTTGGCAATATTAACCCTTTCTTTCCGCCCGTTTTGAATTTAACCAATAGGGAATTTCTGTAATTAATTTTCCACCAATTATGTGTTTCTTCTTCATCTTGTGTAGGGGTTTTCGTGGTTAGCCAATAAAATTCTTGTGGGAGGGTGTTCTCATTCCTGAAACGCCTCGAACGTTCCACGAGGGTATATAAACTGCTGATTTTCGCGTCTCCGCGCCACTTCAGTAACATCTATCAGTGTGTAAAGTACGTAGCAGGGGGCGGGAAGCGCCTCTTTCTTCGGTCAGCAGCTCAGCCACCAGGTAATGGCCGTTTAATAACTTCTTTTCTTGCTAGCTCAGCAGGTTAACTCTCGGGGCAGGTCCGAAGCCTTTCTACCATGTAACTTTTCCCCTAAAATGTAAAGACACCTAGTATCTATTCTATCTTTTAAACTACATATTGGGATAGAGAGTGCTTAACCCTCTCGAGCTCCCACTCATATTGCGTTGAGGTGAACTTATTTTCTCAACCGTTTCTTCCTTAATGTAATGTAAATTGTCTTCTTCTATAAGTCACCTCTCTAGTATGGGATTAGCCCTTGCAGTAACGGCCTAGTGCCAAGTAGGTCTTATATAAAGTGTATTAGGAGTGCAAGAACGCCTCCTCTCAAGTTGGTATTTTAGAGGCCATGTAATTGACCTGTTTCTTTACTTAATAGGCCTCAGTAGGTTGGGTATTTTTACCCCTGTTTTCCTGTCCTTGGAGGACAACTTGAAAGTGGAGTTTGGTGTGGCCTTTGATAGGCTCGAACTTAAGAGCAGGTTGCTCTTTCTAAAATTTTGTTTTCTGCGCGCCTCGAGGAGGCTTTACTGTGTAATTGGGAGCAAATGCTCCTGGGCATGATAGGGGTCTTCTGCCCCTCTGTTGAATTCTATATATCGTAAGGTTGGGCTTATAGCTCAAGAATTGTGTGTCTGACTCTCGGAGCCCAAATCCTGTAATCACTGTAATTGTACATTTTCGAATTGTGTTTCGGCTACTGAGTACCTGTTCTATTTGTTATTTCTTAATCTTGAAAAGAAAATATAACCTGTTAAATTTTATCTTAACTTTAATTTCGTATTTTGAGACCTGTTCACCCCCGCACCTTCTTTCACCTCTGCACATCCACTAGACTCCGTAACAAGAAAAATAATATGATAATATAAGTGGTATGATAATATTACTTTGGATGTTAAGATATTGCTGATTGTAATAATTCCTTTATAAAGTTGATTAGAATGGTAGTAATAATAATACAAATAATAAAATAATAATAATAATAATAATAATAATAGCAATAGTCATCGTAGTGAAGCAATGATATTAATAATATTTATAATAATTATGGACGAGAACTTTGGCATTTCTCGCTATCTCACTGCACTGAGTGAAACACTACTTGATTTATTTGCACTTGTCTTAAGGAATCACTGATTGGGAGTCTGAGAAAGCACTTTTCACTGAACTTCACTGCACTTCATTGCACTTCACTGAGCGTACTTTTGGTGCCGTTGCCGGCTTATGGAAAGGTGTTCTTCCACCGCAGTCAGGAGCAATCCTAGATATTCATTTAAATTTTTCTACTATTGAGCGGTAGGGCGGTGGGTTTGAAAACGGGTAGAAGTTATGTTATTGGTGGCGGGAAGAGGTAGGCATGTTGTGGGGTTCGGATGGTGTTCAGAATTTCTGGAAATGCCAGAAATAGACGAGTGCTCGAATAGAACGTATTTGAACGATGAAAGTACCGTCGGTAAGTTAAGGAAAAGGGGCGAATTCACGCAGTCTCCATTTTCATCTACACAAATCCACAGAGTCAAGTCAAGGAAAACAAGAGGTCAAGTCAAGGCAAGAAAGAAATACATTTCTCAGATGGCCTTCATTTAAACCGCAGTGGTACGTATAAGTTAGGTAATTTGTTTGGAAGGGTAATAGGGAGGTACATTCAGGGAAACGGGATGGCCTAGGGATGATGAGGGAACAGGGAACTGGAAATCAAGTAGGGGTGCCATAAAATTGTTAGTGTTGAACTGTAGAAGTGTTGTAAGGAAAGGAATAGAATTAAGTAATTTAATAGATATATATTTACCAGATATTGTAATAGGAGTTGAATCATGGCTGAGAAATGATATAATGGATGCAGAAATTTTCTCACGGAAGTGGAGAGTGCATCGTAGAGATAGGATAGAAAGGGTGGGAGGGGGAGTGTTCATTCTGGTGAAAGAAGAATTTGTAAGCTACGAAAAAGTTAAAGATGAGACACATGAAATTCTAGGTGTAAGGCTCATTTCCAAAGATAATAGGCAACTTGATGTATTTGGAGTGTACAGATCGGGAAAGGGTAGCACTGACGAGGATTCGGAATTATTTGATAGGATAGTCAGCTATGTGGGAAACGACATGGAAAGAAATGTGATTGTAGCGGGAGATCTGAATTTGTCAGATGTCAATTGGGAAGGAAATGCGAACGACAGAAAGCATGATCAACAAATGACAAATAAGTTAATACGGGAAGGACAGCTGATTCAGAAAGTGATGGAACCAACCAGAGGGAAAAATATCCTGGATGTGGTGCTGATAAAACCAGATGAGCTCTATACGGAAACTGAAGTAACAGATGGTATTAGTGATCATGAAGCTGTTTTTGTGGTAGTTAAAAATAAATGTGATAGAAAGGAAGGTCTTAAAAGTAGGACTGTTAGGCAGTACCATATGGCTGATAAAGCAGGCATGAGGCAGTTTCTAAAAAGTAACTATGATCGGTGGAAAACGGTAAATAAAAATGTAAACAGACTCTGGGATGGGTTTAAAGAAATTGTTGAGGAATGCGAAAACAGGTTTGTACCTTTAAGGATGGTAAGGAATGGTAAAGACCCACCTTATTATAATAGAGAAATAAAGAGACTAAGAAGGAGGTGCAGACTGGAAAGAAATAGAGTTGGATATGGCTGTGGAAGTAAGGAGAAATTGAAGGAACTTACTAGAAAATTGAATCTAGCAAAGAAGGCAGCTAAGGATAACATGATGGCATGCATGATTGGCAGTCATACGAATTTTAGTGAAAAATGGAAGGGTATGTATAGGTATTTTAAGGCAGAAATAGGTTCCAAGGAGGACATTCCAGGAAAAATTAATGACCGAGGGGAGTGTGTATGTGAGGATCTTCAAAAGGCAGAAGTATTCAGTCAGCAGTATGTAAAGATTGTTGGTTACAAGGATAATGTCGAGATAGAGGAGGAGACTAAGGCCAAAGAAGTAATAAAATTTACATATGATAACAATGACATTTACAATAAGATACAAAAGTTGAAAACTAGAAAAGCGGCTGGAATTGATCAGATTTCTGGGGATATACTAAAGGCAATGGGTTGGGATATAGTACCATATCTGAAGTACTTATTTGATTATTGTTTGGTCGGAGGAGCTATACCAGATGAATGGAGAGTTGCTATAGTAGCCCCTGTGTATAAAGGAAAGGGTGATAGACATAAAGCTGAAAATTACAGGCCAGTAAGTTTAACATGCATTGTATGTAAGCTTTGGGAAGGCATTCTTTCTGATTATATTAGACATGTTTGTGAAATTAATAACTGTTTCGATAGTAGGCAATTCGGTTTTAGGAAAGGTTATTCCACTGAAGCTCAACTTGTAGGATTCCAGCAAGATATAGCAGATATCTTGGATTCTGGAGATCAAATGGACTGTATCGCGATTGACCTGTCTAAAGCGTTTGATAGGGTGGATCATGGGAGACTACTGGCAAAAATGAGTGCAATTGGACTAGACAAAAGAGTGACTGAATGGGTTGCTATATTTCTAGAAAATAGATCTCAGAGAATTAGAGTAGGTGAAGCTTTATCTGACCCTGTAAAAATTAAGAGGGGAATTCCTCAAGGCGGTATTATCGGACCTTTATGTTTTCTTATATATATAAATGATATGAGTAAAGGAGTGGAATCGGAGGTAAGGCTTTTTGCGGATGATGTTATTCTCTATAGAGTGATAAATAAGTTACAAGATTGTGAGCAACTGCAACGTGACCTCGAAAATGTTGTGAAATGGACAGCAGGCAATGGTATGATGATAAACGGGGTTAAAAGTCAGGTTGTGAGATTCACAAATAGGAAAAGTCCTCTCAGTTTTAATTACTGCGTTGATGGGGTGAAAGTTCCTTTTGGGGATCATTGTAATTATCGGGGTGTTAATATACGGAAAGATCTTCACTGGGGTAACCACATGAATAGGATTGTAAATAAAGGGTACAGATCTCTGTACATGGTTATGAGGGTATTTAGCGGTTGTAGTAAGGATGTAAAGGAGAGTGCATATAAGTCTCTGGTAAGACCCCAACTAGAGTATGGTTCCAGTGTATGGGACCCTCACCAGGATTACCTGATTCAAGAACTGGAAAAAATCCAAAGAAAAGCAGCTCGATTTGTTCTGTGTGATTTCCGACAAAAGAGTAGCGTTACAAAAATGTTGCAATGTTTGGGTTGGGAAGAATTGAGAAAGAGCTGCTCGACTAAGTGGTATGTACCGAGCTGTCAGCGGAGAGATGGCGTGGAATGACATTAGTAGACGAATAAGTTTGAATGGCGTTTATACAAGTAGGAAAGACCACAATATGAAGATAAAGTTGGAATTAAAGAGGACAAACTGGGGCAAATATTCATTTATAGGAAGGGGAGTTAGGGATTGGAATAACTTACCAAGGTAGGTGTTCAATAAATTTCCAATTTCTTTGAAATCATTTAGGAAAAGGCTAGGAAAGCAACAGATAGGGAATCTGCCACCTGGGCGACTGCTCTAAATGCAGATCAGTATTGATTGATTGATTGATTGATTGATTGATTGATTGATTGATTGATTGATTCTGATAGATATATGCCCGTAGCGCCATCTTTCATTAATAGGACCAAATAAAGGATCAACTACTTTTTCATGAGTCCGATGAAGTCATTATTGGTGAAAATACAGAAGCTCCTGGCCAATATGCTCACATCCGCCAAAAAATAGCTGCAGAGGTCATAACACTGGCTCATCAGGCACGAAAATGGGCTCATGTGACCCAGCCATTAGCGATGGCGACCACAGCCGAAAACACACGGAAGCTGAATTTTGTCCAAAATAGCTAGTTGTCGGTGGTGGGGTCATATGAGGCGAATGGAGGAGGATAGGTTACCTAGGAGAATAATGGACTCTGTTGTGGAGGGTAAGAGAAGTAGAGGGAGTCCAAGACGACGATGGTTAGATTCGGTTTCTAACGATTTAAAGATAAGAGGTGTTACGGACTTTTCCGTGGTAGGTAGAGGTGAAAGAAGGTGCGGGTGTGAATGGGTTTCAAGCTACGAAATTATAGTGCAATGTAAAATTAATTTAAAAGTTAACAAGGTTATATTTTCTTTTCGAAAACAAAGAAATAACAAACATGGCAGATACAAAGTAGCAATTCAAAAGGGGTTAGTTACAATATTTACAGAATTTGGGCTTCGCGCCCTGACTTCACAATGCTTGGGCAATCAGCTCAGTTTTACCCCAAACACAAGTTTTAACAGAGAGGGAGAAAACCCCATTCATACCTAGGAGCCCTTGCTCCAAATTACACTGAAAAACCTCCATGAGGCATACGACCCAGAATTCTCAAAAGAGCCACTCGCTCTCAAAATTTAAGCCTCTCCCAGGCCACACCAAACTCCACCTTCAAGTTGTCCTCAACGGACATAAACACAGGGGTAAAATACCCAATCTACTGAGGTCTATTAAAAGAAAAGCAGGTTAATTAAATGACCTCTAAAATAACAATTTGAGAGGAGGCGAACTTGCACTCCTAATACACTTTGATTAAGACCTACTTGGCACTAGGCCGTTAATACAAGGGCTAATCCCATGCTAAAGAGGTGACTTAAGAAAAGAACCATTTGTTTTACATTAACGAAAAATAGGTTGAGAAAATAAGTTCACCTCAATACAATGTGAGTGGGAGCTCGAGAGGGTTAGCACTCTCTATCCCAATATGTCGTTTTAAAAGAGAATATATGAAAGGAGTAGTTACATTTTAGGAAAAGGTTACATGGCTGAACGCTTAGAACCCGCCCCGAAAGTTAAACTGCTGAGCTAGCAAAGAAAGAAGTTATTAATCGGCCATTACCTTGTGTTGAACGGCTGGAGAAGAAAGAGGCGCTTCCCGCCCCCTGCTATGTACTTAACACACTGAAAGATGGAACAGAAGTGGCCGAGAGACCCAAAAATCAGCAGTTTAAATACTCTCGCGGAAGTTTCTAGGCGTTAGGGGAAAGAAAACACCCTCCCACAAACTCTTTATTGGATAGGACCCCGCAACAGATTCAAGTTGGGGGAAGATACATCTGATTGGATAGAAATTAATTGAAGAAATTCGGGATTGGATACATTCATAACAAGGGGAAGAAAGGGGTAAATATTGCCAACTTAAACAATGATAGAAAGAAATTTAACAAAGAACAAACTCTTGAAATTAAATTTTCTCCAAAAAAAAATAGTTCTTTGACTCCGCACTAGGTTGCACTATTGTAGATCTTCAGTAGTGTCCTCTAGAAGAGAAAGTTCACACTTCTTACTTCAAGCGAAACAAAAACACATCAAAATGACACAGTTCAAAAACTCAAAATTTTCCACGTGGTGACATCTTCTGAGACGGTAGAAAATTAATACTGTCAATAAAGTTCAGACTTCCTCCAGCAGAGGAGTTTCAACAGGCGCACATTTTAAATTAGCAGAGTGGAGGTGTACCGCCCGGTACAGACCTCCCCCCCCAAGAGTTCCTCCAGGGATGACACATGAAATCAGTTTGAAACAATGTCCAAGTTATGCTGTGGGTATGAAGATTGATTGCCAAAAAATTTATAAGATTTTCTTAATTTGGGGTTGATTTGGTTTCAAAATTTGTTGTTGCAGATGAAGTAAAGTCTTTATATTTGTAGAAGTTGAATTTCTGAAGATAACTTTTTATACTTGAAAGTGAAGGAAAAAAAATTTCAAAGTCCACCAAATATTGCAGTTGAATTCCCAAGTGTAGTCATTACTTATGGTATCTGTTCATGTAGTAGATGGTGATGAAGTGGGATGGCCAGACCGGCCGTTGCGGCTTGCGTCCAAAGGAGGCCGCTCGGACCCCTCAAGTACCCTGAGATACCGCTTGCCCGCACTATGAGGGGAGCAGAGGTGTTGAAGCACGCCGCGCCCGCGGTGAACATAAACAGGCTGCGGGCAAGTAGCAGGTTGTGCGCCGCACATCAGCCTTGGCCGGGAGGAGAGCTCCGGCTCGCCGTGCACACGTCTTCCTCGCTGGGGCCGAGGGGGCCCGTCCTCAGCTCCAGTTGCTGCACGGCGCCGCGCGGCTGCGGGGGCACTGAAACATTAAAGCTTGGCGGCAGAATTGTGTTGGACCATCATCTTTTTTGAGGGTACAAGCTTGTGGAGAGGTTGAGGGGCCAGCGGCGTGCAAATATCCATGGCATAAGTTATGCCACTGTGTGTATTGAGGCAGGAGACGGGAGCGTGGTAATGGCCGAGGTAAGGACAGGATGGCAGTTTAACAATCGGGGAGGTTTACAAGAAATGCTTACATGTAAAATAAAATAGAAGGAGCAGAATGCCTTAAGAGTGGAACTCAAAAAAAAAAAATATATATATAACCTTCATATTCCTATCAAATTATATGAAGCAAGTTGACACCAAATTTACACCGGTTTCACCTGGGACAGGTGAACCCTAAATATCCTCTCGGTGGCTGGATTGCTTACTAACAATGTAACCGGTGTGAGAAAATCGAGAATGATGCATGGCCCATGAAATCTGGGGGCAAGCTTGCCCGCGGGAACAAAATTTTTGACCATAACCTGGTCACCTACCTTCAAAGGGGTGGGTCTCCGTCCACGATCATACCTTTCCCTAACCTTTTCATGAGACACTTTAAGATTGGCTTTAGCCTTCTTCCAAAGATCTTTAATGTTATCCGGATCTATTGTCTCGGGTAGAATGTCATTCAGAGACCAGAGGTTAGAGAGCGGCGAGTTGGGAACAAACTTGAACATCAAAGAAGCTGGAGTAAACTTGTGAGATTCATGAACCGCCGAATTCAAAGCAAAAGCTATCCAATGCAGGGACGTGTCCCACCTGGAATGATCTTCATGATGATAGGCAATAAGTGCTGACCTGAGATTACGGTTAACCCGTTCAGCCAGAGATGGTTGAGGGTAATAAGCAGAAGTAGTTACATGAGAGATTGATAAGTCAAAACAGAATTTACGAAATAAATTAGATGTAAACGCCTTAGCATTATCAGATACAATATATTGACACGGACCAAAAGAAGCAAAAATAGAATTTAAGCAGGTAATGGTAGACTGAGCGGTAGCCAGCTTAGTCGGAAATAACCAAGAAAATCTGGTAAAACCATCTACGCACACAAAGATGAACTTGTTAGCATTACCCTTTGACTGGGGGAAGGGTCCTACATAATCGATATACAGCCGTTCCATGGGGCGCGACGCTTGATGCGAAGACAAAAGGCCTACCTTGGTGGACATGGTGGGTTTACTGAGCAAACAAGATTTACAAGCTTTTACAAGTTCACGGATTTCACCGTCCATACCTTTCCAGATGAACATTTCACGAATCTTCTCACGAGTTTTAAAGATTCCAAGATGCCCTCCTAATGGGGTCTCATGATAATACTTGAAGATCATAGGTACAAGAACAGCTGGAACGACAACTTTCATCATCCTATCATGCCCCGATGGGCAACATAGAACACCATTCCTCAGAACATAAGGGACAACATGTTCCCCAGAAGAAAGGGTTTCCATTATCGGAGCCAGCGTCGGATCTTCACGTTGGTATTTCTCAATATCCCTAAAAAGCATGGGAGCATCTGTTAAGATGGCATTAACACCAGATAGTATGGACTCGGGCGGTGATGAACTGTCGACCGGTTCGTGGGTCTCGACGTCGTTATGAAACATACGGCTGAGTCCATCAGCAACAATATTTTCGGTACCTCTGATATGTCTAACATCAAACTGGAAGGCGGAAATACGAATAGCCCAGCGGGCTATACGACCAGTACGACGCGGCCTACCTAAGACCCAGCTTAATGCTTGATTATCTGTCTCCAGGTCGAATTTGACGTGTTCCTGATAGAGACGGAACTTTTCTAAGGCGAATAAGACTGCCAAACCTTCGAGCTCATAGATGGAATACTTGGCTTCTTGAGCCGACAATGTCCTAGATGCATAGGCGATGGGGCGCCTCCCTAGTTCAGTCTCTTGAAGAAGGACTGCAGCTACTGCTGACGACGATGCGTCGGTTTGGACAATGAATTTCTTCGAGAAATCAGGCATAGCAAGGACAGGGGCATTACAAAGCGCTAATTTAAGATCTTCAAAAGCGGCTTGTTGAGAAGGTCCCCACTCGAATTTGATGCCTTTCCTACGAAGAAGGTTTAAGGGCGCCGCTCTATTAGCAAAGTTAGGAATGAACTTCCTGAAGAAATTCACCATACCAATGAACCTGGCGATACCTTTAATGTCCTTGGGAGGTTTAAAATCACGGATGGCCTGTGTTCTAGAATGATCGACTGCTACACCATCGGGTGACACAATATGCCCTAGGAATGACATAGAGGGCTTAGCAAAGGCAACCTTGGACAACTTAACAGTTAACCCAGCCTTACGAAGGCGATCGAGAACTTCTCGCAAATGATCTAGATGTTCTTCAAAGGTCTCTGAAAATACGACGACATCATCTAAATAGTGATATAAGTACTCGAATTTGATGTCGGAGAAGACCCTATCTAGTAGCCTAGTGAGCACAGCTGCCCCCGTGGGGAGCCCGAAAGGCACGCGGTTGTATTCGTATAAATTCCAGTCCGTGGCAAACGCTGTAAGGTGTTTAGACTCTTCGGCAAGGGGAATTTGATTATAGGCCTGATTCAAGTCCAAGATAGTGAAGAACTTGGCCTTACGAAACCATGAAAAGCAAGAATGAAGGTCAGGAAGGGGCACAGATTGCAACACCACCTTCCGATTGAGAGCCCTGTAATCAATGACAGGCCTGAAGCCTCCTTGGGGTTTCGGGACTAGAAAAATAGGCGATGAATACGCCGACTTAGAGGGCCTAATAATACCATCCTTCAACATCTGATCGATAATTTCTTTCAGAGCCTTCATTTTAGGTGGAGATAGCCTATAAGGTGGAAAACGGACAGGAATCGAATCCGTGACCTCAATTTTGTATTCAATAAGGTCAGTAACACCAAGAGTGTCAGAGAACACCTCTGGAAATGACTGACATAATTTACGAATACTATCAGCCTGCTCCTCAGGTAGATGTCTAAGGTCTAACAACATCTCATCCTGGGTAGGCGAAATAGATGAACACGACACAGAATTACACTTTAACAAGGGAATTTTACAATTGGACACAAATTTGAATGTGCACGACTTACTCTGAAGATCGAGCACAAGACCAGTGTGAGAAATAAAGTCCGCTCCCAGTATGATGGGGCAAGACAGGTGCTTAGCCACAAACAATTTAATTTTCCAAGTAAACTTAAAAATACGAATTTTGACCAGTACGGAACCTAGAATTTCTAATGGAGATGAATTAGCCGAAACATATTGAATAGAAGATGAGACGTAGTCAGGTAATTTACAAACAGCTTTCAATTTAGAATACCATTCAGCCGAAATAATCGAACAAACACTGCCTGAATCTAAGAGAGCTGTTATAGGCTCGTTATTTAACTCAATCTTAAGAAAAGGAACAGGTGCGGGGGTATCCGCCGCAATCCTAAGGCACTCTTTGGGGCATTCAAAAGATGTATTCGAAGACTTATCGTTCCCTGAATTCTCGACCTTTTTGCCAGGGGCTGAGCCTTGGGAAGCAGAATTAGTTGACTCAGCCGCAGCCACTAGTCACTTTTGATTGTTGTTGGAAGTTACACCAGAAGTTGAGCAGGAGGGGGTGCTATTCGAATTGAGACAATTCTTTGCGATATGTGAGAAAGCCCCACATTTAAAACAGCCTTGTGATGAACCAGCTCCATTATTTGCCCTACTAGTTTTGATCAGAGGACACTTATTGCGCAGATGGTCAGGCGACCCGCAAGCATAACATTTACGGGGGGTGACTGATCGGCGAGGTGGAGGCCGAGTATTACTAATGGAAGGCGGGGGTTCTTTCGCGACACGCAAAGAATCGGCGTATCTAACTCCTTCCGCTGAGACGGCCAATGCTTCAAGTTCCGAGAAAGTTTGCGGGCAAGCCGCGAAACACAAATATGACCTATAGGGAGGTGAAATTCCCTCTACAATAGCCTGTACAATCTGATCTTCAGGAAAATGAAGGGCAAACACCCTAGTATAAAACTTAATGTCCTGTATGAAATCAGCCAAGTTTTCATCCAAGCGCTGTACACGATAATAGTACTTCTGAATAAGGGAGGACCTGGCCCTAGCAGGGATGAAGTTAGCTAGCAAATGGGCATGGAAATCCTCAATAGATGATTGCTCGGCAATGGCTCTTACGATTTTATCAGAGAGAATACCAATAGCATACGGATAGATAATTTGCAAGATTTGACATGGAGAAAGAGAAAGAACAAGGGCATGATCCTGAAATTCCACTAGAAATCTTAAAAATGAAATTACGTCACTGGTGGTATTAACCGAAAACTTAGAAATACCTCTGAGCAACATTGCCAATGGATGTGGCAAGCTGCTAAACCCAGGTGACATAGTAGGTAAAGGTTTCAATGGCAAGGAAGTTAATTCAGAACGGATGTTACTCAGCGATGCACGGCGTTCAGACTCGTTGTCCAATGGGGCAGGGATAGTTTGAGCAGCAACGGTTATTCTATTAACTTCTCCCTTGGGAGGCGCTTCCTCACTACCTGCATTTACTATGGTGGGTTGATCAGATTTGGGAGGAACTTCCCCAGTTAACAATTGAGTTACCTTACTAGATAATTCGGAAATATTTTCCAGGAGCGTATTAGCTTCCTTCCTCTGAACATCATTCAGTTTTAGAGACAACAGATCGTTAACCCTATTCGAAAAATGATATAGCCTGCCTTGCACACGCTTAATTTGATTAGGAGACGGATCATTTTCATCAAAAAAACTAACTACAGAAGCTAGCCCAGTAATATTCTCCGTGATCGTGGAAAGAGAGTCGTCAATTTCTTTCTCTCCCAAATTGGGGATAGAAATGGGCAAATCAAGGGACTCTCTAAGCTTGTTAGTGTCTATTGCAACCGTGCCTCCAGATTGCACATTTCTGATAGTTAATTCATAGATCAACTCCTCCTTACGCAAATAGTTAAGAAGGAGAAAATCGCGAGGGCCGGGCATGATGACAGACCAATTTTGAAAAACTCAAAAAATTCCAGCAACTGGGAAAATAGTTAGAGTTCGGAACAAACAATATTTAGCCGTCAAAAGGGGCTAAATTGAGACCCATTCAACCACGCTCTGCTACCACTTGTTACGGACTTTTCCGTGGTAGGTAGAGGTGAAAGAAGGTGCGGGTGTGAATGGGTTTCAAGCTACGAAATTATAGTGCAATGTAAAATTAATTTAAAAGTTAACAAGGTTATATTTTCTTTTCGAAAACAAAGAAATAACAAACATGGCAGATACAAAGTAGCAATTCAAAAGGGGTTAGTTACAATATTTACAGAATTTGGGCTTCGCGCCCTGACTTCACAATGCTTGGGCAATCAGCTCAGTTTTACCCCAAACACAAGTTTTAACAGAGAGGGAGAAAACCCCATTCATACCTAGGAGCCCTTGCTCCAAATTACACTGAAAAACCTCCATGAGGCATACGACCCAGAATTTTCAAAAGAGCCACTCGCTCTCAAAATTTAAGCCTCTCCCAGGCCACACCAAACTCCACCTTCAAGTTGTCCTCAACGGACATAAACACAGGGGTAAAATACCCAATCTACTGAGGTCTATTAAAAGAAAAGCAGGTTAATTAAATGACCTCTAAAATAACAATTTGAGGGGAGGCGAACTTGCACTCCTAATACACTTTGATTAAGACCTACTTGGCACTAGGCCGTTAATACAAGGGCTAATCCCATGCTAAAGAGGTGACTTAAGAAAAGAACCATTTGTTTTACATTAACGAAAAATAGGTTGAGAAAATAAGTTCACCTCAATACAATGTGAGTGGGAGCTCGAGAGGGTTAGCACTCTCTATCCCAATATGTCGTTTTAAAAGAGAATATATGAAAGGAGTAGTTACATTTTAGGAAAAGGTTACATGGCTGAACGCTTAGAACCCGCCCCGAAAGTTAAACTGCTGAGCTAGCAAAGAAAGAAGTTATTAATCGGCCATTACCTTGTGTTGAACGGCTGGAGAAGAAAGAGGCGCTTCCCGCCCCCTGCTATGTACTTAACACACTGAAAGATGGAACAGAAGTGGCCGAGAGACCCAAAAATCAGCAGTTTAAATACTCTCGCGGAAGTTTCTAGGCGTTAGGGGAAAGAAAACACCCTCCCACAAACTCTTTATTGGATAGGATCCCGCAACAGATTCAAGTTGGGGGAAGATACATCTGATTGGATAGAAATTAATTGAAGAAATTCGGGATTGGATACATTCATAACAAGGGGAAGAAAGGGGTAAATATTGCCAACTTAAACAATGATAGAAAGAAATTTAACAAAGAACAAACTCTTGAAATTAAATTTTCTCCAAAAAAAAATAGTTCTTTGACTCCGCACTAGGTTGCACTATTGTAGATCTTCAGTAGTGTCCTCTAGAAGAGAAAGTTCACACTTCTTACTTCAAGCGAAACAAAAACACATCAAAATGACACAGTTCAAAAACTCAAAATTTTCCACGTGGTGACATCTTCTGAGACGGTAGAAAATTAATACTGTCAATAAAGTTCAGACTTCCTCCAGCAGAGGAGTTTCAACAGGCGCACATTTTAAATTAGCGGAGTGGAGGTGTACCGCCCGGTTCTGATAGATATATGCCCGTAGCGCCATCTTTCATTAATAGGACCAAATAAAGGATCAACTACTTTTTCATGAGTCCGATAAAGTCATTATTGGTGAAAATACAGAAGCTCCTGGCCAATATGCTCACATCCGCCAAAAAATAGCTGCAGAGGTCATAACACTGGCTCATCAGGCACGAAAATGGGCTCATGTGACCCAGCCATTAGCGATGGCGACCGCAGCCGAAAACACACGGAAGCTGAATTTTGTCCAAAATAGCTAGTTGTCGGTGGTGGGGTCATATGAGGCGAATGGAGGAGGATAGGTTACCTAGGAGAATAATGGACTCTGTTGTGGAGGGTAAGAGAAGTAGAGGGAGTCCAAGACGACGATGGTTAGATTCGGTTTCTAACGATTTAAAGATAAGAGGTATAGAACTAAATGAGGCCACAACACTAGTTGCAAATCGTGGATTGTGGCGACGTTTAGTAAATTCTCAGAGGATTGCAGACTGAACGCTGAAAGGCATAACAGTCTATAATGATAATGAAGGTATGTATGTATGTATGTATGTATGTATGTATGTATGTATGTATGTATGTATGTGTGTAGCTAGTTACGAAAAAAATGCTTATAACGTTTCTTGAAGAAAGTGTAATTTCATAGCCACTCTTGACAGGGCCCACCGTTTAGACGTTATTTTACTTCATGTAAGACAAAAAGTATCCAAATTTAGAACACATCTCATAAAATCCCCACCAGTTCGATACAGTAACATATTCCTTGCGTGACTCGGGACTTGCAGCTACATCCTTACTCAGACGGTCCAGTAACTGACGACGTAACAAACAAACAAACAAACAAACAAACAAACAAACAAACAAACAAACAAACAAACAAACAAACAAACAAACAAACAAACAAACAAACAAACAAACAAACAAACAAACAAAACAAACAAACAAACAAACAAACAAAACAAGCAAACAAACAAAAACAAATAAACAAACAAGCAAACAAACAGACAGGCACGCAAACAAGCAAACAAACAGACAGACAGACAAACAAACCCATACGAACAGACACGCAAACAGATAAGCAAACAAACAAACAAACATACGAACAGACATGCAAAGAAAAAGACAAACAAACATACGGAATTGCAAGCAAACAAACAAAGAGGCAAACAGAAACATACGAACAGACACGCAAACAAACAGGCAGGCACGCCAACAAACAAACAAACAGACAAACAAACAAAACAAGCAAACAAACAAAAACAAATAAACAAACAAGCAAAGAAACAGACAGGCACGCAAACAAGCAAACAAACAGACATACAGACAAACAAACACATACGAACAGACACGCAAACAGATAAACAAACAAACAAACATACGAACAGACATGCAAACAAAAAGACAAACAAACATACGGAATTGCAAGCAAACAAACAAAGAGGCAGACAGACAAACAGAAACATACGAACAGACACGCAAACAAACAGACAGGCACGCCAACAAACAAACAGAGAAACTCACAAACAAACTCACAAACAAACACACAAACAGAAATACAGGCAGAGAGACAAACAAACAAACAAGCAGACACCATCTCATGTATCTGTGTAGTAAAGATTACCGTACAACACTTCGTAGCATTTTGCATTCCCCATTGCCAGTGTGTTGAGGTTATTAAACGAAGATCCTTCTTTCTTTCATTGAATGAAAATTAGTAAATAAATTGGGGAGGGTTAAACCCCATTTCCTTTGATATTCCGTCTTCGATCAATTGAGATACTTCTCACTTCTTTTCTACAATTTAACTTTTACCAAGAATTCTGTACATTGAAACTTTCTTTGCGTACTTTCTAAACTTTCTTTCGTAAATGGATGGCTGTAAGAAAAGAGTAATTTGGTTCTCTCGTTATTGAGCGCGCAATTAGTCAAGTAAGCTCTGTGCTTGGGGCAACGATAAGAAGAAATTTATAGCAACTGGATTTTCTCTATGAACAAATTACTCTATCTCTGAGGAGAATTCAAAAGAACAATTAGACTACGAGATGAGCTCTGTACTGTACTTTACTCTAAGTGAGGTAGCAAGTCAGACTGAGAGAAATAGAACACATTTGGGGAAACCGTTGCTGACATTTTCATTAAAGTATCTCTCTTTGATTTTAAGTTATTACATTTTTTGTTTGTAATAATTAGAAAGAAAATACCTATTTCTTAATACTTGAGGAGATCTGGACAGTACAATATCGGAATGATATGAATAAAGTTTGTTATGAAGAAACATAGACACCTGTAGAATATGTATTATTGAAATAGAGCAACAGAATGCGTTTGAATTAAAAATATTCCTCCGTTTTATAACTCGCAATTGAACCACAGAAAGAGGTCATAAAACAAAAGAATGGGAAGTTGGTGTAGTATGTCCTAATTATAAAAAGAATGGACACAGAAATCTATCAGAGAATTATAGAGGAATAACACTGCTAGACTCGCTGAGTAAGGTTTACACAGGGGTTCTGGCGAACAGGCTAAGTAATTGGGCTGAGAGACAGTCCATATTGTCAATCTATCAAGGGGGGTTCAGGAGACGACGCAGAACAACAGATAGCATAATGACCGTCAAGATGATTATAGAAAAATATCTGGATAGGAAAGGGGGCAAAGTGTACCTAGCTGCAATAGACTTTGAGAAAGCATTTGATACGGTTAGTAGAAGAGCTTTATTAGAAAAATTAGGAAAATGATCAAAGCGATTGAAGATATATATAGGAAGGTATATTGTAGGGTTAGATTGGAGGATAATCGGTTGAGCAGCCAAATAGAATCTAAGGTAGGTCTGAGAAAGGCCTGAAAACTATCGCCCATATTACTTCTTCTTCCTGTGTTGTATTTTCCGTCCACCTGTACTTAGTGTAACTTGTACCCTTCTCCATGCATCCATTTACCTCCTCCCCACCCGCTATTTTCCCCTCGCTTCTTTCTAACATTACCCATACTGGTGCATGATGGGACTGAGCCCAGTCTCCAACCTGCATCTTTTTAATATGCTCTAGCATGTCCTCTGTACACAATATTAAATCAATACAACACAGGAGCTAAATGTCCTTTTAGATAAGGAGCTGGATATAATTAGGTATGGATGGGAAGAGGCCTTGAGAGACGGTAAGACTGATAAAGCACTAGAGTTAATCGAATACCCAATTAAAAGGGTGGCAAAGGCTAATAGAGTCCCTAGCAGGTCGGAGAATAATGAAGATTGCTGGTACAACAATGATTGTAAAGAAAAAAAGAAAATTAGTTATAGTGGCGCTAAAAGAGTTTGGGAAGAAGGGAGGGTGCCAAGAAAGAAAAGCGTTCTGTAAGCTAAGGAAAGAATACAAATTAAAAATCGCAGAGAAAGAGAATATGGATGAAAGAGCAAACAGAGCTAATAAACAAGGAGTGCAAAATGAAACAAGTGGACAGAGTATGGGACAGATTTAATCAAATTAACAAGGGGGGGGAAAAGGGTTAGCAAACCGAATATAGTGGACGATCAATGGTTTGATTATTTTCGGGATCTGTTAGGAGGTGAAGACAATTGGAAAAAAGGTAGAAATGGAAAGGAAAGGAGGGAAAAATCTAGAGGTTCGCATCCAGGAACTGGATAAAGAGATCTCAAGGGATGAAGTGATGAGAGTGCTGAGCAATCTTAAGAGTAAATCAGCGGGAGGTTGTAATGGTATAAGTAACGTTTTTTGGAAACTTCTTCTGTTCATTAATAACATCCTACAGGGCCACGGTAGAGATAGCTGGGCGGTGCCAGCGGTAAATGGGTTAGAGGTACCAGGCTTAATATTTGCCGATGATGTGATCCTACTAGCCCTGACAGGAGGAGATTTGCAGAAAAGCCTCAAAATGGTTGAGGAGTTTGCAAGGAAATGGTCCCTGAGAATCGATGGAAGTCGAAGGTGATGGTAGTAAGTAAAACTAAGTGAAGGAAGAATGAAAGGATATGGGTGGTACAGGGAGTAAAGATTGAAGAGGTAAGCAAACTAGAATATCTGGGGGTAATCATAAACAGGAGAGGAGACTGGAATGACCAAGTGAGGACAGCGAGATGGAAGGGAGTCGCAGCACTTTCGGTGGTCAACACCCTAGAATCAAAATTCCATGGTATAAATTACAGCCTGCAGAGACTGGTTTTTAAAACGCTGGTGCTAGGCAGAGTACTGTACGGGGTGGAACTATGGAGTTTAGTGGACAGAAAAGACATGTTGAAACAGATTATATCCAGATTCAGTAAAATAATAAAGCAATTACCACAATGCACGGCTAATGTCGGGGCATTACTAATGTGTGGGGAGTGTATCGAAGCTGATTGTGTCAAAAGAGTGCTAAAATATTGGATGAGACTTAAAATAGGAGAAGGGGGTGTTGTTTTACAAGCAGCGTATCTTCAACAGTTGAAACATATGTATAAGGGGTGTTGGCTTACGAAAGTTAAATAGTTGAATGGGATTGGTATGGGGTATATCTGGAAGACAGTGTGGCACGGGAAAGAGAGCTGTAGATTGAGAGAGATAGTAGGGAGAATTAAAGACATTCAAAGGCAGCGTTTGATAGAGGAAGGTAGGGAGAAGCTTTCCCTTAGCCCAGGGGCGTAGCCAGGGGGGGTTACTGGGGGTTAGAACCCCCCCATTGAACTTTCACAAAAAGAAAATAAATAGAAACTGACAGTAAACAATAAACTTCTTTTATGTGATCAAGATAAACTCCCTGCAATCTACTGCTTGTTGAGAGTGTTTGCCACCCTACCTGTCACCACTGCAGCCAGTGAGAGATCATTTTCAACATTAAGACGCCTTAAAACCTACCTCAGAAATACCACAAGTGAAAGTCGACTCAACGGGTTGGCTCCCTTGAACATTCACAGCAGTGGCGGCGCGTGACTTTCATCGCTGGGGGTTCAAAAGAAGAAAAAATTGCCTCCCCCCAACCTCTCCTCTTCCCATCTCCGCCAGCTTCTCTTCCATCGTGGGCCGTAACCTCCTAAACTAAGATGACATAAGTTCTAGAAAGTGATCAAATACAAGAGGAGCAGAAAATACGGTAGGCCTACATGCCGAGTTTTACCACATGCAAAATAAGAAATAACTGCTTCATTGAAGTCCGCAGAGTCTCGAAAAAAGTTCCTTTCAATTGACAACATAGCAAGAGCAATAAGTCTATCCTGGGTCATTGTGCTGCGCTAGAAAGTCTTTATTCTCTTCAGGGTAGAGAAACACCTTTCTGCTTTCGATGTCATGGGAATAGTAACAACTATATTTAAAAGTTTTCATTGGTATTACCTTGCCGCTATTCTTTGCCTCAATGATTTTTGAGTTAAGTTTCTCTCCAAAAGGTAATTATTCCAAAGAAGGCAAATTAATAGGTGTTTAGTAAGTAATGATATATTTGGGACAAGATATTAATTGGAATTTGACAGTTTAATGTGACTTTTGGTAGTAACGATGCTTTTCAACACTAGCGCTAGTTACGTGTTCTATTCTCTCTGTTGCCTAGTCAAATTCCCGTAAGGCCAACAGATGGCAGGCACATACCCCAACCCCAACAATACGACTAGCTAGTCTTGAGACAGTGGCCTATTGCGCATGCGTAAAGAACAGAGATCCGTTTCTGCGATATCCTGGTCTTGCCTTAGTGCTGGCTTTCGTCCCCCCGCACCTCGCCACTCCCTTCGCCTATGTACGGACGGAGAGATCGTCTTTGCAAGGGGGTTCATTCCAGACAAGTATCCAGCCACAGACCTTGCGCAGCTCACATGAATTGAAAGCCAGTACGAGTATATTACGGATAGAGGGACTTAGCAAGAGCTTCGAGACTGACAAGGGAGTTATGAAAATTACGTAGTTGAGTACAATTGGATATAAACTGGAGGTTCATTGCTCCATTGCGCTATACCAGAAACCGCCACTGATTCACAGAGACATAGTTGTAAAACCAACAGATGTGTTAAATTTATTTTCTAGCAAGCCTCGAAAATTAGATTTTAGATTGTAAACTGAACATACCGTTTGAGATAAAACTGCTGACCTCGATCATATTGTTCTTGTTCTGTATTTTAAAGTAAGAATTTTGTAGTGTATTGCAATCTGAATATCACATACAGTAATTCACTCTTGTATCAGTATCCTTATGACAGTCATGCATGCGCGTACCAGACACGCACAAGCACAAGCACTTTCATTATGTTATATCTTAATTTTGTAACTGTAACCCCCCCCCCATTGGCCGATCCTGGCTACGCTACTGCCTTAGCCTGTATAAAGAAATCGCCAAAGAAGCAAGAATAAGCATTACCAATGTAAACAGAGCAGAGAGAAGAGGAATGATATGGCGGTTATTGGGAATGCTTAAAAATAAGGGATGGACAAGAAGGGCTGAGAAGTCACGGTGTTTATTATGCGAGAAAGTGTCAAATGACCTGCACTTGGTGAAAGAATGTGTTGCTCTAGATAAAGTGAGAAATAAATTGTTGAATCCAGAGGAACAAGCCATACTTAAGCAGGGGGATGAACGGAAAATTACTAAATGGATAGTGAAGGAATGGACCAGGACTGGTAATTTAAATAAATACTTATGTGCTGCAAAAAATTATGTGTGGGCAAAATAGAAGAAGGAAGTGGTCAATGCTGCTCTTAAATAATGAGTCAGGGTTTAGGAGACTTCGAGTTGGAAGTAGTGTATAACTCATCAAACTATAGAAGTTATGTGTGTGCAGCGGAATGGAACAATAGAGGATGCCTAAGAGCAAGCAGACTGGTCCAACTATATTGAACAGAGTTCAAGGACAGTGCCTGCTTGCTAAGATGTCTGAGCGTGAGGAGGAAGTGAATGGACAAGTGTTGCTGACACTAAGGATGGGGGCAGGTCACGTAACTCCCTAGAGTGCCGATATGTTTTATTTATTTTAATGATTTTCTTTTTTCTTTTTTTCTCGCCGAGAGGCATTTTTTAATATATATATTCATGTTGCCGTTCTGCCAAGGTCTCCGATAAGGAGCGAATCATTTCCCTTTTTTATCAGTTCTATATACTGTATATTGGGTTAGATGTAAATTAGGAATCATATTTAGTAGGAGGGGGTAAGAGGAATAGTATATTTGTTTTTTTATGGATATGGTGAACATGTATCTGGGCGAAAGCCTGCTATGTTCAGTGGTAAATAAATAAATAAATAAATAAATAAATAAATAAATAAATAAATAAATAAATAAAATATATCCGAATCGCCATGTTTTTCACCTCGTAAAGATACAGAAAAGACTTCATTTTCCAATGAGGAAATACTGCCCCGACGGTGGGTAAGAATGTGTTTTGTTCGTGAGGTGAGTTATAACAAAATGAAGTCCGCTGGTATCAAATGGAATCGTCAACTTGACTTAACTAACGTAAAATAAGAATTATGGGAGAAAATCGCTTGTACTTAAAATATATATTACAACGAAATCACTTAGATTTGACAACCCTTACATTTTTCAATCGCCTGTTTACCATAATTCATGATCGCTACAGGATGTTGCTCCTCTTATACAGCCAGTCTCGGAAATATTACACACCAACAAATACATCCTGTCACAAAAATTCTTCTCCATCAAACTACTGGGTCCTTTCTCTTCGGAATCCTACTTTAAACATCCCACTCATGTAATACAGGGCTTACTCTGCCTCAAACTTTTTTCTAATGATTCTAATGATTCTCATTATTCCTTATTTCGACCCATTTCTTCTTGAGCTTGATCAAATCTTAAGTATACGTCATCCCATAACCAAAAAACTTCATGATAATCTCACTCTAAATTTTCCCAGACCTCAGCAGCAAAGTAATTTGCCGTGATTCTACTGCTCAAATACACGGTATCACAAAAAATAAATTTCCAAATGTCAAAAATTATCTCACTTCACTGGATTTCGATATGAAACTGTAAAGATCGCCCATACAACTGCTGAACGCTTCATTATTTTCTCTATTATTATTATTATTAATATATTATTTGACTTTATCACACTTATGATAGACACTTTATTATTATTGTTACCACTTTTACCGGCGTGAACATATTTAACTGATTTTTATTGTAATATTTAATTTCACATTTTAAGAAAATTAACACAGTTTTATGCGTCTCGTGGCTATGAAGTGACCGAAAATTGCACCTACAGTGTTTTATGGGATACTTTCTACAGACATGGCACAAAATCACCATCTCAACAAACTTCTATTTACACACGTCACATACGCAACGCAGTGTCATGATTTACTAATTAATTTAAGAGGACAAGTATTTATATTTCTAACTACAAATACATAATATTGGAATTAGACAGACCTGTAATATTGTGCTAATTGGTGTGGCGTCATTTTGGCCGTATTTAGTAAGCCAGCAACCACCGATATTTAGTGCCTTCTAATGATAGGTGGCATCTTCGCTTAAATACTCACTTATAAATTACACTGACTCTGCACTTATCTTGATGCAATTGAAACATACAGACATGAAAGGTACGATGCACAACTCTTCTAACCTCGTGATTGCTTAGGGCGCAGGAAGCTACTAACGTCTAACGGCCAGGTGTTCGTTCCTGCGTATCAATCAGAAGGGATAACGTTCGCCTCCGTTTTCACTCCAAAACAAATGTTTCCCTCGTGGTTGCGTAACCCAAAGACCGTGTTGACAGACAGACAGACAGACAGACAGACAGACTTTAATCTCCATTATCGAAGTTCATTAAAACCTTCATAATCACTAATGCGCGGTGTCACAGTGTTCAGTGACGGCAGCATTAAACTTTATTTTAAGTTTTCTCAACACTGCTTTTTCCTGCCTCACTCAAGCCAATAAGGATTTCGAGGTCCCAAGTCTATCACCTACTTCCTGAATTTTTGTAAGTTCTCTTCTTGGTGTTGCCTGTCGCAGGTTCACCCTCTCGATCCGGTGAATGCTGAGCGGGTTCTCCCGCGCAAGAGGAGTTTATTTACGAAATCTAATGACGCCGTGGGGCACGGGGCCCTTGTTGTGCTGTCTCATCCTATCCTCTCTTCCGCTAGACCAATTTTTCTGAAGCTCACACCAGAGATTCCGCCTATTTTTCCGACCACAATGGAATTGTACGTTGATTTCTCCTGCTTCTTTTATGGGCGTAATTAATTAATTCTGTGGGTGATTTTTCACGCGTCTTCTGAACGGATGACCCTGCCTCGTGTCGTTTCCACTCTGGCGATAGACAGGCGAGCTTTATCAAGTGATTCCAATACTCCGTTATTGTTCGGTGCTTTGGTGAACTCCCGCCGTGAATAATAAGCCAGGAACATCAGGCTAGCTATTTACCAAAATGGATGCAGCTGGCCTTACATAACAGTGCGTCGGTTCTTCTGTAATGTAGAATTATGAGTGTTGCTGCGTTTGTGTGGATCACAGAGGTGAAAGGAGATGCGGGCATGAATGGGTTGATATAAGAAGATTAATTAAAACTTTGAAATTAGAGCTGTATTTCTTTCTGTGCTATCTTTTGGTTTCTTTTCAAATTTTAAATTTTACACTTTGCTAAGAAAGCAACAATTCAGGTACAGAACTAGCTCGTTAGCTTAGGTCCAGGTGTTGGAAAAATAAGAATAATCAACAAATTGGCAATTAACAGTCTGAGCTTAAAGCACCCAATTTACAAATGTTACTTGATCAGAACTGCTCCATACAATCCATACTCAAGGAGACCGATCTCACCATTAGTAAGAGCATCTTTGCTCTACAAGTTTATCCAGGAGACTACTCTCCGAACCTTATAACATTACAGCCTTTCAAAGGCACCATTCAATATTTACATTAATAGAAACAGCGTCCTTGCTGTATAGGGACCTACATACAGAAATATCCAGTCTATCAAAGGCAAAACCTACAGTTTACAAAATAGAACCGTATTCACCATTTCTTAAAGCACTGTTGAAAAGAATGAAAATAGTTTAACAGGAGTATCGAGTACCAGGCCTTTGTGAAAAACAACAGGTTAAAGTTACTGGCCCAAAAATCAAAATAGCGAGGAGGCGGACACTTACGCTCCTTGAAAATTGGTGTGAAAAGTGAAAAGCGTAAAACGCTATTTGGGCTTATGGCCCGAAGTTACAGAGGCTAAGTCTATACTACTGAGGTGACTATATGGAGAAAATATTTAAGTTACAACGATTATATACGAAAACTTTTTGCACTATCATAGTCACATCAAAACCAAATTGATAAGGAAAACGAGACGGTAGTTCACTCTCTATTCCCTGATTTCGGTTAAGTTCCTTCGGCTTGTTTGAAATTTACATTCAAAGTTTCAAATGTACATTTTAGAAAACTTAAGTTTTGGCCTTTATATCAAAAAAGTCTGAAAACCTTCCCCTCGAGCTTGCTTTCAAAGACTACCACTTAGTTAAGCCAGAACTGACATTACCTTGAGCTGGTGGACTTCTCGAAAATGGACGAGGCGTCCCCACCTCCTTTATAAGCACACACTCAGTAGACTGGAACGATCAATAAGACAACCTGGCCCTAAAATGTGCCAGATTTTATACCCGAGGGAAAAGATCCAGAACATTCTGGGGTAAGGCCTGACAAAAACCCAATTCTTATTGGGTACCGGTAACTAACTAAATACTAGACACTGTTGATTGGATTTAAACTAAATATACAAAATTGTCTATTGGCCAACATCTTAAGTTGGCGGGAAGAGATACAAGTGTTGTAAACTTTAACACATCAAAAACAAAGAATAATTAATTCAGTTTAGGGAACCTTGTAACACAAAATTACTTTACAATTTCAATAGTCACTCTTCACACCAGAGGGCATAACATAAGTTTATGGCAGATACATCTGTAGGGAAATGTCCAAACTTCTTGTATTAGTTATTGCGAGTTATAATTTTTAGATGGTATTCTCCAAGGCGCTTCTGTGCAATGAGCACAATACTCTTCCTTACAAATTTTGGTTATCATTCCATCCCAATGTGAAAAAAGTGATAGTGATTTCCTAAAGACTCGCTTTCTATGAAAGTAATTGGTAAATGTAATTGAGTATTGTTTCTCATGTGTTTGTAACTGAGCCCAATTACTTTTATTTTGTAGTTTTCTCTCATTGAAAATATCACTAATTTTGGTAAACAGGAGAATCCATGTCTTTATAATATTTTATGGCACTGTAGCCGCACCCTACCCATAAGGGTCTCCGGCGATAATATCTACAGTGTGGTATCTGCGTTATTAACTATTGGGCTCAAGAAATATATAACTTAGCTGCTTAAAGGGTAGGAGAATGTGGGCGGGTGTCATCAAACAACTAGCGAATGAGAACATAATTGAATATTTGTAAATAAAAGGTGTTTGTTATACTCCTGATGATGGTAAAAAATGACGAAAATATACATTGGCGAATATAAAATCGAATTTTACAAACATTAATCACTGGATACGTTGACCATTGTTCAAGCTTTGGGAATAAGACTGAGTATAACCATTCAAGAAAAAATCAATTATATGACTTCGCGTGTGCGGAATATTAAATGTTAATCACTCAAGCTACTCCCAATCATTCTGAAAAACATGATACACAAATATAAACAAATCTGAGTGACACCTAATCTACCAGTAACAAATTTCCCACTGGAATAATCTAAAGTAATATATAACATAAACAAACACAAACTTCAGATGCCTTGGGTCCTTATAGTCCTTGGTTCATGTCCCCTGTCGGGTACAGAATGCACAATATAACCTTATTAATCTTGACCCCAATGGCCCGGACTTAGCTTAATTCGGTCAGCTGTTTAATAATAATACTACCGGGCGAGTTGGCCGTGCGGTTGGAGGCCCGGGGCTGTGAGCTTGCATCCGGGAGATGGTGGGTTCGAATTCCACTGTCGGATGCACTGAAGATGGTTTTCCATGGTTTCCCATTTTTTCACACCAGGCAAATGCTGGGGCTGTACCTTAATCAAGGCTACGGTCGCTTCCTTCCACTCCTAGGCCTTTCCTATCCCATTGTCACCATAAGATCTATCTGTGTCGGTGCGACGTAAAACAAAATAGCAACAAAATATAATACTCGCACATAAAGGAGAGCGCATATGCCTCTGTTTAGACCCCAAGTAGAGTATGGTTCTAGTGTATGGGACTCTGATTACTTGATTGAGAACTGAAAAAAATCCTAAGAAGTGCAGCTCGATTTGTTCTGGCTGATTTCCGACAAAAGAGTAGTGTTACAAAAATGTTGGAAGGTTTGGGCTAGGAAGACATGGGGCCATCTGTCAGTGGAGCGATGGGGTGGAATGACATTAGTAGACGGATAAGTTTTAGTGGTGTCTTTAAAAGTAGGAAAGATCACAATATGAAGATAAAGTAGGAATTCAAGGGGAGAAATGGGGTCAAATATTCGTTTATAGAAAGAAGAGTTGGGGATTGGAATAATTTACCAAGGGAGATGTCCATAATTTCTTCGCAATCATTTAAGAAAAGGGTGAGAAAAGAACAGATAGGGAATCTGCCACCTGGGTGAGTGCCCTGAATGCAGGTCAGTAGTGATTGTTGTGAATGCAATTACGCTCGCTTACCAGCTCAATGTTGTAAATTACGCTGAGGAGGAGATAAGTGTATCGCTACAGAAACTGATGACCAAGATGAAGCAGGTGTTTTTATTAACCCTAAGCCAAAACTTAAGACTGTCTAATGATTGTCATTAAATACGTTGAAGATAACAACGCTGGAAACAAATCTGCATATTACGAACATTTGAGCCATCTGAGCGAGTTAATTATTGAAGAAATTAATGTTAATTAATGTTCTTCAGACCAGTAAGCGTGTCAAGTGTGGTCAATGAAGGCGTGCCATGACTGCCAAGTTCTAATTCTGTACTGCACTAGTTACTCTGTATTTTGTAGGGCTT
Organism: Anabrus simplex; assembly: GCF_040414725.1. NCBI lineage: Eukaryota > Metazoa > Arthropoda > Insecta > Orthoptera > Tettigoniidae > Anabrus > Anabrus simplex. The sequence continues at coordinate 844,566 of NC_090265.1, forward strand.
CATACTGTATTGCATTATATTCTGTATACTAAATAACCTTTGTAGTTCTTAAATTTCAAATCCTGTACTGTATACGTTCTTTTTACAGAACAGAGTGTTTTTAATATCTAACTTGGCTCATATCATAAGTTATTTATTAAATACGAACTTTCATTAATTCGGACAACCCAGAGCGCCAATTAGTCCGGATTAATGTGGTTCTAGTGTAATGATTTACATTCCACAGGAAAGATGAATTAATACAAAGGATTTCGTGTTTGTATAAATATTTCAGAATCCATTTTTGAAGCTTAATCAAATGATTCATAACACCATCCAATTATTTATCCTACCAGTGCTACTCTACTGCTCTGAAAATCAGGTCGTAACCAACAAGGAAACTATCAATGAACTCATTTCATAACTAACTAGAAATTCCGCAGAAAGAATTCATACCGTATACTGCAAGAAAGGGGGTGCTAATTCAATTAGAATAGAGTGCTGCCAGCCTCGAGTTTCGGATCGCCTGAAACGGCAATTCATGAACGTCTGATACATGCATTGCATTTTCCTCTTATGTCTAGGACAACATGTATCTTTCCTTAGCTTACTTAATCCTTACTTTTCTGTCACAAGTCTTTTTGGATTGTCCTACCATTAACAACATGCCTTACTTAACGGCTGGCACGACAATACAACAATTTATATATTACTGCATTTGAAACTATTTTTAACCTACTCGTAATTATATTCAATATTGTAGGATACGCAGGCCCTTTATCCATCTTATCCTTATCCTTCATTTCTCCCGTTTGTACTTGTTTTGTTTTTAATTTCCTTTCTCACATACTGATTGAAATACACAAAACTTTTCTATTTTCCCCCGCGTAATCCACTCTTTATTTAATATTTTAGCAATTGTGTATAATTCTATTTTTATTTCTATTCGCAGATATCTTACTCTCAGTGCTTCGGTTGCTCTACAAACTCTTAATAGGTGCGCTTCTTCCATTTCTTCTATACATATTAAACACTGATTTTCGTTATTTATTCCTCCCTGTGTCCCTTCCTTTTATACATGCCCATCAGCCACCGCACCATTCCTCTCAGCCTTTCGCGCTGATACAATTGAAAAGTCGTGTAATATATAAATCACCTTCACAGGAGAAATGGCAACTGGACTCTCGCAAGCGAGCCTACAGCGAGTCGAGCAACAGAAGTGTTAGTTGCTTTATAGAAGTTTGTCTGTGAACGTGAAGCTAGGGCTCAATCTCAAGACCGTACAGCTGGAAACAGCAGCTGATATTCCTCCACGGAGTACATTCTCCCTGGGAAATTTCAAGTTCGGTGTGATATGACTTCAATGGTTGCTTCCTCGTAAGAAAAGCTGTCAATCACTCATTAAATTTGAAAGTAAAATTCTCAGGAAAATCTCACGACCTCTAAAAGAAAACAATTCCTTGACATTAGGACGCCTACTGTGACTGCCATAATCGTGCTTTGGTTATGATGACGGAGTGCAGCAAGTCTTCGCTCGGCAGCCAGGAGACCGAGAGCTCCCTGGAGAGATCAAGCAACGCAGGTTTACCAGGATGTTAAATATGCCACCGGAGAAATTGGCAAACACGTTTAGAAGAGGTTAACGTACATTTATGTTTCAAATAGTCAGCGTCGTAACTGTAGTGTAGTCCTATTTAAAGAGTATACTCCAGCGAATACATGGATTCGTGATCATAAAGGATTGTCTTGCAGTGAATGACGTGATGCAATCAAAATGAACGCCAATGTCTCTGCTGTGCCTACTGTACCAGGCAGATCCCACGGCAATAATAGCCTCTGTCGGCGTTGCCACAGAGAGTTCGAAACTCTTTCACACGTCCTGGGAGCCTGTCCACATGGTGAATTACTACGCACTTCACGTCATAATTTAGCCAGATCAATGATAGCTAACGCTCTTAGAGGACAAGGTTATAATGTCTATGAAGAAGTACACGGTCTCTCCAACAGAGGAAGCAATCGACGCATTGACATTATTGCTTTTAAGCCATCCTGTTCTGAAGGTTTTATCATTGATCCAAGAATTAGATTTGAGACCAACGAAAACCATCCGGAAGAGGTCGATGCAGAAACAAGAAGAATTTATGAAGAAACGGCGGACTTCTACAAGCGAAAATATAAGCTCTCATCCATCTCTGTGATCGGCTTGATGTTAGGTGCTCAAGGAACCATACCTACATTTTATGTCAACTTCTGCAATACCTTTGGGCTAAATAGAGATTTTATCTATAACATCGCCATTACCACACTCAAGAAGTCCATCATGATCTTCAAGAACCATGCTTGCGGACCTCAAATAAATGTTTGACATGCCTCACTCGACTGCCTACATTTAACATCATACGATCACATTATCTATTGTATCCACATCCATTATTGTTGTGAAGGTACTCTTTGTCTTTGGGCAACCTGCAGCTGTTGCAGGAAGATTGTATAATAATAATTAAATTCGATTGGATTTCTAATTTTTATGTTATTATCACTTAAAGCCCACTCAGAGAGAGTAATTAATTTATAAAGCACCCCAGTACTCTGTATTGAACCCTTGAACTTACCATTCCATCGTAGGTCGGCCACGGCTGCTACAGTAGAACAATATAGAACTCTTAAATCATGGGTCGTTGCGGGAATAAATTCGGTCACGATCTTAACCAAACGATGGGGTTCAGAAGAGAGCCTAACTACTTGAAATGAGGAGTAAATATGTGCTTACTAACTTTTATTAAAATCGAAATGACACGACAACCTTATTATTTTTAATATAAATCCTTGAAATAAAAAAAATAAAATTATTTATTATTGAATGTTTCAAACGCCGTCACATTGCATAGCGTTGATTTATTTCTCACACTATCGAAGAGTTGCTTCGGAGAAATTAGTACATTAGTGGACAGCGAAACTGAAAAACTGAAAAAGGAAAGACCTGAAAACCGGGCACCTATTACTCCAAACGAGGACTGAGAATTAATCCACACGATCCGTGGAAAATCTGACTTTCAACAAGTAGAACGCCTGATTTCCTCTCAATTAAGGTTATCCACCAGTCGAATACCCTTTTCGGATACGGAACACCTGCCGAATGGACGCTTAATCGAACCAAATTGACTATCAGTTGCTTTGGATAGATTGCGAAATATTATGGGAAAGCATGGTGTTCACTAAGAGTTAACAGCATCATTCATAATTGAAATAAAATTCCACCATGTATTTGTCATTCATAACACCCTTAAGTGATAAGGTAATCCCGATGCTAAATGTGCATCACCCAAACAGCTGTTCGGAAGGAACCAACAACAACATGATCCGCGAGGATCTTACGTTACGTCGTTCTAAAGGAACAAAACTGCGAAATGCAGGAAACACTTATTCATCACGCATTTAGAAGAAATGCCAAACACTGAAGTTAATTAAAAAGTGGTAAATCACTTGAAAAGTATTATTATCAAACCGATTTTCAGGTTAGAAATGGTTTTGCTACGCTTAATAAAATTACCAGTCCACATTGAAAAATACTACAACTTTAAGGAATTCTTTCCTTTAAAAAACAATGACTACCATTACAGATCCATCTACTTACTGTCTGTCCCAACACACTACCTATAAAGTGATTACTTAATCGAATTCAACTACGAATAAAATGAAAGTACGACAAAGATTGAAAGTAAAATAATATTACTGGGTGACGAATCGAAACCGCATTCGCAACTCAAGTCTCACACTAATACACTGAGTGTCAATATGCACACTATCAAAACGAAACGGACGCCAGAACGACAAAACAATTAAGTCCGTAAAATAAAATAACATATCGAAGTCATTAAAACTCAACACGCATGGAGAATTACAGTAAAAATATTTAATCTCCATCAGGTCGATATCCAATATTTGGGCAACCCTCATTCACCGATAGCGGCCCCGTTATCTTAAGGAACACCCTTCAGCTGTTGGAGCTACGCACTAGTTGGCCTCGTTATTGTCGATCTAACCCTCTTCATATTTCATATTTTACTGTAGGTGCTACCTTCGCACAGGTCACTTCGCAAAAAAAAAACAAAAGGAACATCTAATCTGAGACTTGAGTATGTACAGCTGACATCCCAGACCTATCGTCGGGCTCACTTAAAATCTGTACATCCTAACACTAATCTCTATGTACAAGATACCTTCCAAATTCTATCGTCGGGCGTGAACTAGGACATCTCATCATCAGTAACTCCAAGGATAACATGTGACATCCTAATTGTATGGTCGGGCGTAAAAATGGGTCGTACTACGTATCCCCTAGCATATCAGGCGAACTAACAATTTCAAACCAACTTTGACATTTCAATACACATGGAACCACGTCTCTTACTATTAAACGAATGCAAGTCGAAAAATGCAGGAAGTCTCCATCTCGTTACAATACGTGAACTCGAAAATAAATATACGTGACGAACAATTCTCCAGCTCAAACACAATCTCAGCCTGTACAATGAAGTTTTTAGGGAAGCAATGATAATTCCCAACACACGTCTACCATTTAGTGGATGTATTCAAAATAATAATCATCACTACCGCATTAGAAACTCTCAAATCGCCTACCGTCAATTCCAAATATTTATATCAATGACATATCCAGTGAAACGAAATTCAATACAACACCAACCATGTATTCTAAATGCTCTTTTATCCTTGAGGTCACATTATCTTAATATTCATACGGGCTTTACGTAAGTAGTTACTTGACTTTTACTACCAAGATTTTTAACCTTTACTAGAGTCGTTTTCACTTGGGATCTTACTAGAAATCTACGATGACTCACACAGTAGTCGTCTCAAATTTCGGTTTGGTAGCGGAATACTCTACAGCCTGTCACAATACAGTCTGTTTCACAAATACTTCCTCGGCAAACATAGCCTGTCTCAAACTCATTCTCCTCGCCTTATCCCAGCGGTATCACTTAAAATCCAGGCTTCATTTCATCTTCAATATTCCTATCCCTCTCATCTCCACATATATAAATTCTTCGCTCTCAATACATTCTTATATTTCCAAGACCCTTTTCATATTTCAATCCTCTAGTGAAAACAACAACCATTATAAAACACACCTCTTTATTTTACTATTACTACGACTTTCGGACCTCGATAATCCAAGAACACACCGCGATATTCCGTATCATTGATATACACGATGTCCCAAAATTTTTACTTCCCATGAATAAATATAACTCTATCGAATTTCACTGAAATATTCTAAGTGCCTGCGATCCTTGTAAAATATACCGGTTAAATGAACTTTTAACATAGAAAAATTTCTTTATCCCGCGGTAGACATTATTATTATTATTATTATTATTATTATTATTATTATTATTATTATTATTGTACCGGGCGGTACACCTCCACGCCGCTAATTCAAACTTTGCGCCAGTTGAAACTCCTCTGCTGGAGGAAGTCTGAACTTTATCTACTGTATTAATTTTCAAGTTTCTCAGAAGATGTCACTACTTGGAAATTTTGAAGTTTCTGAACTGGGTCGTTTTCGATGTATTTTTGTTTTGCCTGTAGTAAGAAGTGTGAACATTCTCTTCCAGAGGACACTACTGAAGAACTACAATGGTGCACCCTAGTGCGAAGTGAAAGAACTGTTTTTTGGAGAAATTTTTATTTCAAAAGTTTGTTCCTTGTTAAATTTCTTTCTGTTATTGTTTAAGTTGACTGTATAACCCTTTCTTTCCCCTTGTTTTGAATTTAGCCAATCCCGAATTTCTTTAATTTATGACCAATCTGGTGTATCTTCTCCAAAGGGGATATGTTGCTTAACCCTAGTCAATAAAGTTTTTGTGGGAGGGTGTTCTCATTCCTGAAACGCCTCGAACATTCCGCGAGAGTATATAAACTGCTGATTTTCGGGTCTCCGCGCCACTTCAGTAACATCTTTCAGTGTGTAAAGTACGTAGCAGGGGGCGGGAAGCGCCTCTTTCTTCGGGCAGCAGTTCATCCACAAGGTAATGGCCGTTTAATAACTTCTTTTCTTTCTAGCTCAGCAGTTTAACTCTCGGGGCAGGTCCGAAGCTTTTTACCATGTAATTTCCCTTAAAATGTAAAAACACTTGGTATCTATTCTATCTTTTTAAATTACAAATCGGGATAGAGAGTGCTTAACCCTCTCGAGCTCCCACTCATATTGCATTGAGGTGAACTTATTTTCACAACTTTTTCTTCCTTAACGTAATGTAAATTGTTCCTTCTATAAGTCACCTCTTTAGTATGGGATTAGCCCTTGCATTAGCGGCCTAGAGCCAGATTAGGTTTTAAACAAAATGTATTAGGAGTGCAAGAACGCCTCCTCTCAAGTTGGTATTTTTGAGGCCATGTAATTTTCATGTTTCTTTACTTAATAGGCCTCAGTAGGTTGGGTATTTTACCCCTGTGTTTAAGTCCTTAGAGGACAACTTGAAGGTGGAGTTTGGTGTGGCCTTTGATGGGCTTAAATTTTAGAGCGAGTTGCTCTTTCTTGAAAAAGTGCGTTGTTGAATGCCTCGAGGTGGCTTTACCGTGTAAAGAGGAGCAAGTGCTCCTAGGCATGTTTGAGGTCTTCTGCCCCTTTGTTGACTTCTGTATATCGTAAGGTTGGGCTTATAGCTCAAGAATTGGGTGTCTGGCTCCCGGAGCCCAAATCCTGTAATCTCTGTAATTGTACCTTTTCGAATTGTGTTTCGGCTACTGTGTACCTGTTCAATTTGTTATTTCTTATTCTTGATTTTGAAAAGAAAATATAACCTTGTTAAATTTTACCTTAACTTTAATTTCGTAGTTTGAGACCCGTTCACCCCCGCACCTTCTTTCACCTCTGCTGTTCCACAGATACCTCGGAACAATTATTATTATTATTATTATCATCGACAAACATTTCTGAATTCAACTGATATTTGAAATTAATACATTCGCCACGACTATTTTACAATTATAGCTTTCCTAAATTTCCTCAGTTTGGAAAATATCTCATAGAACAATAACACCAGATTTAAACGTCACATTTTACAGTTTCTTGACGTGAAATTTACAAACTAAAATTTTCACACGCTAACCAAAAATATAACACTTTCGCCTGATAATTACAAATATCAACCCGACAATCATCTTGAAAAATTTGTTGGGACAGAACAATAAAATCTAACTACAACATAATACAAATATAGACAGACCTGCAAATGGTGCCATCCTCAGTATTCTGGCTACATTGTCGCCAGATGACCTCGTGCCTTTAGCCGTACATTTGTACAAATAACATCATCATTTCCAACATATCACTCTTACAAACACTGCCTTTTTCACACGATATTAAATTACAACACAAATCACGCACTTTCCTCGTTATAATTTGTACCACGAACCTCCCTCGTTCTGCAGTCAACTGCGGCTGTCTGCTTTCTTCCCAGAGTTGTCTCTCTCTGTCACCCACAGCACGACAGGTGTTCAACATATACAGAAATCAGAACTACTCTGACTAGCTTCCCCAACTCTCTTACCACTTTCAAACGCACATGAGGTGATATAATAAAATCTGCTGTGTACTTTAACAGACGCCTATACTTTCACAGTTTGTCAGCAAAAGTTCAGAAATTTTCAGTCACCTTCCCTTTCTAACCGAATATGTGGACCTCAGCCACTAACATGTATTAAGTTGTTTGTAGATCAATCTGGTACAATTTTCTGCTGACGACGGGCGTAAGCTACCGCCGCTTCAAAAACCAGATCGACACTGCTAAATATGCAATGGGGGGGTTCCTCTTATAGTCTTAGGAGGGACTCTACACACACTACTAAGCTTGATTGCGTAATCTGCTAATTTCGCGTCCAATAGACCGATTTTTATGAGACTTCTCCCAGAATTCCGGACAGACTTGTAATTATTTTAGATGTTAATCTCATAATTTTACCACACTCGCAACAGGTGAAATAAATTATTTCTGCCCGGACGTTTCGCGCGTTTTCTTTATCCATTGACCTTGGCACGTGGAGCTAGTCCACTGATCTGACACTGACATGTACTTAGGCTTAACTGCATTTATAATTTACCCTGGGGTTCTGTCTTCACGTAGGGTTACAGAATAATTTAGATTATTTATTTCTTTATTTACTGTATTGCCAAAATCCCTCGTCACGCAGAATTCCGTGAATTTAAAGAATTATCGGGCACTCGAAGTCCGCCGAGGTGTCACGGTATTTCACGAGCTTGCCGCGGGTGAGATCTTTCCCACGCGACATCGAGGCTCTTAGGAGCGCAACATGGCTGCCCTCAAAAATAAAAGTAGCTTGTTGATTTGAAATAAATATTGAGAAAAAAAATTTTCTCATCGTAGAATTATGGGTTCAGCATATCACCATCTCAATCAATCAATCAATCAATCAATCAATCAATCAATCAATCAATCAATCAATCAATCAATCAATCAATCAATCAATCAATCAATCAATCAATCAATCAATCAATCAATCAATCAATCAATCAATCAATCAATCAATCAATCAATCAATCAATCAATCAATCAATCAATCAATCAATCAATCAATCAATCAATCAATCAATCAATCAATCAATCAATCAATCAATCAATCAATCAATCAATCAATCAATCAATCAATCAATCAATCAATCAATCAATCAATCAATCAATCAATCAATCAATCAATCAATCAATCAATCAATCAATCAATCAATCAATCAATCAATCAATCAATCAATCAATCAATCAATCAATCAATCAATCAATCAATCAATCAATCAATCAATCAATCAATCAATCAATCAATCAATCAATCAATCAATCAATCAATCAATCAATCAATCAATCAATCAATCAATCAATCAATCAATCAATCAATCAATCAATCAGCACTGATCTGCAGTTGGCAAATTTCCTATCATTTGTTTACCTAAAATATTTCTGAACGCTTTCAAAGAAGTTGGAAGCAGGCCCGTTGACAGTACTCTCTGGCTCTTATGTCCCGCCCCAGAATTAAATTAGGTCAGAACTGCGACCTTGCAGGTTATTTTATAGCAAAGACTTACCTGATTGTCAGCCCCTGGCGACGGAGTTTGTATCGAAAATTGGTATAAAACTGGTGCTAAATTTTTATCCGTGCAAACGTGGTGTATTTGTGGTGCTAATTTGGTGCAAAAGCGACAATGAAAATGCATAAAATGCACCATTATTACACCACACATTTTTTCAGACTAATTTACACTATTTTTGTACCAACAAACTTGGTACAAGTGAAGTCACATTTCACACCGTAGTTACACCACAAATTAAATACATTATCAGACAATTTCTGCGTCAAGTTCGTGCCAAAAACACACTAAAATTTTTCTTTTAATCTTCTTCATTGTCAACACCACTGTTGATCCAAATTTACTTAAAATTGCTTCAAAGTTTCACCAACGATACCCGTGCATTTATGGAATCACCTTGGTGTCATTTTAGTGCAAAATTTGTGCAGTTTCCTCCGTATTTACCTCATAAATATATTTGTTCAAAATTGATATAATGTTGGTGTATCCTCGGCGGTACATTCGTGGAGTAAACTTTGTGACACTTTGCTGCAAAATTAGAGCATATTCTTTCCCATTCACCCCATAAAATACAGCACAAATTTGGCATAAAATTGCTAACAACAAAAACGCTAACGTCCTACTTCTCTGCTACACACTGACACATGCTCTACCTTGATAGTTTTTCACTTTTTAAACAACGAAATTTTGTATTCTTATTGACATCGAAATTTAACTTAAAATTGTAATTTTTATTGTTAATTAAGTTTTCTGGTCCAGGGATCTCTGCGGGACCAGGAACCTGAGAATTTGCCTCTTTACCCCTCCCTTATCGCCTGCCCTATTTAGAAATAATTTCACCAATTTGTCCTCTTGAATTTCAACTTTATCTTCATATTAAAATCATGCATATTTTTAAAACTCCATTTAAGCTTTTTCGTCTACTAATGTCATTCAGCTCCTTCTCTCCACTGACAGCTCCGAACCTGTCACTTAGCCGAGTAGTTCGCCTCCTTACTTTCAAGTCTTTCCACCCCGAAGTTTGTACATTTTCTTAAATCTCTGGGAACAAATCCTGCTGCCTTCATTTGGATCTTTTTCCAGCTCTAGAATCAATCTAATTGTGGTTTTGAGTACGAATGGTACCCTCTCTCCTTTACCCTCATAACCATACGAAGAGGTCTGTAAGATTTATATACGACCTTCTTAATGTGGTTATTCGACTGAAGATCGCTCCATATGTTAACATCTTTGTAGATATACTGATGCGCATTCAGTACCTTAACCCAAACTGAGAATACTTTCCCTCTTGGTGAAACTTATAACCCAGCTTTTAACTCCGTTTGCACATCTCACAACTCACTCACTACCCTGTAATTTATTCATTACTCTGTACGATATAAGATAATCCGCGATGTGATTCCAGCACATTAAGTTATAAAGGTCCAATAACAGTGCCTTGTGGAACTCTTGTCTTTATCGCTACAGCATCACATAATGCTTCACTTACTATAATTCCATGATTTGCATTTTGTAAAAATGTAAGTTTCCACTCACTCTTTTGTCTAATCCAATAGCCGTCTCGTCCATCAGTAGTTTCCTATCTTCGCCTCAAACGAATATACAGCAATTGTATATCGTGAGTAATGTTCGTTCCGAGCCAGTCTTACAGAGTGGCGATTGATTAACAGAGTGTCGTTCGTACAATTTAGCCATTCTTAACAATTAAGAAGGAGAACTGAATGCCAAGTGTTTACCTATCAATCACCGCTGGAGCCGTAAGTAAACAGTAAGGAAGTGACAAGTTAATTATAACTGGTTGACAGGCTGTCGGCCCCACACTCAATATTCCTGCGCCCGCCCTGAGCGTTGCACGCCTCACTCACTAATTCGACTAGCGGGCCTCAATCGAGTTAGGGCGTCCCTCAGGTTGGAGACGTGTTCTGACATTCCACTGCGGTTCGCAATTACAATTAGCAGAGTTAAGTGTTACAAGGCTTCGTGTTTCATTAATTCTCACACAGCACTGGGATCATTATAACAATATACTAGTTGTAATTCTGTCTACGACAGGGAAGAAGCCTCGATACCCCACCTTCGTCTTGAACTAATGTTAGTGTCATGAAATGCCACGGATAGGAACACTATTAACCTTCACTGGTAACGCGAATAAACTTAGTCACTAGTACGGTTGGGTCTGTCAGACCTGGAATTTGAATTATGACCTGGCCTTTGAAGAATCACTAGGAATCATTTTACCTTTCATATTATTGTTCTTTTTATTACTATTTGCTGTAAACAACTGTTTATTGAAAAGTATATTAATACATGTATATTATACAAACATTTTAAGGATTGTCTTATGTTAGAGAATGATACGCAATACTCAAGTCCAACATAGTACCAACATAGTTGGAGATGTGCGGGATCTGGTAAATGCAGCACGGGTGAAGTTTAAGAAAGCGGAGATTGTTATTAGTGGAATACTGTGTAGAAGGGATACTGACTGGAGGGTGACTGGGGATTTAAATGAGACTATGGAGTGGGTATGTGGGAAACTGGGAGTGAATTTTCTAGATCCTAATGGGTGGGTAGGAGATGGGGATCTGCGCTCGGATGGCCTTCATTTAAACCGCAGTGGTACGTATAAGTTAGGAAATTTGTTTGGAAGGGTAATAGGGAGGTACATTCAGGGAAACGGGATGGCCTAGGGAGCGGTGATAAGGGAACAGGGAACTGGAAATCAAGTAGGGCTGACATAAAATTGTTAGTGTTGAACTGTAGAAGTATTGTAAGTAAAGGAATAGAATTAAGTAATTTAATAGATATATATTTACCAGATATTGTAATAGGAGTTGAATCATGGCTGAGAAATGATATAATGGATGCAGAAATTTTCTCACGGCACTGGAGTGTGTATCGTAGAGATAGGATAGAAAGGGTGGGAGGGGGAGTGTTCATTCTGGTGAAAGAAGAATTTTTAAGCTACGAAAAAGTTAAAGATGAGACACATGAAATTCTAGGTGTAAGGCTCATTTCTAAAGATAATAGGCAACTTGATATATTTGGAGTGTACAGATCGGGAAAGGATAGCACTGCCGCGGATTCGGAATTATTTGATATGATAGTCAGCTATGTGGGAAACGGCATGGAAAGAAATGTGATTGTAGCGGGAGATCTGAATTTGCCAGATGTCAATTGGGAAGGAAATGCGAACGACAGGAAACTGAAGTAATAGATGGTATTAGTGATCATGAAGCTGTTTTTGTGGTAGTTAAAAATAAATGTGATAGAAAGGAAGGTCTTAAAAGTATGACTATTAGGCAGTACCATATGGCTGATAAAGCAGGCATGAGGCAGTTTCTAAAAAGTAACTATGATCGGTGGAAAACGGTAAATAAAAATGTAAACAGACTCTGGGATGGGTTTAAAGAAATTGTTGAGGAATGCGAAAACAGGTTTGTACTTTAAGGGTGGTAAGGAATGGTAAAGACCCACCTTATTATAATAGAGAAATAAAGAGACTAAGAAGGAGGTGCAGACTGAAAAGAAATAGAGTTAGAAATGGCTGTGGAAATAACGAGAAATTGAAGGAACTTACTAGAAAATTGAATCTAGCAAAGAAGGCAGCTAAGGATAACATGATGGCAAGCATAATTGTCAGTCATACGAATTTTAGTGAAAAATGGAAGGGTATGCATAGGTATTTTAAGGCAGAAACAGGTTCCAAGAAGGACATTCCAGGAATAATTAATGAACAAGGGGAGTGTGTATGTGAGGATCTTCAAAGGGCAGAAGTATTCAGTCAGCAGTATGTAAAGATTGTTGGTTACAAGGAAAATGTCGAGATAGAGGAGGAGTCAAAGGCCAAAGAAGTAATAAAATTTACATATGATAACAATGACATTTACAATAAGATACAAAAGTTGAAAACTAGAAAAGCGGCTGGAATTGATCAGATTTCTGGGGATATACTAAAGACAATGGGTTGGGATATAGTACAATATCTGAAGTACTTATTTGATTATTGTTTGGTCGGAGGAGCTATACCAGTTGAATGGAGAGTTGCTATAGTAGCCCCTGTGTATAAAGGAAAGTGTGATAGACATAAAGCTGAAAATTACAGGCCAGTAAGTTTGACATGCATTGTATGTAAGCTTGGGGAAGGCATTCTTTCTGATTATATTAGACATGTTTGCGAAATTAATAACTGGTTCGATAGAAGGCAATTCGGTTTTAGGAAAGGTTATTCCACTGAAGCTCAACTTGTAGGATTCCAGCAAGATATAGCAGATATCTTGGATTCTGGAGGTCAAATGGACTGTATCGCGATTGACCTGTCTAAAGCATTTGATAGGGTGGATCATGGGAGACTACTGGCAAAAATGAGTGCAATTGGACTAGACAAAAGAGTGACTGAATGGGTCGCTATATTTCTAGAAAATAGATTTCAGAGAATTAGGATAGGTGAAGCTTTATCTGACCCTGTAATAATTAAGAGGGGAATTCCTCAGGGCAGTATTATCGGACCTTTATGTTTTCTTATATATATAAATGATATGAGTAAAGGAGTGGAATCGGAGGTAAGGCTTTTTGCGGATGATGTTATTCTCTATAGAGTGATAAATATGTCACAAGATTGTGAGCAACTGCAGCGTGACCTCGAAAATGTTGTGAGATGGACAGCAGGCAATGGTATGATGATAAACGGGGTTAAAAGTCAGGTTGTGAGTTTCACAAATAGGAAAAGTCCTCTCAGTTTTAATTACTGCGTTGATGGGGTGAAAGTTCCTTTTGGGGATCATTGTAAGTATCTAGGTGTTAATATAAGGAAAGATCTTCATTGGGGTAATCACATAAATGGGATTGTAAATAAAGGGTACAGATCTCTGCACATGGTTATGAGGGCGTTTAGGGGTTGTAGTAAGGATGTAAAGGAGAGGGCATATAAGTCTCTGGTAAGACCTCAACTAGAGTATGGTTCCAGTGTATGGGACCCTCACCAGGATTACCTGATTCAAGAACTGGAAAAAATCCAAAGAAAAGCAGCTCGATTTGTTCTGTGTGATTTCCGACAAAAGAGTAGCGTTACAAAAATGTTGCAAAGTTTGGGTTGGGAAGAATTGAGAGAAAGAAGAAGAGCTGCTCGACTAAGTGGTATGTTCCGAGCTGTCAGCGGAGAGTTGGCGTGGAATGACATTAGTAGACGAATAAGTTTGAATGGCGTTTATAAAAGTAGGAAAGATCACAATATGAAGATAAAGTTGGAATTCAAGAGGACAAACTGGGGCAAATATTCATTTATAGGAAGGGGAGTTAGGGATTGGAATAACTTACCAAGGGAGACGTTCAATAAATTTCCAATTTCTTTGAAATCATTTAGGAAAAGGCTAGGAAAGCAACAGATAGGGAATCTGCCACCTGGGCGACTGCCCTAAATGCAGATCAGTATTGATTGATTGATTGATTGATTAACAATCAGGTAATGCGAAACCCACCCTTGCATGTATTGCGATAATATTAAAAGAGTCAACATACATTTATTCTACACCAAACATTCACTGCATATTGTTATAGCATGAGATTGTTGCAGGATTTACAGTGGTACTTGCTTTTCCTATCCTTACGGGCATAGCACATCGTTCATGTCAGGGGTAGGTGGCTTTTCCAGTGTCATGTCGGACAACTTTACTGCTGTCTTTCGTAACTCAGTGTGGTTACGCATGTTTAGGGTTCTTCTTTCCAAGCAGGAATTTAATTGAAAAAGGCAAATTCTTTAGATCTTTCCTTCGAGGTACATCGTTCCGATTGTAAGCAATGTTAAACGTATTTCCTAGAGTATAAATGATTCTTCTATTTAATGATTTTATCCTTACCTAAGAAGAATTGATCTGTTGATTGAGGAGTAGATGATGAATCATCGTCTTCAACTTCATTGGCGACATACTCATGTTCGATGTCACTAAAAATCTCACTTTGAACACACGAATCTTCATCTCCACTATCTTCAATATCAGTGATGTCCACTTTTTGATCAATCATTCTTCTAATAATTTCATTTTGAACTTAGTAACTCACTGTCATTTTGGTATATGTATTAATACATAACGCTGATATTAAAATATTTTAACAAATTCTATAAACTACCGGAACCACAGATAGTATAAAAAGTATCAAATGTACCAGAAAGTCTCAAAAAATTTAAGAATTTCAAATCGCACAACACTGAAAACAGTGATGCCAACATAAATAAAAGGAACAAAATTATTCCCTTCGGTCTCTGAGGCTAAACCTTCCCAATGAATGGTTACCATGTTAGTATCTAAAATGGGCCTACAGTAGTTTCGTAAGAGGTATCTAACTTAGTGAAAGCAGCCTTGAACTGTGTCATCACGGATCTGAATTCAGGATTGTCGAGCAGATTCCCCATCAGTTGTTTACGTGGCATGTTTTCAATGAACTTGGAAATTTGTCGAACATTCCTTTGGCGAATTATTCTAATCCCGAATTCCTTCCCCTATAAATGAATATTTGGCCCAATTTGTCCTTTTGAATTCGAATTCTAGCATCGGATCATGATCTTTACTATCTTTACAAACGCCACTCAAGCATATTCGACTAATTATGTCATCGCAAGTAATGAACTTCATAACTGAGATGAAGTTCTCAAAGAATTTAATTGTATAAAGTCCACCTGTTCGATACACACTTGTCATTTGATAAATGGTCTGTATAAAAAGCTACATAGGGCATGTTTAGACCTAGGCTAGATGTCATCATCAGCTAAAAGAACATGAAGAAAGGAGATATACAAAAAACAGTGATACATTAAAACTTGAGATAAAATACAATCAACAAATGCAATGGAAATCTATGTTTAAGATGTACTGTGCCCGTTTACGCCGAGACTAGCTACACGAGAAACACAAGACACCCTCAGCGGTGCTCAGTAAGGGATTTGACATGTTCTAAAATGGTGTGGATCATAGGAAATGGGGAGATATCGGCAAATAATGACTACTCGAATACAAACCAATGGTAGATGATTTATTACAAAAATTATGTCATCCTGAGAACAATGATTATGAAATATGATCACTAAATTTTAAATTTTACGTTCAATCTTGATGGACATATAGAAATAAAACAAATGGGATAGTACACGTTAATAAAATCCTAGTAATTTTGACAATTTTTACATTAAACATCAATTTCGAATTTTTTGACTGTTAATTTTATTTAGTTAAGAGAATGAGCCTCGTGGGCATATCAAATAATGCCGGTAAAGTCTGGTACAAGATTTCAAAACGTTTGAGTTACGTGACTTGGTCAGAAAAGAAAATACAAAATTTTAAATTTAAGTTTCACTTAATGATGCCTGGTTCTATGTCCACCAAAATTAACTCTACATTGAAATTGTTTTCTGTTCAGCGTTCAGCGCGGCAAAATAAGAAAGTAAAATTAAAATAAATCTTTAACCATGTGCAATGACATTAACAAAACGCCGAAACTTAGGACAACGATGGTGACCCACACATCAATATATTACAATGAAAATAAAAATCACTCAACCTGTGGAAATAAAAATGCAAGTAATACTATAAATCTCGCGTTGCCATCATCTACCAAGGGAAGAAATGCAATCAACTACCGCTAGAAAAACACTATCTTACAAATATACAGCACGTGTTCACACGTGTTTCATCCAATGATGAAATAATCCCATAAATGATTACCTGAAAAACAACAGTAATTGATCCGGCTGAAATAGTCTGGGTGATAGTGAATGATGATTGTCACTACATACATCGAACGCGAGTCGTTACGGAATCTATCGAACATTGAGGAATTGATCATTATCATACAGCTACGCTTTGATATAATTGTGGTGATGATCATCAAGTGTGACAAAATGTTTTAATAACCTCGTACCCTCAATCTTATTTCATAAGTAGACATGTGGTTTACCTCGTAGTTCAATAATACTTTGTGGAGAGAATATCTTCTATATTTTCCCTCATGGAAAACATCCAGTCGCAGATTTGTCAAATGACTACAAATTATCCCTAAATATCCATTTATCATTATACACAACATCACATAAAATACTATATATGTGCGTAGGATCATAATGACGCGAGGATTCGTCCCAAAATAGCACATATAAATATCATAATCATATACAACATCTCTCCAAATAGCACAGTGTGAGAGGAAAATATCACAGTACAATTCGCAACATCCGTCCAAAGATAGAACGGGTAAAATCACATAAATGACTTGAACCACACAAAAGTGTAATCATCAAGAATGTCCTCCCTTAAAACATAGAAATCGGTTTCAAGAACATTTGTCCGTATCACTACCGTAGCATTAGCACGTCAGATCAGCTTAACCCCTTATGAAAATGTACCAAACACTTTTGGAAAAATATGGGAGAAATAAACTCCGAAGAATAAAAATATTTACACGTACACATTGCTCAATATCGTAGCAATCGAATTGAAGAGTAATATTTACTAAAGGTTGGCCGATGGCTGATATTTAAATCGGATACTCGTCCGATGACATAACATATTCAAACCCACACAATCGACGATCTGGACATTCAGTCATCACGCACATCACAATCGTAAAGTTGAAGAAAAGTACAGACTCAACGTCGTGTAACGAAAGAAAATGGCACGGTAAAGTTGCTTAACTCTAACCAAACTACTGTTCAACAAATAATCCCTTCAAGAAGAAAGTTAACTACGTATTACAGCTACATAGAACAGATAATACGCATTGAAATGAATTGTCGACTTAACATTGACGTCTTGATAACCCTGGTTTCCTGGCATTAGGACGCTGTCCGCATCGGTCCTCCTCAACTCGTACCTTCAACATTATCACGGAATAATACGTACTTTATTCATGAACATTATTGACGTCTGCTATGTGAATCGAGATGGTCTTTGATACGATTGAGAAAAAAGACTGCTCACCTCGTGGCTGTCCAGGCCTACCCGGCCTTCCTCTCCACGTACTGAGTGATGGCAGGTCAGCTGAATCCAACAGCATGTGAGCAAATGAACTAGCGGGTAGCAATTGAGAGAGTCGTTCGCTGTGTGCACGAAATATATTCCTAGCTCTGTCCTACAGCGTAACTCATGTCCCAATGTTGTAAATAACATGGCACACGGGTTCTTATTAATTAATTAATTAATTAATTCCATAATTGATTTTTATTTGTAAATATCACTATTTTGTATTTTATGCTATTAAATCTGTAACACACACGCGCTGAAGAATGTTTGTTATGGCGCCGAATCTGAAGATTTGATATTGCGAGTAGTTGTAAATGTAATGTTTCTTGTGGGGAGAGTCCAGCAGTATTAATAAATTTATCTGTCTCTTCTCGTGGTGACAACGTTGGTCTACACCCCCCAACAGGTTATATAAAAAGAAAAAATTACCCTTTGATTTCACAGTCGAAACTCGGCGTGGAACACGTGGCGTGTAGTCCCGTCACATAAAATTCGCTACCAATCCCAATAGACGTGAATGTCACAGTACATATTGTACCGGGTGGTACACCTCTACGCCGCACGTTTGAATCTTGCGCCAATTAGAACTCCTCTACTGGAGAAACACTGAACTTCAAACTGGACCAACTTAAATTTTTCCTCTGGAGATGTCACTGTGTGAACGTCGACTAATTTTTGTTTACTATTTATCAAAAAGACTGGACATTCTCTCATAGATGTCTCTACTAAAAAACTATGATCATGCACCCTGGTGCGAAGTGAAGGAACTTTATTTGAAGAAATTTTGTACTCATAAGTTTTTGACCTTACTAAATTTCGTTCTTTCATTTGTGGGTTGGCAATATTAGTCTTTCCTTCCGCCAGTTTTGAACTTAGCCAATCCAGAATTTTTGTAATTAATTCTTGACCAATCGTGTCTTTCTTCTTCGATTTTAATGTGTAACTGTAAGCTGCCCAAAAAACGCCTGTGGGTGTGTCTTAATTATTCATGAAAGGTCTCGAACCTTCCCCGAGGGTATAAAAACTGCTGATTTTCCTGTCTCTCGGCCACGTCATCAACATCTGACTTAGTGTATGGACGTGCAGCAGGAGGCGGGAAGCGCTTCTTCTATCTGGCAGCAGTTCTTCAGTAAGGTAATGGCCGATTAACATCTTTATTTCTTGCTAGCTCAGCAGTTTAACCCGCGGGAAAGGTCAGATACTTTTACAATGTAAGCTACCTTTCTACAAATGTAAACTTGTGCCGGCTTATGTAAAAACCGCATATACCTGTAACTGTAAATCGGGGATAGAGAGTGCTTTACCCTCTCGAGCTCCCCTTCATTTTGACTTGAGGTGACTACGTTTTGGTAACTGATTTTCTAGTCTTCCTTAATGAGTTAAATTTATTCATTATACGAGTCATCTCCATATTTGGGGAATAGCCCCTGTTTCAGCAGCCTAGTGCCTCTTAGGTTTTAAGAAGTTTCATGTAGGAGTGCGAATTCACGCCTCCATTCAGTTTTGCATTTTGGGCCATTTACTTAACCTATTCCTTTTCTACTAAGGCCCAGCAGGTTGGGTACGAGATACCTCCGTTTCATTTTGTGTAAGCTGTGCCTTGATGGCAATTTAGTGTAAAGCCTGGTATTGCCTTTAATAGGCTTGGAAAACTGAGAGCGGGTCAGCTCTTTTAATTATTGGATATGTGCCTCTAGGAGGCTTGACATTGCTAGGTGGGAGCAAGTGCTCCAGGTTATAAGGGGATTTCTGCCCTTTGGTAAATATGTATTTGTGAGCTGAGAGCTCAGAAATTGTAAAACTTGGGGCTTGAAGCCCATATTGTTAAATTGTCTCTAAATTTTGGATTTTCTTGTTTTGGTTCAAGCCTTGTCATTTTACCTAACGCTTCATTGTTATAAAATTTGCTAAAGTTGAAGAAAAAAAAAAGGAAATATAACCTTCAGTTTAAGTTTTAATTTTTTTCTTTTCTTGGCATTTGTAGTTAGACCCATTCACGCCTGCACCTTCTTTCACCTCTGCTGTTCCATAGATACCTCGGAACACATCTTCAATCTTAAAATACAATCAACAAATTCAATGAAAACCTGTGTTTAAAATGTACATAGCTTCAAACATGGACGAATTTAGTTGCAAGTGTGGGTCCATCCGCATGTAATACAACTGTTAACTGGCTGGAGGAAATCTTAAAAATTGTTGTTTTGCTTGTCATGCTTCTGGAAACGGAGTGAAGTTTTGAAAAATCCGTTACATTTCTTCACGGAGAGTACAAGTGTAGCCAGGAATTTCCTCTTTTCCCCATCCCTGTGCTTGCATAGATCAGGTGTGGCGTATTTGTCAATGTGGGGTGCTAATAAATATTATGTTCATAAAAATGGCTAAAAGGACGAAAATCTTGGCATGGATAATGATAGGATGGTCGACCCACAACATCAAAGATCGTCAAACGGTAATCATTAGGACACCATAAAGCTAGAAGCAAGCAAATGTTATTTCACTGGTGGTGACTTGTCGGACCACGGAAAGGCATGCGCTTGATGCCTCGTTGGGTCAAACCTAGTATATCAGACTTATTATTCATCAATCAGCAGAGCCAGTGGACGCCACGGCGGGCTAACCGAGAGGGCTGTCCGTGGTAAGTACAATGTTAAAAAAAAAAAAAAAAAAAAAAGAAGGAAAAGGTAAAGAGTGAGAGAGAACGTACACCGAACCAAATGTAAGGAAAGTGAATTGATTTAAAACAAATTGTATTTAAACTTCAAATGACTAGAATAGGCAGTGTATAACAAACAAAGAATGAGAATTACAAACATTTAGCAAGGGCTCAGCCCGTTTGACAACCAAAATACAATCAATATGAATAATAATTAAGAATTCTTGGGAATAACGATTATGATTTTCAAGAAAAGCCCAAGACCAGAGTTTGACAGAAAAAAAAACCCCAGAATTAGCACCTATTTAAATTTACTACTACCTTTTTTTAAATAAAACACATTGGTTAAGAATTAAAGGGGGGGTACATTAGTATATCTGAAAATAATGATTTAAGGCCACCCTTACAATCTTCATTTGAAACACAAAAGAGGGCAAGAGAATTAAAGCACGTCGGGAGGCAAAATTTTTACCATTCAATACCGGAAAAGAAAAAAGGGAAAGAAAAAGAAAACTGAGTGAGAAGGGAAGAAAAGAGGAAAAGGAGGGGGGGGGATCCTTCCAGGCTGCTTAAACGCTATCACATTGGCAATGTAAGCGACCACTCGGGCCTGTAGAAAAAGTCCAGGATGTGGCAACACTTCTATCACTTGTTCAAGCACAGTTTCTTTTGGTGTATGAGATAGATAAAGGTATCAGTCTGAAGGACTCAGTTAGAATGGAGACCATGAAGCCACCGAATAATTTAATATTCAAAGTTCAAATCTTGATATAAACCACGAAAGATATAAAAAGTTGTAACATTTTGCTCACCCAGTCTGTTGATAAACAATGCAGCTATTCACAAATTAAAAGTAGGTAAAACGTCGCAACGGGCCAGCCGCTAGCGAACAGTTCCGCTCTCTCCACTCGTGTTGTTTTCCAACTCAATGTCTGACCGGGGAAACTAAGGAATAGCTTGCTTATATGCGTGGTGAAGAGATTCGAGAAGTTACTCGATGAAAAATACGTTGGTGTGACGTCACAACGAGGGAGCAGCAACAGTGCCGGAGAACAGGCCAGTCAGTGAACAGCTGGGCGACATTCGGTGTTCGGCTGTTGTGCGGTGCACACGTCTTGCTCCGGTCACTGGTGCAGCGGCCTTTTCCTGTCCGTAGATAAGTAGAGTTTTTTATGTTTGTGTTCATATTTTAGTCCTTTTTTTGTGTTTGTTCTGGGGCTAGTGTAGGGTAATTCTTTTTGGGCTATTATGTCTGTAGATAGTGGCGGCGGCCCTTTAGACCGGCCTCCTGATATTGGTACAGGTGCCGTGCGTAAGGATTTACCCATGGACGTTAGTAATACTGCTACCCAACGTGACAGTTCTCAAGATACAATACGTGATTCGGACCAGCGTCCGCAAGTTCCTGTAGCTACCTATTCTACCACTCATCTTGGCCCTTACATAGTATTTGTTGAATCGATTGACTCTACAAATAAAATAGGACATATTCACCCTATGGCTCTGGGACGGATTTTCTACGAGAGGCACATTAGTGACGTCAAGGCCATCCATAGGAAGGGAAGAAATAGAATTCAAGTTACTTTCATGTCTAGTAAGGCTGCAAACGCCTTTCTCTCTCATCCCATTCTTACGGAAAAGAAATTGACAGCTTTTATTCCGTCTTCGAATATTCAGCGAGTAGGGGTCATACGGGGAGTAGACACTACTCTTTCCGAATCCGACATTCTCACCTATTTAGACTCGCCATATCCAGTGGTGAAGGTACAACGTCTAAATAGACGTTCATCTAAAGACGGAAAAACTGAATATATCCCTACAGGTACTGTGAAGGTTGTATTCGAGAGTCAACAACTTCCGAAAAGTGTGTCCATTTTTAAAGTTATGTTAGAGGTTCAGGCCTTTATCTTCTCTCCTTTATTATGTAAACGATGTCAGCGGTATGGACACACCGCTACTAATTGTCGTTCCAGGGAACCGAGATGTGGAAAGTGTTCCCTTACTCATTCTACTGAAGTCTGCACTCACCCAGTCGTTAAATGTGCTAACTGTGGCGGAAATCATCTTGCGGGAGCAGAACATTGTGAAATCCACAAACAACAAAAAGAAATTAAACGCATTATGAGTGTCGAAAACAAATCATATTTCGAAGTGAAAAACTATTTTGCCCCATTACAGTCCTTATCTAACCCCCTTCTGATGCCCCAACATTTTCCTCCTTTACCCAATAGATCATCTCAATCGGATGAAACTTTCCCTCGAAAGCGTAAATTTACTATGGTGGTTAGTAACCCTTCCCGCCCACCCGCTAAACCAGGTTATGACAAGGCATCTTATCTTAATTTGCTCAGTAATCCGAAGACGGTTCCAGAACATTCTGGCACTCCAGTCGTACGTTTGATACCTGCTACTTCTAACGAGCCTGCATCTACATCCCGGAAGCCGAGTCCTCAAGGGCAACCTTCGGCGCCTCCTGCGCCAATATCGGTCTCTCCCTCTGTCATGGCTTTACATGGTAAATCAAATGATCACTCTGATGTACGGCTTCCAAAACTCTTTAACGATTTTGCAGCTTTAATCGCAGTAATGGACCCAAAAGACCCATGGAAACCACAGCTACAAGAAGTATATGATGACCTTTTTCTATCACTTGGACTTTCCCCTACTGCTAAGTAACACATGCGGATCCTGCAATGGCATTATCGGAACATATTACATATGCAACATCATACAATATTTTGGAATATTCACAGCTTTCATTTGTACTAACTACTAAAGCACCTTGATGGCTTTAGACAATCCCGAACATTCAATTATTTGGTACATTCAACATTTCCGTAAATTACGTTCAGACTTGTCCCTCCGTCATGTTCAAGTATTATTCACATGGCTTCTGGGCCATTCTGGAAAACACGGCAACGTCATAGCGGATATCCTATCTATCGAGGCCGCCCAGGGTACTGGATTGGTCTACTATAACGCAGTTTCACACACTGACTTATGGGAACACTGTCATCACGCCATCCACGATCAGTGGTGTGCAATGGCGACGAACTTCCCCGTTGAAAGGTAAGCACTTATTCACGATACTGTCTGATATTCTTACTAAACCGTGGTTCGCCGTTGGTTACTACACTCGGCGTCATATTCTTCAAATCATACGTTTCTGCTTAAATCATGTGTGTACGCCTGCTCATCTCTATCGCCTTAATCTTATCGAAAGTAACTTATGTCCATGTGTTTGGGCAGTAGGTCCTGTCAATCATATCATTTTTCAGTGTCAGACATATGAACATCACCGTCACGCCTTCTTAGCTAAGCTTCTTCATGCGAGTTGCCAACTGCCGTTAAATGTTTCGTGTTTAGTGTTTCAACCGCTTTTTCGCGTTGTAGACTTAATATATATATATTTTTTTTAGTTACCTGTAACATTCAATTCTAACCTTTTCCTTCCCTATAGGCACGAACTTTCGCATCCCAACCCTTATTTGTGGTCCGGTCGAGTTTGTTTGTAGTAAGACGTCGTAGCAGATCACACAGACGTGAAGCATTAGAACCCTGTATCCCAGTGTTTTTGGGTTATCCTCATTATTTTAGCCTCTATATTATTGGTTTTTTCCTCAGTTTCATTATTACCGGTTGTCATTCACTTCATTACATAGCTAACCCTTCTATCTTGTAGTGTACTACTTTCTTCTCATGTTGGTACCTCTCCCAGACATTAATTATCCCGCAAACCAGTGACTAGACGTAGCGTCTTACGACGATGTCCAAAAACTAACCAAGAAGAAGAAGAAGAACAGCTGGGCGAGCAAGCAGATGGACGGTAGAATGCGACAGAAGGCAGAAGGTAAGATGTAGTAGAGCGGTCGTAACACAGGTTGGGTCGGTGTTAGAGGCTATACTTGTATTCTCCATAATAATAATTTCGTGTGGCTATTTCTATCCGAGTGCAGCTCTTGTAAGGCGGACCCTTCGATGAGGGTGGGTGGCATCTGCCATGTGTACAGTAGGTAGCTGCGTGTTATTGTGGTGGAGGATAGTGTATTGTGTAGTATGTGAGTTGCAGAGATGTTGGGGACAGCACAAACACCCAGCCCCGAGCCATTGGAATTAACCAATGAAGGTTGAAATCCCCGGCCCGGCCGGGAATCGAACCCGGGACCCTCTGAACCGAAGGCCAGTACGCTGACCATTCAGCCAACGAGTCCGACTGTACTCGCCATGAAAATATGTAACTTATTTTTCAAAACTTCACTCCGTTTCCAGAAGCATGACAAACAGAACAACAATTTTTAATATAATCATTTAGACTTTTGCGCCCCATGTAACTATTCATCATGTATATTTAGGGTTTATTCCGTGTAATGAACTATATAAACACTTTCAACGCGTTTCAAAAGGAATCTTACCTTTCTTCATCGGGAGACAACAGAGAAATGAAACATGACGCATCAAACGTTGCTAGGAGAAAGCAACAAGGAACTTAAAATGGTTCCCTAAGATGTAAAAGGGACGCAATATTAGTCCCATGCTAGAGACAACAAATGGCAACAGTAAAGCTTCATTCTCTAACATTTCTGATACTAGGTAGCCATGATTCACTGAGATTGTAGCGATCGTCGTTGAAATTATACGAGAATTTACATATTTCAACCGCCTCTCTGATGATTCTTGGGCGATGTTATTTTATACGCGCAAGAACATCCACTTCTTGGAACATTACATCATGACCAGGTGTTAAGGCATGATCAGCAACAGGTTGGTTGAGTCTGATACACGTGGTTTGTTCTTAAAGCTATGTACATTTTAAACACACATTTATATTGCACTTGTTGATTGTATTTTATCTCAAGTTTTTTATGTATCACTGTTTTTGTATGTATATATATTTATTGACTGTAGCATGTCTTTCTTCTTTATGTAATTATTTTTTTTTGCTAGGGGCTTTACGTCGTACCGACACAGATAGGTCTTATGGCGACGATGGGATAGGAAAGGCCTAGGAGTTGGAAGGAAGCGGCCATGGCCTTAATTAAGGTACAGCCCCAGCATTTGCCTGGTGTGAAAATGGGAAACCACGGAAAACCATTTTCAGGGCTGCCGATAGTGGGATTCGAACCTACTATCTCCCGGATGCAAGCTCACAGCCGCGCGCCTCTACACGCACGGCCAACTCGCCCGGTTTATGTAATTTTAGCTGATGATGACCTCTAGGCAAGGTCGAAACATGTCCTATGTAGCTTTATAGACAGAGCATTTATCAAAAGGCAAACGAGTATTGAACAGGTGGACTTTATATAATTAAATTCTTTTAGAACTTTATCTTAGATAATAATGCCATTTCAGGCCATTCCTCCACTGAAAGATCGGAACATTACTGCTAAAATTACAGGAAAGGCGAGATCGTGAGTGGGCGCCGTGAATCGCACACGGGTGTGTGTAGCACTTCTCCAAAACTGGTGCAATTTCTGTCATGTTGTGGCTTATTCTATTTGTTCAAAGGACATCACACTCCAACTCGAAAAAGTATATTCCAAAAAACAGAAAATCATTCTTATCTCGGAAATTATTACAGTTACGAGGAAAATTCATACAAACGTTTTCTGGTAGGCTAAATCGAATTTGAAGTACAGCTGCTCCGCTCCAGTGTTTAATAAGACTAACCGTTCAGGCAGCTTATTTACTTTTAAGGGTCATAGGCATACGTTTTTCTTCGATTTGTTTGACAATTTCTTTCCCTATATTGCCCGCGTGAGAGATAGTGTAATAATAAAACACAGAAGACCATCTTCTTCTGGAATACTGTTAGAATTACGAAGAAATTCCTCTTTTTTCTAGGCAATCGAACTTGCAAGCGTTCCAGGAGTACATTTCCCAGTGACATGCTTCACATTTTCTTTCCATGCATGGGCCCCTCAAGATACACCATAATAGTAAATAGACTATATGTTAACCAAACGTTTCCGTTGTATGCCTGCCAAATTTCAGCACGGTCCGTCGAGTAGCCTTTACGTGAAGACAAAGAGTCGAAAGAAAAAAGATGCGCCAAAACACAGTGACACCTTTTCTCGAAATTCCAGATTGGTGATACAAAGCAGGAACAGGTAGATAATTTCAGGTATTTAGATTGTGTGTTCTCCCAGGATGGTAATATAGTAAGTGAGATTGAATCACGGTGCGACAAAACTAATGCAGTGAGCTCAAATTTGCGATCAACAGTATTCTGTAAGAAGGAAGTCAGCTCCCGGACGAAACTGTTTTTACATCGGTCTGTTTTCAGACTAAATTTGCTTTCACTACTCAGCCCGTGGTAAGTAGCCAATGTGTTAACTGAAGGTACCAAATTTGAACTCCATCAGTCAAGTAGTTTTTACATGAGAAAGCACAGACTGGCAAACATTCAAACTTTGAGATTTATTACTGCTGCAGTATTTTCCTTCATTCGTGGCTATCGTGGTAACCGTTCGATGTTCCTATGTTACCCGAAATTTTATTTCAAATGGTGAAATACATTTTAAAATACGTCCAGTAGTTTCTGAGATTGTACGTTACATACAAACAAACTCATAGTCTTTCTTTATAAGTAAGATTGAAAATGAACAGCCTCTTTTAGTGTGTGAGGAGAAAAAGGCCATAAATGAACCATGCCTTGAGGATCTCAGAAAGAAATACAAAATGGGAAGTTATTGGCCTTATGATTGGCGCTAGAGGGAGAATTCCTAACGAGACACAGAATTTCTTAAGAAGAAATAAAATCCCGAAGACTATTATCCAGACCTTAGCACACTCAGGGTTACAAAAATCATTGGCGATTTAAGACCCCACTTTTACTTCCTAACCTGAAGAAGAATGTATTGGATTTTCTTTCTCAAATAAAGTCTGAAGGAGACAATCTGCCGGATGGTGGCAATAGTAATCTTGAGTTATGACTCAAGTCCTGCTTAATTCAAATACTATATAAAATAAATATTACTCATATAAACTGATTAGGAGGCCGATGTTTTGATTCCGTGATTGGGGCGGCAGTGAAGTGTATTATCTCTCTAGTATAAATAGCGAAACATGTTGGATACATTTGCAAGTTCTTTGACATTATTTAAGGAAAGACCAGGCAAGGAGATGATAGGGAATCTTCCACATGCGTGGCAGTCCTTAAATGGACGTTAATGATGATTACTTGCCAGTAGTTGTTTAGAAATCCAATTATACCGGTTTAACAAAAAAACTTTCATTACCGAAGCAGCTTCGGACTTTTCAAATTCCTTTAAACGGGGCTCTAGTGTAATAATAACTAAAAATCTATGTGTTAGTCACAATGTAATCTTCTATTATCAATAGGGGATAGTGGTAAGTCTATGTGAGTCAGGAAGTCCACAGCCGTGGCAAGGAGGAAATCTGAACCTTAAACAAAAATTCCTTGAATTCATATAGAGTGCTGTAGATGGTGTTTTAAGGGGAAGTACAACTGCGCAACCATCCTCCATTAGCACTAATCAGAAGGAAAACGGAGGGAAAATAAAATGAAGTGCAACGAAGGGGGTGAAATTGAAAGACACCCTGGACTTCTCAAATCTAATACCGTCGTATCGGAAAAGAACAAGAATTAACCAGTGGAGTCACATAAGGAAACGAAAGTGAGAAGCTGTGCTAGACTCAGCTAGGGAAACCTTGGTCGGCAAATTACGCTCCCGAGTGGAGAGCCCCTGAGACTCATACGACAGACAGAGGATACCGTTCCCACTCACACAGGCTAAGGTCACATGCCGCTGGTTGAATGTCCTATCCACTTTAATATCGATTTGCTGGTAGTCGAGAAACTGTTCCAAATGTCCGCACCAAAACAATGAGCACTACGCAAACTGTTGCAATTGCTAAAAGGAAGCTTATAAGCCAAGCTCTGCGCAAATATAAATCTATCACCAGCCTGTAACAGGATGGTTCTGTGGTTTGTATGAATTAACAGTCAACCATTAGTACGGGAAACTTAGTTCGTGGCTGTGGTTACTAAATGAGTAAAGACCGTGGAATGTAAAGAATCTCTCGTGAGGCAACTAGAGTATGGTTACAATATATGGGACCTTCACCAGGATTACTGGATTCGAAAACAGAAAAAGAACCAAAGAAAATCAGCTCGTTTTGTTCTCGGTGATTTCCGACATAAGAGTAGTTTTACAAAATTGTTGCAAAGTTTGGGTTGGGAAGACTTGGGAGTAAGGAGACTAGCTGCTCGATTATGTGGTATGCTCCCAGCTGCCAGTGGAGAGGTGGCATGGAATGACATTAGTAGACGAATAAATCTGAGTGCTTGGTTTAGAAGAAGGAACGATCACAATACGAAGATAAAGTTGGAATTCAAGAGAAAAACATTAGCGCAAATATTCCTTTATAGAAAGGGGTATTAGGGATTGGTATAATTTAGGAAGGCAGATGTTCAATAAATTTCCAAATTCTTTGCAATTATTTAAGGAAAACAGCAGATAGGGAACCTACCACCTGGGCGACTGCCCTAAATGCAGATCTGTGGTGATCGACCGATTGATTGATTGATTGATTGACTGATTGATTGATTGATTGATTGATTAATATGTAACTAGTGAAAGAGCATTGAACTCTTGAACTCATTAATTTTTACGAGGTAGTTTAATACACGTCACGTTCCAATTGTTTGATTTTTAAATCTTAATACTGGGATACTCAAAGTTAGGTGATGGTCCATGTTGTAGCCTTCGGTTCAGACGGCCAGAGTTCGACTGACGATCGGGCTGGGAATTTTCAAACAGGTCTGATGAATTGTTTAGGATCGAAGACTGAGTGTTTTGGAAGGCAGCCTGAAGATAACATGATGGCAAGCATAATTGGCAGTCATGATCTCTTAAAGCAAGTAGATGAATATTGTTACTTGGGTAGTGGAATAACAAACGATGAAGAAGTAAACAGTACATAAAATGCAGGCTAGCACAAGCAAGGACGTTTTCTTAAGAAGAGAAATTTGCCCACTTCTAACATTAATATAGGAACCAGAAAGAAGATTTTGAAGACTTTTGACTGGAGTGTGGCATTGTATTGAAGTGCAACATAGAATGGAAGCTTTTGAAATTTGGTGTTACAGAAGAATGCTGAAGGTGAGATGAGTAGATGTAATAACGAATGAAGAGATAGTGAATCGAAATGGTGAGAGGAGACTGAATTGGCGAAATTTAATTGGAAGGAGATAGACAATGATAGGGCACATCTTGAGACGCCCAGGTTTTGCTCAGTTAACTCTTGAGGAAAGTGTAGGCTTTAAAACGCTAAGGGATGGACCGAGGGATGAATATGACAAACGGATGTAGTAGTCACGTCGAAACGAAAAGGTTAGCGCGGGATAGGGTACAACAATAGCTCTCATAGTGGAGCTTAAGTGAAACTCAGCATTACTCACATTAGTGCTGGTAGTGGAGCCTAAGTGAAACTCAGCATTACTCACATTACTGCTGGTAGTGTAGCTTAAGTGAAACTCAGCATTGACTCACATTAGCGCTGGTAGTGGAGCTTAAGTGAAACTCAGCATTGACTCACATTAGCGCTCGTAGTGGAGCTTAAGTGAAACTCAGCATTGACTCACATTAGCGCTGGTAGTGGAGCTTAAGTGAAACTCAGCATTGACTTACATTAGCGCTGGTAGTGTAGCTTAAGTGAAACTCAGCATTGACTCACATTAGCGCTCGTAATGGAGCTTAAGTGAAACTCAGCATTGACTCACATTAATGCTGGTAGTGTAGCTTAAGTGAAACTCAGCATTGACTCACATTACCGCTGGTAGTGGAGCTTAAGTGAAACTCAGCATTGACTCACATTAGCGCCGGTAGTGGAGCTTAAGTGAAACTCAGCATTGACTCACATTAGCGCTGGTAGTGGAGCTTAAGTGAAACTCAGCATTGAATCACATTAGCGCTCGTAGTGGAGCTTAAGTGAAACTCAGCATTGACTCACATGAGCGCTGGTAGTGGAGCTTAAGTGAAACTCAGCATTGACTTACATTAGCGCTGGTAGTATAGCTTAAGAGAAACTCAGCATTGACTCACATTAGCGCTCGTAGTGGAGCTTAAGTGAAACTCAGCATTGACTCACATTAGTGCTGGTAGTGGAGCTTAAGTGAAACTCAGCATTGACTCACATTAGCGCTGGTAGTGAAGCTTACGTGAAACTCAGCATTGACTCACAATAGCGCCGTAGAGGAGCTTAAGTGAAACTCAGCATTGACTCACATTAGCGCTGGTAGTGGAGCTTAGGTGAAACTCAGCATTGACTCACATTAGCGCTGGTAGTGGAGCTTAAGTGAAACTCAGCATTGACTCACATTAGCGCTCTAAGTGGAGCTTAAGTGAAACTCAGCATTGACTCATATTAGCGCTGGAAGTGGAGCTTAAGTGAAACTCAGCATTGACTCACAATAGCGCCGTAGTGGAGCTTAAGTGAAACTCAGCATTGACTCACATTAGCGCTGGTAGTGGAGCTTAAGTGAAACTCAGCATTGACTCACATTAGCTCTCATAGTGGAGCTTAAGTGAAACTCAGCATTGACTCTCATTAGTGCTGGTAGTGGAGCTTAAGTGAAACTCAGCATTGACTCACATTAGCGCTGGTAGTGGAGCTTAAGTGAAACTCAGCATTGACTCACATTAGCGCTGGTAGTGGAGCTTAAGGGAAACTCAGCATTGACTCACATTAGCGCTCGTAGTGGAGCTTAAGTGAAACTCAGCATTGACTCACATTAGCGCTGGTAGTGGAGCTTAAGTGAAACTCAGGATTGACTCACAATAGCGCCATAGTGGAGCTTAAGTGAAACTCAGCATTGACTCACATTAGCGCTGGTAGTGGAGCTTAAGTGAAACTCAGCATTGACTCACATTAGCTCTCATAGTGGAGCTTAAGTGAAACTCAGCATTGACTCTCATTAGTGCTGGTAGTGGAGCTTAAGTGAAACTCAGCATTGACTCACATTAGTGCTGGTAGTGGAGCTTAAGTGAAACTCAGCATTGACTCACATTAGCGCTCGTAGTGGAGCTTAAGTGAAACTCAGCATTGACTCACATTAGCTCTCATAGTGGAGCTTAAGTGAAACTCAGCATTGACTCACATTAGCGTTCGTAGTGGAGCTTAAGTGAAACTCAGCATTGACTTACATTAGTGCTGGTAGTGGAGCTTAAGTGAAACTCAGCATTGACTCACATTAGCGCTCGTAGTGGAGCTTAAGTGAAACTTAGCATTGACTTACATTAGTGCTGGTAGTGGAGCTTAAGTGAAACTCAGCTTTGACTTACATTAGCGCTGGTAGTGTATCTTAAGTGAAACTCAGCATTGTCTCACATTAGCGCTGGTAGTGGAGCTTAAGTGAAACTCAGCATTGACTCACATTAGCGCTCGTAGTGGAGCTTAAGTGAAACTCAGCATTGACTCACAGTAGCGCTCGTAGTGGAGCTTAAGTGAAACTCAGCATTGACTCACATTAGCGCTCGTAGTGGAGCTTAAGAGAAACTCAGCATTGACTCACATTAGCGCTCGTAGTGGAGCTTAAGTGAAACTCAGCATTGACTCACATTAGCGCTCGTAGTGGAGCTTAAGTGAAACTCAGCATTGACTCACATTAGCGCTCGTAGTGAAGCTTAAGTGAAACTCAGCATTGACTCACATTAGCGCTCGTAGTGGAGCTTAAGTGAAACTCAGCATTGACTCACATTAGCGCTCGTAGTGGAGCTTAAGTGAAACTCAGCATTAACTCACATTAGTGCCGGTAGTGGAGCTTAAGTGAAACTCAGCATTGACTCACATTAGTGCTGGTAGTGGAGCTTAAGTGAAACTCAGCATTGACTCACATCAGCGCTGGTAGTGGAGCTTAAGTGAAACAATACAATGACTTACATTACCGCTGGTAGTGAAGCTTAAGTGAAACTCAGCATTGACTCACATTAGCGCTGGTAGTGGAGATTAAGTGAAACTCAGCATTGACTCTCATTAGTGCTGGTAGTGGAGCTTAAGTGAAGCAATACAATGACTTACATTACCGCTGGTAGTGAAGCTTAAGTGAAACTCAGCATTGACTCACATTAGCGCTGGTAGTGTAGCTTAAGTGAAACTCAGCATTGACTTGCATTAGCGCTGGTAGTGGAGCTTAAGTGAAACTCAGTATTGACTCACATTAGCGCTCGTAGTGGAGCTTAAGTGAAACTCAGCATTGACTCACATTAGTGCTGGTATTGGAGCTTAAGGTAAACTCAGCATTGACTCACAATAGCGCTGGAAGTGGAGCTTAAGTGAAACTCAGCATTGACTCACAATAGCGCCGGTAGTGTAGCTTAAGTGAAACTCAGCATTGACTCACAATAGCGCCGGTAGTGTAGCTTTAGTGAAACTCAGCATTGACTCACATTAGCGCTCGTGGTGAAGCTTAAGTGAAACTCAGCACTGACTCAAATTAGCGCTCGAAGTGGAGCTTAAGTGAAACTCAGCATTGACTCACATTAGCGCTCGTAGTGAAGCTTAAGTGAAACTCAGCATTGACTCACATGAGCGCTGGTAGTGGAGCTTAAGTGAAACTCGGCATTGACTCACAATAGCGCCGGTAGTGTAGCTTAAGTGAAACTCAGCATTGACTCACATTAGCGCTCGTAGTGGCGCTTAAGTGAAACCATACAATGACTCACATTAGCGCTCGTAGTGGAGCTTAAGTGAAACTCAGCATTGACTCACAATAGCGCCGGTAGTGGAGCTTAAGTGAAACTCGGCATCGACTCACAATAGCGCCGGTAGTGTAGCTTAAGTGAAGCAATACAATGACTCACATTAGCGCTCGTAGTGGAGCTTAAGTGAAACTCAGCATTGACTCACATTAGCGCTCGTAGTGGAGCTTAAGTGAAACTCAGCATTGACTCACATTAGTGCTGGTAGTGAAGCTTAAGTGAAACTCAGCATTGACTCACATGAGCGCTGGTAGTGAAGCTTAAGTGAAACTCAGCATTGACTCATATTAGTGCTGGTAGTGAAGCTTAAGTGAAACTCAGCATTGACTCACATTAGCGCTGGTAGTGAAGCTTAAGTGAAACTCAGCATTGACTCACATTAGCGCTGGTAGTGTAGCTTAAGTGAAACTCAGCATTGACTTACATTAGCGCTGGTAGTGGAGCTTAAGTGAAACTCAGTATTGACTCACATTAGCGCTCCTAGTGGAGCTTAAGTGAAACTCAGCATTGACTTACATTAGTGCTGGTAGTTGAGCTTAAGTGAAACTCAGCTTTGACTTACATTAGCGCTGGTAGTGGAGCTTAAGTGAAACTCAGCATTGACTCACATTAGCGCTGGTAGTGGAGCTTAAGTGAAACTCAGCATTGACTCCCATTAGCGCTCGTAGTGGAGCTTAAGTGAAACTCAGCATTGACTCACATTAGCGCTCGTAGTGGAGCTTAAGTGAAACTCAGCATTGACTCACATTAGCGCTCGTAGTGGAGCTTAAGTGAAACTCAGCATTGACTCACATTAGCGCTCGTAGTGGAGCTTAAGTGAAACTCAGCATTGACTCACATTAGCGCTCGTAGTGGAGCTTAAGTGAAACTCAGCATTGACTCACATTAGCGCTCGTAGTGGAGCTTAAGTGAAACTCAGCATTGACTCACATTAGCGCTCGTAGTGAAGCTTAAGTGAAACTCAGCATTGACTCACATTAGCGCTGGTAGTGGAGCTTAAGTGAAACAATACAGTGACTTACATTAACGCTGGTAGTGAAGCTTAAGTGAAACTCAGCATTGACTCACATTAGCGCTTGTAGTGGAGCTTAAGTGAAACTCAGCTTTGACTTACATTAGCGCTGGTAGTGGAGCTTAAGTGAAACTCAGCATTGACTCACATTAGCGCTGGTAGTGGAGCTTAAGTGAAACTCAGCATTGACTCACATTAGCGCTCGTAGTGGAGCTTAAGTGAAACTCAGCATTGACTCACATTAGCGCTCGTAGTGGAGCTTAAGTTAAACTCAGCATTAACTCACATTAGCGCTCGTAGTGGAGCTTAAGTGAAACTCAGCATTGACTCACATTAGCGCTCGTAGTGTAGCTTAAGTGAAACTCAGCATTGACTCACATTAGTGCTGGTAGTGGAGCTTAAGTGAAACTCAGCATTGACTCACATTAGCGCTGGTAGTGGAGCTTAAGTGAAACAATACAATGAATTACATTACCGCTGGTGGTGAAGCTTAAGTGAAACTCAGCATTGACTCACATTAGCGCTGGTAGTGTAGCTTAAGTGAAACTCAGCATTGACTTACATTAGCGCTGGTAGTGGAGCTTAAGTGAAACTCAGTATTGACTCACATTAGCGCTCGTAGTGGAGCTTAAGTGAAACTCAGCATTGACTCACATTAGTGCTGGTATTGGAGCTTAAGGGAAACTCAGCATTGACTCACAATAGCGCCGGTAGTGGAGCTTAAGTGAAACTCAGCATTGACTGGCAATAGCGCCGGTAGTGTAGCTTAAGTGAAACTCAGCATTGACTCACAATAGCGCCGGTAGTGTAGCTTAAGTGAAACTCAGCATTGACTCACATTAGCGCTCGTAGTGAAGCTTAAGCGAAACTCAGCATTGACTCACATTAGCGCTCGTAGTGGAGCTTAAGTGAAACTCAGCATTGACTCACATTAGCGCTCGTAGTGAAGCTTAAGCGAAACTCAGCATTGACTCACATTAGCGCTCGTAGTGGAGCTTAAGTGAAACTCAGCATTGACGCACAATAGCGCCGGTAATGTAGCTTAAGTGAAACTCAGCATTGACTCACATTAGCGCTCGTAGTGGAGCTTAAGTGAAACTCAGCATTGACTCACAATAGCGCCGGTAGTGTAGCTTAAGTGAAACTCAGCATTGACTCACATTAGCGCTCGTAGTGGCGCTTAAGTGAAACCATACAATGACTCACATTAGCGCTCGTAGTGGAGCTTAAGTGAAACTCAGCATTGACTCACAATAGCGCCGGTAGTGGAGCTTAAGTGAAACTCGGCATCGACTCACAATAGCGCCGGTAGTGTAGCTTAAGTGAAGCAATACAATGACTCACATTAGCGCTCGTAGTGGAGCTTAAGTGAAACTCAGCATTGACTCACAATAGCGCCGGTAGTGTAGCTTAAGTGAAACTGAGCATTGACTCACATTAGCGCTCGTAGTGGAGCTTAAGTGAAACCATTCAATGACTCACATTAGCGCTCGTAGTGGGGCTTAAGTGAAACTCAGCATTGACTCACATTAGCGCTCGTAGTGGAGCTTAAGTGGAACCATATAATGACTCACATTAGCGCTCGTAGTGGAGCTTAAGTCAAACTCAGCATTGACTAACATTAGCGCTGGTAGTGGAGCTTAAGTGAAACAATACAATGACTCACATTAGCGCTCGTAGTGGCGCTTAAGTGAAACCATACAATGACTCACATTAGCGCTCGTAGTGGAGCTTAAGTGAAACTCAGCATTGACTCACAATAGCGCCGGTAGTGGAGCTTAAGTGAAACTCGGCATCGACTGACAATAGCGCCGGTAGTGTAGCTTAAGTGAAGCAATACAATGACTCACATTAGCGCTCGTAGTGGAGCTTAAGTGAAACTCAGCATTGACTCACAATAGCGCTCGTAGTGGAGCTTAAGTGAAACTCAGCATTGACACACATTAGCGCTCGTAGTGGAGCTTAAGTGAAACTCAGCATTGACTCACATTAGCGCTCGTAGTGGAGCTTAAGTGAAACTCAGCATTGACTCACAATAGCGCCGGTAGTGTAGCTTAAGTGAAACTGAGCATTGACTCACATTAGCGCTCGTAGTGGAGCTTAAGTGAAACCATTCAATGACTCACATTAGCGCTCGTAGTGGGGCTTAAGTGAAACTCAGCATTGACTCACATTAGCGCTCGTAGTGGAGCTTAAGTGAAACCATACAATGACTCACATTAGCGCTCGTAGTGGAGCTTAAGTGAAACTCAGCATTGACTCACAATAGCGCCGGTAGTGGAGCTTAAGTGAAACTCGGCATCGACTGACAATAGCGCCGGTAGTGTAGGTTAGGTGAAGCAATACAATGACTCACATTAGCGCTCGTAGTGGAGCTTAAGTGAAACTCAGCATTGACTCACATTAGCGCTGGTAGTGGAGCTTAAGTGAAACAATACAATGACTCACATTAGCGCTCGTAGTGGCGCTTAAGTGAAACCATACAATGACTCACATTAGCGCTCGTAGTGGAGCTTAAGTGAAACTCAGCATTGACTCACAATAGCGCCGGTAGTGGAGCTTAAGTGAAACTCGGCATCGACTGACAATAGCGCCGGTAGTGTAGCTTAAGTGAAGCAATACAATGACTCACATTAGCGCTCGTAGTGGAGCTTAAGTGAAACTCAGCATTGACTCACAATAGCGCTCGTAGTGGAGGTTAAGTGAAACTCAGCATTGACACACATTAGCGCTCGTAGTGGAGCTTAAGTGAAACTTAGCATTGACTCACATTAGCGCTCGTAGTGGAGCTTAAGTGAAACTCAGCATTGACTCACATTAGCGCTCGTAGTGGAGCTTAAGTGAAACTCAGCATTGACTCACATTAGCGCTCGTAGTGAAGCTTAAGTGAAACTCAGCATTGACTCACATTAGCGCTGGTAGTGGAGCTTAAGTGAAACAATACAATGACTTACATTAACGCTGGTAGTGAAGCTTAAGTGAAACTCAGCATTGACTCACATTAGCGCTCGTAGTGGAGCTTAAGTGAAACTCAGCTTTGACCTACATTAGCGCTGGTAGTGGAGCTTAAGTGAAACTCAGCATTGACTCACATTAGCGCTGGTAGTGGAGCTTAAGTGAAACTCAGCATTGACTCACATTAGCGCTCGTAGTGGAGCTTAAGTGAAACTCAGCATTGACTCACATTAGCGCTCGTAGTGGAGCTTAAGTGAAACTCAGCATTGACTCACATTAGCGCTCGTAGTGGAGCTTAAGTGAAACTCAGCATTGACTCACATTAGCGCTCGTAGTGTAGCTTAAGTGAAACTCAGCATTGACTCACATTAGTGCTGGTAGTGGAGCTTAAGTGAAACTCAGCATTGACTCACATTAGCGCTGGTAGTGGAGCTTAAGTGAAACAATACAATGAATTACATTACCGCTGGTGGTGAAGCTTAAGTGAAACTCAGCATTGACTCACATTAGCGCTGGTAGTGTAGCTTAAGTGAAACTCAGCATTGACTTACATTAGCGCTGGTAGTGGAGCTTAAGAGAAACTCAGCATTGACTCACATAAGCGCTCGTAGTGGAGCTTAAGTGAAACCATTCAATGACTCACATTAGCGCTCGTAGTGGTGCTTAAGTGAAACTCAGCATTGACTCACATTAGCGCTCGTAGTGGAGCTTAAGTGAAACCATATAATGACTCACATTAGCGCTCGTAGTGGAGCTTAAGTGAAACTCAGCATTGACTCACATTAGCGCTCGTAGTGGAGCTTAAGTGAAACTCAGCATTAACTCACATTAGCGCTCGTAGTGGAGCTTAAGTGAAACTCAGCATTGACTCACATTAGCGCTCGTAGTGGAGCTTAAGTGAAACTCAGCATTAACTCACATTAGCGCTCGTAGTGGAGCTTAAGTGAAACTCAGCATTGACTCACATTAGCGCTCGTAGTGGAGCTTAAGTGAAACTCAGCATTGACTCACATTAGCGCTCGTAGTGGAGCTTAAGTGAAACTCAGCATTGACTCACATTAACGCTCGTAGTGGAGCTTAAGTGAAACTCAGCATTGACTCACATTAGCGCTCGTAGTGGAGCTTAAGTGAAACTCAGCATTGACTCACATTAGCGCTCGTAGTGAAGCTTAAGTGAAACTCAGCATTGACTCACATTAGCGCTCGTAGTGGAGCTTAAGTGAAACTCAGCATTGAGTCACATTAGCGCTCGTAGAGGAGCTTAGGTGAAACTCAGCATTGACTCACATTAGCGCTCGTAGTGAAGCTTAAGTGAAACTCAGCATTGACTCACATTAGCGCTCGTAGTGGAGCTTAAGTGAAACTCAGCATTGACTCACATTAGCGCTCGTAGTGGAGCTTAAGTGAAACTCAGCATTAACTCACATTAGTGCCGGCAGTGGAGCTTAAGTGAAACTCAGCATTGACTCACATTTGTGCTGGTAGTGGAGCTTAAGTGAAACTCAGCATTGACTCACATCAGCGCTGGTAGTGGAGCTTAAGTGAAACAATACAATGACTTACATTACCGCTGGTAGTGAAGCTTAAGTGAAACTCAGAATTGACTCACATTAGCGCTGGTAGTGTAGCTTAAGTGAAACTCAGCATTGACTTACATTAGCGCTGGTAGTGGAGCTTAAGTGAAACTCAGTATTGACTCACATTAGCGCTCGTAGTGGAGCTTAAGTGAAACTCAGCATTGACTCACATTAGTGCTGGTAGTGGAGCTTAAGTGAAACTCAGCATTGACTTGCATTAGCGCTGGTAGTGGAGCTTAAGTGAAACTCAGCATTGACTTACATTACCGCTGGTAGTGGAGCTTAAGTGAAACTCAGTATTGACTCACATTAGCGCTCGTAGTGGAGCTTAAGTGAAACTCAGCATTGACTCACATTAGTGCTGGTATTGGAGCTTAAGATAAACTCAGCATTGACTCACATGAGCGCTCGTAGTGAAGCTTAAGTGAAACTCAGCATTGACTCACATGAGCGCTGGTAGTGGAGCTTAAGTGAAACTCGGCATTGACTCACAATAGCGCCGGTAGTGTAGATTAAGTGAAACTCAGCATTGACTCACATTAGCGCTCGTAGTGGCGCTTAAGTGAAACCATACAATGACTCACATTAGCGCTCGTGGTGGAGCTTAAGTGAAACTCAGCATTGACTCACTATAGCGCCGGTAGTGGAGCTTAAGTGAAACTCGGCATCGACTCACAATAGCGCCGGTAGTGTAGCTTAAGTGAAGCAATACAATGACTCACATTAGCGCTCGTAGTGGAGCTTAAGTGAAACTCAGCATTGACTCACATTAGCGCTCGTAGTGGAGCTTAAGTGAAACTCAGCATTGACTCACATTAGTGCTGGTAGTGAAGCTTAAGTGAAACTCAGCATTGACTCACATGAGCGCTGGTAGTGAAGCTTAAGTGAAACTCAGCATTGACTCATATTAGTGCTGGTAGTGAAGCTTAAGTGAAACTCAGCATTGACTCACATTAGCGCTGGTAGTGAAGCTTAAGTGAAACTCAGCATTGCCTCACATTAGCGCTGGTAGTGTAGCTTAAGTGAAACTCAGCATTTACTTACATTAGCGCTGGTAGTGGAGCTTAAGTGAAACTCATTATTGACTCACATTAGCGCTCCTAGTGGAGCTTAAGTGAAACTCAGCATTGACTTACATTAGTGCTGGTAGTTGAGCTTAAGTGAAACTCAGCTTTGACTTACATTAGCGCTGGTAGTGGAGCTTAAGTGAAACTCAGCATTGACTCACATTAGCGCTGGTAGTGGAGCTTAAGTGAAACTCAGCATTGACTCACATTAGCGCTGGTAGTGGAGCTTAAGTGAAACTCAGCATTGACTCACATTAGCGCTCGTAGTGGAGCTTAAGTGAAACTCAGCATTGACTCACATTAGCGCTCGTAGTGGAGCTTAAGTGAAACTCAGCATTGACTCACATTAGCGCTCGTGGTGAAGCTTAAGTGAAACTCAGCACTGACTCAAATTAGCGCTCGAAGTGGAGCTTAAGTGAAACTCAGCATTGACTCACATGAGCGCTCGTAGTGAAGCTTAAGTGAAACTCAGCATTGACTCACATGAGCGCTGGTAGTGGAGCTTAAGTGAAACTCGGCATTGACTCACAATAGCGCCGGTAGTGTAGCTTAAGTGAAACTCAGCATTGACTCACATTAGCGCTCGTAGTGGCGCTTAAGTGAAACCATACAATGACTCACATTAGCGCTCTTAGTGGAGCTTAAGTGAAACTCAGCATTGACTCACAATAGCGCCGGTAGTGGAGCTTAAGTGAAACTCGGCATCGACTCACAATAGCGCCGGTAGTGTAGCTTAAGTGAAGCAATACAATGACTCACATTAGCGCTGGTAGTGGAGCTTAAGTGAAACTCAGCATTGACTCACATTAGCGCTCGTAGTGGAGCTTAAGTGAAACTCAGCATTGACTCACATTAGCGCTCGTAGTGGAGCTTAAGTGAAACTCAGCATTGACTCACATTAGCGCTCGTAGTGGAGCTTAAGTGAAACTCAGCATTGACTCACATTAGCGCTCGTAGTGTAGCTTAAGTGAAACTCAGCATTGACTCACATTAGTGCTGGTAGTGGAGCTTAAGTGAAACTCAGCATTGACTCACATTAGCCCTGGTAGTGGAGCTTAAGTGAAACAATACAATGACTTACATTACCGCTGGTAGTGAAGCTTAAGTGAAACTCAGCATTGACTCACATTAGCGCTGGTAGTATAGCTTAAGTGAAACTCAGCATTGACTTACATTAGCGCTGGTAGTCGAGCTTAAGTGAAACTCAGTATTGACTCACATTAGCGCTCGTAGTGGAGCTTAAGTGAAACTCAGCATTGACTCACATTAGTGCTGGTATTGGAGCTTAAGGGAAACTCAGCATTGACTCACAATAGCGCCGGTAGTGGAGCTTAAGTGAAACTCAGCATTGACTCGCAATAGCGCCGGTAGTGTAGCTTAAGTGAAACTCAGCATTGACTCACAATAGCGCCGGTAGTGTAGCTTAAGTGAAACTCAGCATTGACTCACATTAGCGCTCGTTGTGAAGCTTAAGTGAAACTCAGCATTGACTCACATTAGCGCTCGTAGTGGAGCTTAAGTGAAACTCAGCATTGACTCACATGAGCGCTCG
The DNA here is from genome assembly GCF_040414725.1 of Anabrus simplex. Lineage (NCBI taxonomy): Eukaryota > Metazoa > Arthropoda > Insecta > Orthoptera > Tettigoniidae > Anabrus > Anabrus simplex. The sequence goes on from NC_090265.1 coordinate 886,212, forward strand.
TAGTGAAGCTTAAGTAAAACTCAGCATTGACTCACAATAGCGCCGGTAGTGTACCTTAAGTGAAACTCGGCATTGACTCACAATAGCGCCGGTAGTGGAGCTTAAGTGAAACTCGGCATTGACTCACAATAGCGCCGGTAGTGTAGCTTAAGTGAAACTCAGCATTGACTCACATTAGCGCTCGTAGTGGAGCTTAAGTGAAACTCAGCATTGACTCACATTAGCGCTCGTAGTGGAGCTTAAGTGAAACCATATAATGACTCACATTAGCGCTCGTAGTGGAGCTTAAGTGAAACTCAGCATTGACTCACATTAGCGCTCGTAGTGGAGCTTAAGTGAAACTCAGCATTGACTCACAATAGCGCCGGTAGTGTAGCTTAAGTGAAACTCAGCATTGACTCACATTAGCGCTCGTAGTGGAGCTTAAGTGAAACTCAGCATTGACTCACAATAGCGCTGGTAGTGTAGCTTAAGTGAAACTCAGCATTGAGTCACATTAGCACTCGTAGTGGAGCTTAAGTGAAACAATACAATGATTCACATTAGCGCCCGTAGTGGAGCTTAAGTGAAACTCAGCATTGACTCACATTAGCGCTCGTAGTGGAGCTTAAGTGAAACTCAGCATTGACTCACATTAGCGCTCGTAGTGGAGCTTAAGTGAAACCATATAATGACTCACATTAGCGCTCGTAGTGGAGCTTAAGTGAAACTCAGCATTGACTCACATTAGCGCTCGTAGTGGAGCTTAAGTGAAACTCAGCATTGACTCACAATAGCGCCGGTAGTGTAGCTTAAGTGAAACTCAGCATTGACTCACATTAGCGCTCGTAGTGGAGCTTAAGTGAAACTCAGCATTGACTCACATTAGCGCCGGTAGTGTAGCTTAAGTGAAACTCAGCATTCAATCGCATTACCGCTGGTAGTGGAGCTTAAGTGAAACTCAGCATTGACTCACATTAGCGCTCGTAGTGGAGCTTAAGTGAAACTCAGTATTGACTCACATTAGCGCTCGTAGTGGAGCTTAAGTGGAACAATACAATGACTCACATTAGCGCTCGTAGTGGAGCTTAAGTGAAACAATACAATGACTGACATTAGCGCTCGTAGTGAAGCTTAAGTGAAACTCAGCATTGACTCACATTAGCGCTGGTAGTGTAGCTTAAGTGAAACTCAGCTTTGACTCACATTAGCGCTTGTAGTGGTGCTTAAGTGAAATTTTGCATTGACTCACATTAGCGCTCGTAGTGGTGCTTAAGTGAAACTCAGCATTGACTCACATTAGCGCTTGTAGTGGAGCTTAAGAGGAACTCAGCATTGACTCACATTAGCGCTTGTAGTGGTGCTTAAGTGAAATTTTGCATTGACTCACATTAGCGCTTGTAGTGGTGCTTAAGTGAAACTCAGCATTCAATCGCATTACCGCTGGTAGTGGAGCTTAAGTGAAACTCAGCATTGACTCACATTAGCGCTCGTAGTGGAGGTTAAGTGAAACTCAGTATTGACTCACATTAGCGCTCGTAGTGGAGCTTAAGTGGAACAATACAATGACTCACATTAGCGCTCGTAGTGGAGCTTAAGTGAAACAATACAATGACTCACATTAGCGCTCGTAGTGAAGCTTAAGTGAAACAATACAATGATTCACATTAGCGCCCGTAGTGAAGCTTACGTGAAACTCAGCATTGACTCACATTAGCGCTTGTAGTGGTGCTTAAGTGAAATTTAGCAATGACTCACATTAGCGCTGGTAGTGGTGCTTATGTGAAACTCAGCATTCAATCGCATTACCGCTGGTAGTGGAGCTTAAGTGAAACTCAGCATTGACTCACATTAGCGCTCGTAGTGGAGCTTAAGTGAAACAATACAATGACTCACATTACCGCTCGTAGTCCGACTCGTTGGCTGAATGGTCAGCGTACTGGCCTTCGGTTCAGAGGGTCCCGGGTTCGTTTCCCGTCCGGATCGGGGATTTTGACCTTCATTGGTTAATTCCAATGGCCCGTGGCTGGGTGTTTGTGCTGTCCCCAACATCCCTGCAACTCACACACCACACATAACTCCGTCCTCCACCACAATAACACGCAGTTACCTACACATGGCAGATGCCGCCCACCCTCATCGAGGAGTCTGCCTTACAAGGGCTGCACTCGGCTAGAAATAGCCACACGAAATTATTATTGTTATTAGCACTCATAGTGATAGAAAACGGCAAAGTGCTAGTCTAATCGACCGGATAACTATCATTATGTAAGGATTGTAAATTTTCGGAATACATAATATATTGTCATAATTATGTTTTACTTACCTAAAATTTGTAGCTCGCCGTCGTGGCGTTGACCTCCTAAGCGCTCTTTCAGGCGCAGGAACAAGTGGTAGTCACTATGTCACGACTATACGGAGGATGATCCAATTGTCCCCAACCAAATGAAGGGATGAGATCTCGGCTTAGATTATTCGTGTGAGATCGCACACTGTTATGAAACAACAGAATCCCCCTTCAGAGCATGCTATGCGGTTTGTTTCGAATTGCGTGAGCACAACTTCCGACAATCCTGACACAATTTCATAAAGAACACTCCTTGAAATTTCAAGCAACTCATAACTTAATGACGAAATCGTTAAGTATGTGTTTTCTCGAATCTTTGCATCAACACTTTGCACCAACTCTTCAGTACTGACGGACTACGCTTCTTGTCGTGGACTTCTTTAAATGCTCTAACCCATTTTATTACCATTTCTTTGCTCATAATGTATTCTTCATACACTTCACTAACATGCCATCGAATTTTATCAGTTTCCACGGATTTTCCATAAAAAAATCTAATCACAGCGCGTACTTCACACTCGGCGTACCGTTCGAGGCATTTTCAATACGCACAAACAAACACAAATACGGTTGAGCCACGACAAAATGGGTAAACAGAATTTAATGAAAGTAGGTAAGTAGAGTCGAGGAATAAGACACTACAGTCTAAGATATAAACAATTTTATTCACCCGGGATGAAATGGTAGTTTAGGTGAAGTCGTCTAAAATATAATTTTTAAATATTGTACCTACGTTATTCGTCCTATCGAAACATACTACATAACATAATTTATAGAGAACAAAATTTCCAATCATTTATGTTTTATTCAGTTTTATCACACCGACTATGATAAGAGTGGTATTTCAGAATCGAAAAAAACTTAATGTGAAAGCTTACAGTAACGGAAGTTTATAAAATCGAACAGCAATAACATTATGTTCACCATTGTTGTTGTGATGTTCTTTCTCTCTAATGCTGCCACTGATCTCCGATAGATGGGATTGCTGATGCTTACCGGTGTAACAGCCTGCCTGAATATTGGCAGGAAATAGCTGGGGAGTTAGATAACTTTCTTCTCTAGCATGCGATTCCTCTGGTTGATAAGCATTTTGATACTGCTGGTACGTAACAAACTGGTTCATCATGGCATTTCAGCTATTCAATACCTACTCTGAGGCACTGATTGGAATGAGCAGTGTGCATATTTAACGGAATAATGGCAGGCGAGTGTTCACGGCTGTCTTCGGCCTGGTCGTTCCAGCACTGTAACTTTGGACTGTTAGATTGGCAGTGCACTACTGATCGTTAAAAGTGAGAAAATGTGTGATTTTTCACTTGATCGAGTATTTCATATGATGGCATAGCTTTTAATTGCGGCATTCCTACTGGCGTCATTGTAATGACCTATGTTGATTTCAGTTGGGAAACCACTAAGGCTGTCTTTTGAGGATGTTAAAAGGCAGGTGGAGAGTGAGAGTCTGCCATTATAATGAAAATTCCCCAACATAATTGCGACTGATTGTAGCCAAGAGGGCCTGCTCACAACACGTACACTACATAACCTAGAATTATGTATACAATGTAGAATTCCGTAGCGAAGCACGACTACATCAGCTAGTTACGTACATATAAATGTTAACATCCATAATTCTCAACGAGTTTCAATTTGTCATATTTTCGGTCCGCGTATAGACACAAAACACTTCCGCCCGCTTAGGTTAATAGCTTTTTGACTTGTGGCGCGCACGTTCTGCCGCTTTACCGACTATCAGCATCAGAAGTTAAACATAGGCAAGAAAACTAAAAGCAACAGCAAAAATAATTAAAATCAAACACTTACCCTTACTTTAGTTAAGACCAACAGTTACCCAGAGACCATGAACCAAATAACCCCTGGTATGGCAATAACTTGTTTTAACACTACCAAAGAAAACAAGAGATTCATTGAGAACAAGGTACATATTACTTTATTCAATAAATAAGGGTTAAAAGGGAGACTTAATTAGTATAAAGTATAAAAAAATAAACGTCCTCGAGATGAAAACATAACCTACTTAAAATCACAATAGTGACGTATAAATTTAAAATGTTCGGCCGAACGAAAAAAGAAAGAAGTAATAGAATTTCTATATTTTTAAAAACCTCCAAGAAATTGAGCACTCAGTAACCTGTTTTACAATCCACCAGAAACCATTTCTTTGCTTAAGTTATTCTCTTCTGTAGTTTCAAGCAATTTACTTTTCTTTCATTATTATCGTTACCGTGTTTTGGTGGATCAGCAGAGGTGAAAGAAGGTGCGGGCTGGGTCTAACTACAAGGCCGAAAGATGAATTAAAATTTCAATAAAGGTTATATTTTCGAAACTTAACAATTTTCACATAAATATTTCAGATATTAACAAATAACAACAAGTAAATCAGGTACAAGACCAATAAACCCGAGATTTACAGAGATATTAACAATCTGGCCACAAGCCCTAATTTTTACAATTCCTGAACTCTCAGCTCACAACCACATATTACCAAATGGCAGAAATCCCCTTATTACATGGAGCACTTGCTCCACTTTTAACCTCAAGCCTCCCAGAGGCACTTTTCAAACGCAAGAAAAAAGCTGAGCCGCTCTCAATTTTTCAAGCCTCTTAAAGGCCATACCAGACTTTACAGTAACTTGCCATCGAGGCACAACTTACAAGAATTAAACAGGGGTATCTTGAACCAGCCTACAGGGCCTTAAAAGAAAAATAATAGGTTAATTAAATGGCCCAAAATACCAATATGAATGGAGGCGTTGCTTGCGCTCCTACACGAAACCTTATAAAACCTAAGGGGCACTAGGCCGCTGACACAGGGGCTATTCCCAAGCTAGGGAGGTGACTCGTATAAGAAAATATTAAGATATTAAGAGTAGAAAATCGGTTATGAAAACGTAGTCACCTCAGCTCAAGATGAAGGGGAGCTCGAGAGGGAAAAGCACTCTCTATCCCCGATTTACAGTTAAAGTAATAAGAAACTTACCTAAGCCGGCACTAAGTTACATTTTTAGAAAGGTAGGTTTACATGAAAAGGATTTGGAACTTCCCCGAGGGCTACACTGCTGAGCTAGCAAGAATTAAAGATGTTAAAAGGCCATTACCTTGTAGAAGAGCTGCTGGCGGGTGAAAGAGGCGCTTCCCGCCTCCTGCTATACTTCCATACACAAAGATGTTGTACGAGTGGCGGAGATCCAGGAAAATCAGCAGTTTTTATACTCTCGGGGAAGATTCGAGACCGTTCATGAATGATTAAGAGACACCCACAGTCGTTTATTGGGTAGCTTACAGTTACACCTCAACAAACGGGGAAGAAAGATGCCATTGGCTAAAAATTAATGGCAGAAATTTACGATTGGCTAATTTCAAAACTGGCGGAAAGAAAGATTAATATTGCCAACCCACAAATGAAAGAACAACATTTAGTAAAGAACAAACTTATGAATACAAAATATCATCAAGGAAAGTTCCTTCACTTCGCACCAGGGTGCATGATCATAGTTTTTGGTAGAGACATCCGTGAGAGAATGTCCACACTTCTTGATAATTAGTAAACAAAAACAATTCGAAATTAACTCAGTGACATCTTCTGATAAACGGTTAAATTAATTCAGTTTTAAAGTTCAGAGTTTCAGCTGTAGAGGAGTACTTTAAGGCGGAAAATTCAAATGTGCGGCGTATAGGTGTACCAACCGGTACAATTATTATACTTGAACAATACCAACAAGCAACCCAGAGATTCCACCAGAATTCAGTTCGTATCTCACTGCTGGAAATCATAATTAATCATACAACCAACAGGAGGGCAGAATTAAACTAACCCCAACAGAATAATAAAGGAAAAAGAAGAAAAAGACAAGGAAAAACAAGTTAATACATCACAGAGATGTAGGGACCACCCAACACATATAATTAGAATACAACGCGAAGACGGAAAGCAACCCCATTGTAAAAATAATCAAAACAAAACAAGTACAACAATGGTACATATACAGGAGGAAAAGAAACCCCAAAAACATAATGAAAAAAGAACACTACAAGATAAAATTTATTAACCGGAATTAGAATGTGGCAGAAAAACATTTCACTGAAATTCAGGTGAAACCTCTTGTGCTCTATAATTTATAAACAGAGTAGTTACCTTTCAAATTACATATACCGAAAACGTTAGATAAGTATAAACCAATTTGCCTTTTCAAAAGGAGAAGAAATGCGAAATCATAATACTTATTTGGAAGTAACCTTCTTAAAATTCACTACCCTCACTTTTCAGAAACAGGCGATATTATCAAGATACACTAAAGGAACCCGATTTAACGAATACCCTAACTAAAATTAAAAGAATGCGAAGATGGACGCTTTTAAAAGTTCACACACCCGAAATCTTGAGACACGAAGTTTTGTACACTATCTTCCATAGAATACAGAAGCCAAAAGGAATAGAATTGTGAAGAGACTTACATGTTGGTTCAAGCTGCAGAAACACGTTACCATAGTCTACTGACGTAGAGGCACTAGTACTCTACCATATCCAGAAGAAAAGTAAATAAATAAGAGGACGTTCTGATTGAAACATGTTAAGAAGATATCCGAGGGCATGCCCTCACACAAAGAACAACTATCCAGGCTTCATATTGTAGATAGAAACCGTATGCCGGAGCGGAACAAACACACGTCCTTCCTCCACCTTACACAAGGCACAACTCATAGCGACGCACACCAATAATCAGCATGGCTCCACTGAGCGGAAGAGAAAGTAATAGACTCGCCCTCAAGCGGACACTACAGCTTAGGGCACGGATTCGTACCAGACCAAGTTTACGTATTCCTAGAGAAAACATTAAAGCAATATAATCTCATGGTTACAATGCCGAAGATGGTATCAAATAAATAATGTAGGCAAAGCCACGTAGAAAGTACTAGGTGAATACAAGACGGAAATAATTTCCGAATGACACCAATTTCTATAGCACGAATGCAGATTTCGAAATATGGTTGGGGAGAGCTAAAACTCGTCATCAACCTGACAACGTATGCGTCTTATCAACCCAACCACTTCGGCGTTTTGAAATGGGAACACGTTTCCGCATGTAATGTTCCCCATACAAGTGTTCGTGGGACATTGATACGTGCAGAAGGTCGTCGTGTGCAGGTAGTAGCACTTCAACAATGCGTTGCTGTTCCTTCACAGGTTGTTGAACTACACGTTAAGAAGAAAAACGGGAACTTGGAATAATACCTGTGTCACCCAATGAGCTGAAAACTCTGGTAAACGCTCTACGATCAGGAATACGACGTGTCGGAATGCGCCGAAGGTATTCCTCGACTGCAGCAGGAGCACTGCCATCGCAGAAGCCGTAAACATACGCCATGTCTGCATATTCTTCATTAGTGGAGGTGTGTCAGCGCTCCTAGTGTAGAAACACAGTTAACGTATGCGTACGCAGATGATACCGCCAAATCCGCTGTCTCTTGGAAACGACCCAGAGTTCAAAATTATCTTCCGGAAGCCCTCTCCACCATCGAACCTTGGCTTCAACAGTCGAGTATCAAAATTAATGTCATAAAGAGCAGTGCTACACTCTTCTCCAAACGTACAAGATCTGACCCTCAACCACTGATCTTTTCCGGCGAAGTGATCCGATGGTCTGATGTAACCAAATACCTGGGTGTTTCCCTCAACAAAGGATTGACATTCAAAGATCATGCAGCCAGCATTTTGGCCTAGACGTACAGACCCCTTTATGAAATCGTTCCCATAATGAAAGGCTTAATTTAGAAAACAGGCTTCTGCTGTACAAAACCTCCGTTCAGCCAATCCTCGAATATGTCAGTCTGGGGGATCGCAGCCAAAACGCACCTGAATCAAGTTCAACGCTTTCAAAATCATGTCCTTAGCATGATCTGAGGTCCACAATGGTACGAACGGAATCGAGAATTTCACAATGACCATCACGTCGAGGAATTCCGCCAGGAAATTCTACTCTGGTAAAGACTCCAACCCAACTCCCTCATCTTGAACTCGGGCAAATGTGATACTGAAGGTCTTCGCTACAAAAGACTCCAGTCGCTCCTAAATTAATCGCCCTCCGGGGTGACCAGTTCGATTCCGTCCAAAAGTACCACCAGTCCAAACTCTATGCTGTCCAGTTGAAATTTTGTCCAAAGTTGCACTCAAGGTCACAAGGCCGGAAGGCTGAAATTGCTCAATGGAAGGGTTCCGCCTACGTATCCGTCGAGACGCGTGGTCTACACGCTCTCAATCCCTCGCACTATGTCACTCACACACCTATGGACAAATGCGCGTTCAATAGGCTAGTTTAATTGGTGGCAGAAAGAGGACAGGGGTTGAAAGCAGCGAGTTAGGTTGGGCTTGAATAAAACATCAAAGAGGTGGGAAGAAATATACGTGCTCGTCACTTGCCCAAAAACAAATCTACGTTAAATATGTTCTATCTCGGAAAATATTAGAAATAGGGCATATGTCCATATTAAGAATTTTGCTTCAAATGATCGTTCCTATTATATCCCTCAATATTTAGTTTCCATTACAAAGGGTTCCAACTAATATTTGGTACACATTTAAGATAAATTCAGAATGTTTCTTTTCTCGTTAACTAAGCATTTTTTCTTCAACTGCCAGTGATTGTTAATCTCGCATCTGTGTGATTTCTGACAGAACATACATTGATTAGTACAAATACGATTGCTTTCCGTTTCCGTGCCTCAAATGAGCGACATGCATATTCACTGTCATAACGTGGATTCGACTAAACTCTGTGAATACAAAAATCATTTAAGTTCCCTCGTTCACGAGACATTGTGACCTCCCTACTGTACCGAGCTGCTGGAGTTTCTGAATACGAGTTACTAGAGTTGACGAAGCATTCGACTCGTCATTAGTCATGGACATGATGAACTTACGTTGCAAGCGTTCGGAAGAGTTCACAACTTCTCTCTCCTAGTTGCGAGCCAACGTATGAAGCCTATGAAACATGAAGGCAATGTACCAACTTACGAGTAATTGACGATGAAATGAATATTTGTACTATCATCCACTTTGATGTCAATAAATCGCATTCAAAAGGAATATAAGGGAAAGTGCCAGTTCTGCGAATTCGACCGGAAGAAAGCACTGAGCATAGAATTTAGCATAAACAGAAGAATTTAGTTTCAGCTCGCGAGTGGACCATACTTATAACCTTGTAATATTTTCCCCACATGTAAACAACGAAAGAGTTTTTCTTTAAAAGTACATTTTTACTGCTGCTGCTGATCGTTATTTCACTCTCCCAGTTGGGAGCGGGCCACCAGTCCTACTAGGGACTCTTTGGCCGGTGAGTAGGCTGGTTTTGGGAGTTTTATTTGTTATTGAGAGTGTGATATGGCACACGTGCTTTATGTTGTTAGTTGAGGTGTTTACCGGCGTGTGGATTTCTCAACAAGGCGTCACCCAGTGTGAGTCCCGCACCGCGCCCGCCCGGCTCTTGCCCTGCTATCCCCCGTTTATTGAAGCTTTTTGAGGTACATATTTAAATATTTACATTATATGTTGTATTATGTTATCTTCTTTTAGAGTTTTTGCTCTTGATGAATTGATCACATTAGTATATTCATTTCACATTTCACATTATTTATATTATTACACTTCCACTGTGAGTTCTTGCTTGATGCTGTTTTATATTTTTCAATTTTTGTTTTGTGTATTTGTGACATTTTGAGGAGTGTAATGTGTTGTATCGCAGTGTCATATATTCCAATCGATTCATCGTAATATTGTCTTTACTTTTCATTTTTGAATTTTGATATTTGATGTTTTATTATTTAACAATTTTCTACTTGTGTTTAACTGTCCATCTTTTCCAGAAATGTTGATTGTCTAAGAGTTACGTTCGTAGTTCGATTGACTGAGAAGCATATACGTTCTATCCAAGTACATCATTGCATTGGTCCAAGGACCGGATGAGTGAGAAAATTAAGAAATACATTGCTCCGCTACACTGTAAAACATAGAATTATGGAAGTAGTAGGGCAAAATATATTCTAAAACAATAGGTAGTGCGTCAGCATCTTTTCATGCTTTTTGCTGAGTCACATTTTTTGGTGCAGGAGAGGTCATTGACTGCTAGTCAGTGACGTCAGCATGATGTCAAGCCTTACCTATCTGGACTGGCCTAACCTCACGTAGGTGACCACGAATGCTAACCTAACCTCACTCGGTAAAGTTAGCGTCCGAGGTATTTTTGGGAGGGTGGAGAGAATCCACTCCTCCATTCCTGGGAGCCACGTACTGGCCCGTGGGAAACTTAGTGGGAAGGGACATAGATTGCTCTCTCTCTCTCTCTCTCTCTTTCAGAGGACCATCTTCCGGTCCTCGTCCAAATCTATTGCCGGCTCTCTTGGGGGAGGACAAGAAGCCGAGCAGATGCGGAGAGTGACGATGTGACCGATAGAACACACCTTACCCTACTATGCTTTGGGCCTAGAATACGAGAGATTTTGTTGTTCCTCTTACAATATGCAGGGTACAGATAATGCATCCCTCCGCTCCATAGACAGGGGAGATACATAAGTACGTAGCATCATGGTCTACGTCCAATAATATGGCAGCACACAACAATCCCATGCCTTGTCACAAGATGGCCCATTCTAACAGGATCTAGGTCCGACAAAATGTTCCTTAATTCAGCACACAATTGTATGCCCATAAATATTCGCAAGATTCGCATTATGAGAAGAAATCTGTTGCCTTCGGTGACATCACAATGTGTAAGGGGCTTTGCTAGGACCTAGACGAAACGCCATTTGTATCTAATTGTACACTTCTATCACTCTGTAAATGGTGCTCCACATGGCGTCTTAAGCCTAATCCTACCAAGTGTTCCTCTATTTCAATCACGCTTCGCAAATCGCCTATTCTTAGTAAATACTCCACTCCCAACTCTAACTGCACAAAGTTACTGTGGAGTGTTATTTGACAGTAAATTGTTACTTGTCCCCCCCCCCCCCTTCTCACGCGCAATGTCACTTCTCGGTTTGTTCTATAGATTTTCTGACATCACCAATATCCACGCCCTTAGAGACTACTATTTATCTTGCATCCTACCGTTTATTGAATTCGCGTCTCCCGTTTGGTCTACCTCTTGACCCACTAATCTGAATCACATTGAGTGCGTGCAGTCATTCTTCCGTGCCATTGTTAGAGCCACAGTATCTGATTGTCGGAACTTGAGCATTAATCAGATACTGGATAAGTTAAACCTTCGCCCGTTATCATGTCAAGGAAAGTAGCCGACCTTGGATTCCTATATAACGATGTTAACGCTTTATTTCGTTCTCCCGAACCTGCATCTTTCTTTTCCCTACATGTTATAATTCGCAAAACCAGGATTAATCTACCCTTACATATTCCCTATTCCCGCCTCCCTCCTGTTCAAAGAACTTTATTTAACCGCATTCCAACCCTCCTTAACTCTTTATCTTCTGACAGGAACTTGGATGTTTTTTCTTCGCATGCCTCCTTTAAACGAATCTTCCTTAACTTAATATAGCTCATTTACTTCATATTCCTTTTTTATCTTCTCATTGCTGTCCCCTCCGTTGTATATAATGTAATATTTACTCATTGTTTACTGTACTCTGCCGTTACTTATATGTTATATCTGTACTTATCTTACTGTACCTAGCTTCGTTTTACGTTCAGTCTTTGATTTTCCTCCTTGTTTCTTTCGCCTTTATGTTTTGTTGTTAATTGTTGTGTCTCTACAGTTATTTTGTTAGTTCCTTTTCCTCTATTTTTATCATTAGATGCTTTATCCTCATTCTTCTTCAACTTATTTTTTATGTTTGCGTTGTGCTACTATATTGTAAGTACATTTTTCATCGTGGACTCTGTAATTCGGCTTCTGGCTGTTTTGGTTTCCAAAATAAATAAATAATTAAACATAGAAGGCAGTGTTCTGGCACCCGGCAATAACGCGAGGAAGAAGGTCGCCTGGTTACCACAGAGTCTGATTTCTGTTCTCGATGGACTGTGATGTAAGGTATTGTTACCGAGCAGGCTGTGTCTTATGACTGGCTGTCATCTCAAATTAGCAGCCATTAGTGGATGGCCATGACCGGAAGACATATTTATGATCATTTGATTTTCGCCAAATTGTTTTATTTTTTAAACATAATTGGATCAATTAATATAACGAGGATTCAGTAAGAAGTTCCATTAATTTGTTTAATTGAGGACATTTGCCAACATTACAGACGTTCTTGCAATATTTGGCAAAAGTCGTTTTTCTTGAAGAGTCACAGGGCATAGCACCATTTACAAAGAGAGTTCTGGGACCTGCTGGCCAAAATGCCAGTGTATTTCCACCTGGAATAGAATATTTTAATAGAAACCTTTATAAATGAGTAGACTGGTTAGTAGAGTAAACTTATTGTGGAATTAAGCGGTAGACGGCTCTTTACTTTGAAATGTACATCGAGTCCATGTTGATATTCAACTAGTCCCGTGTTCCGCTAAGTGGGGATACAAGGGTAACTACATCCTGTTGGGTGGGAAGTCATGGAAATGAGATTAAAAGTTAGAAGGTTCGATACACTTGGCTTGTCCAGCTCTCGTGTTCAAGAACTCCAAAACAAAATGTAGCACTCTGCCAACAACCTGCAGTCAGAATTAGTTCCTGTGAATTCGATCAATGAGTGAACAACAAACGCGACAGATAGTAAACTCATTCTTGATGCAGATAGTCACTATTGTTTTAAGTTGCGAAAAATCGAGGTGACAGGCCACATTCATATGTAATATATCTGCGTATCGTTAGAGGTGACTAGGTCCCCAGAGGATGTAAACATTGGAGCGTGGTTTGACGACCACGGGACCGTAGCTGAGTCCTGGTACTGCTACCAATTACTTCTGCTTGGCTTCTCATTTCAATCACCTTATCTGACCTCCCTTGGTCAACTCGCGTTCTTTTTTGACCACAACGCTATTAGGCTCCGAATGCTAGGGAATGTTTCGTTTTCACGCCCTTGATTTTACGAGTTGCCACTAGTAAAAAAAAGTTGCTTTACGTCGCACCGACACAGATAGCTATTGTGGCAACAAAGGGATACGAAAGGGCTAAGAGTGGGAGAGAAGGGGTCGTGGTCTTTATTAAGGTGTAACCCCAGGATTTGCGTGGTCTGAAAATGAGAACCACAGAAAACCATCTTCTGGTCTGACGACAGTGGGGTCCGAACCCACTATCTCCCGAATGCAAGCTTACAGCTGCGCCCCCCTCCCTAACTGCACGGCCAACACGCCCGGTTCAACGGCCTGCGTGGCCCTTGTCTTTATTTAGCCGATACCATCTTTTTCGAAGTGTCGGACCCTTTTCCCCCTGTCAATACTGTATGGTTGCCTAGTTTTACTACTCCCTCTTAAAACAGTTATCATCACCACCATATCCATACGTGCACAATACGAGCAGATTGTCGGTTTTGTTCTCCTTATTCTCATCACTTAAGTGAATATTTCAATATTTTGGTGGCAGCCTCGATTTCTCCCTTCAAAGCAGACTCTTAAGGCAAATAAGGTAGCAGACCCTTTTCGTGGTGGGGAGTCATACTGTGATTAGTGGTTCGGACATGTTCTCATTTGTCGAGACCACGACAGGTACACGTCTGCTTAGCTCAGCACTTCCGGTGTTAGCAGATCAGTTCGAGTTTGAAGAGATAACGATACTACCTCGTCAAAACAAATTCATAGCTGAATTAGTTCACTTTTTGTCCTGGCTGGACGCTCTTGAATTCTAATAAAATTCTCCTTTAAGTTTGAGGTTTAATTAAGGTGTACTATATTTATTTAGTAAGAATTTGTAGCCTCAGTGACTTGCAAAATATTAATAAAATCAGTTTAATTCAATTTTGTTTCACTAAATATCTTCCTCAGTCTGAATATGTATACCTTATACAGCAAAGAAATGGAATTACTACGAGCGGCGTATGCTAGAATCAAGACTGCGTCTCACAAGTGGCCGTGGCAGCTTGTAGCTACACACACTGCGAGCTCTTTAGTCTTCTTTACTAAACTTCGTGGATTTTTCTTAAACGTTTTCAAAGAATTTGGACAAATCACTTGATAACTCATTCCGATCCCTTACTCCTTGTCATATAAATACAGTATTTGCCGCAATTTAACCTTTTGAATACTAACTTTATCCGCATTTTATGATCTTACCCACTTTTGAAAGCTACGCTCAAGCTTATTTGTCAACTAACGTCATTCCACGCCATCTGTCCACAGAGAGCTCGGAACGTACAGCGTAGTCGAGCAGCTCGTTTCCTTATTCCGAAGTCTTCCCAAAGTTTGCAATATTTTCGTAACACTACTCCTTTGTCGGAAATAAATTTGGAAATAAAGGTTACGGATCTCTTTGAATGGTTATTATTATTATTATTATTATTATTATTATTATTATTATTATTATTATTATTATTATTATTATTATTATTATTATTTCGATTGTACCGGCTGGTACACCTCTACGCCGCACATTTGAATTTTTCGCCTTAAAGTACTCCTCTACAGGAGAAACTCTGAACTTTAACAACTGTATCAACTCATAAGTTTTCTCACAAGATGTCACTACCGTAAATTTTGTAATTACGAAGTTGTCAGTAGTGTGTGGAGTTCAACTTGTTTTGTTTGCTATTGATCAAGAAGTGTGGACATTCTCTGATAGATGTCTCTACAAGAAACTATGACCATGCACCCTGGTGCGAGGTGGAAGAACTTTATTTGAAGAAATTTTGTATTCATAAGTTTGTTCTTTACCAAATTTCGTTCTTTCATTTGTGGGTTGGCAATATGAATCTTTTCTTGCAGCCAGTTTTGAACTTAGCCAATCCAGAATTTCTGTAATTAATTTTTGACCAATCGTGTCTTTCTTCTTCAATTTTGATGTGTAACTTTTAGCCAGCCAATAAACGACTGTGGGTGTGTCTTAATTATTCATGAAAGGTCTCGAATCTTCCCCGTGAGTATAAAAACTGCTGATTTTCTTGTCTCTCGGCCAGATCATCAACATTTAGCTTAGTGTATGAACGTGTAGCAGGGGGCGGGTAGCGCCTCTTCCTTCGGGCAGCAGCTCTTCAACAAGGTAATGGCCGTTTAACATCGTTATTTCTTGCTAGCTCAGCAGTTTAACCCTCGGGGAAGGTCAGAAACCTTTTTATTATGTAACCTACCTCTTAAACATGTAAATATTTTGTAAAACTTCACAGATCTTTAACTGTAAGTCGGAAATAGAGAGTGCTTTACCCTCTCGAGCTCCCCTTCCTTTTGATTCGAGGGTACTACGTTTTCGTAACTGTTTTCCTGCTCTTCCTTATTCTGTATACGAGTCACCTCCATAGTTTGGGAATAGCCCCTGTTTCATCGGCCTCACGCCTCTTAGGTTTTAGAAGTTTCTTGTAGGAGTGCAAATTCTCGCCTCCATTCATTTTGAATTTTGGGACATTAACTTAACCTGTTATTTTTCTACTAAGGCCCAGTAGGTTGGGTACAAGATACCCCCGTTTCATTTGATGTAAGCTGTGCCTGGATGGCAATTTTATGTAGAAGTCTGGTAGCCTTTTATAGGCTTGAAAAATTGAGAGCGGGTCAGCTCTTTCTTGCATTTGGATGTGTGTCTCTAGGAGGCCTCACAGTGCTAGGTGGGAGCAAGTGCTCCATGAAATAAGGTGATTTCTGCCCTTTGGTAATATGTGGTTGTGAGCTGAGAGCTGAGGAATTGTAAAACGTGGGGCACAAGGCGCAGAATTGTTCTGAATCTTGGCTTTCCTAGCCTTGTCACCTGATTATTGATTTTGTTGATTTGTTGTTAAAGTTTCAAATTCTATGTGAAAATTGTCAAGTTGCCATTTTCAAAGATATAACCTTTGTTAAAATTTTAATTCATTTCTTGGATTGTAGTTAGACCCATTCCGCCCGTACCTTCTTTCATCTCTGCATTCCACGGGTAACCCCGTAACAATTATTATTATTATTATTATTATTATTATTATTGTTCCGGAGATCTCCGTGGTAGTTAGAGGTGAAAGAAGGTGCGGGCTGGAATAGGTCTCAACTACAAAAGTTCGAATTAAAATTTCAACAAGGTTATATTTTCAAAACTTAACAATGGTAACATAGAATTTTGAGCGTACAACAAATAACAACAGTTAAATCAGGTACACAGCAACTTTACAAATTCTGGGCTACAAGCCCCAAAATCTGAGCTCCCAGCTCACACCCACAATTTAACAAAGGGCAGAAAACCCTTAATTACCTGGAGCTCTTGCTCCCGCTTAATAATACCAGAAAGAGCGGACCTGCTCTCAATTTTACAAGCCTATGAAAGGCCACAACAAACTTCACTACTAACTGCCCTCAAGGCACACAAAGAAACAGGGGTATTTAATACCCAACCTACAGGGCCTTCGCATGAAGAAAACAAGACATCAGGTTAAGTTACTGGCCCAAAGTACAGCAAGGACTGGAGGCGTGAACTTGCTCTCCCAAATATACATTTTAAAACCTAAGTGGCTCTAGGCCGATGCACAGGAGCTAATCCCAAGCTAGGGAGGTAACCCGTATGAGAAAACTTTAATACATTAAAGAAGAGAAGAACGGTTATGAAAACGTAGTCACCTCCATTTCAAAATGAAAGGGAGCCCGACTTAAAGTTCAAGAAAACAGAAGTTTAGCAAGAAAAAGGGTTTACATGTTTAGTTGTTTACATATTAAAGGTTTCGAACCCTCCCCGAGAGTTACACTGCTGAGCTAGCAAGAAATAAAGATGTTAAAAGGCCATAACCTTGTAGAAGAGCTGCTGCTTGAAGAAAGAGGCGCTTCCCGCCCCCTGCTACATATCCACACACAGAGTTAGATGTTATACGAGTGGCCCCGAGACAAGAAAATCAGCAGTTTTTATACCCTCGTGGAAAATTCGAGACCTTACAAGAATGAGTAGACACACCCCCTCAATTTTATTGGCTCGCTAAAAGTTATACATCAACATCGAAGAAGAAAGACACTATTGGTCAAAAATTAATTAAAGAAATTCGGGATTGGCTGAGTTCAAAACTGGCGGACAGAAAGATTAATATTGCCAACCCAAAAAATAAAAGAACATAATTTATTAAAGACAAAACTTAAGAATGCAAAATGTCTTCAAGAGAGTTCATTCCATTGCGCCAGAGTGTATTACCATAGTTTTGTTTTGGTAGAGACATCTGTTAGAGAATGTTCACACTTCTTGATCACTGAAAAAATAAAGTAAATCAAAAACACTCAGTGACCTCTTCTGATAAACCGTAGAGTTAGTTCGGTTATTAAAGTTCAGGGTTTCTCCTGTAGAGTAGATTAAATTGGCGCAAGATTTGAACTTGCGTCGTAGAGGTGTACCGCCCGGTACAATTATTATTATTATTATTATTATTATTATTATTATTATTATTAACAAGTACATCGCAATTGCGAAATATCACCGTGGAAATGACCACTTACAGTAGTGTGATAATAAAGTAGAGTTAAAACCCAACAACGACAACAACAAGCAATTTTATGCAAAGAAAATATTACAACAAATAATACTAGTTTAAGTTCTAAATCCATCATCATCGTTCAACGGCAACAACAAGCAATTTTATGCAAAGAAAATATTACAACAAACAATACTAGTTTAAGTTCTAAATCCATCATCATCGTTATCATATACAAATTCGCACACAACGTAAGTATTCCCAGTGCTTAACAATGCACCTTACAACACTATAGGTTGAGCTTAACATTACAACACTGTTATATACACATTCCCACGTACCTGCAGTATTCCAAAATTGTATATTATGACTTGCAACAACAAAAACAACTCGGTGGAAAGAGACTATTGCAAGGAGTACTGTTAGTTTATGGGGTATTCAGGCGATGTAAAGCGTTCCATTGTACGGGACGCACACCAGGATTATTTGATGCGAAATCTGGAGAAGATCCAAAAGAAAGCAGAGGGATTATTTCTGTTTGATTTCCGACAAATGAGTCGTGCTACGAAACTGTTGCAAACTTTGGGTTGGGAAGACGTGGGAGTGAGGAGACGAGTAGCTCAGCTATGCGGTTTGTGCCGAACTGTCAGTGGACAGATGGCGTCACGGCGCAACCAATGCAATAAGCGCCCGCCCCCCTCAAATGAAACGTAAAAACCTTTGAATGATAATCCACGGCCTGTTTCCAGTCAATGACCGGCTCAAGAATGGATGAATGAAGCTCCCATCTAGCGGCGAGCATAGACATTGTGCCGGCTGCCGAAGTCTGTCGCACTCCTCTTGGGCATTGATTAATGACTGACAGATGAAATGATATTGTAGAATGTCGCTGGAATGAAAGATGACAGGGAAAACCGGGGTATCCGGAGAAAAACCTGTTCCAACTCCGCTTTGTCCAGCACAAATCTCACATGGTGTGACCGGGATTTCAACAACGGAACCCAGCGGTGAGAGGTGGGCATCCTGCCACCTGAGACACGGAGGCTACGTAGAAACCTTTGAATAACTAATCAGCAGGTACACGTAATGCAATACATTGTGAGCTTGTAGAAACAAAGATTTTATTCGTTATCGTAAAATTATCGAAAAATAATGTTTAATAGGTTGTATATGACCGCATCAATGGTTTAACGGCTTTGGTACTTAGCTATCAACCATGAATACTGGGACCTTTCCCACCGTCACCCATGACTCATGGGACCATGTGACAACAAACCAACCCTTTCGGGTCACGAACACATGGGACCATGCTCCACGGAAGTCGATAGTCAAGGGATCTTTTTGGTCTGTGCCGATTTCTCCTCATTGGGATTGTATACTTAATCCACTCACATGAAAAGTTATCGACCATTCGACTCAGCTAGATCAAAGCTACTCTCCCGTTCCTGAGGTCTGAACACGGACTCCTCAGGGCCGAAGAACGTTCGCGGCAAATAGAGGCTATCAAACATAAACTACCTTAAAGGATACAATGAACGGAAGAGGATTTTTGGATGCTCGTTTTTCGGCAAAGAATAAGCACAAATAAGTTTTCCAAATTTACTAAGGCGCTCGTTGAAATCTACACATACACTATGACATCCTTGGTAAACTAATATAAATTGACAAGTTGAATACAAATACTTAGCAACGGTAAAATCCGTGCTACCATCCATCAGCTAAACTTCATCCACATTCCATAAGAATATTTATGTGGATGACCACAGTTCCTAAGGAAATTTCAAATGTAAGAAGACTTCCATCCGAACTAACAAGCTGATGTATACCTGATTTGACATACACAGAAAAATATACATCCCCGAGAGATGACCAATCTCGTTGACATACTACGTTCATACCATCGGTTTTGTCTGTCTATCTCCCGTTGGATATCAAAACTGTTGAGTGTTACACAAACAAAATATAACACAGATTACCTATTTACAGTTACAATTAGAACCATTTTCCTCCAAATATCAGTATTCCCTGGGACCGAATCCCATATCATGAAGTTAAAATTTACTTACACTAATTCAACTACCCCGGAGTGGTCATTTTATCTTATATCTACCGCCATCAAATATCTATACGTGAATAAAAAGTATACTGGAGAAATAAACATATGTTTACGTAAACCATGGAAAAGACAATAATATTGCGCGTCTCCACCAATTGGAAGACAAATGAAATAAAAATCACACGAACACAGGCTCGACAACGAACCCGTCACTTCCAACAACTACCAGTGAAATTTCACGAAGTCTAAACTCGCCCAGAACAGTACATAACATAAAACAAGATCACACTCTGAAAAGGAACACACATTATACAACAACACGAAGTATAAATGGCTGTATTTCATCTCGTAGCACCCGCTACTTGAGCGAGCTATCGGTCCCTTCTGTGCTCTATTGAGGTTCGAACCTGAGACTCTGGTCGTCTCCATCAGGGACACTGAAATAAAAACCCTAATTAACCTAATCATGTCATTGACAGTCGTAAAAATATTCTACATTGCTTTCGGGTCATGGCTCACGGACTGGGTGTGGTGGTTACATCAATATTCTGTCCCTCTTCTCACAGAAAACTGCAACGTTTTAAAAGAAACATTCTCTGGCGAGTCAAGTTCTCTAAGCTGCTTCACACTCTGACCTGCCCCCTCGGGCAATAACTTACTGCTTGTCAAAGCTCCCTTCCACAACACGGGCGAAAGGACATTTAGCACGCACAATAGCGGCAGTCACGGGGTCGATAAAACCATACAATTGAGCTAATGCAGGGTACACCTGCTCGAATTAACTCATACTATCATTATGATCCAACAATACACTTCTCAAATTAAGCAGCCATATTATCGCAAAATTCCCTAATTTTGCCAGGAGTCTGGAGTTCAACCACACATTTCTTCCCGTAGCCTTCATCGTACATTCGTCAGCCTTTACCAAAGAGCAATGTCTCCTAATCTCTCCCCTTAGAGGCGAGATTGTGTACCTGTCAGATACTACCCTATTGTTCGAGATCTATCGGTATCAAATCACCGATCAAAATACTTTAAGAAATTAATAATAATAATAATAATAATAATAATAATAATAATAATCCACTAATCTGTTGCTTAAAATGTATCGGTATAAGACACTGATCAAGTTACATTAAGAAAATAATAATAATAATAATAATAATAATAATAATAATAATAATAATAATAATAATAATAATAAAAATAATATTCAGACATGATCAAACTCAACTAGAAAAATCTCTACTTTATTAGCCTAGCTAATGTGTAGGGTGGGCCAGGTTTGAACCTCCGCACGTATTTTCTCGAACGTCTTCAGTTACAGCCAAACTTATACACTAGCATGCAAAAACAAACTACTGTCTCTACTTTTATGAATTGAGTGCTGTCACTATCCCACATTAACTTCTGTATAGGCACATGTTAATGATACTGACACCTACTAATCCCTGCTCGTATTATGCAGTCACGCAGATTAAATTATGGCATTAACCTGGCCAAATTTCTATTCATTTCCCCCCCTCAAATCTTTCTCAGCACTCATGACAAAAATATATAATATAGCATGCGCATGCAGCTTCTAAAAGGGGTCCCAAACTCTATACATCCTTCCTGGTTCACTTCCCTCCCATATCTACTTACAAAAAAAACAAATTAAACAAGGGTCATCCGACCATTCCAGGTAATTAACCTATCAATTACCTCATCATTAACCCTATCTTTACAGTAACTCTATTTACAAGGGGAAATACTAACATTGGAAGAAAATAGCTCAATACTCAACAGTTTATGATGTTTTTCTGGCCACCGCCCGAAGTTTTCAGGGGCCTGCCATCGGTGCTCACTCCATGTCGCTGGCTCGTGCAGTCCTTGGTTCTAGGAGTGTGATGACTTTGCTGGAGTAATCCATCTTCCTGGTAAACAAATCACTGCAATTATATTTACACAATCTTGCACACTTGTTGATCACTCGACACCATCCAACTTCCCCTCTATCGTTCTAGACCGATGCCAGTTACGTGATGCTAATTATTATGGATATCTCAGCTAGTCTATTTCGTTAAATCAGGCGAGCTGTAAATTCATGGTCTCCTCCTTCCCAAGTCTATCGCCTCCTACGTCCGTGACTTATATCAACCGTCCTTTTCTTACTTTCTTGTCTCGATTAAATCAGATCCTGTACTTATCATTCCCCTTTACTTGGTGTTATAATCTGTTCCGGAAATCCTGCTCTCAATGTTACATGGATTTAAACTGATAGTATTTCTTCACACGATCTGATTTTCTTTTGAAACAAAGTTTACCAAATCCCAAAGTTAGACTCCTCGAAAAATGAGCCCCCTTACTGCTATAGTCATCAACCTCGCGATGAGCGTTCTCCGTCTAGAGTTCGTTCCCCCACGACGTACTCACCCTTTCGCAGTCACTACCTACGACATACTGACAAATATTCAGAGTTTACTTCGCGATCGGATGTCGCACAAATACCTTTGTCATATAGTTACATTTCCTACTATCACTGCACACTGGAAAACACTTTTAAAACTTCACTCCCGTTTATTTGTGTCAGTTATTCAGACAAAGAAGAGGTAGACCTTGCTCGCGGACCGCACGTAGTTCCACCTTCTGAAGCTCGTTTTCGACTACTACCCCCTCGAGAAACTGCAACCACTTATAGCCAAACCGGGAATAGGGGTGGCTAGCGTGTCCTTCCCCCACTCTGATTCTGGCCTTTCCTGGATAAACCAGCCTGTCGAAATTAGCAATACGCTAGACTGTGTGACTTGGTTATGCACAAGTACGCTATGATATGCGGAGTTGAATATGTTCGGCGGATCTGCCGTAATTAATTAATAACATCGGAGGGGAAGTGGTGAATCCCCAAAAGCATCTGGTTTCAGCCATCGCGTCCGTACGCTATGGGTATTATATAAGTTGTCTACCAACGCCTTTCGCTTGGAGAGTATTTTCTACCAGAACTCCTGACTTTATAATTCCACCAAAATTCAGCACATTACTCTAACGGGTGCAGTATTGTTAATTAAGCCTTATTTATGCCGAAAATGCATTAAAATTTGCCCGATTGCTTTGGCATCGCTGTACGCTGGCATATGTTTTCCAATATGGAGTCGCTAAATAGTGTTCTTCTCCTGCTTCTTCTATGACGTGTGCCTAGTTCGGGGATTCTTTAAGCCACCCAGTGGGCTGGTGAAGGCGCCTCTCTGGCGGGCTTCGTATTGCGCAACCTGACGATACCCCCAGCATCCACACAAAGAAAGCTTGCTGCCAGCTTCCTTACCAAGCATATCACTTGAAATAAATACTAATTGTGCCGGTACGGTCACATCTGCCCCTCCGTTGGTTTCAAGAAATTTGAAACGGAGTTGCGAATTTCTTGAACAATTACTACTCAATCCGTCCTAAGGTCAATCTTCTTTAGCTGCTCTAAGTTTCTGTGATTCCAACCTCAACTGGGCATTTTCTCTCTGGAGCAAGAAACATACTCGTGCCATAATGTCGCGTCTCTGGTACCTCTCTATGCACTCCTCACGACTGTGGTCACTCAGATCATCTCGTTCCTCCACCGTCATTACATGGACTGCTGGATCTTCTTCACCATCTTCTTCTTCGTCCCCTGGATCCTCATCTTCGTCTCTCTCCAGATCCTCTTCCTCTTCTTCGGCGTTCTCGTCCACCTGATTGGCGTCTATTCTGCTGCTTTCTGGAGGATGGTACAATTTCAAATTGGCGGCATTGTACACTGTCTCAGTCGTGCCGTCCATGCTCTGGACCTTGTAGGAATTATTGTCCAAATTTTCGATGATCCGATATGGCCCAATGTATAGCTCCGCGAACTTATGATAAATTTTATTTGCGGGATCGGAGATCGCTGGTCGTTTGACAAGAACAAGTTCTCCAACTCGCAATGGACGATGGTACCTTTTTCCACGCAATCGCCGTAATCGCTTCTCTGCCTGTTCTTTAAAATATTCCGCCGTCGTTTGTATGCAGAGTTCCACGGATAAGCGGGGGTTCTTGAGGGCAATGGATTGCATTCACCCAGGGTCTCTTGGGAACTTCGTCGAAGTGAACGACGCTTGGGATCATCCCAGTTGACTCGTGGACAGTCCCATTCACACATTCCTCAATAATAGGAAGGACGTCCACCCATCGCCAATGTTGACGGGAACAGTAGATCCGGCAAAATTTGCCTATCTCCCGCATGATTCGCTCGGCTGGATTTGATTCGGGGTGGCGAATCGAACTCAGGTGATGCTTCACCCCTAATCGTTCAATATCCTTTTTAAAAGCTCTGGACGTGAATTGGGAACCGTGATCTGTTAATATACACTCCGGTTTACCCATCCTCGGAATGATTTTATTCTTTATCTGATTGATGACAGCTCTGGTATTCGCTTTTTGTACGGGGCAAAGTTGGATAAACTTCGAGAAAACATCGACGCAAACCAAAATATGCTGCATCCCGCGTCGTGCCTTGGGTAAGGGACCGTAAAAATCTAGCGCGAAGAGCTCTTTGGGCTGCTTCGGCAACAAGGGTCGCGGCAGTTGTTTAAGCAAAAAGGTGTTGTGTTTCACCCGCTGGCATATATCGCATGTCATCAATACACGGCGGACAATTTTCCTCATATTTGGCCAAATGAATGTTTCCTTTAACGTTGATACAACCTTGTCGATCCCGGCGTGACCAATGGCTCGGTGTGCCAAACAGATTAAGTCCTCTTGTAAAACGGGCGGCACTACAATCCTGTATCGAGTGTGATTATCATCGACAAACTTATGGAGAATCCCGTTGAAGTAATTGTACCGTTCTGCCTTCTTCTCTATTTCTGAGTGCTCGGCGGTACCCGGTTGTAATTTCCGCTTGAAGAACTCGATCAATTTCCCTGTTTCCGGATATCTTTCCTGCTCCTCCCCTACAGTTTTCAACTTTTCTAGAGTGGCATGGACTTCATCTTCCAGCTGGATGTGAAAAATGGAAGTTTCGCTGGGGTCCGGGTTTCGACTTAGGGCATCTGCAATAATGTTGTTTTTTCCAGCACAATGCTCAACCGTTAAGGCAAATTGTTGGACGAAAAGACACCAACGATTGACCCTTTCGCTCGTCATTGTCGACTTGAGCATGAAAGTTAATGCCTTATGGTCTGTCCGAAAGACAATGGGGAAGCCATAGATATACTTCCGCCAGTGACCTAGGGCTGTGACGATAGCCAACATCTCGAGTTCAGTCACTGTGTATTTGAGCTCGTGAGTTCTCAATTTGCGGCTCATAAATGCCAGATATGTGATTTTTGGTTGTGCCCCCGGGTCTTCTTGGTACAATACAGCAACGACCCCAATTTTCGATGCGTCTGTTTGCACAATGAATTTCTTAGAATAATCTGGGTAACCTAATTTAATGCTGTTGGCGAGGAGTTCCTTCGTCTTATTGAAAGCGGCTTCGCATTCCTCGTCCCACTTCCAACGGTTATTTTTCTTTAGCAAATTTTGGAGGGGTGCTACGACTTCGGTATACCCAGGACAGTGATCAGAGAAGAAATTACAGATCCCTAAAAATTGCCGAACGTGCTTGACCCTAGTTGGTCTTGGAAAGTTTTGAATTGCTTGAATTTTGACGGGGTTTGGGATCACGCCATCGGAATCTATCACGTGTCCCAAAAACAAAATACTCCTTTGACAGAACTGTGACTTTAGAAGGTTGACTTTAAAGTTGTTTCGATCCAGATCGAGCAAGAGCTTCTTGATCTTTTCGAGATGGTCCTCGACTGTCTCAGATGCCACCAAAATGTCATCGATGTACCTTACCGTAAATGCCTTTACCTCGTCGCTAAGGTTTCTATTGAGAGCTCGGATAAGAGCGGATCCCGCGTTCATAATGCCGAACGGAAGCCGATTGAAGACGTATGTCGTTTGGTCAAACATAAACCCAGTCAAAATTTTGGTCTTCGGGTCTAACTCTACGTGATGAAAAGAGGAAGTTAAGTCGACCCCAGAAAACAACTTCATATGCCGAAATTTCTTCAGGATGTCTTTGATACAAGGGGCTTGATCATACTCGGGGACTAAGCGTTTATTAATAGCCCTCGCGTCAAGGCAAACGCGAAGAGACCCATTCGCTTTTTCAACAATTACGAGTGGGTTCAGGAAAGGCGTTGGGGACTTCATAATTAAACCACTAGCCTCCATCTCGCCAATGATTTTACTGACTTTGTCATGATACTTTTCTGGTACCGGATACGGGCGTTGCCTAAATGGTTCCCAATTGTTGACTACCAAGGTATATTGAAAGTTTGGGATCTTCCCCGGTCGTGAACCGAAAACTTCTTTACATCGTTCTAAAATTTTGAGTAATTGGTCCTTTTCATTTTCCCCAATTTTGGCTTCATGAATTTTCCCTTGAATGGTTGAATCCAACGATGGTTCCTCTTCTGTCTCCAATGCTGCGATTGTCATTCCAGATTCCTCAAAGACTTTGTGGCAGATTTCGTCCAATCCTATCCCGCTTTCTTCTCCCTCCGGGTTTCCTGAACAGATCTGTGTCGTCCAAATTCTCTCCTCGGTTTCTAAGTCCTCAAAATCATTTAACTTCATCTCGGTTTGGGCCGAATCAAATTTTAAACAAATTTCGTTCGTCTCCATATTAATATGGGCTTTATATTCCCTTAAGAAATCTGAACCGATGATAATATTATATTCAATTTTGGATAAAACGATAAATGGATGGGAAACAATGTCCTTTCCAATCTCCAGGTCCAGATACGCTTGGCTATTGCAGATTGTGGTCCTGTCCGGAATTACTCCACGAACCTTGACATTTGATATTGGGATAACCGGGATATCATTTTTGGATTGAAGTTCTTGTAATAGAATTCTAGAGACAACGCTCACGCTGGCTCCCGTATCCACAAGACAACGAACTCGAACCCCGTTAACCCTGATGTAAATAACGGGTAGTTCTCTTATGACCTTAATGTCTGTTTTCAACTGTTCCTCCAGTAAATCATCAGCTTGCACCACCCAGGTGTCTATCGTAATGACCGTCCATGACGTCTCCTGAGGATCGATAGCTTCCGAAAATCCGGCTATCTCCCCGCTTAGTAGTTGGGCTTTTTTTTAAGGCGATTCCCCTCTGTGGCCTCATACTCTGGCGCACAGGGGTTCAACCTCCCTTGATTCGCGTTATGCTGCTGTAACGCAAGGCTCTCTGCCCCTTGACACTCATTTGTTTGGGAGAGTTGCCTTATGGGCTGCTCCCATATGTCTCCATTGCTTCGCGCCTCGCGCAGTTCTTTAACGTACCGTTGAGATTCCTTCTTACGGTCGTTCTGGTCTCCCTGACGATAATCTCCCCGTGGTTGCGGATCCCTATCGTTTCTAGGTTGCCATTTCGGATAGGGTCGCCGGTCCTTACGGTAATTATCTCTCGTATAGGATTGCCGACCGTAACTACGCCTATCCTCTTTCCACGGACGAGGATTCCACCTACTATCCCTTGAATGGTTATTTGTAGCGTACAACTCCCGCGTACTTGTCCCTTGGTCCTTTTGACCGACCGAATTAGCATTTCCTTGGCAGTTCACGATATTTACCATTTCAGTCTGCCTGGTCCGCATGTGTTGGACACCTGACGTCTGGTCCAGTTGCCGTAACACTTGCTCCATCTCAACAGCTGTTTTTACATCTGCCACTATCAAAATACGCTGCACGTCAGCGGGAAATTGTTTTCTGAGCGCTGCTAATAGTTCGCCTTCTGCCGGAGGGTTGTCCAACTCCCTCATCTTCACTAGCTGTCCTGTGAAGTACTCGCAGAAGCGCGTTGGTCCCGTCATCGAGTACCGACGTGAGTACAGTTCGAGGCGCAAACCCTGCTGCGTTTGCATCCCCCAATATTTGTCTAGAAATGCCCTCTTAAAGCTTTCGTACCCGTCGAAGCAGTATCGAAATGCTTGGAACCACACAAGGGCCTGGTCCTCTAAAAATTTCTCGACAACCCGTAACTTTCGTTCAGACGAGATCCGGTTATCGCTCATGTACCCGTTCATCTCAATCAAAAATTTCTTTGGCGTCATATTCCCGCCAGGTTTGAAACGTTTTGGTTTGTCGTCCGCCATCTTCACCATGTTATAGATGGGGATAGGTTCGACAGGAAGAAAGGTTGAGTTATTGCCTGGTGTCCCCGCTATCTGATCTTGACTCATACTCATTTTCTGGAAGAGTCCTGATCTTTCGGATTCGGGCTTTGTGTCGAACGGATTAAATTGACTTGGTTTCATTGGGCTAAATTCCTTCCCAACTTCCTGAAAATTCTTCCCTACTTTAATTTTCCCAAACTCTTCCTTTAATTCCTGAATTATGGCGTCGTGGGTGTCTACTTTGAGCTTGACCTTCTGAGTTCTATGTGACCAATCCTCGATCCTGTCTGAAAGTTTATCGTCCCTCTTGTCGATTTCTTCCCGGATCGCGGTAATGTTTACGGACGTTAGCTCTCTTTCTTCTGCTACACGCAGTTCGATCGTGTCGGTAAACTGTCGTAACGCTTCGGCTTTATGGCGTACGTCATTCAACTTCATCTGGGTTTGGGATATTTCCCGAGTTATTGCCTCAGTTTCCCTACGCTGATTTTCTTGGTATTCGACTGTCGCCTTCATATGTTGGTCTAACTGCTCCGCGACACTTGTGCTTCGAGCCTCAACACAGTCAATGCGTTCAATTGCCGTATCCATGGTCTTACTGATCTCCTCCTGCTTTGCCTCTACGCTCCCTACTCGTTCTTCTAAACGTTCGGTTATCTTAATGCAGCGTTCCCGATCGACTCTCAATTGTTCGACCAATTCGTCCTGCCGCTCATCGATTCGCTCTAACCGCTTATTAATTTCTTCCCTTCCTACCTTACACTCTGTCTGTACCTGGTCTGTCATTTCTTTGATGTTTTCCTGAACGTTTCCAATAGCCTGACTCAGTTTTTCCGTCATCTTTTCCTGAATATCCTCACTATTCTTATTCAGTTTTTCCTGCATATCTTCACTAGTTTGATTCAGTTTTTCCGTTAAGTTATCCTGAATACTTTCACTCGTTTGATTCAGTTTTTCCGTTAGATTATCCCGAATATCCTCACTATTCTTATTCAGTTTTGCCTGCATCTCCTCACTCATCTCCCGTAAGAGTTCCTTTAACGCCTCCATATCCATGATAATACAACTGTTTTCATTAAAATGAGACCCCCTTCACCTTCGGACCTTGGACCTCGGGTTGATAGACACACAAAACAATGTTCATTCAAGAATGCGTTCCCGCCATTCAACTTCGAAAAATTTTGAAAATCAAAACATTAATTCCAAAACACCGCCTCAAATACGGCTAACTCGAAGTTGCCTAACATGTACACCCCTATTTCACCGAGAGCAAAATCACGATTTAAAAACATAGCCTTTTTCATCAATAATCAATTTTGAATAAATTAATGACGCGCGCAATAAATTACCCACACAGGTGGTATATGCCAATAAAGCAGGTCATCCGTCAAGCATTGAGGCAGATACACCCGATACAATAGGTCATACCGTCCCAAGACTTTCCGTCTGAAACCTAATTTATTGCCATTTCATAATCAGCTCAAGGGCCTGAGGTTACCCTTGCTAAATCACGAGCAATCTACCTTAATACGTAAATAACCTTCACTACTAGCAATGAGGCCTACATCAAACAGTACCTTCCGACTCATACCCGCGAATACGATTACCTGAAGGGTATCGATATTCATTTTTCCCCAGATTCTGGAAAATCATTTCATTGTTTCCGGGACTCGATTGAATCCTCATTTACCTTCCGGGTACGTCCATTGCTTTGAATGACCATCATGGTTATTGCAATGATAATAATAATAATAACCACGACATACCGAAACATTCCTCAGATTAACATTTATTATTTACTTAGTCATTCAGATTTAACTACTGGTCCAATTACGTGCATCCAAGTATGAACTAAATCAGTTCCTTGTCATAATTGGCCATTCCTATCCATTTTAACTTAGGCATATGTGCCATGCGCCCAATAAAAGAAAACATTAAAATCCGAAAATACCAACCGAAAAATGCCGAAAATGCCTACACGCAAATGCCGAAAATGCCGAAAATGCCAACACGGAGGGCGCCATATGGGACCTTTCCCACCGTCACCCATGACTCATGGGACCATGTGACAACAAACCAACCCTTTCGGGTCACGAACACATGGGACCATGCTCCACGGAAGTCGATAGTCAAGGGATCTTTTTGGTCTGTGCCGATTTCTCCTCATTGGGATTGTATACTTAATCCACTCACATGAAAAGTTATCGACCATTCGACCCAGCTAGATCAAAGCTACTCTCCCGTTCCTGAGGTCTGAACACGGACTCCTCAGGGCCGAAGAACGTTCGCGGCAAATAGAGGCTATCAAACATAAACTACCTTAAAGGCCTACAATGAACGGAAGAGGATTTTTGGATGCTCGTTTTTCGGCAAAGAATAAGCACAAATAAGTTTTCCAAATTTACTAAGGCGCTCGTTGAAATCTACACATACACTATGACATCCTTGGTAAACTAATATAAATTGACAAGTTGAATACAAATACTTAGCAACGGTAAAATCCGTGCTACCATCCATCAGCTAAACTTCATCCACATTCCATAAGAATATTTATGTGGATGACCACAGTTCTTAAGGATATTTCAAATGCAAGAAGACTTCCATCCGAACTAACAAGCTGATGTATACCTGATTTGACATACACAGAAAAATATACATCCCCGAGGGATGACCAATCTCGTTGACATACTACGTTCATACCATCGGTTTTGTCTGTCTATCTCCCGTTGGATATCAAAACTGTTGAGTGTTACACAAACAAAATATAACACAGATTACCTATTTACAGTTACAATTAGAACCATTTTCCTCCAAATATCAGTATTCCCTGGGACCGAATCCCATATCATGAAGTTAAAATTTACTTACACTAATTCAACTACCCCGGAGTGGTCATTTTATCTTATATCTACCGCCATCAAATATATATACGTGAATAAAAAGTATACTGGAGAAATAAACATATGTTTACGTAAACCATGGAAAAGACAATAATATTGCGCGTCTCCACCAATTGGAAGACAAATGAAATAAAAATCACACGAACACAGGCTCGACAACGAACCCGTCACTTCCAACAACTACCAGTGAAATTTCACGAAGTCTAAACTCGCCCAGAACAGTACATAACATAAAACAAGATCACACTCTGAAAAGGAACACACATTATACAACAACACGAAGTATGAATGGCTGTATTTCATCTCGTAGCGCCCGTTACTTGAGCGAGCTATCGGTCCCTTCTGTGCTCTATTGAGGTTCGAACCTGAGACTCTGGTCGTCTCCATCAGGGACACTGAAATAAAAACCCTAATTAACCTAATCATGTCATTGACAGTCGTAAAAATATTCTACATTGCTTTCGGGTCATGGCTCACGGACTGGGTGTGGTGGTTACATCAATATTCTGTCCCTCTTCTCACAGAAAACTGCAACGTTTTAAAAGAAACATTCTCTGGCGAGTCAAGTTCTCTAAGCTGCTTCACACTCTGACCTGCCCCCTCGGGCAATAACTTACTGCTTGTCAAAGCTCCCTTCCACAACACGGGCGAAAGGACATTTAGCACGCACAATAGCGGCAGTCACGGGGTCGATAAAACCATACAATTGAGCTAATGCAGGGTACACCTGCTCGAATTAACTCATACTATCATTATGATCCAACAATACACTTCTCAAATTAAGCAGCCATATTATCGCAAAATTCCCTAATTTTGCCAGGAGTCTGGAGTTCAACCACACATTTCTTCCCGTAGCCTTCATCGTACATTCGTCAGCCTTTACCAAAGAGCAATGTCTCCTAATCTCTCCCCTTAGAGGCGAGATTGTGTACCTGTCAGATACTACCCTATTGTTCGAGATCTATCGGTATCAAATCACCGATCAAAATACTTTAAGAAATTAATAATAATAATAATAATAATAATAATCCACTAATCTGTTGCTTAAAATGTATCGGTATAAGACACTGATCAAGTTACATTAAGAAAATAATAATAATAATAATAATAATAATAATAATAATAATAATAATAATATTCAGACATGATCAAACTCAACTAGAAAAATCTCTACTTTATTAGCCTAGCTAATGTGTAGGGTGGGCCAGGTTTGAACCTCCGCACGTATTTTCTCGAACGTCTTAAGTTACAGCCAAACTTATACACCAGCATGCAAAAACAAACTACTGTCTCTACTTTTATGAATTTAGTGCTGTCACTATCCCACATTAACTTCTGTATAGGCACATGTTAATGATACTGACACCTACTAATCCCTGCTCGTATTATGCAGTCACGCAGATGAAATTATGGCATTAACCTGGCCAAATTTCTATTCATTTCCCCCCCTCAAATCTTTCTCAGCACTCATGACAAAAATATATAATATAGCATGCGCATGCAGCTTCTAAAAGGGGTCCCAAACTCTATACATCCTTCCTGGTTCACTTCCTTCCCATATCTACTTACAAAAAAAAAAACAAATTAAACAAGGGTCATCCGACCACTCCAGGTAATTAACCTATCAATTACCTCATCATTAACCCTATCTTTACAGTAACTCTATTTACAAGGGGAAATACTAACATTGGAAGAAAATAGCTCAATACTCAACAGTTTATGATGTTTTTCTGGCCCCCGCCCGAAGTTTTCAGGGGCCTGCCATCGGTGCTCACTCCATGTCGCTGGCTCGTGCAGTCCTTGGTTCTAGGAGTGTGATGACTTTGCTGGAGTAATCCATCTTCCTGGTAAACAAATCACTGCAATTATATTTACACAATCTTGCACACTTGTTGATCACTCGACACCATCCAACTTCCCCTCTATCGTTCTAGACCGATGCTAGTTACGTGATGCTAATTATTATGGATATCTCAGCTAGTCTATTTCGTTAAATCAGGCGAGCTGTAAATTCATGGTCTCCTCCTTCCCAAGTCTATCGCCTCCTACGTCCGTGACTTATATCAACCGTCCTTTTCTTACTTTCTTGTCTCGATTAAATCAGATCCTGTACTTATCATTCCCCTTTACTTGGTGTTATAATCTGTTCCGGAAATCCTGCTCTCAATGTTACATGGATTTAAACTGATAGTATTTCTTCACACGATCTGATTTTCTTTTGAAACAAAGTTTACCAAATCCCAAAGTTAGACTCCTCGAAAAATGAGCCCCCTTACTGCTATAGTCATCAACCTCGCGATGAGCGTTCTCCGTCTAGAGTTCGTTCCCCCACGACGTACTCACCCTTTCGCAGTCACTACCTACGACATACTGACAAATATTCAGAGTTTACTTCGCGATCGGATGTCGCACAAATACCTTTGTCATATAGTTACATTTCCTACTATCACTGCACACTGGAAAACACTTTTAAAACTTCACTCCCGTTTATTTGTGTCAGTTATTCAGACAAAGAAGAGGTAGACCTTGCTCGCGGACCGCACGTAGTTCCACCTTCTGAAGCTCGTTTTCGACTACTACCCCCTCGAGAAACTGCAACCACTTATAGCCAAACCGGGAATAGGGGTGGCTAGCGTGTCCTTCCCCCACTCTGATTCTGGCCTTTCCTGGATAAACCAGCCTGTCGAAATTAGCAATACGCTAGACTGTGTGACTTGGTTATGCACAAGTACGCTATGATATGCGGAGTTGAATATGTTCGGCGGATCTGCCGTAATTAATTAATAACATCGGAGGGGAAGTGGTGAATCCCCAAAAGCATCTGGTTTCAGCCATCGCGTCCGTACGCTATGGGTATTATATAAGTTGTCTACCAACGCCTTTCGCTTGGAGAGTATTTTCTACCAGAACTCCTGACTTTATAATTCCACCAAAATTCAGCACATTACTCTAACGGGTGCAGTATTGTTAATTAAGCCTTATTTATGCCGAAAATGCATTAAAATTTGCCCGATTGCTTTGGCATCGCTGTACGCTGGCATATGTTTTCCAATATGGAGTCGCTAAATAGTGTTCTTCTCCTGCTTCTTCTATGACGTGTGCCTAGTTCGGGGATTCTTTAAGCCACCCAGTGGGCGGGTGAAGGCGCCTCTCTGGCGGGCTTCGTATTGCGCAACCTGACGATACCCCCAGCATCCACACAAAGAAAGCTTGCTGCCAGCTTCCTTACCAAGCATATCACTTGAAATAAATACTAATTGTGCCGGTACGGTCACAATACCTTAGATGTTCGTACTTTTTTGATTTCATTTATCAGTAACTGCAGAAGTATACTCTGTAGCCGATACCGAAGTCTCGAGTAAGGCTCGCACTGCGAACTAAACACGAAACGCGCAAGCTCGCTCCACTAGCTGAACGAGGCCGCGCTGTTATCGTAAGGCGACTATCCTTATTCGGTCGTTTTATTTCGTTCTGAACGTTTCTTTTTTTCTTTTCTTTCCTTCGTTGTTGTTCTTGTTCCGTTCTGTTTCATTTTATGTGGTTTTGTGAATAAGAAGATAGGCAGTACGCCTTCTCTGTAAGTTCAGTATGTTTACTTGCTCTCAGTGTGGCAGTGTGCACGAAGCAAGAACTACTTCGCGGAGGCATGTAAAACAGAAACATGCAGATAGCGTCAAACTCATGAAAACCTCAGGGTAATGGGTTTCCTGCGTGTAACATATGTAATACTAATAAAATATTTGTTCAGCAATCGTGTCTGAAGCGGCATCAGCACTCTGATCCTGTGTTCCTTTAATTCGCTTTATATTTTTAAAGAATTCATAAAATACCACTTTGTACATAAATGTGCGCGTAAAATATCATGTTCACTTTCTTTAAGAAATCGTGAGTGTTCGTTTTCAAAATTCACAATTGCTGTCTTCTGAATAAACTCCCGGTCAACTGTAACTGTTTGCTAGACTTGTGCTCATTCTCCAGCTTAGTACCCGTACTGTATTATACGCAATAATCAGTTATTCCGTAGACTGTATTGCGTTTTATTCTGCTGTCGTAATGTGCGCTAGAGCATGCTGGTTCTCGTTACTCGCCTGCTGCGTTACGCATGCGCACATTGGAAGAGGTTCATAGTGCGGCACTGTCTTTAAGGGCTTGTATGATTTATTCGATTACCAAAAAAAATGGAAACTGTTGCAATAAAGGGAGCTCGTTCGACACTGAGTTCACTGATTGTTAAACGTTCAAGCTCTTAAATCTTTAGACTTTTTCAATCGTAACATTTTTTGAAACTTCTCACAGAGTATAAGCTATGTGTCTGTGAACTGGTTGCTGAACCTCTTATTCTAAGGAGCATGACGCACCCGCACAACAATGCACTTTAAACATCTCATAAACCGTTCTACATAACAGTGGCATTTAACTTGACACCTGAATGTCAGTGATTCTTGTTAAACTCTAAATATTATATCCAATTCCAACCTCAGTAAATGTAATTTTTGAAAATAGTCCCTTAACCCCAAAACTGTACCATACGTATATATCTTAACATTAAGTAATTTTAGAATAGTGGTATCATGTTTATTTATTGGCATCCTTGTTTAATTTTAATTTTAGTGGTATTTATTCTGTACAGTCGCTATTGAGTAGGTTCTCTAGCAGCTGAAGATGACCTATTTAAGGGTCGAAACCGGTACTGTATTTTTATGTAAATAATATTGACACTATGGAAAATAAAGTATTGATTAAGTGCAGAACTCATCCTTCATACTCGTGCTATCGAGCTCGGTGACAAAATTTAAATGTTCAGCAAACTTTGTGCATAATACGATCTCAGGTGCACTACACATTAACAAAGTATCATTTTCTAACTAAAATATGATAATTTGGTATCAGTTTTGATTGTAATTATTTTTCAGTAATGTTGTGAAGGTTTTTGTCAGGAGCGTGCTGCGGTGTTGCAAGGGCAAGCATTTTTTACAGCTGTGTTGTGCTGTGATAACTGCTGCCAGATGCAACCAAATGGCAATTCCTCTACGCACACATTGTAAAAAGAAAAAACAACTACTTCGACTAATTGTACGGAACGGCCCTGCTCATTTTCGTGCAGAGTACATTACGTTATACACTACCCGCGAAACTTTTACTGACACTTCGGCTCCCTAGTGCCGAATCGGTAGACTTCGCTTACCTTCGAGGTACGGATTGGCAACGTATCAGAAGTCGTAAGATATCTGGCGGTGTAATCGCAAAATTTCGAATACCATTATTATTTTTACATCAAAGCAAAACATATAGGTTAGAAATGAAATTTTGAAACCTATTGCAATGGCTGAGAAAAATGCAGATACAATACATGTATACCTCAACATCACGGTCTATAGACAGTGAAGGTACCTTGTAATTCATGGTCAGTTCATCTATCATTGCATGTAGGCTGTATATGTATTGCGTATATAATTACGTCCTATTCAAAAGTAGTTTCTAAGTCAGTGTTCACGTAAATTCCATCCATCTACGCATTGTACATATTATTGCTCCAATTCGTTCTGTGTTTCTAGCATTGTAACATTTCTCAAAATTAAGATGCAACTCTTGTTCTGTGTTGCAATAGAATACATATTGTAAAAAAAGATCGAGTTCACATCCATATGTGAAATAGTGTACTCAAATTCAGATGTCACTACTAATATGCCTATCCTATATATATGTAAAATAACCAAGATGATCCCCTACCACCAAAAGTCAGCAAAAAAATAAATAAATAAATGATATCCTTACCCACAAAACTGATTAAAACTCCCTCTAAGTTATCACCATACCCTTCCATCACTTTCACTTATAATTCTCACCTCCCTTAACATACTCACCGTCCCGGCCAAAGAGAGGGTGTTCCCTCTGTGTGGCCCGCCTCACCCACCATTCAGGGTGAGGAGTGAAAGTATTTAGAAATGTAGAAGACTGCTGTGAATTAGAAAAAAGGAAGTAAAGAGTTGCTCTTCCCCTCACTAAGTCGATTGAACGATCTGATGCATATACGGGAAAATCTGTTTCCACAATTAAAATAATTGAAATATTTCCTGCCTCTCCATGCAGGAGAACAAGGCCAATTTCACTATGGCTGATATCATACGGATAACAGAGAAAAATGTCACGCGTGTGTGACGCAATTGTGTGCTTTATATAATAAAGGTTTTCAAAATTCATATCGATTACACTATCGATGCAATTCAGATTTCAATTCCATTTAGTTGGCAGTTCTACTGGAAGAGCTGAGTTCCCTCCTACCCCTCACCTCCATAAACTGCAGTGCCACTAGAAGTTTCGCGGATAGTAGAGGAGTCTGTAGGGCCCAGGGCATTAGCAGCTGGAGCTATGTGACAAATATCTCAGTATGAAGATAGAGTTGCTACTGAAGATGACGAATTGGGACAAATAATCATTTATAGACGAGGGATTAGATTAATTTATCAGCGAAAATGTTCCATAAATTCCCAAGTTCCTTGAAATCACATGAAAATGACCAAGTAAACAACTGGTAGGGAATCTGCCACCTGGGCGACAGATCAATGCTGCTTTCACCTTGGCTGCCCAGTAATGGCCGTGTAGAGCTCATTTTGACGCTGACTCCCCGTACGGAAGATGAACTAATGACTATTGCTGAACGCTCTGATATAGAACAAGTCAGAGCAGTGACACGTGAGATACTCATCTTTAATTTAGTGCGGGCTTATCCGACTGCGAACTTCAGTGTCTATTACAGTAACATCCACTCATTTTTCCAGATTATTTCTGTAACGCAGTTCTTATTCTCATTGGTTAACACGTTTATTTATTTATTCGTGTCAGAAGTACAAAATGTGAAACATAAAAATATAAAAAAGAAGCATGAAATGGACACAAGTACATAAATATGAGATCATCAAGTGACTTCAAGCATTTCCCGCCCAAAACTTAGCCGCTTCGAGAGCACATGAATTAGCTTGATTCAAATCATTCAGTAATTTGATGCACATGTAAAGGACTAGTATAATTTGGATAAAATTATCTAAACCCATGGGTAAATATCGGAAATATCGAGATTGATTAGTAGGTATTCTTGTCCGTTTCACCCACCTTGGGGTATGATGGATCTATCAATGGTTAGTGAGTCGTGTTTTCCTGTCCTCCCAGTACTTTTTCATCCTTTCAAATATTGCCTTCCTCTCTTCTTCAGAAATTCTGTATAGTCGTTTGGGCTTCACCCTGTCCTGAAATATCTTTATTTTATCTTTGGTTATTTTCTTTGCAGATCCATCTACAAGCATCTCTTCTGTAATTTGGAATTCTCGTAGGTCCTTCTCAGTTTCCTTAAACCAGTTCGGCTTGGTTTTCTTATTACGGAAATAGTCGAAGTTTCTTTTAGTTATCCTTCTCGGATACATTCTTAGGATGTGGCCATAGAAGTCAATTCTTCTTTTCCTTATTGTGTCGGAAATCCTTTCTGATTTCCTATGCAGGGTTTCATTGCTGATGTGTGGAAGTTCGTTATTATGGAATTTGGGGCCTGGAATTTTTGGTAGTATTTTCTTTTCCTTTATCTCCAACTTTTCCATTGGACCATGTGTAGTTATAGATAGAGTTTCTGCAGCATAAAGGGCTGTATTATAATGTCTGATCCTGGAATTCCACGAGAGGGATTTTTTTGTTATAGGTGTCTTTCGTAAGCTGGAAGGCTGTTTCTATTTTGGTTCGTCGAGATTCCATTGCTTTCTTCTCAAGACCATTCCAACTGATCCATTCACCAAGGTATTTGAAATCTGTGACGATCTCTATTTTCCGTTCCCCCACTTTCAAATATTTTGGAGGATTATAGAAGTGAAGCTTCCACGGTGTGAAGAATTATTTAATTTATTTTCCGGGTTGAACCGTGTTGTACTTGTACGCATATCACGTACAGTTTGCCGACGTTTCGAATACATTGCAGTATTCATTGTCAAGGCGACTGAAATACCCCTACTCGATCCGAGGTAATCAGTCTCCCAGGCAGAATTACACTACTAGAGTGGCCTTGATCTTGGCCTTTTATATCCTAGCCTATCTGGCTGACGTAAGCCCTGGCTGTCTCGCGAGGCTTCTGGAAAGTTTATGTCACAGCCAGGTAGTGGGGGCTTGCCCGCGCTGTTATGTAATGGGGTTGCGGCCCGTGTGTTTATGTTGTGGTCTGTACGTCTTAAACTATGAATGATGGGCATCCAAGAATTACTGATTTTGTATCCTTCTTCTAAATTTATGTTATTCGGATGTTTCTTGATTTCGATAGCCTCGCGGATTTTTCTTTCCAGATTCCAAGGGATAGCTGCTAGGATCTTGGTCTTGTCAAATGATATTCCGTGCCTAGTTTCGTAGGAATGCTTGGCTACTGCTGAAATATCTGCGTTTTGGTTCTTGGTGTGACGGATATGTTCTTTTAGGCGGGTGGAGATCAGACGTTTTGTAGGTAGCAGCTATCCCTTGGAATCTGGAAAGAAAAATCCGCGAGGCTATCGAAATCAAGGAACATCCGAATAACATAAATTTAGAAGAAGGATACAAAATCAGTAATTCTTGGATGCCCATCATTCATAGTTTAAGACATACAGACCACAACATAAACACACGGGCCGCAACCCCATTACATAACAGCGCGGGCAAGCCCCCACTACCTGGCTGTGACATAAACTTTCCAGAAGCCTCGCGAGACAGCCAGGGCTTACGTCAGCCAGATAGGCTAGGATATAAAAGGCCAAGATCAAGGCCACTCTAGTAGTGTAATTCTGCCTGGGAGACTGATTACCTCGGATCGAGTAGGGGTATTTCAGTCGCCTTGACAATGAATACTGCAATGTATTCGAAACGTCGGCAAACTGTACGTGATATGCGTACAAGTACAACACGGTTCAACCCGGAAAATAAATTAAATAATTTTGGAGGATTCTTAATGTTGGTTATTATTTTGGTATTATTATTATTATTATTATTATTATTATTATTATTATTATTATTATTATCCGCCTATTACCATTTATTGATGGATGCAGTATTTCTGTATCCGTCTCTTAGCACAGGCCAGAGCAAAGTGTAGCTTCCACTGAAGTCCCAGTCTCATCCATGGCTGTGACAATATGTAAGTTTCTGGGGTATGAGTGGTGCTGAGTAATGACACTCGGAGCACAAATAGTGTCTGAGTGTTATGAAAGCTGTTGCTCATAGGGTCAGTCGTGCTGCAGTGGCACATTCTGGCCCAGTGAGGAAAGCATTGGCAAACTACCTCACTCCTTATCTTGCCTAATACGCCTCACTTGGGCTCTGCCATTGGCTTTTTGGTTTTTGCGGTTTCCCTATATCTGCATAGCCTTTGGTGGTGCTATTTGAGGATCCAACGAGCCTCTGAGCTGATGACCTAACTCACATTATTATGCCTTGTAAGGTGTGGCTATGAAGTTGTTTACGGCTATTATTATTATTATTATTATTATTATTATTATTATTATTATTATTATTATTATTATTATTATTATTATTATTATTATTATTATTATTATTATTATTATTAACGCAGTTATGTACAGACTTTATTTGGTATAAATCGTGGTCATATCATTTATTATTTGCGTGTTGTATGATCTGTCTTGTGTAACAAAACATGTGAGGTTGTGTCACGACACGTCTGCTGTATGTATATTAATACGACTTTATTTAATGCAAGAACACGTAATGAATAGTATATAATTTATTATTACTTGTAAATATGATGTATAGATGTTGTGCAGCACAGGGTAATAGTCCAGAACAACTCATCTTTGTCACTAGAGTTGTATAGAACATTCTATTCATGTGTACATAAGTTATTGGAGACTCGTGAAAATATGAGAAAACATGTTGTGTCATACTTTTCTAGAAGCCAGGCCATCCAAGGTATATAAAGAGACAGTTTTGGGAGTTGGAGTTGAGTTGTTAGCGAGACTTGTGAGTGCAAGTCGTTAGTCGAGTGTGTGAATTCATGTCGTCATTTTGTTGTGTTGGTAGTCGGTTGACATGCTAATGTGGCAGTCTCCTTCTTCTTCTTCTTCTTCTTCTTCTTCCAGTCAGTTCAAGATGGCAGATTATTAGTAATGTGTGAATCATTTATAAATATAACAGTGTACACAATATTGACAAACTCGTGCGTGCGTCTTTGCGAGCACGCCAACATCTGGTTGGGCAGATCGGAACAGTCAGTTGTTCCGAAACATTAGGAGCCTGAGGGGGAGTGTTTCGGTACAGTGTGACGGCACACGATACACGGGACTGTAACTGCGCTGGAGAGAGAACTTCGTGAGGCAACATGACATGCACCGCATCAGTGGGAATGTGCCGGTACCGGACGTGCTGTGTGTATTTACGGCCAGCAAAAAGCTGTACGGAACGTGAAGGAACGGTCGGAATACTGAAATTCGTGCCAATAATCATGTTTAAATGCTGCTTTTAGGTTAAGATCTTTATGGTCAATAAGAAATGCACATAACACGGTTACAATCGCAGTACAGGTGTTTAAAAGTAACTAATCCAAGGATATTTTCACCAGCTGAATGTATCGGCCTGTATTGTGAGTAATTAGGGCCAGGATAAAGTTTCACGGCACGTGAGGAAACACTCGGAACTCTGAAATACGCACTCAAAAAATCATGTCCAAATGTTGCTTTTAGGATAAGACTGTTTCCATTCATTCTCAAATACACCTGTCACAATATACAAGCAGAACATGAAAATGAAAATTGTGGGACGTTTAAGTTTGAAATGTGTCGTCACTGTGCCAGTTGAAGATCCTTTGCAGACAGAATAGAAGAACATAAATTG
This sequence comes from Anabrus simplex, assembly GCF_040414725.1. Classification (NCBI taxonomy): domain Eukaryota; kingdom Metazoa; phylum Arthropoda; class Insecta; order Orthoptera; family Tettigoniidae; genus Anabrus; species Anabrus simplex. The sequence goes on from NC_090265.1 coordinate 928,014, forward strand.
CATTTCACTCTGTCCGGTTTTATTCTAGTAAAATAGTCGTAAATAGAATTCCGGTGCGACATTCTGCAAAGTTGAAAACAAAACAGAACACTTAAGTTATTCACATGTACCCAAGGCGAGTTGCCTCACAGAACAAAGAGGATATGACGGAACACGGAACACTCCAGCACGTGGCGGCACACCGTCAGCTAGTAGGGCAGTGCATAGTGGCGCTTCTCACGGAATATCGAGTCACTGCATTGGTTGGCCTTTGCTTTGAATTCAGCAGTTCACGACTGATTGATTGATTGATTGATTGATCGATTGATTGATTGATTGATTGATTGATTGATTGATTGATTGATTGATTGATTGACTGATTGATTGATTGATTGATTGATTGATTGAAGCATATAAGCCTTCCGGTCTAACAACAGTGCTGTAATGTCTTAATTTGACTCTAGAACTTAGCATCTTCTTATTGTAAATGTTTTAGTCAATTGGAACGTTCGCTCTGATTTCCGGATGCGGATATTGATCGCTTCGTGTTCTTGTTCTAGTCCATTCTCCTGGATTACATCACGCACGTACTTGACTCTTCTAATATGTCCATGGTCTGTTGGTATTCATTCTCGACCATCTCTCATGTTCGCCATGTATTTCGTCTTCTTAAAGTAGATTTGTAGTGCTAATTTCTCTGCTATTTCTTTAAGAAAGTTGTTCTTCCTCATTGCTGAACTGATGTTGTTGGCAAATAAGGCTGAGTCACCCGCGAAAGACACACCGTAAACACACATTCCATTGTGTTTGGGGCCTGATCGAAAATGATCTTCGTTTCCTTTTTCTTCTCATATTATTCATTTCATCTCTATTAATTCTTCAAGTGAGGTTGGCATTAGGAAGGCTATCCGGCCATAAGAACATGCGGTATAAATTTATCTCACCTCATTCGCAACCCTCTAGCAAGAAATGGGATTAAATGGTCGAATAAAACATTGTAAATATTATTACGCTCAGCAATGAGTAAACCGACTGATGATGATGACCATTATTACCGGTATTATTATTGTATTGTTATTATCGTTCCGGGGAATCTGTGGAACGCAGAGGTGAAAGAAGGTGCGGGTATCAATGGGTGGACAGAGAAAAGATTAAAGAGCATTCTAAAACCTGAAGACATTCCAATATATTTCTTTCCTACTTTTTTCCGTTTCATTTCAAACTTTACACTTTGCTCAGGAAATAACAAAAATCAGCTACAAGATCTAGCTCGTGAGTCTGAGTAACAATATTAGAACAATCTCGAATAGTCAGATAACAACAATTTAACAACCTGAGATTGAAGCTCACTAGTTACAACTTTATCAAGACCACTGCTTTTCCCTTCAACCCACACTCAAGGAGACGGAGCTCCAAATTTTACATCAGTACGAAGATCGTTTTCGTTCTACAAAATTACTTCCTAGGAGACTATCCTCCGAAATCACAAGTTCCAGGCCTATTAATGCACCTACCTACACTTAATAAAACCAAACTGTAGACACTATCTTAATCCCTCAACAGTCTGATTTACCAATACAAGAAAAGAAGCTGATTTTAACAGGGCAAACAAGTACCCATTATACGCGGCCTTATGTAAAAACAGAAGGTGAAAGTTACTGGCCGAAAATCGAGATGTTAGGAGACGAACACTTGCACTCCTTAGGAATTCACCAAAACATCATTCAGACCCTATGTGGGCTACGGAGGGGTGACTAGATGGAGAGAAAGTTATAAGTTAAAAAATTAAGAGGTAAAAGGTTACACAACCACAGACACCTGAATATCAAGTTGAAAGAGGGTGCCACCTTTTATTCTTTAAGTTCGTTTAAGTTCTTTAAACTTGTTTGAGAATTTACATTGAGAAATAGACGTTATATCACCAATGAAATTTAAAACCTTTCCCTCGAGTAAGATTTCAAAGACTATTACGGGGTTAAACAGAGTCTGCCATTACCTTGAGCTGGTGTACCTCCGGAAGATGGACGAAGCAGCCCTTCCCCCTGCCTCCGTTATGAACACACTCTAAACCTCTTGACTGGAGCGATCATAAAGGCAAAATGGCCTGAACGGTACCAGCTTTTATAGTGGAGAGGAAGGTTCCAAATTTCTATGGGCCTAGGCCCGCACACACACAGAATTCCTATTGGTTAACTTAATGAATATACAAAAATATCTTATTGGCTGAAATATGAATTTGGCGGGAAGAGATAGGTGTAAATAACTTTAGAACACAAAAACAATTTACAAACAATTCACTTTACCAACTAATGAATACAAAATTTGCCTGGAAATTGAATTGACCATCCTCTCAACAGAGGGAGTCCCAAGTTTGACAGTAGAGACCTCTGTCGAAAAATGTTCGAACTTCCTTCCTCTAGCAGTTTCAAGGTTTACGGTATAGATGGCCTTCTAAAAGGCGCTTCTTTTAAATGAATGGGCGGGTGTACCTCTGGTACAGATCTCCACCCCTTAAGGTCCTTCCACAGTTGTCACAGTTTTGAAGAACAAAATTTTGAATTGGAAGATTGAAGTCAGAATATTTCTTCATGGAGAGTTCATGTATAAGTTATTTTGCAGAAAGCAAGTCTTGAAGTGTTTCTGGAGTCGTAGAAGTCCGAAAAGAACAGTCCAAATTTGACGACAAGAGCGGTCGCCTCTGACGATGACAGGGTGGAGTCGCCCGGACCCCCTAAGTACCCTCAGATACTTCTCTCCTGTTACATTGAGAGGGACAGCTATGGAGATGGTCGTCATGGACCAACAATAGAACTTCTGCCGAATAAAGAAGTGGGCGGTTGTAGCAGCGCACCACAGCCATTGTCACTAATTATGGTGCTCAAGTTCGCCGTCATGAAGGAGACTGGATCAGAGCGGCATGGGCCCTTACCCCAAGCCAGCATTACTCGCCATTTGTTGTGACCCGGCCGAAGATTACTATTAGGGCAATGAAACAATGATTTATCGACGACAACGGCAGCTTTTATGGAACGAATGTATGTTTATATTTGAGTTTGTGGTGCAAATAAGGCGGGTGGTATCTAGGATGAGTGTGTGTAATGCAGGCTCGTTTTGGAGGTAGGAACAAGGTAATGAGAGACGGGCAACCGAAGAAAAGCAAAATCTTTCCAAAGGGGAAGGTTTTTACATAAACAAGTTAATACCATACATGTGTTTTCACAGGACAGAAGGCCTCAACATACAACATACAAACTCAATTTTTACTTGTAAGGTTGTAAGCTGGTTAAGGATAGAAATATAATTACGTTCTCACTGCTATGATTTAGTGGCCTACACTGAAAAAAGGGAAATCATGCAGGTTTTACTTGTGACAAATGAACCCTAAATATTCATAAATACTCATTCGGTGTCTGGGTTGCACACCAAAAGTGTGACCGGTATTAAGAAATCCAAAATAATATATGGACCATGAAATCTGGAGGTAGCCTTGCCTGCAGGTACAAAATTCTTCACCATGGCCTGATCTCCGATCTTTAAATTGGTGGGTCTCCGTCCGCGATCGTATCTCACTCTACCCTTCTCATAAGGTTACTTTTAGCCTTCTTCTACAGGTCCCTGATATTCTCGGGTTCTATTGTCTCTCTTAAAATCTCATTGATGGACCATAGATTATACAATGGCGCCTTAGGGGCGAACTTGAACATGAGAGAGGCAGGGGGAAATTTGTGTGACGCGTGAACAGCCGAATTTTGCGCAAAAGGTAACAAATGCAGAGAAGTAATCCACCTAGAGTGGTCGTCATGATGAAAGGCGATCAAAGCCGATCGAAGATTACGGTTAACCCGCTCAGCAAGAGATGGTTGTGCGTAATAAGCAGCAGTAGTGACATGGGATATGAATAGGTCAAAAACATTTGTGGAATAAATTTACATATTGACAAGGACCAAAAGAAGGAAAAATAGTACTCAAACAAGAAATTCTAGACTGAGCGGTAGCCAGCTTAGTCGGAAATAACCGTGAAAATCTGGTGAATCCATCTACACACACGAGTATGAATTTGTTCCCGCTTACCTTAGATTGAGGGAAGGGTCCGACATAATCTCTATGCAAATGCTCCGTAGGGCGAGATACTTAATGAGATGACAAGAGCCCTAGTTTAGTGGGCAAGGTGGGCTTACTAAGCAAGCAAGATTTACAAGCTTCAACCATTTCCCTGATTTCTCCGTCCATACTATTCCAGATGAACATATCTCTGATTTTCTCTCTGGTTTGAAGATGCCTAAATGTCGGTCTAATGGAGTCTCACGATAGTACTTGGAGATCATGGGCACAAGAACAGCTGGTACTACAACATTCATTTTCTGATCATGCATTAAGGGACAACTATTTCTCAGCACATAAGGGACAGCTTGTTCCCCATAAGAAGGGGCTTCCATGATAGGAGCCAGCACTGGATCTTCTCGCTGATAATTGATATCTCGGATAACATAGGGGCATCCGTTAAAATATCACCAACAAAAGAAGGTACGGAAATGGAAGGAGAAGAAGTTCCTCCTGTTTAATGGACTAATGTCACCAGAAAACATGCGGCTTAATCCATCTTCGACCACATTCTCAGTTACTTTAATGTGTCGCACGTCGAATTGAAATACCGAAATAACGGATAGACCAACGGGCGATACGACCAGTACGACGGGGCCTAGCTGAAACCCAACTTAAAGCCAGATTGTCAGTTTGTAATTCAAATTTAATATGCTCCAGATACAGCGGAACTTCTCCAAGGCAAAGGGGACTGCGAGTCCTTCCAATTCATAAATCGAGTACTTGGCTTCTTGAGCCGATAAGGTCCTAGCCGCAAAGGCAATAGCCCGCCGTCCAATTCCGGTTTCTTGAAGAACGACAGAAGCAACAGCAGACGAAGAGGCATCGGTTTGAACTATGAATCTCTTAGAGAAATGTGGCATAGCTAATATTGGGGCGTTACAGGGAGCTAACTAAGATCTTCTAACGCAGATTATTGCGATGGACCCTATTCGAACTTGACACCTTTCCTACGAAGTAGGTTTAGGGGCGCCTCCCTATTAGCGAAGTTGGGAATAAATTTCCTGAAGAAATTCACCATACCGATGAACCTAGCAATTCCTTTAATGTCCTTAGGAGGCTTGAAGTCTCGAATTGCCTGCATTGTGGAATGGTAAATAGAAACTCCATGCGGCGACAAATATGCCCTAGAAAGGCATATAAAGCTTAGCAAAATCCACCTTAGATAACTTAACGGTCAACCCAGCCTTGCGAAGGGGATTTAGAACTTCCTCTATAAGATGATCTAAGTGATCTTCAAAGGTTTCAGGAAAACGACATCGTCAAGGTGATGGTAAAGATATTCAAATTCGATATCAGAGAAGACCCTATCCAGCGGTCTAGTAAAAACCATCGCTCCCTCATGGAACCCGAAAGGTACACGGTTGTATTCTTACAAATTCCAGTCAGTAGCGAAAACCGTCAATATTCGAATTTTTTCGTCAGGGGAATCAGATTATACGCTTGGTTGAGGTCTAGGATAGTGAAGAACTTAGCCTTACGAAACCATGAAAAACATGAATGAAAATCAGGAAGGGGCACTTATTGTAGTAATAACTTACGGTGTAAAGCCCTGTAATCAATGACAGGCCTGAAACCACCTTGGAGTTTTGGTACAAGAAAAATGGGCGACTTTGAAGTCGAATAATACCATCTTTCAACATTTGATCGATGATCTCCTTAAGATCCTTCATTTTAGGTGGCGATAGCCTGTAAGGAGGAAATCTTACGCGAAAGAATCCGTTACCTCAATCTTATATTCAATGAGGTCAGTGACATCAAGGGTTTCCGAAATACATCTGGAAAAGACTGACAAATCCTTCGAATACTCTCAGCCTGGTCCACAGGTAGATGTCTAAAGACATCTCTCTCTGGGTAGGCGAAATAGATGAAGACGAAACAGAATAATATTTTAGAAGAGAGATTTTAAAGTTAATGTTACATTTGAATGTGCAGGTTTTGCTGTGAATATCGAGCACAAGACCAGAATGCAACATGAAACAGGCCACCAATATTACAGGGCAAGACAACTATTTAGCAACGAACAACTTAATTTTCCAAGTAAATGAACCTTAACATTTCTAAGGGTGAAGAATTTGCCGAAACGCATTTGATAGAAGTAAAAACAAATCCAGAAATTTACAGCAGGCTTTCAATTTAGAGTAACACTCCTCAGAAATAATAGAGCTAACGCTTCCTGAGTCTAACAGCGCAGTGAGGGGTTTATTATTTATCTCAATTTTAAGAAATGGCACGAATCCTGGATTCTCAGAAAAAATTCTAAGGCATTCCCTTGGGCCTTCAATGGATAAACTAGGGAGGGTTTCTTCCTCAAAGTATTCGATGCCCAACTTTACGTGGGCTGAGCCTCGTAAAACTGAACTTGGTGACTGCAGTAGTCACTTCCTATCGCCTAAGTTAGTGGAGGCAGAACCAGCAGTAGAACAGGAAGGTGTGCTGTTAGGTGGCTACAATTTTTGGCCAGGTGAGAGAACGACCCGGACTTAAAACAACCCTGCGACGGGCCTGCTCCATTCCTAGCTCCACAAGGTTTCCGTACGGGACACTTATAGCGAAGGTGTTCTGCCGATCCGCACGCATAAGACTTGCGTGGAGGGAAGGTTCGGCGAGGTGGTGGCCGAGAACTGTTAGATGACAGAGGGGGCTCCCTTGCGGCTCGTAAGGTATTTGCGTACCTTACTCTCTCTCTGCTGACACTGCCATCGCCTCAAGTTCAGAGATTTGAGGCCGAGACGCAAAACTTAAGTACGACCTGTAGGATGGAAACATTTCTTCGACAATGGTCTGTAAAATTTGATCTTCGGGGAAGTGAAGAGCGAATAGATCTTTATGTCTTGGATGAAGACAGCCAAATTCTCATCCAACCTTTGGACTCGGAAATAGTTCTTCTGTATTAAAGATGACATTGCACTAACTTAAATGAATTTAGCCAAGACATAGGCATAGAAGTCTTCTATAGAAGATCTATCAGCTATTGCCTTCACAATTTTATCTGAGAGGACGCCCACAGAGTGTAGGTAAATAATTTGTAGAATTTGAGAATGAGACAGAGCAAACACCAAAGCAGGGTCCTGGAATTCTACTAGAAATCTCAGAAAGGAAATCAGATCGTTAGTTGAATTTACTGAAAGTTTGGAGATGCCCTTGAGCAACATGGCTAAGAGGTGAGGTAAGCTCCTAAAACCTGGCGAAATAATAGGGGACGACATAGGAGGTTGTGGATTTTCAAAAACTGCGTTATTGATATAAGAAAAGTGGAAGTTGTTTCAGATGATCAGACACTTGCTCAGATGGGGCAGAAGTTTGGTGTGGAACCGCCGATTTCCTACTCTCAGCAGACCTACTAGGATTATCTTCCGTTGTTAGGTTTACAGCTTGAACATGGTCGCTTTTAGCACTAGCAGCTCCGAACAACAATTGACTAACCCTACTTGACACGTCGGGAAGGTTTCCGACTAAATTACTAGCTTCCTTAGCACGTTCGTCCTTCAGTTTCAGAGACAATAGGTCCATAGCCCTACTGTAAAAACGGAACAGTTTAGCTTGTACACGCTTGAGTTAATTTGTAGAAGGGTCTCTTACTTTAAAGAAACTTACAACAGACGCTAGCTCAGTGGTATTGTCAGTGATGGTGGACAGAGCCTCATGAATATCCTTCTACCCAAATACTGGAATACAGATGGGAAATTTTATATATTCTTTAAATTTCGCAATATCTGTGGCAACCGTGCCACCAGACTGGACCTTCCTAATTACAAGTTCATAAATTAACTCCTCCTTGCGCAGGAACCCCAGTGCAAAGACTTCTCAAAAACCAGACATATTTAGAGGAAATCAGGAAAAATTTTGAAAATTAAAAAGACGGAGAAACATTTTAGAGTTAGGTTTCAAATTCTATTAGTTGCCGTCAAAAGGGGCTTTTCCATTTCAACCACGCTCTGCTACCATTTGTTTCTGGGATTCTGTGGAACGCAGAGGTGAAAGAAGGTGCGGGAATGAATGGGAGGATAGAGAAAAATTTAAATAGCATTTTAAAACTTGAAATTTTTGGAATATATTTCTTTCACCTTTTTTCCTTTTCCTTCCAAATTTTGCACTTTGCTAAGCAAATAACAAAAATCAGGTACAATGTCTGGCTCGTGAGCTTGAGTAACAATATTAGAACAATATGGAATAATCAGAAAACAACAATTTAACAACCTGAGCTTGAACCCTCCCTTGTTACAACTTTATCAAGACCTCTGCTTCTCCCTTCAACCCACGCTCAAGGAGACTGAGATCCAAATTTTACATAAGTAGGAAGAGTGTTTTTGTTCTACAAAATTACTTGCTGTGAGGGAATCCTCCAAAATCTCAAGTTAATGCACCTACCTACACTTAACAAAACCAAACAGTAGACACTGTCTTAATCGCTCAACGGTCTGATATACCAAGACACAAAATAAAAGAAATTAGAAGCTGATTTTAACAGGGGAAACAAGTACCCATTCTACGTGGCTTTATTTAAAAACAAAAGGTCCGAGTTACTGCCCGAAAATCAAAATGTTAGGATGCGACCACTTGCACTCCTTAGGAATTCATCAAAACATCATTAAAACCCTGTGGCCCCAAGTTATAGAGGCTAAGCTTACACTACGGAGGTGACTAGATGGAGAGAAAGTTTTAATTTACAAAATTAAGAGGTAGATTTTAAAGGTTACAAAATCACAATCACCTCAATATCAGGTTGAAATACAAGAGAGGGAACCACTCTTTATTCCCCAAGTTCGACTAAGTCCTTTAAACTTGTTTGAGAATTTACAGTGAGAAATAGAAGTTACATTACATCGAGATAGCTTTCAAAGACTACTGTGTGTTTAAATAGAGTCTGCCATTACCTTGAGCTGGTGGACCTCCCGAAGATGGACGAGGCAGCCCTTTCCCCTGCCTCCGTTACGAACACACTTTTAAATATCTTGACTGGAGCGATCAGAAGGGCAATGTGGCCTGAACCGTCCCAGCTTTTATAGTGGGGGGGGGGAAATGTTCCAGATTTCTCTGGGCCGAGGGCTTGACACACCCACAATTCCTATTGGTTAACTTATTAATAATCCAAAAATTTCTTATTGGCAGAAATATGAATTTGGCCGGAAGAGATAGAAGTGTTGATAACTCTAGAACACCAAAAACTGTTTACAAACAATTCAGTTTTACCAACTAACGAATACTAACTTTATCTTGATTTTAATTGTCCATCCTCTCATCAGAGTTAGTCCCAAGTTTCACAGTAGAGACCTCTGTCGGAAAACGTTTGCATTTCTTCCACTAGCAGTTTCAAATTTTACGTTATAGATGGCGTTCTAAAGGGCGCTTATTTTAAATGAGCAATCAGGTGTACCTCCGGTATTATTATTATTATTATTATTATTATTATTATTATTATTATTATTATTATTATTATTATTATTATTATTTACCTTTATATTTTATAGCACTGAGAAAGTTAAGTGACAGTCAGCTTTTAGGAGATGGTAGGTTCGTACCACAACGTCGGCAGCTCTGAAGATAGTTTTCTGTAGTTTTCCAGTTTTACTCAAACCTAATGCTGACTTCCTGTATTAAGTAGAGCAAACCAAACCTGTATTCATGAATAAATGTAGCTGGATTCGTTTTGGAATATTATAGAATGCATAACAAACGAGCTATCGATACTGGTAAGTACCAGTCTGTGTTTAGTACCCTGAGATAGTAATTGTTAACTGTGAATGCAATAATACTGTACTGACCTAACCTCTGCAATTTTAATTACCGGTAAAAGATATGCCGGACACTTAGCAGGCGATGTGGATATTAATCGACAGTCAAACTCTGATTCAGTCATATTAGGATCAAATGGCGCTGTAATCAAAATACACAGCTGTGTGGTGTGTCATCTTAAGATCAAATGGAGCTGTAATCAAAATAGCCTACACAGCTGTGTTTAACCCTTCTTAGAATAACAAACAAGTATTGCACAGTGCACGCGCTGTCTTCAGGTTACAAGTGACAGAGACAAGTGCCATCATACTTCAAAGCGTGAGTTACATTCCTGGTGTTATCGCAAACAAAAGTCATTCAAGCCTACTTCAGCTACCACACCTCAGGTGTTGTCTGAGTCTGACATTGCCGACCATGGACCACGTTAATTCGAATTCAGCTACATCTGTTCCTGGGCTTTAATCATCGTCCTGTTCTCCTTCATCCTTTCGCTCTGCAATCTCCTACTTTCTTCTCTCCATGGCGCTTCGGTACAGGATCTTACATTTTCGTGGCCTTTGTCCTCGACTTGTGAGCATCCCTGTTGCTCATTTCCGTTCCTTTTATCCCCATTTCTTCCAGGTCCCTCTTGATCTCCTGGTATCAGCGCACTCCAGCTTCCCTGATCTCAAAAATCTTATTATCTGATTGGTCAGTCTTCCCGGGTTCATTCTGTTGATATGTCCCAACAACATGGCTCTGCTCTTCTGGATGGTATCTAAGATCTTTTCCAACTTGAGATATAATTCTTGGTTTCCTTTCTTTCTGTATGATCCATGTTCTGTTCTTTGGAGTCCCAGTATCTTTCTTTCCACCAGTTCCAACTTGTTGACCAATCATGCTTTTATGAGGTTCAAAATTTCACCTGCATATAACCTCCAGGCGGATGACTGTCTGATAGTGTCTGAGTTTTGCATTGATCGAGATAATATTCTTGTTGTAAGTTTTCATAGTTACCTTAGATGCCAAGTTCATCTTGTTGATTCTCGATAACAGCGACTCTCTTTCTGACTCCCTCAGATATTGAATTTCTACATCTGGGTGCTGTTTTGATGTATTGTGTCTCCTCGAAGAAGATCCTTAGGCCTGCCTTACTTGCTTCTTCCTGGAGTTGGGGAATGTGGTTCTGTGCCTCCTCTATTAACTCTGACAGAACCACAATGTCATCCGCAAAGGCTAAACAGTCAACTCCAATTCTTTTGTTCTTGCATCCCATTCGTATACCACCTGTTCCTTGCATCGCCTTCACTTAAGTTATACTTCTCACTTTCCTCTTTTCTATCCGATCTCCTTTGGTCGACTCTTGTTGCTCCATCTCATCTCCAGAAACCATCCAGCACATAACCTCAGCTTGTCAATTAATGGCTAACACAGGCTACAAGTACAGACATGACCAAACTGCAAAAATCATTCACCAGAAATTAGCGCGACAGAATAACCTAATCAATCAGTCAATACTGATCTGCACTTAGGACAGTCGCCCAGGTGGCAGATTCCCTATCTGTTGTTTTCCTAGCCTTTTCCTAAATTATTTAAAAGAAATTGGAAATTTGTTGAACATCACCCTTGGTAAGTTATTCCAATCCCTAACTCCCCTTCCTATAAATGAATATTTGCCCCAGTTTGTCCTCTTGAACTCCAACATATTGTGATCTTTAACCGCCACTCTTCTTGCGAGGTCTCGGGCTTTTTCCCCTCATCACCCTTTCTTTTCTCTTGTCCGTAGCTTATTGCTTCAGACGATCAGATCCATACCTTTTACCTCTGATTAGCTTTGGTTGTCACCCACACCAGTCTATATCGTACCGGGCGAGTTGACCGTGCGGTTAGGGGCACGCGGCTGTGAACTTGCATCGGGGAGATAGTGGGTTCGAATGCCACTGTCTGCAGCCCTGAAGATGGTTTTCGGTTGTTTCCCATTTTCACAATAAGCAAATGCTGGGGCTGTAACTTAACTAAGGCCAAGGCCGCTTCCTTCCAACTCCTAGGCTTTTCCTATCCCATCGTCGCCATAAGACCTATCTGTCGGTGCGATATAAAGCAACTAGCAAAGTCTACTTCGTACGTGTTACACGCTGCGTCAATTTATCTTCTTCCAGACGCTCTGAAGGACGTCACGTCCCTCATCTTTCTCCATATTGACGTGCGCTGCGTTAACATTTAATATTTTACCGGAAGTTGGTAACTCTGTTTATTTTACCTTCGAACGCTGATAATTTATTCATTAACTTTCCGACATGGCGCTGTAATGGAGAAGTTTAATTTTCCTGAATTCATTATTAGATAAAGACGGCTCGTCTGCCAGAAGAACACGGGACAGTCCGATTACCTGTTATTTACAGTAGCGCTCATAAATACAGTGTTTTGAAGTACTATTCTGTGAAATGTTTGTATTTATTTGCTTCAGGACACTTAAGTTCAGAATGTACAAACAGTGACATCAGATACTTTGGATATCAAAAGCAGACATTCAGCGTTAAAGAACGTAAAGTGACGGCTTATAAGTACTTTTATGTTTTGTTGTAATTCCATTTCCTAACATGTGCTCTTTTTTGTGTGTAATATTTTGTTGTATAACAATTTGCAGCAACTCCACTTTGTGTCAGTCAAGCTTTTCTTGACGCCAGTAGATTTTAAGGGGAGGGGGCGACATTATGGGGGAAAGTAACATAAAAACACACAAGATTTCAACTAAAATATCTTACTCCATTTTTCCAATATAAGTTCAAAACTCTCAGAACAGGTAAACTCGTACTTCATCTTAACTATTAGAATCCTGAATGTTTTCAATGTTACTAGAAAATAGTGTTGTTGTATATTCCTTAATATAGTGCAGTTTAACTTTTAGTATGCATCTCAAATTCCCGGTACACTTTTCTAGCTAAAGGCTGTACTTCAGGAAGTAAAATTTCAGAATCATGCGCAATAGGCTTGGTGTGTGATAACAGCAGTTAGAACGAAAATTATACTTACTTTTTATTTTCAGACACTTTAAATATCTGATCATGAAAATGAAAAAATAATTTTTTTGCAAAAAATTAAGCCCTGTGGGTCAATAAGGAATACATTTTTTAAGGCTACCTTACAGATGACAGAACACATAAATAGAATGTTTAATTTCAGCTCTGAATATTTAATAGCTCCTTAGTAAAGTGTACCTGAAATATGGGATGAATACTAAAAGTTATGTTGTCCTATATTTTAAAAAATTGAATAACTCTGTTTCCTAGTTTCAGGATGGTAACAGTTAAGAAAAAGTACAAATTTACCTGTTCTGAGAGTTTTCCATTTATACTCCAAAAATGGAGTAAGATATTCTTCCCTACTTTTATGTCACTTTTCCCTGTAATGTCGTCCACCTCCCCTTAAGGTGATCCTTTAGATATTGTGACGTACAATCGGAAACTTATGCCTACATACGCGCGCTTATTTCATGCTTTTGGACAACCGTTGGTGCATGTTGATTGTTTTGAATTGAGCTCCTGACCTTCTTCCAAACGGTGAGCACATTTGTTCTTTGTTTTAGAGTGATAGAAGCTGAATGTATGGAGAAAACCTAACGAAAGCCTACAAGAGAAAAAACTTGTTCCATTAGTGAAGCATGGAGGTGGGAACACTCTTGTTTGGGGTGGACAATTTAGTGTTTGTTGTTGTTTGATTCATCATTCCAGAGACTGGTTTGATACAGCTCTCCATGCCACCCTAGCACGTGCTAGTCTTTTCATTTCTACATAGCGACTACATCCTACATCTGCTCTAAACTGCTTGTCATATTCGTATCTTGGTCTACCCTTACAGTTCTTACCACCTACACTTCCCTCAAAATCCAACTGAACTGTACAAGTCCTGGGTGTCTTAAATGTGCCCTATCATTCTACCTCTTATTCTGGTCAAAATTAGACAAGTTGATCTTATCTCACCAATTGCATTCATGATTCTATTTACCCATCTCACCTTCAGCGTTCTTTTGTAACACAAGATTTCAAAAGCTTCTATTCTCTTGCTAGTTTCAAATCAAATCAAATCAAATCAAAATCTCTTTATTTGCAAATGAGGTGTCTACCTCGGTGGCAAATGGTACACTAAAATACATTATTGTCAAGCACTAAATATTAAATTAACAAGAGAAGAAAATTTTTCCTATAATACAATATTATACAATTTACGCTAACAATGTTTTCTATTAAACACACAGCTCATCCTTAATAAATTTATATTGTTTACAAAATTCTAATTATAATATCTCCTGTACTACTTACAAATATAGTCAACTGATATACAGTATGTGGAATTGCTTCAAATGATACTATAAAACTGGTGTAACATTAATATTTACATTGTATTTATTTATTTACTTTTTTTTTACCCGTTCTGGATCTTAAGTAGCATAACGACCTGCTGCGTCTTAACCAGAGCCCCTTTTGCCACCACTTTTCAGAGTTCCTGAAGGGCCTTCACAGCTACCGTAGTGGTCCCAGGGCCCTCGAAGTCCCCACTGTACTTCACCCCTACAGGCAGTCCCCTACTTTGGCTGTCCAAACTCCTTAGACAGGGGGATGGAATTAATTTATTCACACACATTCTTTTATTTACAATAACCTGCACCGGTCGAATGCCCTCTAACACTTCATTTATTTTCTCTGTTGCTGTTTATTCTCTTCTTGAATATCTGTACAGATTTTGGAAAAGGATCAAACACTACCCCTGGTAAACTGTTCCACTCCTTCACACCCTTCCCAATGAATGAAAATTTACCCCAATCGCTTCTGCTAAAATACCTTCTAATTTTATATTTGTGGTCAGTCCTGCCGATATAATTATTTTCCAACTGAAGCCTCTCACGGATATCTCCCCATGCTTCTTCTCCTGTATAGGCTCTATATAATCCTATAAGTCTAGTTTTCTCCCTTCTCTTACTTAAAGTTCCCCACCCAAGTTCCTTTAACATTTCTGATACACTACTCTTTCTCCTGAAATCCCCTGTTACAAATCTTGCTGCTTTCCTCTGCACACTATCTATTTCTTTTATTAGGTATTCTTGGTGAGGATCCCAAACACTGTTTGCATATTCCAATAATGGACGAACCATACTCAAGTAACTTTTTTCTTTTAATTCTTTGTTGCATCCTTTAAGTAGCCTCATTATGACATGTAATGATCTGTATGCTTTCCCAACAATGTCATCAATATGACCCTTCCAGTGCAAATTACTTTCAAATCTCACACCTAAGTATTTGCACTAGCCATCTTTTGGGATAACTACCTCATCCAAAGTATATTCAAATTCAGTTTTAAAGCTCCTGTTTGTAAAAGTTGTAACAGTTGATTTGCCTCCATTAACCTTCATATTATTTTCTTCAACCCATTGTTGGATACTTTCAAGGTCCCTTTGTAATTCTGAATAATCCTCAATGTTGTTTATTTCTCTATAAACAATTATGTCATCTGCATACAATCTTATTTTTGATGTTATATTGTTCCCTAAATCATTTGCGTATATTAAGAAAAGTAACGGACCGATTATACTACCCTGTGCAATTCCCTTCCAAACTTTCTCTTCCTGAGATACATTATTTCCTACTTTGACTTTCTGAACCCTTGAATTTAGAAATGCTTTTATCCAACGTGTAACCATTACGTCCAATTCTATTCCCTCCAATTTCTTTAATAATATTCCATGTTCCACTCTATCAAAGGCTTTGGAAAGATCTATGGCTATGCAATCTAACTGACCTCCTGAATCCAACTGATCTGATATGTCCTGCTGAAATCCCACCAGTTGTGCCTCACAAGAAAATTTCTTTCTAAATCCATACTGGCTCCTCATGAACCAATTTTTATCATCACATATCCCTCTGATGTACTTCGATATTAAACTCTCCAGAATTTTACAAACTATACTGGTCAGGCTGATTGGTCTGTAGTTCTCTGGTTTCCTTTTATCACCCTTTCCTTTATAAATTGGTATTATTATAGATTCCTTCCATTCCTTTGGTATTACACTATTATTTATGACATAGTCAAAGAGAAATTTTAAATAAGGCACTATGTACCACCCCATTGTCTTTAATACCTCCCCAGTAATTTGATCACTTCCTGCAGCTTTTTCTTGCTGAAGCAGTTGGATTTATCTGAAAATATCTTCGTTTGTGAATGAGAAGCTTCTTGTTTCCCTCTGTCTCTCTCCCTCTCTATCTTCTGTTTCGGTTTCCAACTCTTGACAATCATCTACTGAATCTCTAAATTCCCAACTAAATAGGTTTGCTTTCTCAGTATCTGTTAAATAGTGTTCACCCCCTTCTCCCACCATTGTAGGAATTTGGACTCCTTTTCCTTTTTGATTCCTGATATATGAATACAGCTTTTTCCATTTCCCTTTGTGGTCATTACCCTCTTGAAGTATGCCATTCATATAATTCTCTTTTGCTTCCTTTTTCACTCTATTCAGTTCCCCCATTAGCTGTTTTCTAGTTTCTCTACTCTCCCTACCCTCTTTGATTTTCATGTTTACTATTCTACATTTTCTATTTAATTTTCTTATTTCCCTTGTATAATAAACAGGGTCTGAGGTCATTTTACCCTTCTTAACAGGTACAAATCTCTTCTCTCCTTCCCAAATAATTCCTTTAAATTTAGCCCAAATTGTATCCAAGTTACTCCCTTCACTTATCCAACAACTGAATTGTGATTTAAGGTAAGTCCCAAATTCATCAATTTTAGTTTTTCTGTACAATTTCTTGTCTTGTGTAACCCTCTTATTAAGCCTTTTTGGTACGAGTCCTACATCCATTATTACAGCCTTATGGTCTCCTATTCCTTCAATTACCTCAATTTTATCAACAATTTCCCATGGTTTAACCAAGAATACATCTAGTAAGTTATTGAGACGAGTCGGTTCTTGTACTACTTGTGTAAATCCTCCCTCCCAAATTAACTTATTTGCCAGTTTCTGTTCATGGGCTTCACTTGCAGCTCCTTTCCATTCAACTTCAGGCAAATTTAGATCTCCCCCAATTATT
The DNA here is from genome assembly GCF_040414725.1 of Anabrus simplex. NCBI lineage: Eukaryota > Metazoa > Arthropoda > Insecta > Orthoptera > Tettigoniidae > Anabrus > Anabrus simplex. The sequence goes on from NC_090265.1 coordinate 944,888, forward strand.
ACCATATCATTATTATTGTTTTTATGAGTATAATCTATTATTTTTTCAAAGATTTCCATGTCTCTTTCCTCTCTTCCAGGCCTGTATGTTCCTATAATTCCCACCTCCTTCATACTATCACAAACTAATTTTATCCCGAATATTTCATCCCTTTCATCGGTAAACCATTCATGTGAACAGTAAGTTTCCTTCACCAGAATAAACACCCCCCCTCCCTTTTTATCTCCTCGGTCTCTACGATAGACTGTGTACCCTTCTGGAAATACTTCTCTATTACCCACCCCTTCTTTCAACCACGATTCCACTCCTATCACCACATCAGTCTCATAAGATTCCATCAATGTACCGAATTTTAATTGTTTATTTACTACACTTTGACAGTTTACCAAGAGCAATCTCAGACCCCCTTCCTCCCTAAAACTTGACTGTTGCAATTGGGTAACTTGAAATTCCTTACTATCCTGAGTTTCTTTTTCTAGTCGACTGAGCCAGCTTGAAGTACAGCTGGCTCTTTCTACTAGTTTTCCTGGTCAGTATTATAACTCAAGGGAGTTGCCTGTTTTACAGTACATATCTTAAGATTAATAAAATCTAGAACAATATTTGCTATCTTTCGTTTACCTGAATTGTTTAGATGGAGGCCATGTTTTGTATAACAGTATCTCTCAAAACTGCTGCATTCAATAACCTGAGTATTCCGAAAATGTTTACAAATTTTAACAATATCTGTATTGACCTTGTCCACTTCAATGTTCACACACGAGTCTCTACTCAAATCATGCCTGTGGGGCACGTTCACTACAAAAACGTTAGTGTGGGTCAGCTTCCCTAGTGTATGTTTAAGTTGTGATCTTACATTCTTGGCGTGGTCGCGAGCTACGTCGTTCGTCCCACCGATGATAAGCACTGCATCGCCGCTCCCGAAGTTCCTAGTTGCTGCTTCTACGTTTTCCACAACACTGCTGATAGAAGCTCCTGGATATATTTCTCCGGTTGCTGCTATATTCTCGTCGTTAATCACTCCCGCAATTCCCCTTCCTTGGCTATCACCAAACACAGCTACCTTCGCTGATTTAGGCCTAACTGGGTCTTGAATCTGAATTCTAGGCCTAAATTTTAAACTCGGCACGGCAACGGATCGCGATGATTTGGTTTCACGCGCGCGATCACTTTCTTCCAGGATTAAATTATTTAGGGCAGAAAACCTATTTCTAATGTTTATTTCCGGAAATTCAGTTGTAGATTTCTTCTTAGCCGGCCATCCACGAACTACGTGACACCACGTGCTCGAGTTTGTTACTTGTACCGGTATATCACTCGAAGAATGGTCTGTCCCAAATTCTAGCGATCGCAGTCTTTCTTTTAATTCTTGATTTTCAACTTTAAGAGTCTCATTGTCCTTTTTTAGAATGTTTATAATTTCTAATGCACTTTTATATTCCTCATCGACTCTTTTCGGTGCTTCGTCAACGCCGTCCCCAACAACAACATTCCGAACACACTGCTCACAAATCCAGTCAACATTTTCATTAGTTTTTACGTCTCTAGGGCAATTTCCGCCCTTATAATGCCACCATCGATCACATGAATCACACAACATTCCATTTTTCACTAATTTTCGACATTTTCCGCACTTTTCGTCACATTTTACGGTTAATTTACTCGGAGAATAAAACACTACGTCGTCATTACCGGGCGCCATACAATGCCACGCTCCAGACGAGAATTTCCAAAAACATCTTTCTAATTCCTATATCAATGTTCTAGGTGAACTAATTTCTTTTCTTAAGAAAGGCCTCCCTTGCTTATGCTAGTCTGCATTTTATGTCCTCCTTACTTCTGCCATCATTAGTAACAATATTCTTCCTTTAAGACTTCATTTCCTAATCTAATATTTCTTGCATCACTTGACTTTGTTCGACCGCACTCCATTAATTTTGTTTTGGACTTATTTATTTTCATCTTGTATTCCTCCTCCAAGATTTTGTCCGTACCATCAAGCAGTTTCTCCAGATCATTCGTAGAGTCAGATCATCGGCAAATCTGAGCGTTTTGATTCCCTCCCCTTGGACTTTGATTCCCATTCCAAATTCCTCTTTGATTTCCTTTATCCCCCGTTCTACGTAAACATTGAAATGGAGAGGGGGAAGTTGCACCCTTGCGTCACTCCTTTCTAGTTTTCTGCCTCTTTTTCAAAACCCTCGATTCTTATCAGTTTAGACTGATTTTTGTATAGATTGTAGATAATTCTCCTTTCTCGGTATCTGATCCCTGAACTTCTTGGAGAATTCTGGCATTGCCAAGACTGGAGTATTACAGAGAGCTAATTTCAACTTGCTGCGACGGCCCCCATTGAAACTTGACACCTTTCCTACGGAGGAGGTTTAGGGATGCCGCCCTATTAGCGAAGTTGTGGATAAATTTCCTAAAGAAATGTACCATGCCGGTGAATCTAGAAACCCCTTTAACATCTTTGGGAGACTTAAAGTTACGGATAGCATGCGTTCTAGAACACCCCGTCAGGTGACACAATATGCCATAAGAAGGTTGGGGAGGACATAGAAATGCTTGTGTATATTTTTGTAGCCAATTAAAACTCGGGGTGTGTACACGCATTCTGCCTAGGTCAAGAGAGTTGGAACTTTCCTCTCTGAGTTGCTATAAAAGCAGGGCGCTTTAGGTCTAAGTGTGGCAGCCTTGCCGTGGTCGGAAGGCTCAACAACTCAAGGTAATGGCAGACATCTTTTAACACGTGATAACTCCAGGCAGAGAACTTGTTAATGTAAAATTGTAAAGTTTCTGTTTAAATGTAAATTGTCGGCAAGTCCAAGGACTCTGTTCAAATCCCTGCTGGGAAATATGTAATTCAGGGAATAAAGGGTGTTCACCATGTATTAATTCCCACTCAAATTGGTATAGCGTGACTAAGGTTTTCTAAACCATCTACTTTCTTCACACTGATTTGGTATTTATTATTTCACATCTAGTCACCCCTTTGTAGTATAGGCTCAGCCTCCATAAGCTCAGTTAAGTGACTTTCAAAAGGAGTGCAAGTGTTTCTCCTCCTAGCATTTTGTTCATGGCCGATCGTTTTGAACCTTGCAGTTTGTAGATTAAGGCCATTTAGAACGGGCGCTTATTGGCTCTGTTTCAATTGTCAATATTTATAGACCAGAGCTGAAATGACAGTAAACACAAATTTTAAAGTTTTTCTGGCACAAAGTTGTGGTGCCTCTAAGAGGCTGGGTTGTGTTAACGTTCGAAGCTCAAACTACTGTACGATGTAAGTGAGTAGAGCAAAAATACTCTTTGAAATAGCGTACCTTTGGAGCTACCACTCCCAATCCTTTGTAAATTTTAGTGTCGAAAATCTCCTCTACTGTACCTGATTTTTGGACTTATAGTCCACCCTTGTTATCCGAGATGACGTTGTCTTTAACTATTATTTGTGGTTGCTTATTCAGATTATCTATCAAATTTTAAAAACTTCAAAAGAAGGAAAGAAGTAAAATTTCAAAATTTAGTACTTTAATTTATGCTTAGATCATTTCTCTGTCCATCTATTCACTCCAGTACCTTCTTATACTCCTCTGGTCCACAAAATCTCCGGAACAAGTGGTAGACGAGCTTGGATGAATGAGTCTGGACAAAGCCTCTTTTGACGGCTTTTCGTAGAATTTGAAATTGAACACCTACAAATTTCTCTATTTTGTGATTATTCCAAATTTGTCAAAATTTTCATTCGTTACGCCTGGTGCTAAAGAGTTCCTTGCTCCGTGGTATTTGCGCAAGGAAGAACTAATTTATCAACTACGAAGATCTATTAGAAAGGTCCAGTCTGGTGGCACGGTTGCAACCGATGCATCTAGGCTTGAAGATTCTCTAGTGTTGACCATTAGTATCCCTGTGCATGGAGAGAAAGAGATTGGTGACGCTCTATCCACAATCACTCCTAACATTACTGAACTTGCCTCTGTCCTCAGTTTTTTGAAGGAGATGAACCGTATGGCAATCAACTTAAACGTGTTCAAGCTAGGTTATTTAAGTTTTATAATAGGATGAACATTCAAGTATAGCTAACACCCTGGTTGAAAATATTTCTGATCTGTCTAATAAGATTAATACATTGTGTTCTGGATCCGCTTGTACAGACCATCCTACCCCATTAAATGTACCCTAATAAGTCTTCTGAGAGTGGGGAATCAATTGAACCGCACGTTTCTGCCCCATCGGAACACGTCGTTAGTAATCCACAACATCTTCCTGCGTTTTTTGTTAGTAATGTTGATATTGAGCCTCCTCAACCTCTGCCACCCCCTTCTGTTATATCACCAGGCTTCGGTCGTTTACATCACCCCTTAGCCATGTTGCTTAAGGGTATTTCGAAATTTTCGGTTAATTCTACTAATGATGTTATTGGATTCCTTAGATTTCTTGTAGAATTTCAGGAACATGCCTTATTGTTTTCCCTCTCGAATTCACAAATTTTACAGATCACTTACACTTACTCTGTTGGTGTCCTCTCAGACTAAATCGTTAAGGTCATACCGGAAAGAAGTTCTATCGAAACCTTTCATGCTCATCTACTAGCTAATTTCATCCCTGCAACAGCTTTGTCATCATTAGTGCAAAAATACTAAAGGCTGGATGAGAATCTAGCAGATTTCATGCAAGATATTAAATTCTACACAAGGGTGTTTGCCTTACACTACCCTGAAGGGCAAATTCTACAGATTATTGTTGAGGGATTTCCCCATCTTACAGATCTCATTTATGTTTTTCTTCCCATCTGCAAACATTTTCGGAAATCGAGCCTATGTCAGTATCCGCGGAAGGAGTCAGATACGCAGGGAACCACCACCATCTTCTAATAGTTCTCGGCCACCACCTCGCCGAACCTTCTCTCCCCGAAAATGTTATGCGTGTGGATCGGCGGACTATCTTAGAAATAAGTGTCCTCTCGTAAAAACTAAATGACCTAAGAATGGAGCAGGGTCGTCTAAAGGATGATTCAAGTGCGAGTCGTTCTCACACATCGCTAAAAATTGTATCTCACCTACAGTAATAGTACACGTTCTTGCTCTACGTCCGGTTCTACTCCTGCTAACCAAAACAATATAAAGTGATTAGCGTGCCCGGCTGAGTCACCACTACAAGCTTCTCAAGGCGTAGCCCAGTTCACTTCGGGCATCGACTTTTCTGAGGAGGGAAGACCCTCTAAAACATCTTTAGAAGGTCCTATAGAATGTTTCAAAATTGCCTCCGAGACCCCGGGATTCGTGCCCTTCCCCAAAATTGAAATAAATAATGAACTGGTCACGGCACTTTTAGACTCAGACTTAGACTTATTTCGGAAGATTGCCATTCCAAATTAAAAGTTTGTTGTAAATTTCCAGAATATAGTTTTTATTCTCTTAAATGTGTTTCGGCAAGTTCTTCCCCTCTAAAGATTTTAAATTTTAGAATTCATTCAGGGTAAAATTCGCTTTTCTAAACTTATATGGAAGTTAAAGTTGTTTGTTGCTAAACATTTGTCAAGACCCGTGATATTAGGAGCAAACATCATGTTATATTCTGGTTTGTGTTCGATCTTTAAAGTAAACGTTTCACATTTAAATTTGAGAATAATTTCCATATTCCCATTTTGGAATATAGTTCTGCATCGTCTTCGATGTTTTCGCCTACCCAGAGTGAGATGTCGTTAGACCTTAGAAATCTACCTGAAGATCAGGCTAATAGTATTCGCAAATTATGTCAGTAATTTTCCGATGTGTTTTCGGAAACCCTTCGTGTCACTGATTTAATCGAATATAACATCGAGGTGACGGATTCGGATCCTGTAATGTTTCCTCCATATACGCTGTCTCCACCTAAAACGAAAGACCTTAAGGAAATCATAGGTCAAATGTTGGAAAATGGTATCATTCGGCCTCCAAGGTCGGCGTATTTATCACCCATTTTTCTAGTTCCAAAACACAAGGTGGCTTTAGGAAACTAATTGATTACGGGCATTAAACCATAAGATTGTATTACGTACAGTACCCCTTCCCGACCTGCATTCATGTTCTTCTTGGTTTCGTAAGGCTAAATACTTCACCATCCGAGAGCTTAACCAAACATATAATCAGATACCTCTGGAGGAAGAATTGAAACATCTGACTCCTTTCGCTACAGACCATACGAATACAACCGCGTGCCTTTCGTACTCGCAACTTCCACGGCTGTTCTTACTAGGCTGCTAGATAGGGTCTTCTCCGATATTGAATATCTGTACCATTATCTAGATGATGTTGTTATTTTTCTGGGCCTTTGAAGAACACTCAGCTCATCTAGAGGAAGCTCTAAATCCCACCCGTAAGGCTGGGTTGACAGTCAAGTTGTCAAAGGTATCTTTCGGTAAACCATCTACGTACTTCTTAAGTCATATTGTGTCACCTGACGGAGTTTCAGTCGATCATTTCAGAACGCATGCTTTCCGCAACTTCAAGCCTCCCAGAGATATTAAAGGGGTTACTAAGTTCATCGGCATGGTGAATTTATTTAGGAAATTCATCCCCAATTTTGTTAATACGGTGACACCTCTAAATCTCCTCCGTAGAAAAGGTGTCAAGTTTGAATGTGAGCCGTCGCAGCAAGCTGCGTTCGAGGATCTGAAATTTGCTCTCTGTAACGCCCCAGTCTGGCTATGCCAGATTTCTCTAAGATTTTCATCGTTCAGACAGACGCCTCGTCATCAGCAGTCGAGGCTGTCCTTCTCCAAGAAACTGAACTCGGAAGGCGGTCCAATTGCCTATGCGTCTAGGACATTATCATCTCAAGAAGCCAAGTACTCTATATACGAGTTAGAAGGACTGGTCGTCCTGTTTGTATTGGGAAAATTTCGCCTTCATCTAGAACATGTTAAGTCTGAATTAGAGACAGACAATCAGGCTCCGAGCTGGGGTTTGGCTAGGCCCCGTCGTACAGGACGAATCGAGCGTTGGGCTATTCGAATTTCTGCATTTCAACTTGACGTGCGACACACCTTGCAACAGCTCAGTCCACCATTTCTTGCCTCATACTATTTTTACATCTTTTGGTCCATGTCAGTATATAGTTTCAGATAACGCCAAAGCGTTCACCTCTAATTTATTTCGTAAATTCTGTTTAGATCTATCCATATCACATGTTACGACGTCAGACTACTAATCACAGCCATCTTTGGCTGAGTGGGTTAACCGTAATCTTCGATCTGCCCTGATTGCTATCCACCACGAAGATCATTCTCGGTGGGACACTTCATTACACTGGTTATCATTAGCCTTTAACTCGTCCGTTCACGAATGACGCAAGCTTTTGCGCGCATCTTTTATGTTTAAGTTTGTTTCCAACACTCCCTTGTCAAACTTGTGGTCAATCAATGACATTTTACCAGAGACAATAGACCCAGATAATATCAGTCATCTGTGGAGAAAGGCCAAAAATAATCTTAAAACATCTCATGAGAAAGTGAAAGAAAGATATAATCGTGGAGGAGACTCTGCTATTTAAAAGTTGGAGACCAGGTCATGCTAAAAAAGTTTATTACAACAGGCAAGCTTCTCCCCACATTTCATGGACCTTGCATCATACCGGATTTCTTAACTCCGGTCACACCTCTTGGTGAGCAACCCCGAAGCAGAAAGGATTTTTCGGGTTCATATGTCCCAAGTAAAATCTGCGTGAACTGTGATGCTTTTCATCCTAGACCACCAAGTGATGGCATTCCCAATTTAATTATATATCTTCGTTTAGAGTCCTTGGTCTAGCTTCGGTCTAGCAAGTTTAAATAAGGAGGTCTTCTGCCCCTGTTAATTGTGAAAATTTGTACGTATTTAAGTTATGTTCAAACTTTACAATAATGTTTGAACATAACTCAAATATGTGCAAATCTTCACAATATCTTCTCTTAATTATTTCTTTTCCTGTCTGTCATTACCGCTCCTGCCTTCCAACCTGAGCCTGAAATTCCGTGCACTCATCCTACAATCCGCCAACCTTAACAGCTCCGTGTATAGCAGACTCCTTAAAGCAGTTACTGTGGCCCAGAGATTTAATTGTTTCTGTGCCCTACATTTAACTGAGGCCGTGTACAATAAACTGGCGAGAGGTGCCCGCGCGCGGTAAGGACCCGCCTCGTTTCGGCCAACTTGGGCACCATCATCAGTGGTAATGGTTTGGATGCTGAACCCCAACCGCCCACTCCATCTTTCGGCTGAACTATGCTACTTGGTCCTTAGTGACATTCACCATGGCTGCTCCTCTCCAGGTACCCGGAGGGAGGTATTTGGGGGTACTTGGGGGAGTCCGGGGGACCCCATCCTGACATCGGCAGTGGCGGCCGCTCTTGCCGTCAACCGTGGGCACAACTGACCGGACTTGTACGACTTCGCCAACTACATCAAGATTTCTCTACTGCAAACACTAATGAGAATAGACATTCCATCAGGATAGTTCCTTTTTTCCCCCGGCGAGATTTCAAATCAGTTCAGACTGTTGTCAAACCTTAGGGGGTGGATGTGTGTACCGGAGGTACACTTATTCCGTCCATTTGAACGGCGCGCCTTCTAGAAGGCCATCTCTGCTGTGAACCCTGAAGTATGTATCTGAAGATACTTGGAACTCTAATCTTTAGATGTCTCTACTGTTGGCCTACTGTATGTGCCCCCTCTGGCGGCAGGACGGGCAGTTTTTAATAGGTAATTTGTTATTGTCTTAGTTGGTAAACCTTAAGTGTTTGTAAATTTTTCTTTACGTGGTGACGTTTTCAGCACTACAACGGCTTCCCTTTTCCTCATTTTTTGTGTATATTTTTCTAGCCAATTAAAATTGGGGTTCTGTACAGGCATTCTGTCTACGTCAAGAGATTTCTGGAACTCTCTGAGTTGCTGTAAAAGCGGGGCGCTTTAGGGCCGTTTTGTCATCTTCATCGCTCCGGTCTAAGTGTGCGTACGGCATGGTAGGGGCTGTCGTAGGATGGTCCAACAGGTCAAGGTGATGGCAGACATTTGATAATATGTGATAGTTCCAGGCAGATAAATTGAGGGGAAGGTTTCAAACTTCTTCCTTAATGTAAATTCTAAAGCTTAATAGCACCTTTTAAATGTAAATTTTCAGGCAAGTTTGAAGACTTTGTTCAATCCCTGCTGGGAAATATGCAACTTAGGGAATAAGGACTGTTCACCCTCTATTAATTCACATTCAACTTGGTGTGCGGGTGACTATGTTATTCTAAAACTCTAAATTCTTCTAAACTACTTTGGTAGTGAATATGTCACCATCAAGTCACCCCTCTGTAACTTCGGGCCTTAAGCCCATGTTGAACTTCACAAGGAGTGCAAGTGTTTCGTCTCAGAGGATTTTGTTTATGGCGGAGCGGCCTAAAGCTTTTCTTTGGCACTTGTAGGCCATTTAGAATGAACACTCACATTATTTACAGACTGTCGAGTTGAAATGACACTAAACACAGTTTTCTTTTAAAGTTTAACTCGTGGAAATTTGGATTGGATAAGAAATTACCGCCTCGAAGAGGCTGGATTGTGTTAATGTTTGAAGCTCAAAGTTCTATACGAAGTAACTGAGTGGCTCTTTGAAATAGTGTACCTTTAGAGCTACCATTCTTCTTCATTTGTAAACTATTCTTTCGAAAGTCTTCTCCATTGTACCCGATTTTTGACTTTAAGTGATTGTTGCTTTCAGAGCTGTCGAGCACATCCTTATTCCATTTAAATATTATTTGTTTTGGTTCATTCAGATTATCCATCAAAGTTTAAGATAAAAAGAAAATAGTACAGAAATAAAATTTCAAAATTTAGTTCTTCAACTTATACTTTGTCCACCGCGGCACCTTCTTACACCTCTGTAACCCAAACAAACGTGTCTACAGCGCTGCACGGTAATTTTCCACGGCCGATTCCTTCTCACTCCTAGCCCTCTCCTATCCCATCGTCACCTATTTGTGTCGGTGCGACGTAAAGCAAACATTGTAAAAATGAAGTTTTTCCCTGAAGTGCCAGCCCCGTCCCCGTCCGCCGATCAAACAGGCTGCTCAAGGTCTAACCAAGTCCATCATATGCATGTCACACGTCAAACAAAGTGTTAACTCCCTAAACTCTGCAGCGTAATTTCAACAAGATCACTGAACTGAAGACAAACCACCGTATATTATGTTCAAAACAACGGAGTCATCGTCATTTTAAAAGGATTTTATATTGAAGTGCAATATTACCTTGTACCATATTTTATTTAGTATTCCTCTATGTGGGTGTTTAAGATTGTTTTTAGTTATTGTGTCTGCCTGATTTGACTCATTTGGCTGATGATGGCACAAGGTCAGTGCCGAAACTAGTACCTCACGTGATTGATTCACATTAATAAATGTCTGTGTATCGCATAGGAGGGCCCCTATTAATTAATTTCAATTATTGTAATCCCACTTCAATACGGATCATGAAGTATCTAGGAAGAGTATTGTCACGCAGGCGGTGACGATATACTGATAAAACTACCGAAAGGTCGTAACATTCAGTCGAACCCGTTATTCCAATATCGCTTTTAACAACGTATTTGATATAACGGTCCCCTCTAATTCCTACATAACAACATCCACACATGGTGCAAGAGCCTCGAAGGGCCTTGCCCTACCAAGCGACCGCTGCTCAGCCGGAAGGCCTGCAGATTACGAGGTGTCATGTGGTCAGCTCGATGAATCGTCGTGGCCGTTATTCTAGCTTTCTACACCGGGGCCGCTATCTCATCGTCAGATAAAACCTCATTTGTAATCACGTACGCTGAGTGAACCTCGAACCAGCCCTCAGATCCAGGTAAAAACACCTGACATGGCCGGAAATCGAACCCGGGGCCTCCAGGTAAGAGACAGGCACGTGCCAATACAACGCGGGGCCGGCCCTATATAAACACTGTATTTAGTAGTCGCTTATTACGGCATATCGTATCAAACGACGTTCTTTTATCACATTTCTGAAGAAATGTATCGACTATAACGTCCAAAGTTGAGTTTTGTTTGTTACGCGTTTACGGATTGCTGACAACAATACAAATGTCATTAACGTAAATAAATAAAAAAATGATTACTGGATTAAAGCCACTCTGTTTATTTAATGAAGCCGAGCTTTCAGCCAAATTGCATTGGCCTTCATCAGGGCAAGTTAAATTCTGCTTTCGACAGTGAGCAAAGAAATTCAAAGAAACATGGAAGTCATGGCCGTACTATCCACGGCCTACCCCACTAATAGGTCTCAAGGATCTTCGTGCTGTAATTCACCGCCCTCTGTCGACAGTTTCTTGAGTGCGTCTCGCCTCGCCATGGTGGTGTTATGCAGGTCTCCATGTATTTGATAACTTGAAGTCGTCTTCCCTGTTGTTGTTATTTGGACGCTGTTCTATCTCTATGGCTTCTCTCACCAGTCGAGGATAGAAGTCTTTTACAGGCGCGATGACCTTCGTCTGGTCAAAGAGGATTTCATGGTCTGTACTGTAGAAATGTTCTGCTATGGCAGACTGGCTTATGGCATTCTCCGCGGAGGATGAAAGAGCGACATTCTTTACCGACCTAATGTGTTCTTTCACCATTCAAAGAAAAACCACATCTTGAATCACCGAGTGTATATGAAGTTCCATGTGGTTGTGGTTGCTCATATATTGGCATGACGGTAAGGCTTCTCAGCACCAGGGTGTAGGAACACATTAGGTCGGTAAAGAATGTCGCTCTTTCATCCTCCGCGGAGAATGCCATAAGTCAGTCTGCCATAGCAGAACATTTCTGCAGTACAGACCATGAAATCCTCTTTGACTAGGCGAAGGTCATCGCGCCTGTAAAAGACTTCTATCCTCGACTGGTAACAGAAGCCATAGAGATTGAGCTGCGCCCAAATAACATCAACAGGGAAGACGGCTTCAAGTTATCAAATACATGGAGACCTGTACTACAGAAATACATGCATAACACCACCATGGAACAGCAGGACGCACTCACAAAACTGTCACCAGAGGGCGGTGAATTACAGCATGACGATCCTTGAGACCTATTAGTGGGGTAGGCCGTGGATAGTACGGCCATGACTTCCATGTTTCTTTGAATTTCTTTGCTCACTGTCGCAAGCAGAATTTAACTTGCCCTGATGAAGGCCAATGCAGTTTGGCTGAAAGCTCGGCTTCATTAAATAAACAGAGTGGCTCTAATCCAGTATCATTTATTATTTTATTTATTTACGTTAATACTATGACCTACGAAAACCTACGTTCATTAATGCAAATGCCATTTTCAAACTCTTGTTTTCGGTAGATTATACATGTCAAATCAGTTTGTGAAGGCAATTGCTGTTAATATGTTTGAAAAGAAAGGTAAAGTGTTTAATATTGAATAAAAGTCATTCATAAGATGGCCGTTTCATAACGGGGAAACATACGTTAGTGTCGCGAAGGAATTGTGTGTATCACAGACAAGCATTTCTACAATCTGGATGGACACTTATCAGTGTGCGACATTACTGATCAGTTTACATTGTTGCCACTTCTTACCTCACTTATTACTTTATATTTTTCTACATGTTATTGTTGTACGTGTTGTGTAATCATTAGGAGAAATAATTCTCTCACACCCATTCCACAAATAATGTATTTTGACATTATAACTCATTATGTTAATTAACCCTGTGCAGCCTCAAGTTTACAGATATAATTTTTAGCAATAAAAAGAAAAATCCGCAGTTATAGTCCTTCAGGCAAGCAACTCGATGTTGAATTCATCCTAGTCATATGAGATGCAAATTTTACGTAAATAAAATATAATAAAGTATCAGAATATATATGTTTTTTGTTTATTCCTAAAATTGACAATGCTTTTCTTAATCATCGTTATCCAATCGACTGGATTAGCAGTTTACCTTTTTTCTATCACTACGACCGCTAATGAGAGTTTTTCTTAAGCCCATGTAAGTACATTCGGCGTGGACATTTTACAAACAACAAAAAGAAACCTGAAGGTATTGAACCAAAGAACACATTGCAGAAATAATTATGTAAATAAGTTAATTTGACTAGGATTAGAATATGAAAGAAAACAAGTAAAGAAAGAAGTGATTTTAGGCTGTTTTTTCCGAGCTGTGTTTGGGTTGGAAGTGTTTTTAGAAATTTGTTGTTTTGTTTGATAGAGCTATCCAAGACTCACAAATTGAAACTTTTCAGGCCCCTTTTGCCTTTCAACTTTCGGCACAATTTAGGAAATTTCTTAAATATTTTCGTAGTGAAGGGGCCCTGCTTTGAAATGTTTACAGCATTATACGTAAAGTCGGTTTGTGCGACAATCGTCACTTCGCAGACGTTATAAACCACTTCGACTGTATCTCCATATCTTATCCATTTGTAGATATCTAATAGACGAGTTGACTCAGTTAAGAGTTTGGAATACAAACACATAGTTGTTCTGGAAATAAACCAAGGTGAACTCAAGAGATCAGTCCTTGAAAGCCCTCCTATGGACTTAAGTTGAAATATCTCCCGCCCTGCGCCACTTGTCGTTAAGATGTGACAGTTATGTGATTCTGCCTGTGACGTGCGGTGAAGTTGATCCTATGATTTGCTCTGCACTCCGCTGCTACAGCGGCTCACAAACAAATTTAAAGCGGATAGAGCCTTTAGCTCGTTACTACAACTCGGTATGTTTGGCGGATCTGTTTAAAACAGCGCGATTTGTTTCGGGTTATTTCCGTGAAAAGAGTTGCGTTACGAAAATTTTCGAAATTTGGGCTGGGAAGAGTTTGGAGTAAGGAGATGAGCTTCTCGACTAAGTGGTATGTTCCGAGCCGTCGGCGGAGATTTCAGTTATCTGAATCAATCGCCACTGATCTGACGCCAAGGTGGCAGATTCCATATGAGTTGTTTAAATAGTCCTTTCTCAAATGAGTTCAATGAATTTGAAAAGTGTATCGAACATCTCTCTCGATAAATTATTCCATTCCCTAACTCCTCTTCTTATGAACGAATATTTGCCCCCAATTTATCATCTTGAATTCCAACTTAAGCATCATTTGTCATCTTCCCTATTTTTGAAGGCACCACTGAAACTTGTTCGTCTACTGATGTCATTCCACGCCATCCCTCCCCTGACAGCTCGGAACATACCACTTAGTCGAACAGCCCGTCTCTTTTCTCTCAAGTCTTCCTAGACAAAACGAGCTTTTTGGATCTTTGGATCTATTCCAATTCTCGAATCAAATAATTCTAGTGAGGGTTCAATATGCTGGAACCATCCTGTAATGTTGCTCTTAGCAGAGACTTACACACCATCACATTTACATCCTTGTTACAACCCCTAAATACCCCCACAACCATGTGCAGAGATCTGTAACTGTTATTTACAATTCCGTTTATGTGGTTACCCCTATGAACATCATTCGTAATATTAACACATAGGAACTTATTAGGTACATACAGTGATCCCTAGGTGGAATATTCACCCCATCAACACAGTAACTAAAACTGAGAGGACTTTTCACTTTTAACCACGATTATCATCATACCATAGCGTGCTGTGCATTTCACAACATTATCTGGGTATTTTTCCAGTTGCTCACCATCTTGCATTTGATTATAACTCTACACAGAATAACATCACCTGCAAAAAGTTTTATCTCAGATTCCACTTCATTACTCATATCACATAAAGGTTCTGTAATACGGTCTTGAGGAATTACCCTCTTAATTCTCCCTCTGAGTTCTGTCTGTTCTAATCGTATTGATTTTTATCATTAGTTTTCCACGATCTATCCTATAAAATGTTTAGATAGGTAAATCGTGATACAGTCCTCTGAATCTAAAATTTATGCTCGAATTTGCCGCATTCCTACAAGTTCAGATTGAGTGAAGTAACTTTTTCTAAATTCTCGTATGAAAGCACTTATTAATTTCACAAACATGTCTCATATAATCGAAAATAATGCTTCTCTAAAGCTTCATGCAACCATGTCAAGCTAACTGGCCTGTAATTATAGGCTTTATGCTTATCGCCGTTTCCTTGAGACACTGGGGCTACTAGAGCAACTCCTCTTTCATTTGGTATAGCTCCTTCATGCAGGCAATGATGAAATAAGTACTTCAGATTTGGTAGTTCTACTGCATCGCAACCCAATGCATTTAGTAAATACCCAGAAATATTATCAATTCCAGCTGCTTTTCTAGTTTGAATTTTTTTACAATTTGCTTCACGCTACAGCCACACTGATAGGTCTTATGACGATGATGGGATTTGAAAGGGCTAGGAGTAAAAATAGAGCGACCTTGCCCTTAATTAAGGTGCAGCCTGCTGTGAAAATGGGAAAATATGGAAAACCATTTTCTGTGCTGCCGACAGTGGGGTTCGATCCACTATCTGTCATGTGCAAGCTGACCCAAACTGCATATCCACTTGCTCCGATTGTATCTTATTGGAAACATCTTCGCTGTCGCAAGTAAATTTCAGTATTTCATTATTATTGGTTACCTTCTCGTAATCATCAATCTGTACAAACCGCTGACTGGGTTGTACGTAAATAGCGTCCAGTTTTATTATGCTGTCAAAGGACTGGGTGTATGCCATTTCCGGAAAACTCAGCGTGGGACACCGTGACATAACCACAAAAATGCAGATTACAGTACTACAAATGAATGTGGCAAATTAATCACACAGTGAAAGTCACTACATGGCCCCAAGCTCTGACGATGGCATGTAAATTGTTCGTAAAATGCAAAACTGAGTCTATCATAAATTTATCAATCTTTCTTTTAATTCAAGTATTTTTGAACACGCCCAAAAGGTGCTGCTGTGGCAGCACTGATGAACAGTGTTACGAACACAGCCCATATGGTAATGGTGTGGCAGTACTAGTACCGACATGGAGCTTATTAAAGGAATGACCAGCCATGGAGTGCAATGCGTAATATAGGGTAATTTTAAATCTGCAGGAAACCTGTAATGAGTAGTGGAAATATATCGTGGCGGTGCACTTTTAAAAACTGTGTAGCTACATTTCAGACTAACTCAGATATTAATGAAGTTGTGTTTACAAGAGTTGAACGTGCGCATGAAAATCAAAGTGAACAATGTATCGAAAATCATATAATTAGAAATAGTTGTAAACACATAGCTGCAGAGGACCTGACTATACAACCACGTAAAATTATTCGTAAGGATCTCTATAAGTCAAATACAAGCCATAATCACAAAGGAAACATTAATAGTGTTCGCATATCAATGTTCAGAGAACGAAGGAAATTATTTCCATATTTAAAAAGATAATTTCATGAATCACATCCATCTGTTCATGTGCTGACTGCGTAAGGAATTCCACAGCGAAATATACACCTCTATCGCTTCTTTGCGGAAGATAAAAATTAGGAAACATATCATACAGAAACACACATACAACATGGATCTCTGGAAAAGTTATTCAGCTAGTACAATACCGTAACTACAGCACGCTAAACTTTGGGACCAGCCACAACAGCTTAGAAGAAAATGAGTGATATGACGAATCCTCTGGAGGATACAGTGGACGCCACACTTCTAGTGTAAGGTAAGGCTTAATGCTCATTTGCGCTAATGCTATGTCAACTTTGGAGTATTTGCCTAAATGTGCTGCACCTCGGCTCCATGAGTCATGGCTCGCTTCCTCCTTTACCAGTAACCACTGGAATTCCCTATGCATTGTAATTTCCTTCTAGTTTACTCTTCCATCTTTCTCTTTACCATCCGCAACACTGCTGTAACTATCCTGGTGTGCATGCTCACTTCTGGAGCTTGTGTGTCCACTCTGTTAGATGTGGAAGTTACAACGACCAGCCGCGGTAAACCTTGTGCCCTTCCTCTGCCTTCCGTAGGTCCTCCCTTGTGTTTCTGCCCGACGGTGGAATGATATTAGGAGACGACTTCTATGGAGTTTTAGTAGTAGGAAAGATCATAAGATGGAGATGCAGTTGGCATTCAAGAGGACAAATTGGAGCATAGATCAATAGCCTATTTGCGATTGCAATAATTTAACATGGAGGCGTTCGATTCATTTACAAGTGCTTCGATCATCTAGGTGAACAGGTGGTGGTGTTGGTGATTATTGTCTTAAGAGGAAGTACAACTAGGCAACCATACTTCATATAACATTAATCAGAGGGATAAAATGGAAATGATCCGACACTTCGAAAAATGAAGGCATGGGCCGAAGAAAGTCAAGGTCCATGAAGCTCGTGAAAATGAAAGACTCCCTAGCCCTCGGAAACCTAATTGCGTCCGGGTCGGTAAAAACAAGAGTTAACCAAGTAAGGTCGGATAGGATAAATGAAAGTGAGGAGCCTGGTACAAGTAAGTGGAAGCAATGCCAGGACTCAGGTACGGGCCACGTGGTGTCGCCAACACGATCCATGGGGCCTCTTACGACAGGGTGTTGTTCTACCGCCCCCACCCACGGGGAACAATTGGGAAAGAATCTGCCATCTGTGCGGCAGCCATATATGCACATCGGCGGCGATATGACTAACTTCACCAGGTAAGAACAACCCTCACACAGTGGTACGGCTCACACTTTGAAGTGGATTCCTCACGGTATGTGTGATGCTATTGTCATATGAAACTTGTTCGATGACAGCAGTTAGTTGTTCACAGGAAGATAAATTATTTTCATAATGTGGAAGCAGTGCAATTACATTTCTCAGCTGCTGCGAGGAGATGAGTGAGGTCTTCACGTTGGCAGGTAATCTCACCTCACACGCGATCTTACTTACATCCGTGTTACTCGCGCGGTCAGCCGAACATCCACGAGGAGTCGTAATCAGGGGTCGAACTTGTATGTGATATCAGTACGCACATACTAGCTCTATAGAGCGTTCCAATCTTAAATTGCAGTACAGCGTAGATGGAGCGCGCTGTTGCGAAATCGACTCGTGAAGATCACGCTCGAGTGTGACTTAAACAGGGCGTCACAGTTCCACATTTTTCGTTTGTAATTTGTAATTTTAAGTTCATTCATAAATTAATATTTGTAGGCATTGGCGTTGCTCTCAGACATTGGACGTACACCTTCTATCATTTCTGCAAGGCCTGATCTTGCCGTTTTGGATGAACCGGGTTCGGGAGATGAACTTGAGGATGATCCGGACGATGAAGAAAGTCGTGTTAAAAACTTTTCATCGTCGACATCGTCCTGTAATTCGTCTGTTTTCCACAAATCTCTTTCATTTTTCTTTACTTCGTTCACGTAATTTGATCAATTGTCTTATGTTTTTATGGCATAAAAATGTTAGTTCAGCATTTGGAACAAAACCATGTTCATTGCCCACGTGGACTAAGGAAAATCTAGTCCTCGGCTTTTCGGTGGCCTAGGTCCCGAACTCACCCTTTCAATGGCACCTGCCGTGCACTTTTCACTGTCGTATCCTTCCATTCTTCTGTCACTGTCTGCCCAATATTTACCCACGATTCATCTGTGTAAATTATAGCTTTATTTTGTGCCCTCAAACGTTTTACCTCCCTGAGATATCTGTGCCTCCAATTAATAATTTCATCGGTTTCAATGAATTACCCCGACTTAAATAACGGAAGCCTATAAAATGTAAGAAGCGATACAACGTAGTTTTGGGAAATCGTGGCAAAGAATCTCCTCAATTTACCCGACTCAAAACCACGTTCAATGTCGGCGGTATGTTAGCAAATGAAAGAGAGTGAACCACCCGACGCACTCACTCCACTTCGCACAATTTCATCATATTTAATTTTCCTTGCACTTTTCTGCCGTCCTTCTCTTTTTTTGCTTTTTTTTTTTTTTTTTTTTTTTTTTTTTTTTTTTTTTTTTTTTGCGGGAGTTCGCAAAGGACCATGTGTGTGTTCCTTCCTTATAGCATATATTGTTCTTTCGGAACAACCTGTAGCTTTAGCTGTTTCACTGACTCCGCTGCTCATATTCATAGTCTTCAAAAATAATCCAGGATACTCATTATAATATTGCGTTCTTTTCCCCTGAGTTTACCTACGGAACGTTTCTTTTAAATTTGACGATCCATTGTACATCCTTCTGCACTTTTTCTTCGAACTAAGAACACCCCGCACGAGCACGAACTGACAACTACACAAACTACACAAACACAACAAACACAATCCACTTGTCCTCAAGAACTATACATTTATCACTGATCTTGTCCGGCTCCATGGCTAAATGGTTAGCGTGCTGGCCTTTGGTCCAGAGGTCCCCGGGTTCGATTCCCGGCCGGGTCGGGGATTTTAACCTTCATTGGTTATTTCCAGTGGCTCGGGGGTTGGGTGTTTTTGCCGTCTTCAGAATTAGAATTCATCACAGGTAGGGCCCCATTCTTATAGACGTGAAGGTCGCCTATGCGGCGTCAACTCGAAAACCTGTACTTGGCCCCTTCGGAGGCCACACGAAATTAAATATTATTGATTTATAAATATCACTGATCTTTATTTAATGAATCTTATAATACTGATTAAATGAACACCACTGCACACGGCTGTCAGTATATTTAAAAGATCACCCAGCCGAGTCACTCGTGAAACTTAAACAAACGAGACGTACTCCCTGTCATAAATTAAGAGATAACGGGATAAGGACTTGAGGTATGATTTAAAAATAACTTCCATATCCGAAGACCATTTGCTTTGCTTTAACCACGCAATGATCCTTCTGCACTTTTTCTTCGAAATTAGATCCCCACGCACGAGCACGAACTCACGAACCACACAAACGAAATACACTTTCCCTAAAGAATTGTACAAATGTCACTGATATGTATTTAATCACTATTATACATACCGTACTACTGACGAAATGAGCACTGCGCTGCATGCGACTCTCTGGAAATGTTAAAAGCGCATGTTTGGGAGATCACTACCGGTACTTAGCCAGCCAGCCAGCCAGACAGCCAGCCGAGTGACGCGCGAAACCAAAATTCAAGGAGATATTCTTCCTGTCACAAATTAAGAACTAAGCAAGATAAGAACTTCGGGATTGTTTTAAAAATAACTTCCATATCTGAAGACCATTTGCCTCGCTTTGAACCCCCATGCAAATTCAATAGGAAAATCTTCTCTTCAGGATCTCAAATCTGGGTAAACCTCAAGTGAACTCCACAACTCGTCGCAGAAGACACTCCTGTTATTTTTGATCGGCCGGGTGGCTACACATCTTTACTTTCCACTCGCGCCGAGCCAACAAAGCATATAGGCCGACTCCTCGTTGGATGTCAGCCTCCCTACCACCAACCACCATGACGACCACCACCACGACCATCACCACTACCTTTGCGACCGCTGCTCACACCTTTTCCTCGCTTTCCATCACAACTGTTACGTCGTCCCATTCATCGCCGCTTCTATCCACCTCTCTCCCCGCGCTACCTCCTGTTGATCCACCTCGACTATTACGTATTCCTCCCCGCTACTTCACCCGCCCTTCTACGCTGTCTACATCTGCCTTGCCGACCACGACATCACCACCACCACTGTCCGTGGTAACAGCAGCAGCCGCTCATCAACCTTCAACACCGTCAGACACATCAGCCACAAACGAAGTCTTCAGTTGCGTCGTCCGCGGCGTAAGCCCACTCATCCTGGCAACCGACATTCAAGAACAACTTCGCCTTCAAGCCATACCCGTCAAGAGGGCATTCCGTATCTACAACTCCACCGGTCCGACGTATTTAATCAGACTTCAGCTTTCCAGTGCAGCAGCCGTCGCCCACCTGATCTCCAGCGGAGCACTTCTCTACGGCCGTCGTCATCCCGTCGAACCCTCTCGTTCACCTCCCCGCCCTAGATATCACCACTCCACCTCTCGTCGCCATACCCGGCCTGATCATCCTCCCTTCCAACGCTCTATCTATGTCCGTCCAACTCCTTCTTCTGCTAATATCTCCCTCCCACCACCACCGACCCTTGAACATCTCCGACACCTCACAACTGTCCTCTATCACATCGCTTCAACACTTTACCACCTTCCACTTCCACGAAACTTCCTTCTCGACACTCCTGTATAAATCTCAATCCGTATAGCCAGTCATCCAAATTTTCACACCGTTTTTCCCTCTTCTTCATTTCAAACATCCCACTGTTCTCTCCACATCTCCCGGCCCGAGAGATCGCGACACGATCTAGGGGGCCCGCCCCGTCCTTCGGGCGGGGAATGAAAGCTCTGCAGCAGCAGCAGCAGCAGCAGCAGCAATAGGAAAGAGGTCGGTAGATGCAGAGTGGGTTGTTGTCCCATATGCTCTGTACTCTGACCGGCCAACCGAGCAGAGGAAAGTTGGCCACGGCTGTGCCGTGGCTCTACGCCTCTGCATTCGGGAGACGGGCCTGGGGCACAGTGCCGTACTTCACGCCTGTTCCCAGCCGTCGGCTGTCCTGAGAATGGTTTTCCGTGGTTTTCCATTCTCCTGCACTAAGGCGAATGCCGGGACAGTTCGTAGTATAGGCCACGGCCGCCAACCTCCTCACCTTCACCGCACATCTCCTTCACCGTAACAAATCTCCCGGCCTGAGAGACGGCGTCACCGTCTAAGAGGCCCGCCTCCCCCTTCAGGGGAGGAATGAAAACGTTTAGTAGTTAGTAGTAGAAAAAAAATAGGAAAGACGCTGGCCAGCGACTGACTTTTTCGTGCCTGCACATAAAATTCCCTGAACAAGACTGAAAATAAACGCATATACTGCATTTGGTTATCATTTAAATTTAAAAATAAACTTATCTACATCGAACTGAAATGTTTCTTTACCAGCAGTGAAAAAATTAGGAAAGTAATGAATATAAAATAGGAGTTATGGCATGATAAGTTCTATGCAATGAAGATTTTGCATTTGGCGAAACCTTCCATTATATTACCATTTTCACATTAAATTATTTTTTTTACATTTTTTTGTTAACGGCATAAAATGCGCCTTGAAATTCTGTACATAACACGATGTTCACCCATTTTAACCGATAACATTCTGATTTACGGATATTTGTCAAACCCGCTGCATTAGAGTAGGACAGCGCTACCCGCAAAACATGGGAGAAGGAAAGAGACGGAATTATCCCATTACCGCTGTACTGCAATTTATTTAAGGTTGGAACGCTCTATAGTACCCACAGATGACGGAAGAATCACATAGCATGTCTTAACTCCCCAGCTACTTGCCGCCAATACACAGACGGGCTGATTTACTCGGGACACGGCAGTAATGCCATCTGTCGGAGATCAGTGGCAGCATAACTGATAAATCACACCCCAACAATGGTCAATGTAATATAATTGTTGATCAGTTTTATCAGCTTTTGATATTGCAGATCTTCACATTGAGTTTTCTTCCAATTCTGTGATATTAGGGCATTTAATGTAAAGGCAACTCTTTCTTCTTTCACGACTTCATTTTGTCTTATTACTCAAGCCATCGTTCCTCTGCGGTTTTATCTGATTTTCATCTTCACAATTATCCGTGTCGATATGTGTCGATGAACACGTGGTTCTACACCTTAAGATAATCATGGCAAAAACCATCGCCAGTCAGTGCAATTGAGCAATACTTCCATGTTAAAAATGCTCAGCGTTAATATGGACTAAGCAAGAAGAAATACAGGCTAAATTCATCAATTCCATTATAGTATTCTGTACGGTAAAATGATGTAAAATTGTATTATCAATAATTTTTATTATGTAGTACTTTTCAATACTACAAATAACATAGCTATATAAAACTTACATTAGACTATCCCCCTAAACTACCATTTCTTCCAGCGTGGAAAAAATTACGAGGGTTGGAACTTAAATAGAGGCAACCTTGTGTAAACAAAGCGACATCACCTTCTTACACAAGTCCCTCACAGGGGCCATTCACATTTCACCATTCCCTCGACTCTCCTTATCTTACAACTCCGTCCGTAGAGGCAAAGGGGTGTGTCTTATACCCCTCTTTGTGCGAACTGAGTCCTACAAACTAAGTTTCTTTGCTCGTTCAGCGTGGCTTTGGAACGATCTACCCGCCAATATTAAATGTAGAAATGTAAATATAGTTAAATGTTTTGTTAGGAAGCACATACGGTGAGAAAATTCATGTGAATATGTGGAAGAATGAACGAGGGAGTGAAAGGTTGTATAAATGAGAAATATGTATATATTAGGCTATACTTTGTTACTTTACCTGTAAATAGTGTATATGACTGTTTTACTTTAGGATTTAGGTAATTATTTCAAAGGTCAGGGGGCACTACGTGTAGGGGTCTTGTCCTTTTCCCCTGGCCTTCCATAGATACTGTAAAGGTTTATGGTAAATAAATAATGAATGAATGAATGAACACTGCTGTGGAGACGCTATGCAACGGAATCTAATATTGTCGCTGATAGAACACGTTGCTGCTGCTGGAGAGCTTTCATTCCCCGCCCGAAGGACGGGGCGGGCCCCCTAGATCGTGTCGCGATCTCTCGGGCCAAGGGGAGCGAAGAGAACTGTGAGGAACAAGGAATGAGTGAGATGGGAAGAGTGATGTGACAAATTTAATGAGGTGGGCTACGGATATTCGAATTTTAGGGGATTTTGGCGAGGATTGAAATTTAGAGAAGATTGCTAGGATAGCATTGAAAGGTGAGGAGATGCAAGGACGTAGTGAGATTATGAAGGGAAGATATTAAGTACCGGATGAGATAGAGTGGCGGAGGTGGGTAAGGAAAGAAGCTATATGGGTGAGGAGGTGGACTGACAGACTGACGAGGTGAGAAGTTGGCTGCCTAGGGGCGGCGGGGAGAATTGTTGGTGGGATGTCTGACAGAATTGGGGGGAGAGATGGACGGTTCTACTCGATGACGTTGGCCATATATGTAAGCTCCGTGGTCGATGAGGTGTTTAACATCTATGGCGCTCGGGACGTGATGCGTACCATGAATGTTGGCCCTGTTGCATTCTTGATGCGGAAGACTCGGCGGACTGGGATGTCTGCAGCTTGTAGTTGGTGAAATATGGTCCTTTCGGAGAGAGCCGGGTCCACTCCACGGATGACACAGCTGGACATTCTGTGAGAAGTTGTTGGTGGCTGCGAGGTCGATGATGTTGCGGAGGCTGCTGTTCTGGGTGAAGCTGGCGAAGGCGGTGCGTCGACTGTGGTATTCGTTGTTCCAGGAAATACATAGTGATGTGAAGGGATGGGCGAAGTGAGGAGTGAAGAGGTCATTAGTGAAGGTGGGTGGCATGGGACAACTGTTGTAACAGCGATCTGGGAAGTACGGAGGGTAGATGTTGGAGTGGTCGAGGTGACAGTGGTGGTCGTGGTGGTGTAGGTGGTGGTAATGGGAGTGATGTAGAAATTTGACGAAGTCTGTAGTTGTGGTGGTTTCTGTGATGACGTAGTTGTAGGCTCGGCTGTGGTATAGGCAGTTGGCTGGGCTGATGTAGTTGTTACCGGAACTACTTCTACTCGATGGAGCCTGCCTTGGATATAAACGCCATTATCAACAGCGTTCCAGAAGTCATCGGCAGATGGACTATGGAATAGCACATCAGTTGATGGTCCTGGGCCAGCGGAAGATCGTATGGCATGGTGGATGCCAATCGTACGGAGTTCTGCTTCAATTTCTTCTTCGGGGATAGCTGGATTGACATTCCTGGCGAGACAGACATACAGAGTGGGGAGGCCGACTTCCATCTTGGTGTCAGCCTGATATGCTTTTTTGGGTTCGGCGAGGCAGCAAAGTTAGAGTTGGTGAGCCACCAGGCCGAAGAAAAATTAATTGGAGATGCGCACAGAATAAGGCAGTCAAGTTTCGAGTTGCGCGAGAAGGATTTTGGCGCACGTTTTTTTTTCAAATGCTTTCATTCTCCACCCTGAAGGGGTGGGGCGGGCCACCTAGAGGGTGTCGCCCTCTCTCTGGCCAAGAGATGCGGGCAGGTTGGGGAGATGTGACGGAAGAAGGAGGTGGGTAAAGGATGTGAATGTGTAGGAGAGATGGCGAGGTGTTTTATTATATCATAGTTTGAGTGTTTACATTGATGTTATCTTAAAGCTATTTTACATTCATATAGATTAGGAGGGTTATATGTTGCTGAAATGGAGCGGGGATGGGTAGGTGCAGTTACTCTAGCATAGATGGGTTGATATGCCTGGAATGAGGTATGAGGTTAGGAGGTGGAGAGTAGTTGTGCATTGTTGGAGAGAGGTGATGAGGATGCGAAGGTCAGGTGTGGGAGGTCACGGGGTGATGTATGCTATGTTGGGAGGGGTGAGGTAGGCTGTTGGATATGCTGGGATTGGAGTGGGAGGTGGTCGGGCACGGGGGTGTGCGTGGTCAGGGGTACGGCGGTTGGGCGGGGAATAGGAAGGTTCCACTCTATGATGTTGGCCAAATACTTGAGCTCCTGAGCTGATGAGTTGCTGGACGTGTAGTTCGGATGGCAGCTGTAGTCGGACCATGTAAGTGGGTCCGTGGTTGTTGCGTATCCTTATGGCCCGTTGTGCTGGGATGCCTGCAGTTCGGAGTTCGTGGAGTATTTCCGGCTCGGCGATATTCGGAGAGATTCCACGTAGCACGCAGCTGGGCCTGGGCTGGGGCGATGGTGACTGTTGGATCGATGTTGGAATGTTCGAAGTGTTGACTGACGGCGATGGCGGAGGTAGTTCCTGCGGAGTGATGGGGGGTTGCAGGGGTGAGCGTGACGTGGGATTCGGGAGAGATGATGACATGACTGGGGAGGGGTGGCAGGTTACGCTGGTAGTGATCACGGTTGATGCCAGATTGCAGGGAGAGGTAGTAATTGTGGTGGTGGTAGTGGTTGTTGTTGTCGGGGGTGGGGGCTCATGGAGGAGGGGTATGAGGCCAGGATCTTTCTGTAGCTGGTTCAGTATTGATTGGGGAGGTGGTATCACAGAATAGTTCTTGCCTCGGAATGTTGCTCCGGAGGTGAACAGGCGGCGCTCTGCTTCTTCTCCGCTGGTTTGTATTATGATGTGCGCTGTAGGCATCCTGGTGCGGTAATCGTCTGGTCTGAATACATTAACCACCTGAGGGTCTGCTGCATTGAGCTCTTGGTAAATGTCACTTTCTGAGATTTGAAGGTCTATTCCTGGGATGAATACGTAGGGCATGGTGGATGGGGGAGGCGACAGCCAACGAGGCGTCTGCCTGTTTATGCTTTGTTGCGGTCGGCTGAGCTGAGATTAAAGGTGAAGGCTGCCCGGCCGAAAAAAAATTCTGGGAGTAGATATATGTGATGAGGTGTTCCTGCCAGAGTAGCTCTTCGGCGTCCTTCCTGTGTCGGGCGCACGTTGTTGTTGTTTAAATGCTTTCATTCCCCACCCTGAAGGGGTGGGGCGGGCCACCTAGAGGGGCGCACGTGCTTGCTTGCTTGAGAGTTTTCATTCCCCGCCCGAAGGACGGGGCGGGCCCCCTAGATCGTGTCGCGATCTCTCGGGCCAAGGGGAGCGACGATAACTGTGAGGAGCAAGGAATGAGTGAGATGGGAGGAGCGATGTGACAAATTTAAGGAGGTGGGCTACGGATATGCGAATTTGAGGGGATTTTCGCTAGGACTGAAATTTAGAGAAGATTGTGAGGATAGCATTGAAAGGTGAGGAGATGCAAGGACGTAGTGAGATTATGAAGGGAAGATATTAAGTACCGGATGAGATGGAGTGGCGGAGGTGGGTAAGGAAAGAAGCTATATGGGTGAGGAGGTGGACTGACAGATTGACTAGGTGAGAAGTTGACTGCCTGGGGGCGGCGGGGAGAATTGTTGGTGGGTTGTCTGACAGGATTAGGGGGAGAGATGGACGGTTCTACTCGATGACGTTGGCCATATATGTAAGCTCCGTGGTCAATGAGGTGTTGAACATCTGTGGCGCTCGGGACATGGATGCGTACCATGAATGTTGGCCCTGTTGCATTCTTGATGCGGAAGACTCGGCGGACTGGGATGTCTTTAGCTTGTAGTTGCTGAAATATGGTCCTTTCGGAGAGAGCCGGGTCCACTCAAGGCCAACTAGATATACAGGCCATAAGGCTCCCCCTCCACTTCCGGCGCTACGTCACACGAAGAGCCATCCGCTTCATTTTTCGCCAGTGACTTGTAGGCTGATATGAACCTCGCAGCAGTAAGGCTATCAATGGTGTTGAATGACTTAAACGTGTGTGAACATTGTGAATTATGCCCACGTCGTGTTGTGTACCTGGTTGTAGAAGCAACTGTAGTTCAGAAGAGCCCAGTATTTCAGTGTTTAAATTTCCTACTGATTTGGTTCGGAAACAAAAGTGGATCCATCGAACAGAATTTGTCCCTTCAGCAAGCTAAGTTGTGTGCATACAACACTTCGACGAACGTTTCGTAATTAGGGAGGATTCTGTTAAAAGACCTGATGGGTCTATTTTAACAGTAACATTTTGATCACACAGTTTAAATTATTTAGTGTACTTATAAGAGATAAATTTGAATCGAGGTTTTTATATGGTGATTCTCAAAGAAACATTCTGATTTTGCTTGTCAACAAAGTTCTGGAAAATGAAAACGTCATGTTTGAAACATGCAGTGATTGTAGAAGTAGTTTTAAAGATTACGTTGACAAATATATATACATCTTTTGTAATATATTATTGAATAACTATAGAAAAGTTATCGCAGACAAACTCGTTGCTGTATGTATGTATGTATGTATGTTTAGTCATCAGCCCGAAGGCTGGTTGGATCCTCAACAGTTCCGCCATGAGCTGTCATAGATGGCCTAGGCATCACTGAAGAGGCGTACTAGGGAAATGAGGAGTGAGGTCGTTTCCCGTTGCTTTCCTCACCGAGCCAGAAGTTGCTATTACATATTAGTCTGCCAAGCCCACTGAAATGGATGCACCAACCGACCCTGTGAGCAACAGTTTCACACCATTCATATCAGGGACTGGCTGCGTAAGGAATGGCATTACTATCATAGCTCATACCTCAGTCACTTTCATTTTGTCAAAGCCAAGGTTAAGACAGAGACAGATCAATGAAAGTAACAAAATTGCTCTAGCCCATAACAGAAGACTTAGTGCAGTGTAAACACTAGGTCCCGCCAGCAAAGGTATAACTCGTTGCTAAGAAGAATAAATCCTCAAGTAAGGATAGCCATAAATCGGCGAAGAAAAGGAAAATTGATAAACTGAAACCTTAAGAATTGTTAGATAAGTTTTAAGTTGAAGCCTAATTTCTAAGAAAGGTTCCAAACTATTGTTGTGAATTGCTATCATGTATTTGCATAGTAGCATTAAAACTATTTTTATACGTATTATGTTTTTTTTTCTTTTGCTAGGGGCTTTACGTCGCACCGACACAGATAGGTCTTATGGCGACGATGGGACAGGAAAGGCCTAGGAGTTGGAAGGAAGCGGCCGTGGCCTTAATTAAGGTACAGCCCCAGCTTTTGCCTGGCGTGAAAATGGGAAACCACGGAAAACCATCTTCAGGGCTGCCGATAGTGGGATTCGAACCTACTATCTCCCGGATGCAAGCTCACAGCCGCGCGCCTCTACGCGCACGGCCAACTCGCCCGGTATATTATGGGTTTTAATCTTTTGCATGAAACCGTGTTCCGTTACAAATGACAGATGTCAGCTTAATTTTACGTAAATAAATGCACATAAACTGTTCCGCTAGTTTTCCCCCGCATAAAACTGATGTAGTGCACAAGCCTAAATAAAACCACAATTAAAGGCGTGTTCAGTTATATCGTTAAGGTTCAATAAATTAATAATATCATGGAAACAGTGAGAGCGGGCCGTATACTCCCATGCCGAACGCCAGCCACTGGCGTGACGTCACGGTCCGAGCCTTGTGGCCTGTCTATCTAGTGCGGCCTTGGTCCACTCCACGGATGACACAGCTGGACATTCTGTGAGAAGTTGTTGGTGGCTGCGAGGGCGATGATGTTGCGGAGGCTGCTGTTCTGGGTGAAGCTGGCGAAGGCGGTGCGTCGACTGTGGTATTCGTTGTTCCAGGAAATACATAGGGATGTGAAGGGAAGGGCGAAGTGAGGAGTGAAGAGGTCATTAGTGAAGGTGGGTGGCATGGGACAACTGTTGTAACAGCGATCTGGGAAGTACGGAGGGTAGATGTTGGAGTGGTCGAGGTGACAGTGGTGGTCGTGGTGGTGTAGGTGGTGGTAATGGGAGTGATGTAGAAATTTGACGAAGTCTGTAGTTGTGGTGGTTTCTGTGATGGCGTAGTTGTAGGTTCGGCTGTGGTATAGGCAGTTGGCTGGGCTGACGTAGTTGTTGCCGGAATTTCTTCTACTCGATGGAGCTTGCCTTGGATATAAACGCCATTATCAACAGCATTCCAGAAGTCAGCTGCAGATGGAGTATAGAGTAGCACATCAGTTGATGGTCCTGGGCCAGCGGAAGATCGTATGGCATGGTGGATGCCAATCGCACGGAGTTCTGCTTCAATTTCTTCTTCGGGGATAGCTGGATTGACATTCCTGGCGAGACAGATATACAGAGTGGGGAGGCCGACTTCCATCTTGGTGTCAGCCTGATATGCTTTTTTGGGTTCGGCGAGGCAGCAAAGTTAGAGTTGGTGAGCCACCAGGCCGAAGAAAAAGTAATTGGAGATGCGCAGAGAAGAAGGCAGTCAAGTTTCGAGTTGCGCGAGAAGGATGAGAGCCCGCGCACGTTGCTTACCTCAGAGCAAATAGACTCGTCCTTCCCACATCACAAGCGAGAGAAACAGAGTCACTTGTGAGCCAGAGGTCTAACGTAACGTTGTCAGTATGCTTTCCAAGCTGCCTCTGTGGATCAGCGGTAGAGTGTCGGCCTCCGGATCCTAAGATAGCGGGTTCAAACGCGGCAGAGGTAGTCGGATTTTTGAAGGGCGGAAAAAAGTCCATTCGACACTCCATGTCGTACGATGTCGGCATGTAAAAGATCTCTGGTGACACATTTGGTGTTTACCCGAAAAAATTCATTAAATCTCAGCCATAAACGCCCAAGAGAATTTCATTTTACTCGGTCTGCCATCTAGTGGTGGCCTAGAGTAAAACGAAACGTCGAAATTGACGAGCAGACAGCCAGATGGCGTCAAATTGAAATGTCTGCACACGGTAGCTGAGACCATACGATTATTATTATTATTATTAGTATGCGTTCCAAACAGGAACAACGGATTTGGATCAAGATTGAATGTGCCAGAGGTCGTACAGCACTACAGTGTCATCAAGGTCTTCAAGAGGCTTGCGGGGAATCTGCATTGCCTTGCAGAACAGTGGCACGTTGGGTGAAAGCCTTCAACGATGGTCGGCAAACTGTGGCGGACATTCATCGGGCAGGTCGTCCTACGAGCGTCAGTGAAGAAGTGCATGCTGTTGCCGCGTTACTGGACAGTGATCGAAACCAGACGATTCGTGAGCTCGCCGAATAAACCGGATTAGCGCACATCCTGAAGGAACGCCTGGGGATGCGAAAAATTGTATCACGATGGGTTCCGCATGCTTTGACGGAAAAGCATAAATGATTGCGTTACGACGCTGGTAAGACGCACTTGGAGCGCTATGAGTGCAAAGGAGAGACTTTCTTACGCCGTATCATAACCCTGGATGAGACACCGGCCAAATTGTACGAGCCAAAACTGAAACGCCAATCGAACGAATGGCGTCATTATGGGTCACCATGAAAGTCGAAAGTACGTTAGATCAATATGGTGAAAGTTATGGTGATCCTCGCGTACGACTGTGATGGTGTTATCCTAACGCATTACATTCCTCCACGGCAGACCGTGAATGCACCACCTGCGACCAGCTTTGAGAAAGAAGCGGCAACACTTTCTGCCGAATCCACCCATCATTTTGCACGACAATGCTCGTGTGCACACAGCGCAAACTGTAGCTGATTTGTTCGGTCGACGGGACTGGGAAGTACTGTACCATCCACCATACTTCCCGGACTTGGTTCCGAAGATGAAGGAACCACTTTGTGGCATTCGCTTCAGAACTGTTGCAGAGATTCGATAGGCCGTAGACCGCTCCATTCGCACCATCAACAGAACAGGCTCTGCTAAAGGTATACTACTTCCACATCGCTGGCAACGGGTTATACACAACGCTGGTGACTACATTGAAGGACAGTAAAGGTTGCTAACACGTAACCCTTTTGTGTCTATTGTAAATAATAATAGTTGACACTATTTAAGTTCCAACCTTCGTACTTATAGGCTAGACTGTGGTTCCTTATTCCTGATTGTACATACCGATATCAATTAAATTATGTTCAATCAATCAATCAATCAATCAATCAATCAATCAATCAATCAATCAATCAATCAATCAATCAATCAATCAATCAATCAATCAATCAATCAATCAATCAATCAATCAATCAATCAATCAATCAATCAATCAATCAATCAATCAATCAATCAATCAATCAATCAATCAATCAATCAATCAATCAATCAATCAATCAATCAATCAATACTGATCTGCATTTAGGGCAGTCGCCCAGGTGGTAAACTCCCTATCTGTTGTTTTCCTAGCCTTTTCTTAAATGATTTCAAAGAAATTGGAAATTTATTGAACATCTCCCTTGGTAAGTTATTCCAATCCCTAACTCCCATTCCTATAAATGAATCGTTTCCCCATTTTCTCTTCTTGAATTCCAGCTTTATCTTAATATTTTAAAGACACGACTCAAAATTATTCGTATACTAATGTCATTAAACACAATATATCCACTAACAGCTTGGAACATACCACTTAGTCGAGCAGCTCGTTTTCTTTCTCCCAAGTCTTCGCAGCCCTAACTTCGCAACATTTTTGTAACGCTACTCTTTAGTCTGAAATGAAGCCGAACGAATCGAGCTACGTTACTTTGGATTTTTTTCAGTTCTTGAATCAAGTAATCCTGGTAAGGGTCCCATACACTGCAACCATACTCTAGTTGGGCTCTTACCAAAGACTTATATGTCCTCTCCTTTACATCCTTACTATAACTCTTAAACACCCTCATAACCATGTGCAGAGATCTGTATCCTTTATTTACAATCCCATTCATGTGTCTACCCCAATCCTTATATTAACACCTAGGTACTTACAATGATCACTGTACCGGGAGGTTCACCTCTACGCCGCACATTTAAATCTTGCGCCTTAAAGAACTCCTCTACAGGAGAAACCGTGAACTTGAAACTGGGCTAACTTTTAAAATTTGCTCTGAAGATGGCACCACTAAAATTTGTTATTGTGAACTGTGTGAATTTCTACTTGTTTTAGTTTTCCATTAATCAAGAAGTTTGAACATTTTGTCATAGATGTCACTACTAACAAACTTTGATCATGCACCCTGGTGCGAAGAGAAGGAACCTTTTTGAAGAAACTTTGTACTCATAAGTTTTATCTTTACTAAATTTGACGCCAAAGGGTGTCCTGCGCGTATGGCTTTGAGATGATGATGATGCGGTAGGGAGAGGGTGAAGGCCGGTCTCGGCACATAGCCTACTCTTATTGACCAAGGGGTCTGATGGCGGTGGCACAGAGGAAAGGAATAGGCTAAACCCAACACTTCGAAAACTGAAGATGGTAGGGCCGGAAAGGGCGTGAAAATGGAAGAATACCTAGGCCCCGCATGCGCAATACCGTCGGAGTCGGAAAAGGACAATGCCAGACTCAGCCAGTAACCTCATGTTCATGCGGTTCCCTTACGACAGGCGGGGGCGACTGACGTATTTTATCATCAGTGGTTCTGATGTTGTGAGCCTCGCGCATGATCGCGAACGTCATCAATGTTAGGAACAAGTTTTATGAACAGAACTTTGGAGCCACCCTGTTGCATGCCAATGAGCCACAATCTCCGAGCCCGCCGGTCACTCCCATTGTACGGATGCCCTATCCCGCTATCCCATTATAGTTTTTCCTCGTGTGTGAAAGAAGTCTTCAATCAAGTTTGGGATGTCTGAGATACGATTGATGCTTGCAATCGATTTCGCACTCAGCCTTTTCTCTCCCTCGTAAAAGGGGGATTCAATATGCTTCAGAGTCTGGCTTGATGTGCAGCTCCGTTCGGCTTAGAGGCGATACTCTCACAGCCTGACGAGCAGAGGAGTTATTTAGTGCCAGGAGTGTCCGAGGACATGTTCTATTTGACGCCCACAGACGACCTATGCGTATGATAATGAAGTAGGGAAAGGATGAAACCCGGTGACGGCACGTAGCTTAATCCTGTCCGAAACACCAAGGGGATTGCTCAAAACTTAACGTCCCCATCCGACGGACGAATCACCGTCCTCACTCCGTATGAGCACTGCGGAGATATTTTGGAATGTAGGGGAAGTCCGTGTAATTAGGACCACTTAAATTTAAACGTTCATAACTCGATCGACCACAACGAAAATGTCTCCAATTTTATACAGGATAATTATCACAATGTGTGAAATGATTTGGTGAAAAAAATGTTAATATTATTTTTAGGATCTTGTTAAAAAGTAATGTTTGTTCTAAAACGTGTTAATGTGTAATGTGGACCTATAGCCTGTAACTTGGACTGATAAATACAAACACTTACCCGTTACTTAATATATTTACTAGTGGACCTGAGCTGCTCCGCAACATTGCTTGTAAACAGGTCAGATAACTCGTCTTGAGATGCCTGCCCTCTTCTTCTGAACATTTAATGCAGTTTATAACACTCCTTTCCATACAATATTCACCGCGCTTCCACCGTATCTGGATGTTAGTCTAGCGTCTTTCCCCAGATACAATTGGCTGTGGCTGAATGATTCGCGTTAAGTAGACACTCAGCGCTTTGTTAATGATCATGCAGAAGGCTGGTGGACTTGATACCGTCCCCACTGTATGTACGTGCGCTATTTTCTCTTAGCAACATGTAAGTTATTAGCAATGTTCTGCCATCTATTGAGCATTTTCAGAAGCTGAGAAAGGTCAGAGATTCAAAGAGTATCTAGCAGGGAATAATATTCTTCTGTGATCAGAGGATGTGTATAATCTCTGGCTTGACAGGTAGTAAACAAACATGGCTGCACGCAATCACATTACTAAGGATGCAATTTTTTTGCAAGTTGCTTTACGTCGCACCGACAGAGATAGGTCTTATGGCGACGATGGGACAGGAAAGGGCTAGGAGTGGAAAGGAAGCATCCGTTGCCTTAATTAAGGTACAGCCCCAGCGTTTGCCTGGTGTGAAAATGGGAAATCACGGGAAACTATCTTCAGGGCTGTCGACAGTGGGATTCGAAACCACTATCTCCCGAGTGCAAGCTCACAGCTGCCCTCCCGCAACCCCACGGCCAGCTCTCCCGGTACAATTATATAGATGTACGGCATGTTTATGCAATTAAAAATAATTTAGTATTTGAATACACACTAAGAAAGTAATAGACAATAAAGAAACTGCCAGACTGACGAATGCGCGAGGCAAGCGCGTGAATTATAACTCAGTGGCCACGACCTCGGCAAAAAAATATATACCCCTACTACCCTTCCTCACAGCACATGCAATGTCTCGACTACTTGCCGTAGCGCTATACAATAAAGGGAAGATTTAGCGTATAAAACAATAAGGCTTGAACAAATAGCTTCTTAAAATAATTCCTGCTTCCAGCTGGCTAAAGTGGAATAAAATGTAATATTTACTCTACAAAGTGGGGGTGGGAGCGTCTATCCCTCCTCGCCCCACCCCCTAACCGTCGCTACTGTTTGTAGACACGCCAAAGATGCAGTAAATGAAATCTAATAACTTATTAATTTAGACACGTGTAGACATTCAACTCGATAAAAGAGATGATTGCATGGAACAAAAACTAATACTGTTCGGCGAAATATGTGTGCAGAAGGCGTAAGTCTGTTTCGAGCTTCTGTTACACTCCAACCAAGTTGTCCAGATTAAAATAATGTCTGTGTATTCACCGCTGCTGATCGCACTAGCCATTGCCGATATGCAGACAGCAAATATAGTGCGGCTGTAGCATACACCAACCTAGAACTATGCGGTCGAAAACGATGTTTACTAATGCAAGGGGTGCATTTGACCGGTAGCGCTGAATAACATGCTGCGAGCGACACTCCGTTTCTTATTTCGTCATATTCTGACGTAACCTGCCCGCTGACAGTAGTTCCCCTGTGACAATCAGTTGGCAGACATCCCATTCATAACTAGTGCATACGGGGAATTTATAAGCAGAAAGTACGGCGTTCGAGAGCCACCTGGTAGAAGTTCACCGTTTCTTCATAAATTCTTCCTTTTTCCGTATCGAGCTCTTCTGGCTGGTCTTCGTTGGTCACAAATCTAATTGTTGGATTAATGATGAATCCTCCAGAAGAAGATGGCTTAAAAGCAATAATGTGAATGAGTCGGTTGCTTCCTCTGTTGGAGAGACATTATAACCTTGTTAGCTATCATTGATCTGGCTACATTTTGGCGTGTAGGGGTTCCCAGACTACGAAAAACGTATAATGAAGCAATTTCCTCAATTGTGCCGAAAGTTGAAGGTTTAATTGCCTGGAGAGGTTTCAAATTGTGAGTCTCGAGTAGCTCTATGAACCTAAAAATATAACAAATTTCGAAAATCACTTCCGGCCTAAATGCAGTTCCGGAGAAACAGCGTAAAATCACTTCTTTCTTTACTCGTTTTCCTTTATTTATATCCTAACCAAATTAACGTATTTACACAATTCTATCTATAATGTGGTCCTTTGTTCAAAACCCTCAGCTGCTTTCTTATTTGTTGAAAAGTGTCCACACCGAATGCAGTTAGAAGGGCTCTGCATTGACGACGTTAACGCTCGTAGTGGTGAAGTAAGGCAAACTGGTAATCTAATCGAGTACATAACAATGATTAAGAAAATAATTATAATATTTAGGAATAAATAAAGAATATATTCTCATACATTAATTTATTTTATTTACCTAAAATTCGTAGCTCATATCCAAAGGAACTTTCCAACATTGAAATGCTTGCCTGAAGGGCTAGTCGCAGCTCTTGTAACAAGTACATGTTCGCGGCATGCACAGTTGTTGGACTGCACCGCCTCCTGGCGGCTGGCGATCTACAGCGGGCACGTGGCACAGCATATAGCTTTTAGTGCCGGGAGTTTCCCAGGATCTGTTCGACTCTCCTGGAACAGGTCTTTGTATATGACATCCATGGGCGGCCTGCGTATCTTCGTGTGTACGAATGATAATGATGTAGGGACTGAGTGACATTCATGTTGCTACATAGCCGTCTCTTATCGAATAACAGTCCGACATCATGCTCAAATGGTTAGCGTGCTGGCCTTCAATCCACAGGGTCCCGGGTTCGATTCCCAGCCGGGTAGGCGATTTTAACCTTAAATAGTTGATTCCCTTGGCTAGGAGACTGGGTGCTTGTGCTAACCCCAACATCCCTGCAATTCACACACCACACATAACACGCATTTACCTACACATTGCACATGCCGCCCACCCTCATCGGAGGGTCTACCTTACAAGAGCTGCACCCGCTAGAAATAGCCGCACCAACAGCGACGTACGTCACACTGTAGTGTACACCATCACCTCTCCAACATTGTCATGTACACCAGCAGGACTTGAACCCGTGGTCATGGACACTACAGTAGGCGGACGTGGCGTGCACTAAC
Organism: Anabrus simplex; assembly: GCF_040414725.1. Taxonomy (NCBI): domain Eukaryota; kingdom Metazoa; phylum Arthropoda; class Insecta; order Orthoptera; family Tettigoniidae; genus Anabrus; species Anabrus simplex. The sequence goes on from NC_090265.1 coordinate 981,511, forward strand.
TCACGCGATATGACCCGCACTGTAGGCGTGGCTCACTGCTCACCTCTAGCAGCGCATTTCTATAGTGTTGGCTGTGATCCGAGGCAGAGTATCGATTCACTCAATTGTCCGAGTGAATCAAATCGCAGCAACGGCGAGCTCACGGCACACAATTAGGTGTAATTCGACAGGAATAGGCTAGGTGCCAACACCGGATTTAAAGTTCTCCCTGTTTCATTGTTATCATTACACCCAGAAGTGCACGCTGCCCTTGGGTATCAACTAGAAAAGACATGAACAAGACCTGTCCGGCGCCAAAATAAATAAATAAATAAATAAATAAATAAATAAATAAATAAATAAATAAATAAATAAATAAATAAATTTGTTACGTTATAGATTTTAAACGGTATTTTTTATTTCAAAATAAGCATGAATGCCGCACTTAATTTTTCCTTCCCTTTCGAAGTAGATAATTACACTATGTTTTCATTATTAGCATAGCTCGTTGTTGCAATCAAGTTAATCAATTTCATTGTTTGTAATGAAATGAAAAGGAATGGCGTATGGCTTTTAGTGCCGGGAGTGTCCGAGGACATGTTCGGCTCACCAGGCGCAGGTTTTTCGATTTGACGCCCGTAGGAGTGCTGCGCGTCGTGATGAGGGTGAAATAATGATGAAGATGACACATATACCCAATCCCCGTGCCAGAGAATTTAGGTACTGCCCGCACGGTCGCTATGGCTACATTTCCGTATTCTCCCGACATGTTGACAGTGGCGCCCCTGGCGGCCCAACATTAACCATCAGGTGGCAAGATAAAAACTACAAGTGTTCCATGTCAAAACTCATAGAAAAATGACACTAGATAATTATTTTGCTTTGTTCTACTACGAAAGTTGAATATTAATACTGGTAGAAACAATGAAACTCAATAATAATTTCGTTTTGTCTGAATCCTTGACTGAATAGTCAGTGTTGAGGCCTTCTGTTCAGAAGGCCACGGATTCGATTCCCGGTGGGATCGGGGATTTTAATCACGTCTAATTAATTCTTCTGGGTCGCGGACTGGGTGTTTGTGTTTATTTCTTCATATTCAGACAACACTCGACACTTCCAACCACAACAGAAACATGCAATAGTGGTTACTAGACCTCGGATTATCGGGCGAGTTGGCCGTGCGCGTAGAGGCGCGCGGCTGTGAGCTTGCATCCGGGAGATAGTAGGTTCGAATCCCACTATCGGCAGCCCTGAAAATGGTTTTCCGTGGTTTCCCATTTTCACCCCAGGCAAATGCTGGAGCTGTACCTTAATTAAGGCCCCGGCCGCTTCCTTCCAACTCCCAGGCCTTTCCTATCCCATCGTCGCCATAAAACCTATCTGTGTCGGTGCGACGTAAAGCCCCTAGCAAAAAAAAGACCTCGGATTTTTAGGTGAGAAAATGTTATTTAGCTGCCTAAATTAGGCTCTCAAATAGGTTCTAAAATATTTTTATACAGCTTCAATTTTACGTATTTTAATAGGCAACAATTAAAATGTCATGTTTATTTTGCTAAATTGACAATAACGCGTTAAGGGTAAATATGAAACAAGTTTCACTCACCTCTTTGCTGCAAACGTCACAGAATATAATTTTACCATCCGATGTGAAATGCAGAAACTCATGTAAGCACTTTTTAATTAAAGACGACTTGGAATCTCACACTTTCGGCATAATTCACACACCGAACAAACCGGAATACCGATATGTTCTCACAAACTGAAATGGAGTTTTCTTTCTTGCCAGGAGGACAATGGATACTGTATCCTGCCTGGTGACAAGGGTGCTGGAGTGTTTGCTGTGGCAGATTCTTAAGGCTTGCCGGGAAGTGTGGTTTACTCAACTTTTCGATTTTAAAATTTTGTTCAAGTTACTACAAACGAGTCAGCAAATAGTTCATTTTCTGGAAATATATTAAAAGCAATTTATCCGATTTAGCGATAAAAATAGGAAATATAGGAATATAGGTAAATATAAGTTATAATGTCAATTCACACAGTTTTAAACACTATATGACCACATCTAACTTTATAAATACAGGAAACGTGTGAATACAGCTCCATTGTAAGTTCTTCGTTCAATAACAAAATAGGCCATTCCGTAAAATCCAAGGTCTGCTGATTACATCCCTCCAAACAGAGTTGGTGTCGGGAAGGGAACCCGGCCGTAAAAAGGGCTAAATCCACATGTGCAGTACAGATAATAACCGCGAATCCACAGATCTGGGAAAAGTGCTAGAAGAGTTTTTGTTTTATGTATTTTGTTTCAATATTCTTCACGTAATTAATCTAAGGTAGGAATACTTGCTGACAACTAAATGTTGTCATGTGTACACTAATATTTCACAGTATTGGACTTTACTTACAATGTTTTTTTCTCGAGGAAAGCGGAAGAAAGATTTCAATACCTGAACAAGTTCAAAGCAAAAAACAGCACAAACCTTATGAAACATGTTTCAATGCTTGTATGATTGTAATTCCAAAAACTGTTGTCACCGGACCAAATTAAATTTTCACGAACATTTTCTTCTTAACGCAAATCCAAGACCGAAATATCACACTATATCAGCTGATCGGTGTTACCCAGTTTCAAGGCCGTCCGCTGAGAGCGCTGGCAACCGATGTCTCGCAAAGTGTCACGTATTCTCTCTAGTGTATTTGTCAAAAGTACGAGCTGTGTCGCACATGTGGATTTAGTCCTATGCCCTTCCCGACACCAACCAATCAGCCTTCCTCGGATTTCAGAGAAAGGCCTGTTTTGTTCTTGAAGAAAGAATGGAGCTGTATTCGCACGTTTCCTGTATTTATAAAGTTAGAAACTGTGGTCATTTAGTGCTTAAAAGTATCTGAATTGACGTTAGAAACTATATTTGTCTATGTTCCTATATTTCCTACACTTACATCAACTACCTTGAACAAAAAATTCATTTTATTGCCACTTGTTTCTGCGTTTCTATTGTCAACCTAAATTCCTTTCACTGTTTGTAATAACTTTCCCCCGAGGTTATAATTCCTCAGTACAGCTAGAATTTCTTCCCGCAGTGCTCTGCCATGTATCTTCTCTAGATGAACGAAACTGTCTGTTCCTCTCACAGCACTTTTCAATTACTGACTACCCATGCTGAAAATCTTGTCCTGACAGCTCCTATGTGGTCTGAAACTACACGAGATTTCATCCTACTTAGTCTCAGCCGTAGATAGTACCGTCGAGTACACTTCTTGCCTGGTATACTGATCCATAGTTGATGTTATCTCCGCACCAATCCAATGTTCCCTTCCAGTTACTGAACTCCTTCCATCCAATCAGAAGGAACTTTACTAATATTCCATGGTAATTTTGTAACTCTACGACGCCATTTCATCCACGCCTTCCCACTATATTTCGGCATTTCAGTTCTAGTTTCTTCTGTTCCTGTTACTTTATGATACTGTAGTTAATTGACCATTTTTTATCTCTTGGAATGTAGTTTCACAGTTGCAATTAATCGCATCTCACAATCCTCTTGCTATCCCTTATGTTCCTTAAGAATGGTCACGCCTCCAGCCACTTGTGGATATGCAGTCCATCAGAATATTTGCGTTGCGTTCATTTTCCTATGGTTAAGTATAAAGCAAAATGAACCTTACCATAGACTAGTGTAGGGATGTATTAACGCCCTCCTACAGTGTACTGTATAAAAGTCTCATTTTCCTTTATACACAGGGATACCTTTCCGATGGACGACTATTACCGAAACCTTATAACAATTTCTTTTTAAAATCTATACCGATTTCCTTTACTCTGCTTCTACGTACGCTTCGAAATCTGTTTCAATTCTTGTTTGGAGCCGATTTTGATATGCCTTCTTTTGCAAGCGTTATTTACTTCTTACGGGTGACGAGCTCCTCCAGTCTGTTGTACACTAAAGACAAGCAATCTTTCTTCTAACAATGTAGAGCCATAGGGGAGGTTCATTCTGCAGGTAATTATTTCAGGAATTACTTAAGACATGTGTGAATTTGTATAAGATGATGCTGGATTTGGAATATTAAACTAGTAGCATTTCATGTAATTCTTTCTATGGAATTGCTTGTTGTTGTTTGAAATTTATTATCACACTACTGTCAGTGAACATTGCCACCGCGATGTTCCCCAATGGCGTTGTATTTGTTAATAATAATAATAATAATAATAATAATAATAATAATAATAATAATAATAATAAATAAGTTGTAAGAATGTGTCAAAATATTCTCCCCTTTTCTGGAAATCATGCTAATGGTAATTGGTTGTCCTTAGTGTTCTGGGTTGTAAAAGTACAGAACCGCTTTATTTTTTTTGTAGTGAGGAGCTGTCTGACGTTGAGGTCGCGGCCCCGGTCTAGGAAGCCAAGAATAACAGCCGAGATGATTCATCGTGCTGACCACACGACACTTCATAATCTGCAGGCCTTCAGGCTGCGCAGTGGTCGCTTCGTAGGCCATGGCTCTTTGGGGCTGTTGCGCTAATTAGTTTGGTTTGGTTCCGTTTTGGAAATTACATTCGGTATTCCTATAATACTGGGAGTAGACAGACCTGGAGATTTTAAAACACTTGAAACATGAATTATTTAGTTCCTGAATAAACTACACATCATTTCATCATAAACTTGGTGCCGCAAATTGCGAGAAATTGCTTTTAATGTTCGAAGCATTACAGCCATTAATCATGACGTTGTTGTTAATTAACGTGTCGATCCCCTTAAGATAAGCGACCTCAGGCAAGTTTTCATGTTTGTCGTCTGCTAGCGATACAGGATGATGTATGGCTCACGTAACGGGAGAAAGTTTGTCTACCATCAAGATGAATGCATCATTATCGTATGTGGACCGCATTAGAGGAACAAACACGCCCAACAAGATACTGTACTGCCACTGCCGTTATTGTTGTTAGGTGAGCTATACTGGTTTATTACTCACAAACAAAACATCTGACCAGTTCGTTTTGAAATAATAGAGTTATTATACTGCTATTACACACAGATGATCAGAGCATGGCTCAGCAAGATGAGACAAATATCACATAGAAATCTACTCACACGTGCCAGGAATAGTTTTCATATACAGAATCAATCAATCAATCAATGAACATTGATCTGCATTTAGGGCAGTCGACCGGGTGGCAGCTTTACTATCTGTTGTTCTCCTAAGCTTTTCTTATATAAGTGCAAAGAATTTGGATATTAAAAATCACCTCCTTTGGTAAATTATTCCAATCGCTAACTCACCTACCTATAAATAAACGAATACTTGCCCTAATATGTCCTCTTAAATTCCAACTTTATCTTCATAATGTGATCTTTCCTACTTTAAAAAACAAAAATCACAAACCCAAAAATCACAAACATTCGTCTACAAAAGTTACAGCACGCCAAGCACGCCATCCCTCGCTGACAGCTCGGAACATACCACTTAGTCGAGCACCTCGTCTTCTTTCTCCCAAGTCTTCCCAGCCCAAACTTTGCAACATTTTTGTAACGCTACTCTTTTGTCGGAAATTACCTGGAATAAATCGAACTGCTTTTCTTTGAATTTTTTACAGTTCTCGAATCAAGTAATCCTGGTGAGGGTCTTATACACTGGAACCATACTCTAGTTGGGATCTTACCAGAGACTTATATGCCCTCTCCTTTACATCCTTACTACAACCCCTAAACACCCTCATAACCATGTGCAGGGATTTACAATCATATTTATGTGTTTACACCAATGAAGATCTTCCCTTATATTAATACCTAGGTACTTACATGGATATCCAAAAATAACTTTCACTCCATCAATGCAGTAATTAAAACTGAGAGGACTCTTCCTATATGTGAAACTCACAATCTGAAATTTAACATCGTTTATCATCATAGTATTGCCTGCTGTCCATCTCACAACATTACCGAGTGCATTTTGTACTTGTTCACAATCTTGTAACTTATGTGTTAATCTATACAGTATAGAATTATCTGCAAAAATCCTTATCGCTGATTCCACTTCTTTACACATATCCTGTATATAAAACAGAACATAAAGGTCCAATAATACTGCCTTGAGGAATTCCCTCGTTAATTATTACACGGTCAGAAAATGCTTCGCCTACTTTAAATCTCTGAGTTTTATTTTCTAGAAATACAGCCACCCATTCTGTCACTTTTTTTTCAAGCCCAATTGTGCTCATTTGTTCCAATAGTCTCCCACGATCCACCCTATCAAATGACTTCGATAGGTGAATCGCAATACAGTCCATTTGACCTCCTGAATCCAGGATATCTGCTATATCTTGCTGGAATCCTACAAGTTGAGGTTCAGTGGAATAACCTTTCCTAAACCCGAATTGCGTTCTCTCGAACCAGTTACTAACTTTGCAATCATGTCTAAGATAATCAGAAAGAATGCTTTTCCAAAGGTTACATGCAATGAATGTCAAACTGACTGGCCTATAATTTTCAGCTTTGTGTCTATCAACCTTTCCTTTATACACACCTCTCCATTCATTTGTTATAGATCCTTCATGCAAGCAATAATCAGAATAAGTACTCAGGCATGGTACAATATCCCAACCCATTGTCTTTAGTATATCCCTGGAAATCTTATCAATTCCAGCTATTTTCTAGTTTTCAAATTTGTTATCTTACTGTAAATGTCGTTGTTATCTTAAGTAAATTTTAATACTTCTTCAGTATGTCATCTCCTCTATCTAGATATTATCCTTTTAACTTCTGCCTTTTGAAGATTGTCGCATACACACTCGCCTTATTCATTAATGATTCCTGTAATATCCTTCTTGGAAGCTGTTTCTGCTTTAAAGTACTTGTACATACTCTTACATTTTCACTAAAATTTGTATGATTGCCAATTATGTTTGTCATCGCGTTATTCTTAGCTGACTTTTTTGCTACATTCAATTTCCTGGGAAGTTCATTCAATTTCTCCTTACTTCCACTATCATTTCTAATTCTATTTCTTTTCAGTCTGCACCTCCGTCTTAGTCTCTTTACTTCTCTGTTATAATATAGTGGGTCTTTACCATTCATTACCTCCCTTTAGAGGTAAAAGCCTGTTTTTTTACATTCTTCAACAATTCCTTTAAACCCACCCCAGGGACTGTTTACATTGTTATTTACCGTTTTCCACCAATCATACTATGTTCTCATACCTGTTTTATCAGCCATATGGTACTGCCTGATAGTCCTAATTTTAATATCTTCCTTTGTATCACATTTTTTAAAACTGTGACAAAAACAGCTTCGTGTTCTCTAATAGCATCTATTACTTCGGTTTTTCTATAGAGCTCATCTGGTTTTACCAGCAGCACCCTTTAGTTGATTCCATCACTTTCTGAATCAGCTGTCACTCCAATATTAACTTTATTCGTCATTTGTTGGTCATGCTTCCTGTCGTTCGCATGACCTTCCCAATTGACATTTGGTAAATTGAGATCTCTCGCTACAACCACGTTCCTTTCCATATCGTTTCCCGCATAGCTGATTATGTTATCAAATAATTCTGAATCAGCGTCAGCGCTACCCTTTCCCGGTCTGCACTCTCCAAAGACATCAAGTTGCCTATTATCTTTAGAGATGAGCCTTACCCCTAGAATTTCATGTTCGTCACCTTTAACTTTTTCGTAGCTTACAAATTCTTCTTTCTCCAGAATGAATACTCCGCCTCCTACCATTGCTATCCTGTACAGGCCTGGATGGCAGGGACATCCCAATTACTTCCACCGTGGATCAGTTAAGTCTGATAGCACCAACGTCTGATTTTTTGGAATAAAACGGATATTGAGGCAAGGCTGTGTTCCATCTCCAGTCCTATTCAATATCTTCTCTGAAAGGGAACTTTGTGAAGCACTGGAAGGAAAATTGGAGGCCATCGTTGGCAATAGGATCACAATAAATAATCTACGATACACAGATAGTGCAGATCTGCTTACACAAGCCGCGAAGATATACAGACTTTAAGGAATTGTGTCGTTGAGCTCAATGCTGCAGGAGGTCTGCGTTTAGTAAAGAAAAATCTGAAGTATTGGTCATAAGTAACGTGACATTTAACCTGTTAACATGACAGCATCCGGCAGCCGGTATCTGAGCCCAAGTTGACAGGTTCAACCCGGACACAGTCCTGCGGCATTTGAAGCAGCGCTGATACGTCCCATTTATTCGCAGGTAGAACAACACCTGCGGGACTAAATTCCGGCATCTAGAAGTCTCCGACAAAAATAAAAGTAGTTAGCGGGACGTAAAATTAATCACATTTTTATTGGGACGCGGATGGCCTCCAAGTCCGCATCTATATCTCCGACTTTGGGCGGAACCAGCGATTGAAGCAGGGCGTCATCATCCGGCCTGTCCACCCCGTCCCTCCAAGTCATCAACCGTGTGCTGGTTCATTTTCATTTCTTCTCTTTCAAAACATGCAACGTGTATGCACCAATCATAATACTTCGCGTCAGGTCACGCCACTCGCGCTGCCTTGCTTTCAGGGTTTTAGAGCAAATATCAGGGTTTTTTGTGAGCTGTAGTTGTGAGTACTGAGTGTCTTGATGTAGAGGACCATTACCTTAATGCCTAAACTTGAATAACATTTACGTTCTCACATTGTTATTTCTGAGGATAGAATAAAACATAATGTTATTAATTATGAAAGTTGTCCTTGCTCTAATATTCCCATAACACATGTTTTTACCGTTCCCTTCAATTTCAGTTTCAACGTACAAATAAAATACACAAAATTCTTGGCAACAATGGCTTCAGATCTTTGAATATTCTGTGTGCATATAGAGATCACGTATGGTATTAATTCACCAAATTCGAACTTTGTAAGTATAACAGTATAGAAGTGACACGTTTTTCTAATTTTTCTTAAAATGTTAAATAGGTCACGCGGCAGATATTGCAACTCACCCGCTCAGGTGCAAGGCTGACCCCCCCCCTCTATATTCGCTCGTAGCGGCGCGGTGGTCAAACGGAAATTACGGGAGGATTAATCTGGATTCTTATACGACACGACGTTTCTGGATATGTACAGCCTCCCGACGGTTCTGGAGCGTATAAGACTGGACTGGCGAGCCTGTGGGTTGGTTCAGTGCGAGCTCAATCAGTCAGTGAAGAAATGTGAGTTGAGAGCGGCAGTCTGTTGGAGTAGAACTGAGGACTCGTAGCCGTGTGTCTCTTGGGCTAGTTCCTGTGCAGCGAAGTGGAAGACGACACGGGGCTGCCGAAGTGAGTGGACAGCGAATATCTTCCTGGACTGCGAGACTGACGGATGCGGGCTGTGAACTGCGGACTGTGACAGCAGCAACCAAGTAACTGCGTGAGCGAATGAAACTGTAGTGTTAGTGAACGAAGGCCGAGTGTGAATAAGAAAGCGACCGCTAACGAGTGTAATTGTGTACCCTATTTTCAACCTGTATCCTATCTCATATAACCTGGGAAATAAAGTAAACACCAAAAACACGTAGTAAACGCGGTGGTACTCTCTATCTTTTAGTAAGGCCTTAAAAATACTTCACATGTGTTAAATAATGTTATTTTCGCGTAAAAGTCATCTATATCAGTTTATCTTCACTTTTTTAAAAAGCTCTTTAGTTTCAATTTATAACTGACACTCCTGCATTAAAGTGCCTTTTGAGAGTGTCGATGCGTCGACAGCGGAACAGCCATTGCAGTATTCAGTAGCAGCTCATTCAGCTAACATACAACCCATGTGCTTTCTGTGCGCTGCTGTGTCCCGGGTGCTCTCGAAAATGTGAACCGCTACACAGTGCATGTGGCGCGAGATGTTTTGAGGTTGTTCTTTGAATCCAATTGAAAGTGTGTGGAGCCATGTGGCTAGGAAGAACAAAACGTTCACCTGTGCGAAATTAAGAAAATTGTTGCTGGAAGGGATTGAACTAGTGACCCCTCGACGTTGGGAAACACGTCATCGAGACGGAAGAAACACGAATGCGGGATATAGATCAGTTAGTAGACGATGGCATTGGCCGGTTCGTGATAAATGTGAACGAATCCGACAGTGATGACTAGAGCCCGGATTTCCATGCAATTGCATGTTTTTAAAAATAAGCTGCTTATACTTCTCAAATTTTGCTTATATTCGTTTCATGGTTCAATGATTCCAAATAACCGTTCTTTTTCCTTGTATGTTTGCATGTTTTGGCCTTTTTAGGAGAATATTCATGCATAATGCATATTTTGAAGATTTTGGATTTAAAAACGAACATTTGGACTTTTCTTCTGACTTTGGCGCATTTATAATGTTAAATTGCAAGATTGTACCTTTTATGAATGTTGGTTTGCAGAATTTGGGACCGTTTGTCCAGTCTGTCTGCAATCAATGCTCGGAGATGTATAATAGCTGCGGCTGCTAAAGATAGGTTGAACAAAGCGATCCGTTCAAATCCTTATTTTGAATTAGTCAATCTTATAAAGGACGTAGGCTATTGTGGTGAAAATGGAAAAGACGTACAATTTGACCTCAGTTTGTCCCAAATGTCTTCATTAAAGTATGCACCTGTCACTTCTTCTGACGTAGAAATATCACGAAGGTGCCGACAGATAAAGGGATGAGCTTAAATGAAGATAATTTGGAGAAATTAGTTATTGTACAATGTTTTAAAACGAACTGAATGTTGACAGTGCATATTATCCGGTTAATTGTGCATGTCTTGCTATATGATAGCGCATGAATGCAGGCATAGTGCATGATATTGCATGGAAATCTGGGCTCTAGTGATGATGATATGGAGGGAATTGAGTAACCTGTCTTTCTTCTGCAGGTGCTGTTGGTGAGTACATTAACCTTCAGAATTGTATTGAATACCATCTTCATTCATTCTGGTGATTGTATGAATGTTGTATTCTTCTTATAACATGTTAGTTACAAATTATTTGAACTAGTTATCGATGTCGTGGTTTCTTGACTATTGAAATTAAATGGCGTATGGCTTTTAGTGCCGGGAGTGTCCGAGGACATGTTCGGCTTGCCAGGTGCAGGTCTTTTGATTTGACTCCAGCAGGCGACCTGCGCGTCGTGATGAGGATGAAATGATGATGAAGGCGACACATACACTCCGTCTCCGTGCCGGCAAAATTAACCAATGATGGTTAAAATTACCGACCCTGCCGGGAATCGAACCCGGGTCTCCTGTAACCAAAGCAGAACACGCTAACCATTTAGGCATTGACCCTGACTCTTGACTAATCTTTTTATGCGACTAGTACTGGAACGCGCACGTGACCAGACTTATTATTATCTCCCAGGTAATTTGAGATGTGATGTAAAGTACCTGTATGTAGCCATCAGTAGTTCGATAAAAATATTTTAGAAGTTTAACGCTGCCACTTTCTGTATTTATTAATCTACCCCGCGAACACGTTACTGGATCAGTCCAGCGCTGTAAGTGTCTCGGCTGCGTAGTTGATCACAGCTGGAAGAACGCTGTTGAAATTAGACAAGGTGTGCATTGAAAAGAGCGAGTAAAATCCTCTGTAACGGCGACTTTAATATCAATCTCTGTCTCCGTTTACTTCGGTATTTGTCATTCTCTGTCTTACTTCACGGTGCAGAGATCTGGACCCTAACGGAGAACATCATTTGAGATGTGGTGCTACCGACACCCGCTGAAAATATTATGAGTTGATGAGCTCACGGGACAAAAAACGAGTCAGCCCAGTGCGCGCGCACAGATGGGTCGTTAAGCCTGTATAGATAGCGCAGTGAACGAGTCCCATGCTCAACCGCACGAGCATGGCCTATACATGAGCATCAAGCGGACAGGGTAGATGTAAGGATGTGACCGAGTGGCAACGCGGACTGTTCATCGTGTCTACAAGCAGTGGTCACGAAACACGATGTCAAAACTGTGTTCGGAAAAATATCCTGACTGAGACGGACCGGAAACACGTTTCGCGACTTGTGAATCAAAATCGCTCCCAAGCCCACAGGAATTGCTGCAGTCAGTGAATGAAGGACCATCCCAACCTGTTGACAAGAGGGCATTGCGACATGAACTGAATGTAATGGACATATGGAGTCGGTCACCTCGCAAGAGGGCACTGCGCACAAAGCTGCGCGTTGAGCTGCTGACTGGCGGAGCGTAGTGTTGAGTGACGAATCACATTTTTGTCTGTATTACAATGACGGACTTCGTCGAGTGCACAGCAGGCCAAATGAAGCATTTCATCCGGGATGTGTGAATGGTCAGGTTCAAGCCGGAGGTGGGCTGTCATGATTTTGGAGTATTTTTCGTATCGTGGTTTGGGCCCGCCAACTGAGGTGCGACCACTGACACGAACCAGCAGGTTTACTTGATCATTCTGGATGATCAGGTCTTACCCTTCATTCAACATCTACGTGATGAGTATGATATTGATGCCTAGATTTTGTAAGATGACAAACGGCTGGACGCATAAATATGTGGCTGGTTTCTTGAACACTCCCCCATCCTATTACATATCGATTGGCCTACAAAATCACCTGGTTTCAACCCCATTGAAAATCGGTGGGACTTGGAAGAGCGGATTAAACGCCAACATCAGCATCCCCGTAATTTGGTGGAAGTGCGCGATCAAATCCTCAGGGAGTGGCTTAACCTGGATGCGACGTAGCTGCAAAAACTTGCAGACAAACTTCCTAACCGAATGCAGGTGGTTATCAAGTCCAGAGATGGAGTTACACGCTACTAAATGATTTCCCAGGGGTGTCTAATTTCGTGCCAGTAAGCTTAGAATACTCCAGCATATGAACAAGTTGTTAGAGGTGATGTGTAATATCGGAAAGAGGAAACTACAAAAAATGAAATGGCGTATGGCTTTTAGTGCCGGGAGTGTCGGAGGACAAGTTCGGCTCGCCAGATGCAGGTCTTTTGAGTTCACTCCCGTAGGCGACCTGCGCGTTGTGATAAGGATGAAATGATGATGACGACAACACATACACAAACCCCGTGCTAGCAAAATTTACCAGTTAAGGTTAAAATTCCCGACCCTGCCGGAAATCGAACCTGGGACCCCTGTAACCAAAGGCCAGCACGCTGACCATTTAGCCATGGAACCGGACGAGGAAACTAGAGTACTTGGGGCATATCATTCGAAATTATTAGTATAGACTCCTTGAGCTTATTTTACAAGGTAAATTAAAGGCTGCGGAATCTACGAGAACGGCGTGAACCCGCTAACTTCGCTCTTTTGCTAAGAACAGGAATAAGATTGTCCTGTCGAGAGCCGACATCCGATGACGATATGCTAGAAGAACGAGAAGAAGCCTTCACAATGTTTTACTTTCCTCAATTTTATTTCATCTTATGAGCAAATTGAATACAGTTATATGCTTACGTCGATATTGTCAATTGTATTGTTCCTTTTGTCATATCTGCTTTAACCGCACTGCTGGAGGCTGTTTCTGTGAATATTCGCGGAGCCCATTAGTAATTAGTATTCTGTCTCCACTCTGTAGTCGATCATTAACTTTACATTTAGTCACCACACAATTCTGTTCAAGCTACGGAGCAGTCACCTTCCGCCTTGCCCCGAGAGTTCGAAACGAATTCACTATACCTCTCCATCCATCTTTGCTTTTAAGTGGATATCTACGTACAATAATTAAACAATTATTTTTTTTATTTGTGACATAGCCCCTTTTAGTAGCATTTTACAACAAACGCGTATAAAGTAGATGGAATTTACCGCCCAATCTACAGGGGCTGAAAAATGAGGAGTTATTTTTAAGTTAGCCAGGCGTTTCTAGACGATGAACAAGAACAGGCTGACAAAGAGGATCTGAAATAATTACACCGGGATAAACGAGAACCGTACAATCCGGATGAGGAAAGGTTCACACAGAACACGGGGAGAAGAGTGAGACGTCCAGTAGAATAACAATCGTGCCAGAGAGTGAAGAAACCTGTTACATAGCAAGGGGCCATAAGAAACGGACAGAGGGAGAACAGAGTTCAGAACATGAAGATTTGGGAAGAGAAGAGACAGGAAACAGGAAAGGTTAGACAAAACGTAGTCTTCAGCATTTCAAAAGAATTTTAACATCCATAATTTTTACCGTGTTTTGGAAGGTTGGAGAGGTGTAAGAAGGTGCGGGTTGAATGGGTGTGCATAGAAAAGATGAGAGCATACTTTAAAACACTAAAATTTGAAATATTATTTCTTTCCTTTTCTTTTCCTGACTTAAACTTTGACAAATAATCTGAATGACTAACAAGAGGCTTAATCTCTAATTGTGGACTACTCAAGTGACAAAACGCCTCACTTTCTCGCCTGGCCGGGTGACGCCTCATCTTTAACTCTCGTACCCTGCCGGCCACAAATAAGCATATCGGCCTGACACCACGAAGGAAGTCGGCCTTCCCACCTCCACCACGTACACCTGCATCGTACGACATGTCCGACTCGTTGGCTGAATGGTCAGCGTACTGGTCTTCCGTTCAGAGGGTCCCGGGTTCGATTCCCGACCGGGCCGGGGATTTTAACATTAATTGGTTAATTCCAATGGTCCGGGGACTGGGTTTTTGTGCTGTCCCTAACATCCCTGCAACTCACACACAACACATAACACTATCCTCCACCACAATAACACGCAGTTACCTACACATGGCAGATGCCGTCCACCCTCATCGGAAGGTCTGCCTTAGAAGGGCTGCACCCGACTAGAAATAGCCACACGAAATTATTATTATCGTACGACATATTCATCCGCCAATCTTTGACTATCAGATTGAAAAGGCACTGCGTATCCTGGCCGTCCACAGCGCCTCCAGGCTTTTCTCCGGTCCTGAACCAGCCCACGATGTACTACCCTTTATCTCCGAGGCGGATAATTTTCCGTTCATAATGAACCATTCTGTTCATGGTCAAAGAAGGATGATATGCTGATAATCATTGCATGCAGATGAGACCACAAAGGAAAGGGCATTAGATGGTATTTTATTGTGCAACAGTACCTAGCATTGCACGCTTTTAAAGAGAACTTGGCGTCAGACGCCAGATGAAGTTCCCAGCATGAACATTACAATTTATTAACCCAAGCGAACCACTTAACTCATGGTGTGGACGCGAGCAACTGCGTGAGAAACCCTGAAGTCGCCTAACATGGAGGGAGACAAATTTATTCGATATCTCCGCCCACAAGATGAATATAGGAATTTGAATACAAGAATCGGAATGAGCATATATTTCTGCAAATTTTGATATGCTACACGATACTAATTGTGATCTTAATGAGTAAATGAATAATTATTCTAAGTACCGTGAGAGAATTATCATCCCCGCGTGCACGCTCTCAAGGGCCCACACACGTCGAGCTCTCTAGCGTGGGTTCATGATCATTAATTCAGTACATACAGCCGGCGAGTGCGCGAGCGTCATTCACTGCGCGTATCGCTGACAGGGAGGTGTCTGTCTCACGGCGACTCAGCGAAGGGAAGATTACCTTTGTCTATAAGCATCACAGTTAGAATCTACATTGTCCCAGTGTCTTGTAAGTAACAACCATTTGAGATGTAAATAGGAACTTTGTACAGTGAATAATTGAATTGATTTTCTTTGAGAACATTTCTTTACTCGTAATTAGTTGCAGAGAATAATATGATGCTAATAATGTTCTAAATTAGGACTAAAAGCTAGTGAAGGCTCGGAAAGTCAGTGTTAATTCAATTCTTTCAAAATAAATTTCAATCAAGTATAAATTAAATTGCTACTGAGAATGGTGTGGCCGTTTCGTAAAGAAAGGGCTATAAGTGAGTCAAGATATTTCGGAATTAAATTAAATGCAAACCTAGGCATCGAAGTAAGGACACAGTATAATACGTGCGTGCCTGACACTGCCTGTCCATCACGCTGAGGCTTCACGGCATCGAGGCACGAGCGTGGACCGCCAGCAACGTCCAGTCGACGCACCGGCCACATTGAAGAGGCTGTTGTTTCACATTTTATTTTGCTCAGGTCATAACTTGAGATACATAATGTCTCAATCACTGGAAATTAGGATCGTGTACTTCCATTTGCCAAAGACTTACACAGTCTTGAAATTTCGTAGGCAAGACAAGATGTTTAGGGACTAGTTAGAGGCATGTAGCATGAGTAGACTCTAGTGTTTATTGTGAAACGAGAAAAAGCATAAGATCTTCTATATTTCTTTAATGCGCTCGAAATTGTGTACTAAATTGAGCTGGTCATAAATCTAGCAAACCCACAGGAAATGAGGAATGTGTTTGATAGGCCCAGAGTCAAGAGATTAAGCCCGTAATAGCCTGATGAATGGAGGCATAAGTTGTAATATGATAGTTCTGTGTGCCGATAAGAGCACCAGTGTGGATTTCAGTAAATGCTCCAGTTATATTTGAGTTATTAGTAGATTAGAGTATTGCATTTCGCACTATATGGAATGAACAGACACGGGGTAATTACGTGTGATCTGTATAATATGAGGGCAGCGCGATTGGTCGTATCAATGGGCTTGAATGCAAGTGAGAGTGTTTCACACGGGTCTGTTTACTAGTTGTCACTCGGGGAATTTTATGGCTCCCACAACATGGCCGCTCAGTTTATACAAAGACCGAGGCGTGTTAAAAGAGAAGTAGGTCGTCCTGACGTCACTACAGGGAAGTCTACGTGTTTGCGGAAACAATACGGTCTCTGTCGAGGGAGGCTAGGAGCATTGACCTAACTTGTACTGCAGTTTGGAGGATAAATTATACACGATAGTAGGTGTACGTCACCATTTATGATATGTCTGCAATGTGTAAATAATATGTTTCTTATCATATTATAATTTGTGTTGTCGTATGATTCTGTATACTCTCGAGTTCGATTCCCAAACGATAGATTATATATTGCATGTGTAGTTTTAGAGCCTATACTAAACCCGAGTCCTGTGGCATAGATTGATTTAGGGAATATGTTATTTGTTTGTAAATAGGGTTTAGCCATTAAGAAACTTACGGTTTAATTTGATTTCTTTTTGAGGGTGCCATTTTGCTGGCTGCTGCGGCATCAAGGGATGTTAAGCTAAGAGTCACCTACACCGAACTACGAACTTCAGGCAAAGAGCCTCATTTATTCAATCTATTATATGACAATATGGTTAATTGTATAAATTTTACCCCTTATTTTTGTATATCAGACATTTATCTCTCATTGTAATAAAGTATTGTCATATAAGCGAATTTGTAGCTCAACTATCTTCTTAAGTTATTTAATATCCAGATCTTTCTATTCCTCCTCATTCTTTTGTTACGTTGACCCACCTATACCCATTTTCCCGTTGCTGTCTGAGTTGCGGAGAGCTGTGAAGAGGATAGACGAGTCAGGTAAGCTATGTGCCACAGGGCACTTACCATGTGGTGAGTGTATTGTCCACTATAATATGCTTAGTTATACCTCAGCATTTGCTTGACTAAGACTAAGGCATTATAGGGCACAATCCTAATTAGAGGAGTGAATATCCATGGCCGTCACTATAGGACCGAGCCTACGCCTCCACACATCCAGGCTCAGCTACCAGACAACGCAACAGCTCCATCTTCAACAGCACCGCCCCCGCAGCAGCAGACCTCAAGTTCTCTCCCCACCGTTCCAGCAACCACTACAACTACTACTACTACCTCCTGCACCACCAACACCACCACTACTTCTGTCCATATCTTTTCCCCCGTCCCGACCACCACTACAGTTATGACCCATGCCTCCCCCAATGTTCCTACAACCACCACAATCATGCCCCACCCTTCCCTCTTATGACGTTTCCTCTCACCCCCTTCTCAGTCTCCTGCCAAGGAAACTACCACTTGTACTCCAGCCAATCCAGCAAACCTAACATATTCTCCCCCGCCACCCGTTCACAACAGTACCTACAGCTGCGTCGTGCGAGGAGTGAACCCCAGAATACCAACTGATGCAATAGCCCATGAACTCTATTCCTCCCATAAGGAGAGCATTTCGGATCCGCAATGAAGAAGGACTTACCTATCTAGTGAGATTACAACTTCCACAACTCGAAGACACTCAACGACTCATCAACCAAGGAATCCACCTCTACGATCGCCATCACTGAATCGAACCGTCTCGCTCTCCTCCCCAACCTGCCACCCGCCCTACCACTTCTCGTAGCCGTCCCCGGCCTGCCCCAACCCCCAACCCCCAACCTCCTAGTCCACATATCCGTCCCTATCGACCCCCACCAAGCTATCACTTATGCCACCACCTGCATCTGACCAACTCCGCCTTCTACTCACATCCCTCGTAAATTTATCTTCCTTCAATCACAACATTGCACTCCACCTACGCTCCGCCACCCGTGTATAAACCTGAGTGTAGCAACAGTATAATAATCTTATGTATTCATATTCCAGCAAATTCAAACCAATTGTACAAAAATGTAAATGAAGCTAGCAAGTATAAACCAATGTACTAACGCAAATTCTCAATAAAGCCCTACATAGCCAAGAGTCGAGACCCCCAAAATCTCCATCACTGAATCAAACCTCCACCCCCCCTCTCCCAACTCTATCAAATCACCAAACCCCACCGCATCTCCTGGCCAGAGGAGCGAATTTTCTCAAGTAAATTTACAGATTCAGACTGTTGTAGACATTAGTCAAGTGTCAAAATTGTTTATAATTTCTATGCATATATAAAGTATATTTATGCAAATGTAGTTACATTTAAAGGAAATAAAATATTGGTCCTAAAATGTACGAATACAATCAAACATGGAAACATTAAAAAAAAAATCTGTTTTTCGTTCACCGAATTCAGCATTATGTCTCTTGCTAGGAGACCCTTGGATATAAATGTGATACGCTAGCGGGGGCTTAGACATAGAAAGTTTGGGAAACCCTGTATTAGAGCATTCGAGACCTAAGGAGTCTCATTTTCACGACGTTAATGCCCTTGTCTTTCTTCGGCCGATATCATCATTTTCCGAAGTGTCGGACCCCATTTATTTATAATTATGCAAATATCCTGCAACAGCTTCAGGTTGCCCAAAGAGTACCTGAACAACGAAAATGGATATAGATACAGTAGATAATGAGATAGTATGAGGTTAAGTGCAGGCAAAAGAGTGAGGCAATTCAAACATTTATCTGAGTTCCGCAAGCATGGTTCTTGAAGATCATGATGGACTTATTGAGTGTGGTAATGGCGATGTTATAGATGAAATCTCTATTCAGCCCAAAGGTATTGCAGAAGTTGACAAAAATTTAGGTATGGTTCCTCAAGCACCTAACACTAAGCCGATTACAGAGATGGATGGGAGCTTATATTTTGGCTTATAGAATTCCACCGTTTCTTCACAAATTCTTCTTTTTTACGCATCAACCTCTTCTGGCTGGTTTCTGTTGGTCTCAAGTCTAATTGTTGGATCAATGATGAAGCCTTCAGAGCAGGATGACTTTAAAGCAATAATGTCAATGCGTCGGTTGCTTCCTTTGTTGGAGAAGCCCTGTACTTCTTCATAGACTTTATAACCTTGTCCACTCAAAGCGTTAGCTAAGAGTTTCGAACTCTGTGTGGGCCTGTGATCTGCCAGGTACAGTAGGCTACGCACAGCAGAAAAATTGGCATTCATTTTTATTACATCACGACATTCATTACAAGATAATCCATTATGACCGCGATTCCATGTATTCGCTGGAGTATACTGTTTAAATAGGACTACACCTTTGCCTTCAGGCTCTTTCTTGCTCCAGTTGTCAAAAGCTCTTCTTCTTAATTCGAGTCGAACTTTCCTTGTATCTACAAAACCATGCGTTTTGTCTCGAATAGATTCTGTTTCTGCTACATTCAATGAGGCGAGGCTCGTGCTGATTCCTTGTTTTGTCCTTGAGTGTAAAGAAAAGGTTATTGGCAGATTTCAAAATTTTGCATGCATGAGTATGTTGCAGATACATTTCCTGTGATGCACAAAATAAACCCAGACCTTTAAATTTAATTTCAGTGTATATCATATCATTTGAGACATCCATGGGAAGTTGCAATATTTCCTTTAATGCCCCTTAGCCATGAAATCGGCGTCATTTATGAATTTGACTGGAATCTTTGTGGTGGTACTGTCTGAAATTCATATACCAAACTGGGACAAATATAGAGGATGTTTGCCCAGTTCTACTTCCTCTTAAAACAATAATCACCATCTCCAGTCCTCCTGGGGTGCCCGGATTCCATTCCCGGTACTGGCAGGAGGGCTGCACCAGCTCTGGAACAATATCGACTTGGAAGTTAAGGTCGCATTAACACATCGAAAGATTCTGGGCGAGGCAAGCACGGGAAAGACTGGGGTTGTCAAGGTAGCGCCTGTGGCCTTAATTAAGGCACATCCGCAGCATCTGGCAGATGTGTAAACCATGGAAAACCGTCTTCAGGGTTCGAACCCACTACCTCCCGAATACAAGCTCACAGCTATTTGACCCTGAGCGTGCGGCTATCTCCCTCGGTGAGCGATTTTTGAAATACTCCAATACACACTTACGATTTTGTAATATTGATACAATGTTTATAAGCATTTTTTAAATTTATAGTACAATAGAAAATATTTTCAAGTTTTTAACACGTTGAAAGCGCCTGCCTTACCAAAGCCATAAAGGTATGTTTGGTTCGTCCGGTAGGACGTGGGTTCGATTCTCTGTCAGAGACAGGTAAAATTTAAGGAACAACATATGCCCTTGCGGAGGCACACATGGCCCTGAGGTTGACTCAGGTTACACCAGAAATGTGTACCGGGTTAATTCCTAGAGGCAGAGACAGCCGGTCGTGGATCTGACCACTAAGCGCCGAGGTTACGGATAGTGAAACCTTTCATCTTCCATCTCTCCAAGGGCCTTCATGGCCTGTTCGGAGATGACTTTGAATTCTTAGCATGTATTGACCCGTTGCATAATAATAATAATAATAATAATAATAATAATAATTGTTACCGTATTTTTGTGGTAGTTAGAGGTGAAAGAAGGTGCGGGGGTGAACAGGTCTCAGGCAACGAAATTAAAGTTAATTTAAAATTTAACAAGGTTATATTTTCTTTCCAAAATTCAGAAAAAACACGAATGGCAGGTACAGAGTAGCAAGGTAACAAATTACAAGTACAGTATTCACAAGATTTGGGCTTCGAGCCCCTAACTCACAATTCTTGGGCAATTAGCCCAACTTTACCCCAAAACAGTTTTCAACAGAGGGGCAGAAAACCCCATTCATGCCCAGGAGCACTTGCTCCAAATTACACAGTAAGGCCTCCTTGAGGTGCGCAGAAAACAAAATTTTCAAGAAAGAGCAACTTGCTCTCAAACTTTAAGCCTGTCAAAGGCCACACCAAATTCCACCTTCAAGCTGTCCACTAAGGACATATACACAGGGGTAAAATACCCAACCTACTGAGGTCTATTAAGTGAAAAAAAGGTTAATTACATGACCTCTAAAATAACAATATGAGAGGAGGCGATCTGCACTCCTAATACATTTTGTTTAGAACCTAATCTGGCTCTAGGCCGCTAATGCAAGGGCTAATCCCATACTACGGAGGTGACTTTAGAAAAGAACAATTTACATTACATTAAGGAAGAATCGGTTGTGAGAAATAAGTTCACCTCAAAACAATATGAGTGGGAGCTCGAGAGGGTTAAGCACTCTCTATCCCAATACGTAGCTTAAAAGAGAATAGATACTAAGAGTCTTTACATTTTAGGGAAAGGTTACATGGTGTAAAAGCTTCGGACCCGCCCCGAGAGTTAAACTGCTGAGCTAGCAAGAAAAGAAGTTATTATACGGCCATTACCTGGTTGTTGAACTGCTGTTCGAAGAAAGAGGCGCTTCCCGCCCCCTGCTATGTACTTTACACACTGAAAGATGGTAGAGAAGTGGCGCAGAGACCCTAAAATCAGCAGTTTATATACTCTCGCGGAAAGTTCGAGGCGTTTCAGGAAAGAAAACACCCGCCCACAATCATTTATTGGTTAGGTTTAAGCAGCATATCCAATTTGAAGAAGAAACACCT
This sequence comes from Anabrus simplex, assembly GCF_040414725.1. Taxonomy (NCBI): domain Eukaryota; kingdom Metazoa; phylum Arthropoda; class Insecta; order Orthoptera; family Tettigoniidae; genus Anabrus; species Anabrus simplex. Next base: position 1,003,531 of record NC_090265.1, read on the forward strand.
TATTGGTCGTAAATTAATTAAAGAAATTCGGGATTGGCTAAATTCAAAACTAGGGGAAAGAAAGGGGAATACAGCCAACTTAAACAATACCAGAAAGAAATTTAACAAGAAACAAACTTTTGAAATAAAAATTTCTCCAAAAAAACAGTTCTTTCACCTTGCACTAGGGTGCACCATTGTAGTTTTTCAGTAGTGTCCTCTAGAAGAGAAAGTTCACACTTCTTACTATAAGCAAAACAAAAATACGTCGAAAACGACCCAGTTCAGAAACTTCAAAATTTCCAAGTAGTGACATCTTCTGGGTAACTTGAAAATTAATACATTAGATAAAGTTCAGACTTCCTCCGCCAGAGGAGTTTCAACTGGCGCAATTTTTAAATTAGCGGCGTGGAGGTGTACGCCCGGTACAGACCTCCCCCCCCAAAAGTTCCTTCAAGGGGTAACACAGAAGAACATAAACTTTTGTTTGAAAATAAGGTCCAAGTTATGATGATATGGAGATTAATTGCAGAAGCATTTATCAAAATTGTTGAAATTTGATTTGATCCAGTTTCAAAAATTCTCGTAGTAACTGCTGAAGTAATGTCTTTATGTTTGTAGAAGTTAAATTCAGAAGGAAATCTTTAGTTTTTAAAGTTGAGGAAAAATTTTCTAAGTCCACCAGGTATTGCAATAAAATCCAAGAAAAGGTAGTAATGTTGAACTGGAATGTCCATATAGCTGATTAAATATTTTCAAGGTTGATTAAGTTGGATGGCCAGAGCGGCCGCTGCAGCTTGTGTCCAGAGGAGGCCGCTCGGACCCCTCAAGTACCCTGAGATACCGCTCGCCCGCACTATGAGAGGAGTAGTGGTGTTGAAGCACGCCGCGCCCGCGGCGAACATATACAGGCTGCGGGCAAGTAGCAGGTCGTGCGCCGCACATCAGCCTTGGCTAGGAGGAGGGCTCCGGCTCGCCGTACACTGGTCGACCTCGCTGGAGGAGAGGGGGTCCTTCTTCTATTCCAGTAGCGGTACGGTGCCGCGCGGCTGCGGGGGCACTGAAACATTAAAGCTCGGCGGCAGAATTTCTGTTGGAGCAGAAAGATTTTACGGTACATTCAAAGTGGTGAGGTTGAGGGGCCAGCGGCGTGGAGATATTTATTTAATTCCCATAAGCCACAGTGTGATGTGGAGCATGAGACGGGAGCGTGGTAATGGCCGTGGTAAGGACAGGATGGCAGTTTAACTAATCGGGGGAGGTTTACAAAAAATGCTTAAATATTAAAAAAAATATTATAGAAGGGGCAGAATGCCTTAAAAGTGAAAACTCAAAAAAAAAAAATATATAACCTTCATATTCCTCTCAAGATTATATGAAGCAAGTTAGCACAGAAATTATACAGGATTCACCTGCGACAAGTGAACCCTCAATATCCTCTCCGTGGCTGGATTACTTAATAACAACGTAACCGGCGTAAGGAAATCGAGAATGACACACGGCCCATGAAATCTGGGGGCAAGCTTGCCCGCGGGAACAAAATTCTTGACCATCACTTGGTCGCCTACCTTCAAATTGGTGGGTCTCCGTCCACGATCATATCTTTCCCTAACCTTTTCATGAGACACTTTAAGATTGGCTTTAGCCTTCTTCCAAAGATCTTTAATGTTGTCCGGGTCTATTGTCTCCGGTAGAATGTCACTCAGAGACCAGAGGTTAGAGAGCGGCGTGTTGGGAACAAACTTGAACATCAAAGACGCTGAAGGAAATTTATGTGATTCATGAACCGCCGAATTCAAAGCAAAAGCTAACCAATGCAGGGACGTGTCCCACCTGGAATGACCTTCATGATGATAGGCAATAAGCGCGGACCTGAGATTACGATTAACCCGTTCAGCGAGATATGGTTGAGGGTAATAAGCAGAAGTCGTCACATGAGAGATGGACAAGTCAAAACAGAATTTACGAAAAAGATTTGATGTGAACGCCTTAGCATTATCAGACACAATATATTGGCACGGACCAAAAGAAGCAAAAATAGAATTTAGGCAAGTAATGGTGGACTGAGCGGTAGCCAGCTTAGTCGGAAATAACCAGGAAAATCTTGTAAAACCATCTACACATACAAAGATGAACTTGTTGGCATTTCCCTTTGACTGAGGGAAGGGTCCTACATAATCAATATACAGGCGTTCCATGGGGCGCGAAGCCTGGTGCGAAGACAAAAGGCCTACCTTGGTGGACATGGTGGGTTTACTAAGCAAACAAGAATTACAAGCTTTTACTAGTTCACGGATTTCACCGTCCATACCCTTCCAGATGAATCTTTCATGAATCTTTCCACGAGTTTTAAAGATACCAAGATGCCCGCCTAATGGGGTCTCATGATAGTACTTGAAGATCATAGGTACAAGAACAGCTGGAACGACAACCTTCATCATCTTATCGTGCCTCGATGGGCAACATAAAACACCATTCCTCAGAACATAAGGGACGACATGTTCCCCAGAAGAAAGGGTTTCCATTATCGGAGCCAGCGTCGGATCTTCACGTTGGTATATCTCGATATCCCTAAAGAGCATGGGAACATCTGTTAAGATGGCATTAACGTCAAATAGTCTGGACTCGGGAGGTGATGAACTGTCGACCGGTTCATGGGTCTCGACGTCGTTGGAAAACATACGGCTGAGTCCATCGGCAACAACAACATTTTCGGTCCCTCTGATATGCCTGACATCGAATTGGAAGGCAGAAATACGGATGGCCCAACGGGCTATAGACCAGTACGACGCGGCCTACCTAAGACCCAGTTTAAAGGCTTGATTATCTGCTCCAGGTCGAATTTGGCATGTTCCAGATAGAGACGGAACTCTTCTAAGGCAAATAAGACTGCCAAACATTCGAGCTCATAGATGGAATACTTGGCTTCTTGAGCCGATAGCGTCCTAGATGCATAGCCGATGGGTCGCCTCCTAATTCAGTCTCTTGAAGAAGGACTGCAGCTACTGCTGACGACGACGCGTCAGTTTGAACGATGAATTTCTTTGAGAAATCAGGCATAGCAAGGACAGGGCCATTACAGAGAGCTAATTTAAGATCTTCAAAAGCGGCTTGTTGAGAAGGTCCCCACTCGAATTTGATGCCTTTCCTACGAAGAAGGTTCAAGGGCGCCGCTCTATTAGCGAAGTTAGGAATAAACTTCCTGAAGAAATTCACCATACCAATGAAACTGGCAATACCTTTGATGTCCTTAGGAGGTTTGAAGTCACGGATGGTGTGTGTTCTAGAATGATCGACGGCAACACCATCAGGTGAAACAATATGCCCTAGGAATGACATAGAGCGCTTAGCAAAGGCAACCTTGGACAACTTGACAGTTAACCCAGCCTTACGAAGGCGATTGAGAACTTCTCGCAGATGATCTAGATGTTCTTCAAAGGTCTCCGAAAATACGACGACATCATCCAAGTAGTGATACAAGTACTCAAATTTGATGTCGGAGAAGACCCTATCTAGCAGCCTAGTGAGTACAGCTGCTCCCGTGGGGAGCCCGAAAGGCACGCGCTTGTATTCATACAAATTCCAATCCGTGGCAAACGCTGTAAGATGTTTAGACTCTTCCGCTAGGGGAATTTGATTATAGGCTTGATTAAAGTCCAAGATAGTAAAGAACTTGGCCTTACGAAACCATGAAAAACAAGATTGAGGGTCAGGAAGGGGCACAGATTGTAACACCACCTTCCGATTGAGAGCCCTATAATCAATGACAGGCCTGAAGCCCCCTTGGGGTTTCGGGACTAGAAAAATAGGTGAAGAATACGCCGACTTAGAGGGCCTAATAATACCATCCTTCAACATCTGATCGATGATTTCTTTCAGAGCCTTCATTTTAGGTGGAGATAGCCTATATGGCGGAAACGGACAGGAATCGAATCCGTGACCTCAATTTTGTATTCAATAAGGTCAGTGACACCAAGAGTATCAGAGAACACCTCTGGAAACGACTGACACAACTTACGAATACTATCAGCCTGCTCCTCAGGTAGATGTCTAATGTCTAACAACATCTCATCCTGGGTAGGCGAAATAGATGAACATGATGCAGAATTACATTTTAACAAGGGGATTTTACAATTGGAAGCAAATTTGAATGTGCACGACTTACTCTGAAGATCGAGCACAAGACCAGTGTGAGAAATGAAGTCCGCTCCCAATATGATGGGGCAAGACAAGTGCGTAGCCACAAACAGTTTGATTTTCCACGTAAATTTAAAAATACGAATTTTGACCTGTAAAGAACCTAGAATTTCTAAAGGAGATGAATTAGCCGAAACATATTGGATCGAAGAGGAACAATAGTCAGGAAGTTTACAAACAGATTTCAATTTTGCATACCATTCAGCAGAAATAATAGAACAAACAATGCCTGAATCAAATAGAGCTGTTATAGGCTCATTATTTAACTCAATTTTGAGAAAGGGGACCGGTGCGGGGGTATCCGCCGCAATCCTAAGACACTCTTTGGGGCATTCAAAAGATGGATTTGCAGATTGAACGTTCCCTGAATTTTCGATCTGTTTACCAGGGGCTGAGCCTCGGAAAGATGGATTAGTCGACTCAGCCGAAGCCACTAGTCACTTTTTATTATTGGTGTACCGGGCGGTACACCTCCACGCCGCTAATTTAAAATTTGCGCTAGTTGAAACTCCTCTGGCGGAGGAAGTCTGAACATTATCTCATGTATTAATTTTCAAGTTTCTCAGAAGATGTCACCACTTGGAATTTTGGAGTTTTTGAACTGGGTCATTTTGATGTATTTTTGTTTTACCTGTAGTAAGAAGTGTGAACTTTCTCTTCTAGAGGACACTACTGAAAAACTACAATGGTGCACCCTAGTGCAAGGTGAAAGAACTGTTTTTTTGGAGAAATTTTTATTTCAAAAGTTTGTTTCTTGTTAAAATTCTTTCTGGTATTGTTTAAGTTGGCTGTATTCCCCTTTCTTTCCCCTTGTTTTGAATTTAGCTAATCCCGAATTTCTTTAATTAATTTACGACCAATAAAGTGTTTCTTCTTCAAATTGGATATGCTGCTTAAACCTAACCAATAAATGATTGTGGGCGGGTGTTTTCCTTCCTGAAACGCCTCGAACTTTCCGCGAGCGTATATAAACTGCTGATTTTAGGTTCTCTGCGCCACTTCAGTACCATCTTTCAGTGTGTAAAGTACATAGCAGGGGGCGGGAATCGCCTCTTTCTTCGGGCAGCAGTTCAACAACAAGGTAATGGCTGTTTAATAACTTCTTTCCTTGCTAGCTCAGCAGTTTAACTCTCGGGGCGGGTCCGAAGCGTTTCCACTATGTAACTTTCCAAAATATGTAAAGACACTTTGTATTTATTCTATCTTTTAAACTACATATTGGGATAGAGAGTGCTTAACCCTCTCGAGCTCCCACTCATATTGTTCTGAGGTGAACTTATTTTTCTCAACCGATTCTTCCGTAACAGTAATGTAAATTGTTTCTTTCTTAAGTCACCTCTTTAGTATGGAATTAGCCCTTGCATTAGCGGCCTAGGTCAGATTAGGTTTTTAAACAAGTGTATTATTAGTGCAGATCGCCTCCTCTCAAATGGTTATTTTAGAGGTCATGTAATTATCCTTTTTCTCACTTAATAGGCCTCAGTAGGTTGGGTATTTTACCCCTGTGTCTATGTCCTTAGAGGACAACTTGAAGGTGGAGTTTGGTGTGGCCTTTGATAGGCTTAAAGTTGAGAGCGAGTGGCTCTTTCTCGAAAATTGAGTGTTGTATGCCTCGAGGAGGCTTTACTGTGTAATTGGGAGCAAGTGCTCCTGGGCATGATTGGGATCTTCTGCCCCTTTGTTGAATTTCTGTATATCGTAAGATTGGGCTAATTGTTCATGTATTGTGGGTTTGGCTCTCGGAGCCCATCCTGTAACTCTGTAATTGTACATTCTCGAATAGTGGCTTTGCAACTCTGTACCTGCCATGCTTGTTATTTCTTGATTTTACAAAGAAAATATAACGTTGTTAAATTTTAAATTAACTTTAATTTCGTAGCCTGAGACTTGTTCACCCCCGCACCTTCTTTCACCTCTAACTACCACAAAAACACGGTAACAAGTGGTAGCAGAGCGTGGTTGAATGGGTCTCAATTTAGCCCCTTTTGACGGCTAAACATTGCTTTGATCCGAACTCTAACAATTTTCTCAGTTGCTGGAATTTTTGATGTGTCCTGTTTCAAAATTGTTCTGTCATCATGCCCGGCCCTCGCGATGTTCTCCATCTTAACTATTTGCGCAAGGAGGAGTTGATCTATGAGTTACCCATCAGAAATGTGCAATCTGGAGGCACGGTTGCAGTAGACACAAACAAGCTTAGAGAGTCCCTTGATTTGCCCATTTCCATCCCCACTTTGGGAGAGAAAGAAATTGACGACTCTCTTTCCACGATCATCGAGAATATTACTGGGCTAGCATCTGTAGTTAGTTTTTTTGACGAAAATTATCCTTCTCCTAATCAAATTAAGCGTGTGCAAGCCAGGCTATTTCATTTTTCAAATAGAATTAACAATCTGTTGTCTCTAAAGTTGAATGACGTTCAGAGGAAGGAAGCTAGTACGGTGCTTGAAAGTATTTCTGAATTATCTAGTAAGGTCACTCAATTGTTAACTGGGGAAGTTCCTCCCAAATCTGATCAACCCGCTACGGTGAATGTAGGTAGCGAGGAAGAGCCTCCTAAGGGAGAAGTCAATAGGAAAACCGTTGCAGCTCAAACAACCTCTGCCCCATTGGACAACGAGTTTGAACGCCGAACCTCGTTGTATAATGTACGTTCTGAATTAACGTCCTTGCCACTTTAACCTTTACCTACGATGTCACCTGGGTTCAGCAGTTTGCCTCATCCATTGGCAATGTTGCTCAGAGGTATCTCGAAGTTTTCTGTTAACACTACCATTGAAGTTATTTCTCTCTTAAGGTTTTTAGTTGAATTTCAGGATCATGCCCTTGTTTTTTCTCTTTCTCCATGTCAGATTTTGCAAATCATCTATCCCTATTCAATTGCTATTCTCTCAGATAAAATAGTAAGAGCCATTGCCGAACAGTCATCTATTGAAGATTTTCATGCACATCTACTTGCAAATTTTATTCCTGCTCGCGCGAGGTCACCCCTGATTCAGAAGTACTATTATCGAGTACAGAGATTGGATGAAAATCTGGCTGATTTCATACAAGACATTAAGTTCTATACTAGGGTGTTTGCTCTTCACTTCCCTGAGGATCAGATTGTACAAGCTATTGTGGAAGGCATTTCACCATGTTATAGGTCATATTTGTGTTTCGCGGCGTGCCCGCAAACCTTCTCTGAACTTGAAGCATTGGCCGTCTCAGCGGAAGGAGTTAGATACCCCGATTCCTTGCGTGTCGCGAAAGAACCCCCGCCTTCTTTTAGTAATACTCGGCCTCCACCTCGCCGATCAGTCACACCTCGTAAATGTTATGCTTGCGGGTCGCCTGACCATCTTCGCAATAAATGTCCATTGGTCAAAACTAGTAGGGCAAATAATGGAGCTGGTTTATCACAAGGCTGTTTTAAGTGTGGGGCTTTCTCACATATCGCCAAGAATTGCCCAAATTCAAATAGCAACCCCTCCTGCTCAACCTCTGGTGCAAATTCCACCCATGCCAATAATAAAAAGAGACTAGTGGCTTCGGCTGAGTCGACTAATCCATCTTTCCGAGGCTCAGCCCTTGGTAAACAGATCGAAAATTCAGGGAACGTTCAATCTGCAAGTCCATCTTTTGAATGCCCCAAAGAGTGTCTTAGGATTGCGGCGGATACCCCCGCACCGGTCCCCTTTCTCAAAATTGAGTTAAATAATGAGCCTATAACAGCTCTATTAGATTCAGGCAGTGTTTGTTCTATTATTTCGGCTGAATGATATGCAAAATTGAAATCTGTTTGTAAACTTCCTGACTATTGTTCCTCTTCGATCCAATATGTTTCGGCTAATTCATCTCCTTTAGAAATTCTAGGTTCTTTACAGGTCAAAATTCGTATTTTTAAATTTACGTGGAAAATCAAACTGTTTGTGGCTAAGCACTTGCCTTGCCCCATCATATTGGGAGCGGACTTCATTTCTCACACTGGTCTTGTGCTCGATCTTCAGAGTAAGTCGTGCACATTCAAATTTGCTTCCAATTGTAAAATCCCCTTGTTAAAATGTAATTCTGCATCATGTTCATCTATTTCGCCTACCCAGGATGAGATGTTGTTGGACATTAGACATCTACCTGCGGAGCAGGCTGATAGTATTCGTAACTTGTGTCAGTCGTTTCCAGAGGTGTTCTCTGATACTCTTGGTGTCACTGACCTTATTGAATACAAAATTGAGGTCACGGATTCGATTCCTGTCCGTTTTCCGCCATATAGGCTATCTCCACCTAAAATGAAGGCTCTGAAAGAAATCATCGATCAGATGTTGAAGGATGGTATTATTAGGCCCTCTAAGTCGGCGTATTCTTCACCTATTTTTCTAGTCCCGAAACCCCAAGGGGGCTTCAGGCCTGTCATTGATTATAGGGCTCTCAATCGGAAGGTGGTGTTACAATCTGTGCCCCTTCCCGACCTTCATTCTTGTTTTTCATATTTTCGTAAGGCCAAGTTCTTTACTATCTTGGACTTGAATCAGGCCTATAATCAAATTCCCCTTGCCGAAGAGTCTAAACATCTTACTGCGTTTGCCACGGATTGGAATTTATACGAATACAACCGCGTGCCTTTCGGGCTCCCCACGGGAGCAGCTGTACTCACTAGGCTGCTAGATAGTGTTTTCTCCGACATCAAATTTGAGTACTTGTATCACTACTTGGATGATGTCGTCGTATTTTCGGAGACCTTTGAAGAACATCTAGATCATCTGCGAGAAGTTCTCAATCGCCTTCGTAAGGCTGGGTTAACTGAAAAGTTGTCCAAGGTTACCTTTGCTAAGCCCTCTATGTCATTCCTAGGGCATATTGTGTCACCTGATGGTGTTGCCGTCGATCATTCTAGAACACAGGCCATCCGTGATTTTAAACCTCCCAAGGACATTAAAGGTATTGCCAGGTTCATTGGTATGGTGAATTTCTTCAGGAAGTTTATTCCTAACTTCGCTAATAGAGCGGCGTCCTTGAACCTTCTTCGTAGGAAAGGCATCAAATTCGAGTGGTGACCATCTCAACAAGCCGCTTTTGAAGATCTTAAATTAGCTCTCTGTAATGCCCCTGTCCTTGCTATGCCTGATTTCTCAAAGAAATTCATCATCCAAACCGATGCGTCGTCGTCGGCGGTAGCTGCAGTCCTTCTTCAAGAGACTGAACTAGGAAGGCGACCCATCGCCTATGCATCTAGGACTCTATCGGCTCAAGAAGCCAAGTATTCCATCTATGAGCTCGAAGGTTTGGCAGTCTTATTTGCCTTAGAAAAGTTCCGTCTCTATCTGGAACATGTCAAATTCGACCTGGAGACAGATAATCAAGCCTTAAGCTGGGTCTTAGGTAGGCCGCGTCGTACTGGTCGTATAGCCCGTTGGGCCATCCGAATTTCTGCCTTCCAATTCGATGTCAGACATATCAGAGGTACCGAAAATGTTGTTGCTGATGGACTCAGCCGTATGTTTTCCAACGACGTCGAGACCCATGAACGGGTCGACAGTTCATCACCTCCCGAGTCCATACTATCTGATGTTAATGCCATCTTAACAGATGCTCCCATGCTCTTTAGGGATATCGAGAAATACCAACGTGAGGATCCGACGCTGGCTCCGATAATGGAAACCCTTTCTTCTGGGGAACATGTTGTCCCTTATGTACTGAGGAATGGTGTTCTATGTTGCCCTTCGAGGCATGATAAGATGATGAAGGTTGTCGTTCCAGCTGTTCTTGTGCCTATGATCTTCAAGTACTATCATGAGACCCCATTAGGGGGGCATCTTGGAATCTTTAAAACTTGTGAAAAAATCCGTGAAAGGTTCATCTGGAAGGGTATGGACGGTGAAATCCGTGAACTAGTAAAAGCTTGTAAATCTTGTTTGCTTAGTAAACCCACCATGTCCACCAAGGTAGGACTTTTGTCTTCGCATCAGGCTTCGCGCCCCATTGAACGCCTGTATATTGATTATGTGGGACCCTTCCCTCAGTCAAAGGGAAATGCCAACAAGTTCATCTTTGTATGTGTAGATGGTTTTACAAGATTTTCCTGGTTATTTCCGACTAAGCTGGCTACCGCTCAGTCCACCATTACTTGCCTAAATTCTATTTTTGCTTCTTTTGGTCCGTGCCAATATATTGTGTCTGATAATGCTAAGGCGTTCACATCAAATCTTTTTCGTAAATTCTGTTTTGACTTGTCCATCTCTCATGTGACGACTTCTGCTTATTACCCTCAAACATCTCTGGCTGAACGGGTTAATCGTAATCTCAGGTCCGCGCTTATTGTCTATCATCATGAAGATCATTCCAGGTGGGACACGTCCCTGCATTGGTTAGCTTTTGCTTTGAATTCGGCGGTTCATGAATCACATAAATTTACTCCAGCGTCTTTGATGTTCAAGTTTGTTCCCAACACGCCGCTCTCTAACCTCTGGTCTCTGAGTGACATTCTACCGGAGACAATAGACCCGGACAACATTAAAGATCTTTGGAAGAAGGCTAAAGCCAATCTTAAAGTGTCTCATGAAAAGGTTAGGGAAAGATATGATCGTGGACGGAGACCCACCAATTTGAATGTAGGCGACCAAGTGATGGTCAAGAATTTTGTTCCCGCAGGCAAGCTTGCCCCCAGATTTCATGGGCCGTGTGTCATTCTCGATTTCCTTACGCCGGTTACGTTGTTATTAAATAATCCAGCCACCGAGAGGGTATTTAGGGTTCACCTGTCGCAGGCGAGACCTGTATAATTTCTGTGCTAACTTGCTTCATATAATCTTGAAAGGAATATGAAGGTTATATTATTTTTGAGTTTTCACTTTTAAGGCATTCTGCCCCTCCTATAATATTTTTTTATATTTAAGCATTTTTTGTAAACCTTCCCCGTTTAGTTAAACTGCCATCCTGTCCTTACCACGGCCATTACCACGCTCCCGTCTCCTGCTCCACTACACACAGTGGCTTATGGGAATTAAATAAATATCTCCACGCCGCTGGCCCCTCATCCTCACCACAATGAATGTACCCTAAAATCATTCTGGTCCAACAGAAATTCTGCCGCCGAGCTTTAATGTTTCAGTGCCCCCGCAGCCGCGGGGCGCCGTACCGCTACTGGAATAGAGGAAGGGCCCCATCTTCTCCAGCGAGGTCGACCAGTGTATGGCGAGCCGGAGCCCTCCTCCCGGCCAAGGCTGATGTGCGGCGCACGACCTGCTACTTGCCCGCAGCCTGTATATGTTCACCGCGGGCGCGGCGTGCTTCAACACCACTACTCCTCCCATACTGCGGGCGAGCGGTATCTCAGGGTACTTGAGGGGTCCGGGCGGCCTCCTCTGAACTCAAGCTGTGGCGGCTGGTCTGGCCGTTAAAATTATCAACGTTTGAAGTACATATCCAGCTATATGGACATTCCAGTTCAACATTACTACCTTTTCTTGGATTTTATTGCAATACCTGGTGGACTTAGAAAATTTTTCCTCAACTTAAAAAACTACAGTTTTCCTTCTGAATTCAACTTCTACAAACATAAAGACATTACTTCAGCAGTTACTACGAGAATTTTTGAAACTGGATCAAATCAAATTTCAACAAATTGGATAAATGCTTCTGCAATTAATCTCCATAGCAACATCATAACTGGGACCTTGTTGTTAAACAAAGTTTATGTCTTTCTGTGTTACCCCTTGGAGGAACTTTTGGGGGGGGGGGGAGGTCTGTACCGGGCGGTACACCTCCACGCCGCTAATTTAAAATTTGCGCCAGTTGAAACTCCTCTGGCGGAGGAAGTCTGAACTTTATCTAATGTATTAATTTTCAAGTTTCTCAGAAGATGTCACCACTTGGAATTTTGGAGTTTTTGAACTGGGTCATTTTTGATGTATTTTTGTTTTACCTGTAGTAAGAAGTGTGAACTTTCTCTTCTAGAGGACACTACTGAAAAACTACAATGGTGCACCCTAGTGCAAGGTGAAAGAACTGTTTTTTTGGAGAAATTTTTATTTCAAAAGTTTGTTTCTTGTTAAATTTCTTTCTGGTATTGTTTAAGTTGGCTGTATTCCCCTTTCTTTCCCCTTGTTTTGAATTTAGCCAATCCCGAATTTCTTTAATTAATTTACGACCAATAAGGTGTTTCTTCTTCAAATTGGATATGCTGCTTAAACCTAACCAATAAATGATTGTGGGCGGGTGTATTCTTTCCTGAAACGCCTCGAAATTTCCGCGAGAGTATATAAACTGCTGATTTTAGGGTCTCTGCGCCACTTCTCTACCATCTTTCAGTGTGTAAAGTACATAGCAGGGGGCGGGAAGCGCCTCTTTCTTCGGGCAGCAGTTCAACAACAAGGTAATGGCCGTTTAATAACTTATTTTCTTGCTAGCTCAGCAGTTTAACTCTCGGGGCGGGTCCGAAGCTTTTACACCATGTAACCTTTCCCTAAAATGTAAAGACTCTTAGTATCTATTCTCTTTTAAGCTACGTATTGGGATAGAGAGTGCTTAACCCTCTCGAGCTCCCACTCATATTGTTCTGAGGTGAACTTATTTTTCTCAACCGATTCTTCCGCAACAGTAATGTAAATTGTTTCTTTCTTAAGTCACCTCTTTAGTATGGGATTAGCCCTTGCATTAGCGGCCTAGTGCCAGATTAGGTTTTTAAACAAGTGTATTAGGAGTGCAGATCGCCTCCTCTCAAATGGTTATTTTAGAGGTCATGTAATTATCCTTTTTCTCACTTAATAGGCCTCAGTAGGTTGGGTATTTTACCCCTGTGTCTATGTCCTTAGAGGACAACTGGAAGGTGGAGTTTGGTGTGGCCTTTGATAGGCTTAAAGTTGAGAGCGAGTGGCTCTTTCTCGAAAATTGAGTGTTGTATGCCTCGAGGAGGCTTTACTGTGTAATTGGGAGCAAGTGCTCCTGGGCATGATTGGGATCTTCTGCCCCTTTGTTGAATTCCTGTATATCGTAAAATTGGGTTAATTGTTCATGTATTGTGGGTTTGGCTTTCGGAGCCCATCCTGTAACTCTGTAATTGTACATTCTCGAATAGTGGCTTTGCAACTCTGTACCTGCCATGCTTGTTATTTCTTGATTTTACAAAGAAAATATAACGTTGTTAAATTTTAAATTAACTTTAATTTCGTAGCCTGAGACCTGTTCACACCCGCACCTTCTTTCACCTCTAACTACCACAAAAACACGGTAACAATTGGCATTGGTGGAATTTGCACAAGAGGTAGAGCAGGAGGGGGTGCTATTTGAATTTGGGCAATGGTTGGCGATATGTGAGAAAGCCCCACATTTAAAACAGCCTTGTGATGAACCAGCTCCATTATTTGCCCTACTAGTTTTGACCAATGGATATTTATTGCGAAGATGGTCAGGCGACCCGCAAGCATAACATTTACGGGGTGTGACTGGTCGGCGAGGTGGAGGCCGAGTATTACTAAACGAAGGAGGGGGTTCTTTCGCGACACGCAAGGAATCGGCGTATCTAACTCCTTCCGCTGAGACGGCCAATGCTTCAAGTTCAGAGAAGGTTTGCGGGCACGCCACGAAACACAAATATGACCTATAAGATGGTGAAATGCCCCCCACAATTGCCTGTACAATCTGATCCTCAGGGAAGTGAAGCGCAAACACCCTAGTATAGAACTTAATGTCTTGTATGAAATCAGCCAGATTTTCATCCAATCTCTGTACTCGATAATAGTACTTCTGAATCAGAGATGACCTCGCGCGAGCAGGAATAAAATTTGCAAGTAGATGTGCATGAAAATCTTCAATAGATGACTGTTCGGCAATGGCTCTTACTACTTTATCTGAGAGAATACCAATTGAATAGGGATAGATGATTTGCAAAATCTGACATGGAGAAAGAGAAAAAACAAGGGCATGATCCTGAAATTCAACTAAAAATCTTTAAAATGAAATTACTTCACTGGTGGTATTAACAGAAAACTTAGAGATGCCTCTGAGCAACATTGCTAATGGATGAGGCAAGCTGCTGAACCCAGGTGACATCGTAGGTAAATGTTTAAGTGGCAAGGACGTTAATTCAGAACGTATATTATTCAACGAGGTACGGCGTTCAGACTCGTTGTCCAACGGGCAGAGATAGTTTGAGCTGCAACGGTTTTCTTATTAACTTCTCCCTTAGGAGGCTCTTCCTCGCTACCTACATTCACCGTAGCGGGTTGATCAGTTTTGGGAGGAACTTCCCCAGTTAACAATTGAGTGACCTTACTAGATAATTCAGAAATATTTTCAAGCTCCGTACTAGCTTCCTTCCTCTGAACGTCATTCAACTTCAGAGACAACAGATCGTTAACTCTATTTGAAACATGAAATAGCCTGGCTTGCACACGCTTAATTTGATTAGGAGAAGGATAATTTTCGTCAAAAAACTAACTACAGATGCTAGCCCAGTAATATTCTCGACGATCGTGGAAAGAGAGTCGTCAATTTCTTTCTCTCGCAAAGTGGGGATGGAAATGGGCAAATCAAGGGACTCTCTAAGCTTGTTTGTGTCTACTGCAACCGTGCCTCCAGGTTGCACATTTCTGATAGTTAACTCATAGATCAACTCCTCCTTGCGCAAATAGTTAAGATGGAGAACATCGCGAGGGCCGGGCATGATGACAGAACAATTTTGAAACAGGACAAATCAAAAATTCCAGCAACTGAGAAAATTGTTAGAGTTCGGATCAAAGCAATGTTTAGCCGTCAAAAGGGGCTAAATTGAGACCCATTCAACCACGCTCTGCTACCACTTGTTACCGTATTTTTGTGGTAGTTAGAGGTGAAAGAAGGTGCGGGGGTGAACAGGTCTCAGGCAACGAAATTAAAGTTAATTTAAAATTTAACAAGGTTATATTTTCTTTCCAAAATTCAGAAAAAACACGAATGGCAGGTACAGAGTAGCAAGGTAACAAATTACAAGTACAGTATTCACAAGATTTGGGCTTCGAGCCCCTAACTCACAATTCTTGGGCAATTAGCCCAACTTTTCCCCAAAAAAGTTTTCAACAGAGGGGCAGAAAACCCCATTCATGCCCAGGAACACCTGCTCCCAATTACACAGTAAGGCCTCCTTGAGGTGCGCAGAAAACAAAATTTTCAAGAAAGAGCAACTTGCTCTCAAAAGTTAAGCCTGTCAAAGGCCACACCAAATTCCACCTTCAAGCTGTCCACTAAGGACATATACACAGGGGTAAAATACCCAACCTACTGAGGTCTATTAAGTGAGAAAAAGGTTAATTACATGACCTCTAAAATAACAATATGAGAGGAGGCGATCTGCACTCCTAATACATTTTGTTTAAAACCTAATCTGGCTCTAGGCCGTTAATGCAAGGGCTAATCCCATACTACGGAGGTGACTTTAGAAAAGAACAATTTACATTACATTAAGGAAGAATCGGTTGTGAGAAATAAGTTCACCTCAAAACAATATGAGTGGGAGCTCGAGAGGGTTAAGCACTCTCTATCCCAATACGTAGCTTAATAGAGAATAGATACTAAGAGTCTTTACATTTTAGGGAAAGGTTACATGGTGAAAAAGCTTCGGACTCGCCCCGAGAGTTAAACTGCTGAGCTAGCAAGAAAAGAAGTTATTATACGGCCATTACCTGGTTGTTGAACTGCTGTTCGAAGAAAGAGGCGCTTCCCGCCCGCTGCTATGTACTTTACACACTGAAAGATGGTAGAGAAGTGGCGCAGAGACCCTGAAATCAGCAGTTTATATACTCTCGCGGAAAGTTCGAGGCGTTTCAGGAAAGGAAACATCCGCCCACAATCATTTATTGGTTAGGTTTAAGCAGCATATCCAATTTGAAGAAGAAACACCTTATTGGTCGTAAATTAATTAAAGAAATTCGGGATTGGCTAAATTCAAAACAAGGGGAAAGAAAGGGGAATACAGCCAACTTAAACAATACCAGAAAGAAATTTAACAAGAAACAAACTTTTGAAATAAAAATTTCTCCAAAAAAAAAAAAACAGTTCTTTCACCTTGCACTAGGGTGCACCATTTTAGTTTTTCAGTAGTGTCCTCTAGAAGAGAAAGTTCACACTTCTTACTATAAGCAAAACAAAAATAGGTCGAAAACGACCCAGTTCAGAAACTTCAAAATTTCCAAGTAGTGACATCTTCTGGGTAACTTGAAAATTAATACATTAGATAAAGTTCAGAGTTCCTCCGCCAGAGGAGTTTCAACTGGCGCAATTTTTAAATTAGCGGCGTGGAAGTGTACCGCCCGGTACAATAATAATAATAATAATAATAATAATAATAATAATAATAATAATAATTGTACCGGGAGGTACACCTCTACGCCGCAAGTTTAAATATTGCGCCAATTGGAACTCATCTACAGGAGAAACTCTGAACTTTAAAAACCGTATCAATTCATAAGTTTTCTCAGAAGATGTTACTACCGTAAATTTTTTGATTACGAAGTTGTCAGTACTGTGTGGAGTTCAACTTGTTTTGTTTTCTATTGATCAAGAAGTGTGGACATTTTGTGATAGATGTCTCATAAAAAAAACTATGATCATGCATCCTGGTGCGAAGTTAAGGAACTTTTTGAAGAAATTTTGTATTCATAGGTTTTCTCTTTACTAAATTTCGTTCTTTCATTTGTGGGTTGGCAATATTAATCTTTTTTTTCCGCCAGTTTTGAATTGAGCCATTCCAGAATTTCTGTAATTAATTTTTGACCAATCATGTATTTCTTCTTCGACTTTGAGTGTATTTTCAAGACGGACGAATAAAGAAAGAGGGTGTGGCTTGATTATTCATGAAAGGTCTCGAATCAATAATAATATATGATAATTTATTGGACTGCAACCTATTCAGTACATTACAGGATGTTATCATTTTTAGTTAAACATCGTTAAAATGGAGACATGATTCGCCCCCCCCCCCATTAAATTAAATGAAATTAAACCAGACGTCTGGTTGGAAATTATGAACATAATATGTAAGAAAGAGTACATTAAGAAACACTTACAAGGTCCTATCTTAGACGAAATAACAACAGACTAGTTACGCATTGTAAAATTCGCTAGTGGTTTCTTAATATTAAAATGAGGCCATCATATGTACAGTATAATAATGAAAGTAATTAAAGTCTATCTGATATTGAGTTCGAAGGTAGTTCTACGTAGTATATACAAATGTTGGCAAAGTAAAATTACAATTTACAATTACTGTACACTTATTTATAATTGTTAAAATTGATGAGGTAAAACATTCAAATTTTGTCTATTTGTGATTTTGGCTCCAACCAAAATAATTCGCCCTAGTATTCATGAGGTAGTCAACTCCGTTGGTCACTCTCTATATGAATGGAGTGCACAGTGCAAGTGAACAGCTTTTGTTGATTATAAGATGAGGCTGTGCTAAGACAGAATTTAAAACAACACGGGCTTCAAATGAAGACAGTTAAAATATCAATTAGATTCTTCCTAGTTGACTAGAGGTTTGCGTATATATTTTTGTTGTTGAAGTGTGGAAAAGTCAGTTGTTGGTTTAATGGGCAACGGTCGAAAATGTTGTGCAGTGCAATCGCTCTTTGAGCTGTCCTACGTATGAGAGAATCTGAAAATGGAGGATTTGTTTTCATTAGTTAAGTGAAATGACGGAAAAAAGAGATGAAAAGGGGGGAAATCTTTGAGAAATGAAAATGTGAAAGTCAAATCTTACCTTAAAAGCTGTTGAGCTGTTACCTAATTGCTAGGAGGTTTGTGGAGCACTGGCTGTCGCTAATGTCCTGCTCCTCGTGTTGTACGTGTGACGTCTTAGAGGAGGGGAGTGGATTTGGGAAGGCGGGGCTGTGGGTATGTGATTGGCGCTTGGGGAGGAGTTGTGTGTATTGGAGGGAGAATAGGGGCGCGATGAGTTGAGCGGCTTAGTGGGGGTGCTTGGAGAGCTTGTTTTGAGGACGTTAATAAGTCTTTTGTCTTTCAGATATAAACTATTGAGCGAAAATATTAATTGTTCGTAAAGAGGGCTTCGGTTGTCTATTGGATCATTTAAATTTTTAATATTATATTTTTGATCCAAAAAATGTATAAATTTTCGAACTCGGTCATGAGACTGCCTTTATCTAGTCTTTTTAAATTTGGAGGTCCTGTTCGATTGTGGTAAAACTATGTCCGGTGTCTTTCATAGGGATGCTCATGGCTGAGTGTTTATTGTGCTTTTGGGCATTGAAATGTTCTGCATATCTAATTGCAAAGCTTCTACCAGTTTGACCGATATATGAACTATTACATTCAGTACATTTCAGTCTATAAATGCCAGAGCCCGAAAATGTATTGTTGTCCGAGTTTATCTTATTGTGGTTGAAGAATAGCTTTTGATTAGAGTTACGGGTCTTATAGGCTATCTTAATATCACGCTTTTTTAAAGGGGTAGCGATTTGATGTATTATGGGGTTAATGTAGGTGAAAGATGCGTATTTAGGCTTATTTATTTTTATTGGGGAGAGGTTCGTGGCCAATTTCAATTTCACTTTATTGATTATTTTCTGTATGATTGAGGGATTGTATCCATTGAAAACAGCTATTTCTTTTATGGTATTTATTTCTTTTTTAAATTGACGGTTGACATGGGAATTTTTAACGCTCTGTACACTAAACTGTGTTCATTAAATAAAAAGGGTGAATTTTTAGGAGTGTTTTTAAATTACGCTGAGTTTTTAAGATAGGATCTTTTGAAATTATTGAGTAAGAATTGTCGGAAAAGAAATCCTCCGTTTTTTTTGATGTAGTCATCTTTATTCATTAGGACTACGGTATTGCCTTTGTCGGCTTTCGTTACTATAACATTATATTGTCTACCTTTTTTCTTAATTCGTGGGTTTGTTTGAGAACGTTCGGCGAGTATTCCCCAAATGGGATCACCCATGGCTAGACCTTCTTGTTTGTATACCTTACTATTGAACGTAAAATAATTGTTATGAAGGACGAAGGTTAGTAATTTTAAGCATTCTTCTATTTCTAACCGACTTAAGGTGCTGTGTTTAGAAAGATTATTTCGTATAATTTCGATAGTTTTCTTAGCGGGAATGTTCGAGAACATGTTGGCAATGTCAATTGAGCACATTATGTGGTTAGGCTGCAATTTAAATTTGTTTAAAGCTGAAAAAATTGAGAGCGGGTCGGCTCTTTCTAGTATTTGGATATGTGCTTCTAGGAGGCCTGACATTGCTAGGTGACAGCAAGTGTTCCATGTTATTAGGGGTATTCTGCCCTTTGGTAATATGTGGTTGTGAGCTGAGAGCTCAGAAATTGTAAAAAGTGGGGCTTGAAGCCCAGATCGTTAATTTGTCTCTAAATCTTGGCTTTCCTGGTCTTGGACCTCATTAGTTTTTGACTTGTTGTTATTTGTTGAATGTTCAAATTCTATGTGATAATTGTTAAGTTTTGCTATTTTCGAAAATATAACCTTTAATGCAATTTTAATTCGTATCTCGGCCTTGTAGTTAGACCGATTCCAGCCCGCACCTTCTTTCACCTCTGCATTCCACGGGTATTCCCGTAACAATAATACTAATAATAATGACCTGGCCCTTTTGTCCAGCGAATAAGTCACAGCGATAAAGCAAGTTGAAATTCTCCAAGAATGTGCCATAATGGTCGCACTTCATATCTCCTTCCAGAAAACTGAACTTTTCTGTTCAAAACTAGACGTCCATAGTCTCAATACAAAATACGGACAAATCAACAGAGTTCCTCACTTCAAATACCTGGGTGGAATCCTCGAACCAACAGGACAAGAAAAAATAGCTTAAAACAACCGTGTCCAAACACTCAGAAGAGCATATGGTAGAACAAGAGAAATCTACAACAAAAATGTATGTCTCTCCACGTTAAGAGTAAACATTACAATACTGCAATCAAACCTGAGGCTTTATATGCGAGGGAAACTCTAACGATTTATACAGAGGGCGAGCTCGAGAATGTCTTAAAAGAAGAGCGATACATCATGTGGAAACGTTTAGGACCAATACACACGGAGCAAGGGTAAGGCCTCCAATCCAGGAAAGCCACAGAAAAATTATCTAATACCGCGACAGACCACAGGAAAAAGAGGCTAACATTTTATCGACATGTTAAGAGGCTTCCAGGCACCAGACAAACCAACCAAATTGTTGAAAGAGTTGATAAACTAAAGAATTTCCCTTGGACACAACAAACAAAAGCGGACATGAAGAACGCACAAATTCAACCGGAAGAAATGTTGAATTGAAATATACATAAAAACAAAATTGAGAAGTGGGAAGTTACTCGAGAGAATGCAGTACCAAAAAGAGCAGGTAGCAAGTGAACAGATGAAAGCAACCTGGATCCTCCGCAAACGAAGTTATAAATAAAGCTTCGTATGTTACGAAAGAGATCATTCACGTATAATAATAATAATAATAATAATCATAATAATAATAATAATAAAAGCTGGCTTGTGTTATTATTATCATCATCCTTAATGTCGTTATTGTTACAAGATAACCAGCTTAACGTGGTTCGGAGCTTAGGGGAAGGAACGTTCGCTCAAAATACGAAAATAATGTGTATGTCCTTGCACAGGAATATAAATGTAGCCTATGGGGATCGTAACTTCGTTATTCATTTAGCGTTCAAATCATTTCAACATTAATTAACACGCACTATTTAAAAATTCATTACTGGCAGCAATTAGCAAAATGTTTACTTACTGCAGGTAATCAATAGATGTGGGATACAACAGGGAGACTGGCGATGAGGGGTAAGGAACTGTCTAGTGTTTCTCCATAAACTGCTCCTGGAGTTAGCATTTCTCCCACAGTGCATCACTGGTTCAATCACGGCTAAGGTAGACAAGTTTTTGAAATGCTGACGAAATTCCAATCGACACTCCAAGCCGAAGCACGTCGGCTTGCAATACCTCTCTGGTCACTCATTTGGTGCTGAACCCTGCCTTCAGTGTAGCAACTATTAGTGGAAGATATACCAGATGCTGGGTTACCGGAAGGAAGGATGAGAAGAAACTATAGGTGATGCGGTGATGGGCTTGTTGGGTAACTCACCTGTAACCATCAGGCTTTGAGAGTGACTGTGGTGTAGGAACAGCTTCGAGACAAGAATCTGAGACTATATTGACATCGGGAAAGCAGACCAGAGTGGTGAAGTGGAACGACAAGCCGGTGCTGGAGCAACAAGAAGTGCGATGTGAACTCGAACCGTGAAGCACCTGGAGAGTTGGCAAATTCCTAAAGTTAACACTACAACCGATAAAGGTCGCGGTAAATGTAACTCTAACGCTTATCTCGTGATAGCTCCTTTACTGTCAATGTATTGATCAGATATTATGCATCAGTTTAAAGAGGAAAGTCTGTTTATATTATAACACATCAATAATGTAATTTAGAGTCATGGAGAAGGCGCGAAAATAATACATTATGCAAGAAGCATATAATGGCAATAATTAAGACACGAGTATGTTTATAAAACAAACAAAGTGAGATTTATAATTTCCATGCGAGTGTCTTAATTACAATTATAGGCGAGTTGCATACGAGTATTTATGCTCGACGATAATTATAACTCTATTTTTTCAATATTCATACATTTCTGTCGAGATGTCGCTTAAGAGTTCAGTTTACTGAAGAGAGCGCAGAGCGCAGGCGCTGGGTTATCGAGTGGATTAGAGACCTTGACAATGTCATATGTTTTCAGAGCTTTGATAGAAGGTGATCATAACCTAGCTTTATTTCAAATACAAATTGTTTATTATACAGCTGGTGAAGTGAATGTGCCGTGTGCTTGTGGAATAAGAAGGTGCACTGATGTTAATATGTGTGTCCGACATGATTGATTTTGGAAACAAGTGCGAAGCGCAGGTGCGATGCTCTCCTTACCTAATTGGTCAAACAGTTGTATCATAATGAAAATCTGAACTCTGATTGGTGGAGAACCTGTATCATAATGAAACTTAAACTATAATGAGCCCTCATTTAGATTGAGTTTTCTGGCAAATAATATATTTCGGCATCGTCGAGCATAAAAGAACATAAAGCAGACAGTCATATATTTTGTTGTGGCTGTCTAGCGCGTGTTTCCACGTTATTTTCATCTGAAACGAATGAATTATCATCGAACAGTGAAATTCATGCTGTCTATTGGATTTAGAAGGCGAAGAAGGTAGTGATGTCGTTCCGAAAGAAGGAATTATAACTCTACTTTTAAATATTCATACATTTCTGTCGAGATGTTGCTTGGCAGTTGAGTTTACTGAACAGAACGCATGCGCTGTGTTATTGATTTTCCGTAAGTGGATCAAAGACCTTGACAACGTCATATGTTTTCAGAGCTCTGGTAGACAGCGTTGACATCAGCTGGTACACCTCCAGGAAAGCAACTACGCTTGTAGTTTTTCTGTTCAACTACAGAAAAATTCACGCAGCCACTTCTGGTGTCCAGGATGTAATTGTAGCATCCGTCAACACTACTACCATCAATTAGAACATTTCTGGTGACCCATGAATGGAGGAAGAAAGAGGAGCCGAGGAAGAGTACGCGTACGCAGTCTGTGTTTTGGAGTGACGTGCCTGTATTGTGCTATTTAGTCCTTATTTTATATTTCTCTTACCTTCACGACAGTCTGAGATAGTGAAAAGTGTATATATTACTGATCAGTAAAAAACGTTGCACATTTTGCATATAACATAACAGTGATAAAACTACTTTTGTTACCTCTGTGTTGCCTAGAACTTCATGGACTATTTAGACGTTATTTTTGTGGAATATTTCATCGATACTCCCTTAAGACACTAAATTGGTGAGTTTCATTTCTTACTAAGTTATATTTTTCTCAATTTTCTCAATTTATTAGCCAACTATTCTCTTTTTTGTGATTTAATGAAAAGTTGTTTGAAAAATTCCCATAAATGCTCAGCGGTTGGATGTAATATAGTCACCAGTTGCAGGGTTAAAGTCGTCGGGATTCCTACCAACACGAGCTCTGGTTGAACACTTCACTGCCCCGAAGTAACGTAACTTATGTTTTTCGGCCGGGTGACTGCTCATCTTTAATCTAGCACCCCGCCGAGACATGAAAGCAAATAGGCTGGCACCAAGTTGGAGGTCGGCCTTCCCATCATGCTGTTCACCTGTGTTCTTCGCGACGTTTCCCTTGTATTTTCTGACCTCCTTACTGAACATCATCATTCTGTCTCCAGGCTCTACGAAGGGACTCAACCAGCACCAGATATACTTGTGTATTTTCACTCTCCACCATCTACAAGACTGGAGCCCGTATTCGTGGTCATCTTTATCCAGCGGAACCTACTCCAGAGGATATTCAAGTCCAGCACCAGCTACAGGACGACGAACCTTCTCAGCCTGCAACAATCGAAAGAATGTGCGATTGGTCGAAAGCAAGAAGAGGCATTTCGCTATCAACAGGATGACAGATCTTCGGTTTAATGTGTTTTGAAGAAGACATTCTTCTTATCCTGCTAACATTAGTTTTATGATTGTCACTCACAATGCGCAACACGAAAAAGCGGCAAGCTTCGACTTCCTTTATTGTTGTGAGTGTTCAAGAAGAAAAATGCTGCTGTAACCTTTATTTTGCAGTCACAGCAGAAATTATAAAACAGAGAAGGTTATTGACTGGGGTAATTCGATTTCTACTTTCGCTTGCATGACAGTCATCTTGAGTAGTTTTTATTCGCTCAACATGGAACGAAGCGTCTTTCTGTTCAAAGAAGGTGGCGAGTTTCTTGTCATATAACATCTGCTGTTCGATGGACTACCAACAATCACAATCTCTCTGCTTCATTTAGGCGCTGACTTCCTGCTAAGAGGCGCTCCTTTACTAAGAGTGTTATTCCAGTCTCGCAGTTAATATCTGCTGCGTAGCGTGAAAGTGTGGGTTTATTCGGTGTGCAAACATATAGTTTGGATGACCTCAAATTGAAATTAAGAGAAAAATTCTTTCTTGAAGTAACATTTAGCCATTTATGACGTTGTTACTGGTTGAAAGGAAATTCATGAAACGAAATCCCACTTCTCGATCTGCTTTTCATCTTACATTAAAGTACACAGCAGTAAACAATATTATGAACATAAATATTAAAACGGTTCACGACCAAAGAAACAAGCCAAATAAGGTAAACACAGTCTCAAATTACAACAGCACTCTTCGCAATGATCACCGAGCGTGTCTCTTCAATCAGACCAATGTCCAAGGTCTGTCTAGGGAGGTCAAGTCACGAATGCTACTTATGGAGCCGCCATATTGGGTCTTTAAGCGAGCGTAACCAAAGGCAAGTGTATTCGAATTTAGAGGATTTCGGTACCGTACATTGAAATAAAAACAAAATACCAACTGTTTTTCATAAAAAAATTAATTGGGCATCTACTGGTCATGTATATATAACTGTATAATACTTAAATGATATGAATACATTCACAGCTATTTCAATAGGAAGATAATTAACAGAGCGTGAAATTCTTTTTTGAGTAACAAGAATCAAGAGAAAAGCTCATGTTCTTCTCTTTTACTTCCTTACAATTTGGTCTTGCTGTGTTTCTTATTAATATCATCTGTCAAATACGTAATCTTATTGACAGAAACATAGAAATCTGTACAGTACCTGTGTCATATTATGATTACCGGTACATAAAATACTGAACTTGAAGTACTGTATAGTGGGTGGCGTGCACCATCTTTGAATAAATCACTACGGAAGTAGCGTTTACTAAAGAAGTCCATACTACAGAAGTAAATTACTACGGGAGTTATTTACTCCGGAAGTAAAGTCGGAGAGTTGAAGTACAATTTACTCTTTTACTTACTACTACAGAAGTAGCGTTCGTTACTCGCGGAGTAGTGCTGTGTTCGTGTATCTTCTTTAAAGAAATCCAAATAGATAAGGTTATGTGCGATAGGAAACGGGGGAAAAACGTAAGCGAAAAAGATAAATGCTTGTTAATAGAGATAATGACCATCTATGCAAAGGATATAAGGTGTAAGAAACACAACATAAAGATGTTGGATAAGAAAGGAAATTCATGGAAAGTCGTGGCGAAAGAATTCAGTGCTTTGAGTGACGGAAAACGCAGTGAAAAACAAGTTAAGATTCTGTAGAAGGACTTAAAAGCGAAGACGGAAGCAAAGCAGAAAGTCATGGACACGCGGGAAAAGTTAAAACTGATGGCGGCTTCTTCATACAGATGGCCTACATCCACAGCTAAATTTTCCCATTTTCACACCAGGCAGGTAGGCCCTACCTTAAGGCCACGGTCGCTTCCCAATCCCTAGGCCTTTCCTTCCCTATCGTTGCCATAAGACCTATCTGTGCCGGTGCGACGTTAAGCAAATTGAAAAAAAAGGAAAACAAAAAAAAATCCTCTTCCGATTTCTGAAAGTTCACCGTTGTCACCGAGAGGGCAATAAATGGGAATATGTGCGCAGTCACAGTCAATTGCACCCACGACGTGTGGAAACTTGCCAACGTGAAGAATATCCTTTTATTTTCCGAACGATCATCATCATTTGCAGGCGTACCTCCCTCTTAGCCTCAACTACTGCTTTAACCACGCGATGAAAGATACGGCTAGCAGTTGTGCGGTAAACGTTAATTAGATCAGCGGCAACTGTACTGAAATGTTCCGGTACGAAACTCTCGTAGGGCACACAGCAACTGTAATTTTAGATATACAACAAAATTAAGACAAGAATTCAGCTGTAAGTGATCTCCAAGTAGATTTAGAAGGAAAGTAAAGGATTCCTTCCTAAGACCAAAAACGTTCCTGAAACTCGCCGTGTTCACATTACACGGCTATCGCCTTTCACGCACTGTAGGCCTACGCACTATTACATTTCTCATCGTTTACTGCGTCGAGATCGTCAATATAATCTAAGTAATCCATAAACACGTTTGAAACGTCTTTCCTCTCATATACGGCACGATATTATCATTAGTCAACAAGTCTAAACTTAGCTTACTCCATGCACGACGTGAGAGTAAATTCTAACCTATATTCGTACGTTATTTACTTCTTTAGTAATATACTACAAGATGGTGCTCTTCAACATTTTACTCCTGTAGTAATTTAGTCCAGGAGTATCTGAAAGGACTAAAATACTTCGGAAGTAATTTATTCTCATGTGGAAGCGCCGAATGCTGACTTCAAGAGTACTTTACTACGGAAGTAGAACTTACTCTTGGTTGGTGCACGCCACCCTAAAGTACTAAACGACGGTTTTCTTTATTAAGAAAGTAATTTCCGATATCTACTGCTTTTCTAAAAGGTTACCCCAGTATATTGACAAACACCGAATGCCTCTTGAGTTGAGTGCATTAAATTATGTATGGTAACTGTTGTTATCCATTCATATGGTATTTCTTTGGGTTCTAAGGCAAAAGTATTCTGCACATATGCAACAAGAGTGATGTTCTTAGCTACTCCTAACTAGTTTATTGATAACCCATGCAGCTATATAGTACAAAGTGGTGGTGGTGATTATTCTCTTAAGGGGAACTACAACTGGTCAACCATCCTCTATAAACACTAATCAGAAGAAAACAAATGGAAGGGGACCAACACTTCGAAAAATGAAGGTATCGGCAAAAGAAAGATGATGGCCACAAAGTGCGTGGAAATGAAAAACTTCCTAGGCTTCGAATGCGCTAATGCCGTCGCGGTCGGAAAAGAACAAGTGTTGACCAGGGGAGGTCGGAAGGGCTAGAGTAGCGAAAGCCATATCAAGACTCAGCTAAGGGCCTCGTAATCACAACCCAAAATATATTATCCCCCTTGGGTGGGGCAATAGAACAACACCCACGGTCTCCCCTGCCTGTCATAAGAGGTGACTGAAAGGGGCATCAGGCGCTCCTAACTATGGAGCGTGGGTTGTCGACCACGGGGCTCTTAGCCGAGTCCTAATATTCATGCATATAATAATAATAATAATAATAATAATAATAATAATAATAATAATAATAATAATAATAATAATTGTACCGGGCGGTACACCTCCACTCCGCTAATTCAAACCTTGCGCCAGTTGAAACTCCCCTACTGGAATCAGTCTGAACTTTGTCTTATGTGTTAATTTTCAAGTTACCCTGAAGATGTCACTACTTTGAAATTTTGAAGTTTCTGAACTGTGTTGTTTTCGACGTATTTTTGTTTTGCTTGTAGTAAGAAGTGTGAACATTCGCTTCTAGAGGACACTACTGAAGAAATACAACGGCGCACCCTAGTGCGAAGTGAAAGAACTGTTTTTTTTGGAGAAAATTTAATTTCAAAAGTTTGTTCTTTGCTAAATTTCTTTCAGTCATTGTTTAAGTTGGCAATATTAACCCTCTCTTTCCCCTTGTTTTGAATTTAGCCAATCCCGAATTTCTTTAATTAATTTTCCACCAATAATGTGTTTCTTTTTCATCTTGTGTAGGGGTTTTCTTTATCCACCAATAAAATGTTTGTGGGCGGGTGTTTTCCTTCCTGAAACGCCTCGAACTTTCTGCGAGAGTATATAAACTGCTGATTTTAGGGTCTCTGCGCCACTTCAGTAACATCTTTCAGTGTGTAAAGTACATAGCAGGGGGCGGGAAGCGAATCTTCCTTCGGGCAGCAGTTCAACAACAAGGTAATGGCCGATTAATAACTTCTTTTCTTGCTAGCTCAGCAATTTAACTCTCGGGGCGGGTCCGAAGCTTTTCCACCATGTAACTTTCCCTAAAATGTAAAGAATCTTTGTATTTATTCTATCTTTTAAGCTTCATATTGGGATAGAGAGTGCTTAACCCTCTCGAGCTCCCTCTCATATTGCATTGAGGTGAACTTATTTTCACAACCGTCTCTTCCTTAACGTAATGTATATTGTTTCCTTCTAAAAGTCACCTCTTTAGTATGGGATTAGCCCTTGCGTTAACGGCCTAGTGCCAAGTAGGTTTTAAACAAAGTGTATTAGGAGCGCAAGTTCGCCTCCTCTCAAATTGGTATTTTAGAGGCCATGTAATTAAATTTTCTCACTCAATAGGCCTCAGTAGGTTGGGTATCTTTACCCCTGTGTTTATGTCCTTAGAGGACAACTTGAAGGTGGAGTTTGGTGTGGCCTTTGATAGGCTTAACCTTTGAGAGCAGATCGCTCTTTTGAAGTTTGTTTCTGCGCGCCTCGAGGAGGCTTTATGATGTAATTGGGAGCAAGTTCTCCTGGGCTTGATTGGGGTCTTCGGCCCCTTTGTTGAATTCTGTATATCGTAAAGTTGGGCTAATTGCTCAAGAATTGTGTGTATGGCTCTCGGAGCTCCAAATCCTGTAATTGTACATTCTCGATTAGTGGTTTTGCTACTCTGTACCTGCCATTATTGTTATTTCTTGTTTTTTACTAAGAAAATATAACCTTGTTAAATTTTAAATTCAATTTAATTTCGTAGCCTGAGACCTGTTCACCCCCCGCACCTTCTTTCACCTCTAACTACCACGGAAAACTCCGTAACAAGTGGTAGCAGAGCGTGGTTGAATGGGTCTCAATTTAGCCCCTTTTGACGGCTAAACATTGTTTTGATTCGAACTCTAACAATTTTCTCTGTCGCTGGAAATTTTGATTTTTTCTTTTTCAAAATTGTTCTGTCATCATGCCCGGCCCTCGCGATGTTCTCCATCTCAACTATTTGCGCAAGGAGGAGTTGATCTATGAATTAACTATTAGAAATGTGCAATCTGGAGGCACGGTTGCAGTAGACACAAACAAGCTTAGAGAGTCCCTTGATTTGCCCATTTCCATCCCCACTTTGGGAGAGAAAGAAATTGACGACTCTCTTTCCACGATCACCGAGAATACTACTGGGCTAGCATCTGTAGTTAGTTTTTTTGACGAAAATGATCCTTCTCCGAATCAAATTAAGCGTGTGCAAGCCAGGCTATTTCATTTTTCAAATAGAGTTAACGATCTGTTGTCTCTGAAGTTGAATGACGTTCAGAGGAAGGAAGCTAGTACGTTGCTTGAAAGTATTTCTGAATTATCCATTAAGGTTACCCAATTGTTAACTGGGGAAGTTCCTCCCAAAATCGATCAACCAACCACGGTGAATGTAGGTAGCGAAGAAGAGCCTCCTAAGGGAGAAGTCAATAGGATAACCGTTGGAGCTCAAACGATCTCTGCCCCATTGGACAACGAGTCTGAACGCCGCGCATCGTTGAATAATGTACGTTCTGAATTAACTTCTTTGCCACTGAAACCTTTACTTTCGATGTCACCTGGGTTCAGCAGCTTGCCTCATCCATTGGCAATGTTGCTCAGATGTATCTCGAAGTTTTCGGTTAACACTACCAGTGAAGTTATTTCTTTCTTAAGGTTTTTAGTTGAATTTCAGGATCATGCCCTTGTTTTTTCTCTTTCTCCATGTCAGATTTTGCAAATCATCTATCCCTATGCAATAGGTATTCTCTCAGACAAAATAGTAAGAGCCATAGCTGAACAGTCATCTATAGAAGATTTTCACGCACACTTGCTTGCAAATTTTATTCCTGCTCGCGCGAGGTCATCTCTGATTCAGAAGTACTATTATCGAGTACAGAGATTGGATGAAAATCTGGCTGATTTCATACAAGACATTAAGTTTTATACTAGGGTGTTTGCTCTTCATTTTCCTGAAGATCAGATTGTACAGGCTATTGTAGAAGGAATTTCACCATCCTATAGGTCATATTTGTGTTTCGCGGCGTGCCCGCAAACCTTCTCTGAACTTGAAGCATTGGCCGTCTCAGCGGAAGGAGTTAGATACGCCGATTCCTTGCGTGTCACGAAAGAACCCCCGCCTTCTTTTAGTAATACCCGGCCTCCACCTCGCCGATCAGTCACACCTCGAAAATGTTACGCTTGCGGGTCGCTTGACCATCTTCGGAACAAGTGTCCATTGATCAAATCTAGTAGGGCAAAAAATGGAGCTGGCTCATCACAAGGCTGTTTAAAATGTGGGGCTTTCTCACATATCGCTAAGAATTGCCCAAATTCAAATAGCACCCCCTCCTGCTCAACTTCTGGTGCAACTTCCACCAATGTCACTAATGATAAGTGACTAGCGGCTTCGGCTGAGTCGACTAATTCTGCTTCCCAAGGCTCAGCCCCTGGCAAACAGGTCGTAAATTCAGGGAACGTTCAGTCTTCAAATTCATCTTTTGAATGCCCCAAAGAGTGTCTTAGGATTGCGGCAGATACCCCCGCACCTGTTCCTTTTCTTAAAATTGAGTTAAATAATGAGCCTATAACAGCTCTATTAGATTCAGGCAGTGTTTGTTCAATTATTTCGGATCAATGGTATTCAAAATTGAAATCGGTTTGTAAACTACCTGACTATGGTTCATCTCCTGTTCAATATGTTTCGGCTAATTCATCTTCATTAGAAATTCTCGGTTCTGTAAATGTCGAAATTCGTATTTTTAAATTTACATGGAAAATTAAATTGTTTGTGGCTAAGCACTTGTCTTGCCCCATCATATTGGGAGCCGACTTTATTTCTCACACGGGTCTTGTGCTCGATCTTCAGAGTAAGTCGTGCACATTCAAATTTGCTTCCAATCGTAAAATCCCCTTGTTAAAATGTAATTCTGCGTCATGTTCATCTATTTCGCCTACCCAGGATGAGATGTTGTTAGACCTTAGACATCTACCTGAGGAGCAGGCTGATAGTATTCGTAACTTGTGTCAGTCGTTTCCAGAGGTGTTCTCTGATACTCTCGGTGTTACTGACCTTATCGCATACAAAATTGAGGTCACGGATTCGATTCCTGTCCGTTTTCCACCTTATAGGCTATCTCCACCTAAAATGAAGGCTCTGAAAGAAATCATCGATCAGATGTTGAAGGATGGTATTATTAGGCCCTCTAAGTCGGCGTATTCTTCGCCTATTTTTCTAGTCCCGAAACCCCAAGGGGGCTTCAGGCCTGTCATTGATTATAGGGCTCTCAATCGGAAGGTGGTGTTACAATCTGTGCCCCTTCCCGACCTTCACTCTTGTTTTTCATGGTTCCGTAAGGCCAAGTTCTTCACCATCTTGGATTTGAATCAGGCCTACAATCAAATTCCCCTAGCGGAAGAGTCCAAACATCTTACGACGTTTGCCACGGATTGGAATTTGTATGAATACAACCGCGTGCCTTTCGGGCTCCCCACGGTAGCAGCTGTACTCACTAGGCTGCTAGATAGGGTCTTCTCCGACATCAAATTTGAGTACTTGTATCACTACTTGGATGATGTCGTCGTATTTTCGGAGACCTTTGAAGAACATCTAGATCATCTGCGAGAAGTTCTTAATCGCCTTCGTAAGGCTGGGTTAACTGTTAAGTTGTCCAAGGTTGCCTTTGCGAAGCCCTCTATGTCATTCCTAGGGCATATTGTGTCACCTGATGGTGTTGCCGTCGATCATTCTAGAACACAGGCCATCCGTGATTTTAAACCTCCCAAGGACATTAAAGGTATCGCCAGGTTCATTGGTATGGTGACTTTCTTCAGGAAGTTTATTCCTAACTTCGCTAATAGAGCGGCGC
Source organism: Anabrus simplex (assembly GCF_040414725.1). NCBI lineage: Eukaryota > Metazoa > Arthropoda > Insecta > Orthoptera > Tettigoniidae > Anabrus > Anabrus simplex. The sequence continues at coordinate 1,035,259 of NC_090265.1, forward strand.
CCTTAAACCTTCTTCGTAGGAAGGGCATCAAATTCGAGTGGGGACCTTCTCAACAAGCCGCTTTTGAAGATCTTGAATTAGCTCTCTGTAATGCCCCTGTCCTTGCTATGCCTGATTTCTCAAAGAAATTCATCATCCAAACCGACGCGTCATCATCGGCGGTAGCTGCAGTCCTTCTTCAAGAGACTGAACTAGGGAGGCGACCCATCGCCTATGCATCTAGGACTCTATCGGCTCAAGAAGCCAAGTATTCCATCTATGAGCTCGAAGGTTTGGCAGTCTTATTTGCCTTAGAAAAGTTCCGTCTCTATCTGGAACATGTCAAATTCGACCTGGAGACAGATAATCAAGCCTTAAGCTGGGTCTTAGGTAGGCCGCGTCGTACTGATCGTATAGCCCGTTGGGCCATCCGTATTTCTGCCTTCCAACTCGATGTCAGGCATATCCGAGGTACCGAAAATGTTGTTGCTGATGGACTCAGCCGTATGTTTTCCAACGAGGTCGAGACCCATGAACCGGTCGATAGTCCTTCACCTCCCGAGTCCATGCTATCTGATGTTAATGCCATCTTAACAGATGCTCCCATGCTCTTTAGGGATATCGAGAAATACCAACGTGAAGATCCGACGCTGGCTCCGATAATGGAAACCCTTTCTTCTGGGGAACATGTTGTCCCTTATGTTCTGAGGAATGGTGTTTTATATTGCCCATCAAGGCATGATAAGAGGATGAAGGTTGTCGTTCCAGCGGTTCTTGTACCTATGATCTTCAAGTACTATCATGAGACCCCATTAGGCGGGCATCTTGGTATCTTTAAAACTCGTGAAAAGATTCGTGAAAGGTTCATCTGGAAGGGTATGGACGGTGAAATCCGTGAACTAGTAAAAGCTTGTAAATCTTGTTTGCTTAGTAAACCCACCATGTCCACCAAGGTAGGCCTTCTGTCTTCGCATCAAGCGTCGCGCCCCATGGAACGCCTGTATATTGATTATGTAGGACCCTTCCCCCAGTCAAAGGGAAATGCCAACAAGTTCATCTTTGTATGCGTAGATGGTTTTACAAGATTTTCCTGGTTATTTCCGACTAAGCTGGCTACCGCTCAGTCCACCATTACTTGCCTAAATTCTATTTTTGCTTCTTTTGGTCCGTGCCAATATATTGTGTCTGATAATGCTAAGGCGTTTACATCAAATCTTTTTCGTAAATTCTGTTTTGACTTGTCCATCTCTCATGTGACGACTTCTGCTTATTACCCTCAAACATCTCTGGCTGAACGGGTTAATCGTAATCTCAGGTCCGCGCTTATTGCCTATCATCATGTAGATCATTCTAGGTGGGACACGTCCCTGCATTGGTTAGCTTTTGCTTTGAATTCGGCGGTTCATGAATCTCATAAGTTTACTCCAGCTTCTTTGATGTTCAAGTTCGTTCCCAACACGCCGCTCTCTAACCTCTGGTCTCTGAGTGACATTCTACCTGAGACAATAGATCCGGATAACATTACAGATCTTTGGAAGAAAGCTAAAGCCAATCTTAAGGTGTCTCATGAAAAGGTTAGGGAAAGATATGATCGTGGACGGAGACCCACCCATTTGAAGGTAGGCGACCAAGAGATGGTCAAGAATTTTGTCCCCGCGGGCAAGCTTGCTCCCAGATTTCATGGGCCGTGTGTCATTCTCGATTTCCTTACGCCGGTTACGTTGTTATTAAGTGTTCCATCCACCGAGAGGATATTTAGGGTTCACCTGTCGCAGGTGAAACCGGTGTAATTTCTGTGTTAACTTGCTTCATATTATTTTGAAAGAAATAGGAAGGTTATATTTTTTTTCTCTGAGAGGTTTCACTTTTAGGCCTTCTGCCCTTGCAATCTGTTTCCTTTAAGCGTAATTATTTTTTGTAAACCTCCCCCGATCAGTTGAACTGCCATCCTGTCCTTGCCACGGCCATTACCACGCTCCCGTCTCCTGCTCCACACACACAGTGGCTTATAAAATGCCATGGATATCTGCACGCCACTGGCCGCTCAACCTCTCCAGAAAGCCTGTGCCCTAAAAAAAATGATGATGGTCCAACAAAATTCTGCCGCCTAGCTTTAATGTTTCAGTGCCCCCGCAGCCGCGCGGCGCCGTGCCGCGACTGGGATAGGGGAAGGGCCCCCTCTACTTCAGCGAGGACGTCAGGTGCACGGCGAGCCGGAGCCCTCCTCCCGGCCAAGGCTGATGTGCGGCACACAACCTGTAACTGGCCCGCGACCTGCATGTTCACCGCGGGCGCGGCGTGATTCAACACCACTGCTCTTCTCATAGTGCGGGCGAGCGGTATCTCAGGGTACTTGAGGGGTCCGAGCGGCCGCCTTTGGACACAAGCTGCAACGGCCGGTCTGGCCTTCCAACTTAATCAACATCGAAATATTTAATCAACTACATGGACATTTACTATCTGCAATTACTACACTTGGGAATTCAACAGCAATATCTGGTGGACTTAGAAGATTTTTTTCTCAACTTCAAAACTAAAATTTTCCTTCTGAATTCAACTTTTACAAACATAAAGACATTACTTCAACAGTTACTACAAGAATTTTGAAACTGGATCAGAATAAAATTAGAGAATTTTTATAAATACTTCTGCAATTAATCTCCATATCAACATCATAACTCGGACCTTGCTTTTAACGAATTTCATGTGTCACCCCTGGAGGGACTTTTGGGGGGGGGGGGGGAGGTCTGTACCGGGCGGTACACCTCCACGCCGCTAATTCAAACCTTGCGCCAGTTGAAACTTCCCTACTGGAATAAGTCTGACTTTGTCTTATGTGTTAATTTTCAAGTTACCCTGAAGATGTCACTACTTTGAAATTTTGAAGTTTCTGAACTGTGTTGTTTTCGACGTATTTTTGTTTTGCTTGTAGTAAGAAATGTGAACATTCGCTTTTAGAGGACACTACTGAAGAACTACAACGGCGCTCCCTAGTGCGAAGTGAAAGAACTGTTTTTTTTTTGGAGAAAATTTAATTTCAAAAGTTTGTTCTTTGCTAAATTTCTTTCAGTCATTGTTTAAGTTGGCAATAGTAACCCTTTCTTTCCTTTTGAATTTAGCCAATCCCGAATTTCTTTAATTAATTTTCCACCAATAATGTGTTTCTTTTTCATCTTGTGTAGGGGTTTTCTTTATCCACCAATAAAATGTTTGTGGGCGGGTGTTTTCCTTCCTGAAACGCCTCGAACTTTCTGCGAGAGTATATAAACTGCTGATTTTAGGGTCTCTGCGCCACTTCAGTAACATCTTTCAGTGTGTAAAGTACATAGCAGGGGGCGGGAAGCGCCTCTTCCTTCGGGCAGCAGTTCAACAACAAGGTAATGGCCGATTATTAACTTCTTTTCTTGCTAGCTCAGCAGTTTAACTCTCGGGGCGGGTCCGAAGCTTTTCCACCATGTAACTTTCCCTAAAATGTAAAGAATCTTTGTATTTATTCTATCTTTTAAGCTTCATATTGGGATAGAGAGTGCTTAACCCTCTCGAGCTCCCTCTCATATTGCATTGAGGTGAACTTATTTTCACAACCGTCTCTTCCTTAACGTAATGTAAATTGTTTCCTTCTAAAAGTCACCTCTTTAGTATGGGATTAGCCCTTGCGTTAACGGCCTAGTGCCAAGTAGGTTTTAAACAAAGTGTATTAGGAGCGCAAGTTCGCCTCCTCTCAAATTGGTATTTTAGAGGCCATGTAATTAAATTTTCTCACTCAATAGGCCTCAGTAGGTTGGGTATCTTTACCCCTGTGTTTATGTCCTTAGAGGACAACTTGAAGGTGGAGTTTGGTGTGGCCTTTGATAGGCTTAATCTTTGAGAGCAGATCACTCTTTTCAAGTTTGTTTCTGCGCGCCTCGAGGAGGCTTTATGATGTAATTGGGAGCAAGTGCTCCTGGGCTTGATTGGGGTCTTCGGCCCCTTTGTTGAATTCTGTATATCGTAAAGTTGGGCTAATTGCTCAAGAATTGTGTGTCTGGCTCTCGGAGCTCCAAATCCTGTAATTGTACATTCTCGATTAGTGGTTTTGCTACTCTGTACCTGCCATTATTGTTATTTCTTGTTTTTTACTAAGAAAATATAACCTTGTTAAATTTTAAATTCAATTTAATTTCGTAGCCTGAGACCTGTTCACCCCCCGCACCTTCTTTCACCTCTAACTACCACGGAAAACTTCGTAACAATAATAATAATAATGGTTAAGAAAATTAAAGCCATTGGTAGACACGATTCCATCAGAAATACACTGACTGACAGAGCAAATGCAACACCAAGAAGGAGTGGTTCGAAAGGGATGAAAGTTGGGGAAAAACAGAGACGGCACGGACGAATAATTGATGTTTATTTCAAACCGATATGCAGGTTACACAATGCGCACGGCATCGACTCAGTAGGATGTAGGACCACCGCGAGCGGCGATGCACGTAGAAACACGTCGAGGTACAGAGTCAATAAGAGTGCGGATGGTGTCCTGAGGGATGGTTCTCCATTCTCTGTCAACCATTTGCCACAGTTGGTCGTCCGTACGAGGCTGGGGCAGAGTTTGCAAACGGCGTCCAATGAGATCCCACACGTGTTCGATTGGTGAGAGATCCGGAGAGTACGCTGGCCACGGAAGCATCTGTACACCTCGTAGAGCCTGTTGGGAGATGCGAGCAGTGTGTGGGCGGGCATTATCCTGCTGAAACAGAGCGTTGGGCAGCCCCTGAAGGTACGGGAGTGCCACCGGCCGCAGCACATGCTGCACGTAGCGGTGGGCATTTAACGTGCCTTGAATACGCACTAGAGGTGACGTGGAATCATACGCAATAGCGCCCCAAACCATGATGCAGCGTTGTCTAGCGGTAGGGCGCTCCACAATTACTGCCGGATTTGACCTTTCTCCACGCCGACGCCACACTCGTTTGCGGTGACTATCACTAACAGAACAGAAGCGTGACTCATCGGAGAACACGACGTTCCGCCATTCCCTCATCCAAGTCGCTCTAGCCCGGCACCATGCCAGGCGTGCACGTCTATGCTGTGGAGTCAATGGTAGTCTTCTGAGCGGACGCCGGGAGTGCAGGTCTCCTTCAACCAATCGACGGGAAATTGTTCTGGTCGATATTGGAACAGCCAGGGTGTCTTGCACATGCTGAAGAATGGCGGTTGACGTGGCGTGCGGGGCTGCCACCGCTTGGCGGCGGATGCGCCGATCCTCGCGTGCTGACGTCACTCGGGCTGCGCCTGGACCCCTCGCACGTGCCACATGTCCCTGCGCCAACCATCTTCGCCACAGGCGCTGCACCGTGGACACATCCCTATGGGTATCGGCTGCGATTTGACGAAGCGACCAACCTGCCCTTCTCAGCCCGATCACCATACCCCTCGTAAAGTCGGCTGTCTGCTGGAAATGCCTCCGTTGACGGCGGCCTGGCATTCTTAGCTATACACGTGTCCTGTGGCACACGACAACACGTTCTACAATGACTGTCGGCTGAGAAATCACGGTACGAAGTGGGCCATTCGCCAACGCCGTGTCCCATTTATTGTTCGCTACGTGCGCAGCACAGCGGCGCATTTCACATCATGAGCATACCTCAGTGACGTCAGTCTACCCTGCAATTGGCATAACGTTCTGACCACTCCTTCTTGGTGTTGCATTTGCTCTGTCAGTCAGTGTATAAATTCAATTGATATTAAGTTGAGTTAACCTAGGTTAGGCTATTTTAGGGATCACATTAGGATATTATGTTAGGCTACGGTACATTAAATTACAGTAGTTGGTTAGTGCGAGTGAAGCGAGTGTTGTGATCTTTAAGTATTTGTCCAGCCATATAATGTACTCTATAGAGCATTTAAGATTAATGAAATTTAGCTGTAAATAATAACTACAGTAAAGTATAAGACTGCTATTATCAATAAAGTTGTTGTAATGATGGCCAGCTGAACATAAATTGTTGGTTTGAAGTGATAGGCTTATTCTTTGTTGTGATTATAATTGGTAAATGAACAGGAACAAGCATTTCAAATATCTGTGAAACATTTCTACGTTGCATGTAGGGTTAGAATGGTACTGTCTGTAGTTTATATGAAAAGGAATGGAATGAAATGGCGTTTGGCTTTTAGTGCCAGAAGCGTCTGAGGACAAGTTCGGCTCGCCAGGTGCAGGTCTTTTGATCTGACTCCCGTAGGCAATCTGCGCGTCGTAATGAGGATGAAATGAAGATGAAGACGACACATACACCCAGCCCCCGTGCCAGCGAAATTGACCAATTATGGTTAAAATTCCTGAACCTGCGGGGAATCGAACCTGAGACCCCTGTGACCAAAGGCCAGCACACTAACCATTTAGCCATGGAGCCGGATACATGAAAAGGAAATTTTCATAAACATCAATACTACTATTACACACTTCCTGTTACTTTTCTTGCTTGTTTTGAAAGACAATTCTCTTTCTTTGGGAGGTTTCCTACTATATGTCAAGGAATTAGGTGGATTAGGGACGTTGAAAATCGTTGGGATGGAATTCCACTTGAGTAGTTTCCGTCCATCTGCCCTCTTTAGTTCAAATTGCGATTCTTCAAAATGATGCTAAAAGAAAATACATAAGACCTATAAATATAAAACATCGTCCATATATACATACTATTATTCAGGAATAATACGAATGTATAACTTCACTAACCTAGCACAAGACGAATTACTGTATCTGTAGGTTGACATTTGTCACGCCTACAGTTTTGTACCCACTGAGCTCTCCTCTGCCTATCTCTCGGGACACGAAACACTAATTCCGTCAGTTGTCTTATTTAGACATTTGGTGCGGTGCAGTATCCCGTTTTCCTTCAAAATACCCGTAATAACTCGCATCATTACATCGGGCACGCCCACATAACAACGATATTTGAGACCCAATATGGCCGCCACCGCAAAGGATTGTGGTAGCGTGACCAGACCTCCCTAGACAGACCTTGCCAATGTCAGCTTCTCAGCGCTCCGAGCGCCTGGACTGGTAAGTATGACCAAATACAGTAGAGACAATACACGACACTTACGGATTTCGCCTTGCTAAAATGGGAGACAATTCGACGGTGGCGCCCCTAGTGACTTGACCTGAACAAATCGCGCTAAATTCAAATATCAATGGAAATGTATATACGGAAATGGATAAATAAATTACGTCTAGAAAGACAGTAGTATTGAGATATTAACTTCGAAGTTGCTAAAGCAATTCTGGATAAATGAATGAAGCATTATTTAAAAGGTTATTATTCAAAGACTGAAATTAGACATATAAACAAGGTGTGAAATGGACTGCTGTGAAGTGGCTTGATCTTTCATTTATGCATTACTTTTTTAGCTTTAGCATACCTGCCTGAAATCTTACGGTTGGATTTGTCTTTTTTCCTCATTTAAAAACAATGTATCATCACATTAAGACATTTGTCAATAAAAATATCGGCACATTCCTTACACATATGATGCAATGAATTTAAATTTATAGCTGGACAATTTTCCTCTTAACATGAAGCCTACTAACAGAAAGAAAATCTATAAAATCCCGGCTTTAATCTGAGAAGAGGGATAAAAGAAAGAAAAGTTTGAAAATGTTGTCGATAGTGATGCTTTGAGGAATATTTACGTACAATTAGAATAAAAATGTAACATACCATTGGCTGTATAGTCGAGGATTTTTAAAGTCGCTGGCCTGGAAATGATCTGAACAGATCTTATAATTCTTGTACAAGCGTAACGTCCCTACTTTCTTGTACACTTTATCCAAATCGCTTCTGTGACATTTCAAAACCCACAGATCACACCTACAACAACACATCGGTATTGAAGGTTAACTGCTGCACTATACAATAAAATATGCGTATTATATAATAAGCCCGTTAAAACATGGGTCGAGCAGGTCAGAAGATTATGAAGTACTATAAAAATCTCTGTCACTGGAAGAATATATATGCAAACACAATATTACTTACATGTTCTTGTCACGAGGGAACCTGAAGAACGAGCGCGCATTTTTCTCTACTTCGTAATTACTACAGCCAAACACAGCACATACCTTTCCCCTCATGGTGAGAGGAGATATCAAGGAATGACACACGCTACTATTTAATTATGTCAACTCACTGAAAACGCATAAATAACACCAAAAACTTCACACAAAAATACACGTGCTCTTATGACAGAATCAGTACCGTTCAGGTCTATCCGCTAGAGTGAGCTCCAATAGCTGTCCCTCGATATCTCGCTCAGTGTCGTGTATTGTCTCTACTGTATTTGGTATGACGTGTTCGCTCGTTGTGTGACCGGGCGAATGAGAAGGCGTATTAGCGCAGTCATAGCAGAGGGCGATGGTCGACCCGAAACGATGGGGAAAAGGTTAGGAAGAACAACAAGAAGAATAACAAGACGATGTCTTACGTAAAGCAAAGGAAACTCGTATCTTTGTTCTGAGGTGTTGCAGCTTTCGTCTGGTACACCCAGGGCGACCAACCGTCCCGTATTTTGTAAATATCTCGCAATTGTTTCCTTTTATAATTGAACGAATTTTCGTTTTGTTGTCATCTGAACGAATATGGCTTAGCCGTTCTGCCTACAGCGTGATCTTCGAAAGTGCAAAGGAACAGGTTGTAGCATCTTCGGAGAAGCGTTCTGGATGTTACTTCCGAGTTACCGTTAGTCCATAGTGTGGCGTATGTGGCCATTTTGTATCGCAGAGCGCATCACCATAGACGAGTTGAATTAACTAGTGTTTTCCTTTTAAGTTTTTTTGACTTTTTAAATAGTTTCGCAGTCGGATATTGATGACCGTACTTCTATTTATCACACACACAAAAAAAAAGAACCCTCAGCATTAAAACCCGAGAAGGCAAAAGGAAATGGGACCCTCACCAGGACTACTTGATTGAAGAACTGGAAAAAATACAAGAAAAGCAGCTCGATTTATTCTAGGTGATTTCCGACATGTGAGTTGTGTTACAAAAATGTTGCAAATTTCGGGGTGGGAAGACTTAGGAGAAAGGAGACCAGCTGCTCGACTGAGTGGTATGTTCCGCGCTGTCAGTGGACAGATGGTGTGGAATGACATCAGTAGACGAATAAGTTTTGGGGAGTTACTTTTAAAAGTAGGAAAGATCTCAATATGAAGATAAAGTTGGAATTCAAGAGGACAAATTTTGGTCAAATATTCTTTTATAGGAAGGGGAGTTAGGGAATGAAATAATTTACCAAGAGGGATGCACAATAAATTTCCAATTTCTTTGTAGTCATTTAAGATAACGCTAGTAAAACAACATATAGGGTATCTGTCACCTAGGCGACTGCTCTAAATGCAGATCAGTAGTGATTGATTTTTAATCCGGAGACTGATGGGATTTTTTGTTTTATCATGAAAAAGTAAACGAACATGTGCATATAACGCAAAGTGGGAAACCAACAAGCCATACTTATCTCCTGGTCGAAGTAACGTCCAAACTTTGCAAGAAGGCGCTCAGTGTTTCTCATGGATGAACGTCTTCAACCCACAGACTACAATATAAATTGTACAATTAAAATGAGTAAAATATTTTTTTTTTACTTCAGTAAGATTACTTCTTTCTTTCTGAATTTGCGTACCCTCCATGGTTGGTTTTCCCCTCGGTGGTGGTGGTGATTATTGTTTTAAGAGGAAGTACAACTTGCCAACCATCCTCTATATAGGCCTAACACTAATCAGAGAGAAAAAATGGAAGGGGTCCGACACTTCGAAAAATGAAGGTATCGGCCAAAGGAAGACAAGGGCCACGAAGGGCGTGAAAATGAAAGACTCCGTAGGCCTCCATACGTAATACCGTCGGGGTCGGAAAACAAGAGTTGACCAAGTGAGGTCGGACAGGAAAGTGAGGAGTCTGGCAAGGACTCACCAAGGGATCCCACCTCTACCACCCCAAAGGCAGTGTCCTGGAGCGTGAGACATTGGGTCGAGGGATACAACTGTGGAGGATGACCAGTACCTCGCCCAGGTGGCCTCACCTACCATGCTGAACAGGGGTCTTGGTGGGGGATGGGAAGATTGGAAGGGTTAGGCCAGGAAGAGGGATGGAAGCGGCCGTGGCCTTCACTTAGGTACCATCGCGGCATTTGCCTGGTGGAGAAGTGGGAAACCACGGAAAACAACTTCCAGGATGGCTGAGGTGCGAATCGAACCCACCCCTACTCAGTTTACCTCCCGAGGCTGAGCGGACCCTGTTCCAGCCCTCGTACCACTTTTCAAATTTCGTGGCAGAGCCGGAAATCGAACCCGGGCCTCCGGGGGTGGCAGCTAACAATGCTAACCGCTACAAAAAAGAGTTGGACGTTATTATTATTATTATTATTATTATTATTATTATTATTATTATTATTATTATTATTATTGTTACGGAGATATCCGTGGTAGGTAGAGGTGAAAGAAGGTGCGGGTGTGAATGGGTTTCAAGCTACGAAATTATAGTGCATGTAAAATTAATTTAAAATTTAACAAGGTTATATTTTCTTTTCAAAATTAGGTAACAACAAATAGAACAGGGACTTAGTAGCCGAAATACAACTTGAAATGTACAATTACAGGGATTAAAGAATTTGGGCTTCGAGCCCTGAAAACACAATTCTTGAGCAACTAGCTCAACTTTACGATATACCAATTTCAACAAAAGGGGCAGAAGACCCCACTCAAACCCTGGAGCCCTTGCTCCAAATTACACAGCAAAGCCTCCTCGAGGCATACAACTCTCAGTTTTAGAAAAGAGCCACTCGCTCTTAAAGTTAAGCCTCTCCCAGGCCACACCAAACTCAACTTTCAAGTTGTCCTCAAAGGACATATACACAGGGGTAAAATACCCAACCTACTGAGGTCTATTAGGTGAGACAAGATTAATACATGACCTCTAAAATACAACTTGAGAGGAGGCGAACTTGCACTCCTAATACACTTTGCTTTTAAAACCTAATCTGGCTCTGGGCCACTAACGCAAGGGATAATCCCATACTACAGAGGTGACTTAGAGAAGAACACTTTACATTACATAAACGAAGAAAAGTTTGAGAAAATAAGTTCACCTCAAAACAAATGTGAGTGGGAGCTCGAGAGGGTTAGCACTCTCTATCCCAATAGGTAACTTTACAAGAAAAAGAAGAAAAGAGTAGTTACATTTTAGGAAAAGGTTACATGATGGAAAACGCTTCGAACCCGCCGCGAGAGTTAAACTGCCGACCTAGCAAGAAAAGAAGATATTAATAGGCCATTACCTGGTTGTAGACGCCGCCGAAGAAAGAGGCGCTTCCCGCCTCCTGCTATGTACTTAATACACTGAAAGATGGAACAGAAAAGGCCCGGAGACCCCAAAATCAGCAGTTTATATCCTCTCGCGGAAGATTCTAGGCGTTAGGGGAAATAAAACACCCTCCCACAAAATCTTTATTGGTTCGGGAAAAGAAACCCCTACATAGAGGAAAAAGAAACACATTATTGGTGGAAAATTAATTAAAGAAATTCGGGATTGGCTAGATCCAAACTAAGGGGAAAAAGAGGGGTATACAGCCAACTTAAACAATAACAGAAAGAAATTTAACAAGAAACAAACTTTTGAAATAAAAATTTCTCCAACAAAATAGTTCTTTGATTTCGCACTAGGTTGCACTATTGTAATTCTTCAGTAGTGTCCTCTAGAAGAGAAAGTTCACACTTCTTACTTCAAGCGAAACAAAAACACATCAAAAGTGACACAGTTCAAAAACTCAAAATTTTTCCACGTGGTGACATCTTCTGAGAAAGTAGAGAATTAATAGAATAGATAAAGTTCAACCTTCCTCCAGAAGAGGAGTTTCAACTGGCGCAACTTTTAAATAAACAGAGTAGAGGTGTACCGCCCGGTACAGACCTCCCCCCCCAAAAGTTCCTCCAAGGGGTAACACAGAAGAACATAAGCTTTGTTTCCAAAATAAGGTCCAAGTTTTGATGTTGATATTAAGATTAATTGCGGAAGCATTTATAAGATTTTAGTAATTTGGTTGGTTGCAATTTCAAAATTTTGTTGTTGCCGGTGCAGTAAAGTTTTTATGTTTGTAGAATTTGTATTTCTGAAGATAAACTTTTAATACTTAAAAGTGAAGAAAAGTTTTGCAATGTCCACCAAATATTGTTGTTAAATTCCCAAATGTAGTTATCTCTTATAGTAACTGTCCATGTAGTTGATGTAGATTGAGTCGGATGGCCAGACCGGCCGTTGCAGCTTGCGTCCAACGGAGGCCGCTCGGACCCCTCAAGTACCCTGAGATACCGCTCGCCCGCCCTATGAGGGGAGCAGAGGTGTTGAAGTACGCCGCGCCCGCGGTGAACAGATACAAGCTGCGGGCATGTAGCAGGTCGTGCGCCGCACATCAGCCTTGGCCGGGAGGTGAGCTCCGGCTCGCCGTGCACATGTCGTCCTCGCTGGAGAGGAGGGGGCCCATCCCCCTCCCCAGTCGCTGCACGGCGCTGCGCGGCTGCGGGGGCGCTGAAACATTAAAGCTAGGCGGCAGAATTGTGTTGGACAATCATTTTCTTAGAGGGTACAGGCTTGTGGAGAGGTTGAGGGGCCAGCGGCGTGTAGATATCCATGGCATTTACTATTATGAAGCCACAGTGTAAGGTGGAGCAGGAGACGGGAGCGTGGTAATGGCCGTGGCAAGAACAGGATGGCAGTTTAATGGGTCGGGGCAGGTTTCACAAACATGCTTACATAAGAAACAAAATCCTATAGAAGGGGCAGAATGCCTTAAAAGTGAAACTCAAAAAAAAATATAACCTTCATATCCTTTCAAAATAATATGAAGCAAGTTAACACAGAAATTACACCGGTTTCACCTGGGACAGGTGAACCCTAAATATCCTCTCGGTGGCTGGATTACTTAACAATAAGGTAACCGGCGTAAGAAAATCGAGAATGATACAAGGCCCATGAAATCTGGGGGCAAGCTTGCCCGCGGGAACAAAATTTTTGACCATAACCTGGTCGCCTACCTTCAAAGTGGTGGGTCTCCGTCCACGATCATACCTTTCCCTAACCTTTTCATGAGACACTTTAAGATTAGCTTTAGCCTTCTTCCAAAGATCTTTAATGTTGTCCGGATCTATTGTCTCGGGCAGAATGTCATTCAGAGACCAGAGGTTAGAGAGCGGCGTGTTGGGAACGAACTTAAACATCAAAGAAGCTGGAGTAAATTTGTGAGATTCATGAACCGCCGAATTCAAAGCCAAAGCTAACCAATGCAGGGACGTGTCCCACCTAGAATGATCTTCATGATGATAGGCAATAAGTGCGGACCTGAGATTGCGGTTAACCCGTTCAGCCAGAGATGGTTGAGGGTAATAAGCAGATGTAGTTACATGAGAGATGGACAAGTCAAAACAGAATTTACGAAACAGATTTGATGTAAAAGCTTTAGCATTATCAGATACAATGTATTGGCACGGACCAAAAGAAGCAAAAATAGAATTTAGGCAAGTAATGGTGGACTGAGCGGTAGCCAGCTTAGTCGGAAATAACCAGGAAAATCTTGTAAAACCATCTACACACACAAAGATGAACTTGTTGGCATTACCCTTTGACTGGGGGAAGGGTCCCACATAATCGATATACAGGCGTTCCATGGGGCGCGACGCTTGATGAGAAGACAAAAGGCCTACTTTAGTGGACATGGTGGGTTTACTGATCAAACAAGATTTACAAGCTTTTACAAGTTCTCGAATTTCACCGTCCATACCTTTCCATATGAACATTTCACGAATCTTTTCACGAGTTTTAAAGATTCCAAGATGCCCCCCCAATGGGGTCTCATGATAGTATTTGAAGATCATAGGCACAAGAACAGCTGGAACGACAACCTTCATCATCTTATCATGCCTCGAAGGGCAACATAGAACACCATTCCTCAGAACATAAGGGACAGCATGTTCCCCAGAAGAAAGGGTTTCCATTATCGGAGCCAGCGTCGGATCTTCACGTTGGTATTTCTCAATATCCCTAAAAAGCATGGGAGCATCTGTTAAGATGGCATTAACACCAGATAGTATGGACTCGGAAGGTGATGAACTGTCGACCGGTTCGTGGGTCTCTACGTCGTTATGAAACATACGGCTGAGTCCATCGGCAACAACATTTTCAGTACCTCTGATATGCCGTACATCGAATTGGAAGGCAGAAATACGGATGGCCCAACGGGCTATACGACCTGTACGACGCGGCCTACCTAAGACCCAGCTTAAGGCTTGATTATCTGTCTCCAGATCGAATTTGACGTGTTCCAGATAGAGACGGAACTTTTCTAAGGCGAATAAGACTGCCAAACCTTCAAGCTCATATATGGAGTACTTTGCTTCTTGAGCTGACAATGTCCTAGACGCATAGGCGATGGGTCGCCTCCCTAGTTCAGTTTCTTGAAGAAGAACTGCAGCTACTGCTGACGACGATGCGTCGGTTTGGACGATGAATTTCTTCGAGAAATCAGGCATAGCGAGTACAGGGGCATTACAGAGAGCTAATTTCAGATCTTCGAAAGCGGCTTGTTGAGAAGGTCCCCACTCGAATTTGATGCCTTTCCTACGAAGAAGGTTTAAGGGCGCCGCTCTATTAGCAAAGTTAGGAATAAACTTCCTGAAGAAATTCACCATACCAATGAATCTAGCGATACCTTTGATGTCCTTAGGAGGTTTAAAATCACGGATGGCCTGTGTTCTAGAATGATCGACAGCTACCCCATCGGGTGACACAATATGCCCTAGGAATGACATAGAGGGCTTAGCAAAGGCAACCTTGGACAACTTAACAGTTAACCCAGCCTTACGAAGGCGATTGAGAACTTCTCGCAAATGATCTAGATGTTCTTCAAAGGTTTCGGAAAATACGACGACATCATCCAAGTAGTGATATAAGTACTCAAATTTGATGTCGGAAAAGACCCTATCTAGTAGCCTAGTGAGCACAGCTGCCCCCGTGGTGAGCCCGAAAGGCACGCGGTTGTATTCATATAAATTCCAGTCCGTGGCAAACGCAGTAAGATGTTTAGACTCTTCGGCAAGGGGAATTTGATTATAGGCCTGATTCAAGTCCAAGATGGTGAAGAACTTGGCCTTACGAAACCATGAAAAGCAAGAATGAAGGTCGGGAAGGGGCACAGATTGCAACACCACCTTCCGATTGAGAGCCCTGTAATCAATGACAGGCCTGAAGCCTCCTTGGGGTTTCGGGACTAGAAAAATAGGCGAAGAATACGCTGACTTAGAGGGCCTAATAATACCATCCTTCAACATCTGATCGATGATTTCTTTCAGAGCCTTCATTTTAGGTGGAGATAGTCTATACGGTGGAAAGCGAACAGGAATCGAATCCGTGACCTCGATTTTGTATTCAATAAGGTCAGTAACACCAAGAGTATCAGAGAACACCTCGGGAAACGACTGACACAGTTTCCGAATACTATCAGCCTGCTCCTCAGGTAGATGTCTAAGGTCTAACAACATCTCATCCTGGGTAGGCGAAATAGATGAACATGATACAGAATTACACTTTAACAAGGGAATTCTACAATTGGACGCAAATTTGAATGTGCACGACCTACTCTGGAGATCGAGCACAAGACCAGTGTGAGAAATGAAGTCCGCTCCCAATATGATGGGGCAAGACAAACGCTTGGCCACAAACAATTTGATCTTCCATGTAAATTTAAAAACCCGAATTTTGACATGTAAGGAACCTAGAATTTCTAATGGAGATGAATTAGCCGAAACATATTTAACAGGAGATGAGTCATAGTCAGGGAGTTTACAAACCGATTTCAATTTAGAATACCAATCAGCCGAAATAATGGAACAAACACTGCCTGAATCTAAGAGAGCTGTTATAGGCTCGTTATTTAACTCAATCTTAAGAAAAGGAACAGGTGCGGGGGTATCCGCCGCAATCCTAAGACACTCTTTAGGGCATTCAAAAGATGAATTTGAAGGCTGGTCGTTCCCTGCATTTACAACCTGTTTACTAGGGGCTGAGTCTCGGGAATATGGATTAGTCGGCTCAGCCGACGCCACTAGTCACTTTTTATTATTGGCATAGCTGGAATTTGCACCAGAAGTTGAGCAGGAGGGGGTGCTATTTGAGTTTGGGCAATTCTTGGCGATATGTGAGAAGGCCCCACACTTAAAACAGCCTTGTGATGACCCTGCTCCATTCCTTGTCCCACTTGACTTGATCAGAGGACACTTATTCCGCAGATGGTCAGGCGACCCACAAGCATAACATTTACGGGGATTGACTGGTCGGCGAGGTGGAGGCCGAGTGCTACTAAAGGAAGGCGGGGGTTCTTTCGCCACACGCAAGGAATCGGCATACCTAACTCCTTCCGCAGAGACGGCTAATGCTTCCAGTTCAGAGAAGGTTTGCGGGCACGCCGCGAAACACAAATATGACCTGTAGGGTGGTGAAATCCCTTCGACAATAGCTTGCACGATCTGATCCTCAGGGAAGTGGAGAGCAAACACCCTAGTATAAAACTTAATATCTTGGATGAAGTCTGCCAGGTTTTCATCCAAGCGCTGTACCCGATAATAGTATTTCTGAATAAGGGAGGACCTGGCCCTAGCCGGGATGAAGTTAGCTAGCAAATGGGCGTGGAAATCCTCAATAGAAGATTGCTCGGCAATGGCTCTAACTATTTTGTCAGATAGAACACCAATAGCATAAGGATAGATAATTTGCAAAATTTGACATGGGGAAAGAGAAAACACAAGGGCATGATCCTGAAATTCCACTAGAAATCTTAAAAATGAAATTACGTCACTGGTGGTGTTGACGGAAAACTTAGAGATACCTCTAAGCAACATTGCCAATGGATGAGGCAAGCTGCTGAACCCAGGTGTCATAGTCGTTAAAGGTTTCAAGGGCAAGGAAGTTAATTCAGAGCGGATGTTACTCAATGACGCACGGCGTTCAGATTCGTTGTTCGATGGGGCAGAGATAGTTTGAGCAGCAACGGTTATCCTATTGACTTCTCCCTGAGGAGGCTCTTCCTCGTTACCTACATTCACCGTGGCGGGTTGATCAGTTTTGGGAGGAACTTCGCCGGTTAGCAATTGAGTGACCTTATTAGACAATTCAGAAATAGTTTCAAGGAGCGTATTAGCGTCCTTCCTCTGGACGTCATTCACCTTTAGAGACAACAGATCATTAACTCTATTTGCAAAGTGATACAGCCTGCCTTGCACACGCTTAATTTGATTAGGAGACGGATCGTTTTCATCAAAAAAGCTGACTACCGATGCTAGCCCAGTAATATTCTCGACAATCGTGGAAAGAGAGTCATCAATTTCTTTCTCTCCCAAATTGGGGATGGAAATGGGCAAATCAAGGGACTCTCTAAGCTTGTTAGTATCTATTGCAACCGTGCCTCCAGATTGAACGTTTCTGATAGTTAACTCATATATCAACTCCTCTTTACGCAAGTAGTTAAGGAGGAGAACATCGCGAGGGCCGGGCATGATGACAGAACAATTTTGAAAAACTCAAAAATTCCAGCAACTAAGAAAATTGTTAGAGTTCGAATCAAAGCAATGTTTAGCCGTCAAAAGGGGCTAAATTGAGACCCTTTCAACCACGCTCTGCTACCACTTGTTACGGAGATATCCGTGGTAGGTAGAGGTGAAAGAAGGTGCGGGTGTGAATGGGTTTCAAGCTACGAAATTATAGTGCATGTAAAATTAATTTAAAATTTAACAAGGTTATATTTTCTTTTCAAAATTAGGTAACAACAAATAGAACAGGGACTTAGTAGCCGAAATACAACTTGAAATGTACAATTACAGGGATTAAAGAATTTGGGCTTCGAGCCCTGAAAACACAATTCTTGAGCAACTAGCTCAACTTTACGATATACCAATTTCAACAAAAGGGGCAGAAGACCCCACTCAAACCCTGGAGCCCTTGCTCCAAATTACACAGCAAAGCCTCCTCGAGGCATACAACTCTCAGTTTTAGAAAAGAGCCACTCGCTCTTAAAGTTAAGCCTCTCCCAGGCCACACCAAACTCAACTTTCAAGTTGTCCTCAAAGGACATATACACAGGGGTAAAATACCCAACCTACTGAGGTCTATTAGGTGAGACAAGATTAATACATGACCTCTAAAATACAACTTGAGAGGAGGCGAACTTGCACTCCTAATACACTTTGCTTTTAAAACCTAATCTGGCTCTGGGCCACTAACGCAAGGGATAATCCCATACTACAGAGGTGACTTAGAGAAGAACACTTTACATTACATAAACGAAGAAAAGTTTGAGAAAATAAGTTCACCTCAAAACAAATGTGAGTGGGAGCTCGAGAGGGTTAGCACTCTCTATCCCAATAGGTAACTTTACAAGAAAAAGAAGAAAAGAGTAGTTACATTTTAGGAAAAGGTTACATGATGGAAAACGCTTCGAACCCGCCGCGAGAGTTAAACTGCCGACCTAGCAAGAAAAGAAGATATTAATAGGCCATTACCTGGTTGTAGACGCCGCCGAAGAAAGAGGCGCTTCCCGCCTCCTGCTATGTACTTAATACACTGAAAGATGGAACAGAAAAGGCCCGGAGACCCCAAAATCAGCAGTTTATATCCTCTCGCGGAAGATTCTAGGCGTTAGGGGAAATAAAACACCCTCCCACAAAATCTTTATTGGTTCGGGAAAAGAAACCCCTACATAGAGGAAAAAGAAACACATTATTGGTGGAAAATTAATTAAAGAAATTCGGGATTGGCTAGATCCAAACTAAGGGGAAAAAGAGGGGTATACAGCCAACTTAAACAATAACAGAAAGAAATTTAACAAGAAACAAACTTTTGAAATAAAAATTTCTCCAACAAAATAGTTCTTTGATTTCGCACTAGGTTGCACTATTGTAATTCTTCAGTAGTGTCCTCTAGAAGAGAAAGTTCACACTTCTTACTTCAAGCGAAACAAAAACACATCAAAAGTGACACAGTTCAAAAACTCAAAATTTTTCCACGTGGTGACATCTTCTGAGAAAGTAGAGAATTAATAGAATAGATAAAGTTCAACCTTCCTCCAGAAGAGGAGTTTCAACTGGCGCAACTTTTAAATAAACAGAGTAGAGGTGTACCGCCCGGTACAATTATTATTATGGAATGAGAGAGTTCTTGTAGGATGCTATTTTAGTGATAAATTGTAACTAAAATATTTTCTCGAACGGCGAAAACGGTGCATAAATTCAATGTATTACATATAAGTAGACCTTATTGAAGAAAATGACCTCTATTGGATTATGCGGGAAACAACATTTGCCTGAAGCATTAGTAATATTCTCCAGTTCTACTAAAGTGGTGATTGTGGTGGTGATTAATGTTGTAAGAGGAAGTACAACTTGGCAATCATCCTCTAGTAACAGTGTGGATGTGTGTAAACTGGTCCCCACACATTCTACTGTATCGACAGTAAGGTTGGCAGCCATTTAGGCGCAGTTTAACGTGTCTCGTGTAAAGGAGTGTTATCGCCGCAGGTGCCTCAATAGCCGGCTTACAATTACCGCATGATTTATTCTCCCCGCGATGAACATTAGCGCTGTCCAGCTGCTGGTAAAGTCCGCCACTCTCTTATTAGGTGTAATAATATGTCAGCGTTTACAGCCAACAAGCTTAATGTACTCCTTACTGAGTGGCTCAGACGGTTGAGGCGCAGGCCTTCTGTTCCGGTCCTGGCTCAGTCCGGTGGTCTCTGAAGCTGCTCAAATACGTCAGCCTCGTGTCAGTACATTTACTGGCACGTAAAAGAGCTACCGCGGCAATAGATACCGGTACTCTGCGTCTCCGAAATCCGTAAAAGCAGTTAGTCACTCACAGTTCCTTCTATATCAATATCTTCTCATCCGAAGTCCAGGCAAATTAATCAATCAATCAATACTGATCTGCATTTAGGGCAGTCGCCCAGGTGGCAGATTCCCTATCTGTTGCTTTCCTAGCCTTTTCCGAAATGATTTCAAAGAAATTGGAAATTTATTGAACATCTCCCTTGGTAAGTTATTCCAATCCCTAACTCCCCTTCCTATAAATGAATATTTGCCCCAGTTTGTCCTCTTGAATTCCAACTTTATCTTCATATCGTGATCTTTCCTGCTTTTATAAACGCCATTCAAACATATTCGTCTACTAATGTCATTCCACGCCATCTCTCCGCTGACATCTCGGAACATACCACTTAGTCGAGCAGCTCTTCTTCTTTCTCTCAATTCTTCCCAACCCAAACATTGCAACATTTTTGTAACGCTACTCTTTTGTCGGAAATCACCCAGAACAAATCGAGCTGCTTTTCTTTGGATTTTTTCCAGTTCTTGAATCAGGTAATCCTGGTGAGGGTCCCATACACTGGAACCATACTCTAGTTGGCGTCTTACCAGAGACTTATATGCACTCTCCTTTACATCCTTACTACAACCCCTAAACACCCTCATAACCATGTGCAGAGATCGGTACCCTTTATTTACAATCCCATTTATGTGATTACCCCAATGAAGATCTTTCCTTATATTAACACCTACATACTTACAATGATCCCCAAAAGGAACTTTCACCCCATCAACGCAGTAATTAAAACTGAGAGGACTTTTCCTATTTGTGAAACTCACAACGTGACTTTTAACCCCGTTTATCAACATACCATTGCCTGCTGTCCATCTCACAACATTTTCGAGGTCACGTTGCAGTTGCTCACAATCTTGTAACTTATTTATCACTCTATAGAGAATAACATCATCCGCAAAAAGCCTTACCTCCGATTCCACTCCTTTACTCATATCATTTATATATATAAGAAAACATAAAGGTCCGATAACACTGCCCTGAGGAACTCCCCTCTCAACTATTACAGGGTCAGACAAAGCTTCACCTACTCTAACTCTCTGAGATCTATTTTCTAGAAATTTAGCATCCCATTCAGTCAGTCTTTTGTCTAGTCCAATTGCACTCATTTTTGCCACTAGTCTCCCATGATCCACCCTATCAAATGCTTTAGACAGGTCAATCGCGATACAGTCCATTTAACCTCCAGAATCCAAGATATCTGCTATATCTTGCTGGAATCCTACAAGTTGAGCTTCAGTGGAATAACCTTTCCTAAAACCGAATTGCCTTCTATCGAACCAGTTATTAATTTCACAAACATGTCTAATGTAATCAGAAAGAATGCCTTCCCAAAGCTTACATACAATGCATGTCAAACTTACTGGCCTGTAATTTTCAGCTTTATGTTTATCACCCTTTCCTTTATACACAGGGGCTACTATAGCAACTCTCCATTCATCTGGTATAGCTCCTCCGACCAAACAATAATCAAATAAGTACTTCAGATATGGTACTATATCCCAACCCATTGTCTTTAGTATATCCCCAGAAATCTGTTCAATTCCAGCCGCTTTTCTAGTTTTCAACTTTTGTATCTTATTGTAAATGTCATTGTTATCATATGTAAATTTTATTACTTCTTTGGCCTTAGTCTCCTCCTCTATCTCGACATTATCCTTGTAACCAACAATCTTTACATACTGCTGACTGAATACTTCTGTCTTTTGAAGATCCTCACATACACACTCCCCTTGTTCATTAATTATTCCCAATTCACAAGTAAGTTACAAGTACTTTCCTGGAACACACCCATAAAAGTCACTGGTAATTTGTAAGTATGGAGTAGTATTGTACAACTGTAGAAAATTCTTTTGTGGAACAGAAAATCTGGTATTTGTACTAGTTACTAGAGAATTTACTTGTAATATACAAGGTCATACTTTTGTGGAAAATGCCCCAGATGGGAGATTCCGTATCTGTTTTCTTCCTAGCCTTTTCTTGAATGATTGCAAAGAAACCATAAATTTATTGAACACCTCACTCCGTAATTTATTCCAATCCCTAACTCCCCTTTTTATAAACGATTATTTGCCCCAATTTGTCCTGTAGAATTCCAACTTTTTCTATGTATTGTGATCTTTCCTACTTTTAAAGACACCACTCAAACTTATTCGTCTACTGATGTAATTCCACGCCATCTCTCCACTAATACCTCGCAACATACCACTTAGTCGAGCAGTTCATCTCCTTTCTTCAGTGTCTTTTCCCAGCCGAAACTTTGCAACATTTTTGTAATCCTAAACTTTTGTCCCAAAACAGCCAGAGCAAATCGAGATGCTTTTCTTTGGATTATTTCCAGTTCTTGAATCAAGTAATCCTGGTGAGCGTCCCATACCCTACTTGGGGTCTTACCAGATACTTATATGCCCTGTCCTTTACATCCTTACTACAACCCATAAATACCCTCATAGCCATATGCAGAGATCTGTACCCTTTATTTACAATCACATCTATGTGTTTACCCCAATGAAGACCTTTCGTTATGTTAACACCTAGCTACTTACAATGATCCCCATAAGGGACTTTTACCCCATCAACGCAGTAATTACAACCACACAGCTGAGAATCCTGATGTTACCTTCGAGCAATGAAATGATTCACCGTTATTTTTACACACACAACGCTAAATGCACAGCAAAATTTGTGCGTAATACGGTTTCAGACGCACTGAACATCAGATCATTTTCTAACTAATATACGCCGTGTGGCCAAAAGTCAAGCGAAGGTGTGTCCCTTTAGAAAATGTGGCGTGTCTGAGCAGTCTGTTACAGATACTAGTGCCGTGAAGATGGCAACACTGCCTTTGAACGTGGAATGATCATCGACGCACGGCGCATTGCGGAGATTACACACAAATTCGGGTTTCCGAGGTCAACGTGTAAACCGCCGCACGGGAAGACCACCGGTGTTTATCGAACGGATATCATGTTGCCCCCGCAGGACCATACCGGGCGCGGTGAGTCAGATCATCGCCCAATTGAATGCTGGGAGTCGGGAAACCATTTCTACGAGGACTGCAAAGAGGCAACTGCACCAGCCGACGACCAACTCGTAACGCTCGGCACAGAGCTCAACGACGTGCATGGGCCCGCGAACATGGAACAGTGGCGGCGGGTGGTGTGGTCCACTTGTGTCGAGCTCCTGGGCGCCTGACAATATGGCGTATATTGCATGTAATAAATATCATTTTTGGTCCGTATTGATGATATTAGATTGAAATAATAACTTAATGTTATTATTTCAATATGGCGTATACCCTATGAAGCTATGGCTCCTGCTTGTGTTTAAGTGGGAGGTCGCTCAGTTCTAGTTTAGGCGGCGTTCTCATGGTGGCAATTAGGCCCCATCGTCCGGTTACAGGGAGCGCTGACAGGTGCCGTTATGTGGACATTCCTTCAGACCATCTTCATCACTTTCTGGCCCTAGAGTGCCCTGATGGAGATGTCATGTTTCAACAGGCATGCAGGTGGTTGGAGGAGCCCTGCAGTGAAGTTACGACCGTGGATTGGCCCTCCAGATCACCCGATCTTAATCCAATCGAGCATTTATGGGATGTTGTCGGTGCTGGTATACGCACAAACTACAGAAGATCAGCAATTGTGGGTAGCAGTACAAGGTGCGTGGGTTCAGATCCCTCCAGAATGTTGTAGAGTCGATGCCTTGCCGTATTGCTGCCGTTTTCAATGCTCGTGGAGGGGCAATTCGTTATTAACATCACATTCAGCGTCTTCCCATGACTTTTTGCCACTCATTGTATATTTTGTTATCAGTTAGCATAGCTGTGATTCGTTTTACATTCTTTGGTGCACGTCCCCTGTGAGGAGACTATTGCGGTGTTGCAAGTGACATTAGGGTAGATATGTGTTGTTTACTTTGCGAGGAGTCTGTGGGGACTCTTAAGAGACCTGGCCCGCCTACAATCCAGGCCCCGACTTTATGCCCCTGATTATTATGTTTCCCAGATACTTTAAAGCACTTACTTCTTCTATATCTTCATAACTTTACATCTGTTGTTCTTGCTTTTCTTGCCTTTTTTCTTATTGGTTCCGAATTCCTGGCAGCACTTATTTAAATCTTCTGCCAGTCCAAGCATGACTCGTGGTGAGCGCATTTAGTTCTCTGTCTTTGCTTTCCGAGCGAGTGGCTACATCACGTAGCTGTCAGTTTGCTTGCGGTGATAGTGGGTTCAAATCCAACTGTTGGTAGCCCTGAAGATGATTTACCGTGGTTTCCTGTTTTCACACGGCCCCTTCGTTCCCAGTCGTAGCCCTTTCTTATCCCATTATCACCACAAGAACTGCCTGAGTCGGTGAGATGTAAAACAAATAAACATTCTTTTATATATTTAAAAAGTTTACTAAAAGCAGCTCCGGCAAATCCGTCTGTCCGTACTACTGGACCAGTTTATTTCATTTCTGCTTTACTCGTTCCGGAATTACCTGCACGTGAATCACGGGATATTGATAGGTATCTAACTTCAGCCAAATTTTACTAATCATAAAATCAAATCATTAAATGATCACTCCAGCAATTGCAGACGAAGGCTTATTCTGTACTTAGCGGCTTGCTAAGCGACTAACACTTTCATTCATATTGTGATACATGTGATTTTTATCCTTAGTAATGTCACTGCAAGCAGCCATGTTTGATAACTGCCTGTCAAGCCAGAGAGTATACACTTTCTCTGATCACGGAAGAATCAAGACCGACTCCAATCCTCAGACCGTAATATAAAAAATAAAAAAAACATGGTGGCCGAAGTAGCCGGATTGCTGGTATTGGCTAACATGAAAATATCACGTACATATTATATAAACAGCGGTAAATTAACATGATAAATATAACATCATAGGGAAAATCACTTTTACACGTACGAAAACGCTTCGCCAACAAGAATCACATATATTCCACTAGGAAAGAGGCCAAAAAATTTCAATTCGTCAAATAACGCTTTTTCTTAATTTCAGTTCACTTCGCTGCATAGATGAAAATACACGATAAAACTGTTAAAATGCTACTTCTAACATCATTTTGAATGTTTCAAAATATTTTTTCTTTCTTTCTTAATCTGCTTACCCTCCAGGGTTGGTTTTCCCTCTGACTCAGTGAGGGATCTCACCTCCACCGCCTCAAGGGCAGTGTCCTGGAGCGTGAGACGATGGATCGTTGGATACAACTGGGGTGGGTGACCAGTACCTTTCCCAGGCGGCCTCACCTGCTATGCTGAACAGGGGCCTTGATGGGGGATGGGAAGAATGGAAGTGGTAGACAAGGAAGGTAGAAGGAAGTGGCTGTGGCCTTAAGTTAGGTACCATCCCGGCATTTGCCTGGAGGAGAAATGGGAAACCACGGACAACCACTTCCAGGATGGTTGAGGGGGAATCGAACCCACCTCTACTCAGTTGACCTCCCAAGGCTTAGTGGATCCCGTTCCAGCCCACGTACCACTTTTCAAATTTCGTGGCAAAGCCGAGAATCAAACCTGCGCCTCCGCGGGTGGCAGCTAATCACACTAACCACTACACCACAGAGGCGCACTCACATTCCTCGATTTATTCGCTCTCATGAGAACTGTGAAACACAATTTGTTGCCTTAGTTTTGAAGTGGTAGACAATTTCTTAAATTCAGCACCCAACGAATAGGAAGTACACCAGAAATAATAATGTTATTGGCTTTACGTCCCACTAACTACATTTGTTATGGTTTAGGAGACATCGAAGTGCCGAAACTAAGTCCTGCAGTAGTTCTTTTACATGCCAGTAAATCTATCGGCACGAGGCTGACGTATTTGAGGATTTGAGCACCTTCAAATACCACCGGACTGAGCCAGGATCGAATCTGCCAACTTGGGGTCAGAAGGACAGCGCTTTAACTCGGCCAAAGTACACCCGAAATGATTATGTTAACCCAATGAACGGCCCTGGTAATGTTAACATAATGTTGGCACATGGCATTACAGCACTTCACACAATGATAGTAACCTTAGTAATGAAACGTTCATACACTAAAGATATAATAGGTTTTAACCCATTAAAGAACATGAGTGTAAAAACTCTATTGACTAAACATTGATATTTAACCACATGCATGAGCTTCAGTTCGGCGCAGTCTGCTTGATAACAGATAACCACAGCATGAATAGGAAGGTTGTTGGTAGTGTTAAACCCTAAGTTAATCCCTCTAAGTCACTATTTCTTCTGTGTAACAGTATACAGATTGCTCCAACTGTCACGCTTATTTTTGTTATACTCCAAGATCCAGCCAAATATTTCCGCAGGCAAAGCATAGATTATTGTAAAATAAACTTGCATCTAAATCACTCCACACTTTGGAGCATATAGACACTGACGGAATAACACAATATCAATTATATTTTATCTAAATTAAATTTTTCGAGGAACACCAATAGTTTGGAAGTAGAGAAATGGCTTACCTAACCTCGGACTTATTCTCAAAATGATGTTTGCACGCTACAGTTTTCTCATGGACTTCAAAATAATCACGACGTATATTCCTAATCCATTTCTACCTTAATGTTATATTCCGTAGGAAACTTAAGAATAGTTGTATGAGAGGCATTGCCATAGTTAGACTAAAACCTGGTCCACCTAGTGATCTCGTGTCCTATGGATAAAAACACGATCAAAACAAGCATATTCTCACATTACTGCGTATAATTACAGATCGTATGTGTTCATTGACTCATATAAATACACTCGCACACTTATATTCTACAAAGAAACTAACACTTATCGACAACTTTCATAAAATTACACAGACTACATACCATAACAACAAACCAAAACAAACCCAGATTTCCAACAATTTCGGCTACTCGATTCGCCATCTTTGAACGATCGAGAGTAGCATTAAGGTCTGAGGATTGGAATCGGTCATGGAAGAATACTATTCCCTCCTACATACTCTTCGATTCCCTAAACTTTCCCAGCTTCCAAATATATTCAACAGATGGCAGAGCGTTCCTAAAAACTTACTTGCTCCTAGGAGAAAAACGTCTACGTACAAACAGACCCCAACAAGACATACATTATCTGGGAACACCTGCCGAGTAATAACCTAGCTACACTATAAAGAGTGAAGGCCATGTGTCTTTAAAAGGGTTTTTTAACCTATGAACTAAGAAGATAAGCGTTCGATATAGAAGAAGTGTGATTAAAAATACCATTGGCTTCTATGACACAATACCAAGCTTTACATCAACAACTGCAGGATAAAAGAAGCGAGTATATGGGTAGATTTTTACCAAACGGCCGGCATGGTGACGTCATGACTACGAACAGCGCTCCTTATTAAAATGTTAATAAAACCATTGAAAAGGGCAGACAAAATAATATCACTACGACAGGCAAATCAGGACGAGTTATCTGACGTAATATTAACGAATGCTACGGAGCAGGACGGGTCCTCTAGTAGAAATAAGAACTCTTGACTTTCTAGACCGGAGTGGCTTCTCAACGAGAGATAACTTCTCATTTATTGTTCTACTTTGGATTAATGGACCTGGAACTAGCCCTCAGATGTAGGTTAAAACCTTTGCTCCGGTTTCAGATCGAACCCGAGGCGTCAACCCATTTTGCATAGAAGCCTATTACCAAGAGCTGTGACGTCACGCGTGTAGCGCTAAATATGCGTCTTTGCGAGTAATTCCTATATTTCTGATGCGATAATTGTTATCATAATATGACAAATAATTCGATAATAAGTAAGGTTAGGATGTTAAGGAAAAGTCATATTTCACTCCTAAAGTCATTTTACACGAAACCTTAAATATAATTGTGAATGAAGGGTCCCTGATCCAGTTTGAGGCAATTTAATGGAACACGTGAAGTAATGTTAAGCACTAGAAATACATAAGTTATGTATGAAATTTGTATGTGATGAAGATCGATTTAGAATGTTAACTAGTAGTATTTCTTATAATATTTTCGTTCCATGGTATTACTTGTTGTACTCCTGTTGTTCTAATAGTTGTTGTTGTTCGGTAGTTATGATTTTAAGTTTTTTTTCTTATTACTTATAATGTTAAGCTAGTAGTAACCTCAACCTATAGTACTGTAAGCCGTAGTGTTAAGCACTGGAAATATTTATGTTGTGTGTGAATTCGTATATTATGCTTCTGGATTTATAATGTCAAACTAGTAGTGTTTCTTGTTATGTTTTCTTTCCATTGAATTGCTTGTTGTACTTTTTATTGTTGTTGCTGTTGCTGTTGGGTAATTATGTTTTAACTTTACCTTATTATCACACTATTCTAAGTGACCATTGCTACCGGGGTATTTCCAAATTACGATGTATTTGTCAATAGCAATAATAATTATTATATCTTCTTCTTACACCCCTTTTCCCACACCTTGTGGGGTTGCGGACGCGAACTGTACTTCACATGTGGATTTGGCCTTGTTTTACGGTCGCATACTCTTCCTGACGCCAATCCTATCTGGAGGGATGAAATCACTATTGCGTGTTTGTGTGGTGGTTGGCAGCGTAGTGCGTTGTGTGAATATGAAGAGGAGGGTGTTGGGACAACGAGTCCCCGAGCTAGAAGAATTAATCACATGTGAATAAATCCCTGACCCAGCCGGCAATCGGACCCGGGAGCCTCTCAACCGAAGTACTCAACGCTGACCGTTCGGCAAGAGAGTCGGACAACAAAAATAACTATATCGTTGTCTAGTAATAATAATATTAGCATTGAGGCAGGTGATAGAAAAGCAAAATAAAATGGATAAACTCACGTTTATAGTATATATTGATCTCGAGAAGGCGTTTGACAATGTAAACTGGAATGTTTTATTCAGTATTCTTCAGCCAGTAGGTGTCAGTTTTACAGATGAGAGTATCGCATATAATATCTATAAAAAAGAAACTGGAGTAATTCGCTGTGGTAATAAAGAAGAAACAGCTCGCAGTGAAAAAGGGGTCAGTCGAGGATGTTTCTTATCTCCACACCTAGCTTACGTACGGAAAGCAGTGGACAGAGTAAGAGAGGAAGTAGAAGCTGGAGAAACTGTTCACGCGAGTAAAACTGACATGTTAATATTTGCCGATGACAAAGCATTAATAGCAGAGAGTGAGGAAGATTTACAAATGTGATGAATACAATACTCGATAAAGAATATAATATGAAAATAAATAAAGATAAAACAAAATTTTTTGTGTGCGGTAGACGAATCATAAAACGGACAGAGATGAAATTGGGAAACAGAACATTAGAGGAAGTGTTTGAATTTACATACTTAGGAAGTAAAATCACAAGTGATGGAAAAAGTTGTGGTGGGATATTGAGTAGGGTTGCTCAAGCTAAGGATGCTTTTAGTAAGAAAAACCTGTTTACAGCAAAATCAAAAAGCCTTAGTGTGCAAATACAACTGTTGAAGACCTATGAATGGTGTATTGCATTATATGGAAGCCAACTTGGACATTCGATGAAAGGAAAAAACTACTTGCATTTGAAGCTTGGTGCTTATAGCAGATGACTGAAAATTAATTGGAGAGAACGGCCACGAATGAGGAGAGAGAAGACACGACGGCGGGATCATCTAATAGGCCATACACTTAGACATGATGGCTTAATGAAGAAAATAATAGAGCGTTTCATAGAGGGGGAAAAATATAGAGAACGACCAAGATTAGAGTCCGTCTCGGTCCCTCAGTCCTGAGGATCATGATCTCTGAAGATATTTCTTTATACCCGTTTCCATCCTGTATGGTATTCTGCTATATGAGTAGATTGTTTTTGTTGCATGTTTTATGCCATCTGTCCAGCGTGTAGGTGCTCGCCCACGCTTCCTCTTTCAGGGCTTCCTTCTCCACGACGCATGACCAAAGAATTGGAGAATCCTCTGTTGACACTTTGCCGATAACCTGGTACTGATGTTCAACTCCTTGAGGATGGGTTCGTTTCTTCGAAATGCTGTCCAAGGAATGCGAAGCATTCTTCTCCCGCACCTAATCTCGAATGAGTTGATTTTATTCAAAACTGGAGCTCGTAAAGTCCACGTTTCAGCACAATAGAGGCAGATACTAATCTCATCTTTAGCTTTACAGAAATGGAGCGATCCTTCCAAGTATGAGATAACTGAGACATGATGTTCTTTGCCATGCCAATCCTTCGCCTGATCTCTATTTCACAGCTGTTGTTGCTAGTTGTAATATCATCCAGGTACAACATTTCTGAAACCATTTCCATTCCGCTGAACGCACTGAGTTCGTTCAGCTTGCCAGGCCTATCAACTACCATAAATTTTGCCCTTTGCATGTTGATCTTCAAACCCAAACTGATTGCAAATATTAGAGAAAATGAGCTGCAATTCCTACTACGGACTGAAAAGGAAACGTGAAGAATGGAGAGCTGCTGCCAAGTAGCGAGAGATGCATAATTCGACCATTTTCATTGCATTCGTAATAGTTTATTTATTTATTTATTTATTTATTTATTTATTTATTTATTTATTTATTTATTTATTTATTTATTTATTTATTTATTTCGAAAGAGGCACCTGAGTAAAGGCACATAATGGCGCAGTACAATTAATTACTGTTCCGGGCTATCTGTGGAACGCAGAGGTGAAAGAAGATGCGGGCTTTAATGGGTCCAACTACAATGTCAAGAGTTGAATTAAAACTTTAACAAAGGTTATATTTCTTTCATTATAAAAAACAAGCTTAACAAATATCCACAAGGGAAAAATAATAATCAGGTACAATGCCAATCTTGAAACCAGATTAGGAAAAATCCAAGGTTCAGAACCTTAACACTTTGGGCTTTAAGCCCCTAGTTTTACAGTTTTACAAATGGAAGAAGAATTATTTAGTTAAGGGCAGAAATCCCCTAATTCATGGAGCACTTGCTCCCCAAAATACAATTTCTAGCCTTCTAGCGGCACTCTTTACAATTACAAAACTTGAAGAAGAGCTAAAAACCTCTCAGGTCTCCAAGCCTACTCAAGGCAACATGAACTTACAATCACTGGCCTCTCAACGCACAACTTACAATTTGAAAATGATTTATACAGGGGTATTTAATACCCAACCTACGGGCCCTTCATGAAAAGGGTTAAATAACTGTCCCAAACACAAAATGAATGGAGGCGAACTGCGCTCCAAGATAATGAAAGCTTGGAAACCTAAAGGGCTCTAGGCCAATGGAACAGGGGTTATTTCCAAACTACTGAGATGCCTCGTATAGAAATTACTTTAACACCTTACAGAAGAAAAAGTTACAAAACGTAGTCACCTCAATCCAAGATGAAGGGGAGCTCGAGAGGGTAATTCACTCTCTATCCCCGATTTACAGTTAAAGAGTTTAAGAAGTTTTTACATTAGCCGAAAGAAGATTTACATTTTAGAAAAGTTTGTTACATAACTAAAGAGTCGGACCTTTCCCTCGGATTAAACTGCGGAGGTAGCAAGAAAGAATAAAGTTATGTGGCCATTACCTAGTAGATGTTCTAGCTGCCGACGAAAGAGGCCGCCCGCCTCTTGCTTAACACACACACACTCAGATAGACGTCGATCAATTGGCCAAGAAACTTGAAAAGCCGCAGTTAATGTACCCTCAGGGATGGTTCGACATCATTCAAGATCTATCAGGGCACACCCTCTTAATTTTATTGGTTAAATTCAAAAGTAACACTCCAAATCGAACAAGAAGCCTGTGATAGGTAGAAAATTAATTACAGAAATTAGTGATTGCCTAGATTCAAAACTGGATGAAAGAAAAAGGAAATATTACCAACCCATAAATAAATGAACATCAATCAGTTAAAAAAATCTAGAAATACAAAACTTCTTTAAATTATAAGTTCTTTCACTTCGCACCAGGGTGCATGATCATAGTTTTTTGGCAGTGTCATCTATGGAAGAATGTCCAAACTTCTTGATGAATGGCAAACAAAACAAGGAGAAATTCACTCAGTTTAGGAAAGTGCATAATAACAAAATTACATAATATTTCTGTGGTGACATCTTCTGAATAAAGTTCTAAGTTGGTGTAGTTTCAGTTTCACGGTTTGACCAATAGAGGAATTCTTTTAGGCGCTGATTTTGAACGAGCGGCGTTGGGGTGTACCACCCGGTACAATTATATTTGCAAGAGAGATGAGATATAAGAACATCAGCTTCCAGGACAAAAATATAATGCACTGTACAATGAATTCTGATAATAATAATATTAAGGTATCATAGGTATAGAAACCAAATATGAACAGCAGTGACATATTATACTAAATCAGTACTTTATGGGCTTGGCATTTTTACTTTGAGAAAATTAACAAGCTTGGTTTTAAAGATTGGTAATTTAGTGGCTTCTCGAATATGCTCAGGAAGGATATTGAAAAACTTTACAGTGTAATGCCATATAGAATTAGTGCCATACTTTGTAGACTTTGATGATTTACAGTGAATTTTAGTAGTTCCTTTTGTACGGTATGAATGTATATCAGAATTCAAGTTGCAAAGTGTGTTCGAATGAGCACGTCCATTTTTCAATTTGTACAACATAATAGCTAAAGCTTTTTTTACGAAGACCATCTAGTGACAGCACATTACAATATTGGTAGACCTGTATGGTTGGTGTTAAGGTGGGTATGTTGAAGAGTATTTTCAGTGCTCTTTTCTACAAGATACTGATCTTTCCAAATCGTTCTTTACTGCAACATGCCCAGATATGAATAATGTAATTCAGGTGGCTTTCAATTGGTGCATGATAAATACCCTTCAACAGTCCACGAGGAACTTTGTATTTTAATCGGCAGAGTACACCAATAGCAGGAGTTATTCTATCACACAGCATTGTGATGTGATTCTCCCAAGGTAGCGACCCATCTATGCTAAGTCCTAGAAATTTGGTTGATTGAACTCGAGGTATCACTTGGTCATAGGAACTTAAGTTGATGCGAAGAGGAAATGTAAATAATTGTTTGTGAAATATGATGTAGTTAGTTTTAGTATGATTAATTCTTAGTCGGTTGATAGTAAGGCAGGTCTGAATTAAGGATATGTCATGTTGAATCTTTCCTTCAGGTTTATATATACGATTCCCTGTGTAAAAATATTTCTTTCATAATGAAGGGAGAAGATTGCTAAATCTACAGAGGCTCCAGCGTGAGCAATTCCTGAAGAGAGAGGAGGGTAAACTGTTCAACCAGTACCTGCACCGCTTTCCACTAAACTACTTCTAAGTAACAGAGCAAATAATGACAATTTGCCAAACAGTAGCAAGTTACCAATATCGTTGACAAATACAAGGAATAATATTGGTCCTAGATCAGAACCTTGAGGCACACCGGTTGTTATAGTCTGCAACGTGCTTTCTGCTCCCAGGCAACTAACAAACTGTACCCTCTCTTTGAGATAATCTGTAAACCTGTTAAGTGCTAAACCTCTAACCCCTGCTGCTTCCAACTTCAGTAGCAAAATGTTATGTTCAACTGTGTAAAATACTTTCTAAAGATCTATAAAGAGGCATGATGCTACCATACTTGAGTCTAAGGACTCCTGTAGCTTAATAATAATTTCTTCCACAGCACTGCAGGTGCTAGAGTTAGGCAAAAATCCATACTGATATACATTTAAAAAGTCTTATATTGTAGGTATTTTAATAGCCTGTCTTTGACCACTATCTCTAGGATTTTAGATACAATGGGAAGGACTGATATAGGTCTGTAGTTATTAAGATCAAATTATCAGACCCTTTATACACAGGTACGACCTTGGCAATTTTTAACTCACGTGGAACAACACCTGCACTTCACGATATGTTGATTAACTTTGTAATGTACGGAATAAAATGCACAGCTAGACTCTTAAGTAGGTCATTACTAATACCGTACACATCACTACTGCTGGTATTTTTCAATTTTATTATTATTTCCGCAATTTCAAGGCCATTAGTAGGTTTCAAGAACAATGAATTACTAGGTTCTTTTCTAATATTAGTTGATTTGTAGGTAGGAGTATTGGTAGCTAACTTTCTTCCTATATTAATAAAATGGTCATTAAATAATTTTGATATTTCTACTGGACAAGGCCTAACATTATCTTGAACTTTGAGTTGGAAATTCCTGGTTTGTTAAAATTTCATTTTAAGATTTCATTGACGGTTTTTCAAGGATTGCTTTTGGTATTACTTAATCTATTTATGAAATATATGCATTTTCCACTCTCTTTTAAGTTTAGTTACCTGATTACATAATAGCTCTCATAGTCATTTATCAATTGCTGTGATGCATAATCACAGCCCATTTTTACTCTAAGTTGTTGTCCGTTTATTTTACCGTAAGTTTATTCTTTTGGTCAATTAGGCTTGAAAGTGTCCCATTTATCCAAGGGCGATATTACCTACCTTTGAATGATTATTTGCTTTATGATCCTAATTTATAGGCCAACTGCTGCTAGTGGCTTCCTGCAGATAATTGTTAAGTGTGTTTACTAGCACATCACAACTATCATCTTCATTGATGATCAGAGGATTGGTAGACACACAAGCATTCATGTTCTTCACATTAAATTTTTGGGTTTCATGTATGGCTTTTCCGTTCTCACTTTCGGTAATAAATTTGCATCGAAGGCTAATAAATTGTGATCACTATAATCGTTAATTATATTATACAATTTGCACCTACACAGCTTATTGACATAAACATGATCTAACAGACTAGCTGTACTGTTAGTAATCCTGGTGAGAAATATGCTGTTACATGGATTTTGGTTATTGCATTCACATAACCTCTGAAGTTCAGACATTAGTAGACTCTGCTGAAGTTTGTCAATATTCAAATCTCCTACAATAAAACACATATAGTTACTGTATTTATTCCATATTCCTCAAGTATATTAAGCAACTGTGTGGAAAATTTTAAATGGGGTTTATAACATTCCAAAATAATAATATCACTCTCCAGACCGCTCAAAAATTGTACGGAGTACCAGGAGTGTTAATCGAAACTAATATTTTAATTTTATATGGTTCTTTAATATATATAGCAATTCCTCCCCCTCTATCTTTTTTTCTGGAACAAAAATTACCTTCATAACCTTTCAGATTAAAATATTTCTCATCTTTTGGAAATAACCAAGTTTCTACTATAATACTGATTTCTGGCATCTGTACGTCTACAATTTAGCAGTATTATTGGACCTTTATGTTTTCTTATATATAGCAATGATATGTGTAAAGAAGTGGAATCAGAGGTAAGGCTGTTTGCAGATGATGTTATTCTGTACAGAGTAATAAATAAGTTACAAGATTGTGAGCGGCTGCAGAGTGACCTCGATAGTGTTGTGAGATGGACGGTGGGCAATGGTATGATGATAAACGGGGTTAAAAATCAGGTTGTGAGTTTCACAAATAGGAAAGGTCCTCTGATTTTAATCACTGCGTTGATAGGGTGAAAGTTCCTTATGGGGATCATTGTAAGTACCCAGGTGCTAATATAAGAAAAGGCCTTCATTGGGGTAATCACATAAATAATTATGATTGTTAATAAAGGGTGCAGATCTCTGCACATGGTTATGAGGGTATTTAGGGGTTGTAGTAATGATGTAAAGGAGAGGACATATAAGTCTCTGGTAAGACATCAACTAGAGTTTGGTTCCAGTGTGTGGGACCCTCACCAGGATTACTTGATTCAAGAACTGGAGTAAATCCAAAGAAAAGCAGCTCGATTTGTTCTGGGTGATTTCCGACAAAAGAGTAGCCTTACAAAAATGTTGCAAAGTTTGGGCTGGGAAGAATTGGTAGAAAGGAGACGAGCTGCTCGATTAAGTGGTATATTCCGAGCTGTCATGGGAGAGATGGCGTGGGAGGATATCAGTAGACGAATAAGTTTGAGTGTTGTCTTTAAAAGTAGGAAAGATCACAATATTAAGATAAAGTTGGAATTCAAGAGGACAAACTGGGGCAAATATTCGTTTATAGGAAGGGGAGTTTGGGATTGGAATAACTTACCAAGGGAAATGTTCAATAATTTTCCAATTTCTTTGCGATCATTTAAGAAAAGGCTAGGAAAACAAGAGATAGGGAATCTGCCACCTGGGCGACTGCCCTAAATGCAGATCAGTAGTGATTGATTGATTGATTGAACTGGTTAAGTTTAGCCATTTATTGCGGAAACTTTGCGATTTAGCATAAAAAATTCTGAGATGGCAATCTCTGGTTTTAAATTGTCTTAAGTTGGTTAAGTGAGCCCCTAAAATTACAATAACATAATTCTTTTTCTGCTAGTTGCTTTACGTCCCACCGACACAGATAGGACTTATGGCGACGATGGCATAGGAAAGGCCTAGGAGTAGGAAGGAAGCGGTCGTGACCTTAATTAAGGTACAGACCCAGCATTTGCCTGGTGTGAAAATGGGAAACCACGGAAAACCATCTTCAGTGCTGCCGACAGTGGGATTCGAACCCACTATCTACCGGATGCAAGCTCACAGCCACGTGCCCTTGACCGCACGGCCAACTCGCCCGGTATCATAATTCAGGCTGATTCAAGATTATGAACATCTTCAATATTTCGTATGCTTATCATAGTTGTCCTCCTTCCTAACAAAAATCTTACCTTCCCGTATACACACATATTTATAACCTTTCATTTTTAAATCCTTTGCTCTCTTAAGAAGACCTTTGGCTCTGGGTGTAAGATGATTATTGATGTAAATCATATGATCTGAAGCATTGAAGCCCACTGCTACAGATGACATCTGCCGGGCATTCTTCTTTGCTGCCATAAATTCCTGTTTTCTCCATCTGTTCACAAATTTGACAATGATGGGTCTGGGTAGTGCCTTGTTTGCCGAGGGAATTCTATGAACAATGTCTACATCATACTTATTTAATTCAAATCCAATAGCTTTACCAATATTTGTCACGACACTATGAACGTCTTCATTCGGAAGTTCTGGTGCGCCATGGATTTCAATATTGTTTCTCCTTAAGTATTGGTTAACATGGTCCATTTTGTCATGGGAATCGGCCTTCATCTTGTGAAGTTCCTTGATCCTTTCATCCCGTTTATTGATTTCCAGGTTTAAGGCTTCAGTTACTTTTGTATTGAAATCAATACTTTCCTTCAGCCTGTCAATAACTCTATCAACTAATCGATCCATAATTGAATCTAAAATAGTTGACTCACGGAGCATTTTGTTCATCGCGACCGACAGATCCTCTGAGGGACTGTTTACGTTTGGTGGAGTCCTTACATTCCCATCCGCTGCACTGCGCTGCTGTGGCTGTTGCTGCTCCAAGCTTGCCATCTGCTTGCTACCGAGACCTTTTTGTTTGCTCTTGGACGTAACCTCAAACAAAAATTCCGATCTCAAACACAGTTTCACAATTTACGTAAATAAATGATATATCTTATTCAGCCGTGACAATTTTCACACACGCAGGTCGTTGTTACACATAACTAAGTCTGCAAGAATCACTAATATCCATATGAACAATAAATCTTCAGCCTAACCACCAATGCTTCCTTAATCTGTTGCCATGTTCATATAGTATATATTGCGTAATTTGCCATAAGATAAATAAAATAAATAATTTTACTAATATAAGGCCATATTTGGTTATATTTTGAGCATTTTTGTTTAAATAGAGGCGCAAGTTTTAACAAGATACTTGTTATCCGTGTCGTTTTTCAAACACAGTATTGCAAAGCACTATAGCAGATGTATTTTTTCTCTCTTTTCCAGAAAGAGGGAAGTAGCAGGTTTTAGAAGACATGACTCCGTACGAACGTACACCGGCAGATATCAGAGAAGCATTCTAATACTCCATTTTTGATTATTTTTTAGGAGATAACAATGACAAATGGCCACAGGGCTATGATACTGAATGAATGTAAAACGTTACCTACAGTAGCTCTATCAGTTAGCATGATGAAATGTGTCTGCTTTACTGTCGCTTATCACTGCCCAATTCCCACTTTTCTGTAAATGAATATGAAATGTCGTATGGCTTTTAGTGTCGGGATATCCCAGGACGGGTTCGGTTCGCCAGGTGCAGGTCTTTTTATTTGACACCCGTAGGCGACCTGCTCGTCGTGATGAGGATGAAATGATGATTAAGACAACACATACACTCAGCCCCCGTACCAGGGAAATTAACCAATGTTGGTTAAAATTCCTGACCCTGCCGGGAATCGAACCCGGGACCCCTGTGACCAAAGCACGATAACCATTTAGCCATGGAGCCGTACCACTTTTCTGTAAATGATCCGTGTTAAAATTTTTCAGGCGTGAGATGCTAAATTAATGCTGGGGTAGTTTTCACACTTTTCAGCAGCTGCTTTGGTGAAAAATGTTAATCGGTGAAAAAGTGGTGTAATTTTGGTGCTAATTGGTGCGAAACCGACAATAGATGCACTGATCTAATACCAATGACACATGCACCATAATTTTCCATATTTTTCCACATTAATTTACACCATTTTTCACCAAGAGATTTGGTGCAAGAGAAGTGACATTGTTCACTACAGTTACACCAGTAATGAAGAACATTAATCAGACAATTTCTGCACCAAGTTCGCGCCAAAATTACACCAAGGTTTATCTTTCAACCTTCTCTATTGTCAACACCACTGTTGAACCAAATTCGCTTCGTGAATGCTTCAAAGTAACACGAAGGATTTGGGTGCATTTGTGCAAAATGTGTGCAATTTTCTTCGTATTTTTATATTCTTATCGGCATTTAAATTTATTTCAAGTCAATTATTTTAAAGTAATTGTTTTGAGCACAGGCCCTGGGCTTTTGTGCCTCTGCTCCCCGCATATCGCCAGTCCTGTTCTTGGAAACAGGTATGACTACATTCTGTTTATTATCAGACGGAAATTCTCCTGTATCATAAATCTTACTCTCTAAATATTACTACCATGAAATACCCGTTACGATATTTAATTCTTCTTCTTTCTTCGAATGGGCCAACTAAGGACCACGATGTTTAAATTTTCTGCTTGGACAGGGACTTGATATTTGTCCACTACTCACGCATTCTCTGCCTACGATTCTCTCTTCTTTCCAAAGGGCGCCTCTTTTGTTTCATTATTCTTGTGAGAGCGCTCGGTTTCTGATGTCGTTTACAGTTACTCCCCAGTTCCTGCACCTGTTTCTTCACTTCTTTTAGCCATGGCGTCCTTATCTTTCTGCTTGTCCAGTCGTTGAGGTGCCGGTAGGTCATCCTCGTGACATGTCCATAGAAGGTCAAACGCCTCTTCCTGGCTACGTCTGTATAGCTCTTGCTTTGGTCGCCTTCTGTACTCGCTATCTACTTTGATCGGTCCTGGTACCTTTCTCAAGATCTTCCTCTCCTGGACCTCCAGTTTGTCCAACAATCCTTTCCAGTTCAGCATCAAGCATTCTGTGCGTATGGGGCTTCTGGGCGGACAACTGTTTGGTAGTGACTCAGTTTGGTGTTACGAGAGAGACATTTCTTGTTATAAATGTTCTTGTCAATCGATATGCTAACTCTAGTGTGATACGCCTTTTGACATATTGGGTTACAGCCATTCTCCCAGGTACTTAAATCTGTTGACCTTCTCAATGTGGTCCTGTTCCAACTGTAGTTTGCTCGGAGTATCACTGATATTGGTGAAGTAGCCTGGTATTTAAGTGCATTGAGTTGTTTCACTGCTACTTCTACAGAGTTCGCCAGAAGTGCCAGGTCAACTGTGAACGCCAAACAGTCAACTACAGTAGTAGCTCCTTAGGTCTGTGTCCCAGGTAAATACCACTTGGTATCTTTTGTTCCTCCAGTTCAATCCGCCACTACTCTGATGACCTTGTCCAATGAACAGTTGAAGAGAAGGGGGGAAAGTCCGTCTACCTGTCTAAATCCTGTTATTTTTAATTGATTTAGAAGTGACTGTTCGTCTAGTGAATGCAAAATATTTGTTTAAATATCTCATGAGGACAAACAAGGGAGACTGACGCAAAGGAGTTAGAAATTCGACATCCTGAGCTGTGCACATTCATCACGAAGATAACTACAAACATCAGCTCCCACTCTATGCCGCGGTGGACGTAAGGAAT
The DNA here is from genome assembly GCF_040414725.1 of Anabrus simplex. Taxonomy (NCBI): domain Eukaryota; kingdom Metazoa; phylum Arthropoda; class Insecta; order Orthoptera; family Tettigoniidae; genus Anabrus; species Anabrus simplex. The sequence continues at coordinate 1,075,265 of NC_090265.1, forward strand.
TCTTGAGGATTGATCTCTATGATTTCGAATTGTATGGATCCAGTGCTGTCTTCTGAATATAAATTTAAAAAGGGAGGTAGGTGAGGCGCCACTGGCCGCTGTACGCTTGAAGCCAGGTTGCAGCGATATAATTGAGCGAACAGACAAACGCAGCCGATTGAGGTTCGAGTAAACACAATTGGTTCAATAGGGTTCACGCTGAGGGAGGCGTGAACAAGCACTGAGCAGCTGGGGAACAAACATTAGCTTGTATGAACACATCCACAGAAACCAAACTGCGCCTGACATTCAAGTATGAAGGAAAGTTACAAATGTGTGACGTGCTTATTTGTAAACAAATACTGCATTTTAATGAGACCAATCAATCAATCAATCAATCAATCAATCAATCAATCAATCAATCAATCAATCAATCAATCAATCAATCAATCAATCAATCAATCAATCAATCAATCAATCAATCAATCAATCAATCAATCAATCAATCAATCAATCAATCAATCAATCAATCAATCAATCAATCAATCAATCAATCAATCAATCAATCAATCAATCAATCACCCCTGATGTGCATTTAGGGCAGTCGCCTAGGTGGCAAATTCCCTACCTGATGTTTTTCCAGCATTTTCCTAAATGATTCCAAAGAATTTGGAAATTTATTGAACATCTCCCTTGGCAAGTTATTCCAATCCCTAACTTCCCTTCCTATAAAGGATTTTTTCCCCAATTTGTCCTCTTGAATTCCAGGTTTACCTTCATATTGTGATCTTTCCTACTTTTAAAGAAACCACTCAAAGTTATTCGTCTATCGATGTCCTCCCACGATATCTCTCCACTGACAGCTCGGAACATACCACTTAGTCGTGCAGCTCATCTTCTTTCTCCCAAGTCTTCCCAGCCCAAACTTTACAACATTTTCGTAAGGCAACTCTTTTGTCGGAAATCATCCAGAACAAATCGAGCTGCTTTTTATGGACTTTCTTTCCAACTGTCGTATCAAGTAATCCTGGTGACGGTCCCATAGAATGGAACCATACTCTAGTCGGCCATAATGGACCAAAAACAATAAATACATAAATAAATTAATAACTTAATAAAGAAAGAATGTGGCTCAGTTTAAGGTAGCTCTGCACGAAGACGAAGGTGGTAATGATTCGCAATTACTTTTGGCAAGGCATTTTTTCAAAATTTGTGTTTCCGCAGGCTGACTATAAACGGCGAGTGTTTCTAGACCTTACATAATGTATACGATGCAGGATTGTCCGGGGGATATTTAATTAGTTAGACATAAGTTTAAGCATAACTTTCCAGTAATTTATTATTGCAAATGAGAAGCCTGGATAACAGTGGGAATACGAACTTGTAAACTCCTGGGGATTGTGGTCGGTAAACATGGATCCTCCAACTTGTAATTAATTCCTCTCACGAGGAACAACAAATGACCCAGATATGAAGATTACAGTCAAAGAATTTCACACAAAACAAAACGTTTCCTTCAGCTCTTCGCCATATTCTGTTATAAGCGTGTGACCAGTATAGGTGCCTCTCAATCTTTCTGCGGCTATTCTCGAGAACCACCCAACGGGTTTTGATACCTCTTTCGCTGCTATACAGAGCAAACGCAGTTACCGTGAAGCAGGTCATTGAAACTACGGTCATACGAGCGTTTCCTTGGCTTACACTGACTAAACCGTACGTATGGAACTAAACAGTTTTCATTGTTCCCTGAGGGGGAGGCGGACCTCCTAGACGGTAACGCCGTCTCTCTGGCCGGGAGATTTGTTGCGGTGAAGGAGATGCGCAGAGAAGATAAGAGGGTTGGCGCCCGAGGGTTATACTAGGAACTGCCCAGCATTCTTCTTAGTCCAAGAGAATGGAAAACAAGGGAAACCATTCTCAGGACAGCCAGCGGTTGGGACAAAAACCCTCCGTCTCTCGAATGCAGAGGCGAAGAGTCATGGCTGAGACCCACGCTGTACCCGCCGACTATGTGTGAGCGTAAACCGCTCTACAGATCGAGCGTAACATTGCAATCGGAATGGAATCCAACCGCCAACAATGACACGTACTTGGTGGTAACACTTGTATGAAAACAACTACAACTACTACAACGGCCGCAGGGTTTCGTAGACTTACTTATTAGAAATAAAAGCCACATATTATGTGGATAATAAATTCATAATAATATATTGAGTAGAACGTGGTACACTTAAAATATGCGTAAAACTGAGTGCAGTACGGGTCAGTGATATGTGAAATAAGAGACATAATTGAAGATGTCAATATTTCTTTACAATTACTAAATTTGTTATTCTCTACAACTGTCCACCATGTATTCACAACGACAGCTGACCAGCCCCAGCGCCATCTTATAAAGTAAGTATACGTGTGAAATCACATATTAGTTTGAAACGCTATTTCATAGAAACTACGTTTCAGATTTTCTATTTGTATTCTTCAATAGGTAGTGTCTTCTCTTATCTTTCATTTGAGACATTAAACACAATTGTAAGTCAAATACTCTTGGCGAAATATGCCTTCTACCCAAACACTGAAAACGTCTTAACATTTCCCTTCCCATGAAACCGTTGTCGAGAAACGTAGATCTACGTTAAAATTAACCACTTCTCCCTTTGAGAAAATCAAATGATCATAAATACGTTTCCCGGCCAGGGCCATCAATCAGCGGCTGCTAATTTCACATGACAACCAGCCATAAGATACAACCTGCACGGTTGCTAGGTAACATTGTCCGGTCATCCATGCATACCTTACATCACAGCCTGCACGGTTGCTAGGTAACATTGTCCGGTCATCCATCGATAACTTACATCACAGCCTGCACGGTTGCTAGGTAACATTGTCTCGTCATCCATGCATACCTTACATCACAGCCTGCACGGTTGCTGGGAACATTGCCTGGTCATCCATGCATACCTTAAATCACAGCCTGCGCGGTTGCTAGGTAACATTGTCTGACAGTCCATCCATCCATACCTTACATCACAGCCTGCACGGTTGCTAGGTAACATTGTCTCGTCATCCATGCATACCTTAAATCACAGCCTGCGCGGTTGCTGGGAACATTGTCTGGTCATCCATGCATACCTTAAATCACAGCCTGCGCGGTTGCTAGGTAACATTGTCTGACAGTCCATCCATCCATACCTTACATCACAGCCTGCACGGTTGCTAGGTAACATTGTCTGGTCATCCATGCATACCTTAAATCACAGCCTGCGCGGTTGCTAGGTAACATTGTCTGACAGTCCATCCATCCATACCTTACATCACAGCCTGCACGGTTGCTAGGTAACATTGTCTCGTCATCCATGCATACCTTAAATCACAGCCTGCGCGGTTGCTGGGAACATTGTCTGGTCATCCATGCATACCTTAAATCACAGCCTGCGCGGTTGCTAGGTAACATTGTCTGACAGTCCATCCATCCATCCATACCTTACATCACAGCCTGCACGGTTGCTAGGTAACATTGTCTCGTCATCCATGCATACCTTACATCACAGCCTGCACGGTTGCTGGGAACATTGTCTGGTCATCCATGCATACCTTAAATCACAGCATGCGCGGTTGCTAGGTAACATTGTCTGACAGTCCATCCATCCATACCTTACATCACAGCCTGCACGGTTGCTAGGTAACATTGTCTGACAGTCCATCCATCCATACCTTACATCACAGCCTGCACGGTTGCTAGGTAACATTGTCCGACAATCCATCCATCCATACCTTACATCACAGCCTGCACGGTTGCTAGGTAACATTGTCTGGTCATCCATCGTTACCTTACATCACAGCCTGCACGGTTGCTAGGTAACATTGTCTGGTCATCCATGCATACCTTACATCACAGCCTGCACGGTTGCTAGGTAACATTGTCTGACAGTCCATCCATGCATACCTTACATCACAGCCTGCACGGTTGCTAGGTAACATTGACCGTTCATCCATCGATACCTTACATCACAGCTTGCACGGTTGCTAGGTAACATTGTCTGACAGTCCATCCATGCATACCTTACATCACAGCCTGCGCGGTTGCTAGGTAACATTGTCTGACAGTCCCTACATACCTTACATCACAGCCTGCACGGTTGCTAGGTAAAATTGTCCGGTCATCCATCGATAACTTACATCACAGCCTGCACGGTTGCTAGGTAACATTGTCTCGTCATCCATGCATACCTTACATCACAGCCTGCGCGGTTGCTGGGAACATTGTCTGGTCATCCATGCATACCTTACATCACAGCCTGCAAGGTTGCTAGGTAACATTGTCCGGTCATCCATCGTTACCTTACATCACAGCCTGCACGGTTGCTAGGTAACATTGTCTGGTCATCCATGCATACCTTACATCACAGCCTGCACGGTTGCTAGGTAACATTGTCTCGTCATCCATGCATACCTTACATCACAGCCTGCACGGTTGCTGGGAACATTGTCTGGTCATCCATGCATACCTTAAATCACAGCCTGCGCGGTTGCTAGGTAACATTGTCTGACAGTCCATCCATCCATATCTTACATCACAGCCTGCACGGTTGCTAGGTAACATTGTCTCGTCATCCATGCATACCTTAAATCACAGCCTGCGCGGTTGCTGGGAACATTGTCTGGTCATCCATGCATACCTTAAATCACAGCCTGCGCGGTTGCTAGGTAACATTGTCTGACAGTCCATCCATGCATACCTTATATCACAGCCTGCCCGGTTGCTAGGTAACATTGTCCGGTCATCCATCGATACCTTACATCACAGCCTGCACGGTTGCTAGGTAACATTGTCTGACAGTCCATCCATGCATACCTTACATCACAGCCTGCACGGTTGCTAGGTAACATTGTTCGGTCATCCATGCATACCTTACATCACAGCCTGCACGGTTGCTAGGTAACATTGCCTGGTCATCCATGCATACCTTAAATCACAGCCTGCGCGGTTGCTAGGTAACATTGTCTGACAGTCCAACCATACCTTACATCTCTACCTACCCCGTTGCTAGGTAACATTGTCTGACAGTCCATCCATGCATACCTTACATCACAGCCTGCACGGTTGCTAGGTAACATTGTCTGGTCATCCATGCATACCTTACATCACAGCCTGCGCGATTGCTAGGTAACATTGTCTGACAATCCATCTATACCTTACATCACAGCCTGCACGGTTGCTAGGTAACATTGTCCGGTCATCCATGCATACCTTACATCACAGCCTGCGCGGTTGCTAGGTAACATTGTTCGGTCATCCATGCATACCTTACATCACAGCCTGCACGGTTGCTAGGTAAAATTGTCCGGTCATCCATGCATACCTTACATCACAGCCTGCACGGTTGCTAGGTAACACTGTCTGGCCATCCATCGATACCTTACATCACAGTCTGCGCGGTTGGTAGGTAACATTTTCTGACAAACCATTCATACCTTACATCACAGCCTGCGCGGTTGCTAGGTAACATTGTCTGACAATCCATCCATACTTTACATTACAGCCTGCACGGTTGCTAGGTAACATTGTCTGACAAACCATCCATACCTTACATCACAGCCTGCGCGGTTGCTGGGAACATTGTCTGTTTATCCATGCATACCTTACATCACAGCCTGCACGGTTGCTAGGTAACATTGTCCGGTCATCCATGCATACCTTACATCACAGCGTGCACCGTTGCTAGGTAACATTGTCTGGTCATCCATGCATACCTTACATCACAGCCTGCACGGTTGCTAGGTAACATTGTCCGGTCATCCATGCATACCTTACATAACAGCCTGCACGGTTGCTGGGAACATTGTCCGGTCATCCATGCATACCATACATCACAGCCTGCACGGTTGCTAGGTAACATTGTCCGGTCATCCATGCATACCTTACATCAAAGCCTGCACGGTTGCTAGGTAACATTGTCCGGTCATCCATGCATACCTTACATCACCGCCTGCACGCTTGCTAGGTAACATTGTCCGGTCATCCATGCATACCTTACATCACAGCCTGCACGGTTGCTAGGTAACATTGTATGGCCATCCGTGCATACCTTACATCACAGCCTGCACGGTTGTTAGGTAACATTTTCTGACAAACCATCCATACCTTACATCACAGCCTGCACGGTTGCTAGGTAACATTGTCCGGTCATCCATGCATACCTTACATAACAGCCTGCACGGTTGCTGGGAACATTGTCCGGTCATCCATGCATACCTTACATCACAGCCTGCACGGTTGCTAGGTAACATTGTCCGGTCATCCATGCATACCTTACATCAAAGCCTGCACGGTTGGTAGGTAATGTTACCGTGTTTTAGCGGTAGGTAGAGGCGTAAGAAGGTGCGGGCGTGAATGGGTTTCAAACTACGGAATCAAAGTTAATGTAAAAGTAATTTAAAATTTAACTAGGTTATATTTTCTTTTCAAAAACAAAGCAATAACAGACATGGCAGGTACAATGTAGCAAAACAAGGGGAGATACAATATTTACAGGTTTTGGGCTTCACGCCCTGACTTCTGCGATCAGCTCAGTTTTACCACAAACACAAGTTTTAACAGAGGGGCAGAAAACCCCATTCATCCCTAGGAGCCCCTGGCTCCGAATTACACAGAAAAGCCTCCACGAGGCATATGACACTCCATTTTCAAAAGAGCGATCCGCTCTTAAAATTTAAGCCTCTCAAAGGCCACACCAAACTCTACCTTCAAGCTGTCCTCTAAGGACGTATTTACAGGGGTAAAATACCCAACCTACAGAGGTCTATTACATGAAAGAAGGTTGATTACATGACCTCTAAAATAACAATTTGAGAGGAGGCGATCTTGCACTCCTAATACACTTTGTTTTTAAAACCTAATCTGGCTCTGGGCCACTAACGCAAGGGCTAATCCCATACTACAGAGGTGACTTAGAGAAGAACACTTTACATTACATAAACGAAGAATAGTTTGAGAAAATAAGTTCACCTCAAAACAAATGTGAGTGGGAGCTCGAGAGGGTTAGCACTCTCTATCCCAATATGTAGCTTTACAAGAAAAAGATGAAAAGAGTAATTACATTTTAGGAAAAGGTTACATGATGGAAATGCTTCGAACCCGCCGCGAGTGTTAAACTGCCGACCTAGCAAGAAAAGAAGTTATTAATAGGCCATTACCTGGTGTTGAACGGCTGAAGAAGAAAGAGGCGCTTCCCGCCTCCTGCTATGTACTTAATACACTGAAAGATGGAACAGAAGTGGCCCGGAGACCCCAAAATCAGCAGTTTATATCCTCTCGCGGAAGATTCTAGGCGTTAGGGGAAAGAAAACACCCTCCCACAAAATCTTTATTGGTTCGGGAAAAGAAACCCCTACATAGAGGAAAAAGAAACACATTATTGGTGGAAAATTAATTAAAGAAATTCGGGATTGGCTAGATCCAAACTAAGGGGAAAAAGAGGGGTATACAGCCAACTTAAACAATAACAGAAAGAAATTTAACAAGAAACAAACTTTTGAAATAAAAATTTCTCCAACAAAATAGTTCTTTAACTCCGCACTAGGTCGCACTATTGTTGATCTTCAGTAGTGTCCTCTAGAAGAGAAAGTTCACACTTCTTACTTCAAGCGAAACAAAAACACATCAAAAGTGACACAGTTCAAAAACTCAAAATTTTCCACGTGGTGACATCTTCTGAGAAAGTAGAGAATTAATAGAATATATAAATTTCAACCTTCCTCCAGAAGAGGAGTTTCAACTGGCGCAACTTTTAAATAAACGGTGTAGAGGTGTACCGCCCGGTACAGGTAACATTGTCCGGTCATCCATGCATACCTTACATCACCGCCTGCACGGTTGCTAGGTAACATTGTCCGGTCATCCATGCATACCTTACATCACAGCCTGCACGGTTGCTAGGTAACATTGTATGGCCATCCGTGCATACCTTACATCACAGCCTGCACGGTTGTTAGGTAACATTTTCTGACAAACCATCCATACCTTACATCACAGCCTGCACGGTTGCTAGGTAACATTGTCCGGTCATCCATGCATACCTTACATCACAGCCTGCACGGTTACTAGGTAACATTGTCTGGCCATCCGTGCATACCTTACATCACAGCCTGCACGGTTGCTAGGTAACACTGTCCGGTCATCCATGCATACCTTACATCACAGCCTGCGCGGTTGCTAGGTAACATTGTCTGACAATCCATCCATACCTTACATCACAGCCTGCACGGTTGCTAGGTAACATTGTCTCGTCATCCATGCATACCTTACATCACAGCCTGCACGGTTGCTGGGAACATTGTCTGGTCATCCATGCATACCTTAAATCACAGCCTGCGCGGTTGCTAGGTAACATTGTCTGACAGTCCATCCATCCATATCTTACATCACAGCCTGCACGGTTGCTAGGTAACATTGTCTCGTCATCCATGCATACCTTAAATCACAGCCTGCGCGGTTGCTGGGAACATTGTCTGGTCATCCATGCATACCTTAAATCACAGCCCGCGCGGTTGCTAGGTAACATTGTCTGACAGTCCATCCATGCATACCTTATATCACAGCCTGCCCGGTTGCTAGGTAACATTGTCCGGTCATCCATCGATACCTTACATCACAGCCTGCACGGTTGCTAGGTAACATTGTCTGACAGTCCATCCATGCATACCTTACATCACAGCCTGCACGGTTGCTAGGTAACATTGTTCGGTCATCCATGCATACCTTACATCACAGCCTGCACGGTTGCTAGGTAACATTGCCTGGTCATCCATGCATACCATAAATCACAGCCTGCGCGGTTGCTAGGTAACATTGTCTGACAGTCCAACCATACCTTACATCTCTACCTACCCCGTTGCTAGGTAACATTGTCTGACAGTCCATCCATGCATACCTTACATCACAGCCTGCACGGTTGCTAGGTAAAATTGTCCGGTCATCCATGCATACCTTACATCACAGCCTGCACGGTTGCTAGGTAACACTGTCTGGGTATCCATCGATACCTTACATCACAGTCTGCGCGGTTGGTAGGTAACATTTTCTGACAAACCATTCATACCTTACATCACAGCCTGCGCGGTTGCTAGGTAACATTGTCTGACAATCCATCCATACTTTACATTACAGCCTGCACGGTTGCTAGGTAACATTGTCTGACAAACCATCCATACCTTACATCACAGCCTGCGCGGTTGCTGGGAACATTGTCTGTTTATCCATGCATACCTTACATCACAGCCTGCACGGTTGCTAGGTAAAATTGTCCGGTCATCCATGCATACCTTACATCACAGCCTGCACGGTTGCTAGGTAACACTGTCTGGCCATCCATCGATACCTTACATCACAGTCTGCGCGGTTGGTAGGTAACATTTTCTGACAAACCATTCATACCTTACATCACAGCCTGCGCGGTTGCTAGGTAACATTGTCTGACAATCCATCCATACTTTACATTACAGCCTGCACGGTTGCTAGGTAACATTGTCTGACAAACCATCCATACCTTACATCACAGCCTGCGCGGTTGCTGGGAACATTGTCTGTTTATCCATGCATACCTTACATCACAGCCTGCACGGTTGCTAGGTAACATTGTCCGGTCATCCATGCATACCTTACATCACAGCGTGCACGGTTGCTAGGTAACATTGTCTGGTCATCCATGCATACCTTACATCACAGCCTGCACGGTTGCTAGGTAACATTGTCCGGTCATCCATGCATACCTTACATAACAGCCTGCACGGTTGCTGGGAACATTGTCCGGTCATCCATGCATACCATACATCACAGCCTGCACGGTTGCTAGGTAACATTGTCCGGTCATCCATGCATACCTTACATCAAAGCCTGCACGGTTGCTAGGTAACATTGTCCGGTCATCCATGCATACCTTACATCACCGCCTGCACGCTTGCTAGGTAACATTGTCCGGTCATCCATGCATACCTTACATCACAGCCTGCACGGTTGCTAGGTAACATTGTATGGCCATCCGTGCATACCTTACATCACAGCCTGCACGGTTGTTAGGTAACATTTTCTGACAAACCATCCATACCTTACATCACAGCCTGCACGGTTGCTAGGTAACATTGTCCGGTCATCCATGCATACCTTACATAACAGCCTGCACGGTTGCTGGGAACATTGTCCGGTCATCCATGCATACCTTACATCACAGCCTGCACGGTTGCTAGGTAACATTGTCCGGTCATCCATGCATACCTTACATCAAAGCCTGCACGGTTGGTAGGTAACATTGTCCGGTCATCCATGCATACCTTACATCACCGCCTGCACGGTTGCTAGGTAACATTGTCCGGTCATCCATGCATACCTTACATCACAGCCTGCACGGTTGCTAGGTAACATTGTATGGCCATCCGTGCATACCTTACATCACAGCCTGCACGGTTGTTAGGTAACATTTTCTGACAAACCATCCATACCTTACATCACAGCCTGCACGGTTGCTAGGTAACATTGTCCGGTCATCCATGCATACCTTACATCACAGCCTGCACGGTTACTAGGTAACATTGTCTGGCCATCCGTGCATACCTTACATCACAGCCTGCACGGTTGCTAGGTAACACTGTCCGGTCATCCATGCATACCTTACATCACAGCCTGCGCGGTTGCTAGGTAACATTGTCTGACAATCCATCCATACCTTACATCACAGCCTGCACGGTTGCTAGATAACATTGTCCGGTCATCCATGCATACCTTATATCACAGCCTGCGCGGTTGCTAGGTAACATTGTCTGACAGTCCATCCATACTTTACATCACAGCCTGCGCGGTTGCTAGGTAACATTGTCTGGCCATCCATCCGTACCTTACATCACAGCCTGCGCGGTTGCTAGGTAACATTGTCTGACAATCCATCCATACTTTACATTACAGCCTGCACGGTTGCTAGGTAACATTGTCTGACAATCCATCCATACCTTACATCACAGCCTGCGCGGTTGCTGGGAGCATTGTCTGTTCATCCATTCATACCTTACATCACAGCCTGCACGGTTGCTGGGAACATTGTCTGGTCATCCATGCATACCTTAAATCACAGCCTGCGCGGTTGCTAGGTAACATTGTCTGACAGTCCATCCATCCATATCTTACATCACAGCCTGCACGGTTGCTAGGTAACATTGTCTCGTCATCCATGCATACCTTAAATCACAGCCTGCGCGGTTGCTGGGAACATTGTCTGGTCATCCATGCATACCTTAAATCACAGCCTGCGCGGTTGCTAGGTAACATTGTCTGACAGTCCATCCATGCATACCTTATATCACAGCCTGCCCGGTTGCTAGGTAACATTGTCCGGTCATCCATCGATACCTTACATCACAGCCTGCACGGTTGCTAGGTAACATTGTCTGACAGTCCATCCATGCATACCTTACATCACAGCCTGCACGGTTGCTAGGTAACATTGTTCGGTCATCCATGCATACCTTACATCACAGCCTGCACGGTTGCTAGGTAACATTGCCTGGTCATCCATGCATACCTTAAATCACAGCCTGCGCGGTTGCTAGGTAACATTGTCTGACAGTCCATCCATGCATACCTTAAATCACAGCCTGCACGGTTGCTAGGTAACATTGCCTGGTCATCCATGCATACCTTAAATCACAGCCTGCGCGGTTGCTAGGTAACATTGTCTGACAGTCCATCCATGCATACCTTACATCACAGCCTGCCCGGTTGCTAGGTAACATTGTCCGGTCATCCATCGATACCTTACATCACAGCCTGCACGGTTGCTAGGTAACATTGTCTGACAGTCCATCCATGCATACCTTACATCACAGCCTGCACGGTTGCTAGGTAACATTGTCCGGTCATCCATGCATACCTTACATCACCGCCTGCACGGTTGCTAGGTAACATTGTCCGGTCATCCATGCATACCTTACATCACAGCCTGCACGGTTCCTAGGTAACATTGTATGGCCATCCGTGCATACCTTACATCACAGCCTGCACGGTTGTTAGGTAACATTTTCTGACAAACCATCCATACCTTACATCACAGCCTGCACGGTTGCTAGGTAACATTGTCCGGTCATCCATGCATACCGTACATCACAGCCTGCGCGGTTGCTAGGTAACATTGTTCGGTCATCCATGCATACCTTACATCACAGCCTGCACGGTTGCTAGGTAAAATTGTCCGGTCATCCATGCATACCTTACATCACAGCCTGCACGGTTGCTAGGTAACACTGTCTGGCCATCCATCGATACCTTACATCACAGTCTGCGCGGTTGGTAGGTAACATTTTCTGACAAACCATTCATACCTTACATCACAGCCTGCGCGGTTGCTAGGTAACATTGTCTGAAAATCCATCCATACTTTACATTACAGCCTGCACGGTTGCTAGGTAACATTGTCTGACAAACCATCCATACCTTACATCACAGCCTGCGCGGTTGCTGGGAACATTGTCTGTTTATCCATGCATACCTTACATCACAGCCTGCACGGTTGCTAGGTAACATTGTCCGGTCATCCATGCATACCTTACATCACAGCGTGCACGGTTGCTAGGTAACATTGTCTGGTCATCCATGCATACCTTACATCACAGCCTGCACGGTTGCTAGGTAACATTGTCCGGTCATCCATGCATACCTTACATAACAGCCTGCACGGTTGCTGGGAACATTGTCCGGTCATCCATGCATACCATACATCACAGCCTGCACGGTTGCTAGGTAACATTGTCCGGTCATCCATGCATACCTTACATCAAAGCCTGCACGGTTGCTAGGTAACATTGTCCGGTCATCCATGCATACCTTACATCACCGCCTGCACGCTTGCTAGGTAACATTGTCCGGTCATCCATGCATACCTTACATCACAGCCTGCACGGTTGCTAGGTAACATTGTATGGACATCCGTGCATACCTTACATCACAGCCTGCACGGTTGTTAGGTAACATTTTCTGACAAACCATCCATACCTTACATCACAGCCTGCACGGTTGCTAGGTAACATTGTCCGGTCATCCATGCATACCTTACATAACAGCCTGCACGGTTGCTGGGAACATTGTCCGGTCATCCATGCATACCTTACATCACAGCCTGCACGGTTGCTAGGTAACATTGTCCGGTCATCCATGCATACCTTACATCAAAGCCTGCACGGTTGGTAGGTAACATTGTCCGGTCATCCATGCATACCTTACATCACCGCCTGCACGGTTGCTAGGTAACATTGTCCGGTCATCCATGCATACCTTACATCACAGCCTGCACGGTTGCTAGGTAACATTGTATGGCCATCCGTGCATACCTTACATCACAGCCTGCACGGTTGTTAGGTAACATTTTCTGACAAACCATCCATACCTTACATCACAGCCTGCACGGTTGCTACGTAACATTGTCCGGTCATCCATGCATACCTTACATCACAGCCTGCACGGTTACTAGGTAACATTGTCTGGCCATCCGTGCATACCTTACATCACAGCCTGCACGGTTGCTAGGTAACACTGTCCGGTCATCCATGCATACCTTACATCACAGCCTGCGCGGTTGCTAGGTAACATTGTCTGACAATCCATCCATACCTTACATCACAGCCTGCACGGTTGCTAGATAACATTGTCCGGTCATCCATGCATACCTTATATCACAGCCTGCGCGGTTGCTAGGTAACATTGTCTGACAGTCCATCCATACTTTACATCGCAGCCTGCGCGGTTGCTAGGTAACATTGTCTGGCCATCCATCCGTACCTTACATCACAGCCTGCGCGGTTGCTAGGTAACATTGTCTGACAATCCATCCATACTTTACATTACAGCCTGCACGGTTGCTAGGTAACATTGTCTGACAATCCATCCATACCTTACATCACAGCCTGCGCGGTTGCTGGGAGCATTGTCTGTTCATCCATTCATACCTTACATCACAGCCTGCACGGTTGCTAGGTAACATTGTCTGGTCATCCGTGCATACCTTACATCACAGCCTGCACGGTGCTAGGTAACATTGTCCGGTCATCCATGCATACCTTACATCACAGCCTGCACGGTTGCTAGGTAACATTGTCTGGTCATCCATGCATACCTTACATCACTGCCTGCACAGTTGCTAGGTAACATTGTCCGGTCATCCATGCATACCTTACATCACAGCCTGCACGGTTGCTAGGTAACATTGTCTGGCCATCCGTGCATACCTTACATCACAGCCTGCACGGTAGTTAGGTAACATTTTCTGACAAACCATCCTTACCTTACATCACAGCCTGCGCTTTTGCTAGGTAACATTGTCTAGCCATCCGTGCATACCTTACATCACAGCCTGCATGTTTGCTAGGTAACATTGTCTGGCCATCCGTGCATACCTTACATCACAGCCTGCACGGTTGCTAGGTAACATTGTCTGACAATCCATCCATACCTTACATCACAGCCTGCGCGGTTGCTAGGTAACATTGTCTGGCAATCCGTGCATACCTTACATCACAGCCTGCATGGTTGCTAGGTAACATTGGCTGGCCATCCGTGCATACCTTACATCACAGCCTGCACGGTTGCTAGGCAACATTGTCTGACAATCCATCCATACCTTACATCACAGCCTGCGCCGTTGCTAGGTAACATTGTCTGGCCATCCGTGCATACCTTACATCACAGCCTGCATGGTTGCTAGGTAACATTGGCTGGCCGTCCGTGCATACCTTACATCACAGCCTGCACGGTTGTTAGGTAACATTTTCTGACAAACCATCCATACCTTACATCACAGCCTGCGCGGTTGCTAGGTAACATTGTCTGGTCATCCATGCATACCTTACATCACAGCCTGCACAGTTGCTAGGTAACATTGTCCGGTCATTCATGCATACCTTACATCACAGCCTGCACATTTGCTAGGTAACATTGTCTGGCCATCCATGCATACCTTACATCACAGCCTGCACGGTTGCTAGGTAACATTGTCTGGTCATCCATGCATACCTTACATCACAGCCTGCACATTTGCCAGGTAACATTGTCTGGTCATCCATGCATACCTTACATCACAGCCTGCACAGTTGCTAGGTAACATTGTCTGGCCATCCGTGCATACCTTACATCACAGCCTGCACGGTTGTTAGGTAACATTTTCTGACAAACCATCCATACCTTACATCACAGCCTGCGCGTTTGCTAGGTAACATTGTCTGGTCATCCATGCATACCTTACATCACAGCCTGCACAGTTGCTAGGTAACATTGTCCGGTCATCCATGCATACCTTACATCACAGCCTGCACAGTTGCTAGGTAACATTGTCTGGCCATCCGTGCATACCTTACATCACAGCCTGCACGGTTGCTATGGTTTCACTTCCATCACACATTTTGTCACGTCACGTTACAGAAATTTTCCGATGACCCCCAGCCGTACGACATATTTATGTCATAATTTCTGGTACAGTACATTTGTCAGTTGTGTCCGGAATGTCAGCGGCAGTGATACTTGTGTGATCACATTTTGAGAATGTTCACGTTTATACGTTCTATAGCAATATGTTTTGTTTTATGTCATACCTTTCATTCTGAAACCAAACATCACATTTTCTTGTAATAATGGCACCAACATAATCAATCAAATTATGAGTCCATTATGCGCTGAGTGGCGGAAAGTCACGGGAAGGGTTTCCCATTAGAAAATGTGCCGTGTATAACCCCTGAGTGTTGCGGCGTAGCTGAGCAGTCTGTTACAGTCACCAGTGTCGTGAAGATGGCAACAAGTTGGGAGTTAACCGACTTTGAACGTGGGATGTTCATCGGCGCATGGGTCATAGGTCATAGCATTGCGGAGATTACACGCGAATTTGGGTTTCCGAGGTCAACAGTGTCGAGGGTGGATCTTCAATATCACGGAGAGAATGTTACCACCCGAGTGAACCGCCGCGCGGGAGGACCACAGGTGTTTAAAGAACGGACATCACATCGCCTTCGCAGAACCATACCGCGCGCTCGACGGGGTACTGTGAGTTTGATCACCGCCCAGTTGAATATTGGGAGTCAGGAACTCATTTCTACCAGGACTGTAAGGACGCAACTGCACCGCATGGGACTTCACCAGCTGACGGCCAACTCGTGTCCCATTGCTGGCACCTCGACACAGAGCTCAACGACGTGGATGGGTTGGTGGCGTGTGGTATGGTCTCATGAATCCAGGTTCCACTTGTATTGAGCTAATGGGCGCGTAAGAGTGTGGCCCTAGAGTACCCTTATTGAGATGGCATGTTTCAACAGGACATTGCACCATGTCATCACTGTGTGGGGGGTGCACACAGATGGTTGCAGGAGCTCTGCAGTGAATTTTTGACCATGGATTGGCTCTTCAGATCCCCCGTTATTAATTCAATCGAGCACTCATGGGATGTTGTCGGGTTAGCGTGCTGGCGTTTGGTCGCAAGGGTCCCAGATTCGATTCCCGGCATTGTCGGGAACTTTAACCACCATTGGTTAATTCCGTTGGCACGGAGACTGGCTTTATGTGTCGTCTCCATCATCATTTCATCCTCATTACCACGGACAAGTTGCCTTAAGGGCGTCAGATCAAAGGACCTACACCTGACGAGGGGATCATGTCCTAAGGCACTCCCGACACTAAAAGCCATACGCCATTTCATTTAATTTGATCAATTTCGATTTTTTCTTTAGCTGTAAGCTATCATATAAAGCTCTATATGTCGGTGCAAGAACTGTACTACTCCACTGATTTGGTGCGTAATAGGAACTCTCGGGGTTGTTTTAACTCTTTCTGCTGGCTTATGAACCCAAGAGCTGTCTGTTTGTTACAGCGCATATTAGGTCATTGTTGAGTTGAGGAACATTTTATGAAAGGCAGTTGTGATAGTGTATACACTCTGGAAAGACAGGGAAATCATTCTGTTGTATGTACGATGATACTATTGGTAGAAAGTGTCAAAATGAGGTGATTAGAATAATAATTTCTTACAAAGCGAGATTAATGATGACATCATAGTCTTGTATATGTTCTCGGCACAGAATAAGAACCTCGGTAATTTTTATTTTCTGTGCACGATTTTCGAAGGACTTGGGAGATTTGAGAAAATAATACACCTGTATCCACACCCCGGACACAGCTTCCTCCTCTGCGACAAGACCTTTGGTGCAATCGAGAAGGGAAGACGAATGCGAGAGATAATTTACTTGTCGTGCTCTGGTGCAGAATTCGAGTCGCAAGTTCATGACTCACTTCCAAATCTTCTTCAGAAGTTCGTGTGAGCCTCATTTCCTTGGTTTGTATACATCTTGTAACAATGTTTACTCTCACTGTAAGTGTGCTGTATAATTGGTAGTTGAGGTAAATAGTACTGGTTACTGTATTCTCCGGGGCATGAAACAAGACAGCTCCAGTGGTTGTGAGAGGAGATGTATGTCACTAGCTGGTGTACGTAGATAACCCTAAAGTTTTCGACATATATAATTGAGGCGTCTAGTATCAAAACCGGCCAAGACACTCAAGGCATATTTTTCAATATGGACGAAAAACCTGTAGAGACAAAGCAATGATGGTCAGAAAAGATTTTTTTTCACAGTTATATCCTTAATGGTTTAATATTTAAGTTCCGCTGTTTTGAGAAATCTAACTCATAATTAACCCATCTTTTTTGTTAATTTAAATTTTGACTTGGCCGTTTTTGTTGCAATTTTGTACAATTTCACAAGGTATGAAAGTAAATCTTTCAGTTCTCCACTCGGAACAATATCCACGTTAGAGCACACAATAATGACAAAATACGAGCACACCGGAAATAGGACTGCTTTGGCGCCAATGACGGTAAGAAGCCCGCGAATACGTAAATCAGTGTTGCAAACGAACAAAAAAAATATAATGACTTCAAAGAATATACTTTACAAGGAACGATTTTGCCTACTGGTATTATCACATTGTTGCTTAATATAACAACACAAGATTCCACACAATAATGCTGCATCATAAAGATTGTCGCTCGTTCCTTGACTTGGCCGGTTTTGAATTCACTGGCTGCATGACTTGGCCGATTCTGTTGCACGACCGAGAATTCAGTGCTCTATAACATGAAGACATGGCCGATTTTAAAGCATATTCTTATTTCACCTGATAGTGCTATACTTCTACTTTAAATTGATAACCTTAACTCATTTTCGTAAATTTTGTGACTTGGCCGGTTTTGATACTAGACGCCTCAATTATTTTATGAAGTTTTTGTCTCCCGAAAACTATATAATTTTGGAGTTGTCTGCTTCTTGCGCCGCACTCTTCAGTTGTGGATAGCAGTGCAAGATGCGTGACTCCAGATCGATTGCAACACCTTCGAGAATCGATGCCTCGCCAAATTGCAGCCGTTTCGAGGAACCGCGGAGGAGCAACTCGTCTTCACATGACACTTGGCTACTCAGTGATTATGTTAATTCTGATAGCACGAAATAAAGACAAGGATTTTTGTAGATGATGTTATTCTGTACAGAGTAATAAATAAGTTACAAGATTGTGAGCAACTGCTACATGACCTCGATAGTGTTGTGAGATGGACAGCAGGCAATGGTATGATGATAAACAGGGTTGTGAGTTTCACAATTAGGAAAAGTCCTCTCGGTTTTAACGACTTCGTTGATGGGGTGAAAGTTCATTTTGGGGATCATTGTAAGTACCTAGGTCTTGTTATAAGGAATGATCTTCATTGGGGTAATCACATTAATATGATTGTAAATAAAGGGTACAGATCTTTGCACATGGTTATGAGGGTATTTAGGGGTTATAGTAAGGATGTAAAGGTGAAGGCATATAAGTCTCTGGTAACACCCAAACTAGGGTATGGTTCTAGTGTATGGGACCCGGGACCCTCACTAGGATTACTTGATTCATGAACTGGAAAAATCCAAAGAAATGCAGCTCGATTTGTTCTGGGTGATTTCCGACAAAAGAGTAGGGTTACAAAATGTTGTAAAGTTTGTGGGTGGGAAGACTTGGGAGAAAGGAGACGAGCTGCTCGACTAAGTGGAATGTTCCGAGCTGTCAGTGGAGATATGGAGTGGAATGATATCAGTAGACAAATAAGTTTGAGTGGTGTCTTTAAAAGTAGAAAAGATCACAAAATGCAGATAAAGTTGGAATTGAATGGGACAAAGTGGGGAAAAATTATTTTATAGGAAAGGGAGGAACGGATTGGAATAACTTACCAAGGGAGCTGTTCAATATATTTCCAATTTCCTTGCAATCATTTGACAAAAGGCTAGGAAAACAACAGATAGGGAATCTACCACCAGGGCGATTGCCCTAAATGCAGATATTAGTGATTGATTGATTGATTGATCGATCGATTGATTGATTGATCGATTTATTGATTGATTGATTGATTGATTGATTGATTGATTGATTGATTGATTGATTGATTGATTGATTGATTGATTGATTGATTGATTGATTGATTGATTGATTTCTAACAATGCTCCGTTTATATCTAATATCACATTTTACTGAACGTGGTGCGAGCTATCGTGTCCCAGAACTGAGAGCGACCACTGAAGGGTTGATGGCGCATGCGGAGAAAGAAGCGAGCTAATGGGCAGGAGGCGCAGCGAGTTGCATACAGTGACAACCGATCTATATTTAGGGCTGTCACCCAGTTTGCGCATTTCCCACTAGTTGTATAGCCAGACTCTTGTTGAATAACTTCAGGAAGGTAGGTGGGACGATCTAGATGTCAATTTCTGTGATACACTGAAGTATTTACTGGTAGCAATTCCTATAAAACCACCTGAAATTCTCTCAGTAGGCGTCGCGTAATGCACGACAATGCTAGGACACATGCAGGCAGCAGCACGTGTGAGGTTGGAGGACCGGGCCATCCTCCCTTCAGCCCTGACCTAACGCTCACTGATTTCCAACCCTGAGTGGTACGCGATTCAACATGGCCTCGTGACGTGGCTTCAGGCGCAAGACGCAGATTTATTTCACACTTTTGAGGTCCCCATCAGCTTCCACAGCAGGGGCATTAGAGTTTGGGGAAGATCAGGCAAAGGTGGAACGAGCCCTTCATCCTGCAGTGTCCTGAGTAACAAGCGGGTTGCATCATATTCTGCGGTGGGATCAAGTTTGATCGACGGACATCTCTAACTCCTGTTCAGGATAAGACTCATTTCACACCGCGTGGTTTTCGGCGTAGAGATATTGTTTTGATACTGCAACGGTTTATTGCAGTTGTAGGCTCAGTAAGCTCAGGTCATATAACAAAATGTTCTTGCTATGAATCATGAGTAAATCATTGCCTTGTGGTTTTTCACCGTCATAGAAGGAGAAAAAGTCGAAATCTCCGTCTTAGGATGCATTTCATTAATCAGAGGAGAGAGGAAGTCGGATTATTTACAAATTGTTTGAAAATCTCAGGAACGAAAAAGAAAAATTCAATTGCCATAGCAAAGGTCTGTCGAGCGCCAGAGTAATCAAAACTAGAGAATCAACATCGTGAATTTCACAAAATCCAACAGTAAATCCACGAATGCAATGCATTGAACACTTTACCGACAAAACGAAACGCTATGTCTATAAACTAAACTAAACACAAGTTATCTCTCGGGAGCGACTTCCTCTACATCTGGCGTACGATTAAGAAACCGTCCGGTGTAAAAGCATGAATTTGGTTACGTGCACCACTGAGACAACGATAGCTGTCGATTCCAGTGGCAATGCACGCCAGTGGCCCCACATCGGGACCTTTTAATGCTCTTCTGCACTGCGCAAGGAGAATGTGACCGAACGGCCAAAACCACACAGTCTGCTACCTTGTCCGGTATCCTCCAACCTCCAGTTACGGGATTTGTTACCTCTGCGGACGAGGGCTTCACACTAGTTGGTTGTAATTTTGGTGCCAATTGACCCAGAGTGGTCAACGAGTTCCTTGAGACGCATGCCATACAGTGAATGGCGTGGCCGACATGTTCTCCGGACATGGATTGTCTTTGGCGTGAACTGAAGAAAACAACTGCCCGGCGTCCTAATCCTCCTGCCAACATTCAGCAACTCGGTCAAGCTGCTATCAGAGAGTGAGATCACCTGCCCTCAAAGCAAGTTGGATTCTTTGATGCTGAGTATGCCTCGTCGTATTCAGGCATGCCTCAGGGCACGAGGTGGGTATACACGGTACTGATCAGCGACACAATAAACGATAATTTTGTGTTCGAAATCCCACATCACCAATCTTGTGCTTTAATAATAATAATAATAATAATAATAATAATAATAATAATTAGGAGAATTTCAGATTGATCATGTGGCAATATCATATGATTACCAAAAGGAAATTCATGATGTGCAAGTGCGCAGAGGTGCTAACATCGATTCGGATCATTATTTAAGCAGAATCAAAATTAAATTCACACCCAAAGGGAAATTCAACAGGAAAACATCGGTGATTCCAAAATTTGATCTGCACAAAATCAAGGACTCCAAAATTTCAGAAGAATGGGAAAAACGACCTGCAGAGAGCTGGGAGAATTTCCAGACTAAAATCATCGAAACGGCGAAGGACCTAATCCCTCTTCGCAAGAAACCAAAACATCCTTGGTGGAATCAAGAATGTGAGACCGCACTAGAAGAAAGGAAAAAGGCATTTCAAAACTACAATTGTAACAAATCAGAAGAAACACAGAAGAAATTCTTCGAAGTTCGCAAGCATGTATCCAAGATTTTAAGACAAAATAAACGGAAATACGTCAATGTCCAACTGAAGTCAATTGAAGACAACTTCAAAAATTACAACACACACGATTTCTACAAGACCTTTGCGAACCAAATTAAAGGATATTCCCCACAGAACCTTTGCTTTCGGAAGCACGATGGTAAACTAGCCCTGACAAATAAGAAAAACTGCCAAGAATTAGCTACATATTTTTCACAGCTTTTAAATTGTCCAGAACCCAAAAAGAGATTCCCGAAAGTACAGCCAGAAATCATACCGGAAAATTCGTCACCACCAACTCAAGAAGAAATTTATTCACATATCAAGAAACTTAAAGACAACAAAGCATCAGGGGAAGACGGAATTGTAGCTGAACTTCTGAAAAATTTAGGCCCAAATTCACTCAGAGAAATTACACAAATAATCCAAAACATTTGGCAAACCGAAAAGCTCCCGGATGACTGGAAGATTGCTCTAATCCATCCACTACATAAAAAAGGCAGCAAGTTAGACGTAAACAATTACAGAGGAATCTCACTTGTATCAGTCACATACAAAATACTATCAGCCTGTCTCTTGCATAGAACACAACAACAATTAGAACCCAAATTATCAGAATTTCAAGCAGGATTCAGACCAAACAGGTCATGCCCAGAACAAATTTTCAACCTCAAAACCATACTTAAACTACGAGCCCTCAGACAAAAGCCGACAGTATGCACATTTGTAGATTTCAAAAAGGCATATGATTCGATAGACAGACCCTCCCTATTCCAAATTCTAGAAGAGAGAGGACTAGATCCCAAAACCCTAGAACTCATAAGACAAACACTAACGGGCACAAAATCTAAAGTGAAATTTATGGGAGAAATTTCAGAACCCTTCGACATTCAGACAGGTGTGAGACAAGGTGATGGACTCTCTCCAATTCTGTTCAACGTCGTCCTAGACAAGGTTATGGAAGAATGGGAGAAGGAACTCAAGAAACATGAATCTTGGAAACCGATCCGATTGGGCTTTCCCAAAAACAACCTCTACGTACCATACCTTGCATTTGCGGATGATCTGGCGATTTTCACAGAGGATGAGGAGACTGCCATCAAGCAGCTTGAGATACTTAAGGAATCTGCAGAAAAAGTGGGACTACAGATTTCATTTGAGAAAACTAAATTCTTCTGTTCAAAGACAGATATCACGAGCCTGAGAACAAAATACGGTAAAATCGACCGGGTCTCGTACTTTAAATACCTCGGAGAATTCATCGAACCGACAGGCCTTGAGAAGATCTCACAGCAAAACCGTCTCCAAAAAGTCAAGAAGGCATTAGGGTTAGTTCAAGACATCTACAACAAAAAATGCATGTCAAGACAGACAAAAATTCGGCATTACAACACAGTCATAAAACCAACAGTCCTTTACGCAAGTGAAACATTGTCACTTAACAGTAAACAAGAATTAGAAGAAATAAAAAAGCAAGAGAGGAAGATCATCAGGAAAATCCTAGGAGCAAGATATACCCAAGATGGTTACAGGCTACAATCAATCAAAACAACAGAAAAAGTTTCAAACATTGAAACTGACATTAAGAAAAGACGAATGAAATTCTTTGGACACCTCACAAGATTACCAGAAAATCGACTGTCAAAAAGAATATTAAATTATGTTAGCTCACTTAAGAATTCAACACCTTGGCTGGATGAACTTCGAAAGGACCTCAAAAACGCAAACATATGTGCAACAGACATTTTAGAAAGAGACACCTTCAGACACAAAGTCAACAAGTGGGAAGTTACATCAGAGCAACCAAAGCAAAAACAGTGCAGACCGAAATGGTCGGAAGAACGTAAACAAGCCTTCTCAGAGAGAATGAAAGCCTATTGGAAGAACAAGAAGAACCCAAAGAAAGCTTGATTGAGTTGTTTGCTTAACGTCTTCCATTATTGGGAGAATACGCTAATAATAATAATAATAATAATAATAATAATAATAATAATAATAATAATAATAATAATAATAATAATAATAATAATAATAATAATAATGTTATTGGCTTTAAGTCCCACTAACCATTTTACGGTTTTTGGAGATGCTGAGGTGGCGGAATTTAGTCCTGCAGGAGTTCTTTCACGTGGCAGTAAATCTACCGACACGAGGCTGACGTACCACCTGTCAAGTTGAGGTCAGAAGGCCAGTGCCTCACCGCCCGGCTAATCTTGTGCTTTTGTTGTGTTTCTGTTGATTTTGTATTGCCAATTATTGCTGTTTTCTTTGTATATACGATTCGTAATGTATAATTTGCATTCATACACATGTTGTTGATCGAGTCATCAGTCTATGCACTGGTTTGCTGCAGCTCCCCATGCCACCCTATCCTGTGCTAACCTTTTCATTTCTACGTAACGTGAAACTGCTGTAATCTGCTTGTCGTATTCATACCGTGTTCTATCCACACCATTATTACTTCCTACACTTCCCTCAAAACCTAATGAACAAGTTCTGAATGTCTTAAAATGTGTCCTGTCATGCTATCTCTTTTTCTCGTCAAATTAAACCAAATCGATCTCCTCTCAGCAATCGATTCAGTACCTCTTCATTTGTGATTCGATCTATCCACCTCACCTTCAGCATTTTTCTGTAACACCACATTTCAAACGCTCCTTTTCTCTTTATGAGATAGCTATCGTCCATGTTTCACTTCCATACAATGCTTCGCTGAATAGGAAAGTTTTCAAAGCCATCTTTCTAATTCCTGTATCAATCTTCGATGTGAACAATTTTTGTTAAGAAAGACCTTCCTTGCTTGTTCTACACTGCATTTTAAGTCCTCCTTACTTCTGCAATCGTTGGTTATTTTACTACCCAAGTAAAAATATTGATCTGTTTCCTTTAAGACTTCTTTCGCTAATTCCATATTTCCTGCATTACCTGACTTTATACCGGTGCAATCCATTACCTTCGTTTTGGACTAATTGATTTTTCATTTTGCACCCCTTCCCAAAGACTCTGTGCATATCGTTCATCAATTTCTCCAGATATTGTGATGATTGAGATAAAATAACCATATCCTCGACACATCCAAGAGGATTGATTTCCTCTTTTTAGATTGTAATTCCCTTTCCATATTCGTCTTTGAATTCCTTTACGGCCTGTTCAATATACAGTATATATTGAAAATGAGGGGTGTGAGACAACTTCAAACTTCCCTCGCTCCTTTCTGGATTGCTGCTTCTTTTTCAAAGCCCTCTGTTCTTATCACTGCAGACTGACTGTTGTACAAATTGTAGATAATTCTTCTTTCTCAGTATCTGATCCCAATCCCCTACATAATGTCAAATAGCTTGATCCAATCAACATTCTCGAATGCAGTTTCTAGATCTACGAACGCCCTCTACGTGGGTTTGTCCTTCTTAATAGCAAAATGGAAAGTGCCGTAAGAAAGGAAATGTTTTGAGCACTGTAAGTAACTAGGGAAATAATGTAAAGCTATTCTTCAAATCACTCAACAATGATACAGGAACAAGGCGCAAACAAACATTTAACAAAGCTGAAAAATAATAAGTATGATCAGTAGAATTCTGATGTCAGCATCGCTTTACGATCAAAGTGGCACCGTAATCTAATTGAAAGGAATACGACAGTAAAATTCTGAAACAGGACGTTTGAGTTAAGTATAATGTTGCGGAGAAAATATGGTTTGCAAAGTTAATGCTGGAGTACGTTTAGTTCAAGAACTCCATTAAATTTAAGTTAGGTTGGGAGGTACGGAAATGAAATGAATGTAGCTTCTTTCATGCTAAACTTTCCACGTACGGCTGAACAGTCCAGTTGAGAGGGCTGTTACGTATTTCAGATTTAGTCAAAAATGTTTAATTTCCGCGGTGTATAGGCCTATAAAGAAACTGTTTTCAAAATATTTTATCTCCGATATTGCAGTTAATTAATTTACATAGGATATTCAAATCTCAAAGCTCAGAAAGAAAGAGAAAAGAAGCTTTTGAAATGTGGTGTTACAGAAGAATGCTGAAGGTGAGATGGATAGATCGAATCACGAATGAGGAGATACTCAATCGAATTGGTGAGAGGAGATCGATTTGGCTTGTTCAGTTGGTTTTGGAAGGAAGTGTAGGGGGTAAGAACGGTAGGGGTAGACCAAGGTATGAATATGACAAGCAGATTAGAGCAGAGGTAGGATGCAATAGTTACGTAGAAATGAAAAGGTTAGCACAGGATAGGGTGGCATGCAGAGCTGCATCAAACCAGTCTATGGACTGATGACTCAAACAACAACATTCAAGTCTTTGCAGTCTTGTTCGTGGTCCAAATTGTTCGCGTATTACAGCCTGGAACATACTTCAATAATGAAAACATGTTCAGTAGTTACCTGCTATTGTGTGAGTCACATATTATCTAGCCTGAAGAGCCGTTAGTTGAATGATGCTTTGTGGATGTTAAACAAGGCGTACTCTGTACGTGGAGGATCTATAACTGCCAGTTAGAAATATGATCTGTTAGCCTCTCATATTTTAATGAAGTTTCAAACAGGTGAATGGAGTGCAGCATTTTCCCGATCCGTCAGTGTATAATATTCTCTTACCAGAATAATAAACTTGTGTGTTGTGAAGTTCATCAAACTAGCTTTCTCGAAGGCCATCCAGAAACTCAGTTTCTTTTTATTTTATTCTCTTGTAAAGTAAACATATTTAGCCGGGAAATATGAGTATCCGCGACAGATCTATGACGCAGCAATCACGTATCGGCCGGATAAATCCCGCCTGGTGTCAGTAGCGTAGCAGTAGTGGATCGTGTACTCTCTCCCGCCGCCTCAGAGGTTCGGTCTGTGATAAGGTATTTAGGGATATTGCGAAGGGCCATTCAAAACAAGAGGCGTGCAGGTGTTGTGTTGATCCATGGCGATGCTCGGCGCGCAGCAACTGTTCTGCAGGAGTTCGGCTGAGATGTATTTGATCATCCACCGTACAGTCCTGATCTCGCTCCCAGTGATTTTCATCTCTTCTCGCACCTCAAGAAATTCCCATCATTCACATGGATGAAGAGCTGAAGACGAATGTGACACCCTCATTGCATTCCCAGGTGGGGGACTTCTATGATATCGGCATGCGAAAGTTGATCTCGCGATATGCTAAGTGTCCCAGTTCTGGTGATGATTATGTTGAAAAATAGCTCTAACATGGCTGTACTGGGCGTCAATAAAGTTTATCATGTAACTATTATTTCTTTCTAAAAATAGGGAAACTTAATTTCTTAATGCCCCTCGTATCTGTTAGGGGACAGTCACTTGCTGGAAAGTACAGCAGAAAATTTCGTACCCAGAAATTAATCACGAGAACTATTAAAATGTCTATGCAGCCGAGTTATGAGGTGGTCAACACTATTCGTGAAGAAACTGACGGACTCTCCACAGAAGAATATCTGTACCCAGTCTCACAGTTCGTCGACCGATGCAACCCGATGTCCAGACATGTCTCTCTTCAGCTCGGCTGTGGGGTGACAATCATTGCAGTAACTGAGGCGCGCCGGTGGAGTGAAAGGATGCATTGTCTGTACCCCCTGCGTGTCGTAAGAGTGACGAGCAAAGAACATGTACTGTCTCTCTCGTCGTCTAAGCGCAAAAATAGTATCCTCCCTTGTAGAGGAGAAATGTACCTATACACATTTAATTGATTTAGTAGTCAACAAACTATTGGACTTTCACACATCCAGTGTAAGCGGAAATATGTACATTACATTTGTGGAGTTTGGTAAGTCTCTATGGGCTAGCGAATATAATACAATTTAAGAAAAAAAATTCAGCTGAAATTTGAAAATCTTCTTGAGGACAAGAATTCATTCATCATTAGATACTTTTGGATCTTACTATTACTACTATTCTCGTTTTCATTCCCTACCCTGAAGGGGTGGGGCGGGCCACCTAGAGGGTTACGCCCTCGCTCTGGCCAAGAGGTGCGGCGGGTCAAGGAGATGTGTGGAAAAGGGAAGGTGGGTAAACAAAGTGAAAAATGATAGGGTATGGGTCCGAAGAGGAAAAGTTAGATAGATGGGAAGTAGAATTGTGGAATAGGGAGGTGCATGTGGACGGTTTTGATATAGGACTTAAGAGAGACATTACAGAACTGAAGGAAGAGAAGTTTTAAGCAAGGGGGTGATGAGGGAGTTGAAGAGCAAGGAGATGAAACACCGACGAGAAGGTTACAAGAGAAGTGAGTAAGAGTCGGAAAAGATCAGCGGGGGACGGTGATGGCGAAAAGAAGAAATTAGTTGGAGGAGGGGTTGGACGAACGGGTTGAGGGTGTGGAACCGGAGGAGAGACTGGCCGGGGGCGACGGTAGGTGGTGTTGGATGAATAATGAGAAGGTTAAGGTGGGGAGCGAGAAGGCTCCACTCTGTATCGATGGCTGTAGATGTTGACACCAGTGACAATGAGGTTGTGGACGTCGTCTGCAGTCGGTAGAAGTAGGCGTACCATATACGTCGGGCCTGTACTTGTCTGAATTCGAAAGGCATTACGAGCAGGGACGCCGGCGGAGTGAAGTTCACTGAGGATGTCCTGGTTGGAGATCGAAGGGTCGATGCCACGGATCACACAGCTGGGAAGACCGTGGGACGACGTGGGGAGCTGCGTGGACGGTGATGACGTTGCTACTGCTGCGGCGTTTTCCGGATCCGATGATGGAGGCGACAGTGGCGTTGCGGCGGTGGATGCCGAGGGGTTGTCAGGGAGTGGAAAGGAATTAACTGTCGTAGGAAGTGTAGAAGTGGGTAGGGAGGAGGTCGTAATTAGCGATGGATGACAGGTCGTGACAAAAGTGACAGGTGTATGAGAGGAGGAATAAGCTGCCGTAGTAGAGGTCGTGGTGGTGACAGTTGTCGTGGGGGATAGAGAGAAGGACAGCGATGTAGGTTCTTGCAGGGTCGTGGTCGGTGGCGTGTGTACTACAGGGAGGCGAGTGGGATCGGCGGAAAGTTGAGCAAGTATGGGTTGAGGAGTAGGTTCCACGATGTAGTAATGATCATGAATGGACACGCCGGCGTCGATGAGATGCTTCTGGTCGTCCAACGTATGTAAGTAGAGAAGAATCTGCGTAGATGGTAAGCAGCTGGTGCCATCCAATAGCCGGTAGGCTTCATGGAGTCTGAAGCCGGCGGAGCGGATTGCGATGCAGACGTCATCTTCTGATATGGCTGGAGCGATCTCTGGGATGACACAGGTGAACATGGTGATGGGGAGGCCGACTGCCAACTAGGCGTCAGCCTATATGCCTTTTTGGGGTGGCGAGGTAGCTGACTAAAGATGATGGCCACCCGGCCGCAAAAAAAGAGACGGAGAGATGCGTAGACGTACAACAGTTTCTGCTTTAGAGAGGTCGTTGTGTCCCCAATAAGCGATGTGATATGTCATGTAATGATCTTGGATTTTCCGTTGAGAAGACTGATGCTCTCACGCTAAGTACTTGTAGATATGATCGGCTTTTGGCTTATGACGTGTCAAGAAAATAAGGTGAAACTCTTTATATTTCGCAGAGAACTTTAATCTACGCCTTCAGAAGAAAATCTCGAATTTTCAAGAGGAAGTCTTCTCCAATAATGAGGAATTAAATTTAAGAATGCTGATGCTGTTGTGGTACACTCATTCGCCGCCAGATGGCTCACTGTATGCTGGCACAGCGCTCCAACGGGAGCAGACAACAACATTATGGTAGTGGTACGGTTGTTCGTCACCAGGTGGCTCGCTGTATGCTGGCGTAGCGCTCCAAGCTGGAGCTGACAACAACATTATTGTAGTGGTACGCTTGTTCATCATCAGGTGGCTCGCTCTATACTGGCACAGCACTCCAACCGGGAGCTGACAACAACATTATTGAAGTGGTACGCTAGTTCGTCACCAGATGGCTCGCTTTACGCTGGCACAGCGCTCCAAGCGGGAGTTGACAAAAACATTATTGAAGTGGTACGCTTGTTCTTCACCAGGTGGCCCGCTGTAGGCTGGGACAGCGCTCCAAGCGGGAGCTGACAACAACATTATTGTAGTGGTACGATTGTTCTTCACCAGATGGCTCGCTGTATGCTGGCACAGCGCTCCAAGCGGGAGCTGTCAACAACATTATTGTAGTGGTACGCTTGTTCGTCACCAGATGGCTCGCTGTATGTTGGCACAGTGCTCCAAGCGGGAGCTGACTAAAATATTATTGTAGTGGTACGCTTGTTCGTCACCAGATAGCTCACTGTATGTTGGCACAGTGCTCCAAGCGGGAGCTGACAACAACATTACTGTAGTGGTACGCTTGTTCTTCACCAGGTGGCCCGCTGTAGGCTGGGACAGCGCTCCAAGCGGGAGCTGACAACAACATTATTGTAGTGGTACGCTTGTTCGTCACCAGATAGCTCACTGTATGTTGGCACAGTGCTCCAAGCGGGAGCTGACAACAACATTATTTTAGTGGTACGCTTGTTCTTCACCAGGTGGCCCGCTGTAGGCTGGGACAGCGCTCCAAGCGGGAGCTGACAACAACATTACTGTAGTGGTACGCTTGTTCGTCACCAGGTGGCTCGCTGTATGCTAGCACGGCGCTCCAAGCGGGAGCTGACAACAACATTATTTTAGTGGTACGCTTGTTCAGTCACACAGATGGCTCGCTGTAGGCTGGGACAGCGCTCCAAGCGGGAGCTGACAACAACATTACTGTAGTGGTACGCTTGTTCGTCACCAGGTGGCTCGCTGTATGCTAGCACGGCGCTCCAAGCGGGAGCTGACAAAAATATTATTGTAGTGGTACGCTTGTTCGACACCGCATGGCTCGCTGTATGCTGGCACAGCGCCCCGAGTGGGAGCTGACAACAACATTACTGTAGTGGTACGCTTGTTCGTCACCAGGTGGCTCGCTGTATGCTAGCACGGCGCTCCAAGCGGGAGCTGACAAAAATATTATTGTAGTGGTACGCTTGTTCGACACCGCATGGCTCGCTGTATGCTGGCACATCGCTCCAAGCGGGAGCTGACAACAACATTACTGTAGTGGTACGCTTGTTCTTCACCAGGTGGCCCGCTGTAGGCTGGGACAGCGCTCCAAGCGGGAGCTGACAACAACATTACTGTAGTGGTACGCTTGTTCGTCACCAGGTGGCTCGCTGTATGCTGGCACAGCGCTCCAAGCGGGAGCGGACAACAACATTATTGTAGTGGTACGCTTGTTCGTCACCAGGTGGCTCGCTGTATGCTGGCACAGTGCTCCAAGCGGGAGCTGACAACATTATTGTAGTGGTACGCTTGTTCATCACAAGATGGCTCTCTGTATGCTGGCACAGCGCTCCAAGCGGGAGCTGACAACAACATTATGGTAGTGGTCACGGCCACTGCCTTCGTAATGATCAGGCCGTAGTGTAACTTCTGTGACGTCACGCAAAGAGGCGGTCGGCTAGGTCCTTCCGACCCGCGCAATGCATGCACATATCGTTGTAATGCGATATAATTTCTTTTAGTTACGAAATATTAACGATTGGTTGCATTAATATAACAGATGAAAACAATAACACTGTGATCTTTCGATATATAGTAAATAAGGCCGACATAATTTTAGGAAAATTTGGTTTAGAACGTGATAAAAACAGTCAAAGCATAACGATTGTCTTACTTGTCAACGCACTCAACAAATCATATTTTTCATTGATAAAAGCATGGAGACAACGAACGTACAAAAATAAAATGTGTAATAATAAAAGGCATTACCTCCATAACTTTAGATGTCCATAAATACGGCAGCTTTCCTGGTTTTCTTCTTGGAACTTCCGGCACTATTATTCCAAGACCGTTTGGAGGCACTTTCTTCCACACAAACATTTGTTTGAATTTTACTGTAGTTTTTTAGCAATACATTCGCCCAAATGGTAACACACCGGCCAGCAAGATATACTAATGTTTTCCCACATTCACATACAATTGTAGAGGAACTAAGTTGCATTGCTTCTAGTACCAGATTATTAAGCGCAGATTTTGGGTCCTCAGAATACAAAAATAACATTTTGTAACTATCAGAAACAAGAACTTCAAAAATTTTATACACCTGAATTCCAATTTCAAGTGAGAAACTAGATGGATACTTTAACCCTCCACGATTTAAATGGTTTAAATAACTCACTTCAGGGGGTAAATCACAAATTAAGTCTGAAGCTGTAATTAGAGTTGTCTTACACAACAAGCATTCACATCTGAGAGAGACTTTAAAGCTAACATAGCCAGCAAGAAATATTATTATTTCTGAAGTAGAGGATTCCATCTCAATTTCCTCACTTTCATTTATGACATGGTCATATTCAGCAGGCAAAAGGAATTCATTGGATATGTCCTGGTGTGAAGCTGCAT
This sequence comes from Anabrus simplex, assembly GCF_040414725.1. Classification (NCBI taxonomy): domain Eukaryota; kingdom Metazoa; phylum Arthropoda; class Insecta; order Orthoptera; family Tettigoniidae; genus Anabrus; species Anabrus simplex. The sequence continues at coordinate 1,107,389 of NC_090265.1, forward strand.
TAATATCTTTGATCATCTCAGAAACATTGAAAATTGCTTGCCTAGACTTTAACTTAAGCAAATTTGTAACTTTTATTTTTCTCTCAGATTCTATTATCTGCTGAACTGAAACATTGTAGTTGCACCCACTCATCTGCCTATACTTTCCAAATCATTGCTCCAAGTCATCAGTTTGAAAAGTGCCTAACATTACATAATGCAACTTCAGATCATTCAGAAGGTATTTACATAGTTCGAGCAAGGTCTCGGTGGAATGTAACAAAGCTGAAAATGTCTCTTTACTGAGCTTTCCACAACTTTTGTGAGAGTCAATGATAACAATGATAACTGAGCTTTCCACAACTTTTGGGAGAGTCAATGATAACAATATCATTCCAGCTTTTGAGCCAGGAGCAAAAGGAATACAAATACTGAACACTTTCCTGACCCATGTTTCTAATAGGCTCAGCATACGACTCTCTCAAACGAATCCCCTTCTCGGGATGCTTCACATTAACAATCATCCACCACTTCCTGATAATTTGCAACCACTCTTTTGTACCCTCTGTATCCTGGATAGTAGACATTGCAGCAATTGTTTTATCATCAAAAAGCGCTACGGTATAATTAACATTTTGTCGTTCAAAACTGTTTGGATAGCACACTCGATAGGAAAGACCTGGGGCATGCTTTACAAGATGAAGTTTCTGGTCCTGATAAATTCTTCTGACATCCTGAAATTTACACAAGTGAATGGTGTTAACATCGTTCATTGATGGGTAGATGAAAGTACTGTCCCTCTCGTTTAACCAATTGTTTCTTAAATTCTTCAACAGATGAACTGTATCAAATAGTAAAAAGCACTTCTTCTGACTGTCACAGGGGTTAAAGATAAATGGGTGGATCACACTATCGTTACTTAACAGTTTGTAACATTTAACATTAACCTTAGCATTGTCTGCAATAACAGCAACAACCTCATAGCCTGCTTCATGAAGTGTGCGTAAGACATTCATTACTAACTGATAGAGAAAATCAGCATCCATATTTTTTACTGGCAGTAAAGCTACTACATCTTTCTGTTTTGAAAAAAATAGATTTAATCATAAAAGTCTGAACAGTAGTTGCTGATGTAAGATCCAATGAATTCCTTGCCATGCCAACAATTTTGTTGCCTTTGTATGTAATTTTTGGTTTAACATATATCTAATCTAACAACAGACATACCAGTTTTTCATGCGCTTCCAGGGCATCACATTTTACTTTCAGATACTTCTTAAGTGAATCATTAACATCAGAACTAATGCTAGATAAAGTGAATGTTTTGAGATAAGAGGGATGTGGCAACACAAGAATTTCCAAATTCCTAAGAAATCTGTAAGCAGCAGGAAATGAATAAAAAAAGCTACAGGCAAAATCTAAAGTATCAACAGAATACCTCATCTGACTGGAAAATTAAAGTGCAAGCTGTTCACTAATGAAATCCAGAGCAGCTTTTATTCTGCTTTCCTCACAAACATCATTACACTCTTTAAGAACAACCTGGATATGTCTAATTTTATCCTTAATTGTAACATCTTTACTTTCAAGGTTGTTTACTGCCGTTAACAAATTAACCAGTTTAGAATAAGAGTTGCATAATAGTTCTGTGCCTAAAATATATGAAAAATGCCCTACCTCAATATTTATACTATCAACAAAAATGTTTACTTTTAACTCTTTATCAATGGTCACAGTTCTTTTAAGGGATGCACAATCACTGAAATCTACATTCATAAAATACAATTTCTCATTTTTACCTTTGACTATCCAATCTAAATGATTATACTTTTATTCATTATTTAAAACCTGATCTAAATTTGATATTTCATCTTCTGACAACCATTGAGTATATTTCCTGTTTTCATTCTCGCTGTAAGTTTTTCTTCTTTCCTCTGGATCTTTACGATAAACGCGATTGTCTGAAGTAAGATACTTTGGTAAATTTGGAAATATTGATGGTACGGCATCACTTGTCAGTTTCAATTTCTTGCGTGGTACCACCAATTCAGTACCTAAGCAAAAAAATTGGCCCATTTGTTGTTGTCTACAAGATAAACATCATTCATACTAGCAATAGTTTAATTTTTCAGTGTTATAATAATGCTAAAATCATTTAACAAAGATTAGGATTTATAAACTGCATTCATTTCTATATTTTAAGCTGTGTTTTAATCTTACTTAGCATCAGAGGGAAAAAGGCAGCTAATTCTGAATATTCCCTATCCAAGAAACATAAAAAATTCAGGCTCAGTTATTGCCCATTTAATTACTTGTAGGTTTATTCTGCAAAACTCACTACTATAAATCTGTACCACACGAAGAAAGACAAAAGCAGGACTCACCATCAGCACGGGTTGCTCTGATTTCTCTCACAATCTGGTCTTCAGGAAAATGAATTATGCATACTCCCGTATTCTTTGTAATTGTTAAATTTTCCCTCGGTATTTTTCTCTTCCATAAATGAATTCTTTGCTCATCCGAAGGAAATGAAAATACTGGTGTATATTCACCTGAGTAATTGGATTTGCATCCTGGCACACAACAACTTTTTGGCATAGTGGCAATCGCTTTTCACACACACTTCAACTCACAACACATTGTATTAACACAGAACAGAAAATATTCAATTAATGTATTTAACAAGGAGCAATAAATCCTCTGAATTAACTCAGCTCCCCACGAGGATATAGCATACCTAACCTAAACAACCTTGACTCACTATTTCAATTACAGCTACTTATGTGGATCTCGCTTTGATGAATTACGATAATTTAGAAGAAAAGGCATTTAACGTACTTATAAATCAATAATTGACTTTCAATAACCCCTATTATTCACAGAAAGCTTTCAAACACTTCGTATTACACTCGGAGATGCAACTCGTAACATTCGCCCCAATCGATCAGCTGATTGCCTTCGCGCGCTTCCTACAGTATGGCCTGTTGCATTACGAAGGCAGTGTCACGGCCGACCGGATCCCTCGCTGCCCTCCTTATACCAGCCTTGACAACCGCTTGTGAAGCCAAACATAAGGCTGTAATTGGAAAGTTTCACCATAATGCCGCTGGAGCGCTGGCTTCCTACTCATTGACAGGAAGCTGCATTCCGCAATTTGCCGCATTTCCAGTTTTATTTATATTGTTTTGCTGTCGTAAATGTTGGCAGTGTGTTCGCAATAAGGTGCTTGTTGCCTTGATAATTTGAGCTGATAGTTATGCGCTAGTGAGTTTAATTTTTTATTTTGTAGTTTGGTGATTATATTTTTTAAATTGTGTTTACAACTCTTGGAATTTGCGACATTATTGTGCGCCTTTTTGTACTTCGAGCAGAAATTTTCTTCAAACAAGAACAAATGTGAAGAGTGGCTCAAAGTGTTTTATCGCTGTAACTTCGTCCTAAACAAGAATTTTAATTTATGCGCTAATTCGTTTTTTAATGGTGTAGCGATTTGCTTTTCTTTAACTGTGTTTGGAAATATTCGAACATGTATTGCTGTGTGCCTTTTTGTATTTCGAACAGGAAAATAAGAGCAAAGGGACACTATCATTTCACGAATTCTCTGTAGACCAGGACAAATCTACAGAGTGGCTCAAAGCAGGTAGCACTTTCATCTTAGTTTTCCGTTTCTATTTCGGGTATTCATCTTCTTTCATTCTTAATATGTTTACCCATCGAGGGTTGGCTTTTCCCTCGGACTCAGTGAGGGATCCCAGCTCTACCACCTCAAGGGTAGTGTCATGGAGCGTGAGACTTCGGGTCGGGGGATACAACTGGGAAGGATGACCAGTACCTCCCCAGGCGGCCGAAACTGCTGTGCTGAACACGGGCCTTGTGTTGGGGATGGGAAGATTGGAAGGGATAGACAAGGAAGAGGGAAGGAAGTTGGGTACCATCGCCGCATTTGCCTGGAGGAGAAGTGGGAAACTATGGAAAACTAATTCGAGGATGGCTGAGGTGGGAATCGATCCCTCCCTGTACTCAATTGACCTCGCAATGCTGAGTGGATCCCGTTCCAGCCATCCTACCGCTTTTGAAATATCGTGACATGGCCAGGAATCGAACCCGGGCCTCCGGGAGTGGCAGCTAATCACGGTAATCGGGTATTTTTACTCCTAAATTTTTTCATTGAATAATCTTTTAGGCGGAGTCGTATTTGCCATATGACAGCAAGACAACATATTTTTATCCAAGATAATCTGAACTTGAACATTTAAACACTGACAAGTAAGAACCATTACTGTTATGATAGTAAAGCCAACGTATGAAGTGTTGTTACCTGAGCAATGAACAATTTACAATGTATTTACTCAAAATAATTTTCTCTAACTGAATTTTTATTTAAAATTCTTCTTCTCATTCTTTTTCTTGCTATTTGTTTTGCATCGCACTGACACAGATAGGTCTTATGGCGACGGTGGGATAGGAAAGGAAGGAATCGACTGTGGCCATAATTAAGGTACAGCCTGATGTGAAAATGGGAAACTACGGTAAACCGTCTTCAGGGCTGCCGACAGTGGAGTTCGAACCCACTATCTCCCAGATGCAAGCTCACAGCTGCGTGCCCCTAACCACACGGCCAACTCGCCCGGTATTTAAAATTCTAGTGAAGGATATGAATGAAATGTAATCTGAATCTATATATACTGAAATTAAAATTTAAACATGTTTTAGTCAAAATATGTCATCCATACAACGAACATAGAAAAAAGTAGTTTTTTTTAAATGTTTTGTCCAGCCTTTTTCCTGAGAGCAGCACTTGAATAATTTTAAAACTCTAATTGAACAATGACTCTTAATCTCAAGGTTAACATCAGAAGACAAAAGTATTGTGGTAATTTCTGCTATGTATCTAAATGCCATGATAATGAAAGCGATTACCATCATTCCTCACAGTTAAGGAATGTGAGTTGGACTACTCCATCTCTCCGCAGTTTCGTTTCACGACGTTATTTTGGGACATATCAACGAAAGTAACCTTTAAGCATGACGAATAGAATACCAAGTGAGATCACTCACCGAGTTCAAGCGCTCTCCCTCAGAGCAGCGCTAGTGGAGCCTAACACCACCACTACACGGTCAGCTGGTCTAATGGAAATTACATTGATACGCAAATAATCAAATACAACACATGAATAACACTGTTAGAGAGTTATAAATAATATTATCAGTCCGCACGAAGAAATATATTTGAACTTTAATAAGAGAACACACGAATAAAATGAACCATTACGAAAAGCGAACGCAATATTGTGCTGTACATACTTAAAGAATCCTTTTTTAAACAGAGCAAATTAAACATACACCAGACTTTAAATAACACTGACACTTTTCTCAAATAAATTAAATGAAGTAAATTACTCAGGGACTCTCTCTCTTCGCCTGTCCACGTCTTTTTTCGGTTGGGTGGCGCTCATCTCTCCGCCTTCTCAACCGGCCCACAACAAGCACAATTGAGCAGACGCCTCGTTGGCTGTCGCCTCTCCACTATGGCCTCTTCCTGTCTCGTTAAGAACGTGGACACCGCATATTCTTCTGAGGCAATCCGTCAATGGCTTTGTAACTCCGGGGTCGATGTTAGAGTGGTTCTACGTCTTCAGGATGCTTCCTCTGGCCAGCCATCACCAGATGTTGTGGTCTTCTTCCACGACCCACAATTGGCCTATTATGCCGTCGTCCGTGGTGACCTCCTGCTCTTCGATCGCGGGTATCGAGCTCTTCCTACTCCTGACCATATTTTGCGACAACTGACCTCCGATCCTGACTTCCCTCTAACCGTAACGGCTCCCCCCCCTACTCCTACCGTCACCCCTCTCACACCTCCACTGTCTACTACCACCACCACTATTGTCACTACTTCTGTTCATCTCTCCCCGTCTTCTTTCACTGCCACTCTTACCTTCAGTCATCCCTCTCCCATCATGTCTACCCCACCCTCCTCCCTCTCTACGCCCGTTCCCAGTCCCTCCCAGCCGCCTCCGGAGCTCATGGATACCGCCACCACTGTACAGCTGGCCTCTGCAACTGCGTCTGGCGATCCCGAGCCTGCTCCTCCACCTACGTCTTTCAGCTGTGTTCTTCGTGGCGTTGACCCTGCTATTGCCGAAAACGACCTCTTGCACGATCTTCACCAGGCAGGAGTTCCGGCACGGCGCGTCTTCCGCATCCTCAACGCTCAAGGCCCGACGTATATGGTTCGCCTCCAGCTGCCCACCGCTGAAGACGTCCACCGCCTGCTTACTGATGGCGTTCATCTTCACCGGCGAACCTATCGTGTGGAGCCTTCTCGTTCCCCTCCCCGCACCGTCCGCTCTCCTCCTCACCCCACCCTTTCTCGCTCTCGCCCTCCACCGCCACCCACCCAACCACCGCCTCCTTCCAGCCTCCCGCCTCTCTCTGTCCTGGAACTTCTCCGTCTCCTTGCCACTTCCGTCACCAACATCACCACCAACCTCTATTATCTCCTTCTCCAATCCTACCCGTGTCCTTCTCCCTATACCTTCCCCCCCCACCACCCTCCCCGTCCCTCCACACTCAATGTAAATACTATTGTACATATTCACTGTAACAATCTCTTTCTGTAATGCGTGCCCGAGATACGTTACTCTTAATACAATTCTCCCCTCCTTTCCCTCTTGTGTTCGCGGGGGTTTGCCTGCGCGGGGTTCTTTGGGGGGCTTCGCCCTGGGTCCCGGCTTGTTGTGATGGTGCCCTTACGCCAGATTCCAAAGTTTCTACCTCTTCTATTTTTCCCGCTCTAAGGCCTAAGAGCTCCTAAGTAGAACTGATGGCCCGCCCCTCCTCGCTTGAGGAGAGGAATGAAATAACTTGCTTATCTATCTATCTATCTATCTATCTAAATTACTCACCAAAACTAGTTTGAGGCCACTTTCGATAGTTTATAAGTAGACTTAGCAGATTTTCGAGCTTGCATTTCTCTGCGGATTTCTCCCGCTCTGAAGAAGAATCGGCACTATAGTGGGAGACCAGTTTTGGAATAATGTCCAAAGTGTGTTCAGTACAACAGCCAGCTCCTGATGGCACAACTGAAATCTCCTCAATCTCGTAAAAAATATCGCCCCGCATTAAATTGAATCTCTTCTCTTAGTTTAACCTCATCGAATATAACTATCTCGTACCGTTTATTCTCCTTCATTTCATCTTTAAAATAATCTGAAATAGCACTTAAGCAATGAGTATTTACACCATAGGGACATTTAAGTCCTTTGCAGAGTTTCTTCAAATGGCTTTGTGGGGGATGAGGTAACAAATTATGCCTATATCCTATCCTCTAGGTGATGTTATTCTAAGTAATAAACTTTTTGAAAGAAAATCACTATTGTACCTCATACCATTGGGAGATTTTAATTGACTTTTCTTTAACACAGTGTAATAATTTTCTGCTTCTTACTAAGAAATTTACAATCTATAAATTGAAATTCGGTGCCCTAAATCTGCCCTTGTTGGACATTAATCCTAGCTTTGGCTGAGGAAAGACTGCATTTAGCACGCATTAAATTACGAGTTGCATTCTTTAGTTGCTTTCTGAGAGATATTATTATCTTTTAGGCATCGGTAAGAGAACTAGACTGACCCTGAATTTGAACTTCACAGGCTACTGTTGTCATCGCTGCTTCACTCACTTCGTGATTCTCGTTCCTTATCCTCTTGATACTGTCCACACTCCTTTTGCTACTGGGTGCTTTTCGCGATTTTACCTCAGATGATAGGCATTTCGGTAAATTTGAAAATATATGAGGCACCGCTCCTGGTTTTATTTTCCACCTCACACTAGGAAGTTCAACGTTTTCACCATTAACAACGAAACAGTCCGCCTTTATAATTAAATCTGTCTAAAATGCACGTCACATATTCTGCTTTTGGCCGACAATTGCTTATCTTTCCGCGGAATAACTCTAGTCCACTTCGCAAACAGATTATTTCCCTTTGGCGGCGTAAAATATCGTCTACCATCACGCTTCCTTCCGTAACCCGATTTACAACCAGGAACGAAACAGTACGACATTTTCTCGAAACAGCAGAAAACTACTTGATTGCACATACAAAGCACTGCACAGATACTAACACGGACTTTCAGAAAATATTAAAACAAACTAATAGGCGTTAAAATTATCACCACGTCTTAACGCACGCTCGCTATACCTTTGCCGGCAATTGGGTGTACGTGTCGTTGCAGTTGGATCGTTGAGACTGCAGCGCCACACTCCGGCAGGGTCACAAACTACAATGTTATGACAGCGGAGTGATCACACTTGGTATTCTATTCGTCATGCTTTAAGATTAGTCTTCTTAACAGTATTAACCTATGTAACATTCTCCATACCTCTAAATTACCATGAATCCGCAATCAAAGTCAATATCTTTTTCATAAAGAAGTATGTATTTCTACTGCAAATAGTTAGGCCGCCAGCGCCACGTGTCGAGCTATAAAACTACTCCGATTACAGTACGTGGACCCGATTGTCAAGGCCGGTAAAGAACTGGACACAGCGACGCATCAAATCGGCCGTGGTAGTGGTACGCTTTTTCGTCACCAAGCAGCTCGCTGTATGCTGGCACAGCGCTGCAAGCGGGAGCTGACAACAACATTATTGTATTGGTACGCTTGTTCGTCACCAGATGGCTCGCTGTATGCTGGCACAGCGCTGCAAGCGGGAGCTGACAACAACATTATTGTATTGGTACGCTTGTTCATCACCAGGCGGCTCGCTGTATGCTGGCACAGCGCTGCAAGCGGGAGCTGACAACAACATTATTGTATTGGTACGCTTGTTCATCACCAGGTGGCTCGCTGTATGCTGGCACAGCGCTCCAAGCGGGAGCTGACAACAACATTATTGTATTGGTACGCTTGTTCGTCACCAGGTGGCTCGCTGTATGCTGGCACAGCGCTGCAAGCGGGAGCTGACAACAACATTATTGTATTGGTACGCTTGTTCGTCACCAGGTGGCTCGCTGTATGCTGGCACAGCGCTGCAAGCGGGAGCTGACAACAACATTATTGTATTGGTACGCTTGTTCGTCACCAGGTGGCTCGCTGTATGCTGGCACAGCGCTGCAAGCGGGAGCTGACAACAACATTATTGTATTGGTACGCTTGTTCGTCACCAGGTGGCTCGCTGTATGCTGGCACAGCGCTGCAAGCGGGAGCTGACAACAACATTATTGTATTGGTACGCTTGTTCGTCACCAGGTGGCTCGCTGTATGCTGGCACAGCGCTCCAAGCGGGAGCTGACAACAACATTATTGTATTGGTACGCTTGTTCGTCACCAGGTGGCTCGCTGTATGCTGGCACAGCGCTGCAAGCGGGAGCTGACAACAACATTATTGTATTGGTACGCTTGTTCGTCACCAGGTGGCTCGCTGTATGCTGGCACAGCGCTGCAAGCGGGAGCTGACAACAACATTATTGTATTGGTACGCTTGTTCATCACCAGGCGGCTCGCTGTATGCTGGCACAGCGCTGCAAGCGGGAGCTGACAACAACATTATTGTATTGGTACGCTTGTTCGTCACCAGGTGGCTCGCTGTATGCTGGCACAGCGCTCCAAGCGGGAGCTGACAACAACATTATTGTATTGGTACGCTTGTTCATCACCAGGCGGCTTGCTGTATGCTGGCACAGCGCTGCAAGCGGGAGCTGACAACAACATTATCGCAGTGGTACGCTTGTTCGTCACCAGGTGGCTCGCTGTATGCTGGCACAGCGCTCCAAGCGGGAGCTGACAACAACATTATCGCAGTGGTACGCTTGTTCATCACCAGGCGGCTTGCTGTATGCTGGCACAGCGCTCCAAGCGGGAGCTGACAACAACATTATCGCAGTGGTACGCTTGTTCGTCACCAGGTGGCTCGCTGTATGCTGGCACAGCGATGTCTTGACTGAGGGAAGTTCGGCTCATTGAAATCTATATCCAGCTCACAGCGCTAATATTAAGGCGATGAGTAACCAAACATCTCTTGCTTTTCGTGACCAAGTCACAGAAATCCCCAGGCGTCATCATGATTACATGAAATGGTCGGAAATGTTTAGCCTCTCTGATCATTTCCGCATCTTCTTCTGGAACCATTGTTGGCCAAACGTTGTACGTGTCACACACACATATACATGTCCTCATATTTTTTCGGCTGAGTGGTACTCTTCTCCTCGCTATCTTCACTGTCTCAGCCGGCCCAAGAATAATCAAACGGGCAGACGCCTCGTTGTCTTCTTGTCTCATCAAGAATGTGGACACCGCTTATTCACCTAAAGACATCCGGATCTCGCTTCAGAACGACAACGTTGCGACCAAGTGGGTTCTCCGTCTCCAGGATGCCTTATATGGACAACCTTCGCCCGACGTTTTGGTCTTCTTTGAATACTTCATTCACGGACCAAAGTTCATCGCTCAAGGCACCATCTCTCTCTTTCACGTCCAACACAAAGTTCTTCCCACTCCCGACTATCTCTTACAACAACTGGCCTCTGATCCTACTTTCCCTATTACAGTTCCGATTTCCTGTCTCACTTCGACTACTACCACTGTCACTTCTTCCGTCCATCAGTCTTCGCCTACTCTTTACTACTACTACGTACACTACAGTTACCACCTCTGTTCAGCTTTCCCCGCCTTCTTCTATAGCCACTCTTACTTCCAGTCATCCTTCCCCCATCATGTCTACCCCCACCCCGCCCCTATCTACGACCCTCCCCAGTCCCCAACTGCCCCCTGCTGATTCGCTGGATACCGCCACTACTGCTCAGCCAGCCTCCTACGGCGCATCTGGCGCTACCACGGCCACTCAACCACCTTCAGTGTCGAGCTGTGTCCTTCGTGGCGTCGACCCTGCGATCTCTGAACAGGATCTACTTACCGATCTCCTCACGGCAGGGGTCCCGGCACGGCGCGTCTTCCGTATCTTCAACGTCCACGGTCCGACGTACATGGTACGCCTTCAGCTTCCCACCAATGAAGACGTCAACCGCTTGCTCACCGATGGCGTCCATCTTCACCAGCGAACTTACCGTGTGGAGCCTTCCCGCTCCCCCCCCCCCCCGCGCTGTACGCTCTCCTACCCGTCCCCCCCTTCTTCGCTCTCGCCCAGCACCGCCACCCACCCCACCGCCGCAAGCGATCTATCCGCCTGTTCCACAACCCCCTTCCAGCCTGCCGCCTCTCACCATCCTAGAACTTCTCCGTCTACTTGCCACTTCCGTTACAAACCTTACAACTAACCTATATTATCTCCTTCTCCAATACTACCCGTGTCCGTCTAATTATACCTTCCTCCCAACTTCCGTACCTGTACCTGCTCACCATATGTGACTACTTTTGTACATATTCTCTGTAACGAATGCTGCAAGACTTTCACAATTTTAATGCGCTGGGACATTGTACATTTTATTTTACGTATGTGCACAACATACTTGCCATTTTTTGTTAAATTCACTCTCCATTTTTGATTCGCAAGGCCTAAGAGCCGCTAGTTCGGCTGATGGCCCGCCCGCCGCACTTGCGGCGGGAATGAAATAACTTACGTTTGTTTGTTTGTACGTGTTTTTCAAAACAAAGAACTGTTATGAACGTCATGTCAGTATGTTGGCAATAATGGGCAATAATGACTTACCATTTTGAATGGTTCCGTAGGCATTGTGGCAACTGAAATATCACCATGACGAACTACAACAGCTATAAACAACGTTTACACGCAGTTGAATTTCAGCAAATGGCAAAGGTGATAGCTAATTCCACCAGAGGCTCGGGTTGACTTACTACCTTCTCCATGCGAAACCTTGTGCACGTAACACAGGTTCCATCTTGCGCCAATTGTATAAACTAATAAATTTCACCAGTTGACTTTCTACATTTCCCATTGACATGACCTCTTAGATGCAATCTGCACGAAAATCTTTTGACTTACCATCTTTCCCCGATAAACGCATCAATTAATTACATAAACAAACTGGACATAAAGATAGAGTTTGTTTTCAAAAATTACGCACGTACATATTGTATTTTTAAAGCCATACGGTAAATTAATAAACTTAGGATACCGTTGAGCCAATACTACTACTACTAAAAGTTTTCATTCCTCCCCCGAAGAGGGAGGCGGGCCTCTCAGACGGTTACGCCGTCTCTCAGGCCGGGAGATTTGTTACGGTGAAGGAGATGTGCGGAGAAGGTGAGGGGGTGGGTGGCCGTGGCCTATACTACGAACTGTCCCGGCATTCGCCTTAGTGCAGGAGCATGGAAAACCACGGAAAACCTTTCTCAGGACAGCCGACGTGTGGGGCCAGGCGTGAAGTCCAGTCCCTGTGCCCCTGTCCCCTCTCTCGAATGCAGAGGCGTACAGCCATGGTAGAGTCGTGGCCAACTTTCCTCTGCTCGGTTGGCCGGTCAGAGTACAGAGCTGTTGGACCACGGGCAAGCCGTGGCCTCTTAAGGGACGAAACCCAAGGGCCGAAACCCACTCTGCATCTACCGACTTGAGCCAATAAAGTAGGTTTGGATACCAATTTATCGAATTGCGATGCTGAAACGAGTGTCTCAGTTCTAAACCGGAGAATGAATATACTCGTATTAACACTCTACTGCCTGAATTAATTCTCGTTTCCGTTTGGTGACGAAAATTTCAAGCTTTAAGGTTCAACTTGCTATTAGTGTCTTGTATTTACCAACAACTCGGGCTAATACCTTAAAACTAGTATGTGATGTGGTTTACCATAATGGATTATATGTACGGTTACGTGCCAGATGCGACCGTGCCGGATGCGACTAGGCCATTATCGTGCCAATAGCGACCGAGTTGATAAGCATCGTGCCGCATGCGACCCATCAATCACTTACAATTGATCTGCGTTAAGGGCTGTCACCAAGTGGCAGATTGCTAATACTCGTAAGTAGCTAACTTGGTCTTTTCTAAAATAAAGGTCTGACACTGTGGTTAGCAGGTTCGAGTGCCGTTGGTCGAAAGAAAAATGTAATAATGTTGCTGGCTTTACGTCCCAGTAACTACATTTATGGTTTAAGGAGACGCCGAGGGGCCGGAATTCAGTCCCGCAGGACTTATTTTACGTGCCAGTAAATCCACCGACACATAGCTGACGTATTTGAACACGTTCAAATACCACCGGACTGAGCCAGGTTCGAACCTGCCAAGTTGGAGTCGAAAGACCAGCATCTTAACCGTCTGAGCCACTTAGCCTGGATGAAAAAATTCACCATCAGAATGTTGGCCGGCAGGGTAGGAAAGTTGGTGGTAGACAGCTTTTAATCACTAGATTGCATGCCAAAAGCCTGGATTCAAATCCAAACCTTTTCGCAGTGTTCAAATGGAGTGAGGGGATATGATGCTGTTGATGGTGATTCGGCCGTCGGATGGCGACGTAAAGCATTGAGCAGACCCCTTGGTATTATTCGAGAGGAGTAGGCTACGTGCCGAAACCGGGTTTCATCTCTCCCTACTTCATTATCATAATCCCACATCCAGACGCGCAGGCCGCCCACGGGTATCAGGTAGATAGACCTGCACCAGGCAAGCCGAACACGTCCTCGGACACTCCCGGCACTACAGTAATAGGACACGATAAGTAAGTAGGCCTAAGTCGTAAATAATTTCAGAGAATTAGGATCTTTTCTTTTTTTTTCTAGTGGCATTACGTCGCACCGACACAGACAGGTCTTAAGGCGACGATGTGATAGGAAAGGGCTAGGAATGGGAAGGAAGCGGCCCTGGTCTTAAAGTACAGCCTCAGCATTTGCCTGGTGTGAAAATGGGAAACCACGGAAAACTATCTTCAGGGCTGCCGACAGTGGGATTCGAACCCACTATCTCCCAGATGCAACCTCAGGGCCGCGCGCCTCTAACCGCATGGCCAACTAGCCCGGTGGGAAAAGACGTAAACGCATCACCATGTTTCGTGTTGTAAAACGAGTTTCCCCAAGAAGTGTTAGGCTATGTAAAGTAGGGGCAGTAGCTGCTTATAGGACTTATTGAAATGGCATTGCACTTCGTTTAGTTTACCTTATCTTGGGTGATGACACAACTTATCAAATGACAATTTGCTTGTCAACGCCGGTCGCATCCGGCACGGTTACAGATTATGCGGTCGCTAGTGGCACGGGTCGCATGCGGCACGGTCGCATCTGGCACGCCACCATATGTACATACTAGCAAATGTACCCGTGCTTCGCTGCGGTATTCTACATTGTATGCGGTTAATGAAGAAAATTACTGTACATGCAATAAATAAGATTTTTTAAACTGCATGTTTCTTAGCGTTATCCAGAAACAGCAGGGGAAGAATCCCATACGTTGTTTCCAATGTAAGGTGTGAGTTGCGGAGTTGTAATGATAAAGGCTGGCTAACTTGCCTACCGCTATTCGCAATCGAGTAGGAAAGTTTTCGTTATAATGGGAGGCTCCATTACCTACTGCGCCGTCACAATCGATTTGGGGAGTTTTCGTCACAACGGCAGGTGCCTTTTCCTACTTCCAAACAGATCATATCTAAGGAGTTTCTATTATAATAATAGGTACCTTCCCTACTGCCAGTCAAAATTGAGTTGTGCTATTATCATTATAATGACAGGTCCTCTTTCTTAATGGCAGTCACACCGACTTAGTAAGCTTCTATTACAATAGCAGGGAAACTATGCCTAATACCAGTCACATTTCAGATGGGTAAATTTGTTTATAATGGCAGGCACACTTGCCTACTACTAAACACAATCGGTTAGGGGAGTTTTGAACATAATTGTATGCTCCCTTGAGTTCTATCAGTCAAATCGAGAAGGGAATTGTTAATTAAATGGTAGTCCCTCCTTACTAATGCTAGTTACAAAGGAGTTGGAGAAGGATCCCATTTCTACTGCCAGTCAAAGTGGATGTGGAGAGTAATGATTACAATAGCAGACGCCATCCTGCTGAGAGTCACTATCGATGTAAAATATTAATTAAAATGGTAAAAACACCCTTTCTACGTCGCTACAAATCGACTTCAATGAATATATATAGATCGACATACGAAGTATATGCATGTTTACAATATTGAAATAAACCTTCATTAATTTACAGATTATCTGCTGCTAAATGATACATGATATCGACAAACGGATTGTACTATAAGACGTCTCATTTAGCGCTCTAAATGGCTAGTCTTAAGATATATTTCCTGTCTCATCTTTATACGGGTAAAATAGAGTTAGAAACGTTGAATAGGGTGACATTTTCGTAAGGTTGTCTCACAGTGCATTACTTTTGGGTTCGAATGTGACAAATACATACATAGATTTTGACTCACGTATGGATACTGCGTGCAGAAATATTCGTGTAGAATTAGATGATTCTGTCTTTCATATAAGTGATTCGAATTACAAATTATACGTGTACAAAGAGCAAAATGTAGGTATAATCGAGAAATTGAGCCAAATCTAACATATAAGGAATAGAAATACGACGAAACATCATAGGACCAAAGTTGTAGATCACTCCAAATTGAACTGAGATTGGGCAATCCGTTTTCTGATACGACTGGCCGTTTAGCCGCAAAATACTCCGAAACGAAAGTCTGCACCGTCATTAAAATTGCCTCCATATTTCGATATTCTTAGGGGATAAAAAGTGAATGATTTAAAGATATTGGAAGTTTCTCGTCGGTTACAGGCTAAATCGTATGATTTCGCCTAATTTCAATTTTCTGGCTCGTCTGGCACATTGTGCCGCAATCTTGATTTTGGGCGAGGGGGATAAAATTTAGGACTTTCAGGAATATATATATCTAAAAAATATGCAGATGGTCATTATTACCCCTTAAATGGATAGATGCACGAAAATTTCGCCAAAACAGTCAATGCACAGACACACGGTCGTTACGTCTTGATTTATATAGATAGATAAGGAATCTGCTCCACGTATAGCACTTTTGGTCTATGTCCGCTGGACTTAGCCTGCAAAATCGACCGATCATGATACCTCCCTTATTACTCCTCCTGCTGAAAAACTACACATGAGGAAAGAAGGTATAGAAATGGATTCAATGAAGATGGGTCGATTTCCAGTTAGGCTGGTCTTATGTATATTGTGGGAGAGTAAAATCGCTGTTTCGGTTCCCAATAAACCCAAAGTCCATTTCGGGAATTTTATGGACCTAAAACCCTACTTTTGGACAGGTGGATGCTAAATATGAAGTTTGGTTGGAATATCTCCAGTAGGTTTCAAGTTATAAGAAATAGGCTTTACACGTACCCGCTCTTGAGTTAAGTCCGGTGGGACTTGTACCGTTAAACGGTCCGTTAATGATATCTCCCTTATTAATCCTCATATCGAAATGATGCATATGAGAGAAAAGGTTTAGAAAATGATCTCCATTAAAGTAGGTACTTTTCCATTAAGTTCGGTCGTGTATATTTTATGGGAGTGTAAAACCGCGTTTTCGTACAAACCCCCAGTCAATTCAGGGATTTAGAAACAATAATGGCCCTAAAACCTATCCAAGGACAGGTGGATTATTAATATGAAGTTTGGTGGAAATATATCCAGTAGTTTTCAAGTTATAGAAGGACAGACAAACAGACAAACAGACACCAAAGCTAAAAATGATGCGGATGGTCATTATTAAACCTGAAACGGATAACTGTACGGAAATTTCTCCAAAATAGCCAATGTACAGACACACGGTCGTTACGATTTTATTTATATAGAAGAAGAAAATTACGCTAAGCATTTAGCATAACATACATACTTCATCATTATGGACCGTTATGCCTTTCAGCGTTCAGTCTGCAAGCCTCTGTGAAGTAACTAAATGTCATCACAATCCTTTATTTGCAGCTAGTGCTCTGACCTCATTTAGTTCTACACCACATATCTTTAAATCGTTAGAAACCGAGTCTAACCATCGTCATCTTGGTCTCCCTCTATTTCTCTTAACCTCCATAAAAGAATCCATTATCCTCCTAGGTAACCTATCCTCCTCCATTCGCCTCACATGGCAGCACCACCAAAGCCGGTATATGCGTTCAGCTTCATACATTGCGTTCATTCCTAACTTAGCCTTTATCTCCTCATTCCAAGTACCCTCCTGCCATTGTTCTCACCTGTTTTTACCAGCAGTCATTCTCGACACTTTCATGTCTGTTACATCTAACTTTTAAATAATATATCCTGAGTCCACCCAGCTTTCACTCCCGTAAAGCAAAGATGGTCTGAAAACAGACCGATGCAGAGATAGTTTCGTCTGGGAGCTGACTTCCTTCTTACAGAATACTGCTGATCGCAACTGCGAGCTCACTGCATTAGCTTTACTACACCTTGATTCAATCTCACTTACTATATTACCATCCTGGGAGAAAACACAACCTAAATACTTGACATTATCGTCCTGTTCTAGCTTTGTATCAACAATCTAACATTCAATTCTTACCTACTGACATCAATTTAGTCTTCCAAAGGATCATCTTCATACCATACTCATTGCACCTATTTTCAAGTTGCAGGATATTAGACTGCAGGTTTCCGCCACAATCTGCCATTAAGATGAAGTCGTCAGCATAGGACAGACTGTTTACTACATTTCGGCCTGTCTGAATCCCTCCCTGACATTTTATACCATTCAGCAGATGATCCATGTAAACTACGAACAACAAAGGTGAAAGATTACAGCCTTGTCTAACTCCGGTAAGTACTCTGAACCAAGAACTCATTCTACCATCAATTCTCACTGAAGCCCAATTGTCAACATAAATGCCTTTGATTGATTTCAAAAATCTACCTTTAATTCCATAGTCCCCCAGTATTGCGAACATCTTTTCCCTCGGTACCTTGTCATATGCTTTCTCTAGATCTACGAAACATAAACACAACTGCCTATTCCTCTCGTAGCATTTTTCAATTATCTGGCGCATACTGAAAATCTGATCCTAACCGCCCCTCTGTGGTCTGAAACCACACTGGGTTTCATCCAACTTCCACTCAACGACTGATTTCACCCTCCCTTCTAAGATGCCAGTGAATAAGTTACTTTGCCTGGTATACTAATCGATGAGATACCTCGATAGTTGACGGAATCTTTCCTGTTCCTCATTTTGGACCGAGTTGATGATTTATCACCATCAAAGACCGATCATTACTGCCTGGTGGGCAAGGGTAGGTTAATGCTACGAGCAAGCAGGTTGGTAATGTCTTTGATGTTTTGATGTGTTAGATTGACTATACAGTTGAAGGAAACTGTGCCGTGAAACTAACTCTGCTGGCTGTAACAGGTTAAAGCAGGAAGCTAACAATCGTGCGTTTCAAATATGAATCATTATTCACTGTAGGGTAAACAATTTGAGTGACAATGATTAGACACCGCATGAGGCGATTCTCTAACGAGAATGTTGATGTGAGTCCTGTAGTAGAACATAGCGCGGTGTTCCCGACGCAATCTAAGAAGGCGTAGACAAAGTGCAAGAATCTTTCTTCATGAAGTTCGATACGGAACGCAATCACGGGATACAGTTCTGGAAAACAGAGTGTTGCATATAAAACAGGGCAATTCTTCTTAGGGTGTCCTCTTTGCTCGCACATAATTCACTGAGTGTCGAGAATCGATACTGCACTGCTATAACACCTCGTCCTGATGTAAGCAGCTTGAACACCTTAGAGCAAGGAGTTCTCGGTCCAATTAACTAAGTCATCTCACACGGTGTACTGTAACTGTACGGCCCCAAACAATTAACTAAGTCATCTCACACGGTGTACTGTAACTGTACGGGTCCAAACAATGAACTAAGTCATCTCACACGGTGTACTGTAACTGTACGGGTCCAAACAATTAACTAAGTCATCTCACACGGTGTACTGTAACTGTACGGGTCCAAACAATTAACTAAGTCACAGGGTGTACTGTAACTGTACGGGTCCAAACAATTAACTAAGTCACACGGTGTACTGTAACTGTACGGCCCCAAACAATTAACTAAGTCATCTCACACGGTGTACTGTAACTGTACGGGTCCAAACAATTAACTAAGTCACACGGTGTACTGTAACAGTACGGGTCCAAACAATTAACTAAGTCATCTCACACGGTGTACTGTAACTGTACGGGTCCAAACAATTAACTAAGCCACACGGTGTACTATAACTGTACGGCCCCAAACAATTAACTAAGTCATCTCACAGGGTGTACTGTAACTGTACGGGTCCAAACAATTAACTAAGTCACACGGTGTACTGTAACTGTACGGCCCCAAACAATTAACTAAGTCATCTCACACGGTGTACTGTAACTGTACGGGTCCAAACAATTAACTAAGTCACACGGTGTACTGTAACAGTACGGGTCCAAACAATTAACTAAGTCATCTCACACGGTGTACTGTAACTGTACGGGTCCAAACAATTAACTAAGCCACACGGTGTACTATAACTGTACGGCCCCAAACAATTAACTAAGTCATCTCACACGGTGTACTACTGTAACTGTACGGGTCCAAACAATTAACAAAGTCACACGGTGTACTGTAACTGTACGGCCCCAAACAATTAACTAAGTCATCTCACACGGTGTACTGTAACTGTACGGGTCCAAACAATTAACTAAGTCATCTCACACGGAGTATTGTAACTGTACGGGTCCAAACAATTAACTAAGCCACACGGTGTACTATAACTCTACGGCCCCAAACAATTAACTAAGTCACACGGTGTGCTATAACTGTACGGCCCCAAACAATTAACTAAGTCATCTCACACGGTGTACTGTAACTGTACGGGTCCAAACAATTAACTAAGTCATCTCACACGGTGTACTGTAACTGTACGGCCCTAAACAATTAACTAAGTCAGACGGTGTACTGTAACTGTACGGGTCCAAACAATTAACTAAGCCACCTCACACGGTGTACTGTAACTGTACGGCCGCAAACAATTAACTAAGCCACCTCACACGGTGTACTGTAACTGTACGGCCCCAAACAATTAACTAAGCCACCTCACACGGTGTACTGTAACTGTACCGCCCCAAACAATTAACTAAGTCACACGGTGTACTGTAACTGTTCGGCCCCAAACAATTAACTAAGCCACCTCACACGGTGTACTGTAACTGTACGGCCCCAAACAATTAACTAAGTCATCTCACACGGTGTACTGTAACTGTACGGCCCCAAACAATTAACTAAGTCATCTCACACGGTGTACTGTAACTGTACGGGTCCAAACAATTAACTAAGTAATCTCACACGGTGTACTGTAACTGTACGGCCCCAAACAATTAACTAAGCCACCTCACACGGTGTACTGTAACTGTACGGGTCCAAACAATGAACTAAGTCATCTCACACGGTGTACTGTAACTGTACGGGTCCAAACAATTAACTAAGTCATCTCACAAGGTGTACTGTAACTGTACGGGTCCAAACAATTAACTAAGTCATCTCACACGGTGTACTTTAACTGTATAAAACCTAGTAAGTGTAACTTTTATTCATATTAATATATAAATGGTCCATTTAGATTTTCCAATTATTTTATGTATATTAATTTTGACTGACGGAGACAGGCTTATGTGCTAGTTGAAAATAATATACAAATATAATTTGGACAATACATTGTATTCAGTAGAATGTGGTACACTTGGCGATAACTCGGTGTAGTACGGGTCTGTGATATGAGACATAATTTAAGAGGTCGTGAGAAATATTACGAGTAAAAGTAATATCAATCGTTTCAACTCCTTCTCTTGCACGTTTGGGCCGAATAGTAATACAATCTTTTTTTTTTTTTGCCATTATTAACTTTGTTGTTCTGAGCAACTGACCACGATGTATTCACAACGCCAGCTGACCTTCAACTGAGAGATCGAGTGAAGACAGCGCCATCTTAAAATGGTGGTGATGATGATTGTTTTTTAAGAGGAAGTGCAACTAAGTAACCATCCTCTATATTATACTAAGTAGAGGGGAAAATGGAAGTGATCGGACACTTCGAAAAATGAAGACATCGGCCAAATATAGAGAAGAGCGAGGAAATTAAGGAATCCCTAAGCCCAGGAGAACTCGCATTGATACTTTTTTCGCCAGAACTCGCACGCGGTCTTTTCGACCGCACAGAATTCATGGGCCATTATTTAATGCGCAAATTATTTTTTCGAACACAATACACCAAAATGGCATATCATAGCTTTATTACACAAATGTATGTCTAATCAGCTGAGAAAATATTCTACAAGACACAAAATAGAGATATATTCATTTCAATTGACTACTTTGAACATCTGTCAGTAGTATAATGGGAGAGTTCGGGCGCCTCCTCCTCCTCCCGCCGCCTCCTCCGCCGCCTCCTCCGCCGCCGCCCGCGGGAAATTTGAATTTTGGCGGGAAATTTGAATTTTGGCGCGAGATTTGAATTTGTAAACAAAGCCACGTGCTTTTTGACAGCTGTCATCGACAACAACGCAACGCTAACCTCACTGCTGCCATCTTGACGGGCCTAAACCTCACTAGTGCCAACTTAACCTAACTAGCATGAGGTAAACAAACCCACGTGTTTTTGACAGCCACGTGCTTTTTGACAGACAACAACGCATCGCTAACCTCAGTACTGCCATCTTGACGGGCCTAAACCACAGTAGTGCCAACTTAACCTCACTAGCGTGAGGTAAACAAAGCCACGTGCTTTTTGACAGCCACGTGCTTTTGACAGATTTGTAAACAAAGCCACGTGCTTTTTGACAGCTGTCATCGACAACAACGCATCGCAAACCTCAGTACTGCTATCTTGACGGGCCTAAACCTTAATAGTGCCAACTTAACCTAACTAGCATGAGGTAAACAAAGCCACGTGTTTTTTGACAGCCACATGCTTTTCAACAGATTTGTAAACAAAGCCACGTGCTTTTTGACAGACAACAACGCATCGCTAACCTCAGTACTGCCATCTTGACGGGAATAAACCTCGGTGGTACCAACTTAACCTAACTAGCTCGAGATAAACAAAGCCACGTGCTTTTTGACAGCCACGTGCTTTTTGACAGCTGTCATCCGCCATCTTTAAACTACAGAGCGCTGTGCTGCCCTCTTTCGTCACCTGTCATCGACAGTGCTGCCATCTTGGCGGGCCTAAACCTTAGTGCTACCAACTTAACCTCACTAGCTCGAGATAAACAAATCCACGTGCTTTTTGACAGCCACGTGCTTTTTTGACAGCTGTCATCCGCCATCTTTAATCCATAGAGCACAGTGCTGCCCTCTTTAGCTACTTACCTTTGAAATGTGGTGGCGGATAATTTGAAAAAATGCTTTTTTGACAGCAGCCATCTTTGAGCGCCGTGCTACACTCTTTAGCTAGTTACCTTTGAAATGTGGTGGCAGGCAATTCTACATGACAGCAGTCATCTTTAATCAAGAGAGCACCGTGCTGCCCTCTATGTGGTGGCGGCAAATTGAAAAATTCTACATGCTCTTGTTTGGAAACAAACTCACGCGCTTTTTTGACAGCCGTCATCCGCCATCTTTAATCAACAGAGCACAGTGCTGTACTCTTTAGCTAGATACCTTTGAAATGTGGTGGCGGCAATTTGAAAAATTCTGTGTGCTCTTGTTGGGAAACAAAGCCACGTGCTTTTTTGACAGCTGTCATCCGCCATCTTTAATCAATAGAGCACTGTGCTGCTATCATGCGGGCAATTTCGTCAGCTGTCATCCGCCATCTTTAATCCAGAGAGAACAGTGCTGCACTCTATGTGGTGGCGGTAAATTCCACGTGCTTTACAAACCCATGTGCTTTTCTGACAGCTGTCATCCGCCATCTTTAATCTAGAGAGAACAGTGCTGCACTCTATGTGGTGGCGGCAAATTCCACGTGCTTTACAAACCTATGCGCTTTTCTGTCATCCACCATCTTTAATCTAGAGAGAACAGTGCTGCACTCTATGCGGTGGCGGCAAATTCCACGTGCTTTACAAACCTATGCGCTTTTCTGTCATCCACCATCTTTAATCTAGAGAGAACAGTGCTGCACTCTATGTGGTGGCGGCAAATTCTACGTGCTCTTATTTGGAAACAAATTCTACTCGCTCTTCAGCTGTCATCCACCATCTTTAATCAAGAGAGCACCGTGCTGCCCTCTTTGTGGTGGCGGATAATTTGAAAAAAATTCAGCAGCCATCTTTAATCCAGAGAGAACAGTGCTGCCCTCTTTAGCTACTTACCTTTGAGGCGGTTAATTTGAAAAATTCTTTTCGACAAGCTGCCATCTTTAATCCAGAGAGAACAGTGCTGCCCTCTTTAGCTACTTACCTTTGAGGCGGTTAATTTGAAATATTCTATTTAACAAGCTGCCATCTTTAATGAAAAGAGCATCGTGGTGCTATCTTGCGGGTAATATTTTACGTCACAGCTGTCATCCACCATCTTGCATTGCTAACCTTAGTGCTGCCCTCTTTAGCTACTTACCTTTGACAAGCTGTCATCCGCCATCTTTAATCCAGAGAGAACAGTGCTGCACTCTATGTGGTGGCGGATAATTTTAAAAAATCTTTTTGACAAGCAGCCATCTTTAA
Organism: Anabrus simplex; assembly: GCF_040414725.1. Lineage (NCBI taxonomy): Eukaryota > Metazoa > Arthropoda > Insecta > Orthoptera > Tettigoniidae > Anabrus > Anabrus simplex. The sequence continues at coordinate 1,130,957 of NC_090265.1, forward strand.
TCAACAGAGCACCGTGCTGACATCTTTAGCTACCGCCATCTTACATCGCTTACCTCTCTGCTGCACTCTATGTGGTGGCGGCTAATTCGAACAAGTTTAATCACGCATCGGGAAAGCTAGAGTAAGCACGTGCTGCAGTGATGACGTCATCATGCATGTTTAGACTTGTCCGTTTTCTTAAGAGTAAGTCGGTGTAAAGGAATGTGGTAGCGGTAAATTCGAACAAGTTTAAACATGCATCGGGAAAGCTAGAGTAAGCAAGTGCTGTTGTGATGACGTCATTGTGCATGTTTAGACCTGATCGTTTTTCTTAAGAGTAAGTCGGTGTAAAGCAATGCAATAAGTACAACATTTTTTGAATGCGATCAAATATTTATTTACAAATGTACTACAACAGTGTTCGTTTTTGCTGCTGACAAGGTTGGTGTGCTTCTTAACAACGTATGCTTCTGAAATGCCTCCTGCAACATTCAAATTAAACAAAGCATTTAGAAATATATTATACTAAGTATGTTATGCTTTACAGAGAAGATCATATACTTCTTACCTTGCTGTTATTCCTTTTCGGAATCATCATCATCATCATGAGGTACTAGAGAAAGTTCATTCATACACTGTGTACAGTGTTCAATCCTCGGATTTGGTCCATCCCAATCATCATCACCATTTTCTCCTCGATGCTTGTAATGTCGTTCACAAGTTCTGCATAAAGCTACTTCGATTGACATCTTACTGTGTAGAGGAAGGATGTCCCAAAAATTATGTACGTAAGAGGCAGCGTACGTATATAAAAATCCTGGTGGTAAGTATTGAATAAGATGTTTCGGCATCGACGATCTACGTTTATAGAACATCTTAATAGCCTCACTCACTCGTGAAACATAAATAAGATGTTGCCTATGAGTATGCAAACAGCATGCACATTTACAGTTTTGTTCCATAGCGTACGATGTCGAAGCACACACTAATGAAAATGATAAAGATCTATTCTTATTTATAGTCTCGTAACAATATTCGTTAGCGGATGGTAAGTAACATCACTCATATGAATAATAAGACAATAGGCTGCTGTGTTAGCAGGAATGTTTTCAGATGTTTCAAATTCTAAACGAATGTCAACTGGAGATTCTTTTATAGATTCTTCGTGATAAGAGCAGTCTATAACTACAATCGGTGCTTTATTTTTAAATTCTTGAGGTGTAAATAGCGGACGATCTTCTTTCTGATAATACGATGATTGAAATTTACAAAACATGTCATAGAGCATCCCAAACTTATTTTTCTCAAAGTTAATGTCGATGTTTTCGTAGGGATACGTAATTCCATTGAGATATAGTCTAACGTGTCTTAATTTGCAGTGATCAAACAGGGAGCTATCTTTTTCGTGATTGAATTTACGATTAGTTTGAAATCCAAAAATAATGTACAAGGGCTTCTCAGTAAAACGTGATGTTTTAACAGCCCAGCTATGCTTGTTTGTAGGTGGTAACACAGGATATTCATGCAGCTCCCAACTTCTAAAACGTATAGGTAATGGTGTATCATTTTCTACAATCTTGAGCAATCGAAGTTTTTCACGATCAGATAAGGTTACATGTGGAATCCGCCACAGTATACGATGCAGTGTTATTTTCGATTCTACAGGTGTTTCTACTGCTTTAAGAGAATTGTAACCACTTTGATCACGGATTAGAATAAGCTCTTGTTTTACGTTGATTATAATACGTGTAAAGTCTTCTGCGAATCCAAAAATATGTTTCAGTGATAACATACCCGTAAAAGTTCCATCCTCATTAATCATCCAGTTGTTAGTAGCTTTTGGACACCATCCAGCCATCCGCAAAAGATTACTTTCTTCATCACAGAAAGAAGGGTAGAGTTTCATTGCGCTTGTAATACCAACATTCTTCGTTCGATCTATTTCAACATTATTTACTTCATATCGCGCTTCAGAAAAGAGAAAAGCTAGAGCATGGTTGTTTAGTTGTGAAGTGCTTGGTCCACTTCCATCAGACTTTTCTAATCGTCCTTCAATATAGAGGTAGCTTTCGTGTGGTAAGGTGTAAACATCTTGTTGATTAATAATAAAATGAATTTCATCATTGTTATTTAATCCAAACGTAAAAGGTTGATAGGAATGAAGCTCACTTCGTACTACACCTTCACGACTTTCTACTGTATTCGTAATGTCTAGCATTTCTTCCATTCTGTTGTAGTAGTGTATATCCTAAATCTTGGAGTATCTGCTTATGGGTATCTGTTAACTCGATGAGTCTCTGCACACATGTAGTATGTCTTCGGAATGTACACCGTGTTTTATAGATGGTTTTCATACTGGTTTAAGATGTAGTTTGTAAGCTACGTACGCGTGCTGATCTAAATGAATAAGCTGATTATGTTTATTTACAAGTCTAAGAGTAATGTTGCTAATGTGTTTTACAGACACAGGATGATAAAGAACTACTGCGGGTTTCTCACAAATAGTATATCCACGTTCCTCTGTAACAATAAAGTCGTGCAGGACGTGCGAAGGTTGTAGATTACTATTCAAGTCTGTAATAATATTACAAGTAATGTTCACATTATAATCATCGAAGAGTTTTATAGGTTGATCAGACTCGTAACGTACGTTCGGTAGGAGCTCCCTCGATGAAAATCCAAGCAGTGATCCAATCGAATCAGGTTGTGATTTGAAGTCAATCTTAAATGATGATTCAATAACACATTTATGCGTAATGTTGCTTATAGTGATTGAGAACTTGTAATTATGATTACTAAAACTATCTTCCCCAAACTGATCAATTAACGTACTTTCAATATAGTCGTGAATATCATCTACTGTATAACTACCTGAGGGTAGTGTTAGCACATACTCATCGTAATAGAACTTGTTTAAACCATCACGCACATTATAGATTTTATTGTAGCTTTCAAACGATACTAGTCCAAGACTATGCGGCTGATAACCAAGTTCGATTCGTGGATTAAAATAGATGGTTGTTTCAGGTCCTTCTCCACGTACAGCAAACGTTCTTTCACTGTTCGTCATCACGTAGATACTAATACACTTTCTCTACTGTCTGGGTTTGATATAAGAACATAAGACATAATCGTCCGCACATGCGTGTATTAAAGTTTTGCACACGGTTTTTATTGTAAACAATGTCTGCACTGCTTCCGAAATAACGTATGAGCTCAAAAGGAGGAGGTAAATCTCCATAGCTATCAAAATACCATACTTTAGATTTACGTTTTACATAAGCAACGTAATGAGTTCCAGGTCCACGACTGTCGTCCAAGTTAATTACGGCACTTTCACGTTCACGTGGACGTGCTGGTAGTTGATCGCGCATATACACTCCTCGAAAATAATGAATTCCTAGTTGTTTAGCAAACGTAAAAACTTCATCATGCGTTAGAGCTCGATATGGCAGTGCATTCAGTAGACGTTTTTTGGAGAAATGTAGATACCAAGCCCTTTCTTGTATGGCGCTAGCTTCATGTTCACACCTTTGCCTCGTAACGCAATTGCCTCCATCGTCTTGTTATGACGTTCACTCTCTTTCAACTGTTGTTTCGCTTCTTCTACAGCTTTGACAGTTCTCGCTACAGCACTAGCACCACCTAGCAATGACCCTAAAGCTGCTAAGCCAGCAAACAGCGCAGGAAGAAATCCTCCTCGTTTTGGTACAGGAATAATTCGCGCACGTTTACTAAATATTGCTCTGCACTTTGGAGAAATTCTCGCTCTTGCTGCGCGTAACGCCTTAGTAATAGCTACACGAGGATTGTATTCCCCTCGAATAGCTTTTTGCGCAGCCTTTATAACATCTTTCCATCCAACAGTTTTTACTTTCTTCTTCTTCTTCATGTCGTTTGGATATCGTTGTTTCACCATGCTGGACACGACTTTACTAGTCAAGAGCAAATCATAAACTAACCGTTGACTCTTGTTTCGTTTAATATATATATTACTATTACGTACTTTATGATTCAGTTATCATGAAGATTATAAAGCAGCAAGACACGCTACCTGTTACCGACATTGTACCACATCTCTTACCTAGTTCTAGTACAACTACAAGAAAACGTCATGGAACGTTGTTTCCTTTTACTGTTCGATGTATTATATCAGGTCCGTCGGGATGCGGTAAAACAAATCTTTTACTCACACTTATTACTTCTGTAAATGGTGTACGCTTCGAGAATATTTACGTTTTCGCAAAGTCACTCTATCAGCCGCTATATACTATTCTACAAACTGTAATGTACGATCTAGTTAAAGATGGAATAAGATATTTTAAATTTAATTCACATGAGCAAGTACCATCACCAGACGATGTGCTTCCTAATTCTCTAATGATCTTTGATGATGTCGCAACAGAACAGCAAAACGTTATTCGTGCATTCTTTAGTATGGGTCGACATAAATATGTTGATTGCATCTATTTGTGCCAAACCTATTCTCGTGTGCCCAAGCAGTTGATACGCGACAACGCAAATGTTATTGTGCTTTTTCGGCAAGATGAGCGCAACATGCGACATGTGTATAACGATCATGTTAACACTGATATGACATTCGATGACTTTAAACGTATGTGTGCTAAATGTTGGTCATTACACCGTTACAGCTTTTTAGTTATTGATAAAGAAAGTGATGTACAGCATGGACGATATCGCATGGGTTTCGATCATTTTATATGCATTAACACAGAATTACAGTAACTACTTGATTAAAAACCACCATCATGTTAACATCTAGCAAGGAGATCACAAAACATATCATCCAAGCTCGAAACAATATTCGACGGAAATTTAAAGAGCTTAAACGTATTCAAGCAGACACGGATTTATTTTTAAAAACACAACTAAGTACACCACTCAAAGAAATTTTTAATTCTACTTCATTACCGCAGTCTACTTCAAGTTTTGCTTCTATGCAAACATCATATCATAAAGAGAAGCATGAAGAAGAAAAGCATGAAGAAGATACGGAAGAGAAGAAGCAGGATGTAGATCAAGAAGAGGAAGATAAGGAAGAAGAAGAAGAAGAAGAACTTAATGATGCATCACCATCTAAGCGTGTTGAGTTTTTAACTACAGATGTTATTGCAGAAACACCTACTACATCGACGCAAAATCTACCATCTTTGTCTGAGGTTATGATTACACCAGAGTATCGCAATCAGTTTAGAACTTTTATTCAAGATACCTATGGATCTCTCTTTGCACCTTATATAGAAAAACTTTTTACAGGACAAACTGACACTACCTATGGTATTCGCTACGAAGATGACTGTTTCCGGATAGGAAATTCAAATGTTAAGATTAATAGCAACAAACTCATTGTAAAAGGTGTTACCTATAAACCTACGAAAGGACTCTTAGAACTTCTTTTCTCACGAATACCTGACAAGGATATAATTTTACAAGATGATCTTAAAAAGTATAAAGCAATACTTTTTGCTACCGATGCAACACGACGTAATTACAAGAGAACAGAAGCTGTAAATGCGAATAAGAGTTACAAGTATCGTGAGTTTATTTCTAAGCTGTTTCCGACTGCACGTAGTCTAGACGTTATCTACAAGCCTTTGTTGCCGTATGTGGATGTAAGATACTGGAATGACCCAAACTTACTCGTTGAACGATTACAACTTTTAAGAGCATCGCAAGAGGCTGGTCACACTGGTCACGGATCAGAAATTCTAGAAATAGAAAGAGAACTACGTTATGCCGGTATTATTTTGTAATGGCTCGTCAAGAGAAGATCTCACCTGTAAAGGTAAACATCGCACATGAGTTACATAAACCAGCACGTCGCACCTACTGTCGCAGACGCGTTATTACACGAGGAAAAGATGATCTCTGGCAAGCAGACTTAGTAGAAATGATTCCATATGCTTCTAGTAATAAGGGCTATAAGTATCTACTTACTGTTATCGATGTGTACTCAAAGTTTGCTTTTGCACAACCCGTGCGTTCTAAAACAGCAGCTCAAGTTAAAGAAGCATTTAAACGTATTGTTGAAGAATCGAAACGCTGCCCAAGGCTTCTTCAAACTGATCAAGGTAAAGAGTTTTACAACAAGTATTTTTCTTCTTACCTCAAGTTACTTGGCATTCAACACTACTCTACGTTCAGTAATCTCAAGGCAAGTGTTGTAGAACGCTTTAATCGTACACTCAAAACAATGATGTGGCGAGAATTTACAGCGCAAGGTTCATATCGTTGGATTGATCTGCTACCTAGACTTTTATCTACCTACAACGATACACCTCATCTCACTATCGGAACAAAGCCATGTCTTGTTACAAAGAATACACCTCGTCTAGATGCTATTCATCTTGTAATTAAAACAGCTGATCCACGTCGCTATCGCTTTAAAGAAGGTGATTTCGTTCGCATCAGCAAACACAAGTCTATCTTTGCAAAAGGATACACACCTAACTGGAGCACTGAAATTTTTCAAATCAGAAGTGTTAAGCTTACTAATCCAGTTACGTATTTACTTCGCGATCTCAGAGGACAGCCTATTCAAGGAGGATTCTACATCGAAGAACTGCAGAAAACAAAATATCCTGATCACTATTTAGTTGAACGTGTTATTCGACGTCGTGGCAATAAAATGTATGTTAAATGGCTTGGTTTTAATAACAGCTTTAATTCATGGATTAAAAAAGAGGATGTACTTTAAATCTTATGTGTGTTTTCTTTTAATCCTCTACGTTTCCTTTCTTCTAATTCACTAGGACATGCTGTACGATTAAACAACACCTGTAATATGTTTTGACAATTCATATTTATTTTAGACTATATACATACATTTTTATCTTTTGTTCATGTTACGGTCTTTGACACTCAGTTTTCGTTTTATTACACCAACAACGACAAGTGCTGCTATATTCTTCTGAGCAGCTAAAGCACTAGGTAATAACACATACACACACAGCATAACTTTACGAAGCAGATTTTAACAGCTACACGACATACTCTATGCAGGCAGCATGTAACTACATGTCAGGCGAACGTGTTCTAGGGCCGCAGGGGAGATGAAGCACGAAGAAAAGAAGATCAATCACTCTATTGATGAGTCCACGCCCAACATGCTTCCTCATCTTTCTCCCAGCACGTTTCTTCACCTTTTCCTTGTTTACTCTCTCCACAGCCATGATAAGTGTTTATAAGCGAAGACAACTCGTTAGTTTTAGGTCCATGATACAGTTTAATTAGTTGACATGTACGGCACTGTCTCACAGAAGGTCTTCTAGCTGAACTCACGTGTTCATGATGTAAACTACACGTTTGAAGCTCTGACAAAACAGGATCTTGAGTCCACTCACGAGGCACCTTAACCCAAATCTTCTTTACAGCATTCGCAGCTACATTGACCAAAAATGCCTTTGGTAATGCATTTAACTCTTCTTCAGTAAAAGTGTTTAGTTTCTTTTTGCATGCATAAAACTTTACGATCGCCTTTTCAACTGCGTTACACTTAGTATCTGTTAGAAATGACATGATGTCTTTACAAATGTTTCTTTTACACTAAGGTTATTTCGACACTGCAGTTTACATATGTTGTTCACTTCCCGACATGCACTGCGACACAACCAATCAAAGAGCATGCATACATGTTGTAAAGACTGTTTAGTTGTTTCTCTACTATGCTCTTTCGGAAGAGTTTTAAATGATGGGCACCCCAATTCATGCATGTCGATAACTTCACATGATGATGGTAGAAAATCACGCAACCATTCTTTCTTTTCACAACCCTTTAAAAGAACAAGATCTGCTCTTGACAAATGTGCATTCATCATTAAAGGTAGAAAACGATAAGGTATTCCTTTTTCTTCCCACTTCAAACCTAAATTGTTTTCAATCCACTGAGTCTGCTTTTTATCTTCATCTGTTTGCAAACAGTAAGGGAACGGTGGACTAAATACTAAACTAACAAGTTTTGGAGCCCACAACACACTGCAATCTAACACAGCCACCTCTTTAAACACAAATTTGTTTCCGTTTACTTTAAAGCCTTGCACATCAACTATTAATGTTTTCGTCATGTTTGCACTCTACACTCTATCACTGTTTCTCGAAGACTAAAGCTTTTAGTCAACGAACGGGTTTAAACATGCACAATGACGTCATCACAACAGCACGTGCTTACTCTAGCTTGCCCGATGCGTGATTAAACTTGTTCGAATTAGCCGCCACCACATAGAGTGCAGCAGCGAGGTAAGCGATGTAAGATGGCAGTAGCTAAAGATGTCAGCACGGTGCTCTGTTGATTAAAGATGGCTGCTTGTCAAAAAGATTTTTTAAAATTATCCGCCACCACATAGAGTGCAGCACTGTTCTCTCTGGATTAAAGATGGCGGATGACAGCTTGTCAAAGGTAAGTAGCTAAAGAGGGCAGCACTAAGGTTAGCAATGCAAGATGGTGGATGACAGCTGTGACGTAAAATATTACCCGCAAGATAGCACCACGATGCTCTTTTCATTAAAGATGGCAGCTTGTTAAATAGAATATTTCAAATTAACCGCCTCAAAGGTAAGTAGCTAAAGAGGGCAGCACTGTTCTCTCTGGATTAAAGATGGCAGCTTGTCGAAAAGAATTTTTCAAATTAACCGCCTCAAAGGTAAGTAGCTAAAGAGGGCAGCACTGTTCTCTCTGGATTAAAGATGGCTGCTGAATTTTTTCAAATTATCCGCCACCACAAAGAGGGCAGCACGGTGCTCTCTTGATTAAAGATGGTGGATGACAGCTGAAGAGCGAGTAGAATTTGTTTCCAAATAAGAGCACGTAGAATTTGCCGCCACCACATAGAGTGCAGCACTGTTCTCTCTAGATTAAAGATGGTGGATGACAGAAAAGCGCATAGGTTTGTAAAGCACGTGGAATTTGCCGCCACCGCATAGAGTGCAGCACTGTTCTCTCTAGATTAAAGATGGTGGATGACAGAAAAGCGCATAGGTTTGTAAAGCACGTGGAATTTGCCGCCACCACATAGAGTGCAGCACTGTTCTCTCTAGATTAAAGATGGCGGATGACAGCTGTCAGAAAAGCACATGGGTTTGTAAAGCACGTGGAATTTACCGCCACCACATAGAGTGCAGCACTGTTCTCTCTGGATTAAAGATGGCGGATGGCAGCTGACGAAATTGCCCGCATGATAGCAGCACAGTGCTCTATTGATTAAAGATGGCGGATGACAGCTGTCAAAAAAGCACGTGGCTTTGTTTCCCAACAAGAGCACATAGAATTTTTCAAATTGCCGCCACCACATTTCAAAGGTATCTAGCTAAAGAGTACAGCACTGTGCTCTGTTGATTAAAGATGGCGGATGGCGGCTGTCAAAAAAGCGCGTGAGTTTGTTTCCAAACAAGAGCATGTAGAATTTTTCAATTTGCCGCCACCACATAGAGGGCAGCACGGTGCTCTCTTGATTAAAGATGACTGCTGTCATGTAGAATTGCCTGCCACCACATTTCAAAGGTAACTAGCTAAAGAGTGTAGCACGGCGCTCAAAGATGGCTGCTGTCAAAAAAGCATTTTTTCAAATTATCCGCCACCACATTTCAAAGGTAAGTAGCTAAAGAGGGCAGCACTGTGCTCTATGGATTAAAGATGGCGGATGACAGCTGTCAAAAAAGCACGTGGCTGTCAAAAAGCACGTGGATTTGTTTATCTCGAGCTAGTGAGGTTAAGTTGGTAGCACTAAGGTTTAGGCCCGCCAAGATGGCAGCACTGTCGATGACAGGTGACGAAAGAGGGCAGCACAGCGCTCTGTAGTTTAAAGATGGCGGATGACAGCTGTCAAAAAGCACGTGGCTGTCAAAAAGCACGTGGCTTTGTTTATCTCGAGCTAGTTAGGTTAAGTTGGTACCACCGAGGTTTATTCCCGTCAAGATGGCAGTACTGAGGTTAGCGATGCGTTGTTGTCTGTCAAAAAGCACGTGGCTTTGTTTACAAATCTGTTGAAAAGCATGTGGCTGTCAAAAAACACGTGGCTTTGTTTACCTCATGCTAGTTAGGTTAAGTTGGCACTATTAAGGTTTAGGCCCGTCAAGATAGCAGTACTGAGGTTTGCGATGCGTTGTTGTCGATGACAGCTGTCAAAAAGCACGTGGCTTTGTTTACAAATCTGTCAAAAGCACGTGGCTGTCAAAAAGCACGTGGCTTTGTTTACCTCGCGCTAGTGAGGTTAAGTTGGCACTACTGTGGTTTAGGCCCGTCAAGATGGCAGTACTGAGGTTAGCGATGCGTTGTTGTCTGTCAAAAAGCACGTGGCTGTCAAAAAACACGTGGGTTTGTTTACCTCATGCTAGTTAGGTTAAGTTGGCACTAGTGAGGTTTAGGCCCGTCAAGATGGCAGCAGTGAGGTTAGCGTTGCGTTGTTGTCGATGACAGCTGTCAAAAAGCACGTGGCTTTGTTTACAAATTCAAATCTCGCGCCAAAATTCAAATTTCCCGCCAAAATTCAAATTTCCCGCGGGCGGCGGCGGCGGCGGAGGAGGCGGCGGAGGAGGCGGCGGGAGGAGGAGGAGGCGCCCGAACTCTCCCATTATACTACTTCTGTCCGTCAGAACTTATGGCTACCGATGTTTTAAAATTGAACTCTGGAAATGTAAAATGTTAACAATAATACTGTACATATTAATGAATGAAAACCCACTCAAGTCCCAATGCACCAGTCATTAGTAATTTTCATCACCTATGGCTGCTTCAAAACAAATCTCGGAACATAACACTGAGTGCAATACAGGAAAACCGTTAAAAATTTGCCATATCTCACAGGAATTTAGTCATCATCCCCCTCCTCCTGTACGATTTGAACACTTTTCTCCGCGCACTGGACACATGATGGTCATGTGTGCTCTTTACATATGAAACGTGAACATGAAACGCATTTGGTTTTGGTTTTCCGATTCTTCTTTCTGTCACAGCGACCATTGTCTGTCTGATTTACAGTTTGGTGACGTTGATCCTCATTTTCAAAATGCTACGCAAACGCATCTTTACATCAATAGCAATGCAGTCATTCGATGCACGATGAATCGTGTAGCCATTTCGTAGCACCATTGAGACCTCCTTCATATATTTCCGGCGCTTTATGCCACTTCCGTTAGGCCTGTCTTTAAGAATAATAAAACTGTTGATGGCAGCAATGTTCAAAAACATGTAGAAGAATGTTAGGGACCAGCGATTGCTGATTATAGAGACCGAGCATTCAGACTTCATCCTGTCTACGACAACAACGCCCCCTTTCGTGAGGTTATAAAAAGTAAGCATCTCGGCGTTGTTCGCTTCTCCTGAATCTGGGTCTATGTTATCTCCTTCATGCATCGTAGAAATAAGAAGTACATTTTTGTTTCTTCTTGGTACATATGAGAAGTGTTTGCTGTCCTCTATACGCAAACAGGCTAGTATTCGCCTTACGAGGCTTGGTTTGAACAGAAGCTGGAGGAATTTGTGGTTTATTTTTCTTCATTGTTCCCACGACTGTAAGATTGTGATCGTTGAGCAATGATTCGGCTAATGGTACTGAGGTGTACCAATTGTCCATTGTAATATTGCGTCCAGACCCGGAAATTGGTTGAACTAGCCGCTCGACTACACTTTTGCCACAGTTGTCAACTTGATAAGGCCCTTCCGGTTGTTTTCCTACGCAAACTTCCATTTTATACGTATAAAATGTTCTGGCATCTACCATGGAAAATACTTGGATGCCGTATTTATCTGGCTTATTTGGATTATATTGCGTGAATCGGCAACGACCACGAAACCCCTGTAACTTCTCATCAATTGTTATTCACTAAGTGAGAGAGACAGAGAGAGAGAGAGAGAGAGAGAGAGAGAGAGAGGGAGGGAGGGAGGGAGAGACTCTATGTGTGTGTGTGGGGGGGGTGTCGAATTATTTGAATGTTGAACAGGTCTTGTGAGTATTATGTAAATATGCCTATGTAAATACGGTAACTGTATATAACAACACTATGTAGAATGTAATTGTAGACTATATTTGTATATTATAATTTTAAGTGGTGATGGAGGCACTTTTGTGTATGTGGGGCTATGCCCTTTCTCCATTCATCATCCCTAAATTGTAACTGCAATTAGTGGAAAATAAATAATAATAATAATAATGCATCTGGTCACAAATTTCTCAAAGATCTTCCTGATGTGAGTTAATTTATCAACTATCACCTATTACTTGGATTATTTATATCATCGAACCTGAGTGCACGTAAGATAAACTGGAATCGTGTTCTGGACATTGTTAGGCGAAAAGCTTCAACACCCGTCCCATCTGTAGCCCATAAGTCCTTGAAGTTCAAATGTCTTGATTTGACTACACCTGCCAAGCACAGCTTTGAGTTCTACAATATTTGTATTGGCAGCATCACGTGGCCGGCTATAGTTAGTCCGATTTTTGTCAATCCATACCGTTACGGAGGTATCCGTGGTAGTCAGAGGTGAAAGAAGGTGCGGGCTGGAATAGGTCTCAACTACAAAATTGAAGTTAATTTAAAACTTTAACAAAGGTTATATTTTCCTTTTCAAAATCAACAAATAACAGATAACAACATTTAACAATTTCCACTAGGTGAAATAACAACGAAAGGCAGGTACAAAATAAGTTTACCCTTTCAGAGGTTTTTTACAATGTTTTGGGCTTCGAATGCCACAGTCGCAATCCTTCAGCTATTAGCCCAAAATTGAACAAAGGGGCAGAAAACCCCATCATGCCAAGGAGCACTTGCTCCTAATTACAATATTAAGCCTCCTAGAGGCACACAGAGATCAAATTTAGGAAAGAGCAGACCTGCTCTCAATAGTTCAAGCCTATCAGAAGACCATAAACAAACTTTACACTTGACTGCCCTTAAGGCATACTTATAAATAAACAGGGGTATCTCGTACCCAATCTACTGGGCCTTAGTGTGGAAAAACCAGATTAATTTAAATGGCCCAAAACAAAAGGATGGAGGCGTGAATTTGCACCCCAAAATCTACATTTTAAAACCTAAGTGGCTCTAGGCCGATATACAGGGGCTAATCCCAAGCTAGGGAGGTGACACGTATGAAAAAACTTTAATACATTAATGAAGAGAAGAAACGGTTATGAAAACGTAGTCACCTCAATTTCAAAATGAAGGGGAGCTCGAGAGGGTGAAGCACTCTCTATCCCCGCATTAAAGTTCAAGAAAACTGAAGTTTACCAGGAAAATGGTTTACATGTTTAATAGGTTACATATTAAAGGTTTCGAACCCTCCCCGAGAGTTAGACTGCTCAGCTAGCAAGAAATTAAGATGTTAAGAGGCCATTACCTTTTAGAAGTACTGCTGTCAGAAGAACGAGGCGCTTCCCGCCCCCTGCTACATATTCACACACTGAGATAGATGTTATACTAGTGGCCCGGAGACAAGAAAATCAGCAGTTTTTATACCCTCGTGGAAAATTCGAGACCTTTCAAGAATGAGTAGACACACCCCTTCAACTTTATTGGATAGCTTAGAGCTACATATCCATATCGAAGAAGACATACATGATTGGCTGAGAATTAATTAAAGAAATTCGGGATTGGCTAAGTTCAAACCTGGCGGAAGGAAGAATAAATATTGCCAACCCAAAAATAAAAGAACAAAATTTAGTAAAGACAACAACTTTTGAATACAAAATTTCTTCAAGAAGGTTCATTCCTTTGCACCAGAGTGCATGGTCATAGTTTTCTTTGTAGAGACATCTGGTAGAGAACGTCCACACTTCTTGATCAATGACAAACAAAAACACATCAAAATTTACACAGAGCCATCTTCGGAGAAACTGTTGAGTTAATACAGTTTTTTAAAGTTCAGGCTTTCTCCTGTAGAGGAGTTTCGATTGGCGCAATATTTGAACTAGCGGCGTGGAGGTGTACCGCCCGTTGCACATACATTTGTATATACTACAATATCCTCCAGTACACCGTCAGGAAAATACAACTGCCAGGCTTCTAATAAAGACTGGACATGTCTTGCCTCCCTTATTGCACCTGGTAAATGAGAAAGTTTCACTATATTCCGTTTTCTTTTACGGCCTGTTTTACACATTACATGAGCATCCCACTTTGTTTTATTATCCTTACCAAGCAGATGTGGTACTTGATCAGGCTCTACGCAAGGGTTGTCTATATCGTCTTCAGATTCGCCAGACTCCTCACTTTCCGTATCATGTTCACTTCTCGTCATCAGATGTGTAGTGTCATCAAACGGTTCACAATCACTATCGTCATCTTCAAACAAATAGCGCCTTGCAGTACGCTGTTGTCGCTGAAGAGCTCGGCTCACTGATTATTCTTTTTCTACGCTTCGCAGAAGTTGATCAATCCTCTCTATTTCCCTCGGATCCATGTTTTCTAACACGAAACATAACACTACACGCAGAAAGAACTATTAAGACTCGCAGTACGGAACACAAACGAAAGAACAACGCCAAACGCAAGGCCTCGCGCGCGGTGGAAAAGACCGCAACTCCTGTCGAGGTTCGATTTCTTCCTCGCGGTGACAATGGACAACTGTTACTGCACTAGCGTTGTCAACTCTCCAGCGGAGGATAAGAGAAGCAAGAGTAAGACGAGATGTAAGTGAATGTGCGGTCGAAAAGACCGCGCGGCGAGGCCTCGGGAACCTAATACCGTCGGGGTCATGAAAGAGCAAGAGTTGGCCAAGGGAGGTCGGACAGGGCAGGTAAAAGTGATGAACCTGGCACATGTAAGTGGAAGCAGTGCCAGGACTCACCTAAGGACCTCGTGGTCGCCAATCCGCCACATTATAACGGAGTATACGTATGACGTCACATATTTATCACAAACTTTGAGGCGCTATTTCAAGAAAACTGTTTCACATTTTCAGTTTTTGTTTTGCAGCAGGTAGCCTCCTCCTTTATCCGTCACAACAAGTTACACGCGCTACACTAACAGAGTCTTAACATGTTACCCTTGTTTGGGAACATAGGTCTACGTTTAAATGAGAAACAACCGTAATAGAATGATGGCTTGAAGAATAAGACAAGTGATGGTGATGATTATTGTTTTGAGAGGAAGTACAACTAGGCAACCATCCTCTATATAACAATTATTAGAAAAAAAATGGAATTGATCGGACACTTCGAAAAATGAAGATAACGGCCAAAGAAAGACAACGGCCAGGAGGAGTGAAGATAAAAACTGCCTGGGCCTCTGTACTTCATACCACCGGGAGTGATGAAACAAGCATTCACTCCCTGTCCCCTAACGTAACGGAATAGGAAGAAAACTAGACGTGAAAGCTCATCAAACTGGTCAACAATAACATGACATTGACCATTGTTGTGATGTGATTTGTCTCTTCTCTTTTCACTCATCTGCGTCCCGAGAACCTGTCTGATGCATTTGATAGGGTGGACCACGGGAGACTACCGGTAAAATTGAGTGCAATCGGACTAGAAAAAAGTGTGACTGAATGAGTGGCTATATTTCTAGAAAATAGATCTCAGAGAATTAGAGTAGGCGAAGCTTTACCTCATCCTGTAATAATTAAGAGGGCAATTCCTCAAGGCAGTATTATTCGACCTTTATGTTTTCTTATATATATTGTACCGGGCGGTACACCTCCGCGCCACAAATTCAAACATTGCGCCAGTTGAAATCCCTCTACAGGAGGAAGCCTGAACTTTAAGAAACTGTATTAACTCAACGGTTTCTCGGAAGATGTCTCTACTGTAAATTTTGAAGTGTTCTGAACTATGTCTATTTCGATTTGTATTTGTTTGCTCTGTAGCAAGAAGTGTGGACATTCTCTTCTAGATGGCACTACTTAAGAACTATAATTATGCACCCTAGTGCGAAGTGAAGGAACTTTTTTTTGAAGAAATTTGGTATTCATAAGTTTGTTCTTTGATAAATTTCTTTCATTCATTTTTTGGGTTGGCAGTATAACCCTTCTCTTTCCGCCAGTTTTAAATTTAGCCAATCCTAAATTTTTTAAATTAATTTTCCACCAATCTTAGATTTCTTGAGTTTTGACTTGTAATCTTTAGCCGACCAATAAAAGTTTGTGGGCGGGTTGTTATCATTCATGAAAGGTCTCGAATTTTCCACGAGGGTATAAAAACTGCTGATTTTCTTGTCTGCGGGCCACTTCAATAACATGTCTCTTAGTGTGTGATTATGTAGCAGGGGGCGGGAAGCGCCTTTTTCTTTGGGCAGCAGTTCATCAACAAAGTAATGGCCTGTTAACATCTTCATTTCTTGCTAGCTCAGCAGTTTTAACCCGCGGGGGAAGGTTCGAATCCTTTTGAATGTAAACCTTACTATATTCATGTAAATTAACCGCAATTTGGGATAGAGAGTGCTTAACCCTCTCGAGCTCCCACTCATGTTGTTTTGAGGTGACTACGTTTTCATACCCGATTTCCTTCTCTTCTTAGTGTAATAAATTATTCTTCTACGAGTCACCTCCCTAGTATGGGATTAGCCCCTGTATAACTGGCCGAGTGCCACCTAGGTTTTCAGAAGTTTCATGTAGGAGTGCAAGCTACGCCTCCAGTCAATTTCGTTTTCTTGGGCCATTTAATTAACCCAGAGTTTGTTTTCTTCATGTGAAGGCCCTGTAGGTTGGGTACAAGATACCCCTGTTTCACTGTATGTGTGCCTTAAGGGCAGTTAGGAATGAAGTTTGTTGTAGCCTTTGATAGGCTTGTAAAATTGAGAGCGGGTCTGCTCTTTTCCTCTTAACATTGTAATTAGGAGCAAGTGCTCCTCGTACTTAGGGGTTTTCTGCCCTTTAGCTATTGTGGTGGTGAGCTGAGAGCTCAGAAATTAATCTTGGGGCTCGAAGCCCAAATCTTGTAACAATTGTAATTTCATAACTTGTTTACCTGCTACTTGGTACCTGTTACTCTGTTGTTGTTATCTGTTGATTTTGAAAAGAAAACATAACCTTTGTTAAAGTTTTAAATTAACGTTAATTTGTAAGTTGAGACCTATTCCAACCAGCACCTTCTTTCACCTCTGCTGTTCCACAGTACCCTCGGAACATATATATATATAAATGATATGAGTAAACAAGTGGAATCACAGGTAAGGTGTATTGCAGATGATGTTATTCTGTACAGAGTAATAAATACGTTACAAGAATATGAGCGGCTGCAGGGTGACCTCGATAATGATGTGACATGGATAGTGGGCATGGTATGTTGATACGCAGGGTTAAAAGTCAGGTTGTGAGTTTCACAAATAGGAAAAGTCCTCGCAGTTTTAATTACTGCGTTGATGGGGTGAAAGTTCCCTTTGGGGATTATTGTAATTACCTAAGATCTTCATTGGGGTAATCACATAAATGTGATTTTAAATAAAGGGTACAGATATCTCCACATGGTTATGACGGTATTTAGGGGTTGTAGTAAGGATGTAAAGGAGAGGGCATATAAGTTTCTGGTAAGACTCCAACTAGAGTATGGTTCCAGTGTTTGGGACCATAACCAGAATTACTTCATTCAAGAACTGGAAAAAAAATCCAAAGAAAAGCAGCTCGATTTTGTGCTGGGCGATTTCCGACAAAAGAGTAGCGTTACAAAAACGTTGCAAAGTTTGGTTTGGGAAGATTTGGGAGAAAGGAGACGAGCTGGTCGAGTAACTGGTGTGTTTCGAGCTGTCAACGGAGAGATGGCGTCGAATGACATCAGCGGAAGAATAAGCTTGAGTGGTGTCTTTAAAAGTAGGAAAGATCACAATATGAAGATAAAGCTGGAATTCAAGACGACAAATTGGGGCAAATATTCGTTTATAGGAAGTGGAGTTAGGGGTTGGAATAACTTATCAAGGGAGATGTTCAATAAATGTCTAGTTTCCTTGAAATCATTTAAGAAAATGGTAGGAATAAAACAGATAGTGAATCTGCCACCTGGGAGACTGTCCTGAATGCAGACCAGTAGAGGTTGATTGAAACAGCCCGCCTGAATATTGGCGGAAAGTAGCTTTGCACATTCAATAGACGGCTACTACACCTAGTACTTGATAAAATATCGACATCATTCATAATGCCAATGAATAATTGATGTGTAAAGTTTACAAAAGCCAGTAAATCCTGGTGGTACTTCTTTCAGAGAACGGGAGTGTCAGTTGACTTTATTCACGAAGTTTGACTTGGAAAGGCAGTTCATACAGATTAAGAGCGCCTTCTGAGAGCACCGCCTTATCTTTTGAGACTGAGAGAGAAAATGAAAAATGTGTGCTCGTAAGTCTGGGCGGTATTAATGACGCGCTCCATTGTAATACGTCAGATAAAGAAACGACAAATGTGGCACCAACGTATTCTTTTAAAACCCGTGTCGGACGAGGCTTTTCGTGATCAATCTCCAGTAACCACCATCCGGTCTTGTCCCACATTACGGCTTCAAGTCTCTATGGTCCGACACCGTGGGTTGCCCGTTGTAGTCTAGGTGATGGAAAACGTTCGCCATCGGAATGTTGGTTGCGGGGTAGGAGAGGTGGAGGTGTAGATTCTAACCACTAGATTGCGTTCCAAAAGCCTTCATTCGGTTTCAAACCTCTCCGCAACGCTAATATGGAGTGAGGGCGTATGACGCTGTTGACAGTGAAGATGGACGTAAAGCCTATGGCGCTATTCGACAGGTGTAGGCTACGTGCCGGCACCGGGTTTCACCCTCTGCCTTCCTACTATCACACCGAGTGGGCAAAGTAATGCTGACCATGAAAATACTTTCAACAAGCCTGCCCCTTTTCAATCAACATCACAGACGATACTGGGAAGTGACACAGTACAGCGCTGTGCTCGATTTATCAAACTGTGAGACTCGCGTAGCAGAGGGATAGCAGCAGTAGGTGTAGCTCTTCCAATGTGTGAGCGTTATTGGAGTACACCTTACCCTTCAACTTCCCCACAGATAAAAATCACAGTCAGACAGATCAGGCGACCAAGGTGGCCAGTTGATTGCACTGCCCCTGATTATTGTCCCCTCGTCACCGAACACCTCATGCAGGTACTTTTCGATAATGTTTCGAACGACTATCTCTTTGTACCGGAGGTACACCTTCTCTGTGAATTTGAAATGAACGCCTTTTAGAAGGCCATCTGGGATGTGAACCCAGAACTGCGTATTAGGAGAAGTTTGCAGCTTTAATCTTCAGATATCTCTACTGCCGACTTATGTGCTCCCTCTGGTGGGAGGACGAACAATTCATTTTCAAAGGTTTTTTGTATTTCCTAAGTTTGTAAAACTGAAGCATTTGTAGGCTGCTTTTGTGTTGTAAGGTTAATAGCACTTCTGTCACTTCCTTCTTCCTGAAATCTTTAGCCAGTCAGAAATTCTGGTATATATATTTTGTAGCCAATCAAAATTGGGAGTGTGTACAGGCCATCGGCCTAGAGATTTCTGGAACTTTCCGCTCTGCTATATTAGCTGGGCGCATTTGGGCCATTTTGTCTTCTTCGCTCCAGTTAAGAGTGCATACGTTCGTGGTGACAGTGGAATGCGTTTCCCACCATCAGAAGGCCGACCAGCTCAAGGTATTGGCGAACATATTTTAAATATATGATAGCTGCAGGAAGCTAACTCGAGGGGAAGGTTTCAAGATTCTTTCTTAAATGTAAATTTTCACTCAAGTCTAGGGACACTATTGAAATCCCTGCTGGGAAATATATAACTCTCTTTTAATTCGCATTCAACATTGTACAGGGGTGAGTCCTTTTTTGTAAATTTCTAAATTGTTAACACTATTTTGAAACTTAATGTTTTCACCATTCTGTCACCCTCTGTAGTATAGACTATGATTAGCCTCTGAAATTTCGGGTCATGAGCCCATATAAGATTTTTGCTGTATGTCAAAAGGACTGTAAGTGCTTCGCCTCCTAGCATTTTGTTCGTGGCTGTTTTTGTTAACACTTATCTTTCTGTAGATGTAGGCCATTTAGTATGGGCACTTATTGATCCCACTGAATTTCAACCATTCATCGTCAATTGTGAATCAGACTGTTGAGCAGAAAATATTGTTCTCAAAGTGATCTAACGTAAAATTTGGATTAGAAACTTGTGCCTTTGAGAGGCCAGACTGTAGTAAGTTTTGGAGGTCAGTCTCCTAGAGTGTACATTGAGTGGAGCAAAGTGCTCATTGTAACTTTGGAGCCACAAGCTCATTTTGTAAAATTATTAACTTAAGCCTTTCCCTTGACCGGAGCTGACGGGCTCATCATTTCCATTTAACTGTTATTTGTTATTGTTCATTCAGATTACTTATCAAGTTTAAAGTCAGGAAAAAAAAGAAAGGAATAAAATAAAATAAAATTATGCCCTCATCTTTTCTCTGTTCGCAGATAAACGGCGTTGACATTTCTTCGTTCCTTCACTCGAGCAATCTTTTCTGGCGTTCCAACACTTTTCGGAGAGTTACGGGTTTTATTCGCTCCGAAGGCCGTTTCGCGCAATTTTTCCACTAAGATCTGAGTTGCAGATTTTGCTGCTAAAACACATCCAGTCTTAAACTCTTACGCAAACAGTTCGCGCTGATTTCCGCATAACACTCGACAATGAACACTCACTGTTTTGTGTTCTGCTCATGTCACAGCGACGTACTCGGGAAGGAGCATGCGCCAGATAGGTGCATCGACCGCACTTGAAGCGCTTCTATTTTCTTTCTTTCTGAGCTAGTTCACTGCCATACCATGCCACTCTACAGACGAAAGTCTTCAAAAACATCTTTCCAATTCCTATATCAATGTTTGAAATAAGCGAATGTATTTTATTAAGATAGGATTTCGTTACTTTACTAGTCTGAATTTTATGTCCACTTTACTTCTGCCATCGATAGCTATTGTACTATTAATCTACTTCCTTTCATGATGTAATATTTCGTGCATCAACTGACTTTGTTCCTCTTGTTAAGATTGTACAAGTATATAGAACCAAGCATGTATCTATATGCAGCAATAACGCTGTGATTATTTCAAGAAACATTAACAAGCTATCCAATAAGGAACAGGCTGCGATTGATCAAAGGTCCGTGCACAAAGCAAGAAGAATAATAGTAAAATTTAACCAAGACTATATATTCTTTCCACTCCAAAGATAACCAGAATAAAACTCAACATTTCACAATACCGTAAAGTACAGGAACAATGTTTAAATATAAATAACGTATGTACAAGAAAGCCCTATATCATTTACACAATTTTATTTTAGATGAGGCAATTCGGAAAGATATATTGAAATTCAAGCCTCAGGCGAACGAGATAAATGAGTACAGTTTTAAAATTAAGAGAAGGAAAAAGTGGGCAACGGGGAGGTTGGAGGACGGGAACACAACAGCGGGAGTCGCATAGTCCAGCCCTCATATTCAATCATTCAAACCTCTTGAGCCTATTTATTATCTTGCTGCCATTATTTTCTTAAAACACTCATGTAAACACAAACTGGCCATGGAAATGAAGTTAAATTAGACCCTGATTCCCAAAATCCACTGGGCAAATAACAACTCTGTTGCTCACCCAATCTGGAAGAAAATAAAAATAGAGTTTCCCAGCAAAATGCTGGGAAGTCATTGGACGACCCTATAACCTCAGCGCTGGACTCAAGACCGAGGGATCGGGGGACGAATTTATAGGGCGTCAGAAAGCTCGTGAAGCGCACATGGCTTCGAGAAACAGCAGATAGTGAAGTAGCGAGTGACGTAACCCAGTACTCAGTGAGATGTCCAGCAGGTCGGGCGATATGCGAGGCAGCAGCGAAAGTGCAAGGCCAAATACATGAGTGTTGAGCAAGTCAAGACGTTACTACGCACTGCACTCCAATACTTTTGTTTTGGATTTATTTTTTTCATCGTGTACTCTCTCGAGACAATGTCTATACTATTCGCTAATTTCTCGAGATCACCAGGCGAGTTGGTCGTGCAGCTGTGAGCTCGCATCCAGGAGATAGTGGGTTCGAACCCCACTGACGGCAGCCCGAACATGGTTTTCCGTGGTTTTCCATGTTCACACCAGGCAAATGCTGGGGTGTACCTTAATTAAGGCCACGGCCGCTTCCTTCGCATTCCTAGGCCCTTCCCGTCTTTT
The DNA here is from genome assembly GCF_040414725.1 of Anabrus simplex. Classification (NCBI taxonomy): domain Eukaryota; kingdom Metazoa; phylum Arthropoda; class Insecta; order Orthoptera; family Tettigoniidae; genus Anabrus; species Anabrus simplex. The sequence continues at coordinate 1,153,047 of NC_090265.1, forward strand.
CGTCGCCATAAGACCTATCTGTGTCGGTGCGACGCAAAGTAAATGGCCAAAAAAAAAAACAATTCTCGAGATCGTTGTAGACTCAGGTAAAATAAGAGTATCCTCGGAAAATGTAAGAGTTTGATTTCCTCTCCTTTTTACTCATCTGTTTCCGAGAATACCCGTTGAGTTGGAAAAATCTCTATTTACTGTACTGGCGGGAGAAAAACGATCTGGCTTAGAGGGAGTATTCAGTATTTATGAGCGGTTAGCTAATAATAATAAAGTTCATATATCCCAGTAATTGCAGTTCAAGTCCCTGGAGTACGGTAGTAGTAGTTTTAATATAAATATTAGAGAAATTATTGTAGACAACCTCGTATTTTTCAGTAGGCCTAATTAAGGACACTTTTCTTCTCCGTCCCGTGGAGTAGGGAAAATAATAGTAATCCACCAGCTGTAATAATCACATAACCACATTTCAGTAGAATTGTAGTGAAGATAAGGTAAAATATATTAGATAGTATTTTGCCAGTTATATTCGTGTGTTATCTTTCGCGTGTATCTATTAGACCGTAATACTAATAATAATTTGTCTGAGCATTTAGCTTCGTTGGTAATCTTTGAGTACAGTAGTTCTTGCAAATTTCATTTCTGTTGTGCTTAATAGTGACATACGGTACGGTACCGGTATCGTAATTAGGATACGTCTGAAAGTAGTTTAAAAATTACTGTAGTGTACTGTACAGTAGTATACGAGTAATATCCTATTAGAATTTAGTGTGCTTATTTTATTATTGTAAAATATTTGTGTAGTAATGGTGTAGTAGAGGTACCCGTAGAAACTCTTACTGAAATACTGTTTTTGTAATTAGGATAGGCTTAATTGCAGTTTGGAATTGTGTAGTTCTTGTATAGGCTATTACTTTCGATATTCAGTAATTAATAGCAGTTTTTATCCTGTTAGGGGTTGTAGCATAAAAAATAGAGCACGACTAAGTAGTATTGTAGTGTAGTCGTATATTAATTACCTTATTGTTGTGTACTATCCCAGACAGTATATCCCACCGTTCATTTATTTTTTGCAAATAATTTATTTTATTTTTAATTTAATTTTTTTCCGTAAAGAATGGCTAAGGAGCGCGAGTGTACGAACTGTGGGTGTGGCGAGGCATTGAGGGGTATGAGGGAGGAGTTGGAAAGTTTGAGGGAGATAATTAGGATTCTCACAGAAGACAGGAAGGAAGATAGGACTCCCTCAAACAATGTACAGGGTACAGTAGGTGTACAAGTGGGAGGGGAAGGAAAGGGAGGAGTTGTAGAAGACAGGTGGTCTAATGTTCTAAGGGGAAGGAGATTGCTGGCTAAGGGCTCTATTCAGAATCAGAATTCAGGACAGGTGTCTGTGCGAAATCGGTACGAGTCACTCCAGGTACAACAACAGAGGGAAGATGAGGGACAGGGAATTGTTGCTGAGATGTGTGGAAGTAAGACGAAGGGAAAAGATAGGAAAGGGAAATGTAGAGTAGAGGATAGGAAAAGACAGGTGGAACAGGGTCATGGGAAGGAGGAAAGGGGGAAGGAAGTAGCTTCTGCAGCTATAAGGAAAGATAGGGCTGACCAGGAGGGGAGGGGATCAAATTAGGTGGGTTGGGTTGAGGCTCTGGTCATGGGTGATTCCATCGTTAGACACGTTGGGAAAGTGTGTGGAGGAAAGGGTACCAGGGTAGAATGTTAACCAGGAATTAGGTTGAGGCAGATGTTGAGGAAAGTAGAAGAGAGGGAGGAGAGGAAGGAGAAGGTGGTAGTGTTTCACGTTGGTATCAACAACGTAAGGCAAGCTGATATAAGTACCAACATAGTTGGAGATGTGTGAGATCTGGTAAATGCAGCACGGGTGAAGTTTAAGAAAGCGGAGATTGTTATTAGTGGAATACTGTGTAGGAGTGATACTGACTGGAGGATGATTGGGGATTTAAATGAGACTATGGAGTGGGTATGTGGAAAACTGGGAGTGAAATTTCTAGATCCTAATGGGTGGGTAGGAGATAGGGATCTGCGCTCGGATGGCCTTCACTTAAACCGCAGTGGTACGTATGTTAGGAAATTTGTTTGGAAGGGTAATAGAGAGGTACATTCAGGGAAACGGGATGGCCTAGTGAGCGGTGATAAGGGAACAGGGAACTGGAAATCAAGTAGGGATGTCATAAAATTGTTAGTGTTGAACTCTAGAAGTATTGTAAAGAAAGAAATAGAATTAAGTAATTTAATAGATATATATTTACCAGATATTGTAATAGGAGTTGATTCATGGCTGAGAAATGATATAATGGATGCAGAAGTTTTCTCACGGCACTGGAGTGTGTATCGTAGAGATAGGATAGGAATGGTGGGAGGGGGAGTGTTCATTCTGGTGAAAGAATAACTTGTAAGCTACGAAAAAGTTAAAGATGAGACACATGAAATTCTAGGTGTAAGGCTCATTTCTAAAGATAATAGGAAACTTGATATATTTGGAGGGTACAGATCGGGAAAGGGTAGCACGGACGCGGATTCGGAATTATTTGATACGATAGTCAGCTGTGTGGGAAACGACATGGAAAGAAATGTGATTGTAGCGGGAGATCTGAATTTGCCAGATGTCAATTGGGAAGGAAATGCGAACGACAGGAAGCATGACCAACAAATGGCAAATAAGTTAAAATGGGAAGGACAGCTGATCCAGAAATTGACGGAGCCAACCAGAGGGAAAAATATCCTGGACGTTGTGCTGATAAAACCAGATGAGCTCTATAGGGAAACTGAAGTAGTAGATGGTATTAGTGATCATGAAGCTGTTTTTGTCGTAGTTAAAAATAAATGTGATAGAAAGGAAGGTCTTAAAAGTAGGACTATTAAGCAGTACCATATGGCTGAGAAAGCAGGCATGAGGCAGTTTCTAAAAAGTGACTATGATCGGTGGAAAATGGTAAATAAAAATGTAAACAGACTCTGGGATGGGTTTAAAGAAATTGTTGAGGAATGCGAAAACAGGTTTGTACCTTTAAGGGAGGTAAGGAATGGCAAAGAACCACCTTATTATAATAGAGAAATAAAGAGACTAAGAAGGGGGTGCAGACTGGAAAGAAATAGAGTTAGAAATGGCCGTGGAAGTAAGAAGAAATTGAAGGAGCTTAATAGAAAATTGAATCTAGCAAAGAAGGCAGCTAAGGATAACATGATGTCAGGCATAATTGGCAATCATACAAATTTTAGTGAAAAATGGAAGGGTATGTATAGGTATTTTAAGGCAGAGACAGGTTCCAAGAAGGACATTCCAGGAATAATAAATGAACAAGGGGAGTGTGTATGTGAGGATCTTCAAAAGGCAGAAGTATTCACTCAGCAGTACGTAAAGGTTGTTGGTTACAAGGATAATGTCGAGATAGAGGAGGAGACTAAGGCCAAAGAAGTAATAACATTTACATATGATAACAATGACGTTTACAATAACATACATAAGTTGAAAACTAGAAAAGCGGCTGGAATTGATCAGATTTCTGGGGATATACTAAAGACAATGGGTTGGGATATAGTACCATATCTGAAGTACTTATTTGATTATTGTTTGGTCGGAGGAGCTATACCAGGTGAATGGAGAGTTGCTATAGTAGCCCCTGTGTATAAAGGAAAGGGTGATAGACATAAAGCTGAAAATTACAGGCCAGTAAGTTTGACATGCATTGTATGTAAGCTTTGGGAAGGCATTCTTTCTGATTATATTAGACATGTTTGTGAAATTAATGACTGGTTCGATAGAAGGCAATTCGGTTTTAGGAAAGGTTATTCCACTGAAGCTCAACTTGTAGGATTCCAGCAAGATATAGCAGATATACTGGATTCTGGAGGTCAAATGGACTGTATCGCGATTGACCTGTCTAAAGCATTTGATAGGGTGGATCATGGGAGACTACTGGCAAAAATGAGTGCAATTGGACTAGACAAAAGAGTGACTTGAATGGGTGGCTATATTTCTACAAAATAGATCTCAGAGAATTATAGTAGGTGAAGCTTTATCTGACCCTGTAATAATTAAGAGGGGTAATCCTCAAGGCAGTGTTATCGGACCTTTATGTTTTCTTATATATATAAATGATATAAGTAAAGGAGTGGAATCGGAGGTAAGGCTTTTTGCGGATGATGTTATTCTCTATAGAGTGATAAATAAGTTACAAGATTGTGAGCAACTGCAACGTGACCTCGAAAATATTGTGAGACGGACAGCAGGCAATATTATGTTGATAAACGGGGTTAAAAGTCAGGTTGTGAGTTTCACAAATAGGAAAAGTCCTCTCAGTTTTAATTGCTGCGTTGATGGGGTGAACGTTCCTTTTGGGGATCATTGTAAGTATCTAGGTGTTAATATAAGGAAAGATCTTCATTGGGGTAATCACATAAATGGGATTGTAAATAAAGGGTACAGATCTCTGCACATGGTTATGAAGGTTTTTAGGGGTTGTAGTAAGGATGTAAAGGAGAGTGCATATAAGTCTCTGGTAAGACTCCAACTAGAGTATGGTTCCAGTGTATGGGACCCTCACCAGGATTACCTGATTCAAGAATTGGAAAAAATCCAAAGAAAAGCAGCTCGATTTGTTCTGGGCGATTTCCGACAAAAGAGTAGCGTTACGAAAATGTTGCAATGTTTGGGTTGGGAAAAATTGAGAGAAAGAAGAAGAGCTGCTCGACTAAGTGGTATGTTCCGAGCTGTCAGCGGAGAGATGGCGTGGAATGACATTCGTAGACGAATAAGTTTGAATGGCGTTTATAAAAGTAGGAAAGATCACAATATGAAGATAAAGTTGGAATTCAAGGGGACAAACTGGGGCAGATATTCATTTATAGGAAGGGGAGTTAGGGATTGGAATAACTTACCAAGGGAGATGTTCAATAAATTTCCAATTTCTTTGAAATCATTTAGAAAAAGGCTAGGAAAGCAACAGATAGGGAATCTGCCACCTGGGAGACTGCCCTGAATGCAGATTAGTAGTGATTGATTGATTGATTGATTGATTGATTGATTGATTGATTGATTGATTGATTGATTGATTAGAGTTTTTTACCTCTTGTCAAAAGAGAAACCACCTCATCTCTGAAGTTCCTTATGAAATTTTCAAGTCGGATTATTTTTTAAAAAAAGGAGGGAGAACCTCTTTTCGCAACTAACGGATTTCTAATTATTTATTGGGAGATAATTAGAATTTGGAAATGGCCTAAAAATATAGACTTCTCCGAGAACCGTAAAAGTAGTGAGTGGGACTGTTTCGTCTTCTTGGTCCTTACGAGTAGGGCTCATGGGTCGGTAAAATGGTTGAGAAAGTTTCTAGATTTTGTCATCTTCACTCTTTTGTTAATCTGAGCTCGAATAAGCGGAATACGAAGTTCTTGTCGTATCTTTTTATTAGATATCAGTCTGGGGGCTCTAGATATCATTCTTGGTGTTCTGTTTTGAAAAACCTTTATTTTTCAAAGTGGAGTTTTTAGGAATTCAGCACCAGGCCTCGCTACCATGCAGCACGATGGGCCTCATACATGCTAACTGAACGTTCCTCTTCACATTTGTGCAGATACACAGCAGAGACTTCAGCGGGCGGTTTGTTGTATGACGTATTTTCCGCTGAGCAGATGGAATTATTTCTGTAACAGGTTCTCGTTTGTGCCAGTCACCAGCGGACGTTTTGAGAAGTTTATTTGTTAATATTACTGTTCCGGGGATTCCGTGGTTCACAGGGGTGTAAGAAGGTGCTGGGGCGAATGGGTGGACCGTGAGAAGATCAGAGTTTAAGTTAAAACACTAAATACTGAAATGTTATCTTTACGTTTCAGTTTACAATTTGATAAGTAATTTGAATGAACAACAATAATATAAGATGAGCTCATCAGCTCCACAATAAGTATGACTTAAATTAAAAAACAGGTAGAATAGATAATATTATCGACACAATAGTTTACAAAGCATTGTAGCTACAAGAGCATATTTGCTCCACCCACTTACATCCCAAGAGACTGAGCTCAAAAATTGTACCAAAGTCCAGCCTCCCAGAGGCACAATCTTCTAGCACAATTAAACTACAAAAAACAGTATTTATTGTATTTACAAACTAGCCCGCAGCGATGAAGAAAGCGTCCAGCCCTCAGAGAGTAAGACTCCAGAGCTCGCTTGAGATAGGCAAAATGCCTGTACACACCCCCAGTTTGAATTAGCTAGAGAAATAAACACAAAAATTACAGATTGGTTTATAACTTAAGTAAGAAGGAAGCCGTGGAAGTGCTGATAACCTTAGCACATAAAAAATCTACAAATACTTCACGTTTTACCAATATAGAAACTTGAAAATTCCCTTAACATTTAATTGTCCGTCCTCCTGCCAGAGAGGGTACATAGACCGATAGCAGAGACATCTAAAGATTAAAATCGAAGTATCTTCAGATACACAGTTTAGGACTCCCAGCAGAGATGGTCTTCTAGGAGGCGCGCAGTCAAACCGGACGGATAAGGTGTACCCCAGGTACAATTACGATCAGCGAATCGTGCGTACGCTACAGAAGGATGGATCCAGGACGAGGAAAAACTATAATTCTGGTGTGGGAAATAGTATTTAGAGTGCATTTCACTCGTCCCAGGGCATAAAAAGATACTCTAAATAAAACAAATGAAGTTCTCAGGGGAAGCACCTTCTTGTTTTCATCACTGGTGCAGCAAAGGTTGTCAAATTATTCTGCGATATATGAAACAGCTTTATAAGAAAGCGGTTTTAGTTTCATTTTGTTCAAAAATGAATGAAGTACATGCTTTGGATTATGAACAAAACTGACTTGTCGTGTATTGTCATCTCCGTACAGGCCGTGAAGGACCTCCACTAACCGTAACCTCGGCACTTGGTGAAGTAGAGTGGTTAGCTCTACGCTCGGCCGCCTTTGCTCCCAGGAATTAACCTGGTACTCATTTTTGGTACAGGCCGAGTAAACCTCAGGGCCATGTGCACCTCCAGAACTGGAAATCTCTTTTCTTAAATGTTTGCGACTTCCTGACGGGGAATCAAACCCACGTCCTTCCGGGTTAACCAATCATGGCTTTACCCCCTCGGTCAGGCAGACCCTTGTCTTATATTGACCAGGTATTATGCGTGCCTGCGAAAAGTTTTCATTCCCCACCCTGAAGGGGTGGGGCGGGCCACCTAGAGGGTTAGGCCCTCTCTCTAGCCAGGAGAGGTGACGGGGATGAGAAGCGTTCAAGGAAGGAGAGAGGTGAAGCTGTGTTGGAATAAGGAGAAGTGGGGGTGGGGGAATGCGACCTCTGGGATAATTAATATGAAATACTTTATTAACTTACTTTACTCGTTTTCATTCCTCGCCGGGAGGGCGAGGCGGGCCCCTTAGAGCGTGACGCGCTCGCTCGGGCCAAGGGAAGCGAAGAGAACTGTGAGGAACAAGGAATGAGTGAGATGGGAAGAGTGATGTGACAAATTTAATGAGGTGGGCTACGGATATGCGAATTTTAAGGAATTTTCGCTAGGATTGAAATTTAGAGAGGATTACTAGGATAGTATTGAAAGGTGAGAAGGTGTAAGGACGTAGTGAGATTATGAAGGGAAGATATTAAGTACCGGATGATATCGAGTGGCGGAGGTGGGTAATGAAAGAAGCTATATGGGTGAGGAGGTGGACTGACAGATTGACGAGGTGAGAAGTTGCCTGCCTGGGGGCGACAGGGAGAATTGTTGGTGAGATGTCTGGCAGAATTGGGTGGGGAAGGGGGGGGGGGTGGAGATGGACGGTTCTACTCTATGACGTTTGCCAAATATGTAAGCTCCGTGGTCGATGAGGTGTTGAACATCTATGGCGCTCGGGACGTGGATGCGTACCACGAATGTTGGCCCTGTTGCATTTTTGATGCGAAAGACTCGGTGGACTGGGATGTCTTCAGCTTGTAGTTGGTGAAGTATGGTCCTTTCGGAGAGAGCCGGGTCCACTCCAAGGATGACACAGCTGGACATTCTGTGAGAAGTTGGTGATGGCTGCGAAGTCGATTATGTTGCGGAGGCTGCTGTTCTGGGTGAAGATGGCGAAGGCGGTGCGTCGACTGTAGTATTCGTTGTTCCAGGAAATACATAGGGATGTGGAGGAATGGGGGAAGTGAGGAGTGAAGAGGTCATTAGTGAAGGTGGGTGGCATGGGACAACTGTTGTAACAGCGATCTGGGAAGTACGGAGGGTAGATGTCGGAGTGGTCGATGTGACGGTGGTGGTCGTGTTGGAGGTAAAGGGAGGGGTGTTGTGGTGGTCCCTGTGATGGCGTAATTGTAGGCCCGGCTGTGGTATAGGCAGTTGGCCGGGCTGATGTAGTTGTTACCGGAACGTCTTCTACTCGATGGAGCCTGCCTTGGATATAAACGCCATTATCAACAGCGTTCCAGAAGTGATCGGCAGATGGAGTATAGAGTACCACATCAGTTGATGGTCCTGGGCCGGCGGAAGATCGTATGGCATGGTGGATGCCAATCGTACGGAGTTCTGCTTCAATTTCTTCTTCGGGGATAGCTGGATTGACATTCCTGGCTAGACAGACATACAGAGTGGGGAGGCCGACTTCCATCTTGGTGTCAGCCTGATATGCTTTTTTGGGTTCGGCGAGGCAGCAAAGTTAGAGTTGGTGAGCCACCAGGCCGAAAAAAAAATTAATTTGAGATGCGCAGATAATAGGGCAGACAACTTTCGAGTTGCGCGAGGTGTGTGCTTTATTAAGAATAACAGGACATAACTACAAATAGCAATGACAATAAGCGTAATGGTGTTATTCTAAGTTTTAGGGAGAAAGAGGTGAAGGGCTATGGTATGGTAAAAGGAGGAGAAGTGAATCAGGAAGGTAAGGACGAGGCGAAGGATATTAAAGGACGGTGGGGGTGTGAAGAAACTACAGGTATTATTTTCTTTTGCAGACCAGTTCAAATCACATTTGCGTATCGTTAGCTGGTGACAGAAGCAGCTGTGAAAATTCATTGCCAATAATTCGTTAACAAGATAATAATGTTCACGTCAACAATAACAAAATAAAATATTCTACACACAAGACAATCTGACTAAACTGGTTGAGGTTACATTTGTTGACACTATTCAGCGTATTGACAAGGTAACTAAATTTACCTGGTTCTTGCCGAGAAATGTTTAGTAATATTAAATAATCTGGAAGCCAAATTCGGATATTTCTTTAATATTATGGCGAAATGACGTATGTTGTTAGTGTCAAATGATAGAGAGCATTAACCTTAGTAGGTTACTGCAAACATGTACATGCATTGACATGCATTGTACGTAAGCTTTGGAAAAGCATTCTTTCTGATCATATGTTTGCGAAATTCATAACTGGTTTGAAAGAAGGCAGTTTGGGTTTAGGAAAAGTTATTCCACTGAACCCAACTTGTAGGATTCCAGCAAGATATAGCAGATATCCTGGATACAGGAGGTCAATTGAACTGTATTGCGATTGACCTGTCTAAGGCATTTGATAGGGTAGATCATGGGAGACTACGGGCAAAAATGAGTGCAATTGGACTTGACAAAAGAGTGACTGAATGGGTGGCTCTGTTTCTAGAAAATAGAACTCAGACAATTAAAGTAGGTGAGGCTTTATCTGTCCCTGTAATAATTAAGAAGGGAATTCCTCAAGGTAGTATTATCGGACCTTTATATTTTCTTAAATATCAATGATATGTGTAAAGAAGTGGAATAAGAGATAAGGCTTTTCGCAGACGATGTTATTCTGTACAGAGTAATAAGTTAAATAAGTTACAATATTGTGAGCAACTGCAAAATGACCTCGATAATGTTGTGAGATGGACAGTAGGCAATGGTATGATGATAAACGGGGATAAACGTCAGGTTGTGAGTTTCACAGATAGGAAAAGTCCTCTCAGTTTTAATTACTGCGTTGATGGGGTGAAATTTCCCTTTGGGGATCATTGTAAATACCTAGGTATTAATATAAGGAAAGATCTTCATTGGGGTAATCACATAAATGGGATTGTAAAAAAAGGGTACAGATCTCTGCACATGGTTATGAGGGTATTTAGGGGTTGTAGTAAGGATGTAAAGGAGAGAGCATATTTGTCTCTAGTGAGACCCTAATTAGAGTATGGTTCCAGTGTATTGGAACCTCACCAGGAATACTTGATTCAGGAACTGGGAATAATCCAAAGAAAATAAGCTCGATTTGTTCTGGGCGATTTCCGGCAAAAGAGTAGCGTTACAAAAATGTTGCAAAGTTTGGGCTGGGAAGACCTGGGAGAAAGGAGACGAGCTGCTCGACTAAGTGGTATGTTCCAGCTGTCAGTGGAGAGATGGCGTGGGAGGACATCAGTAGACGAATAATTTTGGGTGGTTTCTTTAAAAGTAGGAAAGATCACAATATGAAGATAAAGTTAGAATTCAAGAGGACAAATTGGGGCAAATATTCATTTATAGGAAGGGGAGTTAGGGATTGGAATAACTTACCAAGGGAGATGTTCAATATATTCCCAACTAGCTGATGAACCCGTGCTTCGCTACGGAATTCTACATTGTATACAGAATTCTATGTTAAGTAGTGTACACATTGTGAGCAAGATTGTATTATATTGCATAGCAACGTTACCCTAGAAACGCGACGGGGAAGTCACCAAACGTCTTTTCTCATATGACGACTGGTTTAGGGAATTTTCATTGTGATGGAAGGTCTGCTTGCGTAATTTTTTGCTATTTGTTTTACGTCGCACCGACACAGATAGGTCTTATGGCGACGATGGAATAGTAAAGGCCTAGGAGGTGGAAGGAAGCGGCCGTGGCCTTAATTAAGGTACAGCCCCGGCATTTTCCTGGTGTGAAAATGGGAAACCACGGGAAACCATCTTCAGGGCTGCCGACAATGGGGCTCGAACCCACTATCTCCCGATTACTGGATACTGCCTGACTTAAGCGACTGCAGCTATCGAGCTCGGTTGCTTGCCTACTATCAGTCACAATCAGGATGGGAGTTATCATTATAATGGCAGACATTCACTCTCCACCTGCTTTTTACATTCTCAGAAAAACTGCCTTAGTGGTTTTCCCAAGTGAAATGAACATGGGTCTTTACAATGACGTCAGTAGGAATGGCGCAGTTAAAAGCAATATGAAATACTCGATTAAATGAGAAACCACGCATTTTCTCACTTTTAACGAACAGTACTACGCTGCCAAACTAACAGTGCAATGTTCCAGAGCTGGAACGGCCAAGCCATACAGCCTTGATCCGTGAACAATCTTCGTATTTTTTCGTCGGGGGGCGGGGGGTCGAATAGCGGGGAGTCCCAGGAGGACAAATCTATGCCCTTTCACTAATCTCTTTCCTAGGAGTACCCGTTTAGTCGGAAAATCTCATTTCACTATAATGGTGGCGGAAAAATCTAACTGACTTGGAGGCGAATTTTTCCTCCAAGCCAGAGAAGAAAACCCCTCTTCACTGCTCATTTGGAACAAAATGAATGTAGAATTTAATAAAAGTGAAGAGGAAGACGCTTTTCGTAAGTAACGTCTCTTTTCAGGGTTGAATTTAGAATTATTAATATTGTAGTGTTAGGCCTATAATTTGGAATAGGCCTAAATTGTAATTCTAGACCAGGTCATACTAATATTACTAAGTGAGCCTCTGGCTTAAGTGTGCACACTGCTCATTCAAAACAGCGCGTCAGAGTAGGGAGCGAATAGCCGGAATACTGATGAACCGGTGTGTTACGTACCAGCAGTATCAGACAATGTATGAACCAGAGGAATGGCATTCTAGAGAAAAAAGTTTTCTAACTCCCCAGCGCTTTCCCGCCAATATTGAGTCAGGCTGTTATACTCGGTACGCAACAGTAATCCCATCTATCGGAGTTGAGGGCACGTAAGAGGCAAAGAACATCACAACAAACAATGGTCAATGTAATGTTATTGTTGATCAATGTTATGCGCTTTCGATATTGTAGGCCTTCGCATTAAGTTTTCTTCCGACTCTGAAATACCACTCCTATCACAGTCGGTACGCTAAAACTGAATAAAACATAAATGATCGGAAATTGTATTCTCTAACTTTTGTTATGTAGTAATTTTCTATAGGAGCCATAACGAAGGTATTTAAAAATGAAATTTTAGGCGCCTACCCCTAAACTACCATTTCACCCAGGTTCAGTACAATTGTTTATAGCTTAGACTACAGTTTTTTCTTCCCCGACTCTGTATACCGATTTTCATTAAATTCTGTTCACCCATTTTCTCGTGGCTCGGCGTTGATGTGAACTTGGCAACAAAAATCGAAATTCATGAGTATCAGTGTTATCATAGCCGGTACGGTAAAATTTTATAAGACACAAATGATCGGAAATTTAATTCTATGTAACTTTAGTTATGTAGTATTTATCGACAGGATCACTTAAAATATAAATATTTGAGAATTGAATTTTAGGCTTTCCCCTAAACTACCATTTCACTCAGCGTGAATAAAATGATTTACAGCCTAGATTGTAGTGGCTCATCCCCCGACTTTACATACCGATTTTCATTAAATACTCTTCGGCCGTTTTCAAGTGATGCGTGTACAGACAGACAGACAGACAGACAGACAGACAGACAGACAGACAGACAGACAGACAGACAGACAGACAGACAGACAGACAGACAGACAGACAGACAGACAGACATTACGGAAAAGAAAAAAGTGCATTTCCTTGTTACTGTGGACATGAACGATACAGAAATACAATTTTTTTCAAAATCTGAGCAATGTACAGACAAAACTCTTATTTTATATATATAGATTTCTTTGCAATCATTTAAGAAAAGGCTAGGAAAACAACAGATAGGGAATCTGCCACCTGGGCGACTGCCCTAAATGCACATCAGTACAAAGTGATTGATTGATGAAACGTAAAAGTTGACTTATCTGGTTTTTCCCCGGGATGAGTGATTTTTATTTTAGAAGCATGTAATGAAATGAAATGGTGTATGGCTTTTAGTGCCCAAGGACAAGTTCGGCTCGCCAGATGCAGGTCTTTTGATTTGACGCCCGTAGGCGACCCGCGCGTCGTGATGAGGATGAAATGATAATGACGACGACACATACACCCAGCCCCAGTGTCAGCGGAATTAACCGATTATCGTAAAAATTCCCGAACCTGCCAGGAATCGAACACGGGACCCATGTGGCTTACCATTTAGCCATGGAGCCGGACAGCATGCAATAGCAGGCGATCAGTCTGCGAACAGAGCAGAGAAAAAACAAATCAAGGAAATACAGTGCTCTGATGGAGATATCTCTAACTCTAATTAATGCCCATGTTATTTTCTACGTAATAATTTAATACGTTATAGTTTTATTTTTTGTTTTATTATATCATCATCATCATCATCATCATCATCAGCTGTTTACCCTCCAGGGTCCGCTTTTCCCTCGGACTCAGCGAGGGATCCCACCTCTACCGCCTCAAGGACAGTGTCCTGGAGCTTCAGACTCTTGGTCAGGGGATACAACTGGGGAGAATGACCATTACCTCGCCCAGGCGGCCTCACCTGCTATGCTGAAGAGGAGCCTTGTGGAGGGATGGGAAGATTGGAAGGGATAGGCAAGGAAGAGGGAAGGAAGCGGCCGTGGCCTAAAGTTAGGTACCATCCCGGCATTCGCCTGGAGGAGAAGTGGGAAACCACGGAAAACCACTTCCAGGATGGCTGAGGTGGTAATCGAACCCACCTCTACTCAGTTGGTCTCCCGAGGCTGAGTGGACCCCGTTCCAGCCCTCGTACCACTTTTCAAATTTTGTGGCAGAGCCGGGAATCGAACCCGGGCCTCCGGGGGTGGCAGCTAATCACGCTAACCACTACACCACAGAGGCGGACTTGTTTTATTACATGCTGTTATATATTCATTTCTGTGTCCATTGCTTGTCATGCTATAAAATCAGGACGTCACCTCTTCTCGATTTCAGTACGATATAGATAAACGTGCTTAAGATAGTTTCGTAATGGCACATTCATTAATTTCTACAAGGCTGCAGTACTTGCGCTGTTTTGCTTCAGAGGCCGAAATTTGAACCTTTCGAACTCGGTGTGCTCGGAGGATTTTTGGAGATTCTCGATTTTTCTAGGCCTCGCTACCATACAGCGGATGCGCTTGGTACATGTTTGTCTTAATATTACAAGATTTATATTGCAATCCTTTCTCTTTCCTTCCTTAGAGATAGGTGCATTGACCATTCTCTTCCAAACAGAAGCTACCTGCCTCACATTCCATGCTAATTCTATAAAGCCCTTCAATCCCTGCCTTTACAATACAGAGGGGTCACTGCTTGATAGTCCATATATTCTCACAAATTTCACTTGCAGGTACAATTTTGGCACTGGTAGAGGGTAGTGTTGTGTGTTCCAAACGACCACCAGTATCTTCCGAACAACGCCAATGGCACCGAACTGCGGGCCGAATTACAATTGTCCGTATCCGGCACATAACGCTACGATGTGGATGGTTTCAACACAAGGTTCCCGAGGATCAGGAATTTGCAGGGAAATATGTGTGGTCCGAAAAGGCGCAATTCAAACTTAACGGTCCTGTCTGCTACAGTCGTATCTACTGCTCTCCTGTAAATTCTCACGTTGATGTGGATAAATCGTAGCGTGATGTACTGCCATTACTCCAGATACACGGGCAGCTGTAATTCTGTCTGCAGTTCGGTGCCACCCGCGTTGTTCAGAAGGTACTGGTGGTCGCTTCAAACATATAATTAGAAGCCGGAAGTTTATGGCCTGAAATATGCGAGCGTTTATGACTTAAAAATGTATTAAAATATAACAAAAACAAAACAATCTTCTTCTTCTTCTTTTTCCGAATTTGGCCAACTGTGGACCGCATAGAACTTAAGGATGTTGGCCTTTCTTCTATTCTCTTTCCAGAAACTTTTTATTCTCTCGCTTCGTATTTTTCTCTCCTCTCCAGAGATTATCCGGTTGGGCTTCTTTTTAGGTGGTTTGTCCGCAAAAAAATTGATTTTGTTGATTATGTTTCTAAACTCTTTCCTTTTATTGATCACCTCTAGTGTAATTCCAACTTCTTCTGCATCTCGTTTGACCTCTTCTACCCACTTAGTGGTGGCCTTCAATCCTACAATGTACTTAAAGATCTTTTTGGTCAGTCTGCTTTCATCCATTCTTACTAGATGTCCGTAGAAGTTCAACCTTCACTTCCTCATTGTGTCTGAGATCTTTTCCGTATGTTTATAAAGATCCTTGTTTTTCCTTTTTTTCCAGGTTCCATCAGTAGTTTTCTGGGGTCCCAGAATCTTCCTTAGGATCTTCCTATCTTTCTTTTCCAGTTCTTGTACCTCCCCTTTTTTATTCCAAATAAGACAATCTATTAAAAATTTTATGAAAACTAAAGTCAGTCTTTCCATTCTATCCGGTCGATTTTCTTAATTAATTTTTTTAACTGAAAGGTATTCATGCACAGATTTGTCATCAGGTACTAAAATTCACTTAACTTCCGCCTTCCTCAAATGATTTGAAAATTTCAATTTTTTGTCTCTTTGAAGCAATCATATCTTTGGTTATAATTGAGGTATGGAGTTCGTTTTGGCCTAAAAACACTCAGTGGATCAAGCTCGTTCATTTCAGCTCTTAACTATTCAAATTGGTTGATTCTGAGGAACGTTATGAGTGCACATTCAATTTGATCTCTCATTTCTTCAACATTTTTTCTCATTGAAGCAATCATATCTTTCGTTCTAATTGAGGTACAAAGTTCATTTTGGTCTAAAAACACTCCGTGAATAAAGCGTGTTCTTTTGTGACAATAACTACTTAAATTGGTAGATTCTGAGAAAAGTAATGAGTACATTTGTCTTTGAGGGGCTTTTTAACAGTTCGGCGCGTAGTGTTATTCCAAGGAACGTTTAATTCAATTTCATTGTGTGATGTATTTTCAGGTGTTTTCTTGACCTAATATTATATTCTATTACCACAGCAGGTCATGTGCTTTATTTCATTAACTCGAAACTTTGCAAATATATCCTTGAGAATAGTAACGCACAGCACCATACTTTGTACATTTCGGGCGGAGCCAGCGGGAAACTGCTAGTAAATATGACTTAAATTTGTTTTAGTAACATTTTTGAAATATTCAAAATCTTTCCACTATTTAAATTACCATTCTATTGAAAATATACAGTGAAACCTCAGAATGCGAGTAACTTGGTCTACGAGTATTTTGGAAGACGAGCAAAAATTTAAAATAAATTGTAACTTGATAAGCGAGTGAGGTTCTGCAATACGAGCGTCACGTGTGGCTACTTTTTCCCCTTCCCTGTTCGTGTGTTGAATGGATGCACGAGGTCTTTGGTCCTGTAGTGAAGAAATACCTTTCAGAAAACACTCTGCCGATCAAAGTCTTGCTGGTTATGGACAATGCTCCTGCTCAACCTCCAGGCCTTGAGACCTTGAGGACGACTTACTAGAGGAATTAAAGTTCGTTAAGGTTAAGTTCCTTCCTCCCAACACTACTCCACCATTCCAGCATATGGATCAGCAAGTCATTTCGAACTTCAAGAAGCTATACACCAAAACACTATTTCAGTGATGCTTCGAAGTGACCGAAGGAGAAAGCATTTCCCCATCGTGAACTGCCTGAAGATCACCGATAAAGCCGGGGATGGTGTCACCAAGAGAACTCTCACTTCCGCTTGTGGAAGGCTGTGGCCTGACTGTGTTCTTGGACGTGACTTTGAGGGGATTGTTGGTGAAAGTGAGCCGCCGAATGTCGATGAAATTGTGTTCTTAGGGAAGACTATGGGTTTGGAGGTGAATGACGTGGACATTCGAGAGCTGCTTGAAGAACATCGCCAGGAACTATCTTGGACCTGCATCGCGAACAACAGGAGGAGGTCTCGCGCGGGGAAGAGGAGGATCTCTCACTTCAACTGAGATTCGGGAGAAGTGCAAAATGTGGGAAACGGTGCAATATTTTGTAGAAAAACATCACCAGAATTAGGCTGTAGCAGTACGAGCGACGAATCAGTTCAATGACAATGCAATGTCACATTTTCATGAAATCCTCAAAAAGAGGCAAAAGCAACAGGCATTGGTCAGGTTCCTCGCTAAAGTTGCAGATAGCAGTGAGTGCTACACAGTAACTCTTCTCATGTCATCTCTCGTCTCCCTCACACCAACAATGATTCTATTGTATGGTAAAGTGCAGTTTAATTTGGTTTACGTTTTACGTTATATTTTGTCTTAGAAGTGGTATGCGAATAAATATTTTTGTGTTGTGGACGAATCATCCGCGTTTCAATTGTTTCATATGGGAAACTTGCTTTGATATACGAGCGCTTTGGATTAGAAGCATGTTGCCGGAACGAATTATGCTAGGTTCCAGTGTACTTTAAAAATCTAGAACATTCAATAATAAACAACACTATTAATTTTATTATTATATTTTGAATTTATTTAATTACCCAATCCAGAGGTAACTGTCGAGTCTGTAGGGAATGAAATAAATGTCACATTTTGATGGGTGATCACAAAGAATTACAATAGCAAATTACATATGTTTTAAAGTTTTCTTCTATTTTCACCCAACATTGACTTGTAACGGGGAAACATACCGCTCAACATCGCAGGGTGTTATTGGGGCACATTTGAAATACGTCAAATCATTAGAGTTAAATTGAGCATCACCTTTCTGTCGCTTTATACGTACCTGTTTCTTTCTATACAGCTTACCCTCCTGATTCACATAAATATGTATATATCTAAGAAAGGTAAGTGTAAGAAATTACAGACAACTAGGAGATGTGAAAAGTCCGTCTTTGGGACGACTGCAAGCAGGTATGCAAAATGGAATAGAAAGATGAAAATATGAGGAAAATACAAAAATCCATGAGGAAATACGAACATAATATAAAAAATTCCCTTGAAAGTTGCACAATTTTAGTCACAGTAGATAAAATCATGATTAACTTTTGTTTCCCAGGGATATAGTAAAAAAGAAAAAATATGACATGTCCTAAACACCGGGCCCTCTCTCTCAGTGCCAAAAAACGTACCAGCAAGCCAACTTTGTCCGAAGATATGGACTATCAAACAGTGAGTACATTTTTCGAAACACCCCGAATACTTGAACATTTTAGGCCTAATTTAACACTTTCTTGCTGTTTATGACAGTGTAATTTATTTGCTTATTTTCGTCAAAAATTATGTGTATCTAATATTACATTAAACAGAGTTCTGCTGCGAAGTGTAATCACGAGGAAAGAGCGGCAGCAGTAAGGAGTAACACGTGCCCTCGGTCCCCAGAGTGCGCTACTCGGCAGCTCATTACAGGGGCTAAACACCCCGGCGGGACCACCACATCCAGGGGAAACGAGCCGAGAGCCCCATCTACACACTGGCTGGAGGTGCTTCAAGGAAATGGAGCCGTAACACACTAGTAATATTCTCAATGTCATGATATAGTAATGAATCTTCATTACACATCGTTCTCTCTCACGGTCAGTCTGAAAGCTTCACGCATCCCTATATTTGCAATAAGCCATGCGAACTCATTCAGTTCGACATTATTACAAACTGAGTTTAACCATCGACACCAGTGATGGGAGTATTCGAGACCAAAATGTCGAAGAATTCGAATCTCACAAATTCTCGAGATATCTCGAATTCTGACGAAAAGTATTCGTATAATTTCACTGGCGGTATTCAGCAATGTTAATCCCAAAGTGAGACCACATTGTTTAGCGGCTTTCTCTTAATGTGCTCTCCCTTTATGTAACATCCGAGAACAGTGAGGATAGTAAAGCCATCTCTGGACATAACTCAGAACTACTTCTGTATTCATTGTTGGGGTTCAGATGGGTAAAGAGAGTATTATAGATCATACGAGTATTTACCTAACATGTATTCGATTCTTCTCTCAGACGGAAGAGAGAGGAGTTCTGGAATGCAATCTTTTTGATTGAGTTCGTACGCCAATATCAAGTTGTAATGATGGCTATCTAACGCAAATCACTCACAGTGAGTTGTTTACTTTCTTTATATTTCCTATAAGAAGGAATAAAATATTTGGGCACATTATCACAGGAAGATTCATCGCCTTCTCTAAGCAGGACTGCAATTCTCCGAAGCACCTCCATTAGTTTCTTTTCGGCCCGGTGGCTTGCCATCTTTAAAATCTGCTACCTCGCCGACTCCAACGAAGCACATCGGCTGACACCAAGTTGGAAGTCAGCCTCCCGTCATGTCCAGCTGTGTGTTCCATGACGTTGATTCCGCTCTCTCCAATCACGCTATTCTCACACAACTTCGTTCCTACAAGTCGGATCGTTGTTCGCCTCTATCGGCTAGGCGCCCTTCAGTGGATCATCAACAACGGAGTCTACCTTCACAGTCAGCGACACTGTGTGGAACCCAGTCCTCCGTACTTAAACACGGCAGCAGCTGATCCACAACAGTGGACATCACAACAACAGTTTTCGTCTCCTTTCTACCCTACTCCCATCACCAGCATCATCACTACCGTCACCAAGACCGCCATGACATCTACCTTTCCTCAGGCCCCTTTTTGACTGTATTAACGTGCCATCCTTTACCACCGATGTCTTCCACCCTCCCTCCTCCGCCCCTGAACAGTCGCCACTCCAGTCCCTGCTTGACGACACATCCGAGTCTACAGCCACACAACCGTCATCGCCATTTTCATTGCCGACAAAACAGCAGCCGCCGCGGTGTGGATTCTGCACTTTTGAACCGAACCATTCTCCATCAACTCCAAGCTGAAAGCGTTCCAGTTCGTCGCGTCTTCCGAACCCAAAACTCCACTGGCCCAACGTACATGGTTCGCATCCAACTTCCGACCTCCGAAGATGTCCAACACCTACTCAACAACGGAGTCTACATCTATCGCCACCGCCATAAAGTAGAGCCCTCATTCTCCCCACCACAACCTGTACGCCATCCTACCAACCATTCTCATCGTAGCACCTGGCCTGCCACTTCTTTTCAACCTCGTCAACCTGCCAGTCCACCACCTCACCTAACTAGTTTCTTTCCCTCCCCACCTGCGATGTACGAAATCATACGTTTCCTAACATCTTCCCTCTACCATATCACTACGACCCTGCACCTCCTAAGCTACCATCTCCATCCTGGTACCCTTATCTAAACTTCACTCCCACCGCACGTCCTCGATCATCACCGCACACTTCCGCATTCATTACTCCAATTACCCACCTCTTTACGTTAACGCTCCTTCCCCAACTGGCCGAAACTCGTGGCCAGAGTGAAGGCGTAATCTTCAAGGTGGCCTTCCCTTCCCTTCAGTGACGGGAATGAAAGCATTAAAAATATTTGGGTTTCTCACCACACTTCCATTTGATCGGCAGGGTGACGCCACACCTCTACCGTCGCACCCGCCACCCCCCCCACCCCCCGAACCTACAAAAGCGAATAGGCTGATATCAAGCTGGCAGTTGGCCTTCCTATCATGCCAAACTGCATTATCCACGATATTGATCGCACCTATTCTGAAGAAGATCTCCTCTACTTCTTCCGCATTAACTGCATCCCAGTTAGAAATGTATCTCGGGTACAGGGTAACTTTGTCCCAACACGTCTGGTTCTTCTACAACTACCCACAGAAGACGCCGTACAGCAACTGATTCACGACTTCTCCACCTCCACGCATCGAGTGGAATCTTGTCCATCTCACTTCGAAGACGCTTTTGAGTTGCTCACCACAACAACGCCACCTCCATGGATACCACTACCACAGACTTCGTCCTCTTCATACACCACCTCTGCTAACACCTCCCCAACGTTCCTATAACCACTACAGTTCGGTCCCATCCATCCCACCCCTGATCTACCTAGTCCACTGCCCGGTTCCCTACAGCCACCTGGAGAGGAAACTGCCACCGCTCCTTCAGCCGACACAGCACGACCATCATCATCACCACCGCCGCTCGACTGCAATACCATCTACAGCTGCGTTGTATTTTACCTGAAGTCATAGCTCATGAACTCCACCAGGCAGGGCTCCCAGTGAGAAGGACGTTCCGGATTCGCAATGCAGATGGCCCTACCTCCTTAGTAAGACTTCACCTTCCGACTCCCGAAGACGCTCAACACCTCATCGACCACCGGATACATCTTTACGGCCGCCACCATCGTGTTGAAATGTCTCGTTCTCCTCCTCAACCTTTGACCTGCCCTACCACACCTCGACGACGTCCCCGGCCTGCCCCTACTCCACATATCCGTTTTTATCCACCCCCACTCAGTTACTTTTCACCACCACCACCTCCTACCTCACTTCACTTGTTAACATCTCATCCTTATTTCACATCCTTGCACTCCACCTTACCCCTTGCACCCTCATTTAAATCTTCCCTTCTTTGCATCTCTGTTATACATGCACTTGTCTTTGTATTTATCTACTTTTATATATTCAATTATGTATCTGTGTCTAAACAATATTGTAATCAATCATTAAATTCAATAAAACTTAGCTCAATGGCCATAAATTCCCCTTCAATCTCCTTCATTTCTCACACCCTTTACCCAACTCCCTCTTCCCGCACATCTCCGCAATACGTCCTCATCTAATGGCTAGAGAGTGGGCGTAACCCTCTAGGTGGCCCGCCCCACCACTTCAGGGTGGGGAATGAAAGCTTTTGATGATGATGATGGTGATGAAATTTTTGGTCGGTAGATGCAGAGTGGGTCTCGGTCCATACGTGGCAACGGCTGTACCGTGGCTCTAGGCCTCTGCATTCGGGAGACGGGACAGGGCTGAACATCATGGCTGGCTCCAACTGTCGGCCGTCCTGAGAATGGCTTTCTGTGGTTTTCCATTCTCCTGCACTAAGGCGAATGCCTGGACAGTTCCTAGTATAGGCCACGGCCGCCAACTTCCTCACCTTCTTCGGGCATCTCCTTCACCGTAACAAATCTCCCGGCCCGAGAGGCAGCGTTACGTCTAATAGGCCCGCCTCCCCCTTCAGGGGAGGAATGTTTGTTTTAGAATTTTCTTTATATTGCTCAGCACAGATAGGTCTTTTGGCGACGATGGGACAGGAAAGGGCTAGGAGCGGGAAGGAAGCGGGCGTGGCCGTAGTTAAGGTGCCATTCGCCTGTGTGGAAGTGGTAAACTGCAGAAAACCATCTTCAGGCCGACAACAGTGGGGTTCGAACCTACTATCTCCCGAAAGCAAGCTGACAGGTAAGGGCCCCAAACCACGCGACCACTGGCACTGTGAATAAAATGTTAGTTAACCCAGTTGATATATAATATAGAGAGTGTCATTGAAAAAGGTTTCAATACCGACGAGGCACCACGCAAGGAAACGGTCCTACAGTATATCCATCGGTCGTAAACCCAATATCTTGTGAGTTAAGGCCCACTACCATGTGACCACCATCCATTGCAGTACTGCCTTCCACCCTACGTCGCATTTGTTGGATTGCATCACAGGCACTGAATACGCGCTATCAACTGGGGAATGCAAGCTCAAACAATGGGAACTGCTGAGCTACTCTGCAGCAGAAAATGCATGCCCTGTTTCATGTCATGCCAAACAGGTAGATACTGCTTTTACCCTTCACTACTCGCATTTCAGAACGTTGCGTAAGGACTCAGGTGACACCCCATTATGTAAATTAGTATTATCTTCATACAAATATATGTTTTATGTTATATTTATTTTGGCACATACTACACTAAAATGCACATATTTTATGAGGAGAAAAGATTTTTCTTTGCATGTTACATAGTGAAAATAAATATATTCCATTATGTAGTGAAAACTTGTAAATAGAGTTCTTTCGTATTTCTTCGTATCGGAGGTAATATCAGCAACATAACACACAATAAAAGGAAATATAAGCCATTAGGAAGGTAACACATCATCGTTACACAAATTATTAATTGTCACTTCGGACATTTATCAGATAGTAGCAGCCTTAACCTCACTCACTTTCACTAGAACAATCTCTACAAACTCGGATGAGATGTCCCAAACAAATAATTTTCTTACACTCTTCACATTCAATCTTGGACTTCCTCTACCTACAGCGTGGTGTAGGTAGAGACCTGCTGGTTGGCTCTCCGCAAACATTTTTCCGTTTTTCTTTCAGACTCCTTGTCATACGGATGCTCTTTCTTCCATGAAGGGTCTGACAAGGTCCAGAACAAGATTTTGCAGATATTCTCGCCTCTTTGTGTTGTCTTTGGAATGACTTTCATTAATTATCTGGGAGTTAATTCCGCATACATTCAACAGGATAAAGAATATTGTAAGTGGGAACCGTCTACTCTTTCTGCTGATATCATATTTAGAACAAAGAAAGTCTACAACATCCATCTACTGATGTCCTCCCACGCCATCTCTCCACTGACAGTTCGGGACATACCACTTAGTCGAGCAGCTCGTCTTTCTCCCAAGTCTTCCCAGCCCAAACTTTGCAACATTTTTGTAACGCTACTCTTTTGTCGGAAATCGGCCAGGACAACCGAGCTGCTTTTCTTTGGATTTTTCCCAGTTCCTGAATCAAGTAATCCTGGTGAGGGTCCCATACACTGGAACCATACTCTAGTTATGTCTCACCAGAGACAAATATGCTCTCTCCTTTACATCCTTACTACAACCCCAAATACTCTCATAACCATGTGCAGAGATCTGTACCCTTTATTTACAATCATATTTATGTGATTACCCCAATGAAGATCTTTTCTTATATTAATACCTAGGTATTTACAATGATCCGCAAAGGGATCTTTCACCCCATCAACGCAGTAATTAAAACTGAGAGGACTTTTCCTATTTAAGAAACTCACAACCTGACTTTTATCCCCGTTTAACATCATACCATTGCGTACGGTCCATCTCACAACATTATCGAGGTCATTTTGCAGTTGCTCGCAATTTTGTAAACTTATTTATTTATCTGTACAGAAAAACATCATCTGCGAAAAGCCTTATCTCTGATTCCACTTCCTTACACATATCAATGATATATATATATATATATATATATATATAAGAAAACAGAAAGGTCCAATAATACTGCCTTGAGGAATTCCCCTGTCAATTTATACAGGGACAGATAAAGCCTCACCTACTCTAATTCTCTGAGATCTATTTTCTAGAAACAGAGCCATCCATTCAGTCACTCTTTTGTCAAGTCCAATTGCACTTATTTTTGCCAAGAGTCTCCCATGATCTACGCTTTCAAATGCCTTAGATAAGTCAATCGCAATACAGTTCAATTGACCTCCTGAATCCAGGATATTTGCTATATCTTGCTGAAATCCTACAAGGTGAGCTTCAGTGGAATAACCTTTCCTAAACCCAAACTGCCTTCTGTCAAACCAGTTATTAATATCGCAATCATGTCTAATATAATCAGAAAGAATGCTTTCCCAAAGCTTACATACAACGCATGTCAAACTGACTGGCCTGTAATTTTCAGCTTTATGTCTATCACCCTTTCCTTTATACACAGGGGCTACTATTGCAACTCTCCATTCATTTGGTAAAGTTCCTTCAATCTGATGAGTCAACCATCTGTGCCTGCGGAGAAGAACAAACCATGGCACACCCCCCTTCATTGCAAATCCTGCCCTCTCGTTCGCACTATGCAAGATTTAGTGAAGACTACACCAAATGGTCGAACTTTCGCCAAATTCTCGTCCGGTATGAAAATAATGTCATGACATAATTGTTCTTTTGAATGTACCTCGAGTGTATTTTCACCAGTTATCGTTGTTCTCATTCTTAATGTATACATGATGTATTGCTTCTGATACAAATAAATAAAATTGGGATCTCATACACCACGGTCTTTACGTGTCCCGAAACCCAACAACCTAAAGGGTTAAGGTCAGACGAACGGGAAGGCAAGGTATTATCTCTCCTCGACCAATCCATTGCTCATGGATGACCCATGTTGGGTGTCAGCTAAACCCAAGATGAAAACGGGCCCGTGCCCCGTCGTGCATATACCACATTAGCAGTCCTTTACGATCTATGTTGAGGTTGGATCGTATGTCCGTCTTTTGTTGCATACGACCCTCCGTAAATAATTGGAACATAGTGATCATTGATAATTATGATAGCAGACCATAACTGCGAAGTTATTGGGTTTGCGACCGAAGTTTACAGGACGCCTTTTCATTCGTTTGTTGCAAGCTTCCTCCTCTGTAAGTACTGGAACCTGTTTCAAGGTCACCCTATTTTCATATATGAGTGAAAATACTCAGTCGACTCGGACACTTTGAGAGCAACCAATAATTAGATGCAGTAAAATTCTTATATGTTGGTCAAATGATATACAGTGTACACAGTAGAAGGCTAGATTAGTAAAGCGCTTCCGATGTCCAGAGTTCACTTTCATTTCAGTTACTCGACTTATGCAGGATTCGATAACCTTGTTTCGAATGCATGTTTCAATTCTTAAATTATCTCGGATGCGTAATAATCGATTCTGGAAAGTATTCGATTCTGCCTATCACTAATCGACAGCTCACTTTCCTGCGCGGTTCCATGGCTAAATGGCTATCGTGCTGGCCTTTGGTCACAGGGGACCAGGGTTCGATTCCCGGCAATTATAACCATCATTGATAAATTTCGCTGGTACGGGGGCTGGGTGTATGTGTCTTTATCATCATTTAATGCTCATCAGCGTCGCCTACGGGCGTCAATTCAAAAGACCTGCACATGTCTTCGTATCCTCATGGCACTAAAAGCCATTTCACTTAATTTACCTTCCTTTCCTCCCACTTCTCTTACGCTCAGTAACCTGTTCATTCACCTCACATCCCCAACACCGAAGCCGGTGTGCGCATTCAGTTCCATCCGTCCAGTGTATTCCTAACTTAGCCATTATCTCGTCATTCCGAGAGACCTCTGTCCATTTGCATTCTTACTACCTTCATTTCTGTTACAACGTATAGATAAGATATCCTGAATCCACCCAGACTTCAGTCCCATACAGAAATGGCGGTCTGAAGGCGGATCAATGTAATGATAGTCCCGTTCGGGAGCTGACTTCTTTCTTACAGAATACCGCGAGCTCTCTGTTGTAGCTATGCTGCTACCCACCATCCTGGGAGAGTTTGCAACCTATGATCGAATTGTTATAGTTTACCATTCTTTCCTCTCGTCTTGAGAATGCTATTCTTTATTTCATGCTTGGAGCAACTGTTTTCAACCTCAATCAGACTGCAGCATTTCATCACAATATCCCACTAAACACCAAGGTTTCGACTTGCAATTTTTCATACCAATTGAATTCTTTCCTATGAGTTTAATAATAATGCAGAAAGTAAAGGTCACCATTTCGAGAAGGATATTAGGACCAAGGCTGCAAAGCGGGGAAAGAAATGACAGTTCCAGTGAAGAACTTTACGTTAACCCCGGACTGAAAAGGTAGGATTTTTAGGACATAAACTGAAGCAAGGGGCACTGAGTACCCAAGTTTTAAATGACAATTTGAGTAACGCATCCTGTTGTATAACAATTGAAACACACTGTAACACTTATGGAAGTACCTATTAACGAACGTACTTGAAATGGTACTTTTAACAGTAAATAAAACAAGCTGCAAATATCATACGAGAAACTAAACACAAGACTGACATCAAAAATACACCATAAGAACGTATCATTGGTACTAAAAGAATCTCAAGGAGGAACGAATTCAGATACCCAGGTGAATGGAATACAGAAACTTGTAACGAAGGGAAATCCATAACTTCTAGAATTCAGAAGATGTAAACTGCTTTCCAACTAACAAGGACCGTTTACAATAAACAATGTATTTCATGGAACAATAAGATACGACATTACAATACAGTGGTTAAACCAGAAGCATTCTACGCTGCGGGAACTCTCGACCTACAACAAAAGGGATTGAAGGAACAATCAACAATTAAAAAACGACAATTCACGAGAAAAATCTTAGGACCAAAAATCATAAATGGAACTCAATACCCTAAACCTGATAGTGAAATATACAAGCACATTTCCAAAATTACAGATGCAATTCGAATGCGACGAATCCACTCTGCAGGTCATTTGGCACGAACGAATCCTAACAGACTTTCACATCGAATTTTACAAACTTCTACCAAACAAGACCACTAGACCAATGTTGTACTAATTATTAGTGAAAGACCTCACTGAATTAGGATTGCTAAATCTACAAGATCGAAACGAAATACAAAACTTCATTCAAACACGGGGATTTGAGGAGCAACAAAGGAAACCCTCATGATCGACGTGGTCGAAGGAACCGGGGACGTGCACAATCACTGAAGATGAAGAACTACTGGGATAAATTAAGGACAAAAATGTTGATTCCGCGTGGTCCTGGGTGACCCCTTGGCGGAGAACAAGAATAAGAAAATAAAATCTGTATAGGTGTCTCTATCATATCGTTTGGCAGCTTCGTGTTTAATCTGCTGTGCGAAGAATTCAATTTTAGTGACATTAACTTCAGTGGCTGACAAAATAAGGTTAATTTGTGCCACACACTGATGATCCATCAATACTTATTTGGCGTATGGCTAGAGATACGGTGTCCGTCTTGGGTACCATCTATATATGTACATCTAAATTTTGAACGTAGTCTATAATTTCTGGGGTCGCGAGAGAAAAGTCACTAGCACTGCCACTATACTTTCTTGTCTTACAATCGCTGATGATGTGCTGGGTCGCAACAACGTGGTACAACTTGGGGATCTACAGCTGCAACTCTGCGATGTTCAGAACACTGTGCTGCTGTCTGGCTAAATAGTGACCACACAATCATCTGAACACCACAATGCGTCTCATCACTGCCACAATGAAATCTAGTCCCATACAGTGGTTATCAGTGTTAAGCCATATTCTTCCTCCAGATCTTAGAGGTAAAGATGTTCTCCTGAGAGAATTCAACAAAATCATCTGCATGATGATATCGGTGATGCAAATACTAATCGCCTGCATTCAAGAAAACCACCTACAAGAGATGCCATGAAACTACCAAACTTCCGTTGAATGGCATAAGAGACTCAACGACAAATAATATCCCTACCCAAAAATTCTTCCTATAAAGAAGACGCCACCACCTGCTTTCAACTTCTCTTGCAGGAAACAGGATTCGAACCAAGCACGGGAACTGTGCAGCCTTCCACTGTATGTGGAATAGAATTTCAACGCCTGAGTGTGACTGCGATCAATCAATAGCTTCCGCCTCAGTATCGTAAAACTTCAAGTGAGTTATTGATAGTCGATGCAATAAAAGTCAGTGCCTGGCACTTAGGGGTGAAAACTAGCTCTGTGGGTTTATTTATGATCCTACGAAACAAGACACGGAATATCATTTGACAAGACCGAGATTCTAGCATCCATCCCTTGGAATCTGGGACGAAAACTCCGTGAGGCTATCGAAATGAAGAAACACCCGAACAGTATGAATTTATAAGAAGGTTATAAAACAGCTATTCTTGGATGCCTATTGATACGGAGTTATCCGTGGAAGGCAGAGGTGAAAGAAGGTGCGGGCTGGAATGGGCCTAACTACAAGTTTGAAATATGAATTAAAATTTCAACAAAGGTCATATTTTCAAAACTTAGCAAGTCAACAACAAGCCAAAATTACATACAAAGAAATTACAAGTGTTAGGGAATTATTACAAGGTCTGGGCTTCGAGCCCCACAATCACAATCCTTGAGCTATTAGCCCAACTTTACCAAGGTACAAAATTGAACAAAGGGGCAGAAAACCCCATCATGCCAAGGAGCACTT
The DNA here is from genome assembly GCF_040414725.1 of Anabrus simplex. Taxonomy (NCBI): domain Eukaryota; kingdom Metazoa; phylum Arthropoda; class Insecta; order Orthoptera; family Tettigoniidae; genus Anabrus; species Anabrus simplex. The sequence continues at coordinate 1,181,879 of NC_090265.1, forward strand.
GCTCCTAATTACAATGTTAAGCCTCCTAGAGGCACACAGAGATCAAATTTAGGAAAGAGCAGACCCGCTCTCAAAGTTCAAGCCTATCAGGAGGCCATAAGCAGACTTCACACTAACTGCCCTCAAGGCACGCATATAATGGTACAGGGGTACCTCGTACCCAATCTACTGGGCCTTCTCAGGAAGGAAAACAAAACGAGTTAAATAAATGGCCCAAAATACAAAATTGAATGGAGGCGATTACTTGCACTCCTACACTAAAGTTTTTTTTAAACCTATGTGGCGCTAGGCCGATAATACAGGGGCTAATCCCAAGGTAGGGAGGTGACACGTATTAGAAAACTTTCATACATAAATGAAGAGAAGAAACGGTTACAAAAACGTAGCCTCCTCAATTTCAAAATGAAGGGGAGTTCGAGAGGGTAAAGCACTCTCTATCCCCGCTTTACAGTAAAAGAGATTTGTAGATTTTACATAGACAGAAAAGGAATTTACATTTTAAAAAGATGGATTACATATTAAAGGCCATTACCTTGTAGAAGAACTGCTGCCTGAAGAAAGAGGCGCTTCCCGCCCCGTGCTACATATCCACACACTGAGTTAGATGTTATACTAGTGGCACCGAGACAAGAAAATCAGCAGTTTTTATACCCTCGTGGAAAATTCGAGACCTTTCAGGAATGAGTAGACCCCCCCCAATTTTATTGGTAGACAAATAATTACACATGGAAATTCGAAGAAGAAAGCAATGATTGGAGGAAAATTAATTACAGAAATTAGTGATTGGTTAAATTCAAAACAGGCGGAAAGAAAGGATTAATGTTGCCAACCCACAAACCACAGAAGAAAATTTAGTAAAAACAAAACTTAGGAATACAAAATTTCTTCAGGAGAGTACATTCCATTACACCAGAGTGTATTACCATAGTTTTTGGTAGAGACATCTGTTAGAGAATGTCCACACTTCTTGATCAATGATGAACAAAAACACATCAAAATTCACACAGAGCCATCTTCGGAGAAACTGTTGAGTTAATACAGTTTTTCAAGGTTCAGGCTTTCTCCTGTAGAGGAGTTTCAATTGGCGCAATATTTGAACAAGCGGCGCGGAGGTGTACCGCCCGGTACAGGCCTCCCCCCAAAAAAAAGTCCTTCCAAGGGGTGACACAGAAGAGAAGTTCTTTAACAAGGTTAAAAAATTCCATATTTAAGAATTTGAAAATTAATTGAATTCCAGCTTCCTTGCAATTAGATGGGTGAGAAAATATTGACGGAACATTAATAGATGAAAAAGTACTTTTTGCTGAATAGCCGACGAATCTTGGAGAAAGGAAAAAATTTTCAAAGTCTTTTGTGGTTATTAATTTAAATTCCAATTTAGAGGTAGCTGAAACCACTACACGCTGCTAATGCTTGACGGCCAGACCTGCCGCCGCAGCCCATGTTCGTACGAGTCGCCCGGACTCCTCCCGTACCCTGAGATACCGCTCTCCCGCACTATGAGAGGGGTAGTCGTGGTGAAGCACGCCGCAGTTGCGAAGTTTGGTAGCAGTCCTCGAGTAGCTTGTGGTTGGTGCGCCGCACATCAGCCTTTGCCGGGAGCTGTACTCCGGCTCGCCGTTCTTAGAGAGTCTTCACGGGAACGAAGGGGGCCCAAATTCCGTTCAAGTTGCTGCGCGGCTGAGGGGGCACTGAAACAGTAAGATCTCCGCGACAGACTTTTGTTGGAAAATTTGCTTTAGGGTACTATCATATTGAAGAGGCTGAGGAGCCAGCGGCGTGGAAATTTTATTTGCCATTCTTGCGGTTTAGCAGGAGGCGGGATCTTGGTAATGGCCGTTGGGCAAGGACAGCAGAGTAACCATGGGGAAGGTTTTACATAGTTGTACAAGGTAGATGGACAAACACAGGGCAGAAGGCCTTAAAAATAAAACCCAAAAATATAACCTTTGGGGTTCTTACAAGGAGTTAACGATCCAATGAGCAAGTAATTTACTCAGGTTTCCCCTGAGACAGGTGAACCCTAAAGATCCTCTCGGTGGCTGGGTTACCCACTAAGAATGTAACAAGTGTCAAAAAACTAAAATGACACACGGTCCATGAAATCCGGGGGCAAGCTTGCCCGCGGGTACACACCATTTAAACAAGAATAGATCTACTAAATGGATGGTCATCCGTCCATGCTCATATCTAGTTCTTTACCAGGGTACCAAAAAGAAGAAAGAGCAACTCACTTTACGATATGCAAACAACGAATCCAAAAATAGGGGGACACAGGAATTCAGAAACATTCTATCGGGGAAGACTGTTATGATACACTCCCGAAAGAATTTAACGGAAGAAAATGAATGGCACCTACTTCCCAGGAGGAATTCTTGAGATGGTAAAACATAAAACATAAAAAATATATCGAGGACTTCACAGGGATGAACCTCAAATTAACGATGCAGATGGTTTACTACCGTATAAGAGCCTGCCCCAAAGAAAAAGCACAACTCCCAGGAGTAATTAATGTGTAGAACCTCATCGATAAATCCAAAGGCCGAAACACGCCTCATACCGATATAAACGTCCTACCGGGGATAATCACTCTGGGGTGACTTCGTTAGACCCATGTTTAAAAGACAAATTACCCTATACAAATTACACATGAAAAGTGGTAACACAATGACCTCACAATACAGAAAATAAATACCACGAGAAGATGCATCAATAGCAAAAAGGAGCAACATACTCCACACATCCTCCCATTCTCTTACATCATAAATACCCTAATTCACAAAAGAGAAAATGTATATCAAAAGGAGCCTATAACTCCCATACAAGATCCCCTATTACACACAAATATGACCCTACAAAGCATCAAAATACAAAAGACATCATGGGTGAACTTGAGCAGGAGGACCGGATAGCGGGTCGAAAGAGTAGAAACACATCTCAAATGAAAGCAAATTTCCTCAACTGAGTAGGCACTGTCAAAAATAGAGAAGCGAGACCGAGAAATGTGTATGTAGTGAGGACGAAAACAGGGAAGATCAATAAACATGACGGAGACCACTTTAAGTATGTTGGAAGCTTTACCCCATCTGACCCATCACCAACGGGAGGGATATATAATGTGAAGACACAGCAGAATGTAGGGCGAAAGGAACGCATACTTCGTTTGCATACCTCGCAATCACGCAACCTTACCAACCAATATGTGCCGCAAAATTAAAGTACCCAACGATCAAACCTAGGGAATAGACGATATACAGATCCTACCTAGAGAAGGCTACAGGTCCCAAGGAACTTAGATTCCACACAACATAGTCGACTTCCATTGCAGAGAACTAGGACGTAAGCGACACCTGAGCGCCACAAAGCTAATTAGATACACGGGAAGAATTGGGCAGAGAAATGCCCCACCCAGGAAGAAAAATAAGACGTGACAATAAAATATACACATTTTATCATAGCAGAAGACCATCAGAAGTGACATCCAGCAAGGCTTAACAGGAGAGATAAGGAGAGGTTGGCCTGAAGGCATAGTGCCTATACAATGAGAGTACGACTATCGCAAAGAATTTAGCCCATGAACATACCCAAAGACCTCGCCCAAACACTACATCTAACAGGGGCAACCGATAGGAAAAGTGCAGTTAAGAAGCACACGAAACGAATGACAAGATTGATGTCACACGACCAAATCAATGATCATCACTCAAAAGAAACCACTTGAAAGGCGCAACCAGACGGAACCTTAAGTTTCACACTCCCTTGAACAAGCATGCCATAAGATTCGACCTTCGTAATGGGGAGTTTATAGAAAAATGACGACAGAACTTTACAAATAAAGAAAAATCGAAAAAATTCCAGCGACTGAGAAAATGGTTAGAGTTCAAAGTAAAGCAATGTTTAGCCGTCAAAAGGGGCTAAATGAGACCCATTCAACCACGCTCTGTTACCACTTGATACGGAGTTATCCGTGGAAGGCAGAGGTGAAAGAAGGTGCGGGCTGGAAAGGGTATAACTACAAGTTTGAAAGATGAATTAAAATTTCAACAAAGGTTATATTTTCAAACCTTAACAATGGAGACTTAGAATTTGAAAACTTAACAAGTCAACAACAAGCCAAAATTACATACACAGAAATTACAAGTGTTAGGGGATTATTACACGGTCTGGGCTTCGAGCCCCACAATCACAATCCTTGAGCTATTAGCCCAACTTTACCAAGGTACAAAATTGAACAAAGGGGCAGAAAACCCCACCATGCCAAGGAGCACTTGCTCCTAATTACAATGTTAAGCCTCCTGGAGGCACATAGAGATCAAATTTAGGAAAGAGCAGACCCGCTCTCAAAGTTCAAGCCTATCAGGAGGCCATAAGCAGACTTTACACTAACTGCCCTCAAGGCACACATATAATGGTACAGGGGTACCTCGTACCCAATCTACTGGGCCTTCTCAGGAAGGAAAACAAAACGAGTTAAATAAATGGCCCAAAATACAAAATTGAATGGAGGCGAATATTTGCACTCCTACACTAAAGTTTCTTTTTTAAAACCTATGTGGCGCTAGGCCGATAATACAGGGGCTATTCCCAAGCTAGGGAGGTGACTCGTATGAGAAAACTTTAATACATAAATGAAGACAAGAAACGGTTACAAAAACGTAGCCTCCTCAATTTGAAAATGAAGGGGAGTTCGAGAGGGTAAAACACTCTCTATCCCCGCTTTACAGTAAAAGAGATTTGTAGATTTTACATAGACAGAAAAGGAATTTACATTTTAAAAAGATGGATTACATATTAAAGGATTCGAACCCTCCCCGAGAGTTAGACTGCTGAGCTAGAAAGAAATAAAATGTTAAAAGGCCATTACCTTGTAGAAGAACTGCTGCCTGAAGAAAGAGGCGCTTCCCGCCCCCTGCTACATATCCACACACTGAGTTAGATGTTATACTAGTGGCACCGAGACAAGAAAATCAGCAGTTTTTATACCCTCGTGGAAAATTCGAGACCTTTCAGGAATGAGTAGACACCCCCCCCCAATTTTATTGGTTGACAAATAATTACACATGGAAATTCGAAGAAGAAAGCAATGATTGGAGGAAAATTAATTACAGAAATTAGTGATTGGTTAAATTCAAAACAGGCGGAAAGAAAGGATTAATGTTGCCAACCCACAAACCACAGAAGAAAAATTAGTAAAAACAAAACTTAGGAATACAAAATTTCTTCAGGAGAGTACATTCCATTACACCAGAGTGTATTACCATAGTTTTTGGTAGAGACATCTGTTAGAGAATGTCCACACTTCTTGATCAATGATGAACAAAAAACACATCAAAATTCACACAGAGCCATCTTCGGAGAAATTGTTGAGTTAATAGAGTTTTTCAAGGTTCAGGCTTTCTCCTGTAGAGGAGTTTCAATTGGCGCAACATTTGAACAAGCGGCGTGGAGGTGTACCGCCCGGTACACCTATCATACATAGATTAAGAGATACAGACCACAACATAAACACGCAGGACGAACGTCTAATAACATAACAACGCTAGCAATTCCCACTACACGGCTGTGACACATACTTTCCAGAATTCTCACGAGACATCCAGGGGGGTTTACGTCAGCCAGAAAGGCTAGGATATAGGTATAGTATGGGTATTTCAATCGCCTTGACAAAGAATACTGCAATGTATTCGAAAGGTCGGCAAACTGTACGTAATGTACAGAAAACAACAACACGGTTCAACCTGGAAAAGGAACTAAATAGAACAATTCGTTCTAATAATTAGTGTTTAAAAATTACGGATGTTGTTTTCACGGCCTTTAGAACCGCGTATAATGAACACAATATCACCCCTCGGTGTTCCTCCAGCTTTCACATGAGCTTTGGTTGGACGGATCGTTGCTTTAATTTAACACGCCCCGAACCATATGCAGCCGTCTTCCTCGTAGTGCTAATTCACAGTGTCCTCCTCTTCGTCTGATTTCATCACTTCGTCTTCAGTCCAGTCATCACCCTTCCATTCTTAGTCATAGAAAACAAATCTATTATTTTACCTTCCGGATAAATAATAACAGTTCTACAAACAATAAATACTTTGAAGAACAAACCAACAAGAAACTAAACTAAAACTAAGAACAAACTTAAACGTGGGATGCTGCATCCCAGCTACCACAGGGCACGGAAGCAAAACACTGCACACTGACGAATAGTTATATTTGAATGCTTATTCCCTCCGAAGAAAAGTCGTATCATATGGCACTCACAGATAATATCAACTTAAACTGACAGCGAAAAAGAAATTCGGGCAGCTGTTGCACCCATGTTTTTATGGTTAAATATGAATTTTTAATAGATACATTTGTTAAAAGACGCTGCTGTTTCAAATTGGACACCTACAAAGCATTACGACTGACCAGCACCCAACATGAGTTTGGTACAAGAAAGGTCAGGAACGTTGTGAAACATTCAACATCTCTGAAACAATGATAAGATACATTACATTACATAACTGTATATCTTTATTGCAAACCATAGTACACACACCATCGGTATATGGTAATAAAGAAGTTGATGATGGCCACCTACTACTCTACTAAATCTATAACTAATTTACTACCAAATGTGCTATGTAGCATCTCACAAATGAGCGAATAACCAGCTCCACATGCAAGACGCTACCTCTACTTCTAACTAAACTAACTACTTAACTATGCAACAATGATACATGACAGAACAGCTTTCCGAAAAGTGATTGGAATAACCCCTAATCAAGTTTAAGAGAGGACTGAAAGAGGCAAAACAACTCCAAATAGCCTACGAAGAATGAAGATATACCATCAAGGAAGAAGACGCGCAAGCGTAACTCAACTGCAGATGATGCTCATTAACAGTGCGGTCCCTTCTAAATCCTATATAAACGCTGTATTTAAAAAATGGCTTAGAGCTAGAGCGCTTATTGCGACATATCATATATCACGTCTTTGCAGAAATGGTTCGACTGGAAAGTTCAATGTTCATTTTTGTTTGTTTGGCGATCGCTGGCAACAATGTAAAGCTTACTTTTAAACTCTTGTCCTCAGTAGATTGTAGATTTCAAATCAGTCCGTCAGTCAGACAAGGCAAGCATAGGTGAGATGTCGCAAAAGAAAAGGAAATTGTTTTATTTTGAAGAAAAGTCACACATTATATGGAAATTAGAAAAAGAGAAACAGACGTCGCGAAGGAATTTGGTTTATCACACTTAACGATTTCTACAATTTCGAAGGACAGAGAGAAGATATCATTTATTAGATCACGCAGTCGCCCAGGTGGCAGATTCTGTATCTGGTTTTTCCTAACATTTTCTTAAATGATTTCAAAGAAATTGGAAATTTATTGAACATCTCCCCTGGTAAGTTATTCCTATCCCTAACTCCCCTTCCTATAAATGAATATTTGCCCCAATTTGCCCTCTTGAACTCCAATTTTATCTTCATATTGTGATCTCTCCTACTTTTAAAGACACCACTCAAACTTATTCGTCTACTAACGTATCTGACATTATCGATCAATCTATATTGTTGCTACTTCCTTGTTCACTTAGTATTTTATATTCTGCTGTAGGTTCTGTGTAAACATTAGTAGAATATTACTCAGTCCCACTCCACAAATACTGTACTCTAAATACAGTACTTATTTCACTTATGTTTTTTAAACTTTTAACTTCATTCTGTTAATTAACCATGCGTGTTTCTATTGTGGTTGTTAGTTAGTGTGGTGTGTTATCTAAACATGAAGAGGAGAGTATTCGGATAGGCAGAAATACCCATTCTCTGAGGCGGAAAAATTAATGAGACGCGATTAAAATCCGCGATCCGACCGGGGAGTCTCTGAACCGAAGACCTCAACGCTGAACATTCATCCCTGGAGTTAGAAATCAATAATAATAAGTAAAATCAACCTAAGACACTATAATACAATACTCAGGTGATCAGTCCTCTACACAGCAGAGTGCTTATCACTAACTCGGAAGACTCCACTGAGAGCCCTCGAAGGACAAGAAAGGAAGTTCGTGAGAAAGATAGTAGGACCAAGGATCCTATCAGATGGTAGAAACCAAACCGTGAGCTCTACCAACACCAAGAAACCCTCACAGATGCCATCAGAAGAAAACGGCTGGCTTTCTACGAGCACCTGTATAGAATGGATTCCCACAGGCTGTCCTATAAGATCTTCATAGTAGTTAGCAAGAGTGAAGCCACTGGATCGCTGTGGACCCAGCAGGTAGAGAAGGATCTATCAGAACTTAATATTAATCATGCCACAATAATTAACGGAACCAACTACCGTTCAAGTATCAAAACCAGAACTTTCCTAACATCGCTTACAGAAATTGACCAATATGAGATCAGGAAATGGTCCGAGCAAGGCAAAATAGAGTTCAGCCAGATAATGAAGGATTAGTGAGCCAACACGAACGGTCAAAGTACAAAGAAAGAAGCAGCAATCAAACCTATCATTAAGAACACCACAAGCAGCAACCATCGAAAACCACAACACAGTTAAAGCACAAGCACGGTGGTCCTCAGGTGGCCCAAAACCCAAAGAAATAACAGTAATAAGCAAGGAAAACTGTCTTCATTCAGACGGTGAATGTCCATAGAGGAATGGAATGTAAAGATACATTGAATAAACTTCAGGGTTACGTGTTTCTCCTTAGGTGGCAATCTCCTTTTCAAAATTTTGTCATGCTAATGGGAAATGGAACCTATGTCCTTCCGCATGAACGGAGCACGCCTTCATCGCCTCGGTTGGGCAGCCGCTAATAATACTAATAGAACAGAACACACCTATCCGCTAGTTCCGGATCACCTGAAACTGTTGAGAAAGTAACCATTTCATTCCTATACGTGCATGATTTTGTTACAATTAATTTATCTATTACTCCCTTAAATATTACAAATACCCCTACTGAGTATTTGCACCCGAACTCTAAATCGTAGTTTCTAGGAGTGTTATTTCGTCCTAGAGGTAAACATTGTAATAAATAATCTAGGATAACATGTATCTTATCCCTGTCAATTTGTGTTAGTGCAAGTATTTATTTTTGCGTTATCCTTAGATTACAATATTGAATGATCTTAATGAATTGAATGCTCTCAACCTACAGCTACGGAATTCCTGCAACCGAGGAAGGAACAAATAATACTAATTGTGCCGGGGGTACACCTCCTGCGAACTTCTATAAGGCCATCTATGTAAACAAACTTCGGATGATGTATTTCAAGATACTTTGGTATTCAGCTGTTAGATGTCTCTACCATAGCTTTAATTGCTCCATCTAGCGGGGTAAACTATAATTATTTCATAAGGAAATTAGTGGTTTTCATTTTTGTTAACCTGGTTCTTAGGATGCTTTTGATGTGCCGAAGTTGTCAACACTTCAACTGGTTCCTACTTCAATAGTAATCATCCTATCGGGAACTGGTAAATATTTTCTCTAGCCAATTAAATTTGGGGGTGTGTACAGAAATCCAGCCTATCAGTAAAAAGTTCTGGAAGCTTTGCCTCAAACATACAAAAAATGCTGGGCACTTTAGGGGCGTATTGTATGAATTGCTCCTGTTATTGTGAGTGCGGTGTGTCCATAAGGAGGCAGGGGCGCGAGCGGCGCTCGGATGGCGCAGAAACTCAAGGTAATGGAACAATTTTCATAAACATGTGATAGCTCCTACGGATAGCTTGAGGGGAAGGTTTCAACCTATTTTATTTATGTAAAGTTCTAAATTTGGTGGTTTAAATGGAGGATTTTCGGTAAGTCTGTCCCTGCTGGGAACAAAGAGTGATCCCCATTCCACATGGCATGGGGTGACTACAGTTTTCAAAACCTCTACTTATTTGGTATTTAATGTTTCTCATTGTGTCACCCCGCTGTAGCCTCTGTATCATTGGGCCATAAACCCACGTATGGTTTTGTCTATTTCTATAAGGAGGACACGTGTTTCGCCTCCTACCCTTTGTTTATGTCCAGTCATATTCAACCTTTCCTTTTTACACTAAGGCCACTTATGACGGGCAATTATGCCCCTGTACATATATTGTGTGTGAAGTTTCCTTGAGGAACGGAAAGTTATAAACTGGAGAATTTGTTTACGGTGTTCCCATTGTTCTGTCTTTATCTAGACGGATGATAACATTGTGGACTAATCACAGGAATTACTCTGCGTTAAGAGAAGCTGTTTACAAGCTCACTCTCGCCTTGGAGCGCCCAGTAACGTTTGACTGTCAATTACGAGCGCTGCCACGAAATGAACAAGTTTCGTATTCAGTTGACGTTTTAAAGGGTTCATTACGTCTGTAGGACGTGCTACTGTCCCCTGCTTGTTCACACTACAAGCGGCATTTGTGTGTACAGGATTGTCACACTTCTTTACTAGAGCTTTCATGTTCCTGTGGATAAATAATAAATATTAGTCCGACTGCGTGATGCACAGATTAGTGTGCTTAGCTGCTACTACAGCAGGCCCGCGGTCGGTTCCCGGCTCTGCCACAAGTGGTGCAAGGACTGGAAGGGGGTTCACTCAGCCTCGGGAGGTCAACCTAGTAGAGGGGTTGGGCTGGATTTGGACCTGAGCCATCCTTCAAGTGGTTTTCCGTGATTTCCCACTTCCCCTCCAGGCAAATGCCGCGATGGTACCTAACTTACGGCAACAGCCGTTTCCTTCCCCCTCTTCCTTGTCTATCCCTTCCGATCGTCCCATCCTCCAACAAGGCCCCTCTTCAGCATAGTACGTGAGGACGCCTGGGCGAGATACTGGTCCTTCTCCCCAGCTGTATTCTCTGACCCAAAGTCTCACGCTCCGGAACACTGCCCTTCAGGCAGCAGAGGTGGAATCCCTCGCTGAGTGCTGGTAAAAACCCAATTTTGGATGGTAAAAAGATTAAGAGGAAGAAAAAGATTAAGAAAGAAAGAAAGAAAATTAATAAATATTACTAAATAACACCAATCACAGCATCTCCCCGTCAGATCGGGGACTGCAAGACTGGCTAACAAAGAATAGTGCAGAGTACAACACTAGAACCAAATTTGTACAAACTTAGAACATTCCACGTCAAAAACATCAAATCATTTGTCTTTATAATTTCAGTCATTTTATCGTTACTGACAATAATATTCACCCGAGGCTTCTTTTGTGAGTGTTTCCAGGTCAGTGCACATATCACAGGAAAGGGGAATTAGGTCCATATCCTTACCCTCATCTATTTACCCGGGTTTGTGATTGTCAGGATGTTGTATTTGGTCCCATAGCAGGCGATGTACTTTTAAGTGCCACTTCCTGAACTTTACAGGAGATAAGAACACAAAACTCCCTCCACCATAACACAATGCGCGCTATAATTTGGTGGGCTAGCAATACGCTCATTCCCTCATAGAGTTTAAGTGTTTTATATCGGAATTTTTTGAAGCATTTAGGCCATCATCTATGGAACTCGCGAAAATATTGTAGCGCTTAAAGTGGTTGAAGAGATCCTGGAACAGTAATATTAGAATACGCCGTACCATCCCACACTCATTTATACAATTCTGTAAAGAGTTTCAGTTGTCTGTGAAAAACGTCGATACAATTGTTATATCTACAATTCGAGGATCTGTGAACACACTTCGATCTCCCTGCTTGATTTGTTGATATAAACATACCATTTTCCCCTAAAAACTTTCTTTTTCTTTTACAAGTTATTTTACTTCTCATCGTGCAGATAGGTGCCGGCCCCGTGTTGTAGGGGTAGCGTGCCCGGAGGACCCGGGTTCGATTCCCGGCCATGTCAGGGATTTTTGCCCAGGTGTGAGATCTCGTTCGAGGTCTACTCAGCCTACGTGATTACAATTGAGGAGCTATCTGATGGTGAGATGGCGGCCCCGGTCTAGAAAGCTAAGAAAATTGTCCGATGAGGATTCGGCGTGTTGACGACACGATACCTCATAATCTGTAGGCCTTCGGGCTGAGCAGCGGTCGCTTAATAGGCCAAGGCCCCTCTGAGCTGCTGCGGCGTGGGATTTGCTTGTTTTGATACAGATAAGTCTTATGACGACGATGGGATATGAAAGGCCTGGGAGTGGGAAAGAAGCAGCCTGGTGTGAAAATGAGAACCAAGGAAAACCATTTTTAGGCCTGCCGACAGTGGGGTTCGAACCCAATATCTCCCGAATGCAAGGTCACAGCTGCTCGGCGTTAACTGCAAGGCCAACTCACTCGGTAATAAAATAATATATCAATACAGTTTAGTATCGCGATCATGCGGGAAGTTGTTAACATTGAAACACGTACAGTGATCTACTACTGAACAAGCCCATGTTTCTACGCACTGGCGGCGTGGTTATCCGGTTCGAGCCCCGTCGGTGGAAAATGATCACCATCGGAATGCATACCGGTGGGATAGAAGAGGTGGTGGCATACACTTACTAATCAATATATTGCGTGCCAAAAACCTGGCTTTAATTCCAAACCAGTTCATATTGCGTGCGAGCATACGACGCTACTGATGGTGTTGGTGCGTCGGATGGGGACGTTAAGCCTTGAGCAGCCTCTTGGTGTTTTAATATAGGGCAGGCTACGTGCCGACACTGCGTTTCACCGTCAACCTATCTCAACAAAATACACACCCATGGGCGTCAAGTGAAACTGCCCACACGTACATGCAGTCCAAGTGATGTCATGGCAGCAGCACTACTGAGAACAACGTACCTTTACAGCGGTGCGTTAGAGTTTTGTACACTGCTGAGGGTAGGGGTGGTAGAATAACACCCACGGTATCCCCTGGCTGTCGTAAGAGGCCCAGAGACTCTGAACTCTGGAGCGTGCGTTGGCAACTAAGGGGCACTTACCTGAACTCTGCTTTAATTCCTGCTTACTTGTGCCTGGCTCCTCCTGTTCGACCTCCCATGATCAATTCTTGTTTTTTTCCGATCCCGACGGCAGGTATCGGGGCCTATTGAGTCTTTCGTTTTCGCGCCCTTCGTGGACCTTGTCTTTCTTCGGCCGATATCTTCATTCTTCGAAGAGTCGGATCCCTTCCATTGTTTCTCTCCGATTAGTGTTATATAGAGGATGGTTGCCTTGTTGTACTTCCTCTTAGAAGAATAATCACTAGTTTTGTACTCAACTCCTAGAATTGTCTCTTGCCAAGATCGTCAATGGCACTTGTCGCTTACCATGTTCATCGTGGCACCTGAGATATTTAATTTGTTATTTACGATGGCAAGAGTTTGACGAAGACATACTTAAGTTGTGTGTGAATTCGTATATCACGATGCCGGATTTAGAATGTTAAACTAGCAGTAATTCTTGTAATATTTTGTTTCCATGGAATTGCTTGTTTTTTGTTGTTGGGATATTCTGTTATAATTTTACTTTATTATCACACTACTATAAGTGATCATTACCATCGGGGTATTCCTCAATTGCGATGTATTTAATCTTACTACTAATAGTAATGATGATTATAATAATAATTCTCGCAGACATGTTATATCGGAAACTCTAGACTTGATTTTGAGTTATTTTGGCGCTTACTTTGCCTGTTCTTGTCCTTCTTCTGAGAACGTCGGCTACCATCACAGAGATGTTGCAACATGGAACAGCACAACTGTCGAACAGTTAAACGAATTTTACCGGTTATCAATCCAAGAAATGCGTCCTCCATTTCCTTGCACCTTCTCTTGAAGGAGCAGCTGCTCTAGGTGATATTTCTGTTCCCGCATCACATGAACGACGTAATCCAGATTTCTGGTTTTGACAGTATTTAACATTTCCTTTCTCTTTACCATTCGCCTCATTAGCTCCTCGCCTGTGCAGCTGACCCGCAGTGTGTCCATAGCTCAAATGCCCTCATCTCTCAATTTCCCTTTTCTTTAGGGTCCACGTCACAGCGGGGAGGAGAGAGGTCTATTTCTAGATGTAACCTATGGTCATTGCTCTCCTCATTTTATTGAATGCATTTCTTGATTGGCAACCCTGCATGTTATTCCCTCAGTGCATTCGAAGTTGCACATCACAGTCGTTCGTAAATAGCCCGGCTGTAGTCGAGGGTACACGCGGTTACACCCCGTGTGCCCTCTGGTTGTCTTCATTCATTAGAGCAGCCATTAGCAAACCGTGGTCTGCCCACAGCTATGGGGGCCGTGATGATAATCCAAAGCATCCGCAATAAAAAGACAAGTTGTAAGTATCTCTTCTTCTTCTTAATCTGTCTACCCTCCAGGGTTGGTTTCTCCCTCGCACTCGGCGAGGGATCCCACCTCTACCGCCTCAAGGGCAGTGTCCTGGAGCGTGAGACTATGGGTCGGATGATACAACTGGGGAGGATGACCAATAGCTCGCCTAGGCGCCCTCACATGCTACACTGAACAGGGGCTTGTGGTGGGGAAGGGAAGACTGGGGGACATAGATAAGGAAGAGGGAAGGAAGCGGTCTTGGCGTTGAGTTAGATACCAATCCGGCATTTCTTAGAAGTGAAGCTTCCACGGTGTGAAGAATTGTTTAATTTAATTTCCGGGTTGAACCGTGTTGTACTTTTCTGCACATCACGTACAGTTTGCCGACGTTTCGAAAATTTGCAGTATTCTTTGTCAAGGCGACTGATCCGAGGTAATCAGTCTCCCAGGCAGAAATTTACACCACGTGGTGTAACGGTTCAACCCGGCATTTGCCTGGAGGAGAAGTGGGAAACCACGGAAAACCACTTCGAGGATGGCTGAGGTGGGAATGAAACCCACCTCTACTCACTTGACCTCCCGAGGCTGAGTGGACCCCGTTCCAGCACTCGTACCAATTTTTAAATTTCGTGGCAAAGCCGGGAATCAAACCCGGGCCTCCGGAGGTAGCAGCTAACCACACTAACCACTACACCACAGAGGCGGACGTTGTAAGTATATAAAAAGAGAAATTTTATTGTACATCCACAATTCATAGATCATTATTCTAATTTCTTTTTTCTATTTGCTTTACGTCGCACCGACACAGATAGGTCTTTGGTGACGATGATATAGGAAAGGCCTAGGAATGGGAAGGAATCGGCCGTGGCCTAAATTAAGGTACAGCCCCAGCATTTTCCTGGTGTGAAAATGGGAAACCACGGAAAACCATCTTCAGTGCTGCCGACAGTGTGGTTCGAACCCACTACCTCCCGATTACTGGATACTGGCCTCACTTAAGCGACTGCAGCTATCGAGCTCGGTTATTCTAAATTTAGGAGCAAGTGTTTTCACTATTGTATACCTTCCATAGGTATATTTAATTCTTGGCGGATACATGGTAGAATCAATCAATCAATCAATCAATCAATCAATCAATCAATCAATCAATCAATCAATCAATCAATCAATCAATCAATCAATCAATCAATCAATCAATCAATCAATCAATCAATCAATCAATCAATCAATCAATCAATCAATCAATCAATCAATCAATCAATCAATCAATCCTGATCTGCATTTAAAGCAGTAACCCAGGTGGCATATTTCCTATCTGTTGTTTTCCTAGACTTTTCTTAAATGATTGCACAGAAATTTGAAATTTATTGAACATCTTTCTTGGTAATTTGTTCCAATCCCTAACTCCCCTTCCTATAAACGAATATTTGCCCCAATTTGTCCTCTTGAATTCCAACTTTGTCTTCATATTGTGATCTTTCCTACTTTTAAGGACACCATTCAAACTTACTTCTCTACTAACGCCATTCCAAGCCATCTCTCCACTGACAGATTGGAACATACCACTTAGTCGAGCAGCTCGTCTCCTTTCTCCCAAGTTTGTAACGCTACTCTTTTGTCTGAAATCATCCAGAACAAATCGAGCTGCTTTTCTTTGGATTTTTTTCCAGTTCTTAAATCAAGTAATGGTGGTGAGGATCCCATACGCTGGAACCGTGCTGTATTTGGGGTCTTACCAGAGACTTGTCCGACTCGTTGGCTGAATGGTCAGCGTACTGGCCTTCGGTTCAGAGGGTCCCGGGTTCGATTCCCGGCCGGGTCGGGGATTTTAACCTTCATTGGTTAATTCCAATGGCCCGGGGGCTGGGTGTTTGTGCTGTCCCCAACATCCCTGCAACTCACACACCACACATAACACTATCCTCCACCACAATAATACGCAGTTACCTACGCATGGCAGATACCGCCCACCCTCATCGGAGGGTCTGCCTTACAAGGGCTGCACTCGGCTAGAAATAGCCACACGAAATTAAATTAAATTACCAGAGACTTATATGCCCTCTCCTTTACATCCTTACTACAACCCCTAAATATACTCATAACCATGTGCAGAGGTCTGTACCCTTTATTTACTATCCCATTTATGTGATTACCCCAATGAAGGTCTTTCCTTATTTATTAAGACCTAGGTGCTTACAATGATCCGCATAAGGAACTTTCACCCAATCAACACAGTAATTAAAACGAAAGAATACCGAGCGAGTTGGCCGTACGGTTAGGGGCGCGCAGCTTTGAGCTCGCATCAGGGAGACAGCGGGTTCGAAGCCCACTGTCAGCAGCCCTGAAGATGTTTTTCCGTGGTTTCCCGTTTTAACATAAGGCAATTAATTAACCTTAATTAAGACCACGGCCGTTTCCTTCCCGTTCCTAGGCCTTTCCTCTCTCATCGTCGCCATAAAACCTATCTGTGTCGGGACGACGTGAAGCAAATAGCAAAAAAAGAAAAAACTGAGAAAGTTGACCGTATCTTGTGAAGACCTTGTGTCACTTCTCCACGTCTCTGATCGACTTTCGGGTCAATGACATTCCCTATACGCTACAATTTCTGGAAAGGAAATACTGCATTTAATGCCTTTCATGGCAACATACTTGTGTGAATGTACCTCTTCTGTTCTCACAAATTG
Organism: Anabrus simplex; assembly: GCF_040414725.1. Lineage (NCBI taxonomy): Eukaryota > Metazoa > Arthropoda > Insecta > Orthoptera > Tettigoniidae > Anabrus > Anabrus simplex. Next base: position 1,198,749 of record NC_090265.1, read on the forward strand.
AAAACAAAGTAGAGAAACAGAACTAATGTTGAGACTGATCTTCGGTTCGTGTGACTAAGGTTATAAGTAAAACGCTTGGTGTTTGAAAAACTGCCCCTTCCGTCCCATTGATCCAACAACTGTTCTAAGTGAATTTTCTCAAGTAAGTTGGAAAATAATTATACCACCAGGCTGACCACAAGTAAAAATTTAGACGGGATTTTAGCAGAAGAAACTGGAGTAAATTTTCATTCAATCGGGAGGGCATGAATGAGTGGAACAGTTTACCTGGGAAAATGTTTGATCTTTTTCCAAAATCTGTATGGAAATTCAAGAAAATAATAAGCAGGAAATGATAAAATAAATGTTGGAGGTCATTCGGCCTGTGCAGGTTACTGTAACTAAATAATTTTTGTGAACAAATTAATTCCATCCCCTTGTATATGGAGACTGGACAGCCGAAGTAGGGGACAACCTGTAGGGGTGAAGTACAGTGGGGAGTCGAGGGCCCTGGGACCGCTACGGTAGCTGTGAAAGCCCTTCAGGAACTCTTAAAAGCAGTATCAGAAGGGCTCTGGTTAAGATTCAGCAGGTCGTTATGCACGTTAGGTGTCAAAATGAATTTTAAAATTGCAATGTAATTTAAATCTTATAGCAGCTGTATAGTATTATTTGAAGTGATTCCACATACTGTATATGACATTATTGTGTGTGTAAGTAGAGAAGATATTATGAGTAGAATTCTGTAAATAATATAAACTTATTAAGGATGAGATGCGTGTTTTAATAGAAAAACTGTTAATGTAAATTCTATAATGCTGTATTTTAGGAAAATGTCTTTTTTATTTTTTATTTAAAATTTAGTGCTTGGGAACAACATATTTTTGTGTATGATTTGCCACCGAGGTAGACACCTCATTTTTAAATAAGGTATTTTGTTTTGATTGGATATGACCTTCAAGATCCAGACTGTTGTAATTATTAGCAACGTGTCACAATATTTTTTTTATTTTTATGCATATATAAAGTATCTTAATGTAAATGAAGTTACATTTAAATTTAAATCAAGTAAATATTAGTCCTAAATTGTACGAATACAATAAAAATGATAACATTACAAAATTATGTTTTTTGTTCTCTGAATTCAGTGTCGTGTTCTGTAGCTAAGACAAGAATACGATATGCTAAAGGGGCCTGCCTTAGAGTAAGCCTTCTGATTTCTTGCACATACCTCCTACATTGGTTTCTTTTATTTTTAATTTCGCCATTCTGTCTGTGAGCTGCGCTCCTAATAGTGAATATCGAAGGTTGAACTTGATGAACAACATTATCAGCCATCACCTGTTTGTAATGTCTGAACTGTTCCTTGCTTACGTCCCCAGACTTATGTTCATACATTCAAATGCCTCACCAGTTGACCGGTTTATGAAGACGTGCCTGCAAAGCCACCGAACAGCAACGAACACCTGGTCAAAAGTGTGATCGTAGTACAGAAGAGGCCCCATGCATTGTTTTTAATAAATAGCTGGAAGTAGGTCCAGGAAAACACCACGGTGTAAGCAAGTTAAGATTTTAAAACTTGTGCATTAAAATATGAATTACTTCTTCGTCATCATAAACTGTCTTCTACGTAACTGACCACTGCCAAGCTGAGGGAGGTTTGTTGTTACTAGCTACAAGCCACTAATTTCAAACATCAGAATGGTCTGGCATCCGAGATTTGTCATGCCCTGATACCTTGTGCGAATGTTGGCACTACAGCATTGCCAAATGCTTGTACTGTCTCTCCATTGACTATCACGTTCTTTTAAATTCAAATCAGTTTATTTGAAAATGAGGTGTCCAACTCGGTGGCAAATGATACACAAATATATATTGTTCTCAAGCACTACATTTTAAATTAAAAATAAATACATTTTCCTAAAATACAGCATTATAGAATTTACATTAACAGTTTTTCTATTAAAACACATATCTCCTCCCTAATAAATTTATATTATTTACAAAATTCTACTCATAATATATTTTGTACTTACTATCATAATCAACTCATATACATTATGTGGAATTACATCAAATAATATTATACAAGTGCTGTAAGATTAAAATTTACGTTGCATCTTTTTTTACATTTTTTGCATTTTTTTAAATACCATTTTCGTGATCTATTCGAGATACTTCCATGAAACGTGTCTTGCTCACATTCAGCGTTAAGTCCAATTGGTTACTTGCCTTCACGGCTACGCTGATCAGTTCCTGTAAATCCTCTAGACCAGAGGTGCTCAGCTGGGTGCCCGTTGAGGCCAGATTATGAAGCTCTCCTCCACTACTCACCGAAGTGGTGATAGGGATACATTATTTAAGATAAAACTCTATAATCGCAACAAAAATGGACCTTTTCAAGATATTGCGTTCTGATATAAACTCGTTCGATACAAGCAGTCAGTTTTATTTCCTTATATTTATTCATTCAAAGAAAACTGGCACGTTATAATGTTTGTGGTCCATGGTTCTTGTGGTTGTACCGGCAACACAACACAATTTGAATCTGATTAAGACACAAAACAATTACTTGTTCTGAAAAGTTTCAGTTACCTGTGGTAGGGAGTAAACGTATCCATTATTACCGTGACATTTTAACACTGCAATAGGCGCGTCCAGAAAGTAACACCAGTGCTCCCGTCATAAATGCAGTCCATCTACACCACCCCGACATAATTCGTGAAAGATAGAAACCAACATAAAATGAAATATCGAGAAAGGACACTGGCATATTTGAAACAATTAAACTAATTATCTGATTGTTCTTTTCACTTTGACTTATTTCCTTTACCTCTTTAGTGGAGCATAGGGTATCAATGAACTTCCACCACCGGACTCTGTTCTGCGCCATCGTCGTGGTCTCGATCCAGGTCTTCCCTCTCTTCTCCATTCCTTCCGCTGTTACACTCCTCCTCCGTGTGTTCCTTGGTCTGCCTCTTCCTCTGCTACTTTGCGGGTCACATCCCAGGGCTTATCTTTCTATGTTGCCTTTATCTCGATATGATGTATGTCCAATCCACTTCCATTCCCTACGATGCGGCTGAATATCAATGGGTGTTTGATGGGTTCTTCTGCTTACTTCTTCATTGGAGATTACTTGTGGCTACCATATCCCCAGGGTATTCCTCAAACTTCTGTTCACAATTGTCTGGAGTCTGGTAATCAGTTGTTGTTTAGTCTTCCAAGTTTCACACCCATAGACTTGACATTTGTATTTGGTATAGGTGTTAATTTCCCTCGCTTTCCAGATTGGTATCAGCATTGTAAATGCTCCTTTAGCTTTATTTATTTTCTTTACTATATCCTCCATAGTTCCAACCTCAATGGTAGCGGAACTGCTTGACTTGTTCGATCTCTTGGTTTCCTGAAGATCATAGTGCCTTTTGGCGGTTATTATAGCGCATCTTCTTGGTTTCTTTTCCATTGATCTTCAATCCCACCTCTGACGCTTCGGTTTTCTAATCAGTCAGTCTTGCTTATACTTCTGGCTAGCGAACCCAAGTCATTCGCGAAGTCCAAATCCTCTAACGTGTCTGTCAGGCCCCACTGAATTCCTCTTCGGCGATTCGTTGTCTTCTTCATCATAAGATCCAGCACCGTAAGAAATAGTATAGGTACGATCTTCAGGATCCTGAGATCGTAATGTTACTCATTAGTCAAACGATTCACCGAACGCAGTGCAGTTTTACAAATCTTCTCCATCTTCATTTTCAACTTCAAAAGACATTTGGATGGAAGTACTAGCACAAACAATAATCAGTTAATTCACAGCAAATCAAACGCATTACAATTAAATGTGAATACTTTTCAAATTTACTCGCACCGTATTGGAGAGATAAAGCTGGCAGCAGCTCGGGACATTTGTATTGGATGAAAGTCACAACAAAACAACTGGATGTCACCAGGAAACTAGGAGCGGAGATGGGCTTCTAGCCTCAAGCAAGCTAAAGTTACAGAAAATAATCATCACAGTATATCTCTCAGATAACGCACGACTAATGCATTGTTAGCTGCATGTTTCGTTCACTCTAACACGATAATCAATCAAACAATTCAATAACTTGTTTTTCTGTGTATGAATAAATTTCATTGGTTGCATTGACAACTGAACAATAAGAAAATAAGAAAACTGCAGTTTGAAAGAGAACACAGTATGTTCTAAGAATATCCTCCACTCCTGGAATCTGTACGTAACTTCCTACCACGGATAGAACACGTTCAGTGACATTACTGAGAAACAAATTTCCTTTAAATTACGATGGACATCATCAAATACATTCGTTACGAACACTTTCAGCTATGATTGACTGGCGCGTTTTCATTTTTAAGAGATTTCAATTCGAGGTTTGTTTAGGGTGTTGTATACAGATTTTTAAATGTGACAAAGTGTAAAATATTGTCAGGTTTGATAAACAACAGGGTTTCAAAAGGGGACTTCATATGGTCAATCAATATCCACTAATCTGTATTTAAGGCAGTCACCAAGGTCACCTTGGTGCTACCAGGTTTTTGCTTCTGGCTCCTCTACTTGTGAAAGGCATGCGATAAGGGAAAATATTAGATCTCTTTGATTCTACGCACCACACAACAAATGCTTATTCTCAACACCAGGCACTTGGTCGCCCTCTGAAAACCCCCAAATCGCGGGACAAAAGTATTCTCAATGACGTAAGAAATGACAGAGTAGACAACATCGTCGTGCCATTAGACAAAAGAAGAACACGACGAAAATGTGCAGCAAGTGTAAAATTCTTTTGAATTCCAACTTTTTCTCACAATATTATAATCTATAAATAGAAACTAGTGTGTTTCTTAGTGATCCTTAATGTGCGACAGTGTTTCTGTCCGTTATTACGCGAATAACTTTTACATAATTAACAGGATAAACGACTGTAATCATTTAAATGTGTTTGTACCAGTGAAATTACTCTTATTGAATAGTTTTTTAAATCTGAAGGCAAGAAACGGATGACTGGTTTTCTATGAGCAGTAAAAGAGACTTAAGCGGCATAAAAATAAAGGTTTACTGAATATAAACAGCAAAACTTTTCTCTCTAAGCACATTAACCTTTAGACCTCACAGTTCCATTTTTGAATCATAGATTACTTTCCATAAATGCAGCTGAATTGTTTCAAATTAAGTTTAACATGTTTGAACGATCAGGATTAAAAGGAAATGATGGAATTTCTGCATATTATTGAAATACCTAAAAGTTAGGTCGAAATGAGTTTAAAAAGTGCAAACTGTTTGGAAATTTATTGAACATCTCCGTATGTAAGTTATTCTCGTCCCGAACTCATTTTCCTATTGACGAATATTAGCCTCAATTTGATCTCTTGAATTCTAAATTTATCTTCATATTGTGATCTTACCTAAATTATAAGACAACACTCACACTTATTCGTCTACTAATGTCATTCCATGCCATCCCTTCACTGACAGCTAGAAACATACCGCTTAATCGAGCAGCTCGTCCGTCAAGGAACAAAATCTGCTCTTTCAATTCCAATTGCAAGAAGTGAAACACCGATTATGTACAGATACCGAAGTCCCAGTCAACATCCATGGCTGTGGCGATATGGATTGCTGGGGTACGGGTAGTGCTGAGTAATGACATTCAGAGCACGACTAGTGCATCTGAGTGTTATGAAAGGTTCTACTCATAGGGTCATTCGTGCTGCAATAGTACTTTCTGACCCAGTGAGGAAAGCAATGGCAAACTACCTCACTCCTTATCTTGCCTAGTACGCCTCATTTTGGTGCTGCCATTGGTTTTGGGGGTTTCCTTATAACCGCATAACCTTTGGTGGTGCTATTTGAGGATCCAACCAGCCTCTGGTCTGATGACCTAACAGACAGATATTGTATCTCTTCATTGAACGGAGAAAGAAAGCAGTTGTAATTAGGCGTGATTACGTTTGTGATTGGCCCACCGGTTCGTCATTAACTGACTTTGAACGTTAGAATCCATTTATGATCAACATGGCGCAAAGGAAGCAAAAATTATTTTTCAGTGGAAGTAACACATTTTTGCAAATGGGGCACTGAAATGAATCGTCTTCGTAGTTACACTTTTGGTAGGTATACTGCCGAGCAATCTCTCCTATTGTGCTCTTAAGCACAACTAATTAAAGCGACCCCCTTCCAGTTTCATTCTTGGAGCAGAAGAGAACCAATCTCTAGGTTAAGAGCAACAATGCTTCACTTTTATTTTGTCGTATCTCTGGCTGCACGAGTGATATGAAAACGCAATATGTTGGCATTGATCTATAGCGAGCCAGACAAACGAATAAAAGAAGTCGCAACACCGGTGACAGTAGGGAACTGCAGTATTGTGTGCGCAGCAAATTTCTCTTGTCCACAATATCCTCCGGCAAAACTCCTCAAACAGATGGACGGTTCGCGTTTTAGGTCACTAAAGAGTGTGGGCGAACAATCTTAAACATCAGTTTTCTTACATAATTTATATGCTTACATCAGCGTTTGACAAGAAGGTCGGTGCAGAAGTACAATGGTATTTTACCCAGAATTACATACATTATATGGCACAAAAATACGGTATATTACTGTTTACTCCAGAATGAATGTATGTATTATACAGGAAATACGAAAATCGTCTACATTGAATTACACGATCAAAGTTAACCCTTCTTCTTCTTCTTGTCCTTTGTATTTATTACTAATTCCTTTATGCCCAACTAAGGGGCGCGTTTGAACTTATTATCGCTTTATTTCTATTTCTTCTTCTCTTCCCAATTATCTCCTCATCCTCTCGTTGTGTTCCTTTTTACGTTCCATCCTGTCTGTATTTAGTCGGGTGAGTATTACAGAACAATTGTGTTTGTGAATTAGGATTCTGAATTTGATTCTATCTCGAATAGTTTCTTCAGTAATGCCAAGTTCATTTAGCTCTTCACTGATTTTCAAGTCAATTATTATCATTTTTCATTGATAAGGCTAAGTTTGAGAACCTGTTATCATCCATTCTATAGAAGTGATAGTGAAATTGTGATCGTCGTTCCCTAATTTTCCTTTCTTGTTTTTCGATCAGGTTTATTCGAAATCTGCCACCAATGATAATAGTTTCAGGGACATAAAGTGCTTCTGTTTTAAGTACTGTGTTATGATGTCGTAATTTTGCCTTTTTCGTTATAGTTCTTTCATTGTATCTGCTCCAAGTAACTTTTAAGGTCTTTGAAATGTTTCAATTCTTTCTTTGTTATCTTCTTCTTATTGTTATTATCATCAAATGCATCCCAATTGGGAAATATCCCCGGGGCAATGATCACCTACTCTAGCGTGAGAATGAAGTAGAGATTAAACATAATTACCCAACAACAACAAGATTACAATAAGCAATTCGATGGAAAGAAAATATTACAAGAAATACAACCAGCATCATCACACACAACTTAAGTATTTCCAGTGCTTAGCACTACGTCTTACAATAGGTTGAGCCTACTACTGGCTTAATATTACAATATTCATGCCTACTTTACGTATTTCACAATTTTACACTGTCACTTACATAAACAACAAGTGTACAACAAGCTATTTCATGGAAATAATATACTATAAGAAATATTACAAGTTTAACTTTATAAATCCAGCATCATTTCATTACAACACCGCCATACATAACTTCAAAGTACTTTAAGTATTTCAAAATTTTGCACAATATTTAGAGTAGATTGAGTAATTGATTAATAATATCAGCATTGTAAATACAGGATGTTCATATACAAAATCACACATATCTTACATAACTTAGGTACCTTAATGCTACTAGTTACAGTATAGGGGGTTGAGAGTTTCATTAAAACATGGCAGGATCATGTAGACATCGACACACAATTTACAGAATGCTGGAGACTATTCTTGAAGCATCTTATATTTTTAGGAAAAGGTTCTAAGACAAACGAAGGTAAAGCATTCCAATCATCAATTCCCCGATTTACAAACGGATATTTACCGAAGTTAGTTTTCTGCGATCCGCCATGATCTGTCCTGCTCATGTAACATCGCTTTTCTAGTCGACTGTTCAACTCCCCCCAAGCTGGCTTGTTCGTGAAGTGACTATAAATGGCACATAACCGTGTTCGTTTGTTTCCAGTCCCCGGTGTCTCCCACCCAAGTGTTTCTATCATACATGCCACACTACTTCTAGATTTGAAATCAGTAAGCAGGAAAGTTGCAGCCTTTTGCTGTACCATCTCTACTTCAAGTGCTATGTTCGGTCCACCAGACTTTGGCGATCACCCTGGAGAAAGCACAAATTCCTTCAGCCGATGATGTTTTGGAGCCACGATCTACCACTTCGTTTCTCCTTGTACCATGAGGTGTAGAAGCCTGTAGAACGTGGCCTGAAGAAGCCGGCCCGCGCTCAGCTTCATTACACAGGGGAACAAAAACGTCTTTAATGTAGTGAAAACATTTCTCAGGAGAAAAAACAGAGGTCCCCACTACGAAAACAGAAAAAAAACTATTTCAACATTTGTGCCGAAAGTTGAAGGGCTAAAGGATGGGCAATTTCAAAATTTTGAGTCTTCGAAAGCTCTATCGAAATAAACAGACATATTTCGAAAATCATTTCCAGCCTAAAATCGCTTGTTCCTTTAAGCGTTTTCTTTTTGATTCACATCACAGCCAAATTAACTTATTCACATAATTCTTTCTCTAAAGCGCTCCTTTGTTCAATATCCTCAGGCATTATTGTTTTTTTAAATATCCGCACCGAATGTAGTTAAAAGGGCTTAAGTGAAACTCTTCATTGACTCTTCATTGAACGTCTCCCTTGGTAAGTTATTCCATTCCCTATCTCCCCTTCCTATAAATGAATATTTGCCCCAGTTTGTCCTCTTGAATTCCAACTTTATCTTCATATTGTGATCTTTCTTACTTTCATAAACGCCATTCAAACGTATTCGTCTACTAATGTCATTCCACGCCATCTCTCCACTGACAGCTCGGAACATACCACTTAGTCGAGCAGCTCTTCTTCTTTCTCTCAATTCTTCCCAGCCCAAACTTTGCAACATTTTTGTAACGCTACTCTTTTGTCGGAAATCACCCAGAACAAATCGAGCTGCTTTTCTTTGGATTTTTTCCAGTTCTTGATTCAGGTAATCCTGGTGAGGGTCCCATACACTGGAACCATACTTTAGTTGGGGTCTTACCAGAGACTTACATGCACTCTCCTTTACATCCTTACTACAACCCCTAAACACCCTCATAACCATGTGCAGAGATTTGTACCCTTTACTTACAGTCCCATTTATGTGATTACCCCAATGAAGATCTTTCCTTATATTAACACCTAGATACTTACAATGATCCCCAAAAGGAACTTTCACCCCATCAACGCAGTAATTGAAACTGAGAGGACTTTTCCTATTTGTGAAACTCACAACCTGACTTTTAACCCTGTTTATCAACATACCATTGCCTGCTGTCCATCTCACAACATTTTCGAGGTCACGTTGCAGTTGCTCACAATCTTGTAACTTATTTATCACTCTATACAGAAAAACATCATCCGCAAAAAGCCTTACCTCCGATTCCACTCCTTTACTCATATCATTTATATATATAAAAAAACATAAAGGTCCGATAACACTGCCCTGAGGAACTCCCCTCTCAACGATTACAGGGTCAGATAAAGCTTCACCTACTCTAACTCTCTGAGATCTATTTTCTAGAAATATAGCAACCCATTCAGTCACTTTTTTGTCTAGTCCAATTGCACTCATTTTTGCCAGTAGTCTCCCATGATCCACCCTATCAAATGCTTTAGACAGGTCAATCGCGAGCTTCAGTGGAATAACCTTTCCTAAAACCGAATTGCCTTCTATCGAACCAGTTATTAATTTCACAAACATGTCGAATATAATCAGAAAGAATGCCTTCCCAAAGCTTAAATACAATGCATGTCAAACTTACTGGCCTGTAATTTTCAGCTTTATGTCTATCACCCTTTCCTTTATACACAGGAGCTACTATAGCAACTCTCCATTCATCTGGTATAGCTCCTCCGACCAAACAATAATCAAATAAGTACTTCAGATATGGTACTATATCCCAACCCATTGTCTTTAGCATATCCCCAGAAATCTGATCAATTCCAGCCGCTTTTCTAGTTTTCAACTTTTGTATCTTATTGTAAATGTCATTGTTATCATATGTAAATTTTATTACTTCTTTGGCCTTAGTCTCCTCCTCTATCTCAACATTATCCTTGTAACCAACAATCTTTACATACTGCTGACTGAATACTTCTGCCTTTTGAAGATCCTCACATACACCCTCATGACCATGTGCATAGATTTGTACCCTTTATTGCAGGCATATTTATGTGATTACCCCAATAAGATCTTTCCTTATACTAACACCTAAGTACTTACACTAATTCCAAAAAGTATCCTTCACTCCATCAACGCAGTAATTAAAACTGAGTGGACATTTCCTATTTGTGAAACTCATAATTTGTCTTTTAACCCCGTTTATCAACATTATCGAGGTCATTTTGGTGTTGTTCACAACCTTGTAACTTATTTATTACTCTATACAGCATAGCATCATCCATAAGAAGCCTTATCTCTGATTCCACTTCTTTACTCATATCACTGATATATATAAGAAAATATAAAGGTCAAATAATAGTGCTTTGAGGAATTCTTCTCTTAATTATTACAGGGTCAGATAAAGAAAGCTTCGGCTACTGTAATTCTCTGAGATCTTTTTTTTTCTAGAAATATAGCAACCCCTTCAGTCACTCTTTTGTCTAGTCCAATTCGACTCATTTTTGCCATTGATCCACCCAACAAATGCTTTAGACAGGTCAATCCCGATACATTCCATTTGACCTCATGAATGCAGGATATGTTCCTGGAATCCTACACGTTGAGCATCAGTGGAATAACCTTTCCTAAACCCGAACTGCCTTCTATCGAACCAGTTATTAATTTCGCAAAGATGTCTAATATTATCAGAAGAATAGCTTCCCCAAAGTTTACATACAATGGATGTCAAACTGACTGGCCTGTAGTTTTCAGCTTTATGCCTATCACCCTTCCTTTTGTATACAGGGGTTACTATAGCAACCCTATATTCATTTGTTATAGCTCCTTGATGCAAACAATAATTAAATAAGTACTTCAGGTATGGTACTGTATCCCAACGAATTGTCTTCAGTATATCCCCCGAAATTTTATCAATTCCATCTGTTTTTCTAGTTTCAAATATTTATCTTATTGTAAATATCATTGTTATCATAGGTAAATGTTAATACTTTTTTTAGCATTCGTCACCTCCTCTATCTGGACATTATCCTGGTAACCAACAATCTTCTGACTGAATACTTCTGCCTTTTGAAGATCTCCACATACACACTCCCCTTGTTCATTAATGATTCCTGGAATGTCCTCCTTGGAACCTGTTTCTGCTATACACTCTTCCATTTTTCACTGTGTTGTGTTTGAGTCATCAGTCCATAGACTGGTTTGATGCAGCTCTCCACGCCACCCTGTCCTGTGCTAACCTTTTCATTTCTATGTAACTATTGCATCCTACATCTGCTCTAATCTGCTTGTCATATTCATATCTTGGTCTACCCCTACCGTTCTTACCCCCTACACTTCCTTCAAAAACCAACTGAACAAGTCCTGGGTGTCTTAAGATGTGTCCTATCATTCTATCTCTTCTTCTCGTCAAATTTAGCCAAATCGATCTCCTCTCACCAATTCGATTCAGTATTCATTCGTGATTCGATCTATCCATCTCACCTTCAGCATTCTTCTGTAACACCACATTTCAAAAGCTTCTATTCTCTTTCTTTCTGAGCCAGTTATCGTCCATGTTTCACTTCCATACAATGCCACGCTCCACACGAAAGTCTTCAAAAACATCTTTCTAATTCCGATATCAATGTTTGAAGTGAGCAAATTTATTTTCTTAAGAAAGCTCTTCACTAATATTCATATTCTCTCGAAATTCAATCCCTGGGAGGTGTAGCCAGCGGGTCCATTAAGGGGCGGGATACTATGTTAATGAATTGGCCTCCCAGATTGACCGGCGTCGTGTATCGGAACTTGGTGCTTGCATCCCGGATATAGTGGGTTCGAGCCGCACTGTCGGTAGCCCTGAAGATGTTTCTCATTTCCACACAGGGAAAATGCTGGGGCTACACCTTAATTAAGGTCACAGACGGTTCCATCCCTTTCTTATCCCATCGTCGCCATAAGACCTATCTGTGTCGGAGCGACGTAAAGAAAATTTTTAAAATATTATAAAAGAAATGTTACATGTGAGAATTTTTGTATCAGCTGAAGGTGTTCCGCAGCAGAGCAAGGAAACATGTACAACTAGACTTTCAGCTGGAATGTGTTCGTAATTACATAAACTAGCCATAAAAAGCAAATACGTATTGGAAGGTGGAATTCTTCCTTCAACCTTAACCTTAGTTGATCAGTTTTCTCTGACTCACTGGCAACCGTTACCTCTCAGATGAACAGTTCTTGAGCAATATGCTCAGTTCCACGTGGTAAAATTTCTAGTAAATTGCAAATAAATTCTGAGTCCGAGTTTACAATTCCCTCATCATTGTCTTAGGGGCCACCTGGCCAAGGTAGTGAGGGCACGCTCGGTTCACCCGGAAGTACATGGATTCGATTCTCCATCAGGAACTCGAAAAAATTAAGGAACGAGATTTCCACTTCCGGAGGTACTGCCTCCATTTTCGGAGAAACGTAACCTGAAATCATCCATAGTATTTTACACGCAAAGGAAAAATAGTATTATGTCGTATTCGAGTTTCAAATATTACTTTGATCAATTTATTTCGTCTATTTTAGATTATCAGGCAAACTTTTGTAGTGTTGTTTACAGAGGTGTAAGAAGGTGCCGGGATAAATGGCATGACACTATAAGTTAAAGCACTAAACTCTGAAATTCTTTCTTTCCCCTTTTTCTTTGAGTTTAACATTTGATAGAAAATCTGAATGAACAACAACAAATAGCAGTTAAATAGAATAACGATGACCTCATCAGCTCTGATAACAAGAATGACTTAAAGTCAGAAATCAGATACGATGTAGAAGATTTCCGATACAATAGTTTACAAATGAATGAGGGTGGCAGCGCTAAAGCTACATTACAGTATATCAAAGAGCATATTTGGTCCACTCACTTACATCGTATAGAACTTTGAGCTTCAACATCAATACAATATAGCTTCTTCGAGGCACCGATATCTATATATATAAAATAATAGTTTTGTCTGTACATTGCTCAGAATTTGAAAATAATGCTATTTCTGCATCGGTCATGTCCACAGTAACCAGGAAATGCACTTTTTACTTTTTCGTAATTTCTGTCTGTCTGTCTGTCTGTCTGTCTGAATGTCTGTCTGTCTGCCTGCCTGTCTGTCTGTCTGTCTGTCTGTCTGTCTGTCTGTCTGCCTGTCTGTCTGTCTGTCTGTCTGTCTGTATACACATCACTAGAAAACGGTTAAAGAGAATTTAATGAAAATAGGTATACAAAGTCGGGGAATAAATTGCTACAATCTAGGCTATAAATACTTTTATTCACGCTGATGGAAATGGTAGTTTAGGGGAAGGCCTAAAATTTCATTTTCAAATATTTATGTTTTTAGTAGTCCTATGTTCATAAAAATTGGTATTCAAAGTCGAGGAATAAGTCGCTACAATCTAGCCTATGAATAATTTCATTCACGCAGAGTGAAATGGTAGTTTAGGGGAAGGCCTAAATGTAATTCTCAAATATTTGTATTATTAGTTGTCGTATCGATAAATACTACATAGCCAAAGTTATAGTGAATAAAATTTCCGACCATTTATGTCTTATACATTTTACCGTACCGGCTAGGGTAACACAGTTTTTCATGAATTTGTATTTTTGTTGGTAAATCCATATCAACGCCGAGCCACGAGAAAATGGGTTAACAGAAATTAATGAAAATCGGTATATAGAGTCGGGAAAAAGAAGCTACAGTCTAAGCTATAAACAACTTTATTCATCCTGGATGAAATTGTAGTTTAGGGGAAGGTGCCTAAGATGTAATTTTTAAATACCAATTTTATTGGCCCTATCGAAAAGTACTATATAAAAAGTTATAGAGCATACAATTTCCGATCATTTATCTCTTATTCGGTTTTACCGTATCGACTATGATAAGAATGGTATTTCAGAGTCGGAAGAAAACTAAATGGGAAGGCCTATAATATCGAACAATGGCATTACATTGACCATTGTTTATTGTGATGTTCTTTGTCTCTTATGCTGCCTCTCAACTCCGATAGATGGGATTACTACTACGTACCGAGTCTAACAGCTTGACTGAATATTGACGAAAAATAGCCGGGGAGTTAGAAAACTTTCTTCTTTACCATGCCATTCCTCTGGTTAATACATTTTCTTATACAGTTGGTACGTAACAAGCTGGTTCATCATAGTATTTCAGCTATTCGATCCCTACTCTGACGCGCTGTTTTGAATAAGCAGTGTGCGTACTTAAGGCAGAGCCTCGCTTAGTAGTAGTAGTAGTATATTTCCTCCAGGGAACCCGACCAGCACACTTCGTCCTGCCTGCCTGCTTGTGCGGGCACACTCAAGAGTTAGGGAAACATTTAGCAAATTTGTCTTACGCTCAGTGTGGTTGCTGTTCGTGCCTTGTCCGGGCGCAACCCGTTAAAACTACACCTGGCACGACTGCTTCCCGCTGAGTGTACCATTGGTCCTCCTCGGAGTTTGACCCCTCAGTGCTTCCCTCAGTCCCTCACCAAGCATACCTCCTACCATCATGCCCACCCCACCCACCAATATGGATTCCCCCGGTGGATTGAGTAGCTGGGGCCCATATTGCAACTTCAATTCTCCCATGGTTATCGAGTTCAATCCTAATCCCAATGACGTCCTCCATACCATAGCTGTTATTCCTCCAGATAGCCTAACCAAATCCTCACTCCGGACCCATAGAAGGAAAATTGCTTCCATTCTTCACCCATTCACCCACCTACTGCACAGCGTTGATGAAATTGAAGACAGTCATGCCATTGGTGTCCACCCTATCAACTCATCTGACCTTCCTTCCATTTCTGAAGCCCTAATGAAAAATGAAGTTTCCTTCCAATTCATCCCCTCCCGACCAATACAGCATCAAGAAATAGAAGAAACAGAAGAAACTGAAGAAGAACATCCCTTCGAGTTTCCATTCCACTATACCCGCAAAGATACACCCTTCCCCATCTCTTCTAAATGCAAATTTATTATTATTCCGTTAACGAACCCAGGACCAGTACCCATTACCCGTCAATCCGTCATCCAATCCATAGAACCAATCATCTCTCACCATATTGCCGTCATTGAGGAAACTCATAATAACCACCTTATCATCACCCCCCTGTATAATAAATCCACTCAAACCATTCTCAATAAGCTTAAGCACGCCAATATCCCTCCACCTTTCATCATCAACCCAGCTGATAACTCCTCTTCCCAACCTAATTCTGCAACATCGTCCACCTGTGAAACCTGCACTCTAACCGAAACTCTCACCCAGCCTCCTACTCCCCCACCCACCCAGTCCACCGAAGCCCAAACCAACCCTCCACCCACACTAACAGACAAAAACACGCAGACTGGGAGGAGGCGTAATAAACCTGCTCCCAGGCTCACTACACACACCAACACACCCACACTACCCAGGACACTCACTACCCCTTCTTCCCTTGTCATACAATGCTTTAACTGCCTAAAGCTACACCACACCGCTGCTTCATGCACGGAAGGCACTCGCTGCAATAGGTGTGGAGGTCCTCACCGCCATACCAATTGCACAATACCTAAGGCCCAGGGGAGGTGCGCGAACTGCGAAAGCAGTCACGCTGCCTCATATCCTGGCTGCCCGTACATCAAACAGGCAGTTAAAGCACACTACAGGCACTCCAGACACCTACACACTACCACCCCCCCACCCCCCAACTTACCACCCTCCTACCATGGTACCATCCCTGCCTCCTACCATGGTCCCATCCCCCAGCCCAGCCAAGAAACCAACCATCTCCTCCGTCTCCTGATCAATTTACTCTCCCCCCAAGCTACCCCTGTACTACCCACCATGCCAAGCAGACAACTTATAGTATACTAGTCCAGCCCAACCAACTCCCTCCAAGTCACCGTGGTTATTCCCTCCAAGCAGCCCTCATCTGACAATCCCCCCAAGACCCAGATAGACTCCCTTCTTCTTCTTCTTCTTCTTCTTCTAGCACTATGATCTCTAACTGTTAAGCAACACTGGGCGTGGCGTCCACCTGGATGGGTGACCCACGTCATACCAGATTATTCATGATCAATTACCTTCAGTATTGAATTGAGATCCCCTGGGTCGAACCCAGGGCCCCCTAAGTGCGTCGCCCCTCCCTAGAGGGGCGCAGGTCATACTCTGACCAGCTCTGATCCCTACACAATGGATCCCCTCCACCCAATTCCGTTCTGTTCTTACAATCGTTCATCTGAGGAAATAGCACTCAAGACCTAACTATTCGGTCGACGGGCTAAAATCCTCATCGGAACCGGTCTCCGGTTACTCCGTTGAGATTGGGGCATGGCAGTAGTAGTAGTAGTAGTAGTACGGCCTGGTCTAGAAGAACAATTTAGACTTTTCCAAATTATAGCACCATAATATTCACTAAATAACTCAAAATTCAACTCTGAAAAGAGCCGTTTCTTAAGAAAAGCTTTTTTCTCTTTACTATTGAAGAGGGGGTTTCTCTTCTGGCTTGGAGAAAGAATTTGCCTTCAAGTCAGATAGATTTTTCCGCCGCCAGTGTAGTGAATTGATATTTTCCGACTCATCGGGTACTCCTAGGAAACAGAATAGTAATTGGGCATAGTTTTTGCCCTGAGAGCCTCCACTATTCGACCCTCTCCCCACCGAAGTGTGTTCACGGATCACGGCTGTCTGCGGTTTGGTCATTCCAGGTCTGGAACTTTGGACTGTTAGATAGGAAGTGTAGTCCTGTTCGTTAAAAGTGAGAAAATGTGTGGTGTTTCATTTGAACGAGTATTTCGTAATATGAAAGCATTGCTTTTAATCGCGCCATTCCTATTGTCGTCATTGTATGTTCATTTCAGTTGGGAAAAACACTGAGACAGTCTTTCTGAGGACGTAAAAAGGCATTATAATGAAAACATCCCAACCTGATTGTGCCTGATGGTATGAAATTGGGTCTACCATTACAGTGAAAATTCCGTCAGTCTTCATATGAGAAAAGATGTTTGGTGACCTCCCGTCGCGTTTCTAGGGTAACGTTAAGAGCTATACAATTTAAGACAATCTTGATCACAACGTGTACACTACCTAACCTAGAATTCTGTATACAATGTAGAATTCTGTGGCGAAGCACGGGTACATCAGCTAGTCTTATATAAATTTACACTGGGTAAACTCAAAAATTGTGTTTCCTGTCATTTCAGATTGACAGTCCATTACACACTCGTATCTGAATAATGAGAATTAAACAGGGGCAATGAGTGGGCATTGTAAAGTAGGCTGGATTCAATCGTAGATGCTGTCATCAGGTAATTAACGTTAAGAAACTAATAGTCACCATCACCACAGGGAGAGGATTATGGGAATAAGGGCGGTCATGCTAACCCCTCCCCCTCCACCCCGCCGGCTAAACACACAAACTCCGCGAGTATGCGTTGTGGTTGACCACATCGTATTATCGCAGTGCTATACTGAAACGCTTGTCAAAATATCCGTCAGAGCCGTATGTCACAATATTGTTAATGAACCAATCATATGGGAGTTAGAACCAAGAAATACCACCGGCGTCAACTACTGAACCCCTCGTTTGGTGAGGCACAGTAGGAAGACGAGTTACGGATTGGAATAATTTACCAAAGGAGATGCTCGATACATTTCTAACTTCTTTGAAACTACTTTTAAAAAGACCGGGTATACAACAGATAGGCAGTCTGTCAGCGGATACTGCTTGCTTGATGCCCTTCTAGACTCCGTCACCGTGTGGGGGGCTGTACTCACTGTTCCGTGTTTCTGTGGAGCAACATGTAGCACGGGGATGAAGTTACGTGTATATAAATCAATCAATCAATCAATCAATCAATCAATCAATCAATCAATCAAGCAATCAATCAATCAATCAATCAATCAATCAATCAATCAATCAATCAATCAATCAATCAATCAATCAATCAATCAATCAATCAATCAATCAATCAATCAATCAATCAATCAATCAATCAATCAATCAATCAATCAATCAATCAATCAATCAATCAATCAATCAATGACCTGTATTTAATGCTGTCTCTCAAGTGCCAGATTTCCTATCATTTGTTAAGGTGGGTTTTTCTTGAATTTGTCAAAGAACTTGGAAATTTACCGAACATTTCTCTTGATCAATTATTCCAATCCGTTACTCGCCGTCCTATGAAATAATATTTACCAAAATTTGTCTTCTTCAATTCCAACTTTATCTTCATGTTATGATCTTTCACACTTTTAAAATCTCCGATCAAACTTACTCTTAAACCAATGACATTTCACGTGGCATCAGATAAGGCTTTTCGCAGATAATGTTATTCTATATAGAGTAATAAATAAGTTACAAGATGGTGAGCAACTTCAACATGACCTGGATGATGTTGCGAGATGGACAGCAGGCAATGGTATGGTGATAAACTGGGTTAAAAGGCAGGTTATGAGTTTCACAAATAGGAAAAGTCCTCTTAATGGAGCAACTTTTCTCCTTACTCCCAAGTCTTCCCAGACCTAAGTTTGAAATATTTTCGTAACAGAACTGTTTTGTCGAAAATCACCGAGAACAAATCGCCCTGCTTTCCTTTGAATCTTTTCCATTTCTCGTATCAAGTAATCCTGGTAAGGGTCCACTACACTGGAACCATATTATGCTCTAGTTGGAGTCTTACCAGAGACTTATACGCCCTCTCCTTTATATCAATACTTCAATCCCCAGATACTCGCATAACCATGTGAAGAGATCTGTACAACTTCGTTAACATAATCACCCCCACGAAGTTCATTCCTTATATAAAAATGAACAAAGGACACATTCCCGAGCCAGACGATAGCAAGCCCACTGTAACGAACATCACTACACTGTACGCCCTTGATGTAAAACACTTCCAGTATCAATCAAATTCAATTTATATCCGGCGCAGGGAAAGGCAGGCCACTCTCATTAATCAAACGTCACACACATGACACTTCCTCGATAGGTGGAAATAATTTACATAATGATATACGGGAGCTTAATGCTGTTGTAAGGAAATTAAAACTGTAATTGATTTTTACTGTTGGACAGTGTGTTTCATGCAGGTGAGTATTCCTTCTCTAGGATACTGCATTCTTAATTACACGGCTGCCACTTTAAGTGATCTTGTACGTTACCATTGAGATGTTTACGGAACTTCTAAACGAGAAACGTGAAGTTGTCACTACAGTGAATGTTGTGTACAATCTTTTATTTCATGGGGTCCACTGTGGTGAATTTACTTATTTTAAAATAACTGTCATCGTCATCGACATCGTCATCATCATCATCATTTTCCCTTATCAAGCTCCTGCCGGGTCGGTGTATTTATGGTACTTCTCCATCTTCCTCTTTCCTTCCACCATTCCTCTTCCACGATCTTGTTCCAGTCTAAATTCCATGTCTTATGCCGCTCTTCACTGATTCCATCGACCTTGTTCCAGGTCTTCCTCTTGTTCTCTTGCCCTCGCACTTTGCCTCCAGCATCTGTCTTGGAATTCTATTCTCCTCCACCCTCTTTTGATGTCCAAACCACCTTAGTTTATACTTTTCAACTCTCTCATTTAGCTTTCCTATCCCAACTTCCTTCCTAACATCTTCATTTCTCACTCTGTCTTTCCTATCATACTTCTTAGGAATGTCATCTCAGTGGCTTGAATTCTAGTCTCTTTGCTAGACAAGGTCAAAATCTCAGCTGCATATGTCAGTATGGGTGCATAGTACATTATGTACATTATCTGTTCACTTTTCACCGGGCGAGTTGGCCGTGCGGTTAGGAGCCCGCAGCTGTGAGCTTGCATCCGGGAGATAGTGGGCTAGAATCCCACTGTCGACAGCCCTGAAAATTATTTTCCGTGGTTTCCCATTTTCACACCAGGCAAATGCTGGGGTTGTACCTTACTTAAGACCACGACCGCTCCCTTCGAACTCCTAGCCCTTTCCTATCCCATCGTCGCCATAAAACCTATCTGTGTCGGTGTGACGTAAAGCCACTAGCAAATCCTTACTTTTCCTTGGTACTTCTTTGCTCCAAACAAGTTTTCTTACACTTTGATAAAATGCATCATCCTGCTGATATCCATGTCCACCCTAGCATTGTGCATTAATTCATTTCCTACGTTCTTTAAAGCTGTCCACAATTTCCAGACCCTGACTTTCAATTTTCATACTGCTCTTTCCTTGCCTTTTCCCTCTCGACATCATCATAGTCTTGCTGTTCTCTGTACTGCTTGTATTAAACCTTAAAAATGAATGTTACTTGAAGGAGCGAAGAGTCCACTAAGCTACATGGTTATCTAGTCCTGGATTAACGTGATACACTGTATTACGTGCAATATTTACCTCTTGGAAGTAGGCAGGTTATGTTAGGGCCCGCATTCAGGTGGACCTGGCCCTTTAAAGGGCCCCACAGACACCTAAGAAAAATTGATATATCTAGTCCGATGTCACTCTACATGGAACTGTTTGGGTGGTTTTGTAAAATCGATCGAAATAGTTCGTTTAACAATTTGTACTAAGGAGCCGGGCCCGGGAAATTGTTTGTAATGTTAGGGATGACATGGGGAAGGCATCTTGAAACAAAACAAGCCCCAGTGCGCAGTTTATGCGGTGGATGAAATAGCCAGAAGGAACGGGCATAAAGTAGTTCACCTTCCACTATACCATTACCATTTTAACGTCACAGAACTGATTTCGGTCCAAGTGAAGGATTATGTAGCTGAGAATAACCGACTCTTCACAGTTTCGGAACTTGAAAGACTTATTTTCGGAGCCGTAGGCCGTATAAGTGCGGAGGACTGCAGCAACGTTGTGAGGCACAGGGAATGCGAGAAGATCAAAGCTTGGGAAAAAGGAAGTCTCACAGACGATTATGTTGAAGACTTTATTATCTCTGTAGGATCAAGCGAGAGTGAAACCTCAACAGACGATGACAATGCCGATAGTGACTCAGAAATGAGTGGTATATTCGCTTTGTAGGATTATTTCCTTCGTTACGGGAAACTGAATCTAACAGCAACGCGAGATCTTCTACATGGTGAGTAGAAATTTAATTTAATTTCCTCACGTTTCATCTGTTTGAGCATTGACATATTTTTATCTTGTAGCCTTGTTCTAAATGTGTTGTATATTATTGTTCATCTTAAGTGCTACAAAGAATAACTGATTATAGACTTATATTCCAGTATTTACATTTCTGTTCGTGTTGTGTATCGTCAATCAGCTGTTTGTATTCGTAGCAATTTGGCACCACCGCCTGACTTCTGGCTAACTGTCAAGTAGAAACTCATAAAAAAGGAAATATACTTGTAAAATGTTTGAATAGCTGAACTTCATGGTCTGCAAATCATTGAATTGTTTTGAAGCTATGAATAGTGTTACGGAAATATCCGTGGTAGTTAAGGTGAAAGAAGGTGCGGGCGGGAACAGGTCTCATCTACGAAATTAAAGTTAATTTAAAATTTAACAAAGGTTATATTTTCTTTTCAAGGTCAAGAAAAAACAAGTATAACAGGTACTCAGTAGCATATCAACAAATTAAGAATGTACAATTGCAATTTGTTAATGGATTTGGGCTTCGAGCCCAGACACGCAATCCTTGAGCAATGAGCCCAACTTTACCTATGTACAAAGTTCAACAAAGGGGGAAAAAAAAAACAATCATGCCAAGGAGCACTAGCTCCCAATTACCCAGTTAAGCTTGCTCGAGGCACACAGAAACCAAATTTAAGAAAGAGCAAAGTTCAAGCCTATTCAAAGGCCACACCAAACTCCACCTTTAAGCTGCCCTCTGGGCACACAAGAACATGGGTAATGATACCCAACCTACTGAGGCCTATTCAGTAAAGAAACAGGTCAATTACATGGCCCAAAATTCCGATTAGAATGGAGGCGTAACTTGCACTCCTAATACCTTTTTAAAACCTACTTGGCACTAGGCCGCATACACAAGGGCTAATCCCATACTAAAGAGGTGACTTGTATAAGAAGACTTTATTACATTTAAAAAAGAAGAAACGGTTGTGAAAACAAAGTCACCTCAAAACAATAGGAGGGGGAGCTCGAGAGGGTTAGCACTCTCTATCCCAATTTATAGTTAAAGAGCCGAAGTTTTACCAAGCGTCTATTACATTTTAAGGAAAGGTTACATGAGAAAAGTTTCGAACCTGCCCCGAGGGTTAAACTGCTGAGCTAGCAAGAAATAAAGTTATTAAACGGCCATTACCTTGTGGATGAACTGCTGCCCGAAGAAAGAGGCGCTTCCCGCCCCCTGCTACATAATCACACTAGGAGAGATGTTACTGAAGTGGGCAGGAGACCAGAAAATCACCAGTTTATATACCCTCGTGGAGAATTCGAGACGTTTTATGAATGATTACAACCCGCCCACAAAATTTAATTGGATAATGGCAAAAACTAATACACCAGACGAAGAAGAAACACCTTATTGGTGGAAAATTAATTACAGAAATTCCTTATTGGTCAAATTCAAAACTGGCGGAAAGAGAAGGGTTATACTGCCAACCCAAACAATGACTGAAGGAAATTTAACAACGAACAAACTTATGAATACAAAATTTCTTCAAAAGAAATGTTCCTTCACTTCGCACTAGGGTGCACAATTGTAGTTCTTAAGTAGTGCCATCTAGAAGAGAATGTTCACACTTCTTGCTACAGAGAAAACAAAAACAAATCGAAAACGACATAGTTCAGAACACTTCAAAATTTACAGTAGAGACATCTTCTGAGAAACCTTAGTATTAATGTGGTTGTTAAAGTTCAGGCTTCCTCCAGTAGAGGAGTTTCAACTGGCGCAATGTTTGAATTAGCGGCGTGGAGGTGTACCGCCCTGTACAAATAGCATGCTCCATTGCACTGTTTTTAGTTGTGACGGATGACATTATAAGGGGCAGCACAAGGAACTCACAAAGGTACGAGTATGTGCATGATGCTGTGTTTGATTTGAGAAAATGTTGAAAGAGTGTCCAAGAAAAGCCTGATTATTAATTATTTTAATCAGACGGTGGAGGTTTAAAGAATTAAAATGGCTGAGGAGAAATGCATGGCAAATCATTGCAAGAAGAGATGGAGAATAGTGAAAGAAAACAAAAATTGAAGATAATTTCAAATAGTTTCAAATTTTGAGAACGTGAATTGAAGGAGACGTGGCTTTCAACTGGAGGACCGAGGACCCAATCAGATGTAAGATGATGCGATGATACTAACGATACTGTGAACTCTACCAGCACCAAGATAACCTCACAGATGCCAACAGAAGAAGACGGCAGGCCACTCTATGGACATCTATGCAGAATGGACCCCACAGACTGTCCTATAGGATCTTCATGGTAGCCAGCACTGGCTCCCTGTGGATCAAGCACGTAGAGAAGAATCTCGCAAAGCTTATAACTAAAGGCCGTTCTCCACTGATTAACATTTAACACCAACATGTTAAATTTAACATGTTACAATTGACATGTATATTGTGTCTTCCAATTGACTTTGCATGTTAACTCAGAATGTTGAGGTTAACACTTTTAACATGTTGGCGCGTTTTCCGCTTTAAGTGGAAAACATGTGAAGTCAATTCGTTGTTCGTGAGATGTTGGCACAGCTTCGGCAACTTCCTTTCCGTTTCCATGTCAACAGATTGCCAAACGATGCAAACGGCGCGGGGCGCTTCTCGTGAAGTAGGATTATAGTTACAACACTCCGCAACACTCATTCTCTTTGTTATTAGCTACAAATACAGTACCGGTACGCACACGTGTGTCGTTCTCTCTGCACTATACTAAAATTTATATTCGGAAATGGAGTGGAGCAAGATTACTTTGGAATTAATTAATGATATAATAGTAAGGCCTTGTTTGTGGGATGTCTCATCAAAACAATACAGGGATAAGGCGAAGAAAGCCGACATTTTCCAGGAATTCTGAATTATCTATAATTGTTCCCGCGAGTGCATCGAAAGAACCTAGCGTCCCTCCCCTCCCACTACAGTCGAGTACTGCAAAAAAAAAAAAAGGGGAAAAAATATCAGAAAAGCCCGGGGGGGGGGGGGGGGGGGCGGGAGCGGACAAAATTTATACTTCAAAGTGATTTGCTTTTGAAGCAATGAGAAGGATGACGGGAGGAAACTGCATTTCTAAATCATAACAAGAAGCAACAATGGCAATAACAAAGGCCAAATCCTCTTCATCTGAGTCCATTGTCCTTGTTTGAAAATACCAGACACCACCTGAATGTATTACCACAAATTGATATGATGTACTACCTACATGAACAAGGAAAGTCAAGTTCAACATATTCATTAAATGTTAATGAGTGGAGACCGGCCTTAACGGGAGTAACTGTTGTTTAATGATCCAAATTAACTTATTTACATAATTCTCTCTGTAATATATACTTTGGTACAATAACCTCAGGTGTTTTTTCTATTTTTTTAATGTCAACGCCGAGTTTAGTTAAAAGGGCTTAAGTGAAACTCTGCATTGCCTCACGTTATCGTTCGCAGTGGTGCTTAAGTAAATACCGTGTGGCCTCCGGAGAGGCCTGCTGCAGGTCTATTGATTTGACACCCATAGGCGACCTGCGCGTCGTGATGAGGATTAAATGATGAAGACGGCACATACACGCAGACCCCCTGCCAGGGGTTTTAACCTATTATGGTTAAAATTCCCAACCATGCCAGGAATTGAACCGGGACCGCTGTGACCAAAGGCCAGCGCACTAACCACTTAGCCATGGAACCTGACGATGCTTAAATGAAACAATGCATTGACTCACATTAGAGCTCGTAGTGGTAGAAAAAGCTAACTACTAATCTAATCGAACGGATAACGATGATTAAGGAACGGATTGTAATTGTTAGGAATAAATAAGAAATATATTCTCATAATTTACAATATGTTATTTATGTAAAATGCATGGCTCATATCCGTAGGATGTTTTCAACAATCAGTTGCTTGCCTGAAGTACTTGAATTGTAGATTTCTCCCCGCCCGTCAAAAATCCGGTTACTCCTGCCGAGTTTGAACCCGGATCTTCGTATCAGAAGACAAACACTGCACTCCTTGTGACGCGTTTGAGATGAACTTCAGAGCTCGCCACACACAAGCTCGGAGGTCGTAAATTAGCGCCTCAGTGTGACAGTCAACTGTTTGTATTTCTAATGGCCCCTCCATTGTGGTCGTAATGCGCTGCTATTGTTGTCCGCTATTTTTACACGCATCACCCATTCAAATGCTCTTATAATTATTCCCCCACACTTATCTCTGAGTTCGTGAGAACAATGGCAGCAATGAATTAAAATAATGACTAAATGAATCAGATTACAGTCGCCACCTTATAAATCTCTCTCACCTGCCCCACTATCGCAGACATCACATTGTGCTGTTTTCGTAAAGCGAAACACACACAAATGCCTGCATACATGAATGCGTATATACTTAAATACATACGTACATTCATAAATAACGTCGTTCTTACTCCGAAAGCTTCTAACTCCACAACCTTTGAAATCGGGTTTATGAATATAGTGAATGAAGGATATCAATCCTCAGCTGTGAAGGGAACCCCATCTCTCAATAAAATTGAAAATCCTCGGCCTGTTTCCAGCTATTTATTGAACATCTCCCTTGGTAAGTTATACCAATCCCCTTCCTATAAAGGAATATTTGCCCCAATTTCTCCTCTTGAATTCCAACTTTATATTCATATTGTGATTTTTCGTACTTTTAAAAACACCACTCACACTTATTAGTTTACTAATTCCATTCCACGCCATCTTTCCACTGACAGCTCGGAATATACCACTTAATCGATCAGCTCGTCTTCTTTCTCCCAATTATTCCCAACCCAAACTTTGCAGCATTTTTGTAACGCTACTCGTTAGTCGGAAATCATCCAGAACAACTGGAGCTGTTTTTCTTCGCTTTTGTTCTTTTCGGTTCTCGAAACAAGTAATCCTAATGAACGTCCCATACACTCGAACCACACTCTAGTTGGAGTCTTACCACGGACGTTTTATGCCCTGTCCTTTATATCCTTACTACAGTCCTTAAATACCCTCATAACCATGTGCAGAGATCTGTACCCTTCATTTACAATTCCGTTTATATGAGTACCGCAATGAAGATATTTCCTCATATTAACACCTAGGTACTTACAATGATCCCCGTGGGGAACTTTCACCCCATCAACGCAGTAGTTAAAACTGAGAGGACATTCCCTACCAGTGAAACTCACAGCCATTCGCATGTCATTGTTGTCACTCTCGACTCAATATTATTTATTTATTTATTTATTTATTTATTTATTTATTTATTTATTTATTAATTTATTTATTTATTTCAAGATAAGCACCTGAGCCAAGGCTCTTCATGGTGCAATAGAGATAAATTACAATGGCGCCATAGTCATCATTATAAAGTAATAAATTATACAGTAAATACATATAAGGTGTCATGTAATAGATAAGATAGAGTTAAGCTTCCTAAACATAATTACCATACTCTTTAGATTTAGTTACATTACTTTTGAAAATAGATACAGTTGGTAAAATTTTTATATTTTTTGGAAGTGAGTTATACATTGTTATAGAAAAATGCCAAAGAGAATTTTTACTCTAAGTAGTAGAATGAATCTGACTGTAGTGAATATTATAAATAATTCTTGTTTCATAATTATGAATCTGTGATTTGGTCATTGTTGATGTCTTTGAGTGGACTAATTCGTTTTGAATGTTATTGATCATAATTACAGAAGCCTTTAGGCGGAGGTTGGGAAGTGAAAATGTTTTACAATGTTTATACAAATCTTCAATCATGATTAGAATGGGCAGTTTGAAAATTATTTTTAGTGCTCTCTTACTAAGGACCTCTATCTTTCCAATCAATTCTTTATTACAGCATGACCAGACATGTATCATACACTAGTGTCCAAAAGTTAAGCATAAGTTACGAGAAAGCAGCGCAACAGCAAATAGCAGCAAATCGCACGACATATGCACGTACCAACGTTTTCGCTCTGTATAGGAAAGGAGTGTTCTCTACTTTGAGTAACGGCGTAACCGCAAGGTAAACCCAGCCAGTGCCTGCGCCCCATATTCCCTCAGTCGTGTTTGTCCTGTTATAGTGTGCGGAGTGTAGCCTCGTGGTGAACGTGACAACGTAATGGCACAACGACGCCATTTGGACCCCGTTTTGCAGGGTAGAATACTGGAAGCAGGCCAGACACAGACCGACGTCGCCGTATTGTTGAATGTGCCACAAAGTGTCATTTCCAGGCGCTGGTGACGATTTCGAGACACAGGAGACGTGAGTCGTAAGCCAGTACCAGATCGGCCAAGGGTAACCACCCCACAGCAGGACCGATATCTGGCCCTAACCGCCCGACGAAATCGGAGTGCACTTGCAAGACAATTGTCGGCGGAGCTTGCAGCCGTCTCAGCGGTTGCCGTTGCCCGGCAAACTGTGTACCGGAGGCTCAGAACAGCAGGGCTGTTTGCCCGACGTCCAGCGGTGTGCGTCCTGCTTACTCCAGCACAAAGACGGGCCCGTTTACTGTGGAGCCGTCAACATCGAAACTGGACCATGAATGAACGGAGGCATGTGCTCTTCACAGATAAATCCCGCTTCACTTTGCAAAATGATTCCCGTCGCATATTAATCCGGAGAGAACCGGGTAGCCGATACAACCATAGGAACATCGTGGAACGGGACCAGTATGGTGGTGGTGGCGTCATGGTGTGGGGCGGCGTCATGTTGAATGGCCATACGGACCTGCACATCTTCACGGGTGGTTCGAAGAACATTGTTAACGCTCGGAGATACAGGGATGAGGTACTGAGACCACATGTTCGACTCTTCAGAGGTACGGTTGGTCTAGACTTCTTCTTAATGGACGATAATGCCCGACAGCACCGCGCTGCTCTGGTGGATGCATTTCTGGCTGGGGAAGACATTCATCGCATGGGCTGGCCAGCGAGGTCAGCGGATCTGAATCCTATAGAACATGCCTGGGATGCATTGGGGAGGTGAATTGCATCCCGTCAGCCTCCACCTAGTACCTTCCAAGACCTTCGCATTGCCCTTTCCGAGGAATGGGATCGACTACCACAAGAGCTCCTGGACCATCTGATAGAGAGCATGCCACGTCGCTGCGAAGCATGTGTGGCCGTTAGGGGTAACCGTACACCGTATTAACAGCATATTTTGTTGTGGAAGACATTGCCAACTTTTGTTAGTTGTTGTCAAAGGTGTACCTTAGCTATCAGAACCTTTCTGACACCGTTTGTTGGACAAGTTGTGTGACATAGGGTGTGTGAGTTAGCTTCCGTTGTTTCAGCAATCCGTCTGACATTCCCATCAGGCGGTATGGCCTCGTTTAGTGATTATGCTTAACTTTTGGACACTAGTGTGAGATGTGGCTTTCAATAAGAGCATAGTAAATACCCCCTCAACAATCCACGAGAGAATTTATATCTCAATCAGGATACCAGTCATAACGATAATTCTATTACAAATAGTCTTCACCTGATTACTCCATGACAGATTTTCATCTATAATCAATGCTAAGAATTTAGTGCTCTGCACTCTCATTACTCTATGATTGAAGAAAAGCATAGACTATTTTTATCTAAATTTAATACATATAAAGGTTTGAGAAAAATTGTGCAGTTTGCTTTGGTTAGATTTATAGTTAATCGATTGGAAACTAAGCCATGTTTCAAGTAATAGAATATCCTGCTGCATATTTTATTCAAGATCATGATTGCTGGAGCATGAATAAAAAATATTAGTGTCATCAGCAAAAATGGATGGTCTTCCATTTAAATTAAGGTGACCAATATCCTTAATGAAGATAAGAAACAATAAAGGCCCCAGCACGGAACCCTGAGTCACACCAATTGAGATCACTTTAACATTACTTTGAGTATTATTACATATTAACCTGCTCTCTATTAGAGCGGTAATCAACAAATCAATCCAATGCAATACGTCTAATGTCTGCTACTTCTAATTTATGTAATAGAATTTTATGAACAACTGTGTCAAAGACCATTTTAAGATCTATAAATAAACCGGCTGCTAACATACCTGAGTAATCTTAGATAAAGATGGTAATACCGAGATTGGTCAGCAACTACTAACATTAAATTTATCCATGCCTTTTGGTGGAAAATATTTTTTCCTATTATTTTTGTTCTGTCATGCCTTATTGTTCTGACAAAGATAAGCATGAATGTAGACTTACGCTGTGTAAAGCACTCTGCAGACCGCGTCCACTCTACAGATCCACGTATTTTGACGCGTTCACAAAGCATACCATCGTCATGCGTGACATGAAGTGCGCTCTCTGACAGCTGACGTCATTCGAAACAGGCTGCCATCTTCGATGGTGCTGTCCCCTATATTTCTTCAAAGTAAGCTCTCCTGCAAACCGCCACACGCCCTCTGACAATACACTAATGAACTCTTAGCACCATGTGTCAACAATCTAATGAACTATAGACTCCCTCCACCTTACTATAGCGCCATCTAATGGCCTGTGCTGCCATACCTAGCCCCCTACCTGCCAAGACAGCTCATAAACGCGAGTGCGCACACAAGTTGTCACTTTGCTCAGATCGAGTGGAGTGACAACTGCTGGCCATCGCCCTCAGGCACCAAGCCTCAGGAGGAGGACGGTTTAAGAGACCGGCAATTTTAATGTTGAAAAAATTTCTTAGGAAAGTAGCGGTCCCCATACACGAAAAACGTAATATTAAGCACTTCCCTCAATTGTGCCGAAAGTTGAAGGGCTAAAGGGCCTGGAAATATTTCAAATTGTAAGTCTTGAATAGTTCTATCAAACTACAACAATTCTTTTTCTTTGCTACTTGTTTTACGTCGCACCGACACAGATAGGTCTTATGGCGACGATGGGACAGGAAAGGGCTAGGAGTGGGAAGGAAGCGGCCGTGGCCTTAATTAAGGTACAGCCCCAGCATTTTCCTGCTGTGAAAATGGGAAATCACGGAAAACCCTTTTCAGGGCTGCCGACAGTGGGGTTCGAACCTACTAACTCCTGAATACTGGACACTGGCAGCACTTAAGTGACTTAAGCTGTCCAGCTCGGTACAACAATTCTAAAATTACTTCCGGCCTAAATGCAGTTTCGGAAAATTAGCCTGAAAACGCTTGTTTTTCCTTGTTTGATTCAAATCCTAGGCAAAAAACTCATTGGCATGATTATTTCTGTAATGTGTTCCTCGGTTCAATACCATCAGGTATTATTGGAAGGATCTCCACAGTGAATGTAGTTATAAGGGCTTAATTGAAGCTTTGAATTGACTCACATTAACGCTCGTAGTGGTGCTTAAGTGAAACAGTGCGTTGACACACATTAGTGGTAGAAGAAGGCAAACTGCTAATCTAATCGACCGGATAACGATGATTAAGGAAAGGATTGCAATTTTCAGGAATAAATACGGAATATATTTTCATATTTTATTATTATACTTTATTTACCAAAATTTGTAGCTCTTATCCGTAGGATGTTTTCAGTATTGAGTTGTTTGCCTGAAACGCTAGAACTGTGGAGGGTATCGAGGCGGGGATCCCTCTTCCTCTCCACCACCTACATTCCTTAGTGAGTCCCTCTAACTTAACGGATGGGCTCCTGATGGAGTCTGTGAGGTTAGGCTATGACGTCATAACCTTGGTGACGTTATGATGACGTCTGTACAAATCAAATTCGGTTAAACAGCTGAATTCAAATCGCCAGTTTTGGCTCAGAACCAGCTTTACCCTACTACTCACAAGATCCATATAGCGCGTGCTTTCCTCACCCTGTTATTACAATTCAGCGAAACAAAAAGCAAGTACCGGTGTAACAAGATATTTGAGGCAGTCGCATCAGTACGCTAAATATTAGTTTAGTCTGTGTGTTTGAACCTCAGTGAGTTTGTGAATATGTCCTCAAGAGGCGGCGGAGAGCCCTGCGATTTACATAAGCGAGGGGAGGAGAGAAGGGACAGAGGTTGTTATTAAGCTAATGGAGTGCTGCACTTAACTGGTCACACTTAAAAGTATTAAAGTATGCACTCTCAGAAAAACGTGGAATTCTGACATAACACAAGAAAATTACATTATCTTTTTATGTTATAACCGGGGCCGGGATTCTGATGTGAGTACGTATTCCATTCCTTTACTGCAAATGTAAAATGTCGATGATTTGTTGTTTTGATATGCTTATGGCCGCCTCTGAAGTGCAGTGGTGAGTGAGCCACCCCAAACGGCCCGGGTTTGTTTCCCAGCTTGCCACAAAATTAAAAAAGTGGTACGAGGACTTGAACGGGGTCCACTCAGCCTCGGGAGTCATCTGAGTAGACTCGAAGTGGTTTTCCGTGGTTTCCCACTGTACCTAACTTAAAGCCATGGCCGCTTCCTTCCCTCCTCCTTGTCTACCCCTTCAAATCTTCCCTTTCCCCAACAAGGCCCCTGTTCGCATGGCAGGTGAGGCCGCCTTGACGAGATGCTGGCCTTCCTCCTTAGTCATATCCCCGACCAACTGTCTCACGCTCTAGGACACTGCCCTGAGTCCGAGGGAAAAAGCTACCCTGGAGGGTAAGCAGATTAAAAAATAATAATAATAAGGTAGTGGGTGGACAATTCCATCCTCGCACCTAATTTCGTCCCTCTTGGGATTTCCAGTTTGCACGCACGCGTAGCCTCATCCCGTTGTCTTCTTGTGAGAGTTGGCTGCGTGCACCGCGTTCAGTTTCCGTGTACAAGGAGGATTCTCTTTTCATGCTGAGATGAGTTAGCGCAGCGTTCTGTTATTCCTAGAGTGAGCACTGGTATGTGCATGAAATACTGGACTGCACTTCACTCGTGTGGCGTAATGCCTGGCGTGTAATCGCTACAGTGAGGAGGTTGGCGTAAGTTGCTGTAGCGGCCATTATGTTCGTAATTTCGTCCGCCTTAATTTTATTTGTTATTTAATAAGTTTATTATCACGGTATTTTCAGATCGGAGAATTCAAGCAATGCGATACGGAGGCTATGAAAAAAGCTATTAAGGCAGTGAGGGACAAGATAATGGGTTACAAACGTGCAAGTAAAACGTTTAACATCTCATGAGCAACGGTGAAAGACTATGTTAAAAATGCTAAGAAAACATTTTTCATGAATGGCCTTCAAGTAATTCATTAGTAGGAAGTTGTTTGGTAAGGTCAGAAAACAAAAATATATTAAAATTACTTGTAGTTTTCATAAATTTGTTGGGGGCCGAAATTACGAACGTGAGTTTTATAGTGTTTGTGTTTATGTCAAATATTGACTACCTTACGTTATAGTAGTACAGTAAAATATGTATAAATATCTGGCCCTGTCATTTTCATTCTTGAATTTCTAGAAGTCCAAATCTACTAAAAGGACGAAATATGGGCCTCCTTCCTTATATTAAGGTTTTGGCTCAGTCTGGTGGTACTTGAAGGTGCTCAAATACATCAGACTCGTGGCGGTAGATTTACTGCCACGACAAAGAACTCCTGTTGGATTAAATTCCGGTACTTCGGCGTCTCCGAAAACCGTAAACATGCAGTTAGTGGGAACTAAAGCAAATAACATTATGATATTACGGTTTGTTGTTCTATACTTGTACATATTCTTAGTAGAATTACGTATTTTATATGTTATTTATACTTATCACCGATATAAACAGCCGGCCCCGCGTTGTGGGATAGCGTTCCTGCCTCTTACCCGGAGAGCCCTTGTTCGATTCCCGGACAGGTCAAAGATGTTTGCCTGGATCTGAGGGTTGGTCCTAGGTCCATTCATCCTACGCGATTACAATTGAGGAGCTATCTGATGGTGACATAGCGGCCCCGGTCTAGAAAGCCAAGAATAACGGTCGAGAAGATTCGTCGTACCGACCACATGACACCTCATAATCTGCAGGCCTTCAGGTTGAGCAGTGGTCGATTGGTAGGCCATGGTCCTTGCGGGTGTTGCGCCTTGGGGAAAAGAAAAACAACATTAACATTTTTAGTAACCTTTTTTCAATTTTAAGGAATGGGGACAACAGAAAATTAGCTACAACAGTGCGGTGTACGATCTAAAATATTCCGCCATTTACAGTACAGGCTATGATCGCTACGGTGTCAATTCTACACTAATGTTAAAAAAAACCAGGACACCTTGAAAGACTAGAGATAGGAAGTTTCTATTCACAGGACATGTGCATTAGTAGGCTCTGAAGAAATGATTAACATTTTAAAGATGTCGGCCCTGATGTTCAAGGTGCACAATGATATCTCGGCGCACCACGACGGACTTGTAAAAAGTGCCTGCGGCTCTCGCTGTCGCTATAAAACAATGGCAATGGATCAGTGTGACTTGAGCAGACGTGCAGGATGCCTCGCAGACGAATGCGAGAACCGTACCGTCAAAAGAGTGAGTTTGAAAGAGGATGCATTATTGGGATGAGAGGACTTGATGCATCCATCCGAGAAATTGTTGCTCGTGTGAGACGAATTTTGTCGGCAGTGCAACGGGTGTGTACAGAATGGTTCACAGAAGGCCGTAGAATACGACGAGATGGGCCTGGTCGCACCACAGAGATCACCCCCCGAGGAGGTCGACACCTCATCCGAAAGACAGTGCAGGAGAGATCTGCGCTCTCCACGGCTCTGGCGCAACAGTGGAATAGTGTAGCACATCGTACACTATCAGGAGTTACAGTCCGTCGCCGTTTATTGGGGTCTGGGTTACTGGCGTGTTGTCCACTTCTCCGCCTACCTTTGTCTAATGTGCATAAACAAGCTAGACTGAAATGGTGTATGGAACGACGTCACCGGGGACAGAAATGGCAGCAGATAGTGTTTTTGGACGAATAAAGATTCTGTTTGTTCGTTTGTTTGTTTGTTTGAAAATGATGGCCGTATTTTGGTTCGCTGTTGACAGGAGCAGAAGACAAGGTGTTATGGTGTGGGGTGCTGCTGGGTACAACAGCAAATCTCAGGGCACTGTGACCAGTTTGGCCTACGTGAATGACGTCCTGGGCCCCGTAGCCATAACATTTCCGCACGAAACTCTGGACACCATATTTCAGCAGTACAATTCGCGACCACATATTGCTGCACGAACACGTGCCGTCTTGTTGTCAGAGGTTGTCACACTGTTGCCCTGGCCGGGCCGATCACCGGACTTGTCGCCAATCGAAAATGTGTGGGATATGGTGAAACGACGGGTGCGGCGCTGTGATCCAATGCCAATCACCAAAGATGAAATGTAGAACCAGGCGAATGCAGCATGGATGGCTATACCCCAGGACGCCATTCGCGCCTTATACGCGTCGATGCCATCACGCATGGAACAAGTTTTCAGTGCGCATGGAGGACCCTGTGCTTATTAGGCAACAGCACACATGCTAAACATAGTGATAAGCATATCCTGTAAACATGAACTTCACATCTCTGATCGTTCAAGGTGTTCATTTTTATGAACATGAGTGTAGGCCAATATTGTCTACACCGTGGCTGGGCGCTTCGAGTCCCGTTGGTCGAAACATGTTTCCCGACCAGAGTGTTGGCCGGCCGGGTAGAAGAGGTGGTGGTAACACAATTTATAATCACTAGATTGCTTGCCAAAAGCCTGGATTCGATTCCAAACCTCTCATATGGAGTGACGGCATATGATGCTGTTCATGGGGATTCGTCCGTCGGATGGGGACGTTAAGACTTGAACAGACCTCTTGGTGCTATTCCTATTGCGTACTTTCGAAGAGGTATAACACAATAGTATTTGCACGACCAGGGGCAGTAAGGACAAGGATATAAATATATGTAATACACTGACCAAGATATTCCCAATAGATGGTCGTAGCAAGGCGTGGAAGTAACTTGAGCCCACCAGGGACAAGTGGATTAAAGAATAAATAAATTACTACTAAGTAAAACTAAGTTACTACTGACTAAAATAAAACAACGATTTTAAAAGTAATTAGGAATTTAATAGGAAATACAAATTTTTAAAGACCTTCACTAGCATAACCTTTTTGGATTAATAAATTAAAGAAACAATCATTAAAAGAACTTAAAATGTGCGAGATTTCATTAAAAGGAAGAAAACCCTTATTCAGACCTTGGGATTCCAGGACTTAAGTAAGGAAAATACAGAAAGTTAATGAATCAGGAAATAAAGCTTGACTGTAGCACAATAGGAGAAAACGGCTTCTTTAAGACTATCTCTTGTTACTTCAAGAGATAACTCCACACAATATTTCACCAGAACAAGTCCCATAAAGGATAATACCCAGAAATGAAATAAATTCAGAAATTAAGAACCAGCAAAAACGAAACTTTCAAGGAAATAAACTTTAAATCCTCAACACAAAGCTCTCGGTTGAGCCAACAGTTCATCCCATCAACATCATATCCTTGACAACCACATATAACACTGACAACACAGAGAACGCCCGTCAGCTGTCAGCTCATAACGGAGAGCTCGCCTCACAGAAAGGTTTACAAGTTGCTGTCATTGCAACGGGATCACACGGCACGAGAAAGAAAATGGCTGCGCATAAACAACCGAGTTAGTCAACTCACTAACTAACATTTGCCCTGGATGAATCTTTGACACACTTAAAAAATCATAAAAGCATTAAGAATTAAATCCACCCAAAATATAACGATAGAAAATGCCTTTCTGATGCCACAGTGAATGAATAACTTCGGTTTTTACAATTACATCGAATCTGAATCTTAACAAGTAAAGCACAACATTACGTGTTTGGATTTAATTAATAGGCATAAACATTGCCAACATTTTACATGAAAGAAACCCCAATAACTTAAATCATGACGTTAATACGAAGTGATAATCTGTAACATCATGTCGAAACATATTCAAATGCAAATCGTTTGATTCGAATCATGCACAATATAATTTAGAATAATATTTCCGCTTCGAACGATCAAAGAAGAGTTCCACTTTTAGTTAGCATGCACTTCTTCAATTAATCCAGTACCCAGATCAAAATAAAAAATCAATCAAAAGAGTTATTTCATTCCCTCACCTCATACGAGGAGGGGCGGGCCATCAGCTCAACTAAGGAGCACTTCGGCCGTAGAAAGGAAAGAATCCGTGGAGAAGAGAAAACGTATGGGGTGTGTGTCGTACATACCAGAGAACGGAGTGACGTAGTGAACTGGCGTGAGGAGACCGGGACAACAAGCCGCGACCCTGGGGAGACCCGCAAGGCACCCCGCACAGGCAAAACCCCCGCGAACACGAGAGGGAATGGAGAGGAGAAATTTATTTACAGCAACGTATCTCGGGCGCGCATTCCGAAAGAGACAATGTTACATAGAATGACAGAGAGTTACAGAATCACATTACATATATTGTGTTTGTACAATGACTGGGGTCGGTAGAAAGTTGGAGGAAAGAGTAGGGTAGTACGGAGATAGGAAGAAATAGAGGGTTGTGGTCATGTTAGTCGATGGAAGTAGCAAGTAAACGAAGAAGGTCGAAGATCGGGAGGGGCGGTAGGAGGAAGTTGGGTTGTGGAGCAGTGACGTTAATAGGTAAGCGGGACTGGAGGGGGGCGAGGAGAGGGGGTGTTAGGAGAAGAACGATCATGACGGGGTCGGGAGCGGGAATGTTCCACTCTGTAAGACCTTCCGCGGAGACGGACGCCAGTGGTGATCAGCCGGGCTACGTCGGTGGCAGGCGAGAGTTGAAGGCGGACCATGAATGTTTGGCCGTGATCGTTGAAGATCCGGAACGCTCAACGGGCCGGGACACCTTCCAGTTGAAGTTCATGGAGGATACCTTGTTCCGTGATGGCCGGGTCAATGCCACGAAGGACACAGCTCAGAGACGATGGGAGTTGCCGCGTTGTGGCGTCGGATGATGGTCCTTGATGGGCAGGTTGAGCCTGAGAGGTGGTAGTCTGGGGATTGGCAGGGGATTGCAAGGGACTCGAAAAAGAGAGAGGGAGGGAGGTGGTGGAAGTAGACATGATCGGAGAAGAGTGGCTAGACGTGGTAACGACGAAGTAGTCAAGGGAGTGGAGGCAGAAGTGGTGAAGGTAGGAGTAGTGGTGGTAGACGTAACGGAGGGGGGAGGCGGTGGGGACGGTATGTTGCGAGAAGAACGGGGTTGGACAGTGAGAGGGGGTTCAGGAAGGTAGCGCAGGTCATGTAAAAGACACTCTGGAGTAGGCACCAGTTCATGGAGTCTGCCGGAGATTAGGGCGCCACTGGTGATGAAACGAGCCACTTCATCTTGCTCTCGGAAGAAGGCCAGGACATCCGGTGAAGTTTGACCAGAGGACTTGTCTTGGAGCCGGACAACTTCCCATATCCCGATGCAGGCACGGTGAAGTTCGAGACAGATGAATTGGTCCGAGAAGGTAGTGTCCACGCCTTTAATGAGGCAGGTGTACATGGTGGAGTGGGAAGGCGACAGCCAACGAGGCGTCTGCCCGTTAGATTATTCTTGGGCCGACTGAGCTGCTGCAGAGGAGAGCGCCACCCAGCCGAAAAAGTCGTGGCCATGCGACGTACGAAGAGGATGCCCAGATCAAAATTTAGGGTTAACGGTACTTACAGTCTCGCTGAGAATAGATTAAGAGAGACAAAAAGGAAACCAAAGTATTTTGGTTCTCGCCGGTTGGCGAGTGATTCATCCGGTGTCAAAGACCATGACTCCTACTCCTTATTCACTCAATTTTCAATAAATATTTCAACAGCAGCGACGAGGACGAATCTTTCCATGCTCACACCTTCAACAATCACAATAATCAAAACAAAAAACGGTCGGCGTATATTCATATGCACGGAGATCACAAGAACGAGTTGAATTCTGCGAATGCCGCTAGATGGCAGTCCAGTGCAGATAGCAAGTTTCGCACAAGACTAGGGCTCGCGTGAATCATGCAAGCTACCAGGAGCTTGCGGGTAAATGCAATATCTTAAGTCACGTTCCAATACAATGAACGGAGTATGACGTTGTTGGATAGTTGGCCAGGTACTCAGATACCTTTAAACTCTTCAAATACTGTCAGATTCCACAGGAGTAGGCTCTATGCCGACATGGTGTTTCATCCTCTCTCTTCCCACTGTCATACATCACGCAATTCATTTCATCTCATTATCTCATCTGAAGAGATTGAAGTCAGGAAGTGCATCCTGTCGTAGTAATTATCTCGGAGATTAATCTCACTTTATACCCGACACCGTGGAGAAGCTGGAGAAGGGTTGGACATGCGCTCTGAGATTTGTTGTTATATGATCAATCAATCAATCAATACTGATCTGCATTTAGGGCAGTCGCCCAGGTGGCAGATTCCCCATCTGTTGCTTTCCTACCCTTTTCCTAAATGATTTCAGAGAAATTGGAAATTTATTGAACGTCTCCCTTGGTAAGTTATTCCAATCCCTAACTCCCCTTCCTATAAATGAATATTTGCCCCAGTTTGTCCTCTTGAATTCCAACTTTATCTTCATATTGTGATCTTTCCTACTTTTATAAACGCCACTCAAAATTATTCGTCTACTAATGTCATTCCACGCCATCTCTCCAGTGACAGCTCGGAACATACCACTTAGTCGAGCAGCTCTTCTTCTTTCTCTCAGTTCCTCCCAACCCAAATATTGCAACATTTTTGTAACGCTACTCTTTTGTCGGAAATCACCCAGAACAAATCGAGCTGCTTTTCTTTGGATTTTTTCCAGTTCTTGAAGCAGGTAATCCTGGTGAGGGTCCCATACACTGGAACCATACTCAAGTGGGGGTCTTACCAGAGACTTATATGCCCTCTCCTTTACATCCTTACTACAACCCCTAAACACCCTCATAACCATGTGCAGAGATCGGTACCCTTTATTTACAATCCCATTTATGTGATTACCCCATTGAAGATCTTTCCTTATATTAACACCTAGATACTTACAATGATGCCCAAAAGGACCTTCACCCCATCAACGCAGTAATTAAAACTGAGAGGACTTTTCCTATTTGTGAAACTCACAACCTGACTTTTAACCCCGTTTATCAACATACCATTGCCTGCTGTCCATCTCACAACATTTTCGAGATCACGTTGCAGTTGCTCACAATCTTGTAACTTATTTATCACTCTATAGAGAATAACATCAGCCTTACCTCTGATTCCACTCCTTTACTCATATCATTTATATATATAAGAAAACATAAAGGTCCAATAATACTGCCTTGAGGAATAATTCCCCTCTTAATTATTACAGGGTCAGATAAAGCTTCACCTACTCTAATTCTTTGAGATCTATTTTCTAGAAATATAGCAACCCATTCAGTCACTCTTTTGTCTAGTCCAATTGCACTCATTTTTGCCAGTAGTCTCCCATGATCCACCCTATCAAATGCTTTAGACAGGTCAATCGCGATACAGTCCATTTGACCTCCAGAATCCAAGATATCTGCTATATCTTGCTGGAATCCTACAAGTTGAGCTTCAGTGGAATAACCTTTCCTAAAACCGAACTGCCTTCTATCGAACCAATTATTAATTTCACAAACATGTCTAATATAATCAGAAAGAATGCCTTCCCAAAGCTTACATACAATGCATGTCAAACTTACTGGCCTGTAATTTTCAGCTTTATGTCTATCACACTTTCCTTTATACACAGGGGCTACAATAGCAACTCTCCGTTCATCTGGTATAGCTCCTCCGACCAAACAATAATCAAATAAGTACTTCAGATATGGTGCTATATCCCAACCCATTGTCTTTAGTATATCCCCAGAAATCTGATCAATTCCAGCCGCTTTTCTAGTTTTCAACTTTTATATCTTATTGTAAATGTCATTGTTATAATATGTAAATTGTATTACTTCTTTGGCCTTAGTCTCCTCCTCTATCTCGACATTATCCTTGTAAACAATAATCTTTACATACTGCTGACTGAATACTTCTGCCTTTTGAAGATCCTCACATACACACTCCCCTTATTCATTAATTATTCCTGGAATGTCCTCCATGACCCCCTGTTTCTGCCTTAAAATACCTAAACATACCCTTCCATTTTTCAATATAATTTGTATGACTGCTAATTATGCTTGCCATCATCTTATCCTTAGTTGCCGTCTTTGCTAGATTCTATTTTCTAGTAAGTTCCTTCAGTTTCTCCTTACTTCCACAGCCATTTCTATATATTAAAACTGCTTGTACGTTTAATAAATTTGGTGGGGGACGAAATTACGGACACATTTTTGTTAGTTTACTTTTTCTAGCGTTTATGTTTATGTCAAATATCAACTACCTTATGTTTCATTTTAACTTGCCGGTAAGTAGAGAATATATTCAGTAACACATAATCCAATTTCCAGCCTTGTCCTTAATATTCTTAAATGTATTCAGTTAGAAATCTACTATGGGGACGAATCATGGGTCCCTACGTTATGACTTTCTAAATGAGGGGGCAACACACCCGGCAGCCCTAAGAGAGGATGTGAAAACAACCGATGTTACTGTCGAATGCATAGTTTTCGGGGTTACCGAGAGGAATTGTGACACCCCTGGTACCGTTTAAGTCATAGTTCAGCACAGTCAGAGCGGAGGTCGAGATGGGGTGAAAAACAATATCCAAAAGGACCGAAATTATAGGTGTATATGTATCACGGCCCAAGGGACGGGGGCAAGGGTGTGAAGTAATAGGAAACGACCCATACTAGTGAAGAGTCCACTGTTGTAGGAACCGCTGAGGTAAATAGTGACATTCCGGATGTCATTTCTTTCCAATTTCAGTCTCCATCGGCATGGCGTGCAGGAAGGGGTAAAGTGTCTTAATGGCCGAGATTACGAATGAAAGTGTGTATTTTCCAGCACAGATCTCAAAATGGAATACTGTGGGGACGAGACTCCCCCAAGGGAGGGGAAGACATGTAGAAATATTCAAGCTGACCTATAGATATTAGTGT
The DNA here is from genome assembly GCF_040414725.1 of Anabrus simplex. NCBI lineage: Eukaryota > Metazoa > Arthropoda > Insecta > Orthoptera > Tettigoniidae > Anabrus > Anabrus simplex. Next base: position 1,240,039 of record NC_090265.1, read on the forward strand.
TCAATGCAATGTTTTTAGGGTCGTTGCGATGAACTGTGACACTCTGGATGCCTTTTATATCCAAGTTCAGCTTCCATCGGCACGAGGGGGTCAGAAGGGATGAAAAAAAGAAAGTCTGCAAATGAGAGAAGAGAGAAGAATGTTGATTTCACAGTTTTCGGGGCCGCTAGGCTGATTGCTGACAGCTGGAATCATGGACATCACATCTTTAATACACACAGTATATTAAGTTGCTTGGAAGGTTCAAGTACTTCTCAGATAATCTGGTGTGCCACACGATCTCGAATAACCATGGTCCTGAGCTAGACTCTTTAGACCTCTGTAGGACTGGCAGCTGATATCCTTTATGAACTGTTCGATGCACTGCAACCTCGGTTAACCTCTAGCATTCCTTCTTCTCTCCCCACCTCCTTGAAGACTTGATGTAAGATTCCTTCGTGCCATAGAGCATGTCTAGTCAACACCTCCTTTCTCTTGTAAATTAGGTTTCAACTTTCCGTAGCATCTCTCTGCTCTTTATGTCCACTCAGGAAATTCTGAACATGTTCCGGTAACACCACATTTCAAAGGCCCTAATCCCTTTCCTCGTAACTTCCCTCAGTGTCCACGTCTCATCTCCACCGTACCAGCGGTGCATGAATGTCTCCGTCTCACCACAGATCGTTTACCTTCAACATTCCCCTCGATAGTGAGTTGGAGAGTTCATATCGATCACCTCACATGATGTATCTGAGCTTTCGTTCCTTGTGGTTGTTGGAAGCCTTTTTTCTTATTTAACAACTTTAGTCCTCCTGTCTACTCAAGATATTCAGAGAATTCGTCTGCACAAGAACAATTGGAAGATTCCATTCCCCTCTTCAACAAAGAGCTGGGAGTCCAGGCTTCAAAACCATACATAACTATTGGAAAAACATAGCTTGGAAACATCCGAATACATTAGTCCCAAGATATTTCAAGGACAATATAAAATTATTGACACTATTTTCTTGATGAGAAGGGGTAATGGATGGCCAGACGATATTACCTAGCAACCGTGCAGGCTGCGATGTAAGGTATGGATGGATTTTCAGACAGTGTTACCTAGCAACCGTGCAGGCTGTGATGTAAGGTATGGATGGATGGTCAGACAATGTTACCTAGCAACCGTGCAGGCTGTGATGTAAAGTATGGATGGATGGTCAGACAATGTTACCTAGCAACCGTGCAGGCTGTGATGTAAGGTATGGATGGATTTTCAGACAGTGTTACCTAGCAACCGTGCACATAGTGATGTAAGGTTTGGATGGATGGTCAGACAATGTTACCTAGCAACCGTGCAGGCTGTGATGCAAGATATGGATGGATGGCCAGACAATGTTACCTAGCAACTGTGCAGGTTGTGATGTAAGGTGTGGATGGATGGTCACACTATGTAACTCAAAGATTTTGCTAGTATGTGTATACTTCGAAACGCTGTGCCTACACAGTCAGCTGTCTCGATGGTTCGACGTAGCAGCGCATCACTGTTTCGAAGTAATTCGCTGTGCCGTATCGAATGTTTCGAGATAATCAGCAGAGTCGCTTCGCACATCTCCAGTTACCTAGAAATCATGCAGGCTCATTTATGGCTGGTAGTCCGACTGTTGATGAATGGCCAGGACGTGAGGCATTTTTATGTTCCTTTGATTTTCTCAAAAGAAAGGTGTTTTCTTTGTTATAAATATATTGAACATCAGAGGAGAAATCGTTGCAGAAAGGATCCACCGCCTTGTTGAAGACATATGGTAAGCTAAAGAGATCCCGAATGACTGGATATGTGCGCTCATACACTCACTTCACAAGAAACGTAAGGGAACGGACCCGAACAACTACAGAGGCATCTCTCTACTTCCAATCGCCCATAAGTTACTCTCTACAGGGCTGCAGAGCATAGTTGAAGATCAAACTGATCATCTCATTGGAGGTCGTGGGCGGAACAGATATTCAACCTTAAACGCATTTTGAGAACAAGAGCAAGAAGGAGCCAGAACACCGCGGTCATCTTTGTTGACTCCAAAAATGAATACGACTCGATTGATGGACATACCTTATTTAGTGTCTTAGAGGAGTTTAAAATTGACAAGAAAACGATATAAATCATGAAACTAACACTGACGGAAGTAAAGTTCTTAGGAGAAATCTCTGTTCCGTTTGAAATTACAACAGGGGTCAGACAAGAAAGCGGTTTATTTCGGATCTTCTTCAATATCGTACTGGAGAAAATAATGAAAATCTGGGATGAAGCCCTGATATTGTAAGATTGATGCGGGAAGAAAGGACAGAATATAGAAATGAAGTGTTTAGCTTTTGCAGATGACCTTGCCATCTTAACCGAAAACCGAGAAGATGCTCAAAAGATGCTTGAGAGCCTGCATGAAGTGGCCGGAAAAGTGGGTCTTAAAATCTGTTATAGAAAGACTGAATATATGGAGTAGAAGCACCAAATCGACAGGTATACGGAGGTAAAACACGGTAAGATTAAAAGGGCAGACAAGTTTAAGTATCTGGAAGAATGGATCCAACTCAACGGACTGAATAAAGAGGCAAACAAGGCAAGAGCCAGACAATTAGACCTGACCTAGAAGCTAACATAGAGCAGGTATAACAAACGGACAATAGCCTACATTATACCTCTGTAATAAAACCGGAAGGCTTGCACGCTTCAGAGTGACTTGTTTTAAATACAATGGGGGAGCTGCAAGAACTCGAGAAGAAGGAAAGGAAGATTCTGAGGAATATTCTGAGAGTACGTAAGACTACTAACGGGACTTGAAAGAAAAGGGGAAATGAGGAGCTCCATAAGTACAATGAAAACTTAACGGACACAATGCGAAAGCGAAGGCTGAAATTCTACGGACACCTGGTAAGAATTGATGACAAATAGATGACCAAAAGATCTTCAAATACATCATGGAGTTAAAGTCCACCTCCAAGTGGAGGTCAAAAGGGATGCGGAAGAAGTAGGAGTTACATACAGATTATTCACAACATAAGAGAGTTCAGAAGAAGAGTCGACAGTCTAAAATCATTTGCAGAGAAACCACTAAAACGGAGGCCCGAACGGATCATTTCCGAAGAAGGTAAAGATGTGAAACGAAAGAGTGAAGAGGTTTTGGGAGGAGAAGACAAGAAAGAACGAGAAGCATTGACTTCTGTGTGGTCCCTACTTAGCCAAATTCGCAAAAAGAAGAAGAAGACTAGCCCTCCACCTCATCTAGGATCGCAATCAGTTCCTGGTAACCCTGGTCAGCACAGCGATGTTACCCCCAAATCTCAAGCAGGCTATATTTAGTGCGTTATCTCACTAGAATACACGGCATGTTCAGGAAATCCGTTCAGTTTGTCCTCAAGCTGGACAATCGGAAATTTCTTTCCCAATAAAGTGTTGCTCTTAGCGCTTAATTAAGTAGTAAAACATTAGACAGTAAAACTAACAGAAGCAGAAGCTGAATAAGCAGGTAAAGGCAGATAAAGACCATGGCGGTGGCCGTTCTCATTCCAGTGTGATAAACAAACCTCCCATGCTCGCTACTTTTTGTCTTTCCTAAGCGTATATGGCGCATCCCTTCCGTAGTACCCTTTTTCAACCAGGACGCTCTGAATGCAGCGCGATACATTCTTCGTGGTATAAGAACACTGCGAGTAAATTCTCAAATATCTAACTTCTATTTCATTATCATCACGAGGAAGAGAACAATCTTAAGGACACGAAGGAACGCAATGGAAGAAGGTGCGGGATGGACAGGGAAAATATCTAATCTTAATTTAAAACTCCAACAATTGGAAACTTTATTTCTTTTCTTTTTTCTTTCTGAATTTAAGCCTTGATAAACAACACCAAGTAAGAATTGGATAGAAAATGTGAGCTCTTCAGCACTTGTAATAATAATGATTTGACTTCAGGTACGCAATAATTTACAGAGTGAGTTTCAAGCACCGAAGTTACAAATGTTCGAAAGGGGACCCCTGCTGCATTCAATTAGTTCTCTAGGAGGCTACCCTCCAAACCTATTACAATCAAGCTGCTCCAAGGCACAATCTAAATTTTAACACTGGATCGCTACGAACAGATTTCACTGTCTTACCCGCTCGACAGCCTGAGTTACACTTAAATAGGAATTGTTAAACTTCTACATGGCCTTAGTGAAAAAAAGAAAACTCATGTACACAAGAAAGACGGCAGGCCCACAGTGAAAGGATGAAGAAGAACAAGAAGATGAAGAATACCAGTGCTATTTAATGGTTCCACGTGCTCCTTAAGGGGCTAAACGAATGTATATAATAATAATAATAATAATAATAATAATAATAATAATAATAATAATAATAATTGTACCGGGCGGTACACCTCCACTCCGCTAATTTAAAATGTGCGCCTGTTGAAACTCCTCTGCTGGAGGAAGTCTGAACTTTATTGACAGTATTAATTTTCTACCGTCTCAGAAGATGTCACCACGTGGAAAATTTTGAGTTTTTGAACTGTGTCATTTTTGATGTGTTTTTGTTTCGCTTGAAGTAAGAAGTGTGAACTTTCTCTTCTAGAGGACACTACTGAAGATCTACAATAGTGCAACCTAGTGCGGAGTCAAAGAACAATTTTTTTGGAGAAAATTTAATTTCAAGAGTTTGTTCTTTGTTAAATTTCTTTCTATCATTGTTTAAGTTGGCAATATTTACCCCTTTCTTCCCCTTGTGTTGAACCTAACCAATCCCGAATTTCTTAAATTAATTTCTATCCAATCAGATGTATCTTCCCCCAACTTGAATCTGTTGCGGGGTCCTATCCAATAAAGAGTTTGTGGGAGGGTGTTTTCTTTCCCCTAACGCCTAGAAACTTCCGGGAGAGTATTTAAACTGCTGATTTTTGGGGTCTCTAGGCCACTTCTGTTCCATCTTTCAGTGTATAAGGTACATTGCAGGAGGCGGGAAGCGCCTCTTTCCTCGGCAGCGGTCAACAACAAGGTAATGGCCGATTAATAATTTCTTTCTTTGCTAGCTCAGCAGTTTAACTCTCGAGGCGGGTTCTAAGCGTTCCACCATGTAACCTTTTCCTAAATGTAACTACTCTTTCATATATTCTCTTTTAAAGCTACATACTGGGATAGAGAGTGCTAACCCTCTCGAGCTCCCACTCATATTGTTTTGAGGTGAGCTTATTTTTCTCAACCTATTCTTCGTTAATGTAAAACCAATTGTTCTCTTCTTAAGTCACCTCTTTAGTATGGGATTAGCCCTTGTATTAACGGCCTAGTGCCAAGTAGGTCTTAATCAAAGTGTATTAGGAGTGCAAGTTCGCCTCCTCTCAAAATGTTATTTTAGAGGTCATTTAATTAACCTGCTTTTCTTTTAATAGACCTCAGTAGATTGGGTATTTTACCCCTGTGTTTATGTCCGTTGAGGACAACTTGAAGGTGGAGTTTGGTGTGGTCTGGGAGAGGCTTAAATTTTGAGAGCGAGTGGCTCTTTTGAAAATTCTGGGTTGTATGCCTCATGGAGGTTTTTCAGTGTAATTTGGAGCAAGGGCTCCTAGGTATAAATGGGGTTTTCTCCCCCTCTGTTAAAACTTGTGTTTGAGGTAAAACTGAGCTGATTGCCCAAGCATTGTGAAGTCAGGGCGCGAAGCCCAAATTCTGTAAATATTGTAACTAACCCCTTTTGAATTGCTACTTTGTACCTGCCCTGCTTGTTATTTCTTTGTTTTCGAAAAGAAAATATAACCTTGTTAACTTTTAAATTAATTTTACATTGCACTATAATTTCGTAGCTTGAAACCCATTCACACCCGCACCTTCTTTCACCTCTACCTACCACGGAAAAGTCCGTAACAATAATAATAATAATAATAATAATAATAATAATAATAATAATAATAATAATAATAATACATACATACATACATTATCATTATAGACTGTTATGCCTTTCAGCGTTCAGTCTGCAAGCCTCTGTGAATTAACTAGACCTCGCCACAATCCTCTATTTGCAAGTAATGCTGTGGCCTCATTTAGTTCTCTACCTCTTATCTTTAAATCGTTAGACACTGAGTCTAACCATGCCCCACCAGCTAGGTAACCCGTACCAACCCAGCTGATCGGCAGTACCACTGCACCACCCACAGCTAATGGCCCCGTGCGAGTCAGGAAGCGTCACACACCACTACACACCCAGAACAAAATGAAAAATAGAAACAGTTTAAAACTTACCTCCAGGTGGTAGAAAACAACAACAAACCGGTGGATCAAGTTACCAACCTGTCAATGTGTCGAATAGTTTTGAGCAGAAACAAGACAAATCTTATGCTTTATCCAAGAAAAATATAATTCATAAACTCAAAGGAGAATTAACACATCAAAAATTACAGATTATCCTCGAAGATTTGCTTAACAGGATAAAACATAGGTTAACTGAAATAAAATAAAATCAGTTTGAAATCGAATAAGAATCAATGTCATTAAAATAACATCAAATTAAATTAATTTAAATTAACCTGATTAAAATCCACAGTAAAACTCCAATTCAATTCAAGTTGAACAGAACAAATTGAATAAACGAAATTAAATTAAAAACCGCCGGTCGGGAAGAAATGAATTAAAGGAAATAAAATGGTACAATCATACCTTTAGGTTACTTTCCGAACAACCACATACCTTTTCTTAACGGAGAAATTATACATTTAAAATTAGATAATGACATTTGGTAGGGATTTGAAATTACAGACATTCTCAACCTTTCCAAATACACCTTGAGAGATGTTTCCTTTCTTTCTTTCTTTCTTTCTTTCTTTCTTTCTTTCTTGAAACGACCCTTTATCTTTTTAAACAGAGAGAGAAGTTACACTGGAAGGTCCAGCACAGGATATCACGTCCTTATTAGTAAAATACTCAAAGGGAAAGGAAAAACCCCACAACATAAACAGGGAAAACGAAAATAAATTAGCGTAAATGAGCTCCAAAAAATTAATCAATCACACCCAACACGGGTTATATCAAACCCGCGGAGCAATATAACAAGTGGCAGTCCACCATTTTAAATCATGAACATCATATATCCAAAAACAATGATCATCACCAAGGATACCATAACTAATTATTATATATGGCGAGAACCAATCCCGTAGGGGTCCAACAATGGTAGGAAAAATGGAGGCAAGATAAACAACAGGCCATCACCAAACACACGTCACAAACAAAAAGAATACTTAAAGGAATACATTTAAGGAACGATAAACAAATTTAGTACGAAAGGAAACCCACTATGATAATCCTTACTGGAACTCCCATGTATTAACCCAGTTTATAAAACAAACATTATTTCGAAACAGAAGAACAGCAAAGTTGGTAATAATCATAACAATCAAAAATTCCTATTGTTACAATGTTTTGTGGATTTGCAGAGGTGAAAGAAGGTGCTGGATGGAATAGGTCTCAACTACAGAATTAAAGCTAATTTAAAACTTTGACAAAGGTTATATTTTCAACAGACAACAAGGTTTAACAATTTTCATATAGACTTTCAAAACTCAACAACTAACAAGTCAGCAACAAGCCAAAATCAGGTACAAAGAAATTACAAGATTTCGGGGGTTATTACTAAAATCTGGGCTTCAAGCCCCAAGTATAATTCCTGAGCTCTCAGCTCACAACTACCATTGCTGAAGGGCATGAAACCCCTAAGTACAAGGAGCACTTGCTCCTAATTACAGTGTTAAGAAAAAGAGCAGACCCGCTCTCAATTTGACAAGCCTATCAACGGCTACAACAAACTTCTTTTCTATCTGCCCTTAAGGCACACCAAGAAACAGGGGTATTTGATACCCAACCTACAAGGCCTTTACATGAGGAAAATAAAACATCAGGTTAAGTTACTGGCCCATAATACAAAATAGAATGGAGGCGAAGCTTGCACTCCTAATACACTTTTAAAACCTACTTGGCACCAGGCCTCTTACGCAAGGGCTAATCCCATACTAAGGAGGTGACACGATAAGAAAACTTTATTACATTACGAAGAGTAGAAAAACGGTTATGAAAACGTAGTCACCTCAAAACAATATGAGTGGGAGCTCGAGAGGGTTAGTCACTCTCTATCCCAATTTATGGTTAAAGAGACGAAATTTTACCAAATGTCTATTACATTTTAAAGATAGGTTACATGAGAAAAGTTTCGAACCTGCCCCGAGGGTTAAATTGCTGAGCTAGCAAGAAATAAAGTTATTAAACGGCCATTACCTTGTGGATGAACTGCTGCCCAAAGAAAGAGGCGCTTCTCGCCCCCTGCTACATAATCACACACTAAGCAAGATGTCGATGAAGTGGCCCCGAGACAAGAAAATCAGCAGTTTAAATACCCTCGTGGAACATTCGAGACCTTTCAAGAATGAGTACCCACACCCCCCTCAACTTTGTTGGATAGCTTAAAGCAACATCTCCATATCGGAGAAGACATACGTTATTGGTCAAAAATTAATTAGAGAAATTCGGGATTGGCTAAATTCAAAACAAGCGGAAAGAGAAGGGTTATACTGCCAACCCAAAAAATGACTGAAAGAAATTTAACAAAGAACAAACTTATGAATACCAAATTTCTTCAAAAAACAGTTCCTTCACTTCGCACTAGGGTGCACAGTTGTAGTTCTTAAGTAGTGCCATCTAGAAGAGAATGTCCACACTTCTTGCTACAGAGCAAACAAATACAAATCGAAATAGACATCGTTCAGAACACTTCAAAATTTACAGTAGAGACATCTTCCGAGAAACCTTTGATTTAATACAGATTTTAAAGTTCAGAGTTTCTCCTGTAGAGAGGTTCCAACTGGCGCAATATTTGAATTCGCGGCGTGGAGGTGTACCGCAGGGTACACCTATTTTCTTACTTTTCTTTTCAATTTTGCCCAAAAAACATCCTAAATCCCTTAATGTGAACGTTAAACACTACGTGTTTAAATAAAGGTAAACTAAAACATTTTTAACCCGATCATAGTATTACAATGTGTTCATAAAATCTTCAAAATAATGTTTATCATAACTTTACGCTGCACACCACTTATTTGATGATAAAGGGGTTTCTTCGAACAAATTCCTGAAGTAGTTCACCACCGATGAAAATAGCAATGTAAATCAAGATATGGACTTACAGTTTGGTTGCTCCAGCAGTAGAAAAGTTTCAAACATGGCCTAGCCATGGTAGCTTACCAGACGAAGATTTCCAGAATTTTAAGGAAGGACACAAATCTTCTTTGAGAGGATGAAAAAAAAAAAAAAAAAAAGGAACTCCCGAGGGTGTGGAGCACAACCCTCCACCTCTTACACTATTATCCGTAGTCCATGCCGCTAGTGCAGAACATAACTCGGCGACAAATACACAAGCGCCTTCTCTCCATGATGGGACCTCGGCGAGTGCGAGACTTCGTTTTCCTTCCTCTGCGGGGTCGAGATTTTCCAAAATGGCCGACTCAAAGCGTTGATTGGCAACAGCAAGACGAAAGGGGAGAGCAGCAGATAGTTGTCACTACTGCCGTAAGGTGGCAGTAACAACCAGAGCTCGAAGGATAAAACATAACTTAGCGAAGCACAAGAAATAATTGTGAGAACACAGTTTAGGTTGTAGAATAATTGACACAAATTTCTACTCCGTAACAGCCCATGCGAAAACGTAAGTGGAGAGGAGACTAATACGAAACCTCGTTCTTCCTCTACTTCTCTTACACTCCATAACAGAGTACATTATTCTCCTAGGTAACCTATCCTCCTCCATTCGCCTCACATGACCCTACCACCGAAGCCGGTTTTTGCGTACAGCTTCATCCATCGAGATCATTCCTAACTTAGCCGTTATCTTCTCATTCCGAGTACCCTCCTGCCATTGTTCCCACCTGTTTGTACCAGCAATCATTCTCGCTAATTTAATGTCTATTACTTCTAACTTATGAATAAGATATCCTGAGTCCACCCAGCTTTCACTCCCGTAAAGCAATGTTGGTCTGAAAACAGACCGATGTAAAGATAGTTTCGTCTGGGAGCTGACTTCCTTCTTACAGAATACTGCTGATCACAACTACGAGCTCACTGTATTAGCTTTACTACACCTTGATTCAATCTCACTTAATATATTACCATCCTGGGAAAACACACAATCTAAATACTTGATATTATCGACCTGTTCTTGAATGTATCATCAATCTGACATTCAGTTCTGTTGCATTTCTTACCTACTGACATCAATTTAGTCTTCAAAAGGCTAATTTTCATACCATACTCATTGCACCTATTTTCAAGTTCCAAGATATTAGACTGCAGTTTTTCGGCACAATCTGCCATTAAGACCAAGTCGTCAGCATAGGCCAAAGTGCTTACTACATTTCCACCTAACTGAATCCCTCCCTGCCATTTTATACCTTTCAGCAGATGATCCATGTAAACTACAAACAGCAAAGGTGAAATATTACAGCCTTGTCTAACCCTTGTAAGTACCCTGAACCAAGAACTCATTCTACCATCAATTCTCACTGAAGCCCAATTGTCAACATAAACACCTTTGATTGATTTTAATAATCTACCTTTAATTCCATAGTCCCCCAGTATGGCGAACATCTTTTCCCTCGGTACCCTGTCATATGCTCTCTCTAGATCTACGAAACATAAACACAACGGCCTATTCCTCTCGTAGCATTTTTCAATTACCTGGCGCATACTGAAAATCTGATCCTGACAGCCTCTCTGTGTTCTGAAACCACACTGGTTTTCATCCAACTTCCTCTCAACGACTGATCGCACCCTCCCTTCCAAGATGCCAGTGAATACTTTGCCTGGTATACTAATCAATGAGATACCTCGATAGTTGTTGCAATCCTTCCTGTTCCCTTGCTTATCGATAGGTGCAATTACTGCTTTTGTCCAATCTGAAGGTACCTTACCAAAATTCCACGCTAATTTTACTGCTCTATGAAGCCATTTCATCCCTGCCTTCCCACTATACTTCACCATTTCAGGTCTAATTTCATCTATTCCTGCTGCTTTATGACAATGGAGTTTATTTACCATCCTTTCCACTCCTTCAAGTGTAATTTCACCAACACCATTTTCCTCCTCCTCATGAGCTTGGATGTTCGCAACACCACCAGGAAGAATTCCTTTTACGTTGAGGAGATGTTTAAAATATTCCCTCCACCTCTCCAGTGATTACATGGGGTCTATTATGAGTTCACCTGAATTACTCAAAACACTGTTCATTTCCTTTTTCCTTCCCTTCCTAAGATTCTTATTACTGTCCAGAAAGGTTTCCCTGCTGCTTGACCTTGCTTTTCCTGATTATTACTAAAATCTTCCCAAGACTTCTTTTTGGATTCAACAACTATTTGTTTCGCTCTGTTTCTTTCACCTACGTACAATTCCCTGTCTGCCTCGGCCCTTGTTTGGAGCCATTTCTGGTAAGCCTTCTTTTTACGTTTACAAGATGCTCTCACTTCATCATTCATCATTCCACCAACATGTTTGCCTTTTTCCATCTTTACACACAGTTGTTTCTAGGCATTCCCTTGCTGTTTCTACTACAGCATCCCTGTATGCAACCCATTCTCTTTCTATATCTTGAACCTGTCGAAGTTTTGTAATCGAACACCTGGTTTCTGAATCTCGGCCTAATCATATTGAAGTCTATTTGATACCTTTCAGTGTTTCAGTGTTTCCAGGTCTCGTCCACGTATTAAGCCTTCGTTTGTGGTGTTTGAACCAAGTATTGGCAAGGACTAAATTATGATCAGTGAAGAATTCAACCAGCCGACTTCCTCTTTCGTTTCTTTGTCCCAATCCGAATTCTCCTACTGCATTACCCTCTCTTCCTAGGCATACCACTGCATTCCAGTCTCCCATCACAATTAGATTCTCGTCACCTTTCACGTATTGTATTAAATCTTATATCTCGTCATATGTTCTTTCGATTTCCTATTCATCCGCTGAGCTAGCAGGCATGTAGACCTGAACTACTATGGTGGGCATTGGTTTGGTGTCTATCTTGACGACAATAATTCTTTCACTATGCTGGTCGTAGTAGTTTACCCGCTGCCCTATTTTCTTATGCATTATTAAACCAAATCCTGCATTTCCTCTGTTCGATCTATAGTGAACTAAGTAACTCTAGGCCTAAGATAGAGAAAGTGAAATCTGTCTGCAAACGGATAAGGGTAGAAAATCTCCAGGACGAGGAAATTAGACAGAAGTACATGGATATGATTATTGAGAAGTTTCGAACAGTATTGGAAACAACTTGGCGAACAAAATGGAATTGGATGGGGGGCTATTAATATTAATGGGACTTATGGAAAAAAGAAAGTAGAAAGTAGAACTGGCCGAGTCAGCAGAGAGGATGCATCTGGATGTGCTAGAAGTAAGTAATATTCGGGTAAGGGGAGATAACGAGGAAGAGATAGGAAATTATGAAGTGTACTTGACGGGTGTTAGAAAGGGAACGGCAGAGTCTGGGGTAGGGCTCTTTATCAGGAATACCATTGCACGCAGCATAGTTTCTGTTAGGCATGTAAATGAGCGAATGATGTGGGTAGATTTGTCAGTGGGAGGAATTAGGACAAGAATTGTGTCCGTGTATTCACCGTGTGAGGGTGCAGATGAGGATGAAGTTCACAAGTTTTATGAAGCATTGAGTGACATCGTGGTCAGGGTCAACAGCAAGGATAGAATAGTGCTATTGGGCGATTTCAATGCGAGAGTTGGGAATAGAACTGAAGGATACGAAAGGTTGATTGGTAAATGTGGGGAAGATATGGAAGCTAATAGGAATGGGAACCGTTTGCTGGACTTCTGTGCTAGTATGGGTTTAGCAGTTACGAATACATTCTTCAAGTAAAAAGCTATTCACCGCTACACATGAGAGGCTAGGGGGTATCAGATCCATAATAGACTATATCTTAACCGACTTCGAATTCAGGAAGTCTGTTAGGAAAGTACGAGTTTTCCGGGGATTTTTCGATGATACAGACAACTATCTTATTTTGTGTTGATAATTCGGTAATCGCCTGACCAAAAATCCTGTTCTTCTTGCGAACGTACTTCACTTATACGAACTACATCTAACTTTAGTCTATCCATCTCCCTTTTCAGATTCTATAACCTACCACAACGATTCAAACTTCTAACATTCCCCGCTCCGACTCGCAGAATGTCAGTATCCATCTTCCTGATGATCGCCCCCACTCGTGTAGTCCCCACTCAGAGATCCGAATGGGGGACTAGTTTACCTCCGGTATATTTTACGCGGGAGGAAGCCATCATCAGTACATCATTCATACAGAGAGAGCTGCATGTCCTCGGGAGTTAGTACGGCTGTAGTTTCCTGTTGCTTTCAGCCGTGTAGCCGTATCAACACAGCTAAGCCATTCTGACTATTATTACAGGGCCATACCAGTAAATCATCTAGACTGCGGCACTTGGAACTTCCGAAAGGCTGCTACCCCCCTTTCGATGACCCATTCCTTAGTCTGGTCTCTCAACAGATACCCATCCGATATGGTTGCACCTGCGGCTCGGCTATCTGCTTCATTGGGACACGCAAGCCTCCCCACCGCGGCAAGGTCACATAGCTAGCAGGAGAGGGAGCTGTAGATATACCTGCATAATGGTACGCCTACGGGTAAATGTATAAGTTTTGAACGCATTAGTAATGTGTGTTCCGATGAAAGCAGAGTACGTGTTGAAACGTTTTACAGCATTGAATAATAATAATAATAATAATAATAATAATAATAATAATAATAATAATAATAATAATAATAATAATAATAATAATAATAATAATAATAATAATAATTGTACCGGGAGGTACACCTCCACTCCGCTAATTTAAAATGTGCGCCAGTTGAAACTCCTCTGCTGGAGGAAGTCTGAACTTTATCTACGCTATTAATTCTTTACCTTCTCAGAAGATGTCACCACGTGGAAAATTTTGAGTTTCTGAACTGTGTCATTTTTGATGTGTTTTTGTTTCGCTTGAAGTAAGAAGTGTGAACTTTCTCTTCTAGAGGACGCTACTGAGGATCAACAATAGTGCACCCTAGTGCGGAGTCAAAGAACTATTTTGTTGGAGAAATTTTTATTTCAAATGTTTGTTTCTTGCTAAATTTCTTTCTGTTATTGTTTAAGTTGGCTGTATACCCCTCTTTTCCCCCTTGTTTTAGATTTATCCAATCCCGAATTTCTTTTAGTAATTTCCGACCAATCCGATGTATTTTCCCCCAACTTGGATATGTTTCTGTACCCGAGCCAATAAAACGTTTGTGGGAGGGTGTTTTCATTCCCCTAACGCCTAGAACCTTCCGCTAGAGGATATAAACTGCTGATTTTAGGGTCTCCGAGCCACTTCTGTTCCATCTTTCAGTGTATAAAGTACATAGCAGGAGGCGGGAAGCGCCTCTTTCCTCGGCAGCGGTCATCAATAAGGTAATGGCCGATTAATAAATTCTTTCTTTGCTAGCTCAGCAGTTTAACTCTCGGGGCGGGTGCGAAGCGTTCCTCCATGTAACCTTTTCCTAAAATGTAACGATCTTTTCTTCTATTCTCTTTTAAGCTGCATATTGGGATAGAGAGTGCTAACCCTCTCGAGCTCCCACTCACATTGTCTTGAGGTGAACTTATTTTCTCAACCTATTCTTCGTTAATGTAAAACAAATTGCTCTTTTCTAAAGTCACCTCGGTAGTACGGGATTAGCCCTTGCATTAGTGGCCTAGAGCCAGATTAGGTTTTTTTAAAAACAAGTGTATTAGGAGTGCAGATTGCCTCCTCTCAAATTGTTATTTTAGAGGTCATGTAATTGCCCCTTTTCATTTAATAGACCTCAGTAGGTTGGGTATTGTACCCCTGTGTCTATGTCCAGTAAGGACAACTTGAAGGTGGAGTTTGGTGTGGCCTGGGAGAGGCTTAAATTTTGAGAGCGAGTGGCTATTTTGAAAATTAAGTGTTGTATGCCTCGTGGAGGCTTTTCTGTGTAATTTGGAGCAAGGGCTCCTAGGTATGAATGGGGTTTTCTGCCCCTCTGTTAAAACTCGTGTTTGGGGTAAAACTGAGCTGATTGTCCAAGCTGTGTAAAATCAGGGCGCGAAGCCCAATTCCTGTAAATATTGTAACTACCCTTTTTGACTTGCTACTTTGTACCTGCCATGCTTGTTATTTTTTTGTTTTTGAAAAGAAAATATAACCTTGTTAAATTTTAAATTAATTTTGCTTTCGTAGCTGGAGACCTATTCACACCCGCACCTTCTTTCACCTCTACCTACCACGGAAAAACTCCGTAACAAGTGGTAGCAGAGCGTGGTTGAATGGGTCTCAATTTAGCCCCTTTTGACGGCTAAACATTGTTTGTTCCGAACTCTAACTATTTTCCCAGTTGCTGGAATTTTTTGAGTGTTTCAAAATTGTTCTGTCACCATGCCCGGCCCTCGCGATGTTCTCCATCTTAACTATTTGCGCAAGGAGGAGCTTATCTATGAATTGACTATTAGAAATGTACAATCTGGAGGCACGGTTGCAGTAGACACAAACAAGCTTACAGAGTCCCTAGATTTGCCCATTTCCATCCCCAATTTGGGAGAGAAAGAAATTGACGACTCTCTTTCCACGATCACGGAGAATATTACTGGGCTAGCTTCTGTAGTTAGTTTTTTTGATGAAAATGATCCTTCTCCCAATCAAATTAAGCGTGTGCAAGCTAGGCTATATCACTTTTCAAATAGAGTTAACGATCTGTTGTCTCTAAAGTTGAATGACGTTCGGAAGAAGGAAGCTAGTACGCTGCTTGAAAATATGACTGAATTATCTAGCAAGGTCACTCAATTGTTAACTGGTGAAGTTCCTCCCAAATCTGATCAACCCACCATAGTGAATGCAGGTATTGAGGAAGCGCCTCCCAAGGGAGAAGTTAATAGGATAACCGTTGCTGCTCAAACTATCCCTGCCCCATTGGACAACGAATCTGAACGTCGTGCATCATTGAGTAACATCCGTTCTGAATTAACTTCCTTGCCATTGAAACCTTTACCTACTATGTCACCCGGGTTTAGCAGCTTGCCTCATCCATTGGCAATGTTGCTCAGAGGTATATCGAAGTTTTCGGTTAATACCACCAGTGATGTAATTTCATTTTTAAGATTTCTAGTTGAATTTCAGGATCATGCCCTTGTGTTTTCTCTTTCTCCATGTCAAATTTTGCAAATTATCTATCCGTATGCTATTGGTATTCTCTCAGATAAAATCGTAAGAGCCATTGCCGAGCAATCATCTATTGAGGATTTCCATGCCCATTTGCTAGCTAACTTCATCCCGGCTAGGGCCAGGTCCTCCCTTATTCAGAAGTACTATTACCGTGTACAACGCCTGGATGAAAACTTGGCTGATTTCATACAGCACATTAAGTTTTATACTAGGGTGTTTGCTCTTCATTTCCCTGAGGATCAGATTGTACAAGCTATTGTGGAAGGGATTTCACCACCCTACAGGTCATATTTGTGTTTCGCGGCGTGTCCGCAAACTTTCTCTGAACTTGAAGCATTGGCCGTCTCAGCGGAAGGAGTTAGATACGCCGATTCTTTGCGTGTCGCGAAAGAACCCCCGCCTTCCTTTAGTAATACTCGGCCTCCACCTCGCCGACCAGTCAATCCCCGTAAATGTTATGCTTGCGGGTCGCCTGACCATCTGCGCAACAAGTGTCCACTGATCAAGTCAAGTGGGACAAGGAATGGAGCCGGGTCATCACAAGGCTGTTTTAAATGTGGGGCTTTCTCACATATCGCCAAGAATTGTCCCAATTCGAATAGCACCCCCTCCTGCTCAACTTCTGGTGCAAATTCCACCTATGCCAATAATAAAAAGTGACTAGTGGCTTCGGCTGAGTCGACTAATCCATCTTCCCGAGACTCAGCCCCTGGTAAACAGGTTGTAAATTCAGGGAACGAGCAATTTTCAAATTTATCTTTTGAAGGTCCCAAAGAGTGTCTTAGGATTGCGGCGGATTCCCCCGCACCGGTTCCTTTTCTTAAGATCGAGTTAAATAACGAGCCTATAACAGCTCTCTTAGATTCAGGCAGTGTTTGTTCGATTATTTCGGCTGAATGGTATTCAAAATTGAAATCTGTTTGTAAGCTTCCTACCTATTGTTTGTCGGCGATCCAATACGTTTCGGCTAATTCCTCTCCATTAGAAATTCTCGGTTCCTTATATGTCAAAATTCGTATTTTTCAATTCACATGGAAAATTAAATTGTTTGTGGCCAAGCATTTGTCTTGCCCCATTATATTGGGAGCGGACTTTATTTCTCACACTGGTCTTGTGCTCGATCTTCAGAGTAGGTCTTGCACTTTCAAATTTGCCTCTAATTGTAACATCCCTTTATTAAAGAGTAATTCTGCATCATGTTCTTCTATTTCGCCTACCCGGGATGAGATGTTGTTAGACCTTAGACATCTACCTGAGGAGCAGGCTGATAGTATTCGCAAATTGTGTCAGTCGTTTCCCGAGGTGTTCTCTGATACTCTTGGTGTTACTGACCTTATTGAATACAAAATTGAGGTCACGGATTCGATTCCTGTCCGTTTTCCACCTTATAGGCTATCTCCACCTAAAATGAAGGCTCTAAGAGAAATCATCGATCAGATGTTGAAGGACGGTATTATTAGGCCTTCTAAGTCAGCGTATTCTTCGCCTATTTTTTTAGTCCCGAAACCCCAAGGAGGCTTCAGGCCTGTCATTGATTACAGGGCTCTCAATCGGAAGGTGGTGTTACAATCTGTGCCCCTTCCCGACCTTCATTCTTGTTTTTCATGGTTTCGTAAGGCCAAGTTCTTTACTATCTTGGACTTGAATCAGGCCTATAATCAAATTCCCCTTGCCGAAGAGTCTAAACATCTTACAGCGTTTGCCACGGACTGGAATTTATACGAATACAACCGCGTGCCTTTCGGGCTCCCCACGGGAGCAGCTGTACTCACTAGGCTACTAGATAGGGTCTTCTCCGACATCAAATTTGAGTACTTATATCACTACTTGGACGATGTCGTCGTATTTTCAGAGACTTTTGAAGAACATCTAGATCATCTGCGAGAAGTTCTCGATCGCCTTCGTAAGGCTGGGTTAACTGTTAAGTTGTCCAAGGTTGCCTTTGCTAAGCCCTCTATGTCTTTCCTAGGGCATATTGTGTCACCGGATGGTGTAGCAGTCGATCATTCTAGAACACAGGCCATCCGTGATTTTAAACCTCCCAAAGACATTAAAGGTATCGCCAGGTTCATTGGTATGGTGAATTTCTTCAGGAAGTTTATTCCTAACTTCGCTAATAGAGCGGCGCCCTTAAACCTTCTTCGTAGGAAAGGCATCAATTTCGAGTGGGGACCTTCTCAACAAGCCGCTTTTGAAGACCTTAAATTAGCTCTTTGTAATGCCCCTGTACTTGCTATGCCTGATTTCTCGAAGAAATTCATTGTCCAAACCGACGCATCGTCGTCAGCGGTAGCTGCAGTCCTTCTTCAAGAGACTGAACTAGGGAGGCGCCCCATCGCCTATGCGTCTAGGACATTGTCGGCTCAAGAAGCCAAGTATTCCATCTATGAGCTCGAAGGTTTGGCAGTCTTATTCGCCTTAGAGAAGTTCCGTCTCTATCTGGAACATGTCAAATTCGACCTGGAGACAGATAATCAAGCCTTTAGCTGGGTCTTAGGTAGGCCGCGTCGTACTGGTCGTATAGCCTGCTGGGCCATCCGTATTTCTGCCTTCCAGTTTGATGTTAGACATATTAGAGGTACCGAAAATGTTGTTGCTGATGGACTCAGCCGTATGTTTTCTAACGACGTCGAGACCCACGAACCGGTCGACAATTCATCACCTTCCGAGTCCATACTATCTAAGGTTAATGCCATCCTAACAGATGCTCCCATGCTCTTTAGGGATATCGAGAAATACCAACGTGAAGATCCGACGCTGGCTCCGATAATGGAAACCCTTTCTTCTGGGGAACATGTTGTCCCTTATGTTCTGAGGAATGGTGTTCTATGTTGCCCTTCGAGGCATGATAAGATGATGAAAGTTGTTGTTCCAGCGGTTCTTGTACCTATGATCTTCAAGTATTATCATGAGACCCCATTAGGAGGGCATCTTGGTATCTTTAAAACTCGTGAAAAGACTCGTGAAATGTTCATCTGGAAAGGTATGGACTGTGAAATCCGTGAACTAGTAAAGGCTTGTAAATCCTGTTTGCTTAGTAAACCGACCATGTCCACCAAGGTAGGCCTCTTGTCTTCTCAGCAAGTGTCGCGCCCCATGGAACGCCTGTATATTGATTATGTAGGACCATTCCCCCAGTCAAACGGTAATGCCAACAAGTTCATCCTTGTGTTTGTAGATGGTTTTACAAGATTTTCTTGGTTATTTCCGACTAAGCTGGCTACCGCTCAGTCTACCATTACTTGCTTAAATTCTATTTTTGCTTCTTTTGGTCCGTGCCAATATATTGTATCTGATAATGCGAAGGCTTTTACATCTAACTTATTTCGTAAATTCTGTTTTGACTTATCCATCTCTCATGTAACTACTTCTGCTTATTACCCTCAACCATCTCTGGCTGAACGGGTTAATCGTAATCTCAGGTCCGCACTTATTGCCTATCATCATGAAGATCATTCCAGGTGGGACACGTCCCTGCATTCGTTAGCTTTTGCTTTGAATTCGGCGGTTCATGAATCTCATAAGTTCACTCCAGCTTCCTTGATGTTCAAGTTTGTTCCCAACACGCCGCTCTCTAACCTTTGGTCTCTGAGTGACATTCTACCCGAGACAATAGATCCGGATAATATTAAAGATCTTAGGAAGAAGGCTAAAGCCAATCTTAAGGTATCTCATGAAAATTTAGAGAAAAGTATGATCGTGGACGGAGACCCACCACTTTGAAGGTAGGTGACCAGGTGATGGTCAAGAATTTTGTTCCCGCGGGCAAGCTTGCCCCCAGATTTCATGGGCCATGCATCATTCTCGATTTTCTTACTCCGGTTACATTGTTAGTAAGCAATCCAGCCACCGAGAGGATATTTAGGGTTCACCTGTCCCAGGTGAAACCGGTGTAAATTTTGTGTCAACTTGCTTCATATAATTTGATAGGAATATGAAGGTTATATTTTTTTTTTTGAGTTCCACTCTTAAGGCATTCTGCTCCTTCTATTTTATTTTATAAGTAAGCATTTCTGTAAAACCTCCCGTGATTTGTTAAACTGCCATCCTGTCCTTGCCACGGCCATTACCACGCTCCCGTCTCCTGCTCCACTACACACAGTGGCTGGCTTAGATGAAATGCCATGGATATCTGCACGCCGCTGGCCCCTCAGTCTCTCTACATGCCTGTGCCCTCAAAAGAAACATGATGGTCCAACACAATTTTGCCGCCTAGCTTAAATGTTTCAATGCCCCCGCAGCCGCGCGGCGCTGTGCCGCGGCTGGGTTCGAGGACGGGCCCCCTCGGCCCCAGCGAGGACGACATGTGCACGGCGAGCCGGAGCTCTCCTCCCGGCCTAGGCTGATGTGCGGCGCACGTCCTGCTACTTGCCCGCAGCCTGTATTCCTTCACCGCGGGCGCGGCGTGTTTCAACACCACTGCTCCCCTCATAGTGCGGGCGAGCGGTATCTCAGGGTACTTGAGGGGTCCGAGCGGCCTCCTTTGGACGCAAGCTGCAACGGCCGGTCTGGCCATCCAACTTCATCAACCTCAACTACATGGACAGTTACGATAAGCAATGACTACACTCGGGAATTCAACAGCAATATTTGGTGGACATTGCAAAATTTTTCATCACTTTTAAGTATTAAAAGTCTATCTTCGGAATTCTACTTCTACAAACTTAAAAACTTTACTTCATCTGCAACAACAAAATTTTGAAACTAAATCAAACCAAATTAAGAAAATCTTATAATTTTTTTTTTTTTTTTGGCAATTAATCTCCATATCTACATCAAAACTTGGACCTTGTTTTCAAACAATTTCATGTGTCACCCCGGGAGGAACTTTTGGGGGGGAGGTCTGTACCGGGAGGTACACCTCCACTCCGCTAATTTAAAATGTGCGCCAGTTGAAACTCCTCTGCTGGAGGAAGTCTGAACTTTATCTACGCTATTAATTCTTTACCTTCTCAGAAGATGTCACCACGTGGAAAATTTTGAGTTTTTGAACTGTGTCATTTTTGATGTGTTTTTGTTTCGCTTGAAGTAAGAAGTGTGAACTTTCTCTTCTAGAGGACACTACTGAAGATCAACAATAGTGCACCCTAGTGCGGAGTCAAAGAACTATTTTGTTGGAGAAATTTTTATTTCAAATGTTTGTTTCTTGCTAAATTTCTTTCTGTTATTGTTTATGTTGGCTGTATACCCCTCTTTTCCCCCTTGTTTTAGATTTATCCAATCCCGAATTTCTTTTAGTAATTTCCGACCAATCCGATGTATTTTCCCCCAACTTGGATATGTTTCTGTACCCGAGCCAATAAAAAGTTTGTGGGAGGGTGTTTTCATTCCCCTAACGCCTAGAACCTTCCGCGAGAGGATATAAACTGCTGATTTTAGGGTCTCCGAGCCACTTCTGTTCCATCTTTCAGTGTATAAAGTACATAGCAGGAGGCGGGAAGCGCCTCTTTCCTCGGCAGCGGTCATCAATAAGGTAATGGCCGATTAATAAATTCTTTCTTTGCTAGCTCAGCAGTTTAACTCTCGGGGCGGGTGCGAAGCGTTCCTCCATGTAACCTTTTCCTAAAATGTAACGATCTTTTCTTCTATTCTCTTTTAAGCTGCATATTGGGATAGAGAGTGCTAACCCTCTCGAGCTCCCACTCACATTGTCTTGAGGTGAACTTATTTTCTCAACCTATTCTTCGTTAATGTAAAACAAATTGCTCTTTTCTAAAGTCACCTCGGTAGTATGGGATTAGCCCTTGCATTAGTGGCCTAGAGCCAGATTAGGTTTTTTTAAAAACAAGTGTATTAGGAGTGCAGATTGCCTCCTCTCAAATTGTTATTTTAGAGGTCATGTAATTGCCCCTTTTCATTTAATAGTCCTCAGTAGGTTGGGTATTGTACCCCTGTGTCTATGTCCAGTGAGGACAACTTGAAGGTGGAGTTTGGTGTGGCCTGGGAGAGGCTTAAATTTTGAGAGCGAGTGGCTATTTTGAAAATTAAGTGTTGTATGCCTCGTGGAGACTTTTCTGTGTAATTTGGAGCAAGGGCTCCTAGGTATGAATGGGGTTTTCTGCCCCTCTGTTAAAACTCGTGTTTGGGGTAAAACTGAGCTGATTGCCCAAGCTGTGTAAAATCAGGGCGCGAAGCCCAATTCCTGTAAATATTGTAACTACCCTTTTTGACTTGCTACTTTGTACCTGCCATGCTTGTTATTTTTTTGTTTTTGAAAAGAAAATATAACCTTGTTAAATTTTAAATTAATTTTGCTTTCGTAGCTGGAGACCTATTCACACCCGCACCTTCTTTCACCTCTACCTACCACGGAAAAACTCCGTAACAATAATAATAATAATAATAATAATAATAATAATAATAATAATAATAATAATAATAATAATAATAATAATAATAATCACTGTTTCAGATATTAAAAGAACAGGGTCTAGACCGGAAAACACTCGCAATTGTAAAAGAGACATTGACAGACACAAAATCTAAGGTTAAATTCATGGGTGAAATCTCAGACACTTTTCCGATCAAAACAGGAGTAAGACAGGGAGATGGGCTCTCTCCACTACTCTTCAACTGCGTCCTTGAAAAGGTAATACAGGAATGGCGCAAACAGAAGTCTGCCCTCAAGATTGACCAACCAATCACTCTTGGTAGGGGCAAATTAGCAGTAGACTGCCTGGCATTTGCGGACGATCTGACAATCTTAACTCGTGACGTTTCAACAGCCATAAACCAGATCGAACTCCTGAAAGAAACAGCGGAAAAAGTCGGCCTCCAAATATCGTTTGAAAAAACTGAATACATGACCTGCAGCAAAGAAGCCCCTAAATTCATGGAGACAAAATATGGCAAAATAAAACGGGTCCAGCAATTCAAATATCTCGGTGAAATAATTCAGGAGAATGGAATGGAAACTAAAGCCAATGAAGTTAGATGCCAAAAAATGGAAACTGCGTATAGACTCACCCAAAAAATCTATAACAAAAAGTGTCTCTCCAAGCATGCTAAACTAAGACACTATAATACAGTTATAAAACCAGAATGCCTCTATGGATCAGAGACACTAATTTTGAACAGGAAAACTGATCTAGAAAATATTCAGAAAAAGGAACGCAAGATCATTAGAAAAATTTTAGGCCCAAAACTCGTAGATGAACAGTACCGCCTTAGATGGAAACAGGAAATCAAACAATTTTCTAACATTCACAGCGACATCAGAAAACGCAGATTAAGATTCTTTGGACATATAAAAAGGATGAACCCAGATAGACTTACCAAGCAAATAGTTGAATTTTATGAAAACCGAAGTAAAGCTAAAACGGACACAATAAAATGGATTGGCGAAATTAAAATAGATCTCAAACTGGCAGGAATTACACCTGAAGACATCCAAAGCCGGGTTATCTTCAGAACCAAAGTTCATAAGTGGCAAGTTGACCAAGAGGAAAAACCAAAGAAGAAGACCGGAACAACATGGTCTCAAGAGAGAAAAGAAGCACACAGCAAACGAATGAAGGAAGTGTGGGCACAAAGAAAGGCAAATGCCTGTCTCTAAGTACTTTGCGTAGTCCTAATGGGCTCATTCGCAATATATATAATAATAATAATAATAATAATAATAATAATAATAATAAAGTCATGTTTAACACATTCCTCTGAATGTTAAAATGATTTGGGAATATACCGTCTTTGTAATGTTACAGAAAGATTCAATTAATTGACAATTCATATTTAATCACAGGTTATATGTCAGTTGTTGGATGTGTTGAATTTAATAGAAGATTATCCGTCGATGCAAAGCAACCGTCTTTTCCCCATAAAATTCATGAATAGCAATAAAGCCTATAATGGGAATTAAACCTTGTAAATAAATTTCGAGTATCCTGAGTGCAAGGAATGTGGTAGTATTTAGAAATATTTTTCAGTGTCATACGTTTGAAATGTAGCTCCTAATGTGACCTTGTGTTCATCACTGAGTGCTAGATTATTCCGGCGTTGTCAGTGGTTTTGCTCTTTTACTGAGGCTTGTTTGTTTATTCCTTAATGCAAAGATTAGTGACAGGATTAATTAATTTATTAAATTAAGTAGTTTCAACAGAATAAGATCGAAAACTTTTCTAAATGTGAACAAGTTCAAGCAAAGGAAACGAATGTAACGTAAAATTCCATTAAGGCTTAAGTCATAGTCCACTCAAATAGTCAGATATAAATTTTTGAAATACGTTCATAGGAATTTGTTAATCAGAAACTTGAGTCAGTTGAGAGACTATATTCATTTCAAGAACATTTATAACGATGCTTAAAAGACAAAGTCACCTCCGTACAGGCCATGAAGGCCCTTGGAGGAGTGGAAGGTAAAGGCTTCCACCATTGTTAACCGTGGCATGTGATATGGGGTAGAGTGGTTAGCTATACGCCCGGCCGCCTTTGTCCCCAGGAATTAACCTGGTACTCATTTTTGGTGTAGGCTGAGTGAACCTCACGGCCATATGCACCTTCGGAAGTGGAAATCTCGTTTCATAAAATTTTACTTCCTTTTTTTTTTTTTGCTTTACGCCGCACAGATATGTATTATGGCGACGAGGGACTAGGAAAGGCCTGGGAAGTGGAAGGAAGCGGCCGTGGCCTTAATTAAGGTACAGCCCCGGCATTTGCCTTGCGTGAAAATGGGAAACCGCGGAAAACCATCTTCAGGGCTGCCGACAGTGGGGCTCGATCCCACTGTCTCCCGATTACTGGATACTGGCCGCACTTAAGCGACTGCAGCTATCGAGCTCGGTTTACGACTTCCTGACGGGGATTCGAACCCACGTCCTTCCGGGCGAACCAAGCACGCCTTTACCGCCTCGACCAGGCAGCCCCTATTACGATGCTTAGCCGATATGAAATATTCCTAGAACATCATCGACCGCTTATATGTATGAGTTTCTACCGTACTATAGGCTTATGGTTATCGACCACGTGTACAAAGTTTCACTGTTAATTCTTTTACGAAGTAATCGAGCTGGTATTATGTTTAATTAAGTTTAAATGACTGCTTGAGGGATGATTTATTGGTATACATCAATTATTCAAGGATATGAAGGAGGTTCTTCCATTCATTTATTTTTGCGAAGCCACAGTATACGGCTAATTTTATTATTTTACTTCTTCTTGCAGAATAATCCAGTTAGGGTACCGTAATCAAAAGTACAGTAATTTAATTTTATAAATTTGTTTTTCGAACTTACAAATTCATGTTATTCAAGCAACGTCGAGCAATAGAAGAAATTTTGTTAAATCATGGTTTTCGTTTTGTGCATATTTTAAAATAAATATCGAGCTTGTTTTAAATAGTATTTTTGCATTATCGCCATCCCTTGTCCATTGAACGCCTCTAGAATTGGGACAGCTTGCAAACGCACGGTTCACCTTGGGATCTCTCGTATGCTCGCTGAGTTGGACTGGGTCAAGTTCTGGCGTACCATTGCCAGGGATCAGTGCCGAGTTCCGATTGACAGTATGCCACAACATGTTGACCTTTGCGGGAAGACACGTGGTAGCCACTTTGACTACTAAATATATATATGGAATTCTATGTAAATTTTTCTAGATATTTTGTAATTTCTTTATAACGAAATTTTATGTGTAAAGTCCAAAAGCAATTTCTGCATGGCGTCTTTATACTTTTCTAAACCACAGACAGACAGACAGACAGACAGACAGACAGACAGACAGACAGACAGACAGACAGACAGACAGACAGACAGACAGACAGACAGACAGACAGACAGACAGACAGACAGACAGACAGACAGACAGACAGACAGACAGACACAGATGATAGAAAATTGAAAAGTGCATTTTCTTGTGTTACTGTGGACATGCCTTTCTTTTCCACTTGTGAGCACTGTACAAAGAAAACTCGTATTATATATAGACTAAAGTACAATAAAATATAAAATGCGAGGAACGTACACCGGCTATACATGAGTTGCAGTGGATGGTCTCATAAGCACTTGGCAGCACACATGAATAGTCGATAAGACACTTCATTTCAGAAGTCATTCCAGTTATCCTAGAGCAGATCAGTAAGATAG
Source organism: Anabrus simplex (assembly GCF_040414725.1). Classification (NCBI taxonomy): domain Eukaryota; kingdom Metazoa; phylum Arthropoda; class Insecta; order Orthoptera; family Tettigoniidae; genus Anabrus; species Anabrus simplex. The sequence continues at coordinate 1,266,351 of NC_090265.1, forward strand.
ACAAACTTTGAGGGATTTATCATCACTTATATGATGCAATATGAAGCACTCTAGTAACACAGAACTCCTCTCAACTGATACAGTGGCACGTATAAGTTAGGAAGTTTGTTTGGAAGGGTTATACGGAGGTACATTCAAGGAAACTAGATGGACTAGGGAGCGGTGATATGGTACATAGATCTGCAAGTCAAGTAGAGATGACATAAACATATTGGTGTTGACGCGTAAAAATACGGGAGAGAACGGAACAGAAATACTACTAGTTGCTTTACGTCGCACCGACACAGATAGGTCTTGCGGCGACGATGGGACATAGACAACCATACAACACACATCACATCACAACGCTTCTCGCCTGGTGCAAGGGGAAACTTCGCCACAGCACCTCCAAGATTTTTGCTCGGCCGGGTGGCCCTCAACTTTACTTGCTACCCAGCCGACCTCAAATAGCATATAGGCTGACGCCTCGTTGGCAGTCGGCCTTCCCCACCCACCATGTCTTACTGCCTAATCCCCGGAGTAGATCCAACTATCTCTGAAGATGCCATCTACGACGACCTTCGTACAGCCGACGTCCCAGCTTATAACGCCTACCGATTGCTGGATGACATAACTTTCACTCCAATATCGCAGATTTTGGTACATCTCCCGGGAGAGGACGACCTGCAACGCCTCTTCGCCTCCGGAGCGACCATTCGCCATAAGACCTACGCAGTGGTGCCAACTCCGCCGTCCATCCAAGACCAGCTCTATGCGGATCCAACTATTGTTCCAGTCTTCAACGCGTCTCTTCTCCGGACATTGCCTCAGCCACCATCACCCTTCTTCTCAATAACTCCTACTCCCACGACCACTATGACGACCGCATATACCAGTTCTCCACTTCCCATCACCACTGTCACAACTTGTCACCCTTCACCAGTAATGTCCTCATCTCTCCCACTACTCACGACTGCCACAACCCCGCCACACTCTTCCACCGCGTTGACTTCGACCACCGTTGCTTCTTCATCGCCGCCTCTGCAAGACACCTCCGCAGCAGCCGAAGTCCCGCCACACTCTTCCACCGCGTTGACTTCGACCACCGCTGCTTCTTCACCGCCGCCTCTACAAGACACCTCCGCAGCAGCCGAAGCCCCGCCACACTCTTCCACCGCGTTGACTTCGACCACCGCTGCTTCTTCACCGCCGCCTCTACAAGACACCTCCGCAGCAGCCGAAGCCCCGCCACACTCTTCCACCGCGTTGACTTCGACCACCGCTGCTTCTTCATCGCCGCCTCTGCAAGACACCTCCGCAGCAGCCGAAGTCCCGCCACACTCTTCCACCGCGTTGACTTCGACCACCGCTGCTTCTTCATCGCCGCCTCTGCAAGACACCTCCGCAGCAGCCGAAGTCCCGCCACACTCTTCCACCGCGTTGACTTCGACCACCACTGCTTCTTCATCGCCGCCTCTACAAGACACCTCCGCAGCAGCCGAAGCCCCGCCACCATCGCCGCAGCAGCCGAAGTCCCGCCACACTCTTCCACCGCGTTGACTTCGACCACCGCTGCTTCTTCATTGCCGCCTCTGCAAGACACCTCCGCAGCAGCCGAAGTCCCGCCACACTCTTCCACCGCGTTGACTTCGACCACCACTGCTTCTTCATCGCCGCCTCTACAAGACACCTCCGCAGCAGCCGAAGCCCCGCCACCATCGCCGCAGCAGCAACCGCCGACCTTCCATGCCACGTTTAGTTGCGTCCTCCGCGGGATTCCACCTGACATCTCCGAACGGGCGGTCCTCCAGGAACTCCCCGCGGACGCCGTTCCCGCCCGACGCGCGATTCGCATCCACAACCCCAACGGCCCTACTTATATGGTGTGGCTCCAGCTTCCCAGTGCCGAAGACGTTCAACATCTCATCCGTACCGGTGCTCGTATCAACGGCCACCGCCACAAAGTGGAGCCCTCCCGTTCTCCACCCCAACCTGTTCGCTTCCCTTCAGCTAATTCACATCGTCGCCCCCGCCCAGCCGCTCCTCCTGTTTCACCTTTTCCACAAGTCTGTCAACCCCCTCCCCCACCTCGTTTCATTCCCCCACCCCTTCCGATATTCGACCTTCTACGTTTTCTTATCACTTCTCTTTCTAATATCACAGCCACCCTCCATCTCCTCACCTTGCATCTCCACCCAAGACATCTCTTCTAACCTTCATCTTTCCCATTTTTGCACTTCACCTTTTCTCCGACCACCCTTGCACTCCCCTCTTAATATTTAATCCTTGCACACATCCCCGATACCTATAATACTATCGACACACACCTCCCAATCCCTTACATCAAATTACCCTCCTCCCTATAACATCGCTTCTCCAACCTGCCGAAACTCCTGGCCAGAGTGAAGGCGTTACCTTCAGGGTGGCCCGCCCCTCCCCTTCAGGGAGGGGAATGAAAGCATTTGTAGTTAGTTAGTTAGATGGGACAGGAAAGGTCTAGGAGTATGAAGGAAGCGGCCCTTGCCTTAATTAAGGTACATTTGTCTGGTGTGAAAATGGGAAACCACGGAAAACCTTTTTCTGGGCTACCGACAATGGGGTTCGAACCTACTATCTCCAGAATACCGGATACTGGCCGCACTTAAGCGACTGCAGCTATCGAGCTCGGTGCAACAGAAATAAGTAATTAAGTGGATGTAATAGGAGGTGAATCATGGCTGAGAAGTGATGTAATGGACGCAGAGATGTTTTCATGTAACTGGAGTGTTTATGGTAAAGATAGGATAGGAATGGTAGGAGGGTAGTATTCATTCTGGTGAAAGATAAATTTGTAAGCTACGAAAATATTAAAGATGACAAACAGGAAATTCTAGGTGTAAGGCTCATCTCTACTTATCCTTTTTGGAAAGGGTGGCACAGACGCTGATTCGGAGTTATTTGATGAGATAATCCGCGTTGTGGGAAACGATAAGGAAAAGAACATGATTATAGCGGGTTGCCTCAATTGACCAAACATCATTTCGAAAGGTAATTCTAACGACAGGAAGCATGATAAACAAATCGGAAATAAGTTAATCTGGAGTTACGAAAATGTTGCAAGTTCAGGATGGGAAGACTTAGGAGGAAGAAGGCGAGTTTGTCGACTAACTGGTATGTTTGCAACTATCAGTGGTGGGATGGCGTGAAATAACATTAGCACACGAATACGTTGTGGTGTTGAAAGTAGAAAATATCACAGTATGAAGATAAAGTTGGATTTCAAGAGGAAAAATCGAGGTAAATATTCCTTTACTGGAAGGGGAATTAGGGGTTAGAATAATTTACCAAAGGAGAAGTTAAATAAATTGCCAAGTTCTTTGCAATCATTCAAGAAAAGACTACATTAAAAATTCATAGGGAATCTGCCACCTGCGTGACTGCCCTAAATGCAGATCAGTAGTGACTGAGTGGCAGCAACTTAACCAAGAGAAAGTACGTATAATGGATCTGTTTAACTCACACATTTCGCGCGACGCGCAGCAGTAACCGAAGGACGGATATGTATTGTTAATGAGGACCGCGGGGGCCATGACCGTCCATCAATATTCAGTTACGGTATATAAATAGCGTGTTTTCCACAAAATTTAATTATAATCGATAGTAAAACGTTTCTACATGAAAGAGATGTCCGGCCAGTAAATGATGCAGAACGTAATTATTGAGTCTCGCCGATCAATCATTTAGCCATCGATCATTAAGCGTAATATTTGGTGCTGCTCGCTTATTACTTCCACTAGATCGTGCATTTAGCAGCAATTATAAGTGAAGTTTTGAATTGTGTTAATGTTATTAAATGTGTCATAACAACGTCTGAAATATATTTTTAAAATGAATACTTATATAAACAATTGAAGCAAGCGCATCATTGTGTTGTGGTTAGAACTTGAAGGCGAAATGTTGTATTTTCATGTTGAAAAGATTTCTTAGCAGTCAAAGTAGGGTCCCCACACAAAGAAAAACGTGAAACTGAGCAATTTCTTCAATTGTGCCTTAAGTTGAAAGGCTAAAGGGCCCGGAAGGGTTTCAAGCTGTGAGCCGTGGGCAGCTCTTCAAACTAAAAAAACAAAGTTCGAAAATCACTTCCGGCCTAAAAGCCTGAAGTCGCCTGTTTCTTCATTCGACTTCCTCGTCCTAGCCAAATTAATTTATTTACAAAATTCTTTCTGTAGTGTTTTCCTTGGTTTAATACTCTCAGTCGCGTTTTGATTTCTGAGAATGATCCACACCGATTGTAGTTATAAAGGCTTAAGTGAAACTCTGTATTGACTCACATCAGCGCTCCAAGTGGTAGAGAAAGGCAAACTGTTAATCAAATCGACCGGATAAGGATGATTAAGAAAATAATTATAATATTAAGGAGTAAATAATTGTTATATTCCAATACTTTATTATATCTTATTTACCCACATTTCGTAGCTCATTTTTCTAGGATGTTTTCTACATTATGTTGCCTAAGGGCCAGCTAGAACTGTGGATGTTTTGTTCTATCTTGAACATACTGTCATTTTCTTTATGTGTCATATGCTGTATGACAATAAAGTAATGTAAACTCATCGCAAATGGATATACTGAGCAGATAAATAAATAAATAAATAAATAAATAAATAAATAAATAAATAAATGACGTACAGTGCCTATATCCGAGATTTTGTTGCTAGTATTTAAAAGTGGAAGGTGAATAGCCTGTCCGTGCTGCAGGTAGAACACATTCACCCTATCCCCTGGCTGAAAGTTGGAGGAGGAGCTCTTAAACATCTGGTGATCGCGCTCGAAAATGTAACGTAACTAATGGCCCAGATTGCAATCGCAGTTCAATTTTAAACGATGTCTCATTAACTACAGTAATTTTTAAATGTTAATTTTTGAACTTATAAGAGGGATGGAGTGTCATATATACTAATCATACATTAATTATACATTATTAATTTGATCTGTCAAGGAAATTTGATACAATTTTGCATATTGGATGAAAACATGATATATTTGCCAATAGACAAGGATTTTTCTACAATTAAGCTTTCGTAATACAATGAATGAATGAATGAATGAATGAATGAATGAATGAATGAATCAATCAATCAATCAATCAATCAATCAATCAATCAATCAATCAATCAATCAATCAATCAATCAATCAATCAATCAATCAATCAATCAATCAATCAATCAATCAATCAATCAATCAATCACCAGTGAGCTGTATTTAGGTCACCCAAGTGGCACATACCCTATTAGTTTTTAAGCAGTCTTTTCTTGAATATTTTTAAAGTATTCGGAAATCTACTGAACTGTCTCTCTTGATTATTATTCCAATCCCGAACTCTCCTTTCTATAAACGAATATTTGCCTCAATTTGTCCTCTTGAGTTCTAGCTTTATGTACATATTGTGATCTTTCCTGGTTATAAAGACACCGCTCAAACGTATTCGTCTAAAAACGTCATTCCACGCCATGTCTCCACTGAGAGCTCGTCTCCTCAACTTTCCTCATTATCTCGTGTTATTTTTGATCATTGTTTTCGACGTGTGCTTTTCGATCCATGGTGGCATTCTGGTCTGATGGTGGTATTGTAATATGAGAGTTTTGTGGGTTGGGAAATGTATTTTTGCTTCAGGTGTTCTGGGTTGTCGATACGCTGCTTCGTTTTTAGTACCTACTTTTTCTGGCTTTTGTTTAAATTCCGTTTACCAGAATTGTTGCAGCGAAATGCTTAAATGATGACGCTCATATCCACTCTTACTTTTCAATATATATTAGTGGTTGTTTGCCGCAGGTAAAATATTCCATTTATTCGACTGATACCAGACCTCACCGCTGTTTCTTTTACTGTACCGATCTGTTTCGGAGCCCTTGTGTTTTTGTGAGCAGTGGCGGCTCCTGGCTATTCGAATCCTCACAAGTGCATACCTGAATTGGTTAACATGCATTGCATTTATATTAAAGTAAAAGACATTCAAGGACATGCAAGTTCCCGGTCTTATGAACTATGATTTTAATTTTCGGGCGCTCTCCCCACTGCCACTCGCTAGTATATTGTTTCCTGGCAGAAGAGTAATATCGGGATGAAGGTAGAACTATTGGACCTTTATGTTTCCCTATACAGTCCGACTCGTTGGCTGAACGGTCAGCGTACTGGCCTTCGGTTCAGAGGGTCCCGGGTTCGATTCCCGGCCGGGTCGGGGATTTTAACCTTAATTGGTTAATTCCTATGGCACGGGGGCTGGGTATATGTGTTGTCTTCATCATCATTTCATCCTCATCACGACGCACATGTCGCCTACGGGAGTCAAATAGAAAGACCTGCACCTGGCGAGCCGAATCCGTCCTGGGATATCCCGACACTAAAAGCCATACGACATTTTATTTCATTATATTTCCCTATACACTATATAAATGATATGGGTACAGAACTGGAATAAGGGATAAGGCTTTTCGCGGATGATGTAATACTGTATAGAGCAATAAATAATTACAAGAATGTGAGCAAATGGAAAACGTTCTGCACAAAGTAGCGAGATGGACAGCAGGCAGTGGTATGATAATAAACGGGGTTAAAAGTCAGGTTGTGTGCTTCACAATAAAAGTCCTCTCAGTTTTAATTACTGCGTTGATGGGGTGAAAGTTCCTTTTGGGGATCATTGTAAGTATCTAGGTGTTAATATAAGAAAACATTTTCATTGGGGTAATCACATAAATGGGATTGTAAATAGAGGGTACATATTTCTGCACATGGTTATGAGAGTATTTAGGGATTGTAGTAAGGGTGTAAAGGAGAGGGCATATAAGTCTCTGGTAAGACCCCAACCACCAAATCGACCGGATAAGGATGATTAAGAAAATAATTGTAATATTAAGGAGTAAATAATTGTTATATTCCAATACTTTATTATATCTTACATTTCGTAGCTCATTTTCCTAGGATGTTTTCTACATTACGTTGCCTAAGGGCCAGCTAGAACTGTGGATGTTTTGTTCTATCTTGAACATACTGTCATTTTCTTTATGTGTCATATGCTGTATGACAATAAAGTAATGTAAACTCATCGCAAATGGATATACTGAGCAGATAAATAGCCTGGAGTAAATGGTGGGTACGTGCTTCATTCCTCTCATCATATACAGGATGTCACATCTAAGCCCAGACTGTGTTTGTAATCTGCAGTATGCGAGGGGCGACCAGTCTGAATCTCAGCTGTTAACATGGTCAGAATGTCATCACTGCAACGCTGTATTTTTGTATGTAAAAGTTCTGGTTTCACCATAATGGTCGTGTCAACAGTCATAACTGTCGCTATTGGTGTGCAGAAAAGCCTAATATTGTTTATGAAGTCCCTCATTATGATGGGAAGATTGGTGTTTGGTGTGCTGTTAGTGAAAGACGAGTAATTGGACCTCTTCTTTCGAGACGACAGTAAATGCAGAGAGCTACCAAGATGATATTTTGACACCGTTCTTCCATTACTTAACGGAAGAAATAAAGTTGCTTGGATGGTTTCAACAAGATTCAGCCGATGCTCATGCAACAGAAGATTCCCTTCTTACAATCTCAGAAGATTTTGCAGACAGCGTGATCATTATCGAAATCTAACAGTGTGTGATATTTCCTTGTTGCGTTAACTGAAGGAAAAAAGTGTATCGAACAAATCCTGATACATTGGAGGAAGTGAAAGAAAATATTTCGAATGAAATCAGAAATAATGACACCTCCATCATCACTTATAAGGTAAGATATCATATTACAAGGTTGTACACAAGCTAAAAGCAGGGCGGCCGCGCGTGACATAAGTTCGGCTGAGGCACCTGCCGTAGCGCTGTCCGGTCCGAGTTCATATGAGAGACCCTGCATATGTTATTGAAAGAACACTTCGCACGGATGTCATCAAAGAGTGGCTTTATATAACTCTTAAGAAATTAACATCACGAAATGAACGTCTGTGCGTATCGTTGACCACAAACTATCACCAGGAAATTTTGCAAAGGTTAGGAAGGAAATTTTGCTTCAGATGACTTTAACGTGGCCTATGATTGTGTGTGTTCATGATATTGGGCTGCCATGTGCATGAACTTGTGCAGTGCGATGGCGGAATTATAACTGGGGGATCACAACATCAGTAGTACCGTCATTGATGATGATATCAGCGATGTTTAGGTCCAGAAAACATGGGGTCGATATGCTCCAGCTGAAATGTCACGATGCGCTATCGATGGAAGTAGCCATGTGATCAAGTTCAAAAATAACATGTCCTAGGACTTTAAGTTATAGACTATTAATATAATTGATTTTAATTTGCAAATAAATTCTTCTTCCCTCCAATAATAAGTCTAGAACAGCGGTATTAGGCCTTTATAAGAGGACATAAAATATTCCCCCTTTACTGTGCTGAGAATGTGGGTCGGGAGACGCATGCGCCTTGTCATCTGTGAAATGAAGCGGACGTCTGGAGGGTGTGGAGTGGTGCGTGAAACGAAGTGCGTGCGGCCGCTTCTGGGAGACTCGCGTATGTCAGGAGGATTGGTGGCACTCGTTGTCAAAGAACGTGACATTCATGACGTCAGAACAGGATGTCTGCACGGTTCGAGGTTTGCTCTGGGTTCGAACCCCGTGCTCGGCAGCTCTAAAGATGTGTTTTTTGTTTTCTTCTAATTTTCACACCAGGAAAATTCTGGGGGCCAAGGCCTGGCCATGTCATTCTCCCCCTGTGGGTGGAGGCAGTAGAATGAGACATATGGTATCACTTACCCATCGTAAGAGGCCACTAAAAGGGGCCTCAGGCGCTCTCACCTTGGGAACGTCGGTTGACGACCACGGGGCCCTTAGCGAGTCCTGGAATTGCTTCCACTTACTTGTGCCAGGCTCCTCACTTTCATCTACCCTATCCGACCTCCCTGGATCAACTCTTGTTCTTTTCCGACCCCGATGGTATTAGAGCACTCGAGGCCTAGGGAATCTTTCCTTTCCATGCCCTTCGTGGCCCTTGTCTTCCTCCCAATTTTTCTGTCTGTTATAAAGAGGATGGTTGCCTAGTTGTACTTCCTCATAAAACAGTAATCACCACCACCTCCACTTTGTCCTTCCCATCGTCACCGTTCAAGCATTCTGAGTCTGTGCGACGTAAAAGAAGTCCAGGAGTAAAACAGCTGAGCTGAGTGCTATTGTTTCCACGAGGAGATACACCATGTGACATGGCCTACAGTCAGTTCCTTCGTCATCCAGGGAGAAAAGTGTGGTATTTTTTGCAGTCTTCTGTTAAAGGGATCTTTTCTTTATAATTTCCTTTACGAGGCACCGACACTGACAGGTCTTATGGTGAAGGTTGGATAGGAAAGGTCGAGGGATGGGAATGAAGCGGCCGTGGCATGATTGAAGGTACATTTGCGTGCTGTGAAAATGGAAAACCAAGTAAACCATCTTCGGAGCTGCCGACAGCCTCTCGAATGCCAACTCACAGCTACGCGACCCTAACCACGCGGTCAATTCGCTGGGATCTTTCGTTTCAAAGATTTATGCTGTGGCATAAGGTTGGAAGTGGCATCCACTGAAATTTCTAACAAAAGGAAATGATCAGCTCCTTTTCCTTTGCGTCCGCTGCATCCTATGATAACATTTATTTTTGCTAGGTATTTATTCTTGGTCTTCTTCTCCTTCTTCTATTATTATTACTGATCATTTGGAATCTATCACCCACTAGAACTCTATAACATCAAGAAAGGTCCACCTCTATGGTGTTGTCGTTAGTGTGACTAGCTGCCAGCCACGGTGGCCCGGGTTCTATTCCCTGGAACGGGGCCCACTCAACCTCGGAAGGTCAAATAGGTAGAGGTGGGTTCGATTCCCAACTCAGCCATCCTAGAAGTGGTTTCCCGTCGTTTCCAATTCTGTTCCGGGCAAATGCCGGGATGGTACCCAACTTAAGGCCAAGCCAGTTTCGTTCCCTCTTATTTGTCCATCCCTTCCAAGTTCCACTCATACCCCTACACGACCCCTTTTCAGCATAGCAGGTGATGTCGCCTGGGCGAGGTACTGGCCCTCCACACCAGTTGTATCCTCTACCTAAAGTCTCAAGCTCCAGGACACTGCCCTTGAGGAGGTAGAGATGGGATACCTCGCTGAGTTAAGGGAAGAACCAACACTGGAGAGTAAACGGATTAAGAAAGAAAGAAAGAAAGAAAGAAAGAAAGAAAGAAAGAAAAATCGAGTGGGCATGCAAGGAGTGTAGAGTAAAATGAGATCTCGTGAATTATACCAGCATTCTGAGAACATACCAGTTACCGTACTATTAGCAAAAAGCCCCCTTCGGTACTACGTTCCGTGTATTCTTCTCGAAGGCTGGCTTACCTGTTAGTTTCTAGGAGATTCAACGAGAATATTCTGCTTCAAGCCACCTCGCGAATATTCTGGTTCACAACATGCGAGCTATGGAAAGGGATACTAGCTACTAGCCGCGGACAGTTGGTGCTTCACTAGGAGTCAGTGTGGGCTCCGCGGTGGAGTTAGTGTGAGACTCAGTGTGTTTGGGTTTGGTGGCTAGGCCGAGGGCGACAGAGACGTTAGCTGTCGCTAGTGTCCCATTGAGGTATGAACGAGGGACTGTTATCGTGGCGTCGGAGAGGCCAGTGAGTTGGTGTGCTGGAGACGACGGAACGTAAGACTGGACTGTGGGTTCGTGTATTTCTGTGGACTGAGGATCGGCGTGAGACAGCGAGCGAAGCCGCTATCGCGAGTGTGAAGGTAAATGTTCGCCGTTGTGAGTATCGGCCTGCTGTTGAATACTGTTGAGCTGTTTAGTTGTTCACTGCATTTGGCTGTGTGAATTACTGGACAGTCTGTGGAGTCGAACCGATGAACGGGCACCGTGTGTAGAGTGGCCGGCAACCCAGTGTTCAAATCCAGTGGCTTACACACAGCTGCTGTATGAGGTGACAGGACTTGAGAAAGTGAAAGTAATGAAAAGTAATAGAAACGGACCGGACCGCCTGCTACTCCATAAGGAAGAGAGACTTGTAACTAGACAGCCATTAATGAGTGTGGTCAATCATGTTTGATTAAAATAGTGTGTGTACATTTATTCGGTTATCCTGAAATAAATTAGACAACGGTAATAACATAGGCGGAGTTTTATTCGTCATAATAATACACTCATGTTCATAAAAAACAGAAAACCTTGAAAGACTTGAGATAGGAAGTTAATATTAACCGAGCATTTTTATTAGTATGTTCTGAACACACGATCAGCATTAGAACCATGTTGGCACTCAGGTTCAAGGTCCACATCGATATCTCGGCGAATCACCACCGACTGCTAAAATGTGCCTGTGGATCTAATTGTCGCTATAAATCTGAGTTAATGGATCAGTGTGACCTGAGCAGACGTGCAGGATGCCTCGCAGACGTTTGCGAGAACCGTACCGTCAAATGAGTGAGTTTGTATGAGGGCGCATTATTGGCATGAGAGAACGTGATGTTTCTGTTTATTACGGTCTGGGTTACCGGCGCGTCGTCCACTTCGCCGCCTACCTTTGACTAATGTGCATAAACATGCTAGAGTGCAATGGTGTATGGAACGACGTCACTGGGGACAGGATTGACAGCAGATGGTGCTTTCGGACGAATCCAGGATCTGTTTGTTTGAAAATGATGGCCGCATTTTGGTTCGCAGCAGACAGGAGGAGAGGCATCATATTGACTGCATTCGTACACTACATACATCGCCAACTCAAGGCCTTATGGTGTGGGGTGCTATTGGGTACAACCGCAAACCACAGTTGGTGCGTGTTCAGGGCACTGTGACCTGTTTGACCTACGGGAATGACATTCTGCGGCCCGTAGCCATACCCTTTCTTCACGACACCCCAGACGCCATATTTCAGCAGTACAATTCGCGACCACATGTTGCTGCACGAACACGTGTCTTCTTGTTGTCACAGGATGTGAGACATTTGCCCTGGCCCACCCGATCACCGGACTTTTCGCCAATCGAACATGTGTGGGATATGGTGAAACGACGGGTGCGGCGCTGTGACCCAATTTCAACCACCAAAGAAGAACTGTGGAACCATGTGAATGCAGCATAGTTGGCTATACCTCAGAACGCCATTGGCGCCTTTTACCCGGCGATGTCATCACGCATGGAACAAGTTATCAGTGCCCATGGAGAACCCAGTGCCTACTAGGCAACAGGACACATGCTGAACCTAGGGGACTGAAATGCTAATCGTTTCTGCACAAAATACTAATGAACATGTCCTATCTCTTGTCTTTCAAGGTGTTCTGTTTCTTTGTGAACATGAGTGTAATAATAATCGTTTGGCCTCAGCGACCACGAAGAAGTATTTTCATTTGACACTTGTAAGCTGCCTGCTCATCAATTTGGATGTTTGTCTTCACTCTACAAGAAGGCAGAACTAATAGGATCTCTCTACGGCAATGTAACGCTGAGTTATAGTTTATTTTGTCGCGTAAGCACGGGGATATTTTAAATGACGACAATCGAGGACACGCAGTTTCGAATTGCCATCTTCCTACGTTTCAAACATTCGACTGCTTCTGCGAAGTTTGAATGGATGATCTGATGATCGGGGTGTCGACACACTACCACTCCCCGACTCTCTAAATAACTTTTCCGAAATTGAGTTCTGTACGCAATGCACTTGCAATATTGGGTTCACACTTCACCTAGCAATAAAACTATACGAGTTCTACAATTTGTTCGTAGTTCCTTTATCCGTGTTGAATAGCTCATACATAGAGTGCACTGGGTTCCACAGCTCACTCTGATGATATGTGAAGTTGGTCTGTTACCTTCACATTATTTTGATTTCGCGCGTATTGAATTCCACAGGAGGCTGTTCTGTCGCTATAGGTCTGCTATGTGGGGTTTGATTTATTTTATATGTACTGAATTCCTTGAATTTAGGCTGTGTTCTTGCCACTAGAAATGTTTTAATAGCGCTTCCAACTCCCAATGAAGCTCATCCCCGAAATCGCGACCCTCGTCCTCCGAGCCTCCATCAAGATCATGAGGCACCACCTCTAGAGCTAGGTTTGAATTTTCTTTAATTAGATATGTACAGAAAATTGATATGTTTTACCTTGTTCTTAGCGGCAGCCAGTAAATACAGGAGATCTTTCCAAAATAAATGGAAATTATATATTAATTAAGTAATGTTTTACAAGATACCCTTTAATTCAGTTCCGCACCTTTATGACAACGAAATCATCATCATGCATCTACTTTCTAAGACACAGAAACAGGAACAAGCAACACATTCCGTCCCCTCTCCGTTAAACAGAGTTATTCCCTACAGAATTCTCCCCACTCTACATAGCAACCGCGACCGGAGCAAGGGAAATGGCTTCAGTCCAAACGTAGTCGCTGGCGGTAACGGACGATTTTCACCTCTAAGAAGGAATAATTATGATAGCTGTGTTCGTGCAGCAAATCTGAGCGAATTTGTGATTTGTACAAGAGCTCGTGCGCGGATCAGGAACAGTTGGAAACGGTTGCCGATTCTCTCCTGCGCGAACAGTCATGCAGTAGTAAATATTTCCATTAGATATCAGCACCATTCCCAATTAATTTGACGTAATGTTAAAGTCTTTGGATTTGATTGAGGTTTGATTGATTGATAGATTGATTGATTAAGGTTTTGTTCTACTAAACGTTATATTTTATCATAAATATTGCAAGATATGAATAAAACAACTTATTTTGAAGTCTATATTATGTAATTTCTACGGATTTGTGCAGGATAGTAGTAATAGCTCAGTGACAATAATACGATTCAAGGATGAATAAAAATGTATTTTTAAAATCATACAATTATTTCCATTCTTCGGCTTTGTTCTATTCAGATTAACAGCGCCAATAAATCTAGATTGTCGTCATCAGTTGAAGATTCACTAGCATCACTCGTAAAACTAATGTCTGACATTTGAAAATGTACGGTACAAGATTTTATTCGTGATTAGTTATCCCCGTATAAGTAAACATAGACTAAGAGATCATTAAAATGTATCTACAATACCTAGATTTAATTACATTGATAGTTCGCAGGCGTCTTACCGTGATACTGATTTTAATGATTCAAATTAATCGTTCATGTATGTTCATTAAATAGAATGTGTGATTCTTACATTTAATTACGAGGTTATCTAGGAATACCGCCGTCAAGGAATGTTATTTTCAAGAAAAACACGGAACAAATGTGTTTACAAGGACCTACGTGTGACGGGGGCTGATGCGCATGCCTAATTTAGAAATCAGAAAATAATCCCCAAATTCTGTTGACTGTTCTCAAACTGAACAGCAGACTGGGAGTCACAATACCAAAGCTCACGTTTCACCTCATAAACACACTTTTACCAGAACATCTCCAACTGGTTTATATACCTCGTAAAAAGTGAGAAGAGTACATTCTAGAAATGCTAAAAGAATGTCATATGAATGGTCTGGAATGTGAATGCACAATGAGATCAGAGTGGCGATTAAAATCCACTTATTTTGTTACTCAATATAAAATACAACATTCCATTGAAATGTTATTTCTAGGTACGTCGTTTGGATTTTCTTCTTTTGGTCACTGTGTACAAATACAATTGTTCCGGGAGTGCCACGTCCCTTGTTCCCGGGAACCGGCTCCGTCCTGCGCGTGCCTTTACGTCGTGTTCAAGATCAGTAGTTGACGTTAAGTACATAACACTTTCTCACAATCATTAAGTTGACAGTGCATAACTACTTACAAACAAAATTTGTCTGACTCGTTCATTACTTCACCAATTCACAATCTTTCTAGAATAGATGTAATGAAAATCCACACAGTGATGTAGTATATAATACATCCATCATAGGTATTTCAGGACTGTATCAAAAATTCAGGAAAAGTTCGTCGTATTTATTTAGAACAAGGGGTGACTTATCCACACAGAAATTGTCTCAAAGTAGTAAGTCATACGTGTACCAAGTTTGTTTGAAATTGCTCCATTGGTTTAGAAGGAGAGGTAGACAGGTAGGGTACTTCATAAAAATGTTCCCTGTTCCCAGTCCTCTTAAACACAGCATTTCTTACTGGACTACCATGTTAGAATAAGTCGTTGTCCCCTAGCGACAAACTGTCCAGCAAGGTCGATCCAAATGTTTGTGCGGCTTTGTAATTAAATTAATTACATAAAATTACTCATCTTAAAAATAATACAATGGTATTTCGTTCACAAAAACTTCCTAAACCCTTTCAAGAGCAACAAGAAAAACTGTGAAATTTTAAGCGAAACTGGCCCTGTAGTTTTTGAGTCCACTCGAGACGAAGAAACAAATATTCATTTTTATATATTAGATTTTCACTCATACAGGTTTTTAAATTGCCTTGGCAGCAATTCCTTACCAGGTTAGTAGAGGAGTAAATTGCCAGAGGGAAGATTTATATTAATACAAACTCAGTTCACGCAGCACTTGACGGATAATAGCAATGCTTTAATATTATATTCACTCGTAACCATGATAATATATTCCTCACAATTTGTCGGTTCCTCACTTTTAGTGCCTCCTTTGATACTAACGCGAATCGTCACATTTTTCCCTTGCGAGGTGTGGGATTATATCACGTCTCATATTCAGATCTCCATAGAGAGTAATTGGGGCGCGAAGATTACGTCACTCTCCCTGAGATGAGAACTTATACCACGTCTGTCTTTGTATTTTAGAGTTACCAGCTCTGTTTCTCACTGCTCAGTGATCTCCAGAATCAATCTTGCGTTTTCTTATGAGTCCAAGAAAAGTAAAATATCTACCCTGTTTTTCATTCATCTGACTCAAACTGGAATGAGTATAGGAATGCAGAGTAATACTCAGTGTGGAGTAACTTTGTGTCGTAAATTACACGAGAGTTAGACGTACAAATATTATTGTGAACACAGGAACCCTAGACCAGCGATCCGTCGATCTCAGTTCCGCTGTCAACATCCCAAGTGTTCGAGCGTAAACATGATACACTGCTTGCTTTTGGTTTACATCTTCACCAGCGGCGGTGGGCTCTCAAGAGCACATGAGCACTTGAACACCCAGTTCTCATGCACATTCACGCAATCATGAATAATTGAAAAGTCTTTCCTTTGTTTCGACCTAATTTCATCAATCGATACAAAGCATTCGACTAACTGTATATCGAATCTCCGCTACAGTGACAGCTGTTCATTTTGACTGACAATGCAGGGAGCACACTGGGTTTTGTGCAACGATCCTAAAGACTACGCGCCTGCGCAAGCAGGTGACGTCATGGTTTATGCAGGGATATCCTCACAAGCGAGGAGCACGGTAAGATTTGTGCCTTTCATTTTAAAACCCTAAAACCAGAGATAATATTGCAGTTGACCACAAGGGTGAGCCACTTCCGCTGCCTCCCAGCAGTTACTGTTGCATAGCAATTCCGGAAGAATATAAGGAAAGATCTTCATTGGGGTAATCACGTAAATGGGATTGTAAATAAAGGGTACAGATTTCTGCACATGGCTATGAGGGTAATTACGGGTTGTTGTAAGGATGTAAAGAAGAGGGTATATAAGTCTCTGGCAAGTCCCATACTAGAGTATGGTTCCAGTGTACAAGTTTGAGTGGTGTCCTTAAAAGTAGGAAATATCACAATATAAAGAAAAAGTTGGAATTCAAGAGGACAAATTGGGGCAAATATTGATTTATAGGAAGGGGAGTTAGGGATTGGAATAACTTACCAAGGGAGACGTTCAATAAATGTAAAAAAATTTCGCGATCATTTAAGAAACAGTTAGGAAAACAATAGATAAGTAATCTGCCCCTGAGCAACTGCCCTAAATGCGGATCAGTAGTGAGTGATAGTGTGACAGTGTCCTTTCACCTCTGTATTCGGGAGGTGGTGGACCGGTCCCACCGTCGACTAGCCTCTCATTCTCCTCATTGTGACGAATGTCAGGACAGTTCATTCTATAGGTCCCTAACACTCCCCTCTCACATTCACTGCAATACAACTCCTGGCTTGACAGAAGACGTCACCCTCTAGGAAACTTGCCTTACCCCACCAGAGTACGGAATTAAAAGTTTTTAGTAAAGCAAACCCCATGGCGCAACAGACTCGAAGGGCCGCAGCGTACCAAGCGACCGCTGCTCAGCCTGAAAGCCTGCAGATTTCGAGGTGTTGTGTGGTCAGCACGACGAATACTCACGGCCGTTATTCTTGGCTCTCTAGACCGGGAATGACATCTCATCGTCAGATAGCTCCTCAACTGCAATCACGTAGGCTGAGTGGACCTCGAACCAGCCCTCAGATCCAGATAAAAATCCCTGACCTCGCCGGGAATCGAACCCGGGGCCTCCGGATAAGAGGCAGACACGCTACCCCTATAAGGCGGCGCCGACATACTTTAGTAATAGTGGTGAAAATTTTTTGTTGTACACTCACAGATTGGTTTTAGATAAAATTGATCCTTCGTTATAGGGGGTTCTACCATATCATGAGTAGACAAGGAACCGTGCAGAGAACTTTTAGTGAAATGATTTAATATGTTACTAGAAGACCCGCACTGCTCCGCAGGAATCGTTATAAATAGGTCGCAAAACACGTCTTGATAGGGCTCTCGTACTCACATAGTTTTGACTGCCCTTTTCAATGGTTTTATGAACAAATATGAAGCAGATGATGATATGTTGCAGTTCGTGGTCTGAATTCATCCATTCTGACGTCATCATGCCATCTATTTGGTAAATATCCATTCATTTATACGCATTTTTATCCCGCAGTTCTCGATCTAAAGCTTGGTATTGTGTCATAGAATACATACATGCATTATCATTACAGCGTTCAGTCTGCAAGCCTCTGTGAATTTACTAAACGTCGCCACAATCCTCGATTTGCAACTAGTGTTGTGGCCTCATTTAGTTCTATACCTCTTATCTTTAAATCGTTAGAAACCGAGTCTAACCATCGTCGTCTTGGTCTCTCTCTACTTCTCTTACCCTCCATAGCAGAGTCCATTATTCTCCTAGGTAACCTATCCTCCTCCATTCGCCTCACATGACCCCACCACCGAAGCCGGTTTATGCGTACAGCTTCATCCATCGAATTCATTCCTAAATTAGCCTTTATCTTCTCATTCCGAGTACCCTCCTGCCATTGTTCACACCTGTTCGTACCAGCAATCATTCTTGGTACTTTCATGTCTGTTACTTCTAACTTATGAATAAGATATCCTGAGTCCACCCAGCTTTCGCTCCCGTAAAGCAAAGTTGGTCTGAAAACAGACCGATGTAAAGATACTTTCGTCTGGGAGCTGACTTCCTTCTTACAGAATACTGCTGATCGCAACTGCGAGCTCACTGCATTAGCTTTACTATACCTTGCTTCAATCTCACTTACTATATTACCATCCTGGGAGAACACACAATCTAAATACTTGAAATTATCAACTTGTTCTAGTTTTGTATCACCAATCTGACATTCAATTCTGTTGAATTTCTTACCTACTGACATCAATTTAGTCTTCGAGAGGCTAATTTTCATACCATACTCATTGCACCTATTTTCAAGTTCCAAGATATTAGACTACAGGCTTTCGGCACAGTCTGCCATTAAGACCAAGTCGTTAGCATAGGCCAAACTGCTTACTTCATTTCCAGCTAACTGAATCCATCCTTGCCATGTTATACCTTTCAGCAGATGGTCCATGTAAACTACGGACAGCAAAGGTGAAAGATTACAGCCGTGTCATAGAAGGCATGGCAATTTAAATCGCAGTTCTTCTATATGGAACAGTTGTCTTGTGAGGCCATAGGTTAGTCTGGACAGATAATTTTTTAAAGATACATGGCCTTCACTCTTTCTAGGTGTTCCCAGATAATGTCTAAGGCGTATGCCATGATGTGGTCTGTACGTAGACGTTTTCCTTTTAGCAGAAGGTAAATTATTATGAGCGCTCTGCCATCTGTTGAATGTATTGTACAGCTGAGAAAAGTTAGAGAATCAAATAGTATCTAGCAGCTAATAGTATTGAGCCGCACCCCCTCCCTTACCGACAATCTACCTCACCATAAAACACACACGTCGAACTGGAAAAGCTCCTCATTTCAAAAGCAGAACAGGAATAAGACTAAAGCTACTACCAATAACATTCAAACTAAATTAAATGAGGGTTTATTGAAATAATAGAATCAAAAGAAACAAGAAATTAAGCCAGCAAATAAAAAAAGGATACATACATGTGCAGAGTTCATCCAATTGAATTCAGGACACTAACGCGCGAGCACAGCTTTTTCAAACACCAAGCTTAAGTTATTCATAAGACGGGCTCACCGTCTCAACTGCAATTTCGCTACATAATGTGGTAATGTGAATACAATCCACACGGATCAACTCGGTCATTCTTTCGGCGAGAATAATAAAATTCATTAGATATGCGTCTATTTAACTTCCACATCGTCTCAACAATTACCACACACAGATCAAGACTCCCACATAGCATGTAGAAGTGAAGTTCAGAGAAGATTAAAAAAATAAGATGTGAGAGATCACAACATAGCACAGAGAAAAATCTTTGGACCATAGAAATAAAATTTAAACCAAAGAGAGTCGCGGGCATGCCCATAGCCTGAATATAAGAAAAGAACATGGTGGCCTCGTGGGCAAGCAAACGGCCGTGATTGAAACCAAGGCAAAATAAATATCGCCTCGCCGGCAACAAGCATGAGGCTCAGAAACAAGTTTAAAATGTAAAATGACCTGATCGATACGTCATCCTGTCTCTCCTTCCACACACACACACACACACACACACACACACACACACACACACACACACACACACACACACACTCAAACATTCAGACATGGCCAGCATCAGGAAACAATACGAGCAACTGCTCCAGTTAATAAGTTGAACACAATCTCATATAGTATGACTCGCATAGTCACACACACAGGTCTCACATATATACGAGATAGCTTGCACGGCGCAGGCAATTAGCAGTAGGATAATACAGACCCAGTGGTCACACATAAACCCATCAGTTCACGCACTCCGTACGACACGAATGGATATCCGCGTCGACACGCAGGGCAAACATTCATTGATGGCGAGATATTTTACAATGTAGTGCACGTAAATAAAATCAATCAGAGACCCAGCTAACATCATAACTCAATCACAATAAAGACAACTAGCATGCAGCTCATTCATGCAGCAGAGCAGAAGGATGGGTATCAAACAGCTATGGGCGATAGCGAGGAATGTCATAGCAACATCGTAGAAGCAATATTAAAAGAAGAATTACCATACCTGATATATCAATGATCAAAGTAACAAGAAGGATGGTAGCATGGGTCAAGTTTAAATATATTAAAAACCCATTTATGGCATAAAAACGCCACTCCAATTTGCGTGGAGTCCATGTTTATATTCCACACACATAACAATGCAAAGAATCGCTCCAAGGCGATAAAACTACTGTCTCGCCGAAAGAATGATCTTCCGTGTTCATGACCGAGGGAGCTGCCCTCTCTGGTACTATGATGGAAACACTTAACTCAATCGAGGTGAGGCCGATACAAGTCCTTTGCAATTTGGGAAACATCATTTTATGAACATGTCATTTTAGCATGGCTCAGTATTCTTTCGAGATCAGAGGAAGTGTACACTCTCTGGCTTGAGAGATAGTAATCAAACATGGCGGCATGCAATGACATTACCAACCTGCTAAGTACAACATGTATTGCGGATTAATTAGTGTAAGCGTTCGCCTGCAATTATTGGAGTGATCATTTAATGATTTGATTTTATGATTAGTCAAAGTTGGCTGAACTTAGACACCTATAAACATTTCATGATTGACCCGCAGGTAATTTCGCAGAGAATAAAGCAGAAATGAAGCAAATCACCCTACTGGAACGGATTTTCTAAAGCCACTTTAGTAAACTTTTTTATTGTGCAGAATTTTTACCGATTTGCTTTATACTTTGGCACATTTGAGAGATGAACAAAAATGCCGTAAGGATGCTGAAAGGTTTGTCACGAGCCGCCACCGATTTTAGTTGCACACATTGAATACAGAGAGGCGTACAGAGCCTCGGAGCAGATGTTCTACTTATCTCGCCCAACTTGGCGGCACAATTCACATCTACGCAGCAATGATTCGCAGGAGTGGTGACGGTCACAAAGAAGGTCGCGCGGACAGCCAGTGTGGCTAGTTGAAGTTCGGGCGTCTGGGAGGAACGCAGCCCATGTACTTCTAGCATCTAACACACCCTGTATAGGCGTGGTGTGGAGTGATATCACGATAATATGAGGATTCTTGTTGAACGAAACATCTCATTCTCTCTTTAATACTTGTCGTAGGTACGACATCGTAATTGGTGTAAAACCTTCAATTAGTACGGTTAATATATTTTAATTATAATTTATTTAATGCTAAATTATCTTTTGTTAAGTGTTAAGCTTGACTAGTATATGGGTTCTCTGTAAATATGTAGTATAAAATTGTATAACCTCAAATACGTATTGTTTAACCTCAAAATCTATAAAGTCGAAAGCGGTAGAAAATTCCATAATGTTCGTTTGTTGGACTTATTGTATTATAATTTGGTATAAGTGAAAGATTCTGGAAACTTACAGCAAGGTTTTGTTATCCAGATACATGTAGAGACATTACGAATGTTGTAGATATTTCCATGTACATTTTTAAATAGCGGAGGAACGTTCGAGTACCCATTCGAGTAGCTGGTAGATCGATGTTTCGAGTGTGTTCCATTAGAGTGTTGTTAGAACTCTTCCAGAAGTCGATCATTCTAGATGGTTGATCGAATGGTATAAATATCGAGCTGTCAGTCAGTGAAGGCAGTTCTTAGTTCTAAGTTCGCAGATCTTAGTTCTTGGCTCTCAGGCAAGCGATGGACTGGGAATGACTGTTGGGCTCCGAGGTGGAGTCTGAGTATTGGTATCAAGTGAGCGAATATGTTACAGTGCGCGCGTCAGTGTTGTCAGGGTACTCCGCTATTGAGTGCTCTATATACTATCACTTGCTACTATGAATAACTGTGTGTTGTGACGTACAGTGTAAATAAAGTGATTTATATAAGGAAGTGAACGTGTTCTCATGGGATATTTATTTACGTCATTAAAATCGCAACGTAGAACGTTATAGTGTGAACTTTTACATCATCAGTTTCTAAAAGCATTTCTCTTTCTATACAGCCACTGTTTTCTGTCCTCAGCACCTCGTTTCATTTCATAGTAGGAACCATATTAAAAAATATGTGCCAATCCTTGACGAAAATTCTTTCTCGCTCGTCCTCGGCTTTTCTTCCCCGTGATATTTCCTTCGAGCAGATGGGTGAGAACGGTTTTATGTCGCAAGATGTGGCCAGGGAATTTAGCACTTCTTCTCTGCATTGTTAGCATCAATTGTCTCTTCCCTTGAATTTCTTGCAGAACGCTTTTATCTGTCCTGTTTTAAATCCATTTAATCCTCAGCATTCGTCTCCACACCTACATCTCAAAACCTTCCAGTCGTTTCCAATCCTGATATCTCACTGTTCAAGATTCACATCAGTACAATAGCACACTCCGTACAAAAGAAATCACAAATTTCTTCCTAATTCAAAAGTCAAAATTTTCACTGAACAAAATACATTTTACAGGCATGTTATAATTCGCGTTTCCGATAGACATTTATGTTACATCATTTGGATTCTCAAACTTGACATGAGTCTGCCTCGCTCGTCCTCGGCCTTCCTTCCCCTTGATTTTTCCTTTTAGCAGATTGATAAGATCACTCCAGATCACTGAATGTCATTTTAACCTATACCCCTATAGGAATCCAAATTTTGGTCCCTAAGGCAGAAGATGTGTTTATCTTTGGTGTATTCAATCAATCAATCAATCAATCAATCAATCAATCAATCAATCAATCAATCAATCAATCAATCAATCAATCAATCAATCAATCAATCAATCAATCAATCAATCAATCAATCAATCAATCAATCAATCAATCAATCAATCAATCAATCAATCAATCAATCAATCAATCAATCAATCAATCAATCAATCAATCAATCAATCACCTCTGATCTGCATTTAGGGCGTCGCACGAATGCAGATTTTCTATCCGTTGTTTACAGTCTTCATTTTAAACGTTGGTGATTGATTGATTGATTGATTGATTGATTGATTGATTGATTGATTGATTGATTGATTGATTGATTGATTGATTGATTGATTGATTGATTAGGAGGGTAGTTTGAAGTAGGTAGGAATTCAGTACAACTGTGTGTTTATCAGTTGTCTGAACACGGACCTTGGGGCAACTTCTCCCCCCACCTTGCTCGAGTGATACTTCATCCTGTCAATTTCAATGAGCTGTTTATCATTTCTGGACTGTATATTTATATACATTACACACTTTTAACTATTTCAAATTTAATTATGTACATGTTTTCGTGATGTGTTGTGTAAATATGTAATACAACAAGACAGTGATGACAAACATTTGTCAAAAGAAACTCTCTACTGAATGAAGCTTGTCGAAGTGGCTACATCATCCTTCGCCATAACCTAACATCAGCAGGTCGAAGTTCAACAAACCTAGACGTGTTTTTATTGACATTAGGAGAGCAGTTGATAGTTCCGTGGATGGAGAAATTACTTCAGATTTGAAATCTCCCTGTATCTATTAAGACAGCACTTGCAGAGCAGCAAGGCAAGGAAGTTCCAGTCAGACCTCCAACTCAGAGGCCTTCTGGATCTCAAGGAGGATGCTGTGCCTGTCCGAGATGTAAAGATCTAAAAACCAAAGTTCTATGTGGTGTTTGTAACAGGCCGGTATGTCAGGAACAGAAAGTGATCACCTGCAATAGCTGCGTTGGCTGAAATGAGCTAAAGAACATCATTTGTAAATGGTACAATTTTGAACCTTCTTTTGTGACCAACCTTTTTGTACTTCACATACTGGATATAATTTTTAAGGTCCATAATTTTCTTTGCATAAAATTGGTAACATGATGTTAGGTTCGTATCTTCCATATATTCAAAATGTTAAGGCTTATTATATTGAAACTTGAATAGGTGGTGCTCGTATACAGGAACACAAAGTGATCACCTGCAATAGCTGTGTTGGTTGAATTGTGCAAGAAAATAAATCATTTCTGAAAAGTACAATTTTCAACCTTCTTTTGTGACTCATCCAGGGTTAAATAATTGCAAAGAATTTGAAAATTTATTGAACATCTCCTTATTAAAACATTCCAATCCCTAACTTCTCTTCCTATGAACGAACATTTATCCCAATTTGTCCTCTTGAATACCAACTTTATCTTCACATTATCATCTTTTCTATTTTTAAAAATGTTAAGGGGTTACCCGTGGAAGGCAGAGGTGAAGGAAGGTGCGGGCTGGAATGGGTCTAACTACAAGGTCGAAAGATGAATTAAAATTTCAATAAACGTTATATTTTCATAAGTAGAAAAACTTAACAAATTTTACATAGAATTTAAACATATAACAACAACTCAACCACTATACACTAATCAGGTACAAGGTATAATTTCTACAAACGAAAGCCCGAGTTTCGAGGTCCTTAAAAGTTCTGGGCTTCGAGCCCCAATTACACAATCCTTGAGCTATTAGCCCAACTTTCGCAAGGTACACTCATTTGTTCAAAGGGCAGAAAACCCCTTCATTCAAGGAGTATAAGCTAAAAAAAAAGGTCAGGCCTCCTAGAGGCACTTTTACCACAAATAAAAGAGCTCAACCGCTCTCAATTTTTCAAGCTTATAAGGGTAATACCAGACTTTACAATCACTTGCCATCAAGGCACAACTTACAAGAATTAAACAAGGGTATCTCGTACCCAACCTACAGGGCCTTAAAAGAAAAAGACAAATAATAGGTTAATTTAAATGGCCCTAAATGCAAGAAAGGAAAGGAGGCGTGAATTAGCACTCCTATATACACATTTTAAAACCTAACAGGCACTGCCGATGACACAGGGGCTATTCCCAAGCTAGGGAGGTGACTCTTATGAGAAAACTTAAAGACATTACAGAACGGAAGAAACAGTTACAAAACGTAGTCACCTCAAACCAAAAATGAAGGGGAGCTCAAGAGGGTAAAGCACTCTCTATCCCCGATTTACAGTTAAATATAGATGAAGTGTTTACAAAAGCGACGTCAAATTACAAGATAGGCTACATAGTAAAAATTTCGGACCTTCCCCGCGGTTTAGTTGAGCTAGCGAGAAATAAAGAAGTTAAGTGGCCATTACCTTGGTGAAGAGCTGCTGCCGGATGAAAGAGGCGCTTCCCGCCTCCTGCTACACTTTCATACACTAGGCTAGATGTTGTTCGAGTGGCCAGGAGCCGTGAAAATCAGCAGTATTTATCCACTCAGGGAAGATTCGAGACCTTTCATGAATAATTAAGACACACCCGCACAACTTCATTGGCTGGCTAAAAGTTACACATCAAAATAGAAGAAGAAACCTAGGATTGGTTGGAAATTAATTGCAGAAATTACTGATTGGCTCAGTTCAAAACTGGCGGAAAGAAAGATTAACATTGCCAACCCACAAATGAAAGAACAACATTTAGTAAAGAACAAACTTATGAATACAAAATATCTTCAAGAAAAGTTCCTTCACTTCGCACCAGGGTGCATGATCCCAGTTTTACAGTAGAGACTTCTATGAGAGAATGTCCACACTTCTTGATCAATAGAAAACAAAATACGTTGAAATCCACACAGTACTGACAACTTCGTAATCACAAAATTTCCGGTAGTGACATCTTCTGAGAAACTTATGGGTTGATACAGTTGTTAAAGTTCAAAGTTTCTCCTGTAGAGGAGTACTTTAAGGCGGAAAATTCAAATGTGCGGCGTAGAGGTGTACCAGCCGGTACAAATATAATATGATAAAATGTATGATTTAACACCTTTAACATCGGCGTGAGTAACTGGTAAATGAAAAACGGATGTATGCCTTGAGCAACCGTAGAAAACATACAACGTGATCCAAGTACATAACTTAAACGATACTTTGTAACAGATACTTCTGTGACAGTGTATCTGATATATCGGTGACAAAGTAGCAGGCTGTGATTTATCAACCATCTCTAAATGTGTCAGTGCAGTTAGCTCGTAACAGCCACTGCGCGAACATAGACTGAGCAACGGTAACTTACTGGAAGTTCATGTGTCGATTCACGATCAGATCTTCATCACAGTTTGTTTTTCCAGCCCTTGTCCTGCTTCTTACGGGGTCGGATATGAGGTGTAGTGAGATGAGTCTGTCGTGGCGGGTTTTTATATCCGGATGCCCTCCCTGACGTCAACCACATCAGGGGAGTTAATCACATGAAATGAATGAGGTGATACATGGTAGTAGGAAGGGAAAGGTTGAAACCCGGTGCCGGCACGTAGTCTACTCCTATCGAATAGCACAAAGGGGACTCCTCAAGGCTTAGCGTCCCCATCCGATGGACACATGACAATATGCCCTCACTCCATACGAGCACTGCGGAAAGGTTTGGAATTTAATCCAGGTTTTTGGCCCGCAATCTAGTGATTAGAAATTGTACACCCGCACCTCCCCTACCCAGCCGGCCAACATTCTGACAGTGAAATTTATTTCGCCCAACAAGACTCGAACCGGTTAACCACGGTATCAGACCGTTTAGATTTCAATGGTCGCCAGGCGGGCTTTTTATCGGATGTTGATGACAGTGGTGGTGTTGTCGGTGGTAATTGTTGTTTTAAGAGGAAGTACAACAGGGCAACCATTCTCTGTTAACACTATTCAGAGAGAAAAAATGGAAGGGATTCGACACTTCAAAAAATTAAGATGATATCGGCCAAGGAAAGACAAAGAGTCACAAAGGGCGTCCTAGGACTCCATACGGAATACCGTCGGGCCCGGGAAAGAACAAATGTTGACCAATAGAGGTCGGATAGGAAAGTGAGGAGCCTGATACAACTAAATGGATGCAATGCTACTACTGTACTCAGCTAAGGGCCCCTGAGTGGACTACGACAGGAAGGTGATACGGTAGGTGTTATATTACCGCCCCCACCCACGGGCGGGAGGGGGAAATGTAGCTCATGTAGAAACGGCCTAAAATACAAATAAACTCCTTCTCAAACATATTTTATTATTTAAGGACATACGTAGAACTTTAAAGCTGTATTTAATTTAAAAATCCGAATTTAGTGAAAAATGGCCAATTCGGAGGATTAAAACGTTTGAAAGTGAGCAAGACTTCAATGTAATACACAGTTTAATGAGTATTTAGGCAACTGTTAAATACGCCGTGCATCAATTACATACGCTAATACCACGTCAGACAGTTTTGTTCACGATTTTTCACTCCGATCACAAAAATTGCAAAATGCGAAATTTCAGGATCCATTCTGCAAAACGAGCCTTGTAGTAATAACACGCCATTTTGTGTAAAAGTTACTTGTCTCTTGGGCACGTGTCTGTGAAGACCTTAGTAAAATAGTGTAAAATCACTATATTTGCCATCATAATACGAACAGATACACTTGTTCTAGGTGGACAAATATTATTATGTGCAATGAATGAACATTGTAAATTGTTGTTATAGCATTAATTGTTGGTTAAAGTTCATTGTTAATTTTTTATGGGAGTTTTTTTCTTGTGATGTTTTCTGAGATTGCAAAATAACTCCAAGCTGTCGGAAGGGTACACTCAGAAACTACTTGTGGGATATGAATGATATTTTTACAGATGCTACCCACAGCATGTAGCTACAAAGTAGACTACAATCATGATATGCAGTAAAATGGTTCTTTTTTGGGAAAAGTTCGAAAATTGTTTTAAAAATTTTCATAAATTTTGTTGAATGTTTTATGGTCTATTTTTCGTAAATAAAGAGCTACGTTCATGATTGTAGTCTACTTTTCAGACAATAGCACACTAAAACTGTGTGCCAAATTTCAGTGTTCTATCATTAATGGTTACTGAGATAGTAAAATAAATATTCTTAAAAAATACAATTTTTCAGGAGAGCCAATCAAAGTAAAAATTTAAGTTTGTGACCAACTCTTACAGTCTTGATGCACTCCAGCTCCATATTCCTCATGATTTAGGATACTCTCATCATCCCGCTGTATTTTCCTATTTCTACTATTTGTTCTGGCTTCTTTAGAGCTTTCAAATACAACCCTCTCAGCTTCAATTACCCTACGACGATCAATTGCAGCTAATGCTGAGGTCATATTTTCCCCTGGAGATATTCCTAAAGACTCCAGTACCTTACATCTGGATACAGCACCTGCATTGAAGTAGATAACTGCATCCAATACACCCATTTTTAGGGTAGGAAGACCTACAAATGCGCTTTTTGGCACACGTTCCCAAATGCAATGATGGAAACTCTAATTAGGGCTCTGTGTTCGTCCATGTAAACATTTTCCCAAGAGATTTTTGGCACTAAGATCTATATAAATAGGTTTTATGGCTTCAATAACAACACAAGGTAATGAATGTTTATGGCAATAACCTTTTACCCTCTGTCTTTGTTATCTGGTACCCACACCAGAAGTCTGGACCTGGAGGACATAGCACGTGTTGTGGGTGGTCAACAGTTGATGCTTTGTGAATTAAACTAGCCCATACAGATTTTCTCATGGCTTCCAAATTACCCTGGTTGCTCCTCATAGCTAAGCCATAGTACAGTCTTAATAAGCCCTGAAGTAGGTTTTCTGTGGTTTCCCATTTTCACTCTAGGCAAATGCTGTGTGTATACAAATAGAGAATTTCATGCACGCTACTATACAATACAAAACAATACTGGCTTCTGTTTACAACCTAGCACGTTGCGGCTGGCAGGTCTAAGAGCAATCAATTCCTACGCATGGCAGCTTTCGATAAAATACTACTTACCGCTTTCCGATATCTTTACTGGTGGAAAGGTTATGACACTTTCAAATGTTTGACATTTAAAGGGGCTTAGTTACTTAGCACAGACATTCTTAAAAACAACATTTAGGACAAAATATGCTTGCTAACTTATATAAACTATATATATTCTGAAAGAGAGAACTCCAAAGAATAATAATACATGAAAATCAAAAAATTCAATTTTTTGAAAATAATTCACGTACACGTGCCCTTAAGTAGCTGGAGCCTCATTCAAGGATATTTACCTCAACGTTACTTCATTTTAAAGAAGGTGAAGTACAATAAGGAGTTACACCCCAGAATTTGTTATATTACCTCTCTGAGCTCCACCAAATCTTATATCGATATCCAAAATGTGATGCACATTATTTTTTGCCATGTAATTGGCGTAACTTTGCGTCTGCTCACATTATTAATCGAAATATACGCAAATAAAAGTAATAAGTAGATCATGAAGAGGCCATTTGATAATGTTGATTGGACTAAGCTATTTGAGATTTTGAATATGATCGGGTCACATACTGAGAACGAAGAATATCTACAATCTGTGTAAAAATAAGTCTGCAGTGACAAGAATTGAAGGCTTTCAAAAATAAGCAGTAATCCAGAACGGAGTGAGGCAAGTTTGCAGTTTGCCGCCCCTCCAGTTCAATGTTTGTATGGAATAGGCAGTAAAGGGATTCTAAGAAGAATTTGGGAAGGAAATCATAATCCAAGGAGAGGATTTTTTTTTCTGTTTGCTTTACGTCGCACTGACATAAATATGTCTTGCGGTGACGATGGTATAGGAAAGGCCTAGGAATTGGAAGGAAGTGGCCGTGGCCTTAATTAAGGTGCCGACAATGGGGCTCGAACCCACTAACTCCCGATTACTGGATACTGGTCGCACTTAGGCCTAAGCGACTGCAGCTAGGGAGCTCGGTGAAAACAAAATCCTGAGATTTGCTGATCATATTATTATTTTATCTGAGAGTGCAGAACATTTAGAGAAATTGCTGAATGGTACGGACAGAGCCTTGGGTAAGGATTACAAGATCAAAATAAATGAGTCCGTAAGAAAAGTAATGGAGTCCAGTGGAGCAAAGTCAGGTGATGCAGGAAATACTAGATTAGGAAATGAAGTCTAGAAGGAAATACAGACTAGGAGAAGCAAAGAAGGCCTTTCTTAAGAAAATAAATTTTTCACTTCGACAATTGATATGGGAATTTAAAAAAATGTTTCTGAAGACTTTCTTATGGAGCGTGGCACTGTGAGCAAGTGCATCATGGAGGCTAACTATTTCAGAAAGAAAGAGAATAGAAGCTTTAAAAATCTGGTGTTGCGTAAGAATTCTGAAGGTGAAATGGATAGAAGAGTAACTGAAACGAATTGGTGAGAGGAGATCGATTTGGCTAAATTTATGCAAAAAAGAGAGAGACCTTTAGAAAACCAGGATCTGTGCAGTTGGTTTTTGAGGGAAGTGTATGCGGTAAGAACGGTAGCGGTAGACCAAGGAATGAATATGAAAAAGCAGATTAGAGCAGATGTGGGATAGAGCAGTTACGTAGAAAAGAAAAATTTAGCACAGGATAGGGTAGCGTGGAGAGCTGCATTAAACGACTATGTGAACTGATGACTCAAGTAAGTTATCAGTTATGACGAAATTGACACGTCATTAAATTATACGCCCTTGCATTCGTACTTACGCACGGACAACCTTTAAGGAATTACATATATTTCCCGGCGTCGTAACGTCTCCGAAACAGTGTTACTATAGAAAGTAAACGGCAGTCTATGAGAATTATCGTTTAGCAGATCCACTGTTTCACAAGGTGGTAAACAACGGTCACCTTCACTTGCAGCTGTACATCTGGAACGTATTGGATTTCAAAGTCTTTCCCTGAAAGGCTCACCAGTTGACGGGATGAAGAGGTCTGTCTAGCTGCAGTCCCGGCTACAAGGACTGTAATTAGTTTCGCTAGCAGCTCAACGACGGAGGAAGACAATTCAAGTCGAGATTAACAACGTGCGTACGTTTTGTTTACAGGAGAATAGATGGGGGCCGCAGCTCTCCGGGAGTTGACTTTGTCCAATTTTACTACAAACTAATAACCTGATGGAGTCCAATTAACACAGCATCACTTGTGTATTGCCAGCGCTTGTGTTAAGAATATCAGTGGAGAGGAGCAAGCACATCATTCCCAATTTTAAGCCCCTTTCTTGAAAATGTCACCAATTAATCGGCTAATAAGCATATAAACTTATATATAAAATAAGAGTTTTGTCGGTACATTGCTCTGAATTTAAAAAAAGAATGGTATTTCTGTATAGGTCGCGTCCACAGTAACAAGGAAATGAACTTCTCAATTTTCCATCATTATCTCTGTCAGTCAGTCAGCCTGTCTATATGTCCCTCATGACGAGAAAATGGCTGAAGAAAATTTAATGAAAATCGGTATTCCAAAGTTTAGGAATGAGACACTAAAATCTAGCCATAGATAATTCTATTCAGGCTGAGTGAAATGGTAGTTTAGGGATAGACCTAAAATGTGATTCTCAAATAACTATTATGTTAGTGGCCTAATCGATAAATGCTACATAAAACTAACCCCATGGCACAACAGACTTCAAGGGCCTCGGCCTACGAAGCGACCGCTGCTCAGCCCGAAGGCCTGCAGATTACGAGGTGTCGTGTGGTCAGCACGACGTATCCTCTCGGCCGTTATTCTTGGCTTTCTAGACCGGGGCCGCTAAATCACTGTCAGATAGCTCCTCAATTCTAATCATTTAAGCTGAGTTGACCTCGAACCAGTCCTCAGATACTGATAAAAATCCCTGACCTGCCCGGGAATCGAATCCAGGGCCTCCGGATTAGAGGCAGGCACGCTAACCCTAGACAATGGGGCCTGCAAAAATGCCACGTACTAAAGTTATATAGAATTATACTTGCAATTATTTATATCTTATAGATTTTTACCGTAACGGCTATGATAACAGAGATACCGGTATTCATAAATTTGGATTGTTTTTGCTAAGTCTATATCATCGCCGAGCCACGAGAAAGTGGGTCAACAGGAATTTAATGAAAATAGTCGGGGAATAAAGCACTACAGTCTAAGCTATAAATAATTGTATTCACGCTGGATGAAATGGTAGTTTAGCGGAAGGTACCTGAAATTTAATTTTTAAATACCTATGTTATTAGTCCTATGAGGGGGTGCCTGGCCGAGGCGGTAAAGGCGTGCTCAGTTCGCGCGGAAGGACGTGGGTTCGAATCCCGTCAGGAAGTCGTAAAATTTCAGAAACGAGATTTCAGCTTCCGGAGGTGCACATGGCCCTGAGGTTTACTCAGCCTATACCAAAAATAAGTACCAGGTTAATTCCTGGGCCCTGTTTCATAAAACATCTTTCACTAATATTATTAGTAAGAAACCAATAATATTAACTAATAATATTAGTATTATGTTTCATAAAATTATTAGCTAATAATATTAGTTATTAGTTTATGAGTCAAAATTATTAGTATGGATTCCTAATAATATTAGTAAATTGTTTCACAGACAACATGACTAATAAAAGTTACTCATATTATTAGGATTATTTCCATGAGTGTATTTTGACTCAAAATTCATATTATTAGTGAAACCAAAGTGAGCAGTATTTTAATATTTTGGCATAAAATCATGAAGATCACTGAAATGATCGACTCTGTTTCAAATAGTGATAAGGAACGAGTGTAGGTATTCACCGTTCAATACATGTTACGTCAAAAACAGCCAGTACTGACATGTAACAAATATGAATACCGGTACAATGGGAGATTTAGGTTAGATTACATAACTTTTGAGTATTTGCTTGATAGGATTGGTAGGTAATAGAACGTTCCACTGTAAGGAATGAAACATAACCTTAAAATAGCAGGTTCGCATTGCACTCCACCAGTTGGTAGTGATACACAGTATCATTGTGTTTCTCTAGTGCAGTTCTGCTTGGACATTCCATGTAACTTTTAAAAATCTTGGCTTATATTACCAATAAAGCAAGATGATGCTTGTGGTGATAATTGTTTTAAGAGACAGTAGGCTACAACTAGGCAACCATTATCTATAATAACACTAATCAGATGGAAAAATGGAAAGGATCCGACATTTTGAAAGATGAAGGTATTGGCCAAAGAAAGAGAAGGGCCACGAAGGGCGTGGAAATGAAAAGACTCTCTCGGCCTCGCAACCTAATACTGTCAGGGTCAGAAAAAACATGAGTTGAACAAGGGAGGTTGGAAGGGTAGATGAAAATGAGCCTGGCAAAAGTAAGTTGAAGCAATGGCAGGACTCATCTCAGTGCCCCATGTTCGCCAACACACGCTCCTAATTTGAGAGCCCTGGGACCCTTTTAGTCGCATTTTACGATAGGCAGGATATTCCGTGGCTGTTATTTTACCACCCCCACCAACAGGGGACAGTAAACAATGATTTTGCTAGTCCATCTCCTCAACAGAGATTTTTAAGAGCACATGAAATAAAAAGGTAAAAGGAACAAGGAGAGTTATAGTGTGCAAAAGGTTGCGAATAGTTGACGCTTTAACTCAATCACTTTCCGTAAAGGAATTTTCTTCTCTTACATTATTTTCACTTCTTTTATCCATTTTCATATGTATCGAAGTCAAAATAACGAAAATATCAAATGAGCCTTTTAAACATGTGAATTAATAGTTGGTTGTAGTAAAGCATTAGCCTACTGCTAGGAACAAACCCAAACCAAGAACTTATGCAACAGACCGATTCTAACCTCCATTTGTATCAGCTGACTAATGAACTAATATTATTAGTGAAGATATTTTATTAGTCTGTGTAAATCTTTATGAAACAGAATTTGGTTAACTAATAAATATTTTTATGAGTTCTAATATTATTAGGTAATATTATTAGTTAGTTTTATGAAACAGGGCCCTGGGGACAAAGGCGGCCGGTCATAGAGCTAACCACTCTACCCCATCACATGCCGAGTTTAACAATGGTGGAAGCCTTTACCTTCCATTCCTCCAAGGGCCTTCATGGCCT
This sequence comes from Anabrus simplex, assembly GCF_040414725.1. Classification (NCBI taxonomy): domain Eukaryota; kingdom Metazoa; phylum Arthropoda; class Insecta; order Orthoptera; family Tettigoniidae; genus Anabrus; species Anabrus simplex. The sequence continues at coordinate 1,300,340 of NC_090265.1, forward strand.
GTACGGAGGTGACTTTGCTTTGATTAGTCCTATGAAAAGTGATACATCGAAAGTCATAGAGAATACAATTTCCGGTCATTTATGTCTTTTACAGCCTCAATTCCTATCACTGCAGACTGTGATTTATTCAGATCGTAGATAATTTTTCGTCTCAAAGGTCCACACGGCTCCTCTCCTCTCCGCGAGCAGTGTTCTATACCCAAAACTTTCCATTTGCCTCCCCACGATCACAGTCCTGAAAGCATTTGATAGGGTGGATCATGGGAGACTACTGGCAAAAATGAGTGCAATTGGACTAGACGAAAGAGTGACTGAATGGGTAGCTATATTTCTAGAAAATAGATCTCAGAGAATTAGAGTAGGTGAAGCTTTTTCTGACCCTGTAATAATTAAGAATGGAATTCCTCAAGGCAGTATTATTGGAACTTTATATTTTCTGATATATATAAATGATACGAGTAAAGGAGTGGAATCGGAGGTAAGGCTTTTTGCGGATGATGTTATTCTCTATAGAGTGATAAATAAGTTACAAGATTGTGAGCAACTGCAACGTGACCTCGAAAATGTTGTGAGATGGACAGCAGGCAATGGTATATTGATAAACGGGGTTAAAAGTCAGGTTGTGAGTTTCACAAATAGGAAAAGTCCTCTCAGTTTTAATTACTGCGTTGATGGGTTGAAAGTTCCTTTTGGGGATCATTGTAAGTATCTAGGTGTTAATATAAGGAAAGATCTTCATTGGGGTAATTACATAAATATGATTTTAAATAAAAGGTACAGATCTCTGCACATGGTTATGAGGATGTTTTGGGGTTGTAGTAAGGATGCAAAGGAGAGGGCATATAAGTCTCTGGTAAGACCGCAACTAGAGTATGGTTCCAGTGTATGGGACCCTCACCAGGATTACCTGATTCAAGAACTGGAAGAAATCCAAAGAAAAGCAGCTCGATTTGTTCTGGGTGATTTCCGACAAAAGAGTAGCGTTACAAAAATGTTGCAAAGTTTGGGTTGGGAAGAATTGAGAGAAAGAAGAAGAGCTGCTCGACTAAGTGGTATGTTCCGAGCTGTCAGCGGAGAGATGGCGTGGAATGACATTAGTAGACGAATAAGTTTGAATGGCGTTTATGAAAGTAGGAAATATCACAATATGAAGATAAAGTTGGAATTCAAGAGGACAAACTGGGGCAAATATTCATTTATAGGAAGGGGAGTTAGGAATTGGAATAACTTACCAACGGAGACGTTAAATAAATTTCCAATTTCTTTGAAATCATTTAGGAAAAGGCTAGGAAAGCAACAGATAGGAAATCTGCCACCTGGGCGACTGCCCTAAATGCAGATCACTATTGACTGATTGATGGACTTCTAAATTGTTCTAAATTGTTGTAGCTGACGAGCTCGTTATTTAATATGAATATGCTCAAGTAAAATTTGAACTGTTTCTTTTTATACAATTTGATTATTCTCTCCGAATTTTAAGAAAGGAAAGAAATAAAATTTCCAATTGTTGTTAATATAAATGTTTGCTCTAATTGCTCCCCTCTCCAGCCATTCAACCAAGTCGCTTCCTATTCATCTGTGAGCCTTGGAAACACTGTAAAAATTGGTAGCAGAGCGTGGTTGAATGGGTCCGGACCAAGCCCCTAAGTTTTGTATTCGAATACAAGAATTTTTTCAGTTTTCTATATTTTCTAAATTTGTCAAAGTTACAATTCATCACGTCTGACCCCAGAGACGTTCTTGCTCCTTGGTATTTACGCAAGGAGGAGCTCATTTACGAGCTGGCAATTAGAAGGGTTCTGTCTGCTGGCACGGTTGCAACAGACGCATCAAGATTAAAGGAATCCTTAGAATTACGTATTTCTCCTGGTACTCATTTTTGGTGTAGGCTAAGTTAACCTCAGGGCCATATGCACCTGCGGAAGTGGAAATCTAGTTTCTTAAATTTTACGACTTCGTGACGGGGATTCGAACCCACGGCCTTACGGGCGAACCGAGCACGCCTTTACCGCCTCGGCCAGACAGCCCCTAATGGTATATATATCATACTAAGCTAAATGTTATGTGTGCTGGTTTTTGGTCACCGCAGAAACGTGCACAGTGCTGTATTACATAATAGCCGAGCTGTACAAATTAAAAAAACCGAGCGCGTACGCCGTGCAGTAAAGGTCTTGAATTCGGGAGAGTGTGGGTTCGAATCACGATGTCAGCATCCCTCAAGGTAGTTCACCATGGTTTTCCATTTTCACACTAGGCCATGGCCTCTTCGTTTCAAATCCTAGCAATTTCCTGTCCTTCCGTCACCGAAAATATTAGACGGTTTAGCGGTATTTAACAAGTAGGATTAGAACGGTACTGCACTAAACTGTTATGCCTAGAGCAGAATGGTTACACATTTAATTAGCCACAATCTGGTTCTGTTCCTCACGATATCATTAATAATAACCACCTTTCTTAATCATCCAACAAAATATAGTTACAAAGAGAATGTAATCGGCTCAGTCAACTTTTACAAGCATTGAATCAGAGTTCGCCATCATTATTCTTACGTACATGTGAGTGAAAAGAACAAACGGCACTAAAAGCAACATAGAAGGAATATGGTGATAAATTAATATACAGAGTACTCCCGTCACTCACTCACTACTGATCTGAATTTAGGGCAGTCGCCCAGGCGGCAGATTCCCTATTTGTAGTTTCCTAGCCTTTTCCTTTATGATTGAAAATAATTTGGAAATTCATTGAACATCTCCCTTGGAAAGTTATTCCAATTCCACCGGGCAAGTTGGCATTGCCGTTAGGGACGGTATGCTATAAGATTGCATCGTGAAGGTAGTGGGTTCGAATCCCACTGTCGGCAGCTCTGAAGAACGTTTTACGTGGTTTCTGACTTTCACACCAAGAAAAGCTGGGGCTGTACCTTAATTAAGGACACAGGCGCTTCCATGTCACTGCTAGGCCTTTCCTATCCCATCATCGTCATAAGACCTATATGTATCGGCGCGTCGTAAGGCAAATTGCACAAATTCCAAACCTTAACTCCCATTCCTATAAACGAATATTTGCCCCAATTTGTCCTCTTGAATTCCAACTTTATCCTCACACTGCGATCTCTGCTACTTTTAAAGACACCACTCAAACTTATTCGCCTACGAATGTCACTCCACGCCATCTCTCCGCTGACAGCTAGGAACATATCACTTAGTCAAGCAGCTTGTCTTTTTCTCCCAAGTCTTGCCAGCCCAAAATTTTGCAACATTTTTGTAACACTCATCTTTTGTCGGAAATCACCCAGAACAAATCGAGCTGCTTTTCATTGGGTTTCTTCCAGTTCTTGAATCAAGTAATCCTGGCGAGGGTCCCATACACTGGAACCATACTCTAGTTGGGGTCTTACCAGAGACATGTATGATATCTGCTTTACATCCAAACTACAACCCGTAAACACCCTCATAACCATGTGCAGAGATCTGTACCCTTTATTTACAATACCGTTTTATGTCATTACCCCAATAAGATCTTTCCTTATATTAACACATATGTACTTACGGCAATCCCCTTAAAGAACTTTCAGCCTATCAACGCAGTATTTAAAACTGAGACGAAAAAATGGTTCTGACATTACGAAAAAGTGTTAAAATGTCCTAGCATTGCGAAAAGTGCAAATAAAACACAGTCAAGGGTTCTCATTTTATGTTTTATGCGTAAAAAAGAAAAGATAACTTAGGCATTTTGATAGCGAAAGGCCATTAAGGTATTGCATCTAAAATTACCAGCTCTAGTCGTAAAGTCCGTTGACACATGGAATACACCATTGCGACTGAAGGAGGTGAACATTTATGACGGAAAACAAGTAGGAAAATTACAAGGTGTGTAAGGGAAACGAGGGTCTACACTCGTGCGTTCTTGAGACATTTCAGCCACACGGCCAGTTGCACTTCTTAGCAAGAAAGGCTAGAAACCTACATTAAAAAAATAAATTTGAATTAGTGAAAATCTGCATTGAGATATATTTTTTTCTATTTGCTTTACGTCGCTTCGACACAGGTAGGTCTTACGGCAACGATGGGACAGGAAGAGCCTAGGAGTGGGAAGGAAGCGGCCGTGGCCTTGGTTAAGGTACAGCCCCAGCATTTGCCTGGTGTGAAAATGGGAAACCACGGAAAACCATCTTCAGGGCTGCCGACAGTGGGGCTCGAACCCACTATTTCCCGAATAGTTACATTAAGATAAGGTAATCTAATCTGAACCCTAACCGTTGCACTAGTATCTTCAAATCACCACACGCAAGTGAGTTCACATGATGGGGGATGATTTATCCTCCCGTGATGAGAACCTCACGGTGGAGGTGGCACTCGCAAACAGACGATATATTCTGGCTTGTACCAACCCGTAGTAGTTACAAAACTCCGCTAAAGAGAGTCCCTTGGTGTCACCCAAATCCAAAGTAGCGACATCTGTTGACAAACGTGAGAATCACGTGTTCTTAGTATAGTTCAGTCTGTCTGCACGAGACTTCGCCACCCTCGGTTGTTTAAGGTGTTGCCTAGCAATAGGGAGAAGTCTTACAGAGGTCGTGCTGGTGGTGTTGATTTTTGTTTCAAGAGGAAGTACAAAGAGGTAATAATCCTCTCTAAACAAATTAAGTAGAAAATACATTAAAATAAAATAAAATCATTTATTCAACGAAGAAATTTTGAGATGAATAAATTAGAAAACAAAACTAATTACCTCAAATACCTAGCTCTTATCCCTAGGATATTTTCAACATTAAGTTGCTTGCCTGAAAGACTAAAACTGTGAATTTTTGTTTTATACAATAAAGTACGATAATATATTCTTTACTTAATGCTAAAAGTGACAATCCTTTTCTTAAACATCACTATCCGGTCGATAAGACAGTTTGCCTTTTTCTACCACTACGAACGCTAATATGATTCAGTGCTTAGGTTCACTTAAGCCCTTATAACTACATTTAGGATGGACATTTTTCAAAAATCAGAAAGAAATCTTAGGGTATTGAACCAAGGAACTCATTGCAGAAAAAATTACGTAAATAAGTAAATTTGGCGAAGAATATGAATCAAAACGAAAACGAGTAAGGTAAGAAGCGACTGCATTTAGGCCGGAAGTGCTTTTTCTCTTTGTTTAGTTCAGTTTGATAGCGCTGTCCAAGACTCACAATTTGAAACTTTCTGGGCCCTTTAGCCCTTCAACTTTCGGCACAATTGACAAAATTGCTTAATATTAGATTTTTCGTAGTATGGGGACCCTTACTTAGTCTGTATTAATCTTATTGTATTAATTTAAGCCGAGATGGCAATTAACGAATCGAAAGGGAATGTTTTCCGAGTGACAGGACACTTGAAATTTACATACTTTTGATTAATCCACAGTGGCGCATGAAGCGAATGTCGAGATCAGCAGTAGCCGCGTCATCGGCTAGTATATGTTCGAGTGTGTCCTGCAGGCCGAGTCTCCATCCTTGGCCAGAGAGATTAGCGCACTCTGTGAGGATGTGGGCCTCGGTCAAGTCGGCATCACAAAAACACACCGGGGGAGGGGTCTTCCATCTTTAGGAGATAGGACTGGGTAGATTGTCCATGACCTATCCTCAGCCTACACAATACTATGGCCTCTCTCAATGAAGGCCGGAAAGAGGACCGCCACACGGTAGTTGTCTTCTCAAATGTTCTCAACTTATTGGGAGATCGGATAGCTAGCCACTTCGATTCCCAGGACGCCAAGATGGTTCGACGTAGCTGGGAACAAATATCTTTAGCAGGTACATTCAAAGCCAATAGTATTCCGCTTCCTTTGCAGCTTCATCCACAAGTTCAAGGTGTAAATTACTAATTCTCCTTTCTTAATCAGTTTACCCTCCAGGGCTGGTTTTTCCCTCGGACTCAGCCAGAGATCCCACCTACACCGCCTCAAGGGTACTTTCCTGGAGAGTGAGACTTTGCGTCGGGGAGATAACACTGGGGAGGAGGACCAGTACCTCACCGAGGCGGCCTCATCCGCTTTGCTGAACAAGGACCTTGTGAGGCGATGGCAAGATCGGAAGCGATAGACAAGGAAGAGGGAAGGAAGCGGCCGTGGCCTTAAGTTATGTACCATTGCGGCATTTGCCTGGAGGAGAATTGGGAGACCACGGAAAACCACTTCATGAATGGTTAATGGGGGAATCGAACTTCCCTCTACTAAGTTGACCTTCCGAGTCTGAATGGACGCCGTTCCAGCCCTCGTACCACTTTTCAAGTTTCGTGGCAGAGACGGGAATCGAACCCGGGCGTCCGAGTGTGGCAGCTAATCTCGCTAACAACCACAGCACAGAGGCGGCCTTACAGTATTATTGTATCAGGGGTAAACCTTCCCCAGCTATTTAAATTGCACGCCCTCTCTAAGGCCTATGGACTCGAACTTGCAAACCTCCAAACCTTCTACCGTTAGATGGCTAGACCATCGATTTGTAATTACTTGATAGAGCAATGTTTATTTTGGAGTTGGTAAACGTGGTTCGGAGGATTTTTTTTTAATGTACCGAAGTTATCAACACTTCAGCTGGTCCCTCCTCGATTGTAATCTACCTATCAGATACTACTAAATATCTTCTCTAGCCAATTAAAACGGGGAGGGTGTGTACATGAATCCAGCCTATCAGTAAAGAGTTCTGGAAGCTTCCCCTTATGGGACTATAAAATCAGGACACTTTAGGGCCGTTGTGTCTGAATTGCTCCAGTGCTGAGGAGTGCGACTGGACGTGAGCCCAGGAGGCAGGGGCGAGGTCTGTGTGATGAATAACCAGAGGCACAACCTGTGATAGCCCCTGCGGGTAGTTTGGGGGGAAGATTTCACCTCTTTTCTTTTAATATAATTTTGTAATCGGGTGGTTTCAATATACTGGGAAATATGCACTGTAGGGGAACAAAGAGTGATGACCCTCTGTTATTTCCCATTCGTTAATGTTGTCTTGGCCTTAAATGTTCCTCCTTTAGTCACCCCTTGTAGTATAGGATTAGCGTCTGTATCATTCGGCCATAAGCCCAATTATAATTTTAACAATTTCTATAAGGAATGAAAGTACTTCGCCTCCTTGCCTTTTGTTTTATGGCCGGTTATGTGCAACCTTTTGTTTTATCATTAAGGCCACGTAGTATGGGCAATGCTGCCCCAGTTTTCTATTTGTTTTTCTTAGGGTATCTGTTTCTCAGTTTCGGTTCCCTTTTGGAACGGTTATTAATCTTATTGTGAACCAATGGATAAGCCCGCAACCGGGCCACTGTGTATCTACACTTTAATATGAGGCCAACTGATACGTTGTCTGGTGGAATTTTAGTGCACCATACGTCGTAAGAAACTGATTGCCTCTGTGAGGCTAGACTATGGCATATTTGAAGCGGAGACTCCTACGTAGTGTAACATATTGGAGGAAATCCTGCTCCTCTAAAAACAGTTGTACCTGTCAGGAACAACAATGCTCCTCCCCACGTAAACTAACAAATTTTGTTCAACTACCTTAAAATTTCGTACCTGGTGCTCGGACTTCTAAGTCCCCGATATTGTTAGAGCTGATGAGCTAATTAATAACTTATTATATTGTTTGTTATTCGTTCAGATTTTCTGTCAAAAAAAGGAAAGAAATAAAAATTCCAAACCTGTTATAATATTGAAAGTTGCTGTAAGTAATTCCTTGTCCATCCATTCAACCCACGCACTTCCTAATCCTCTGGGAGCCACGGAAACCACGTAACAATTATCATTATTATCATCACTATTCTTAGTTTTTAACTAGCCATTAACAGTTGAGGCTAAAACACGTGTAATTTGTTACGGTGCAGATAAATTTACTGTCACGGATGATCTTACTGAACTAGGGAGCGATCCCACATTCATTCCACACACGTTGAACTGTGTGTGTGAACGTATGCTGTATCAGCGCGAACGCACGTGAAATACTGTGATATTTCTGTTCATCCTTCACAACGTGAAATCTTCGATAACTCATTTAGCAACGAGGGTCACTGATGCCAGCCGCAGGTGGTATTAATGGGCTTTTGTGAAGGACTGTAATTAACTTTATTCGAGCACGACAGCTTATTATTAGAAATTCTCTGTGATGGTGGCAATTATTGAGTTAAAACAACTCGCTCTACATAATGTTTTCAAGAGGAATGATTTCACTTTAACGAGTGCCCGTCATAGAGAAGCACATAGTTGTTTGCTCCAGTGGATTCAAATTGCTGAAAATGGAACTTTATAATAAGGTTTCCTGCGTGTCTGTCATCGCATTTCATTTATTACGTAAGCCGAACACTCTGAAGTCTGCTTTAAGGCCAGTCCACACGCAACGAATTGTCTGTGCAAATGTTTGCGCAAATCAGATTGTTGCAAACAAGACTGTGCGTACCAAATGGCACATCTTCCCGTACCAATTTTACCAATAAGTATTGTGGTTGTAATCAAGGTAGAAGATTTAATATGGTTAATTTTCGCAAGTGTGTCTTGCAAGACACCGGCGAATTGAACTTCATCCATGGTATATGTAGAGTCCCCCGGAGTTTCATGATCACGTAAAAATCGGAACACGTCGAAATACCACAACTGTTCTCGACTCCAGCGCAACGCCTTGAACGAATTACTTAATTTTCCCAACACTTTTTCGGCAGACAGTCTTGAGAAAGTTATTTGGTGACCATTTCTCTGTTTGCCGCTTGACAAACCTCTTTACCTGAACTGAACTCCCTGACGTCCGAAAATTGATTTCATTGCTATGTCTATCGCACAGAGGAAATTAATCTCACAAATAGAACAATATTCATACTTGCTCGTACTCAAATGAACACATAATTTACCAAATTAGAGATATATGAATTTGAAATCGAAACCGACTTTCAACCTATTAGGTCGTGTTACGTACATTTAGTACGTGTTGAAGAGATGTTAAGTACAGAACAAAAATGGCCAACCGGACACCAGTGGGATCCGAACCCACAACCTCCCGATTTCGCGTCGGTTGCTCTACCAATTGAGCTATGGTGGCCTAGGCCATCTTTGTTCTGTTGGAAAGGTTCTAAGCTACAGGTCTCTTGGTCGGGGATACAACTGGGGAGTATGACCAGTACCTCGCCCAGGTGGCCTCACCTGCTATGCTGAACAGGGGCCTTGTGGAGGGATGGGAAGATGGGAAGGGATAGGCAAGGAGGAGGGAAGGAAGCGACCGTGGCCTTAAGTTAGGTACCATCCCGGCATTCGCCTGGAGGAGAAGTGGGAAACCACGGAAAACCACTTCCAGGATGGCTGAGGTGGGAATCGAACCCACCTCTACTCAGTTGACCTCCCGAGGCTGAGTAGACCCCGTTCCAGCCCTCGTACCACTTTTCAAATTTCGTGGCAGAGCCGGGAATCGAACCCGGGCCTCCGGGGGTGGCAGCTAATCACGCTAACCACAGAGGCGGACGAAAATTCAATATTCATATATTAATTTGTTCAAACAGTCAAGATGGCGTTATCTGGGGAACGACCACCTGTCGTACCTTCCTTCTCTCGGTCTAACGATTACATTTTACGTTTGCTAATGGCTTTACGTCGCGCCGACGCAGATAAGTCTTATGGCGACGATGGGATAGGAAAGGCCTAGGAGCTGGAAGGAAACGGCCATGGCCTTAATTGAGGTACAGCCGGATTTTCCTGGTGTGAAAATGGGAAACCACTGAAAACCCTCTTCAAGGCTGCCGACAGTGGGATTCGAACCCACTATCTCCCAGATGCAAGCTCACAGTCGCGCGCCTCTGACCGCACGGCCAACTCGCCCGGTAAATGGTCACAAAGACTCAACATTTTCTGAACACCCTCGCCTTATAATATAGGAAATATTTAGTCAATTTATATTGACAGACTTCAAAATGATATGTCACTGGGATATATATAATCCCTAATTCTGTCTGACGTTCGCCGCGATATTGAGAAAGCGAGAGGATTTCAAAAGCTGAGATCGGTACCAGTTCTACACTGCTTAAGGACGAGATGGATGAAGCACCATAACATATCAACTACTCGGTGGAAAGAAACCTTCAGGAGCTGTTTGGCGCTGACCTGACATGCTCATACTTCTCTTATACATGCCATACAGCACACACCTTTACGTTCAACGTACGACCGCGAATCTGCGCTCTGACTGAGTAACACAAGAATGGCATAGAAAAATGAACGGACTTTACTATCTCCAAGAAAATGTCATATATAACACACAGAACATTATTACATCTCCCAATGGCATCGCAAGACACATCCTAAACAAACATCTGGCCATGAGTTGTCCACTACGTACAAAATTAAGTAAATACCGTGGTTAAACTCCCACACACGTAAATATGAATCGGACATAATTTTGCTCCCACACGGACTGGATGAGGACGAGGTTTTAACACAGGAGTACTCTAAAGAACAGGCGGAAGGAACATACCTGATGCAAATACTGACGTCAGCTTCCATTCTGAACACCAGCTGCCTCTAAGTTAATCAACAACCCATTTCAAACATAATCATACTTTCACTGATAACATGCGTAAAAATCAGAGGCCTCAAATCTCTCATTTTACATGCGTTTCTTCCTTATGAATTATAGTTTAAGATCTGCAAGAGAACTTAAACAAAAATTACCCTCGAACACCGGTCCTTCTTGCTGTCCCAGGCACACGTAGCACCACTTTTCAAAGACATCGATGCGTTTGCTGTCCAAAGACGTTACGGTGCAGGTCTCACAGAAATATGAGAAAACAGAGAATACAAGAGTTTCGTCGAGACGGATTTTTGTATTACTAGTAATTTCCTTGTTCTACATCAGAGCTACTCGTCCTAACGAAATCCTTCTCCTTGTTTCATTCTCGCAGCTCTGTGCTGCTCTGAGCTCCAGTCCACACTCAGGACTGTCTTTCTTCACTCTTGTTACCATGTTGACAATAGCAGGAATAACAATAAATATAATTACAATTATATTTGTATAAGGTAGGTTGTCCAAATTTTATCCCCGCACCTAATTCCATCGCCCTAGGGATTTCCAGTTTGCTAGGTTGGTAGCTGCCGCGCACTTGCGTAGCCTCATCCCGTTGTGCGCAATACGTTTACTTTTCGGAGGATTCACTTTTCATCCTGAGCTGAGTTGGTGCAACATTCAAATTAAGAGCCCGTTATTCCTGATATGTGTATGAAATAGTGGACTACATTTCAGTCGTGTGGTGAACTTCCTGAGTTGGTTGGCGTCAGTTACTGTGCCGGCCATCATAACAAATCAGGGAATGTTAGTAATTTCGTCCTCCTTCATTTTATTTGTTATTTATGAAGTTCGTTATTATTTTCAGATGGGAAGGCGCATGCAGTGGGACATGAAGTCCATGATAAAAGGCTATTAAGGCAGCGAGAGACAAGATAAAGGATCACAAGTAAAGCGTTGAAAATCCCAAGAGCAACGCTGAAATGAAATGGCATATGGCTTTTAGTGCCAAGACATGCTCGGCTCACCGTGTGCAGGTATTTTGATTTGACACCCGTAGGCGACCTGCGTATCTTGATGAGGATGAAATGATGATGAAGATGACACATAAACCTAGCCCCCGTGCCAGCGAAATTAACCAATGATGGTTAAAATTCCTGACCCTGCCGGGAATCGAACCCGTGATCGCTGTGGCCAAAGGTCAGCATGCTAATCATTCAACCGTGGAGCCGGACAGAGCAACGCTGAAAGACTACGTTAAAAGGAATGCCAAGAAAACACTTCTCATATGTGGTCTTCAAGTACTTTATTATAAGGAAAGTGTTTGGTAAGCTCAGAAAGAAAAAAATATTAACATTAATTTTATTTTTCATTAATTTGGTGGGGAACAAAATTACGAACATATTTTTAGGTAATTTTTTCTCTGTAGTGTTTATGTCAAATATTAACTGACTGAAAATTTCATTGTAACTTGATGGTAAGTGGAGAATATATTCAGTAATATATATACCAAATTCCAGCCTTGTCGATAATATTCCTCCAAATCTACTAAGGGTATGAAGTATGGACCCCCTACCTTACGTGAACCTGGTAACTTCTTGTGTGTACAACTAGCACTGGAGTTCTATTCACATGAACAAAAACCTACTGCTTTCTGTTACTCGCAAATGAATGCGCATCCCAGAACGAATGCCACATCTGCAGGTCATCGGTTTCTCTTGATGTGATTTCAATGACGACAGTGTGTATGCGAGGGGAAGAATTGAATTATGTTGCTGTGTCAGACATCAAAAATTCCATTCTCCAGTAACGTGATTGAGAAACAATTGCTCCAGTATGAACATTTCAGACAGCGAATATCGCCCGGCCGAAATATAACTTGATTGCTGCGGCGCACACAGCGTTAAGAACATTTTCAGGTCTTGAATCCAGATTAATTTAATCAGTATTAGAATTCAAGATCGTGGTGTCGAGCAATGCGATGAAATGAACGAGTTTCGTCTTGCGCTAGGCAACGATAACGATAATCAAACTCTCCACGGTATCGTCCATGGAATACCAGAATATAGGGAGGAGGAACCTTCACGGAGAGTTGGAAACACCTATCACATAATTACCCTCATTACACCCTAGGACAGGGGTGGCGAACCTATGATACACGTGCGTGGCACATCAGACAACATACTGACGTATTTTAATGTTTTTAGCATGTAATAAATGGGTCTAAAATCCAGCAACATAGCCTTCAACAATCAGTCACTACTGGTCTGCATTTAGGGCAGTCTCCCAGGTGGCAGATTCACTATCTCTCGTTTTCCCAGCCTTTTCTTAAATGATTACAAAGAAATTGGATATTTATTGAATATCTCTCTCGGTAAGTTAATCCAATCCTAAATCCCCTTCCTTTAAACGAATATTTGCCCCAATGTATCCTCTTGAATTACACCTTCATATTGTGATCTTTCCTGTTTTTAAGGACACCGCTCAAATTTATTTTCTCCTAATGTCATTCCACCGACGGCTCGGAACATACGACTTAGTGCAGACGTCATCACGTAGTTGCTCTAGGGAGCCGGCGTTACTTGCTCCGCGCGGGACGGGTGTTTGTCACGTGACAAGAGAGCAGCGGTCAGACGGGTTGCATACCGTGGCCGTACAATGCACTTCCCCTACTTGCTCGCTAACCTGCTCTCGTTCCTCGAGAGCGGGGAGCAAACTGGCTCTCGATTGACGATGATTGACTTAGTGGAGCAGCTCCTCTCCTTTCTCCTAAGTCTTCCCAGAATATTTTAACATTATGCTTGAATAAACAAGTATGCTACAATTAATTTTATGGCCATGTTCCTTTTTAGGTTAAAGCGAAAAACATTTTCGTTAAAATATACCTCTTTTTGAAATGTAATTTTCGGTGATGTTTCAGAAATAAAATCATGAATTTTTCAGTCGGATGTGACGTACTTATACGTTATTCAAACTAATAACTAAATGAAATCAAATGAGTGGGCTACATCATGATTTTAAAAGAAGAAAACCGATGGCACAGTGGAGAGTGAAAAGTAATGCATAAGATCTTAAATTACACGCTAGTCGATAAAGGTTTGCCATACGTGTACTAGGGTGTCCTAATTCGTCCTTGCCGAGTTCTCGACTTGGTTCTCCTTATATTTGGGTCTTGAATAATTGAACTGGTTATTAGAAGTGCGTAAGTCACATTTTCCCATTTTACAAGAGAGAAGAAAAACTAAGTATACCGGCCTAGAAGACACTTCCTAGTAACTAAATTAGTTTGCATTCTAAGCTGTTATCACCTAAAATTCCTGTGTCCAATCATTACCAGTTTTGCACCATGATCTGAGTCTGTTCTCACATTCTAACATTTTACAAAGTGGACCTCCCCTATACTGGACTGGAAGCATGCGTTTTAACTGAAGTCACTACATGCCGTGAGAGGATCAACCAAAGACTCTATATCAATCAATCAATCAATCAATCAATCAATCAATCAATCAATCAATCAATCAATCAATCAATCAATCAATCAATCAATCAATCAATCAATCAATCAATCAATCAATCAATCAATCAATCAATCAATCAATCAATCAATCAATCAATCAATCAATCAATCACGGACTTCCACACTTGCTGAGTAGACTACACAGTACTACACGTCCAACCACCCCAGTACTTTGCCAGGTTGCAACAACAACAACAACAATATATATATTTCTTTACGTAGAGATGAACGTTGCTCCACCTCGCCCCTGCCAACAGGCAATGTCGTGCTTGAGGTAAGCAACAACCTTGCCCCGCTCCAAGCCTCTCGAATTACCGTAGAGGTTCTTTGCCAGTGCTGCCTGAAGAGTTATTGAGAATCTAAAAGCATTGACTTTTTATTTCTAAAATTTAAAGGTAGTCCAATATTTCATGGGTATAATTTCCTAACAACAGCCTAATCTATTTCGAGTTGAGCAGACTTCATTGATTTCAATTACACACTGAATAATCATTGTACCGGGCGGTACACCTCCACGCCGCGAATTTAAATATTGCGCCAGTTGATACCTCTCTACAGTAGAAACCCCGAACTTTAACAAACTGTATTAACTCAATGGTTTCTCGGAAGATGTCTCTACTGTAAATTTTGAAGTGTTCTGAACTATGTCTATTTCGATTTGTATTTGTTTGCTCTGAAGCAAGAAGGATGGACATTCTCTTCTAGATGGCACTACTTAAGAACTATAATTATGCACCCTAGTGCGAAGTGAAGGAACTGTTTTTTGAAGAAATTTGGTATTCATAAGTTTGTTCTTTGCTAAATTTCTTTCATTCATTTTCTGGGTTGGCAGAATAACCCTTCTCTCTCCGCCAGTTTTGAATTTAACCAATCAGTAATTTCTGTAATTAATTTTCCTCCAATCATAGCTTTCTTCCTCAGGTTTCCATGTGTAATTCCTAGTCTACCAATAAAGTTGAAGGGGTGTGTCTATTCATTCTTGAAAGGTCTCGAATTTTCCACGAGGGTATAAAAACTGCTGATTTTCTTGTCTCCGGGCCACTTCAGTAACATCTCTCTTAGTGTGTGATTATGTAGCAGTGGACGGGAAGCGCCTCTTTCTTCGGGCAGCAGTTCATCAACAAGGTAATGGCCTGTTAACATCTTTATTTCTTGCTAGCTCAGCAGTTTTAACCCGCGGGGGAAGGTTCGAATCCTTTTGAATATAAACCTTACTATATTCATGTAAATTAACCGCAATTTGGGATAGAGAGTACTTAACCCTCTCGAGCTCCCACTCATGTTGTTTTGAGATGACTACGTTTTCATATCCGATTTTCTTCTCTTCTTAGTGTAATAAATTATTCTTCTACGAGTCACCTCCCTAGTATGGGATTAGCCCCTGTATAACTGGCCGAGTGCCACCTAGGTTTTAAGAAGTTTCATGTAGGAGTGCAAGCTACGCCTCCAGTCAATTTGGTTTTTTGGGCCATTTAATTAACCCAGAGTTTGTTTTCTTCATGTGAAGGCCCTGTAGGTTGGGTACAAGATACCCCTGTTTCACTGTATGTGTGCCTTAAGGGCAGTTGGGAATGAAGTTTGTTGTAACGTTTGATAGGCTTGTAATATTGAGAGCGGTTCTGCTCTTTTCTTTAACATTGTAATTAGGAGCAAATGCTCCTTGTACTTAGGGGTTTTCTGCCCTGTTTGTGAGCTGAGATCTCAAGAGTCAATGAATTCGGGCCGTAGCCCAGTATATGTAAAAATCACTTAACTGGTTTTTGGTACAGCGGCTGTATACCTAATTGCCTTTGTCATTTCCCCTAGTGGGAACCTATTAAATATTCTCTAAATTGTGTACCTGATTTAACTTGTTGTTATTTGTTGTATACTCAAAATTCTATGCTACCATTGTTAAGTTTTGAAAATATAACCTTGTTAAAATTTTAATTCATCTTTCGTGCTTCTGTAGTTGAGATCTATTCCAGCCCTCACCTTCTTTCACGTCTGCAAATCCACAAAACTCCGTAACAATCATAATTGAAATTCTTGATCAAAGCGGTTAGTGACAGAAAGTACCTTTCATTCGCTGTGAGAAACTCTCAGTATTAAAGTTACTTCTCATGAGAAGACGACATATTCACGATGGACGGTACCTGATTATGATAAAATATGCGCTATTGAAAGACATTAATTTGGAAGGGAGAGAAGCAGACTGACAATAAGTGTGAATGAGCCCGTCAAAGAAGAATGAGCTCCATTCTACTAATGAAGACGAGATGGAATGTAGACTTCATTAAACATTTCTTCCTAAAGCGTCTGTATATTAAGACAGAGACGTACGACAGAGAAGTTATATTCCTCCATCTGTACATCGCCTGGAAGGAAAATGGTTTTCTAGCACAATAAGTCTGTTATCTGGGTTTAATGGAAAGGCGATCCTTTGTAAATTTATACGCAAAGTAAAGAACGGAGGGAGAGACACAACTTAACTAATGGGACAGCTTTAGTCACTTCTTCCAATCGCAGATCCGGACAACAATTGATTAGCCTTATTAAACAGATCAGAAATATGTTGAGCTAGGGATTTGGCCACACTAGAATATTCATCGTTACGTTTCAGAGACAATAGAGCCCCACTCTCTTATAAAAATGAAATAACGTAGCTTGGACTCGTTTAAGTTGGTTACCAGAGGATTCAACTCCTTCAAAAAACTGAGAACAGAGGCAAGTTCAGTAATATTACCAGTGACTGAGGATATAGCATCACCAATTTATTTCTCTTCATACACAGGCGTACTGATGGGCAACTCCAAAGAATATGTAAGTCTTGATGCGTCTGTTGCAACTGTGCCACCAGAGTGGACCTTTCTAATTTATACGGTAGTTCATTAATAAGTTCTTCCGTGCCCAAATACCAAGGAGCGAGAACCACTCTTGCACCAGATATGAATGAAAATTTCGAAAAAATTAGAAAATCACAAAACAGTAACATTTCTAGTGTTTAATTTCGAATTTTAAGAAAAGCCGTCAGAAGGGGCCTTGTCCAGACCCATTGAACCACGCTCTGCTACCCCTAGCACTAAATTTTGAAATTTTACTTCTCTTTTTTTAGTTTAAAATTTGATAGGTAATCTGAGTAAGCAACAACAAATATAAACATGAGCTTGTCAGGTTCCACAATAATAATGACTTAAAGTACAGTATCAGGAAGATTACCAGAAATGAGCATTGCAGCTCGAAAGGCACACTATTCTACAAGAGCATATTTCCATTCTAGGAGACTGAGTTCCAAAATTTTAGTAATGTCCAGCCTCTCAGAGGCACACGCTTCTTGCCAAATTTACGCTAGATAAACTTCGAAAACAGAGTTTACTATCATTTCTGCTCGACAGTCTGTTACACACTCGTCTATAAATAACGACAATTGAAACAGGGTCCATGAGTGCCCATTCTAAATGGCCGTAATGTACAACATCAAAGTATTAAGAGCAATCGGCCACGAAGAAAATGCTAGGAGGCGAAACAGTTGCACTCGTTTTGAAAGGCACGTGGGCTTGTAGCCTGAAGTTGCAGAGGCGAAGCCCATACTACAGAGAGGTGACTAGATGCTAAATATTAGGTTACAAAATTGTGTTAAGAATGTAAGGGTTTAGAAAGTTCGAAAACTCTCTTGACCTAGGCAGAATGCCTGTACACAGCTCCAATTTTAATTGGCTAGATAAGTATGCACAAACAATCCTGATTGATTAATAACTTAAAGAAGAAAAGAGGCGTGGAAGTGCTAAACAACGTTAGCACGTAAAGTAGACAATCTACAAACACTTAAGGTTTACCAATATTGAAACTTGAAAATTCGTTTAAGACATAATTGTCCGTCCTCCTGCCAGAGGGGCACATAGGCCGATAGTATAGACATCTAAAAATTAAAGGTACAAGTATCTTCAGATACATAGTTTGGGATTCCCAGCACAGATGGCCTTCTAGAAGGCGCGGAGAAGGCGAATTCCTCCCGGTACTGTGGTGATTATAGTTTTAAGAGGAAGTACAACCAGGCAACCATCCTGCATTAACAGAGAGGAAAAGTGAAGGCATCCGACACTTCGAAGAATGAATGTATCGGCTAAAGGAGACAAGTACAGTACCACGAAGGGCATGAAAATGGAAGGCTCCATAGGCCTCGAATGCTCTAATACCGTCGGGGTCGGAAAATAACAAGAGTTGACCAAGGGAGGTCGGATAGGATAGAAGAAAGTGAGGAGCCTGGCACAAGTAAGTGGAAGCAATTCCAGGACTCACCCAAGGCCCTAGTGGTCGTCAACCAACGCTCCCAAATTTAGAGCCCTTGCGGCCTCTTTTAATCGCCTCTTACGACAGGCAGGGGATACCGTTGGTGCTATTCTAGCGCCTCTACCGACAGGGGGATACCCGAGGCAGAGAGTTTGGCTAGACAGTAAGAGGAATGAAATTTAAGAAGGTGAGAATAGAAGGGTAGGAACAGAAATGAAGAATAAAGAGCACAGACACCTCTCAGGCAACTCGGAGGACACCTTGTTAGTCTGGCCAATCTAGCATGGGTAACACTGAGCAGGCACAGCCCTCGGGATCTACAAGAACACAAGCCACCACACCGACGTCAAGGTCTTGGTGTCCCTACAAGGGGCCACGGTCGCTTCCTTCCCTCCCCCTGATAGCCTTTCATGTCCTACCGTCGTTGTAGATCTACTTGTGTCGGTATGACATGAACAAACAAAAGACGTTCGTAAAATATCATTCAAGGTCACAATAAAGACGTCCACACATAATTAACAGGCAATGCAGTGCCTAAAGTTAAACGTCCAATAACGTACCCAGGCAGCATGTCAAGACACGTTATCTGACCTACTTATAACGGGCCCTCTGGTTAGATATTAACGTGTCTTGACGAACTCCTCACTCCTTTTAGATATATGTTTGTAGGAACGGTTCATCGGTTAATGTTTCACTTAGAACTCTCAGGAAAAAACTTCCTATACCGAAAATTATTTCTAATACAACAAGCCTTCTACTGACCCGGACGGTATTACTCTCATTCTGGCCCTGACCTTTTATTCCCCCAATGCTTTCATTTTCGAACGATTGGAACTCTTTCGGTTTCCGTGCTGCCTAGTATTAACACTTCTTCTTAAAGCACTACCACCACCCACAAGCCCTGCAATGATCGAGATGCTCGCTGTGACATCCCAAACTGCTGTATCTGTCCTTTTAGCCGTCCCTCGTGGATGTTCATTCCCGTCATGTAGCCTCACAAGGTGATAGCCTCAAGGGCCTCCCGAGGTGCAAACTAACCAAGTTGTTAACTGAGTTAGCGCGCTCTCTCTTCCATTAGACTCAACTATTGCTCAGAAGACACAAGTTTGCTAAATCATCCCCCTAGGGCTTACTTGTTCGTTATTTTATAACGCTGTGGCGCGCTTGTTTGAGTGTTAAAAAAGTCGTTTTTCATACCACGAAATGCTATCATACCTTCGCTGGGAAGACGTAGTGTTTACAGTGTACCGTGTCTTCTGGTGTGGGCTAGAACATTGATCTGACTCAGTCTCATCCTTGGCTTTGACAATATGAAAGAGACTGAGGTATTAATACTGCCATTCCTTATGCAGCCAGTCCCTGTCATGAATGTTGAAAAATGTCCCGCAGAGAGTCAGTTGGAGCACGCATTTCAGTGGGCTTGCCAGATTGATATGTAATAGCAACTTCTGGTTCGGTGAGGAAAGCAACGGGAAACTACCTCACGCCTCATTTCTCTAGTATGCCATCTATGACGGAGCTGTTGAGGATCAAATCAGCCTTCAGGCTCATCATTCAAGCAAATGCTGTCTGCGCATCAGTCCCTTGACGTATCTCACCATATGGGTAGGGGCGGTAGAATAACATGCACGGTATCACCTGCCTGTCGTAAGAGGCGGCTAAAAGGGGCCAGGGGGCTCTTAAATTGGAAGCGTGCGTTGGCGACCACGGGGAACTAGCTGAGTCCTGGCATTGCTTCCACTTACTTGCACCAGGTTCCTCACCTTCTTCTATCTTATTCGACCTCCCTTGCTTAACTCTTGTTCTTTTCCGAACCCGACGGTGTTAGAGCACTCGAGACCTAGGGAGTCTTTCATTTTCAAGCTCTTTGAGGCCCTTGTCTTTCTTTGCCCGATACCTTCATTTTTCGAAGTTTTGGATCCCTTCCAATGTTTCTCCCTAATTAGGATCTTTGCCTACGTGTACTGCATCTTAAAACAATAATCACAACTACCATCTTGTGTACTTCGGTCTCTTAGTCAGAACAGAATTTTAAAACAGTCACATTCTTGCGGACACTACTTTAGAACTAAAGGGCAGTAGGGACACGGCCCCCTCCCTCAGTATTTGCCGAAAGAGGAACCGAAGAATACGTTACATTGTCCCCCAAAAGCAAGTGAGCTTGTTTACTGTATTATTAGAAGTAAATTAAAGCGTTTGCTTTAGAGATCACAGTGACCGATGACCAGTTGTTAGGCCCCTTTAAATAACAAGGAACAACAACAAGAAGAGAGCACAGTAGGCTTGCAGGTAATTAATAATGCACAAAAAATATTACTCGGAGAATTAGGGTTAGGCCCAATCAAACCGTGAACTCCGCTAAGGTCGCTATCACACTGACTGTAGCTGACCACCAGCGAAAATCACTTGAATTCGTAGTCCTACATTTATTGTACGAATTGGTCTGAAAAATATTTTTTGGCTTTGAAATATCGAATGAAATTTAAGCGTTATAATGTTTCACACATATTGAAAACCTATAAAATTACCCCACTTTGGTTTTAAAGACCATCTTGTTCATTAAACTACAGAAGGTGTATGGCTACATATTTTTGTTATAAATAACCCCCCAACAGAGTATATATTGGCATAAAAGCTGGAAGATGAAAATGTCATAGATTCTTCCTTCTTCTGGAGATGTTATTTTTGAAGTGTAAATTGCAATTAAAGAAATATGTTGATCAAATTAAAGCTGCTAAATTGTTCTTTTAATGGCCTAATTCCATTAACATTTCTCATTTATGTAGTTTAAGTAAATCAATTCATTTTCATTGTATACATGACTTACTTGACTTAATTCCTGTTGTTCCTTGTGGAACATAGGGCATCAACAAAGCATCTCCATCTGATCCTGTTGTCAGCCAACCTCTTCACCTCTCTCCAGGTCTTGCCTTCTTCCATTGCCTCCATGTGTACAGATCTTCGCCACGTTTGTTTGGGCCTTCCTCTCCTCCTTTAACCCTGCGGGTTCCAATCCAGTGCCTCTCTCTCTCGATGGCTTCATTCCCTTTCCTCAACGTATGCCCTATCCATTTCCATTTCCGCCGCTTTATCTGTATGGCCATCTCGGTTTCACTCGTCCTTCTCCATAGTTCATGATTGGAGATTACTTCCGGCCAGTAGATGTTTAAAATCTTCCTTAAACAGCGGTTGACAAAGGTCTGCAACTTGGAGGTAATCACTTTAGTCACCTTCCAGGTCTCGGACCCATACAGTAGAACAGCCTTGACATTACTTCGGAAAATGCGAAGTTTGGTCCTGATAGATATTTTGTTGTTCTTCCATACCGGATAGAGCCGAACAAAGGCACCGTTCGCTTTTTGTATACGTTGAGAAACATCCTGTACTGCTCCTCCATCTTTGGAAACTACATTGCCCAAGTAGGTGAAACTATCCACATCCTCTATAGGTTCATCGCTGAAGACAAATGGGTCTAGTTTGTTGGTGTTCATCCATTTCATTGTATACATCATATATCAATATTTATAAACACTTAACTGTTCAAAGCTTTCCCCAACATCTTCAGTGTTGTGGTCTTGGCATAAGCTATTTAGAGTAGAGAATTAACAGAGTTAATATAATTATCCATAAAAGGAAACTAATTAAAATGAACCTTAATACTGTTATTTTTGCCACCCCTCCCAGGATTTGGGATGGTTTCACACATTATTAGTCAAGAAAGCGGGAAAAATGAAACCTTTGGTACATTAGGTATGATTTATGTTATAATAGCAGTTGGTCTTCTAGGACTTGTAGTATGAGTTCACTATATATTCACTGTAGGTATGGATGTAGACACACGAGCCTATTTCACTTCTGTCACTGTAATGATTGCTATCTCTACAGGGATTAACGTTTTTAGCTGACTAGCAACCCTTCACGGGACTCAATGGACATACAGTCCATCTTTACTTTGGGTGTTAGGGTTTGTAACTTAAATAATAGAAACTAACACCGTATTTAAAAATGCTTGAAAAATCTTTGGAATGAGCTACCGTCACCGAATTTGCACTCCTCAAGTAGTACAGGCTTCGCTCAACAGATCACATGGGTCGATACATGTTATAGTTTGAGAATCATCGCTGATTGCCGTCGTCGCCTTGAGGTTAGTCATGGTCCGAACTGGGAAGTGAACGTCGTGAAAAAACTAGAAAAAACGGCCCTGTGATACTGTCATCTTTCGGCTTTTACGGAAATACACACTCTGCGATATAGTTATTTAGAAAAGAATTATGTAGCCACAATCACTGAACCGGGCAGCCTTTACACACAAAATGGGGTACTTTTAGAGGTTCTCAAAATTATTAAAAAATTCGATATTACAACGGTTGTTTTACCTAAGTTTATATCAACAGGAATAAGCCAAATAAATAAATAAATAAATAAATAAATAAATAAATAAATAAATAAATAAATAAATAAATAAATAAATAAATAAATAAATAAATAAATAAATAAATAAATAAATAAATAAATAAATAAATAAATAAATAAATGAATGAATAAATAAATAAATAAATAAATAAATAAATAAGTAAATAAATAATACTTGCAGATGTAGTCTTACCATGAACGTAGGACGAGGAGTTCATTAGCTGATATTCGCTCGTGATCTTCAACTTTTGTTACCTACTGTAAGATACACGTGTGATCCAATAATTTGAGGAAGGTTTCTCACCACATTCTAATCTATACAAATAAATAAAATTGAAGTGTCTGTAATGTTAAAATAACAGCACTTTACTAAGTTTATACTAAAGTATATAAGGTACTTACCATTAGAAACCATCTTTTACCCATTTTGTCTGTCTGTTTGTTCCAGCTAATCTCCGAAGCGGATGGACCGGCTTTGACGGGACTTTCATTGTCAGAGATATGATGGTGAAGGGAGTAATATAGGCTACCTTTAAATTTTATAAACAATCAGAAAGGGGCGACTGGGGTGGGGGTGGGGTATATAAGAATGATAGGCGAAATATCGAATTTGTCGTACAGGGATGAGACAAAGAGCTCATTTTAAGCCCTTGAAGCAAAGAACAAAACTCGGTAAGCCCTATGGGCCCGGAAAGCATGTTCTAAGGCCCTCAAACCAACCGTTATGGAGATATTGGCACCACACTACCCCTGCTGTAGGAATCCGATAAAGATAGACCGGCCGTAACCATGGCAACGTCAGCTCAAGGATTCTACAGCAGCGAGATTTGCCGCCTAAAAATTGGTACACATCTGTAATAGTTACGAAATGGTGGATCAGACAAGTACATCCGATAATATTTATATTTGTGGCACTATCTAGCGGCAGTATACTTACACTCTAATTTCAAACACGACAAATAATTTCTTCGTACTTAAGTAAGTACACCAGTGATACAAATATGTAATGAAGTCAGTCACACCGATAGTATGAGTAACTAAAGCCAGTTTATGATAACGGGTACTTCTGCTTGTCAGGTGTATGGTACTATACCCGTAATGTTGAAAGAAGAGTTTTGACGGATAGTGTTGGAGGGAGGAGCAATGCACGGTGTTGCCACATTCCTTTCTCCTTCCCTTCACTTTCGGCTCACTTGTTCGTTCCGCCAGGCCGCTGTGTTCTGTTGTACGTGACTCAGAAGTGACAGGTTTGGCAACTCCAAGCAACACGAGCCGGCCAGCTGGTTTATCTCCATGGTAACCGAAGTGCGTCCGCCCTCGTTTCCATGGCAACCATACCCCTACTCCCTTCTCTCCACCCAGGCAGGCAGTAAACTTATCTCCCTTAAAGAACTGCCAGAACGCATCTTTCAATATTATGAGCATACTAAACCCTTGAACTTACCATTTCATCGTTGGTCGGCCACGGCTGCTACAGCAGAGCAATATAGAACTCTTAAATCATGGGTCGTTGCGGGAAGAAATTCGGTCACGATCTTAACCAAACGATGGGGTTCAGAAGAGAGCCTAACTACTTGAAATGAGGAGCAAATATGTGCTTACTAACTTTTATTAAATTCGAAATGGCACGACAACATTATTATTTTGTATAAATCCTTGAAATAAAAAAATTATAAATCATTTATTATTGAATGTTTCAAACGCAGTCACATTGCATAGCGTTGGTTTATTTCTCACAATATCGAAGAGTTGCTTCGGGGAAAGTAATAAATTAGTGGACAGCAAAACTGAAAAACTGAAAAAGGAAAGACCTGAAAACCGGGCACCTATTACTCCAAACGAGAACTGAGAATTAATCCACACGATCCGTGGAAAATCTGACTTTCAACAAGTAGAACGTCTGATTTCCTCTCAATTAAGGTTATCCACCAGTCGAATACCCTTGCGGATACGGAACACCCGCCGAATGGACCCTTAATCGAACCAAATTGACTATCAGTTGCTTTGGAGAGGTTGCGAAATATTATGAGAAAGCATGGTGTTCACTACGAGTTAACAGCATCATTCACAATTGAAATAAAATTCCACCATGTATTTGTCATTCATGACACCCTTAAGTGATAAAATAATCCCGATGCTAAATGTGCATCACCCAAACAGCTGTTCAGAAGGAACCAACAACAACATGATCCGCGAGGATCTTACGTTAGGTCGTTCTGAAGGAACAAAACTACGAAATGCACGAAACACTTATTCATCACGCATTTAGAAGACATGCAAAACACTGAAGTTAATTAAAAAGTGGTAAATCACTTGAAAAGTATTATTATCAAACCGGTTTTCAGGTTAGAAATGGTTATGTTACGCTTAATAAAAATACCAGTCCACATTGAAAAATACAACAAACTTAAGGAATTCTTTCCTTTCTTAAACAATGACTACCATTACAGATCCATCTACTTATTGTTTGTCCCAACACACTACCTACAAAGTTATCACTAAATCGAATTCAACTACGTACATAAATGACAGAACGACAGAGATTGAAAATAAAATATATTACTGGCTGACGAATCGAAACCATATTCGCAACTGAAGTCTCACACTAACACATTGAGTGTAAATATGCACACTGTCAAAGCGAAACGGACGTCAGAATGACAAAATAATGAAGTCCGTAAAATAAAATAAAATATCGAAGTTATTTAAACACAACACGCATGGAGAATTACAGTAAAATATTTAATCACCCTTAGGTCGATATCCAATGTTGGGCAACCCTCATTTGCCGATAACGGTCCCATATCTTAGGGAGCACCTCCCAGCTGTCGGGAGCTGTGCACAAGTTGGCCTCATTATTACCGATCTAACCCACTTCAGATTTCATATTTTACTGTAGATGCTACCTTCGCCCAGGTCACTTCGCAAAAAAGAAAAGAAACATCTAATCTGCGACTTGAGTATGTACAGCTGACATCCCAGACCTATCGTCGGGCTTATTTAAAATCTGTACATCTTAACACTAATCTCTATATACACAATACTTTCCTAATTCTATCGTCGAGCGTGAACTAGGACGTCTCATCATCAGTATACTCCTAGGATAACATGTGACGTCCTAAATCTATTGTCGGGTGGAAACTGGGTCGTATGATGCTTCCCCTGGCATATCAGGCGAACCAGCAATTTCAAACAAACCCTAACATGTCAATTGTAAACCTGGTCAGACTAATAACACACAACGGAACAACGTCTCTTACTATTAAACGAATGCAAGTCGGAAAATGCAGTAAGTCTCTACCTCGTTACAAAAACAACGTGAACTTGAAAATAAATATCACGTGACGAACAATCCCACAACTCAAACACGATCTCAGCATGCGCAATGAATTTTTAGGGAAGAAATAATAATTCCCAACACACGTCTACCATTTAGTGGATGTTGTCCAAAAATAATAATCATCACTACCGCATTGGAAACCCTCAAATCGCCGACCGTCAATTTCAAATATTTATATCCATGACTATCCAGTGAAACGAAATTCAATAAATTTACACGTCCACACAACACCAGCCGTGTATTCTAAATGCTCTTTTATCCTTGAGGTCACATTATCCTAATATTCATACTGACTTTACGTAACTAGTCACTTGACTTTTACTACCAAGATTTTTAATCTTTACTAGAATCGTTTTTCACTTGGGATCATACTAGAAATCTACGGTGCCTCGCACAGTAGTCGTCTCAATTTTCGGATTGTTAGCGGAATACACTACAGCCTGCCTCAGTTCAGCCTGTCTCACAAATCCTTCCTCGGCAAACCTAGCCTGTCTCAAAACTCATTCTCCTCGCCTTATCCCAGCGGTATTACTTAAAATTCAGGCTCCCTTTCACCTTCAGTATTCCTATCACTCTCATCTCCACATATATACATTCTTTGCTCTCAATCCATTTTTCTTATATTTCCAAGACCCTTTTCAAATTTCAATCCTCTTGTGGAAAACAATAACCATAACAAAATACACCTCTTTATTTTACTGTTACTACAACTTTCGGACCTCGAGAATACAAGAATACACCGCGATTTTCCGTATCATCGACTTACACGATGTCACAAAATTTTACTTCCCATGAATAAAACATTACTTTATTGGATTTCACTGGAAATTTTCTAAATGCCTGCGATCCTTGTAAAACATACTTGTTAAATGCACTTTTAACATAGGAAAATTTTATCCCGCGGTAGACATTATTATTATTATTATTATTATTATTATTATTATTATTATTATTATTATTATTATTATTATTATTATTATTATTATTATTATTATTATTATTATTATTATTATCGACAAAAATTTCTGAATTCAAATTATATTTGAAATTAAGACATTCGCCACGACTACTTTACCATATCACTTTTCTAATTTTCCTCACTTCGGACAATATCTCATAGAACATTAACACCAGACTCAAACGTCGCATTTTACAGTTTCTTGACGTGAATTTTACAAAACTAAAATTTTCACACGCTGACCAAAATTATAACACTTTTGATCTGATAATTACAAATATCAACCCGACACTCGTCTTGAAAAATTGGTTGGGACAAACAATTATCTAACTACAACATAATACAAAATATAGACAGACCTGCATTGACGTCATCTCCAGTATTCTGGCTACATTTTGCCAGCTGACCTCGTGCTTAGCCGCACATTGGTACAAGGAACATCATCTTCTTAAACATATCTATCTTACAAATACTGCCTTTGCACACGTTATTAAATGACAACACAAATCGCGCACTTCCTTCGTTATAATTTGTACAGCAAACCTCCTTCGTTCTGCAGTCGACTGCGACTGTCTCCCTTCTCCCCAGACTCAGCCTTCACTCACCCTAATACAACAGGTGTTCAACAGATAATGGAATCAGAACTACTCTGACTAGCTTCCCAACTCCCTTAACACTTTCCAACACACACGAGGTGATACAATAAAATCTGCTATGTACTTGTAACAGACGCCTATGCTTTCACAGTTTCGTCAGCGAACAGAAAGATTTCTATCACCTTTCCTTTCTAACAATAGATGTGCACCACAGCTACGAGCATGTACTAGGTTATTGTGGATCAATCCTATACAATCTTCTGCTAACGGCGGGCGTAAGCTTCCGCTGCTTCTGAAACCAGACCGACACTGAGAAATATACAGAGGGGGGTTTCTTTTATAGTCTTAGGAGTGACGCTACTCACACCGCTAAGCTTGATTATGTAATCTGCTAATTTCGCGTCCAATGGACCGATTTTCATGAAACTTGTTCCAGTATTCCGGACAGACTTGTTATTTACTTAGATGCTAATCTCATAATTTTACCACACTCACAACAGGTGAAATAAATTATTTCTGCCCGGACGTTTCGCGGGTTTTCTTCATACATTGACCTTGGCACGTGGAGCTAGTCCACTGATCTGACGCTGATTTGTACTTAGGCTTAACTGCATGTATATTTGACCTGGGGGTTCTGTCTTCACGTAGGGTTTAAGAATAATTTAGATTATTTATTTCTGTATTTTCTCTGTTGCCAAAATCTCTCGTTACGCAGAATTCCGTGAATCTAAAGTATTGTTGGATACTCGAAGTCCACCGAGGTGTCACGGTATTTCACGAGCTTGCCGCGGGTGAGTTCGTTCCCACGTGACAGCGAGGCTCTGGAAGTGCAACATGGCTGCTCTCAAAAATAAAAGTAGCTTGTTATTTGAAATAAATATTTAGAAAAATAAAAAATAATTTTCTCATCGTAGAATTATGGGTTCAATACACTACACAGAAGCCACATTCTTTCCCAGAAGGCTGTGTAAATTTGTCTCTCCATGCAAGATGTACTGTAAAGGTGAAGTCAGACGGGGGACGGGCAGACTTTGCGGCCAAGTCTAACAATGTCAAAAGACACAGAGAAATTAGTGCGTGTAAGGCACTTGGCACGCTAATTACAAAGACATGTCGTGGAAGCAAATAGTCACTTGCCAGACAGAATTAACTGCATAATGAAGAATTTAAAAAATACTGCAGTCAGTGTGTCTGCTGTAACTAGCAGTACGGGTATGGTCAGCATACGTCCGCATTATTCGGACATGTGCGTATTTTCGACGTTTAATGTTGTGTCCGCGAATGCCTTTATCATTTATGCTACTGTCGGCATTTTTTTTGAGAAGTAAAATATTTTGATTTTTGTTTTCATCTCGTATTGTCCACAATAGGTTATGTACTTTTCATATCGAGTATTGAATTACACTATTTGTTATTCGCTTACAGTCGATCTGTTATGCTAGTAAAACCGAAAATATCTATTTACATTGCTTACAATTGATGTGTCGATTTTGTTTACCCCGCTTAGAGATAGCCACGGTAGATCCGTTTCCTTCCGTTTTCAGCTAACAGTTGAGTTTGTACGATGCACATGTAGACTGGAGGGAACTAATGTATTCGTCCAGCTGCATGTTCATTATCTTGGGAGTGGTGGTGCAGTGTGTTTTTTGACGTGGCGCAATTTTATTTTGTTAGTAGCATTGTAGTGAACGGTTTTGATTCTTAGAAAGAGGGATTATTGTCAAGCGTTGTAATAAAGTGACTCGTTAGACCACGCGCCATCACTCCCGTTCGTCGGAAGTGCCACAATAACAGTGTGGTGTGTACCCATTTAGTTATTGTGTAATCACCTTAGGAATTCA
This sequence comes from Anabrus simplex, assembly GCF_040414725.1. NCBI lineage: Eukaryota > Metazoa > Arthropoda > Insecta > Orthoptera > Tettigoniidae > Anabrus > Anabrus simplex. Next base: position 1,329,766 of record NC_090265.1, read on the forward strand.
TTCAGTCAATCCCTTATCGCTGAAATGAGTTATGAAGTGTATGAGGCAAGAGCGTTCTCTCTCTTACAGACTAAGGAAGAGGAAGAGGTTTTAGCGAGAGTGAGGATGAACTAGAAGTAGCAGACTCTAAGAGTGATACGGGACGGAGAAGTAGTGAATATTAGTGATGATGATTTACAGTTGTCTCAACGGTTTTCCACCATAACGGGAAAGGGTCGTGTTACCAAATGGACATAGTGCATGTACTCATTTACCGAGAGTGACACTCGTAGCAGGAAGTGCGTCATCGCCTGAAGAAGCTTGGAGAATTTTGTTCATGAATGATAATACGGTGCAACTCGTTGTAAAGTGTACAAACCTGAAAAATGAAAGCCATAGGAAATTTTACGCGCAAACGAATTACTTATCACGATATAATTTGTGATGAGGAGCAGGATTATTTCCATTGTAATTATTTTGGAGTGGCACCTCCACACCACCCAGGGATATACTGCAGGAATAGCATTACGTAGTTAGCAGAATCTAAGCCTGTCAACTGAATTCAGCAAGATAAGGTGTTTAACAAAGATTATTCCTGTGCATGACAAAATTTTACTTTTATAAAATTCATACGCTGTGAAGCTAATTAGTATTCGATACATACTCTACATTTAGTTTTGAAAACATACCCTGCTATTGAGTTAATAAACCTAATATATCAATGAATAATTTTGTGACTAGAATAAGTTCAATCATAGTGGTCAGAAAGTAACCCACGCCACCTCTTACGTTGCATCAACGAGTGTCACTTGCTCAGTGTTAAACTATAAAAAAAAGAAAGACATGTGAATTGCAAAAACTATTTTAAATATTTGTGTCCAAGAAAAAAGGAACTGTTAACAAAGATTCACTCCAATGAGGAATGCCCATGGGACATGGAATTTTAAGTTCAGGCGCATGCGATGTGTGTAATATTTTTATTTTGTTTCTTTCTTTTGTAAATATAGTTATTTTTCACATAAAATTGAACTAATAATGTTTCATTCGGCAGTCCTAAGAGCGTGTTGAGGGTGTCCTCATTTTGCGGTTTCAGAATATGGTAATCCTAAATATGGGCAAAGAACAATTTGTAATGAGGCTCAAATATTGCGTCAGGATAATATTTTTAAGAGAAGTATTTTGAGCTGCTAGTCGCCAGAAATATCATTTTCACACATTTCGTATCTAAGCCCTCCGTGCAGTTAGGAAGATTTCAAAGTTGCTTGTACCTTAGCTTAGAATAGTTCCTTCTTTCCTTCATTGGTTGGACTGGATGAACTGAGTTCTACGCAAATGACGGTGGAATTTGCCGATATACACTTTTTCTTATTAACGTAATGAACAGCTTCCTTCACTTCGATGAACTGTACAATGACAGCCAGAAGAGGACCATCTGACGTCAGTAAAGCACACTAACCAATGCTCTCTAGAAACAGTCCTTACAACTGGAAGTAATCAGCCCTCGGTCTGTTTGACGTCACTGGAGATCCTGCGTTAGTCTAATACTAGCAAGCGTCCTTTATTCTGGATCTTTACAGAGACTTACACGTCCAATCATTTACATCCTTACTACAAACCTTAAATACTCTCTTGAAGAGATCTGTAAACTTTGTTAGAATTCCATTAATATGATTGCATCAATGAAGATATTTCCTCTCAGAATATTAACACATGGGTACTTTCAGAGTTCCTCATCAGGCACTAACATCCCATCATATCAGTAATTAAAACTGAGAGGACTTTTCCGCTTGGTGAAACTTACAACCTGACTTTTCATACCATTATCCACTGCCAAACTCACAACAATATCTAAGTCCCGCTGCATTTGCTCACAAACCTGAAACTCATTTGCTACTATAAATATTATAACATTAAGTTGGTAATTTACCGAGCACCTACCTTAGTAAAAATTACTCCAATCCGTTATTTTTTTTCCTCCTTTCACCTCTTACAACTAGCAGGAAATGGATGAACCTCTTCAGTGGCACGCACAAGGAATTACCTTTCAGCTGCAGTATTTATTTCTCGGGGATTGAAATCTCTGAAAACCTGTCTCAGAGCATTCGCAACAGATCGCAGGAGGACTTCCACCTGCATTCATGAAATCTTTAGCCCGAAATGTGCTTTATCCCCTCTCCTTCACATACACCCTCTGACCAGCTGACGAGTTAAACAGAAATGGTGAGCGCCACGATAGAGACGATTGTTTAAAAATAAAATAAGGGACTGCGTCGATGATGAATCTCGAAGTGATATTAATATTTCTGTTAATAGTAATTGTACCGGGCGGTACACCTCCGCGCCGCTAATTCAAACATTGCGCCAGTTGAAACTCCTCTAGTGGAGGAAGCCTGAACTTTAACAACCATATTAATTCTAAAGTTTCTCAGAAGATGTCTCTACTGTAAATTTTGAAGTGTTCTGAAGTATGTCAATTTAGATTCATGTTTGTCTGCTCCATAGCAAGAACTTTGAACATTCTCTAACAGATGTCTCTACCAAAACTGATAACGCTCTCTGGTGTAAAGGAATGAACTGTCCGGAAGAAATTTAACATTCATAAGTTTTGTTTTTGCTAAATTTTGTTCTGTGGTTTGAGAGTTGGCAATATAATCCTTTCTTTCCGCCTGTTTTGAATGTAGCCAATCAGGAATATCTGTAATTAATTTTCCACCAATAAGGTGTTTCTTCTTCGTCTGGTGTATTAGTTTTTGCTGTTATCCAATAAAATTTTGTGGGCGGGTTGTAATCATTCATGAAACGTCTGGAATTTTCCGCGAGGGTATATAAACTGCTGATTTTCTGGTCTCCTCGTCACTTCAGTAACATCTTTCCTCGTGTGATTATGTAGCAGGGGGAGGGAAGCGCCTCTTCCTTCGGGCGGCAGTTCTTCCATAAGGTAATGGCCTTCTAATAACTTCATTTCTTGCTAGCTCAGCAGTTTAACCCTCGGGGCAGGTTCGAAACTTTTATCATGTAACCTTTCTTTAAAATGTAAAAGACACTTGGTATAAATTCCGTCTCTTTAACTACAAATCGGGATAGAGAGTGCCTAACCCTCTCGAGCTCCCTCTCATATTGTTTTTGAGGTGACTACGTTTCCATAACAGTTTTTCTTCGCTTCATAATGTAATAAATTTTCCTATCGTGTCACCTCCGTAGTATGGGATTAGCACTTGCATAAGCGGCCTAAGAGCCAAATAGGTTTTAAAAAGGTGTATTAGGAGTGCAAGTTACGCCTCCACTCAAGTTGGTATTTTGGGGCCATGTTATTGTACTGTTTCTTTAGTGAATAGGCCTCAGTAGGTTGGGTATTTTTACCCCTGTTCTTGTGTGCCTGGAGGGCAGCTTGAAGGTGGAGTTTGGTGTGGCCTTTGAATTGGCTTGAACTTTGAGAGCGGGTTCGATCTTTCTAAAAAGTTTATTTTCTGTGTGCCTCAAGCAGGCTTAACTGGGTAATTGGGAGCAAATGCTCCTTGGCATGATTGGGATTTTCTGCCCCTTTGTTGAACCTTGTGTATAGGTAAAGTTGGGCTCATTGCTCAGAGATTGTGAATCTGGGGCTTGAAGCCCAAAATCCATTAATAAACTGTAATTGTACTTTCTTAACTTGTTGATATACAACTGAGTTCCTGTTATACTTGTTATTTCCTGATCTCGAAAAGAAAATATAACCTTTGTTAAATTTTAAATTAATTTTAATTTCGTTGTTGAGACCTATTCCATCCAGCACCTTCTTTCACCTCTAACTACCACGGATAAATCCGTAACAAGTGGTAGCAGAGCGTGGTTGAATGGGTCTCTATTTAGCCCCTTTTGACGGATGAACATTGTTTTTGATTCGAACTCTAACAATTTTCTCAGTTGCTGGAATTTTTTAATTTTTTTAAAAAAATTCTCTCACCATGTCCGGCCCTCGCGAGTTTCTTCATCCCTTCTATTTGCGTAAAGAGGAATTAATTTATGAACTATCTCTCAGAAACGTTCAATCTGGAGGCACGGTTGCAGTCGACTCCAATAAGCTAAAAGATTCCCTTGATTTGCCTATTACCATCCCGACTTTGGGAGAAAAAGAGATTGACGACGCTCTCTCCACGATCAATGATAATACTACTGACCTAGCATCTGTAGTTAGTTTTTTGAAGTAAGTGATCCATCTCCCAATCAACTCAAAAGAGTACAGGCTAGGTTGTACCATTTTTATAACAGGGTGTGTGATCTATTGTCTCTGAAGTTAAATGACCTTCAGGGTAAGGAAGCTAGTGCCCTTGCCGAAAACTTGTCTAAAATGTCTAGCAAAGTTAGCTATTTGTTATCTGGATCTGCTATTCCTAAAGTCAACCAGCCTATGCTAGTAAATATTGTAAATGTGGAGGATTCCTCTAAAGAGGAAGGAAGTAGTACTGAGGCGACTACACAACGAACATCTGCCCCATCAGAAAATATGTCAGATCGTCGCACGTCCATTCCACCCTTTGTATTAAATAGAGCACCTTCGGAATCTGCTTCTCCGCCACTTAGGCCCCTTTCTACTATGTCACCTGGTTTCAGAAGCTTACCCCCATCCATTAGCTATGTTACTTAGAGGTATTTCCAAGTTTTCTGTTAACTCCACTACTGATGTTATTGTTTTCTTAAGGTTCTTAGTTGAATTCCAAGAGCATGCCCTTGTTTTTTCTCTGTCTCCGTGTCAAACCCTTCAGATAATTTACCCTTATTCCATTGGTGTCCTCTCAGACAAAATATTTAGGGCAATTGCGGAACAGTCATCCATAGAAGACTTACATGCCCATCTGTTGGCAAATTTTATCCCCGCTCGAGCTACAGTAGATCATCGCTCATTCAAAAGTACTACTACCGAGTGAAACGGTTGGATGAGAATTTGGCAGACTTCATCGAAGACATTAAGTTTTACACTAGGGTATTTGCCCTTCATTTTTCCGAAGATCAAATTGTTCAGGCCATAGTGGAAGGTATTTCTCCATCATACCGCTCATACTTGTGTTTTACGTCGCGTCCGCAAACATTCGCTGAGTTAGAGGCTATGGCTGTCACAGCCGAAGGAGTCAGATATGCCGATACCTTGCGTATAGCGAAAGAACCCCCTCCATCCTCTAGTAGTTCTCGGCCTCCACCTCGCCGACCCATCACACCCCGTAAATGTTACGCTTGCGGGTCGCCCGACCATCTTCGCAATAAATGTCCATTGATCAAATCTAGTAGGACTAATAATGGAGCAGGTTCATCCCAAGGCTGCTTTAAATGCGGCCCGTTTTCACATATTGCCAAGAACTGCCCTAATACTAACAGCACCCCCTCTTGCTCAACTTCTGGTGCAACTTCCACCAAGGTCAATAATAATAAGTGACTAGAGGCTTCGGCTGAGTCGGCGTACCCTTCTCCTCGAGGCTCAGCCCCAAGTAATCATACCGAAATTTCAGGGAAAACTCTGTCTTCAAATTTATCTTTTGAAGGTCCCAAAGAATGTCTTAGGATTGCGGCGGATACCCCCGCACCTGTTCCTTTTCTCAAAATTGAATTAAATAATGAACCGGTAACAGCTTTATTAGATTCAGGCAGTGTGTCTTCTATTATTTCGGCTGAATGGTACTCCAAATTGAAAACTGTTTGTAAACTTCCTGAATATTGCTCATCTTCAGTTCAATATGTTTCGGCTAATTCTTCTCCATTAGAAATTTCAGGTTTTTTATATGCCAAAATTCGTATATCTAAATTTACTTGGAAATTTAAACTGTTTGTGGCCAAGCACTTGTCTTGCCCCATTATATTGGGAGCTGATTTCATTTCTTACACCGGTCTAGTACTCGACGTTCAGAGCAAGTCGTGCTCTTTCAAATTTGATAGTAATTCCAAAATCCCTTTGTTAAAATGTAGTTCTGTAACATGTTCATCTGTTTCGCCTACCCAGGATGATATGTTGTTAGATCTTAGACATCTACCTGAGGAGCAGGCTGATAGTATTCGTAAGCTATGTCAGTCGTTTCCAGAGGTGTTCTCGGATACTCTTGGTGTTACTGACCTTATTGAATACAAGATTGAGGTTACGGATTCGATTCCTGTCCGTTTTCCACCTTATAGGCTATCTCCACCTAAAATGAAGGCGCTGAAAGAAATCATTGATCAGATGCTGAAGGACGGCATTTTTCGGCCCTCTAAGCCGGCGTATTCTTCGCCTATTTTTCTAGTCCCGAAACCCCAAGGTGGCTTCAGGCCTGTGATTGATTATAGGGCTCTCAATCGGAAGGTGGTGTTACAATCCGTGCCCCTTCCAGACCTTCACTCTTGTTTTGCTTGGTTTCGCAAAGCTAAGTTCTTCACCATCTTAGATCTTAACCAGGCGTATAATCAGATACCATTAGCAGAGGAATACAAGCACCTGACAGCGTTTGCCACGGATTGGAGTTTGTATTAATACAACCGTGTACCTTTCGGGCTCCCCACCGGAGCAGCTGTACTTACGAGACTGCTAGATAGGGTCTTCTCTGACATCAAGTTTGAGTACTTGTACCACTATCTTGATGATGTCGTCGTATTTTCGGAGACCTTCGAAGAACACCTAGATCACCTGCGAGAAGTCCTCAATCGCCTCCGTAAGGCTGGGTTAACCGTGAAGTTGTCCAAGGTTGCCTTCGCTAAGCCTTCCATGTCATTCCTAGGGCATATTGTGTCGCCTGGTGGTGTTGCAGTCGATCACTCTAGAACTCAGGCCATCCGTGATTTCAAGCCTTCCAAAGACATCAAAGGTATTGCTAGGTTCATTGGTATGGTGAATTTCTTCAGGAAATTTATTCCAAATTTCGCCAATAGAGCGGCGCCCTTGAACTTACTTCGTAGGAAAGGCGTCAAATTTGAGTGGGGACCTTCTCAACAAGCCGCTTTTGAAGATCTCAAACTAGCTCTGTGTAACACCCCTGTTCTCGCCATGCCCGATTTCTCCAAGACGCGTCGTCGTCAGCGGTAGCTGCAGTCCTTCTTCAAAAGACTGAACTAGGGAGGCGACCCATCGCCTATGCATCTAGGACTCTATCGGCTCAAGAAGCCAAATGTTCCATCTATCAGCTCGAAGGTTTGATAGTCTTATTTGCTTTAGAAAAGTTCCGTCTTTATCTGGAACATGTCAAATTTGACTTGGAGACCGATAACCAAGCCTTAAGTTGGGTCTTAGGTAGGCCGCGTCGTACTGGTCGTATAGCCCGGTGGGCCATCCGAATTTCGGCCTTCCAATTTGATGTTAAGCATATCAGAGGTTCTGAAAACGTGGTTGCTGACGGACTAAGCCGTATGTTTTCTAATGACATGGAGAGACTCCTGATCTGGATGATAGTTCTTCACCTCCCGTGTCCATACTATCTGAGGTTAATGCCATCTTAACAGATGCTCCCATGCTTTTTAGGGATATTGAGGAATATCAACGTGAAGATCCGACGCTGGCTCCGATCATGTAAACCCTTTCTTCTGGGGAACAGGTCGTCCCTTATGTATTGAGGAATGGCGTTTTATGTTGCCTGTCGAGGCATGATCAAAAATGAAAGTTGTAGTTCCAGCTGTTCTTGTACCCATGATCTTCAAGTACTATCATGAGACCCCATTAGGGGGGCATTTAGGCATCTTTAAAACCCGTGAAAAGATTCGTGAAATGTTCATCTGGAAGAGTATGGACGGAGAAATCCGTGAACTGGTAAAATCTTGTAAATCATGTTGGCTTAGTAAACCCACCATGTCCACCAAGGTAGGTCTATTGTCTTCTCAGCAAGCGTCGCGCCCCATGGAACGTCTCTACATCGATTACGTAGGACCCTTTCCCCAGTCAAAGGGAAACGCTAACAAGTTCATTTTTGTATGTGTAGATTGTTTTACAAGATTTTCTTGGTTATTTCCGACTAAGCTGGCCACCGCTCAGTCCACCATTGCTTGTTTAAATTCCATTTTTGCTTGTTTTGGTCCGTGTCAATATATTGTGTCTGATAATGCTAAAGCTTTCACATCCAATCTCTTTCGTAAATTCTGTTTTGACCTGTCCATATCTCATGTGACTACTTCGGCTTATTATCCTCAACCATCTCTAGCTGATCGGGTCAATCGTAATCTGAGGTCGGCCCTTATTGCCTATCATCACAACGATCATTCTAGGTGGGACACGTCCTTGCATTGGTTAGCTTTTGCTTTGAATTCGGCGGTTCATGAATCTCATAAGTTTACTCCAGCTTCCTTGATGTTCAAGTTTGTACACAACACGCCGCTCTCTAACCTTTGGTCTCTTAGTGATATTCTACCTGAGACAATAGATCCAGATAATATTAAAGATATTTGGAAGAAGGCTAAAGCCAATCTTAAAGTGTCTCATGAAAAGTTTAGGGAAAGATATGATCGTGGACGGAGACCCACCCATTTGAATGTAGGTGACCAGGTGATGGTCAAGAAATTTGTTCCCGCGGGCAAGCTTGCCCCCAGATTTCATGGGCCGTGCATAATTGTAGATTTTCTTACGCCGGTCACGTTGTTATTAAGCAATCCAGCCAAAGAGAGGATATTTAGGGTTCACCTGTCCCAGGCCTTCTGCCCTTGGAATGATGTTCTTTGTTTCCTAATGTTAATTGTACAACCTCCCCCGACCAGTTAAACTGCTATCCTGTCCTTGCCATGGCCATTACCACGCCCCCGTCTCCTGCTCAAATACACAGTGGCTAATTTAAATGAAATAAATATTTCCACGCCGCTGGCCCTTCAGCTCCACCACAAGTACTGTACCCTAAAATCATTCTGGTCCAACAAATTCTGCCGACGAGATCTTAATGTTTCAGTGCCCCCGCAGCCGCGCGGCGCCGTGCCGCTACTGGAGTGGAGCACGGGCCCGATCTACTTCAGTGAGGTCAACCAGTGTACGGCGAGCCGGAGCCCTCCTCCCGGCCAAGGCTGATGTGCGGCGCACCTCCTGCAACTTGCCCGCGGTTTGTAAACATTCGCCGCGTGTGCGGCGTGCTTCAGCACCACTACACCTCTCATGGTGCGGGAGAGCGGTATCTCAGGGTACTTGAGGGGTCCGAGCGGCCTCCTCTGGACACAAGCAGCGGCAGCTGGTCTGGCCGTCAAACTTAATCAACATTTAATGTACTTATTCAGCTATATGGACATTCCATTTCTACAATTAATACATTTTTGGATTCAACTGCTATATTTGGTGGACTTAGAAATTTCTTTCCTTTCAAGAATTAAAAGTTTTTCCTTCTGAATTCAACTATTACAAGCATAAAGACATTACGTCAAAGGTTACTACAACGAATTTTGAAACTGGATCCAACCAATTTAAGAAAAACTTGTTTGTAAATCCTTCTGCAATTAATTTGTATATCAACATCATAACTTGGACCTTGTTTTAAAACAAAATTTGGTGTTCTTCTGTGTTACCCCTTGGAGGGACTTTTGGGGAGGGAGGTCTGTACCGGGCGGTACACCACCGCGTCGCTAATTCAAACATTGCGCCAGTTGAAACTCCTCTAGTGGAGGAAGCCTGAACTTTAACAAACCATGTTAATTCTAAAGTTTCTCAGAAGATGTCTCTACTGTAAATTTTGAAGTGTTCTGAAGTATGTCAATTTAGATTCATGTTTGTCTGCTCCATAGCAAGAACTTTGAACATTCTCTAATAGATGTCTCTACCAAAACTGATAACGCTCTCTGGTGTAAAGGAATGAACTGTCCGGAAGAAATTTAACATTCATAAGTTTTGTTTTTGCTAAATTTTGTTCTGTGGTTTGAGAGTTGGCAATATAATCCTTTCTTTCCGCCTGTTTTGAATGTAGCCAATCAGGAATATCTGTAATTAATTTTCCACCAATAAGATGTTTCTTCTTCGTCTGGTGTATTAGTTTTTGCTGTTATCCAATAAAATTTTGTGGGCGGGTTGTAGTCATTCATGAAACGTCTGGAATTTTCCGCGAGGGTATATAAACTGCTGATTTTCTGGTCTCCTCGCCACTTCAGTAACATCTTTCCTAGTGTGATTATGTAGCAGGGGGCGGGAAGCGCCTCTTCCTTCGGGCAGCAGTTCTTCCATAAGGTAACGGCCTTCTAATAACTTCATTTCTTGCTAGCTCAGCAGTTTAACCCTCGGGGCAGGTTCGAAACTTTTATCATGTAACCTTTCTTTAAAATGTAAAAGACACTTGGTATAAATTCCGTCTCTTTAACTACAAATCGGGATAGAGGGTGCCTAACCCTCTCGAGCTCCCTCTCATATTGTTTTTGAGGTGACTACGTTTTCATAACAGTTTTTCTTCGCTTCATAATGTAATAAATTTTCCTATCGTGTCACCTCCGTAGTATGGGATTAGCACTTGCATAAGCGGCCTAAGAGCCAAACAGGTTTTAAAAAGGTTTATTAGGAGTGCAAGTTACGCCTCCACTCAAGTTGGTATTTTGGGGCCATGTTATTGCCCTGTTTCTTTAGTGAATAGGCCTCAGTAGGTTGGGTATTTTTACCCCTGTTCTTGTGTGCCTGGAGGGCAGCTTGAAGGTGGAGTTTGGTGTGGCCTTTGAATTGGCTTGAACTTTGAGAGCGGGTTCGATCTTTCAAAAAATTTTATTTTCTGTGTGCCTCAAGCAGGCTTAACTGGGTAATTGGGAGCAAATGTTCCTTGGCATGATTGGGATTTTCTGCCCCTTTGTTGAACCTTGTGTATAGGTAAAGTTGGGCTCATTGCTCAGAGATTGTGAATCTGGGGCTCGAAGCCCAAAATCCATTAATAAACTGTAATTGTACTTTCTTAACTTGTTGATATACAACTGAGTTCCTGTTATACTTGTTATTTCCTGATCTCGAAAAGAAAATATAACCTTTGTTAAATTTTAAATTAATTTTAATTTCGTTGTTGAGACCTATTCCATCCAGCACCTTCTTTCACCTCTAACTACCACCGATAATTCCGTAACAGTAATAATGATTCCAGAAATTTTTGCTATTAACTTGTTGGTATTTTTTGTTAAATTAAAGAAAATATTATGCTGGAAGCAGTGGTGATGGTAGGAAAGTAGTGGAAAAATGATAGCCTGGAAATATGGCACGATCTAATGTAGTTACATTTCTGAAAATCCCAGTGATAGTTTTGAATTATAACCAGACTTAGTGTGATTGACTGTTTCGAATTATTTCTGACGGATGGTAATGAAAGTTTGGTAGTGATCGAAACAAATTCTTATCCTGGAAAGTGCATTCAAAAACTCCTAAATAAATCTCCGCGTAAAAGGGCACGAGTTTGGAAAGAAACCTACTCCTGTAAAATTCGGTATTTTATTCCGTTAGTTTTGTTCATGGGAATAATTCAAAATCCGGATATTAATATGTATTGGTTACAAGACAGAAGTCACAAAATACCAATAAAACACCAGAAGGAAGGTAAAAAAAAGTCTAAATAAATTGTAAATTTTGATAACCATTGAAGATTACATGAATGTGTTAGCTTAATTTTTCATCAATGTTGTTGTTTGAGTGATTAGTGGATTGATTGGTTTGATTCAACCCTCCATGCCACCCTATCCTACGCTAAACTTTTCATTTCTACGTAACTCTGCATCATACATCTGCTCATATTCACACCTTGGTCTACCTCCACCGTTCCTACCGCCTAAACTTCCCTCAAAAACCAGCTGTACAAGTCCTCGGTGTCTTAAGATGTGTCCAATCACTATATCTCTTCTCCGTGTAAAAGTTAGCTAAATCGACCTCGAAACCTACTTTCAACCTATTAGGTCGTGTTACCTACATTTAGTACGTGTTGAAGAGATGTTAAATACAGAACAAAATTGGCCAACCAGACACCAGTGGGATCCGAACCTACAATCTCCCGATTTCGCGTCGGTTGCTCTACCAATTGAGTTATGGTAGCCTTTGCCGTCTTTGTTCTGTTGGAAATTATCTGAGCTACAGGTCTGGTACTACTACCATCACACTGTACAGTGCGTTTAAGTTGCCCGTTGAAGGCCAAGTCAATGAATATTGAATTTTCACGACCGCATTGTAATCGAAACCGACTTTCAACCTATTAGGTCGTACGTGTTGAAGAGATGTTAAGTACAGAACAAAAATGGCCAACCAGACACCAGTGGGATCCGAACCCACAACCTCCCGATTTCGCGTCGGTTGCTCTACCAATTGAGGTATGGTGGGTTCGGATCCCACTGGTGTCTGGTTGGCCATTTTTGTTCTGTACTTAACATCCCTTCAACACGTACTAAATGTACGTAACACGACCTAATAGATTGAAAGTCGGTTTCGATTACAATGCGGTCGTGAAAATTTAATATTCATTGACTTGACCCTCAATGGGCAACTTAAACGCACTCTACAGTGTGATGGTAGTAGTACCAGACCTGTAGCTCAGATCCTTTCCAACAGAACATAGATGGCCTAGGCGACCATAGCTTAATAGGTAGAGTGACCGACGCGAAACCTGGCGGTTGTGGGTTCGGATCCCACTAGTGTCTGGTTGGCTACTTTTGTTCTGTACTCAACATATCTTCAACACGTACGACCTAATAGGTTTAAAGTCGGTTTCGATTACAATGCGGTCTTGAAAATTCAATATTCATTAAATCGATCTCCTCTCACCAATTCGATTCAGTATATCTTCATTTGTTTTCGATCTATCCATCTCGCCTTCAGCATTCTTCTGTAACACTACATTTCAAAGCTTATATTCTCTTTCTTTATGATTTAGTTATCGTCGATGTTTCATTTCCATACAGTGCGACGCTCCAGACGAAAGTCTTCAAATACGTCCTTCTAATTGCTATATCAATGTTGGAAGTCAGCAAATTTATTTTCTTCAGAAAGGTCTTCTTTGATTGTGCTAGTCTGAAAACACAAGAAACACGGACCTTAGATTGTCAGAGGGCGCTTAGAATGGGTCAGCTATGAAGATTGGGACATGGAATGCAAGAAGTGTGTTTGAAATAGGAAAGATTGGTAATACCATCCACGAAATGAAGAGATGCGTTGGCCAGGTTCAGGGCAGTGTACTGTGGGCAGCACACTATATACTAAGATGGAAATGATGACACCAATCACCGTCAAGGGGTGGCTGTTATCGTGTCGCAAGCTGTAAACCGTGCCGTGCGAAACTATGCATCATACTCAATAGCTCTATTGCAGCTCCAGGCCAGTCCAGTCAATGTCAACATCATACAAGTGTACGCACCCACAGCTGACAGAGACGATGTTGAGGTGGAGGAATTCTACGGTCAGGTCAAAAGTGTGTTGGATATCACAAAAATACATGAGATGAACAACATTCTCGGAGACTTCAATGCGAAGGTCGGAAAAGGTAACACAGTAACACGGTCGGACCATTTGGTCTGGGCTTTAGAAACGAGGGGGGCAGTCGGCTAGTGCAGTTCAGCCAGGAAGAACATCTTATCGTGCTTATTACTTGATTAAAACTACCAGCCAGGTGACACTATACCTGGAAGTCCCCTCAAGATAGCGCAGAACACATCATCCGAAACCACATTGATCTCATTCTGATGAACCAGCGCTACCGCAACAGTTTCAAATCGGTTAAAACCTAACCTGGAGCAGACATCGGATCAGACCATAACCCTGTGGTGGCATGCATCCAACTGCACTTCAAGACAGTTCTTAAGACAATGAGACCTGCAAGGATAGACATCAGTAAAATCAAGAATGAAGAGATTAGTAAGAGGATTCAACATAACCTATCTAAAGGTTTTGATGACATGAAGAACTTTCACACGGGTATAGAAGCCTTGTGGACAGAAATGAAGCAGATTCTAAGAGACACGGGGAAACAACATTTAACACCTGATAAAAAGATCAAGAAACAATCGTGGATGACCGATGAGATACTGGAACTCATGGATGAGCGGCGGAAATTAAAAACCGGGAGATAAATAAATACAACCAAGTGCACAAAGAAATTAAGAGGAAGATTGTAGCTACAAAAGAACAGTGGATGGCAGAAAGATGTCAAGAGGTAGAAATCCTGCAGCAAAAGAATGACTTTTAATCTGCACAAAAAGTAAAGGAGTGCATTGGGTTATATCGTAATAGAGAGCATCATGTTATGGTGGATAAGAACAACCGCACTGTGACTGACATCACTGACAAACTCAGGGTCTGGAAGTCATATATAGAAGAACTGTTCAACGATGATAGACCTAACGAACATGGTGTGAATGAGGCGAACAGAGGCCCTGCCATTTTAAAGCACGAGGTGAAGCGTGTAATCTGCCAAACGAAGAATGGAAAGGCCCCTGGACCTGATGAAGTACATGAAGAACTCCTCACACTCCTGGACGGCCATGGTATCAGTATTCTGACAGAGCTATTCAACAAAATGTACTCAACTGGAATAATCCCAGAAGACTGGCTTAGGTCCACTTTTATCACTCTCCCCAAAAAGGCAAATGCCAGACGATGCGAAGAGCACAGAACCATCATTCTGATGAGCCATATCCTAAAGATCTTCTTAAAGATCATTAATTGCAGATCGGAGATAAATGTGAAGTAGTGATAACTGAAACACAGTTCAGATTCAGGAATGGTTTTGCGACTAGAGATGCACTTTTCTGTATTCAAGTACTTGTCCAGCGTAGCTTGGAAGTGAACAAGGAAATCTATGCATGTTTCATAGACTACGAAAAGGCATCTGAAAAATTTCAGCACGGGAAGTTGATAGAAATTCTGCAGAACATCGAACTTTATGACCGAGATGACCAACTTGTACTGGGGTAAGAAAGTAGCAGTAAGAAATAGACATCCGCCGTGGCGTTCTACAAGGCTGCGTATTATCGCCTCTACTCTTCAACATTTACTCAGGGACTATATTTGTAGAAGCACTGGAAGAACCGTTTACCGTAGGCATCATTATCAATGGGGAACGTCTAAACAATCTCCGTTATGCTGACGACATGGTATTGCTAGCAGACAACGCAGAAGACCTTCAAGTATTATTAGACAAAGTGAATGTTGCTTACAACAACAGAGGACTGATTTTAAACATTAGGAAAACCCAGTTCATGGTCATCAGTAAACGGAAAGACGTCCACGTGAAGCTCACTCACGACAATGAACCCATCGCTAGGGTTCACCAATACCAGTATCTAGTATGCTACCTCAAATAGAAATGGAACTGCAGCCAAGAAATACGGGTCCGCATTGAACATGCAAGAAGCATCTTCAAGCAGATGAAGAAACTGCTCAACAACCGCAACCTACAACTAAACCTAAGGCTCCGTCTGGTCCGTGCCTACATCTTTCCCGCGTTACTTTATGGAATGGAAAATTGGATACTTACTCAGGCTTTCTGCATAAGACTGAAACATTGGAAATGTGGGTGTACAGACGGATGCTTCGTATTTCGTGGACAGAATCCGGAATCGGATCGACTTGGAAAGAAGACTGAAGTCATGCTGGCCATGTAATGCGGAATGATCAGTACAGAATCCTGCAGCTTGATATACAAGGACGAATAGAAGGACGTATAAGTCCTGGCAGGCGACGAACTGTATGGATGAAGAACCTCGTAGATTGGTGTGGGTTGGACCCGATATATCTGTTCCTTGTCGCTGCATCCAAATTCAAAATCACCATATTGACCGCCAACCTTCGCTAGAAGGTGGCACATTAAGAAGGAGAAGTCTTCATTTTATGACCTTGCTACTTCTGCCATCGTTAGTTATTTTACTATCCAAGAAACAATATTCATCTACTTCCCTTAAGATTTCATTCCCTAATCTAATATTTTCTACGTCGCCTGACTTCGACTGCACTCCATTACTTTTGTTTTGGACCTACTTATTTTCATCTTGCACTCCTTCTCCAAGACTCTGTCCATACCAGTCAGCAGTTTTTCCAGATCTTCTCCAGTCTCAAGATAAAATAACAGTACCATCAGCAAATCTCAGTGTTTTGATTTACCCTCCTTGGATTGTGATTCCCTTCCATGTTTACGCTTTGGTTTCCTAGTGCCTGTTCTGTATAAACATTGAAAAGGAGTGGGAACAAACTGCAACCTTTCCTCACTACTTTCTGGATTGCTGCTTCTTTTTCAAAGCCCTCAATTCCTATCACTGCAGACTGACTTTTATACAGACCGTAGATCATTCTTCGTTTTCGGTATTTGATCCCCATCACCTTCAGAATCTCAAATAGCTTGAATCAATCAATATTATCAAATGCCTCTTCAAGATCTGCGAGCGCCACGTATGTGGGCTTGTCCTTCCTAATTCGATCCTCTAAGAGCACGCTTCACGTGTTTCTCCCTTTTCTCAATAACCGCCTTTAATTCCTTGCTCAGGAAGAAACCTCGTTCCTGGCAGAAGAGCTCTGTTAAAACTCGCCGCTAAATGGGAGAATGCATCCGACCATCTCTGTCTAGAAGGGAATATTCATTCGACTGTCCTTCGCAATGGACGTCATGTGCTCTACTACTGTAGCTGTTGTGTCTATGGCGTCAATACGTTGCAGGCTAATTCGTCTTCCGTTTACCTTCGCAGTTATTTCTGTGGGACCTTACGAATAAGTTGAAGGTTACAGAGAAATTCTATTTTATATGTTATATTTTAGTCAGATTGAAAGCCTGTTCGGACACGTACAATTTATCACGCATCAAATATCATCACGTAACATAGCTAATGAGGATTATGTATGTTGGGGTTGAGAATCGTGTTTCGCTGTAAATGGGCATATGGGACACGCCGGCTGGTTTGCACATTAGCCACAATTAGCAAGCTTTCAGAGGGCCTGAGAGAGCTTAATTGATAGAGTTCATGGCATGTCTCCCAGTTCGCATTAAAACTTGGACCTGACTAAATGATATGGTTACGTACTGTAGTTCAAAATTACGTGACAACAGGGCAATGCAACATAAAGTGCAGAGCATTAAATTCTCCTAGTAATTGATTTACTGTGCCATAAGCAAAGCATTGGTCACATGGTAGCAGTAGAGATCATCGCTTTAAGACGAAATGGTGTAATTGAGGAAACCACCCACTATGAATAATTATCAGAAGAAGAAAGGAAGTACCGAGCTCGATAGCTGCAGTCGCTTAAGTGCGGGTAGTATCCAGTAATCGGGAGATAATGGTTCTAGCCCCACTGTCGGCAGCCCTGAGGATGGTCTTCCGTGGTTTCCCATTTTTACACCAGGCAAAAGCCGGGGCTGTACCTCAATTAAGGCCACGGCCGCTTCCTTCCACTTCCTAGGCCTTTCCTATCCCATCGTCACCATAAGACGTATCTGTGTAGGTGCGATGTAAAGCAAGTAGCAAAAAAAAAAAAATGTAAGTGGTCTGATATTTCGAAGATAATTTTTGTTACGAAAGAAGCCACATTTCTCAGTGTCTTCTTAGTTAACGTAACCCTTAGATTTGTCTGTCTGTCTATCTGTCGGAAACACTGATTAAAACACAGATAACACTACAACATACTTGTAAAAATACTCTCAATTAAACATGTTTCGCTCTACAAGAACATCCCCAGTTGCTGTCAAATGACTTTAAATTATACGTATATGTTTGCAGTGTTGTTTACGTTGCGTAAACTTGTCAGAGCTGGTGATATTTTGAACAAGAAAATAACACCACTGTCCGCCTCTGTGGTGTAGTGGTTAGCGTGATTAGCTGCCACCCCCGGAGGTCCGGGTTCGATTCCCGGCTCTGCCACGAAATTTGAAAAGTGGTACGAGGGCTGGAACGGGGTCCACTCAGCCTCGGGAGGTCAACTGAGTAGAGGTGGGTTCGATTCCCACCACAGCCATCCTGGAAATGTTTTTCCGTGGTTTCCCACTTCTCCTCCAAGCAAATGCCGCGATGGTACCTAACTTAAGGCCACGGCCGCTTCCTTTCCTCTTCCTTGCCTGTCCCATCCAATCCTCCCATCCCTCCAGAAGGCCCGTGTTCAGCATAGCAGGTGAGGCCGCCTGGGCGAGGTACTGGTCGTCCTCCCCAGTTGTATCCCCCGACCCAGAGTCTGAAGCTCCAGGACACTGCCCTTGAGGCGGTAGAGGTGGGATCCCTCGCTGAGTCCGAGTGAAAAACCGACCCTGGAGGGAAAACAGATTAAGTACGTAATAACACCACTACCATCGTTATTTGAACTAGACTAATCAAGAGATCGTGGACGCTTCGCATCAAAGATAAGTACAATTTCTGTTTTATCCAGCCCAGTTTTTGAACTTTTAATTACGTTTTATTACATTAAAAATGTTCAGTTGTAAGCGAGCAGAATAGAAGCTAAGTAGGGCTAAGAATGAAACGTACCACTTACATACACAGCATTACTTCATACTGCGAGCATCAGAAGTGCCTTGATCTGATCCTTAAAATAGATTTGTCATCATACGCCACATTATATGGCATATGAAATGAAAAGCAGCTCGATTTGTTCTGGGTGATTTCCGACAAAAGAGTAGTGTTACAAAAATGGTGCAAAGCTTGGGCTGGGAAGAATTGAGAGAAAGAAGACCACCTGCTCGACTAAGTGGTAGGTTTCGTGCTGTCAGTGGAGTGGGGGATTTAAAAACAGGAAATATCACAATATGAAGATAAAGCTGGAATTCAAAAGGACAAATTGGGACAAATATTCTTTTATAGGAAGGGGAGTTAGGGATTGGAATAACTTCCCAAGTGAGATATTCAATAAATTTCCAATTTCTTTGCAATCATTAAAGGAAAGGCTAGGAAAACATCAATAGGTAATCTACCACCTGGGCGACTCCCCTAAATGCAGATCAGTTGTGATTGATTGATTGATTGATTGATTGATTGATTGATTGATTGATTGATTGATTGATTGATTGATTGATTGATTGATTGATTGATTGATTGATTGATTGATTGATTGATTGATTGATTGATAAGGGACCAACCTAGAGGTCATTCGGTGAGGTATCAAATTACCCTCTTTCCCATGGGTAGTTCTAATTCTAATCTAAAGGCACTACAAATAACTCTATTCTGTAGTATTGGACTTAGTGCACAACAACTCATTTCGTTGTGTGCCGATGTGAAGTGTCAGACAGTCAAGAACCGCACTAATCTCATAGACGGATACGAAACAGTGGAGCGTAAGTAAATCATGTGTCAGGAAGGCGGTACGCAAATACATCATTAGGAAGATTCAAAATCATTTAGAATATGAACAAATTAAGCAAAGGAGTTGCAGCTGTTCATAAATAAAGTTACTGATCAGTTAGAAGATATCAACGTAGTATTAGCTCAAAGTAGGCCCTCTAGAATGTGTCTCAAAAATAGTTCCAATTTCTACATGTGTGGCGATTGATGGTTTTGACTGAACTCCTACATCACCATATCTCTACAGAAAGATACCTGTTATCACTTTTCACTCCTTCAGATCTGATTTCAGGCGCTATCCAAAAAAATTTAATGCTGTTTTGGTGTAATTATATCACTCAATAGGTGCATTTTTCATTAACAAGGAAAAGACACACCAGAAATATGCAAAATTTTGATATCATTATTATGCCCAATTCTACTCAAGGGAAACTGAAACTGAAGGCGGACACATTTAATCTAAAATACCATTTATTTACAAAGATACACACATACTTGTCAATTCCTTTACCATTCACTGATAAACTTTAACGTAATCTCGACAACGCACAGTGTGTCAGAATGAGGTTCTAGCTGGACAAAATTACTTAGCATGAAATATAGTGTGAATAGTTACTATGATGTTTTAATACATTATGGTGTGATTAAATAAGGCAAGGTAACATAAAAGTCACTCAAAGAAGGGGAAGAAAAGTAACCAATTCCCCTGAGGACATGGTCAGCCACCGTCATGATAGCAACCGAACACCTATTTGGACTAGTCATTTGTAGGATGATCAACTTCCTCATCAATATCCAGGTCACTTTCAACATCATCATCACATTTAGCATCAATGTGGACGTCATCTTCCTAGTTCCTTCAGCAAACAACGGACGTTCAACAGTAAAGATCCCTTCTCCTTGCTCCTTGAAACTGTATTTATCTGAGAAATTACGTGGTCAGAGTCGTGGTGGTGGTCGTGATTATTGTTTTGATGATGATGAGGCTTGTTGTTTAAAGTGGCCTAACATCTCAGGTCATCGGCACCGGTTATTGTTTTAAGAGGAAGTTCAACTAGGCAGCCACTAATCAGAGAGAAAGAATGGAAGGGATCGGCCAAAAAAGGACAAGGTCCGCGAAGGGCGTGAAAATGAAAGACTCCCTAGGCCTTGAGTGCTCTAATACCGTCAGTGTCGAGAAGAACAAGAGTTGACCAAGACAGGTCGGATAGGTTAAATGAAAGTGAGGAGCCTGGCAATAGTAAGTGGAAGAAATGTCAGGACTCAGCTCAAGTTCCCGTGGTCGCCAACCCACTCTCACAAGTTGAGAGCCCCTGGGGCCCATTTTAGTGGCCTCTTACGACAGCCAGGGGATACCGTCTATGTTATTCCACCCACAGTGGAATACGGGGTTAGAATTTACAAGTAAACGACTAAAAACCTTCACCTTTGCAGTAACTTTCTCTCCCTGTGCTTTCGTAAGTGCTTCTAGAGCTTCTTCTGATAGCATTCCAATTGCCAAAATAGCGGCTTGTATTACTCTTGCTCCATGAATTAGAATGTTGTTGACTAAAGGAGGCATGCAAAGCCATCTCTATAGGCCTATATAAAATAAGAGTTTTGTCTGTACATTGCTCAGAATTTGAAAAGTATGGTATTTCTTTATTGGTCATGTCCATAGTGACAAGGATATGCACCTTTTACTTTTCCGTAATTTATGTATGTGTGTCTGTCTGTATGTATGTACATGCAAAACAAGAAAACGGCTGAAGAGAATTTAATGAAAATCGCTATGTGAAGTCAGTGTATGAACCACTACAATCTAGGCTATAAATCATTTTACTCACGCTGAGTGAAATGGTAGTTTAGGGGAAGGCCTGAAATTGAATTCTCAAATATTTATATTATTAGTGGTCCTAACGATAAATACTACATAACTAAAGTTTTATAGAGTTACATTTCCGATCATTCATGCCACACATTGTTACCGTACCGGCTTTGATAACACAGATATTCATGAATTTGTATTTTTGTTGCGAAGTCCATATCAACGCCGAACCACGAGAAGATGGGTTAAGAGAACTTAATGAAAGTCGGTATATAGAATTGCGGAATAAGAAACTACAGTCTATGTTAAAAACAATTTTATTCGTCCTGTATAAAATTCAAGTTTAGGGGAAGGCGCCTAAAATTTAACTTTTACATACCTGTGTTATTATTCCTATCGAAAAGTAGTGCATAACAAAAATTATAGAGAATAAATTTCCCGACCATTTATGTTTTATTCAATTTTTTGTACCGACTATGATAAGAGTGGTATATCAGAGTCGGAAGAAAACTAAATGTGACGGAATACAATATTGAAAGCACATAACATTGATCGACAATAACATTATATTACCATTGTTTGTGGTGATGTTCTTTGTCTCTTATGCTGCCGCTCAACTCAGATAGATGGGATTACTGCTGCGTACCGAATATAACATCCTGACTGAATATTGGCGGGAAATACCTGGGGAGTTAGAAAACTTTCTTCTTTAGCATGTCATTCCTCCGGTTCATACACTTTCTGATACCGTACTGCTGGTACGTAACTCACTGGTTCATCATAGTATTCCAGCTATTCGATCGCTACTCTGACGCGCAGTTTTGAATGAGCAGTGTGTACGCTTAAGGCAGAGGCTCACTTAGTAGTAGTAGTAGTATGACCTGGTCTAGAATTACAATTTTAGGCATATTCCAAATTTTAGCACCACAATTCACTAAATAACTCAAAATTCAACCCTGAAAAGAGCCGTTCCTTAAAAGGAGCTTCTTCCTCCTCACTTTTATTAAATTCTACATTAATTTTACTGTAAATTAGCAGTGAAGAGTGGGTTTCTCCTCTGGCTTGTAGGTAAAAATTGCCTCCAAATCAGATAGATTTTTCCGCCGCTATTGTAGTGAATTGAGATTTTCCGACTCATCAGGTACTCCTAGGAAACAGATTAGTAAGACAGCATAGGTTTTGCCTTGGGAATATCCACTATTCGAACCTCCCCACCTCCGAAAAAAGACTAAAATTGTTCACGGATCACGGCTGTCTGCGGCCTGGTCATTCCGGCTCTAGAACTTTGGTCTGTTAGATCAGCAGCGTAGTACTGTTTGTTAAAACTGAGAAAATGTGCGGTTTTTCATTTGATAAAGTATTTCATGTGAAATCATTACTTTTACTCGCACCATCCCTACTGACGTCATTGTAATGACCTGTGTTCATTTCAGTTGGGAAAACCACTAAGAAAGCCTTTCTGAGCATGTAAAAGGTCAGGTGGAGACTGACTGTGACTGATAGTAGGCGGGCCTACCATTTCAATGAAAATTCCCTAACGCAATCTTCATATGAGGAAAGACGTTTGGTGATTTCTCCGTCTCTTTTCGAGGGTAACGTTTAGAACTATGCAATTTAATACAATCTTGCTCACAACGTGTACACTACCTAACCTGCAATTCTGTGTACAATGCAGAATTCCGTAGCGAAGCACCGGTACATCAGCTAGCGAATACATAATTATATAACAATAATTTTGCAGTGTCAAGAGTATATTTGTTGAAAGGTTCTAGGTTTACTTCGTAGCCACTTGATATGGCCCATAATCTTGTGAAAACGCGTTTGATAAATTCTTCACTGATAACAACAACACGGCGAGTCGCTGCCTCCTGCTCTTGTTTCGTCAATTATCAGTCTCATTTCAGATCGAAATCTCTGTTCAATTATGCGCTTTTTTCTCTGCAACCACTACTTTTTATTCGGCTTTTCTCGCCTGCCACTTTCGAATATCACTCCTGCGTTCAATGTCTAAAATGCGCTAGAAAGATTGCAATCTGTTCAAGGCATGCAAAGGAGAAACTCCAAAAGAATACTTCATAATGTCCGATATATTAATTTCATTTTTATGCAGTGAGGAAGTATAATTATTTCACCATAGAGATGGAAAAACTCGTATCGCTGAACGAATCTGATACCTCCAGCTTGCAATTACTGTTTCCGTTGCTACCAGCGCAGCCCCACTCATCACGCAATCTGATCGAGGTGTACCATTAATACTTGTAAACACTTCTTCTTCTACAGATACAAGTCATTTAACTGTGAGATTTAGCAGTGAGTGTAAATATACTTCAGCTGAAAAATCCGTGATTGAGAGGTTTTCCTTCGATAGCTAACATCTAAACTTCGCCTTCCTAACTGTGTGTACGGAGAATATATATCACTATGCCTATGTTTATCTCCCTTACGTATGTACTGACATTTTGATAAATTATTTTCTAAAATAATTAACAAAGCCTCTTCTGGGGAATATGAGACCGTAGTAACGACTGCTGTGACTGAATTGCTTTTCTATATCTAGAATCCCTGCGAGGTGTAATTTCAGTAATCTCGTTAATTATTTTGTAGCAAAGTATAATTTAAAACTCTAAAATTTGAAATTTTATTTCTTTCCTTGTTTTTTGTTTCTCTTGAGATTTTAAACTTTGTTAAACACTAACACACAATAGTTGGAAATACATAAGGGGAGCTCTACAGCTCTAAAAACAATAATTATTTGAAATCAGGTATAACGCAGCGATAAGTTAGGTAGCTCAAACGTTACGCTACTACCAAGAACACCACTGCTCCAATTTACAACCTTCGTCAGAGCGTCTTTGCTCCGCATAATTACCTAGGAGACTACTCTCCAAACTTTACAAGATTCGAGCCTTTCAAAGGCACAATTCAACTTCTACCTTAGGTTAACTACAACCAGTTTCCACTGTCTCATTCACTCGACAGTCTACATTATATCTAAATTGAAGGTGAGCCTTGACAGGGGCAACAAGTGCCCATTCCAGCTGGCCTTTGTGGAAAAAGGAAAAATTAAAGTTACAGGCCAAAAATCAAAACGTTAGGAGGCGAACGCTTGCACTCCTTTGAAAATTCACTTGGAAATTCCTAAAACGCCATGTGGGCTTATGGACTGAAATTACAGAGGCTAAGCCTATACTACGGATGTGACTAGAAGGAGAGAAATTTTAAAATTACAAAATAAAGATTTAAAAGTTTACGAAATCATAGTCAACTCAACACCAAGTTGAAGAGGAATAAACGAGAGTTCAAAGTCTTTAGACTAAGGACTTTTCGGTTTTAGACTTATTTAAAGATTTACATTGAAATATTTAAATTAAGAAAGGATTTTTTAAACCTTCCTCTCGAGTTAGCTTTCTGAGACTATTACATGATTAAAAGATGTCTGTCATTACTTTGAGCTGGTGGGCCTTCCGGAGATGGGCGAGGCGAACCCCGTGCCTCCTCTGTGAACACACTATAAACCTCTTGACTAGGGCGATCGAAAGACAAAATGGCCCAAAAGTCCCAGCTTTTATACAAGAGAGGAAGGTTCCAGAATTCTCTAGGAGGTTTGAAAGAGTCACCACGGATGGGGAAGATGTTTATTGTTAGACCTTGAAACTTGAGATAGACACACGCTTGGCAGCAATGATTACCTCTCGCACCCCTTAGCCCGCAACTATACGATTCCTCTCATTTTGCTTCTTATTCGAATGCCAGGTGGAAAAAGGATTCAGTTACAGGAAAAATGCACCCTCAATAGCTATTTCTCTAAGCCCATTGTGTACTGAGGTCATGAGGACTGAACCGTCATCAGGTACCCATATCGGGCAATTTAGCACATGACAGGGTGACCAGCTTCGGTTATGGAGGAGTGTCCAGGATAGAGGGGAAATGAGGCTCTACCTCAACCCCGTCTGAAAAATTAAAAAAATGATAGGGGCAATACATGTTTATGTGTTTTCGTGGTATTGACTTCTAATCTAATCGACCGGATAACGATAATTAAGAAAAGTATTGTAATTTTTAGGAACAAGTAAAGAATATATTCTCATACTTTAATATATTTTCATATACCTCATCCCTACGATGTTTTCAACGTTGAGTTGCTCGCCTGAAGGGCTGCAACTGTGGATTTTTTATGCACTGTCCAAAATGAGTATTGCAAGGCTGTATAGGGATAATTATACTCCACTGATTAACACATAATAGTCTTCTTAAAAAAAAAACTGATATAATGAAAAATTTCGATGTGCTTAATTATGCCCATTTCTACTCAAGCGTTGTTATTTTCCAGGAAAACACCAAATGGACACATTTCAAGAGTTGAACTGCAGCTATTATCTCAAACTGTTCCTCTAGATCTTCCGTGATCCATATTGATGGCAAATATTGTGCACAGGTAGATCAGCCCTGAGCATTGTTTTCAAACAAAATAGCTGGGCTAACAGTAATGGAGAGGGAGTCATATTCGTCAAATTCTACAATCTCACCTTAAAGGCGGGATCCTTCAGCAAATACCTCCTCATAGCAGTTAAAAGTTTCAACGTTCATACTGGCGTCCAGAGAGCCGTTATCGTCATTTCCATGGAACTGCCTGTTGTACTCTTATTGTTGTTGCTGGGTACTTAGATTTACTTTGTTATCACTTGTAATCTAAGCTAGTAGTGAGCTCAACCTATAGTACTATAAAGCGCCCTTACACGATCAATAATATTGACAATAATATTGATCGTCTAAGGTGAAAGAAAGGGTATTGACGGCAGATATTGAAGCAATATTGATGAAATCCAGATTTTCTGAATTCGGGACGGCAATATTTAAAAGTGGAGGGGATATTGTCAATATTATGATCGTCTAGGTGCGGACGTTAATAATATTGTCAATACTCAGTTTTTGCCGCGCTTTCTTAGGGAACCGAACTGATCTTTGTGCGATGTATTATAGATTATACGAGTGACCTTGAGACGATGCCTGAAGACTTTGAAGCGGTAAATGAGCCAGGTGTATGTGACGAGGGGACTGAACGTCCGGAAGACAAAGCCCTTCGGACTTTTATTGGACAATTTGAATTGTGGAATTGTTCAAACCGTAAATACGGTAATAAAACAGCTAGAATTGCTGTTCTTGACCGCCTCATCCCCTCTCAGCAAGTATGCAATTCATCTGCATCTTCGATCATCCCTCCAACACCTTCTCGCCAAACTCCTCAAAATTAAAAAAAAAAGCTAGAACACAAGGTCCAATTGCTAAAAAAATGAGCTTCTACGAAAAGCATGTTCATATTCGGAAAACTCGGTGAACCCTGACAGCAACATACCGACTATCGCAAAAGCTTGGGGAGAAAAACTGCTCATTTTGGATGCAGAGCAGAGGCAGTTTGCTGAGAAAGCAATAAATGGCGGGCTTTTTGAAGCAAGCTTGGGCATTCTCCATCGCAACTCCATAAAAATAAATGAAGTATGTCAATGTCTAAGCCCTCAAAGTACAAGTAGTGGCAGCACTTCATGCTTCATGCTTCTCCTACTCATAGTGATAACCCACTAATCAACAACAACCAACATTAGGATTTATGAGTGGTGACTTCCGTCAACACCTTCGCAGAGTGAGGATTTTGAATTTTGATTATTGATGATTGCCTTATTTCTTTTTCCTTTCTGTTTAATCATACGTAATTACTATCATCTTTTGCTTTTATTTATTCAATAAGCGTGTCCCGACTTCTACTGACATGCTAACTACTTTCATACAGGTAGTGAAGAGGTCGTGTGTAATGGCTGACTGATATACTTTTTTTTTTTTTGCGAGTTGCTTTACGTCGCACCGACACAGATACGTTTTATGGCGACGATGGGCCAGGAAAGGGCTGGGAGTGGGAAGGAAGCGGCTGTGGCCTTAATTAACGTACATTCCCACCATTTGCCTGGTGTGGAAATGGGAAACCACGGTAAACCATCTTCAGGGCTGCCGACAGTGGGGTTCTCCCGAATACTGGATAATGGCCGCACTTAAGCGACTGCAGCTATGGAGCTCGGTAACTGATATACTGTACTTAGGTAAGTAGGATGGTATGTGGGAATACATATTTAAAACACTTACTTTCATGTAGTGTCGTAGGACATGAACAAGAGTTTCACACATTTCAATTATAGCTTCGCTGATAGTTGCAGGCGACATGATGACAGAACATCAACATTTCTTCGTGCAGCTAAGTACCTCAGGGTTTAGGCTAATCTTTCATTAACAGCGATGAATTCCCTCATGTTTGTGTTCTGCCTTCCCGAGAGTGATTCTACCATATGTAATAATTTTATGAATGTCTTTTCTTTCATTCTGAAATATGTGAAAATCTACCGCAAGTCTCAACCTGATTTCCCTCAGCAGACTCCAACCACTCTTTCATCCACTCGACGAATAATTATGGCTACACAACCATTTTTTGATCGTCCCTGCTTAAAAAGAAGGCACAAAAATTAATTTGAAAAGACAATTTCACTAGTCCAAATGTTATAAACAAACGCACTAAGCACATTTATTGATACAATTACTGCCAATAATATTGATCGTGTAAGGGCCGCTTAAGCCGTCATGTTGAACACCGGAAATACTTAAGCTGTGTGTGTATTTCCATATGATGCTGCTGGTAGTATTTCTTGTAACATATTCTTTTGATGGAATTACTTGTTGTAGTTGTCTTAGCTGAGTAATTATGTTTAAACTTTATTATCACAATACTCTAAGTGACCATTGCCACAGAGATATTTCCCAATTGTGATGCATTTGTTAATAAAAATAATTTCCTTGCGAGATTGCCACATATTTCTATTTGGGTCTTATATGCCACCTTCTTTACACCCTCTGATACTCTCATAACCGTGTGAAGAGATCTGTAACATGTCATAAGAAACTCCAATGCAGATGACTTGGTGAAACTTACAACTTGACTTTTTATCCATCTCACTACAACTCTGCAGTCGATCACAATCCTGCAACTCATTTACTACACTCTACATCCGCTAACAGCCTTATCCGTGATTCCGGTTCTTTACCCGTATCCAAAGGTGAGAACGATGGAAGTCTAGAGCATGTTATGAAGTAAGCATGTCACACACCGATCAATTTACAAAACTTGAAAGCAATGAAAAAAGACGTCGCATGTGTTTCTGAGAGCAACGCAGTGGGGACTTGATATTGCAGTCTCTCTTCCCTCAACTCACCCCCCGAGGCTTGCTACTGAATGTCCCATGGGTGTGGGGACCGGGAGGATAGGTTGCTAGGCTTCGCTCCGTCAGATCGCCAGAACCATGCGTTTCATATATCTTTAAAGCGAGGTTGATCGGCCCTGGTCATTGTTTTCAAAGAAAATGGCTGGGCTAACAGTAATGGAAAGGGAATCAAATTCTACAATCTCACCTTACCAGCGGGCAACATTCAGCAAATAACTGTTCATAGCAGTTAAACGTTCTAAGGTTCACACTCACACCTCACACTCACACCTCACACTCACACTCATACTCACACCTCACACTCACAGTCTCACCTCACACTCACACTCACACCTCACACTTCTGACTCAACAGAGTGCTGGTATTTCACTCCCGTCCACTTCTACTTCCTTGTAGGACAACACTGCAGAGCTGCTGTTATAGGAGTAATATAGTTTCCTTTATTTATAGGTAATTCTGCCAAAATGAAATGAAATCTTCCAGGTTTAGTGTTCTCTTGTTGGTTGTCGGACACCACCACTGATCTCTTGAGAAAGCTAATAAACATGTGAATGATGGGTAATGCAAAAACCTGGCGACTTGGCCGTGCGGTTAGGGGTGCGCAGCTGCGAGCTTGCATCCAGGAGATAGTGGGTTCGAACCCCACTGTCGGCAGCCTTGAACGTGGCTTTCCGTGGTTTCGTATTTTCACACCAGGTAAATTCTGGGGCTGTACCTTAATTACGGCCACGGCCGCTTCCTTCTCACTCCTAAGCCTATCCTATCCCATTGTCGCCATAAGACCTATCGTTGCCGGTGCGACGTTAAATATAATAAAGGTAATGTAAAATTCAAAATTTTAATATATATATATATATAAAATAAGAGTTTTGTCTGTACATTGCTCAGAATTTGAAAAGAATGGTATTTCTGTATCGGCCATGTCCATAGTAACAAGGAAATGCACCTTTTCCTTTTCTGTCTGTCTGTCTGTCTGTCTGTCTGTCTGTCTGTCTGTCTGTCTGTCTGTCTGTCTGTCTGTCTGTACACGCATCACGAGAAAACAGCTGAAGAGAATTTAATGAAAAAAGCTATGTGAAGTCTGAGGGTGAGCCACTACAATCTAGGCTATAAATCATTTTACTCACGCTAAGTGAAATGGTAGTTTAGGGGAAGGCCTGAAATTTAATTCTCAAATATTTATATTATTAGTGGTCTATCGATAAATACTACATAACTAAAGTTATACAGAATTAAATTTCCGATCATTTGTGTCATACATTGTTACCGTGCCGGCTTTGATAACATAGGTATTCATGAATTTGTATTTTTGTTGCCAAGTCCATATCAACGCAGAGCCACGAGAAAATGGGTTAACAGAATTTAATGAAAGACGATGTATAGAGTCGGGGAATAAGAAACTACAGTCTAAGTTATAAACAATTTTATTCGCCCAGTATGAAATTGTAGTTTAAGGGAAGGCGCCTAAAATTTAATTTTTAAATGCCCATGTTATTGGTCCTATAGAAAAGTACTACATAACAAAAGTTATAGAGAATATAATTTTCGACCATTTGCTTTATTCAATTTTACCGCACCGACTATGATAAGAGTGGAAGAGTCGGAAGAAAACTAAATGTGAAGGCCTACAATATTGAAAGTGCATAACATTGACCATTATTTGTGGTGATGTTCTTTGTCTCTTATGCTGCCGCTCAACTCCGATAGATGGGATGCATGTTCTGCTCGGTTTCATTCGTAAGGAGCAATGAGCCGTGGACGGATGTTGGTTGATCTTGCACTGCAGCTAAACCAGTGTCCAGGAGGTAAGAATAATGTTGATTAGTACAATATATTTCTATTTCTATGCTCTACAGATATTGAAAAATAATTTTTTGACGTTTTAGGAAAGAGCCTTCCTCTTTATGAGCCTCACAGTAATTAGCTGTTAATCAATTTCTTTTACAGGGTTTAATGACAATGACAATGAGCTTAAGGGAACAGAAACTGCCTTTCCTTCTATGAATCTACAAGTAGATAAAAAAAGTGGAAGTAAGTATTAAGTTCACCGCACTTTATAATCATGAAAGGTTATACTGTATTTCTTTTCAAGAGCCAATGCAATGTGTTCAAGAACTGTTATTCATGCGTGTGCTTTTATCTGTTGGATAGTAGTTTAAAAATATTTTTGATCCGCAGGCCCCTACTGTTACGAGGCCCGATTTTGTGAAGAAGAATAAGAAGAAGAAGAAGAAGAAGAAGAAGAAGAAGAAGAAGAAGAAGAAGAAGAAGAAGAAGAAGAAGAAGAAGAAGACGAGGAAGATAGTGGAGACAAGGTGTACACTCAATTAGAATGTGTTAAAGTGAATTCGCATTGCACTGACGTAGGTTACAATGGTCAAGTCTCCAGGCCTTTTTACCCGCCGCTTGTTGCTGAAGAGACTGAAATAGAAAGCAGTGCCAATTTTCAAGGGCTTGTGGGTAGTTCTAGTAAGAGATCACAGCCCCCACAAGAGCATTCGTTGGAGAGTGACTCTAATGATACCCCATCCAGTGCCCTTTCTTCTGTTTGTGACGTCAAGCAAACAGAGAGCGGAACATTTTTGCTCCCCTCTTGTACAACTGGTGCTAGATTGGTTCCGTACTCAGATTCTGAAGATGAAGTTGAAGATTTTGAAAATAATAAGAATGGTTGTAGGAAAAGGAAAAGAAATACTCTTTTGTGGAAGAAGAATGTGAGGAAAGTAAAGTTATTAGGTGGAGAAGAATGTGTCTCTTCAGCTGGTAAGTTAGTTGGTAAGCGTGTTCTTCGTTCTGAATGTAGAAACTGCAGAATGAAATGTTCAACAAAGGTAACTGAGGTTGAAAGACAGCAAATATTTAATGAATTTTGGAGCGCAGAGAAGAGTTGGGACCTTAAGAGACAGTACATTATTTCCCTCGTGGAGGAAAAGCCAGTTATAAGGCATAGGCCACGATGTCATTAGACACAACGGCAAAGAACAGCAACATATATTTATCATTTAAACGTGTCAAACAATAAAATCCCCGTTTGTCAAGGAATGATTTTAAATACACTGGGGATAAGTATTCAAATGGTGAAAACTGCCTTGAAAAAGGCCAGTGGATGTGGTATGATTGAAGTTGATGGAAGAGGTAAACACATGCCATCAAATAAAATCTCAGAAGAGCTTTGTCGTGACATTAGAGCACATATAGACAGATATCCAGTTTATGAGAGCCATTACAGCAGGGAACAAACGAAGAGGAAGTACATAGGAAGTGAACTGAATCTATCAAAAATGTATTCTTTATACTGCCAAGAATGTACCAAGGAAGGAAAAATAGCAGCAAAAGAATGGTAGTTTCGAAAAATATTCAATGTAGAGTACAACATCGCTTTTAAGTTCCCAGATAATGATACGTGTGACAAGTGCGATGAATATAATACCCAGATAAACCAACAATCGTCCACACAACATGAGATATCTGAAATTATGGAAAGGAAGAAAGAGCACTTGGAAGAAGCCACCCGCCGCTACAAGATGAAAGCAAATGACATGGAAACTTGCGGCGAAAATGAGAAAGTCGTAATGGTGGACCTACAAAAATGTTTACCGACACCATATCTAACAAATTCAGAGTGCTACTATCTCAGGAAGTTATGGACACTAAACTATACTCTATATGATTCCACACTAAGACAGTCCTATTGCATGATGTATGATGAAACCTGTGGAGGCCGTGGAGGAAATGAGATGGCTTCATGTTTCTTGAAATGGGCAAATAATCATCTAACTGATGAAACTCACATCCTCACTGTCTGGTCAGATAACTGCTCAGGTTAGAACAGAAATCATCAAATGATTATCATGTACTTCTGGCTTATTTCAAAATGGAAAAATTTACAAGTTATTAACCACAAGTACTTGTTGCGTGGGCACACCCACATGGAAGTGGATACTGTACACAGCATTATTGAAAGGAAGAAGAAAAGGATCGAGACACAAAACATCTTTACTTGTAATGATTGGATAAACTTAGTAGAAGAAAGTGGGAAAAAAATCAAAGTTGAAAGAATGTGTTTGGCAGATTTCAAAGATTTCTTGGGTTTTTCAAGCAAAGACAGCAACATGATTGTTCTGAGGAAGAAAAACACCCTGGGAGAAAACGCACATATTTCTGAAATGGTTTGGATCCAGGTGAGAAAAGACAAACCATACACCTATCAGTACAAAACCTCGTTCCAGGATGAAATGTTCAAAGAAGTCGATTTGAGGAGGAATACCAGAAGTGCCAGGACATCTTTTCCACAAACTCTTCCTGTGATTAGAACTGTTAAGAAGTCAATTAGTAAAGAAAAGTATAAGGATTTGTGCACCATCTTGAAGTGGGTTCCAGAAGAATATCACTTGTACTTCAGCAATCTCAAGACTGAAGAATCCGTCACAGGAGACTACCCTGACTCGGAATAAAAATTGCCTGGTTAGCAGTTTTGGCTCATGATCTATAAACTTTAACATAAGCGCAGTAGCGCTCAATGCTGTACTGAATTTTATTGATGTTTTCTTCCTTGTGATTCTTATATGTTTATAATAAAGTCAATTTGAAAGGAGTTAGTGCTATAATTTTATAGTTTAAGACGTCTTTTTCCTATCCTAAGTCCTCTCCACATCCTGACAAACAGATATCTTAAGTCCACAAAAGTATTTAAAAAATGAGAGAACAAAAACCCGTCATCACAGTATGAAGTACAAGTGCTTATGATTATATAAATGTAAGATACATGTTATTTCAGTCTTTTGTTACGACCTTGTAGGGAAATTTGCGAGTAAAATTTCGTTTTCTGGTTCTACTGTTAAACTTAACATTTGGACTTAAGATAGTCTAGTTCTCAGGTACAGAATAATTATTACAGTGATTCTATTTTCAGCGACATCACGCAGCTGACATCTCGACGTCAAATGATAAATAAAACACGGCTATTAAAATGAAGGCTCATTAATACGGCGGTGGTAATAAAGAGAGCGCCACTCGGAGTAATGAGAAAGTTAGCATTTGTCGGAGAAAGTTAGCGCCAAGTTTCTACGTCCTTGTCTCTGCAGATTAATGGAATAACGCGCAGCTGGAACCAGCGACATTTGGACTAATTCCAGACCTGGTATAATGAGGAGATAATTTTCTACGTACGTTCTTTCAGCTCTGAGGCTTTAAAAGAGTGACAAATGCCAGCCACTCTTTGTGTTCACAGCAAGGTTCGTAACAAATCAAAGTTGACAAATAGAAAGGTGATTTTTTTCAAATCTTTATCAGAAAGATTGTTCTTCACTGCACTTGATTTAAAGAAATAATGAAGGCAGTTTGGTGGTTCACTTTACCTCTTAGGCTTGCTGGATAAGTAGATTGAATCTTCGTAGTTATTTTGACATAGAGGGGATCCATAACGCGAGATGTACTTCGTATGGTGTGGTTATTACTTTCTGCACGGAAACATTTACAAGTATTTTACTCATGATCACAGTACAAGCATGACTAATTGTGGGGACTCAGACGTTATAGCATGGTAGTTTGTGGTCCCGCCACTGCAAGCACTGCAAGAGATTATATCCAACACGTGCTCCAGTAGTTTCTGCAAGCCGTGTATAGAAAAGTGCGAGAGATATTTCAGTGAATAAGTTGAATTTTTTTAGCTTTCAGTTCCTAAACTCAGTTCATTGTGTGTTGCGGACTTCAAGCATGTATCTTATGTGGCTTGGCCGTACTGTTTTGTGCCGGCTGCAAGTCAGGGTACAGTATGGTAGAGTAGTTCATGATATGCGACTTTTTTTCACCTCCGAAGGGTATAAGTCAATTTGAAAAAAGGGCTAGAGCTATTCCACGGAAGGATAATGAGTTAATGCGTAAAAGAAAAATTTGTCATGTTCATTTCTCTGATGATTTTATACTGAATGCTGAAAAAGTGGATATCTCTCGTGTGAGATGGAAATTACGTTCAGGTGCTGTGCCTCACGTTTTCCCTTATTTGCCGAAATATGTTTCAAGTGAGATTAAGTCCCGTGATACTCGCGACAGGACATACCATCAGGGAAGGAAGAAGACGGAGTGCAGCAGCGAATGGGGAATAAGTCTAATGTTGATCAAAATTTGGGTCATTCTAGTGTATTTTTTGATGCGATAAACAATATTATCGCTCAAAAGGTGCCTAAAAATGTTTATCATTATCTGAAGTGCCGATTTTTTTTCAGAACGAACGAAATCCTGGGAGATTTACAATCGCGAGCATTCGCTAAATCTTCACGCAAGCTTTCTTAAGTCCAGTAACCGACGGATGGAGTTGGTAAGTAGAGTATTACCTCATGGGCGTTTGTCCTAATAAGTTAGGAGTTACGTGCTGTTTATCTGTATATGCACACTCCAGTAACCTGTGCTTTCAGCAACATGTGAGGAAGGCCGTACCAATTATTTCCATGTTTGATTTTTTCCATTATACCCTGCCATGGAATTATAATCGTAATCTATCAGTGTTTTTTAAGAAACACTATGGATACTTATAAGTTACGGATTAATGCGTTTCCTCTGACATCCATCCTAAGACCAGCTGGTCGGTACTGTGGAGCTTGCCAACTCGAGTGCCGCCTGGCGGAGCGCGCTTGAACTCGAGGATTCCTCACACTTGTTCTAATATTCGTGATGTTACAAGGAATGAGAGCTTATATCATCAGATACAATTAATGCACTCATTCTGTCAAATGCTGCAAATATAGTCAATCGAATGTACGACTGGTTTCCTTGATACGTCGACGTAAGGCAGTACCCAGGAGTTTTTTTGGAGGGATTACGAAATATGCGAGAGGGGGGGGGGGGCTGCAAAACAAAAACTATAGTAACAATTTTTTTACCTTCACATCGATTTTACAGAAAGAAGACTTCAACACGTTTGTGCTGTGCGACACAAAAATGTGTTTTAAAATGGTGGTAACAATCTTTTTCACTGCAAGTATTAAAAATATTTAGAGTTTTGACTCATTTTTAAATCATCTAGCGGTGGGATAATATCAGAATATTTCTACATGTTTATTGAAATTGATTTTTATTGTGCAAAACATGTTTTAACGGTAAACTAATGATGTGAGGTCCCTGGGACCGTTCAGCCCTGAATTTTCCGCCTTCACTTGCATATGTGGTCTTAAAAATCCCTTTTTCTGTCTAGATTCTTAATTTCCAGTCTTCTGCGTGTTTCCATTGTGATGAAGGCTGCCAGCGCTTTCTGGGAGTGACTCTTGTAACAGCTCGGTCACTGGGACCTCACATCGGTAGTTATGTAATTAAGTGGGATTGTTTATATTCCTCATTTGTGAAATGTTCGCTTCCGTAGTGTAATAGTTAGAGCTATTACATGCCATCCTCAGAGGCCCGGTTTCAATTCCCATTAGTACCACAGGAGTGCTGGCATATGGTGAAATGGTACATGGAGCTCGCCTCCATTTGGAGTGTGAAAGAAAGGAGCTGCACCATTTCGGGACGAGGACATGAGTTTACTTTTATTTTGAGAGTACAGACATTCACGTTGAATTGACATATGGATGATTATCTCGTACTGTCAAATATGAGACTGATGGACCCGTGTTTTCCAAACTAAAATGTCGGTAGAGGAGTTTGATTTGTAAGGTGCAAGGAAGTGTTACACATTGCGTATGATAAGTTAATTATTCTAAACACGTTTTAATATGCTCAGTTGTGTGAACAATGCCTTTAGGATGTAGTTATGTGTTGAAGACTGCGAATACTCGTACATTTCCGAAATCTCTAGTTTCGTACCATAGAAACTGCAACCTTGCATGTAACATTAATTTTGATGCGTTAATACTCGCGTTATGCTATTACATTTTATGAATTATAATGCAGTAATGTGTGTTTTATTAGAATGCATAGTTCATACTCAAAATACTTTGGCATTTTTAACGCATATTTCTAGTAGTGGTCCGTGGGACCTCACGTTGGTAACTACGCACAAAATGTTAACTTCCGTAGTTAAAGGTTAACAACATACAAAACAAACAATACATATATCCCACTAGAATTTAAATTTTCATTTTCGTTTTGCAGTAAATTTGTTAACTATATCGAAACATTTACAGATGCCACAGATTTTTTAGGTTAAATTCACTTCTTTATTTTGCAAATGCTTATTTCTTTAATATTTCTAACTTATTGAAGGCTATTTCAGAATCCGTGTACGCTGTTTCAATTTGACAAGTTCACTTTATCGGAGGGGGTTTGAACCGCCATAACCTCCTCCCAGTGTACGTCCTTGTACCCTAGTCTAGTGTTCAGACGCAAGGTGCTGAACGGTGTGTATGGGTATTTAAAACTTCTGAGATTTTAGTCCGTCGAAACGCGAAATATAACATATAATACACTATAACTTCTTCTTTTCTTTATCTACCGCTTTTCTCACATCTGTGGGTTCGCGGGTGGGAACTGTGTCGCACATGTGGTATTGGCTGTATTTTACAGTCGGATGCCCTTCTTGACGCCAACCCTCTATCGAGAATAGTAATCACTATTGCATGTTTCTGTGATGGTTGTTAGTATAGTGTGTTGTTGTCTGAATATGAAGAGGAAAGTGTTGGAACAAACACAAACACCCAGTCCCCAGGTCAGAAGAATTAATCAGACGCGATTATAATCCCCGATACGGCCAATAATCGTACCCGGGACCCTCTGAACCGAAAGCCTCAACGCTGACCATTCAGCCAATGAGTCGGACACATAATACACTATAACATACCTGTAAAACATACTTTTATTACTGAATGAATGGCATGTTTCGGTCTACAAAAACATCTTCAGGATCTTTGAAATCGCCCTTATCAATGCGTATATTTGTTTGTTAATGCTTTGTACAGTGGCGAAATAACAGCTCGGGGCCCTGGCTTACACTTAACCGTATTTTTATTATACTGTATTCTAAATGAATAAAATCTAAATGAATTAATAGAATTAAAAACGAATTTGTTCGCCTATGTGGTGTATTGGTTAGTGTGATTACCTGTCACCTGCAGATGCCCGGGTTCGATTCTCGGCTCTGCCACGAAATTTGAAAAGTGTTACGATGGATGGAACGGGGTTCACTCAGCCACGGGAGGTCAAATGAGTAGAAGTGTGTTCGATTCCCACCTCAGCCATCCTGGAAGTGACTTTCCGTTTTTTCCCACTTCTCCTTCAGGCAAATGCCGGGATGCTACCTAACGTAAGGCCACGGCCGCTTCCTTCCGTTTTGCTTGTCTCTCCCTTCTAATATTCCCATCCCCCCTCCACGACGCTCTTGTTCAACTTAGCAGGTGAGGCCACCGGCGCGAAGTACTGGCCATTCTCTTCAGTTGTATCCCCCTACCCAATGTCTCACGCTCCAGAACACTGCCCTTGACGCGGTAGAGGTGGGATCCCTCGCTGAGAAAAACCAACCCTGGAGGGTAAACAGGTCAAGAAAGAAAGAGAAACGAATTTAAACGAATTACAAACTAAATCCACAAGTTATTAAAATGGACACAATTTAAGACTTAATATAAACGCTAAATCATTAAGATTATCAAAGTTGAGTAAGAGAAATATTGGCATCCTAAATTAAAGAAAATTAGAACATTTTTCAAGAGCAAGTATAAACAGAATAATAAAACTGAACACTGCAATAAATCAAAAAGTGCAGTTCACCATCCCAAAGATTTCTAGGCATGAAATGAAATGACGAGGCAATAATACATTTAGTAGAACTAATCTAATGAAACACCATTTTATAGGTCCTACTGCTAAAATGCCCGCTTGCGTAGCATAACTGTTAGTGTTTTTAGCTGTCATCTTCGGCGGCCCGGGTTTGATTTCCGGTACTGCCAGAAATTTAAGAATGGCAGGAGGGCTGTTCACATGCAGCTCACCTCCATTGGGGGTGTGCCTGCAAAGAGCTATACTACGTATGAGGATACGAGTTTGCATAACCAAAGTACTCTTAAAACTCCGTAACAAATCTCGAGGCACACAATTAGTTCTACTACAACCATTCATCAGCAGGCAGTCTCGGCACGGAATACGATGTTGTTTACGTTCCGTAAATTTGTCAAAGATTTTGAATTGGTGATATTATGTACAAATGAAGAAATTTATATGAATTTATTGATACTTTACTTAATCTGAGAAAGTTTCCAGTGCTTTCGTAATAACTAGCTTCACGTCCGTCACTTCGAACGACGACACCTCGACTGAATCCAGGACACTTGCTTCACTATTTGAACAGTTGTGAGGATAGAAATGATGAAAAATCCTTAATATTTAGGAGATGTGTAGGCCTAATCACTGAAAAACAACAACAACAACAATAATAATAATAATAATAATAATAATAATAATAATAATAATAATAATAATAATAATAATAATACCGGGGGTACACCTCAACTCCGCTCATTCAAAAGAAGCGCCTTAATGAACTCTATCTATCCAACAAAATGTGAAACTGCTACTATATGAAGTTGGAACTTTAACCCTCTACTGCATACTGTTGCCATTAGGCAACAAATAACTTTTCACCTGTGTAAATGGATAAATATTATAGACAGAGGTAGTTTTACGGCACACCTTCAACTGTACATTCAATTAAACACATTTTTTTTTCATAACATAAGACAAAACAGCCCTACTCCTTCCACCCCGTCAACATCCACGCGACCCAACCACCGTTTATTTTACGTGGGCCCTCCCCATCATATTACCACAGGCTTCAGGAGTACCTCTGGCTCAACCTCAAAGACATTACCGACCTACGGTCGTGCAAGTATACTTGCGCCCTGCAATACGTACCCATGGCCAGTAGGCAGTAATGTTCGGTCTGAAAATCGTATATATATTCCAATATGGCAATCCACATCACATACGAGTGTTAAGCTATTAGGCCCAGTTAAGAATTGCTGGTATTTCTAAACCACCGAGCTTTTGGAACATTAAAGCTTGAAATTTTCTTCACCAAACGGAAACGAAAAATAATTCATGCAGTAGAGGGTTAATCACAAGATGTCACTACGGAAGTATTAAGTAAGTGTGTTATTGTAAAGTTGCCTAAACTCACTGGATTTATTGGCTTTGCGTTCGTTTACTTCAAGAAGTTTGGACATTTCTCCATAGATGTCACTACCAAGAACTATGGTCATGCACTCTAGTGCAAGGTAACGGAAGTTTGTATGGAAAGAAATTTTGTGTTTATAGGTTTTCTCAAGTAAATCAACTTTCATTTTTTATATACTTAAAGGTTTGCAACACTTTTCTCTCATTCCTCAGTATTTGAATGTGAACAAACACTAATTTTCTGTGCTTAATTTTCAGCCTATCACAGGCTTATTCTTGGTTTTTTGTGTGTAACTTTTGAATTAAGCAATAAAATTAAGAGGGTGTGTCCCGATTAGTCCAGAATCTTCTCGAACCTTCCCTTCGTGTATATAAACTGCGGCTGCTCTGGCTGCCTTGTCATTTGATCGCCAAATTTCTAAGAGTGTGTGTTAAGGCAGGAGCCGGGGCGCCTCATTCATCGCCAGGTAGTTCATCAGCCCAGGTATTGGCCATCAGTTTTATCTCTCTGTAGCCACCTCCGCGGACTTACACGAGGGGAAGGTCCGAATTTCTAACAATGTAACCAACCTTTTCAAAAATGTAAATTTTTGTTCAACTAATGTAAAATTTCATAAGTTCTTAAAACTGTAAATCGGGGATAGAGAGTGCGTTACCCTCTCGAGTTTCCCTTCAACTTAGTTTGAGGTGACTACGACTTTGTAACTGTTTTTCTTCCTTTCCGTAATGCATTAAATTAACCTTTATTCGTGTCACCTCAGTAACTTGGGACTAGCCCCTGTATCTCTGGGCCAAGAGCCCTGTTAGGATTTTATTCTTCACTAGCTGATGTACCCGTGCTTGGCTACGGGATTCTCAGAAAGACTGACTTGGTGGTTTTCCTAACTGAAATCAACATAAGTCATTACAAAAACGTAAGTATGAATGTAGCGATTAAAAGCAATGCCATCATATAAAATACTCGAGCAAATGGAAAGCCACACGTTTTATCACTTTTAAAGAACAGTGCTGCGGTTAGATTGTGGTGCCAGTCTAATAGTCCAAAGTTCTAGAGCTGGGATGACCAGGCCGCAGATTGCCATGAACACTCATCTGCCATTATTCCGCTAAATATGCATACTGTTCATTCCAATCAGTGCCTCAGAGTAGGGATTGAATAGCCCGAATGCTATGATGATCCAGTGTGTTACGTACCAGTAGTATCAGAAAATTTATAAACCAGGGGAATGGCATGCCAAAGAAGAAAGTTGTCTAACTCCCCAGCTACTTCCCATCAATATTCAGGCAGGCTGTTACACTCTGTACGACTGGGCGAGTTGACTGTGTGGTTAGCGGTGCGCAGCTGTGAGCTTGCATCCGAGAGATAGTGGATTCGAACCCCATTGTCGGCAGCGCTGAAGATGGTATTCCGTGGTTTCCCCACTTTCACACCAATCAAATGCTGGGCCTGTGCCTTAATTAAGGCCTAAGGCACTCCTACCCCTTTCCTATCCCATCGTCGCCATAAAACCTATCTATGTCGGTGCGACGTAAATCAAATAAAAATACTCTGTACGCAGCAGTAGTCCTATCTACCGGAGATGAGGGGCAACAGAAGACACAAAGCACATCACGACAAACAATGGTCAATGTAATGTTATTGTTGATCAATGTTAGGAGCTTTCTATATTGTAGGCCTTCACATTTAGTTTTCTTTCGACTCTGTGATTTGTGAAATATTTTATACCATAAACTGTAGTTTCTTATTCTCTGACTTACGTAGTGATTTTCATTAAATACTGTTTACCCATTTTCTCGTTACTCGGCGCTGATATGGACTTAGTAACAAAAATCCAAATTCATGAATATGTTTGTGATCATAGCCAGTACGGTAACAATGTATAAGACATGAATAATAGGAAATTTAATACTATATAACCTTAGTTATGTAGCATTCATCGATTACACCTCTAATAAGAAATATTTGAGAATCACATTTTAGGCCTTCCCCTAAACTACCATTTCACTCAGCGTGAATAATTTACAGCCTAGACTATTGCGACTTATTTTCTTACTTTGAATACCGATTTTCATCAAGATAGGACTACCAATAACAACAATATTTGAGAATTATATTGTAGGCCTTCCCCTAAACTACCATTTTCTCAGCGTGAATACAATTATTGACAGCCTAGATTGTAGCAACTTATTCCTCAACTTCGCATACCCATTTTCTTTAAAATACGACCACTAATAACATAAATAGTTGAGAATTCAATTTTAGGCCTTCCCCTAAACTACCATTTCACTCAGCGTGAGTAAAATTATTTATAGCCTAGATTGTAGAGGCTCATTCCCCGACTTCACATACCGATTTTCATTAGACCACTAATAACATAAATAGTTGAGACTTCAATTTTAGGCCTTCCCCTAAACTACCATTTCACTCAGCGTGAGTAAAATTATTTATAGCCTAGATTGTAGAGGCTCATCCCCCGACTTCACATACCGATTTTCATTAAATTCTCTTCAGCCGTTTTCTCGTGATGCGTGTACAGACAGACAGACAGACAGACAGACAGACAGACAGACAGACAGACAGACAGACAGACAGACAGACAGACAGAAATTACGGAAAAGTAAAAAGTGCATTTTCTTGTTACTATGGACATGACCGATACAGAAATACCATTCTTTTCAAATTCTGAGCAATGTACAGACAAAACTCTTATTTCATATATATAGATAGATATATAGATTATCTAGGGTGCAAGTGTACGCCTCCATTCATTTTGTGTTTGGGCCAGTAATCCACCGTGTTCTTTTTCCATGAAGGCCCAGTAGGGTGGGTAATAAATACCCCTGTAAAAGTAATTTCAATTGTAAATTGTGCCTAGAGAGGGCAGAGAGTGTAAGAGTTTTGTGTAATGTTGCCTTAAGCGGGCGGTTAACATTGAATGAATGTTGGAGAGCCTGTTAGCTGTAATATTGAGGAGTGTCTCTGGAAGGCTGTAAATTTGTTGGAGCAAAGTGCAGGGAGATTTCTGCCCTTGTCTAAATTAGACCACTTTGAAATTGTAAATTTGTAAACTAGAGGCTTGAAGCCCAGAATTTCTAAAATTCACGAATCTTGGATTTTCCTAGTCTTTTTTCAAGATTGCTATTTGTGCCTGTCATGTTGTTATGTTCACTCAGTAAAAACGATTATTAAGTTTGTTTTTGGAAAGGAAATATAACCTTTTAAAGTTTTAATTCATTTTTTGATGTTGTAGTTAGACCCATTCAAGCCCACACCTTCTTTCACCTCTTTCTGCTCCATGGATATCTCCGTAACTATAATAATAATAATAATAATAATAATAATAATAATAATAATAATAATAATAATAATAATAATAATAATAATAAATTATTTAGCGTATGACATTAAAAATAAAAACACACAATCACAAATTAAATAGCCATACAATACACTATGTAGGTTACAATTTCACCATCAAGCTCTGAAAATAGTCTATACAAGAAGGATTTGGGTCAAGAAAGTCTTTTGGGCTACCCTGATAAGCACTCAGTCTTCACTCCCATATTTAGGCACTCAGTCAAAATTAATTTTTGTCTTCTTGGGGCATTCTCTGTTACCGATGGACACTCTTTTGTCCTTCCAGTAGCATTTCGAGGGGTCAAAAGACATGGGATCGAATACGCGTTTGAACAGCAGACACGTGACCCTGTCACCTAAAAGTAGAACGGCGCATGCGTTCCTTAAACCTCGATTAAGTCTGGTGGGATTGAACTCGCGATATTCAAACGCGGAGGCCGACAAGCCACCACTGATCCTCTGCTCTCCCTGATTTACGACTTTCAACATTCAACTCACAGTCACTGAGTACCTTTCATGACCTGAGGTCTCGCGCGTCAGGCCTTCCGCTATCGTCTACGTCAGGAGTGACTGCACGTAGCTGTGAATGTTGGCAGCCCTGAAGATGGCATTCCGAGGTTTCCCATTTTTCACATCAGGCCACGGCCACTCCGTTCCCAATCCTATCCCATCGTCTCCATAAGATCCATCTGTGCTGGTGCGACATAAATTACATGCTGCCTTACGTAGCACCGCCACACTTAGGTCTTATAGCGATCATGAAACAAGAAGGGAGCGACCATAATAATGGCGTGTGGCCTCCGGAGGGGTCTGGTGCCTGTAGGCGACCTGCGCGTCGTGATGAGGATGATATGATGATGAAGATGGCACATGCACCCTGCCCCCGTGCCACTGAAATTAACCAATGGCGGTTAAAATTCCCTACCCTGCTGGGAATCGAACCCGAGACCCTTGTGACCAAAGGTCAGCACGCTAACCATGTGGCCATGGAGCCGGCCGAAATGATGATGGGGACGGCACATACACCCAGTCCCCTTGCGAGGGGAATTAACCAATTATGGTTAAAATTGCCGACTCTGCCGGAATCGAACTCGGGACCTCTGTGACGAAAGGCCAGCACGCTAAACATTTAGCCATGGAACCGGACGCCGTGGATTTAATTCAGG
Organism: Anabrus simplex; assembly: GCF_040414725.1. Taxonomy (NCBI): domain Eukaryota; kingdom Metazoa; phylum Arthropoda; class Insecta; order Orthoptera; family Tettigoniidae; genus Anabrus; species Anabrus simplex. The sequence goes on from NC_090265.1 coordinate 1,373,578, forward strand.
TACAGTCTCAGCATTTTCCTGATGTGAAAATGGGAAACCACGGGAAACCGTCTTCAGAGTTGCCGACAGTGGGGTTCGAACCCACTATCTCCCGGATGCGAGCTCACAGCTGCACGCTCCTAACCGTACGGCCAACTCGCCCGGTCATCATAAATTATGAGCCATAACCTAATTATTTGGTAGAATTGGACAAACCAAGTATTCTTCAACCCCAAACAGCTGTGACTCTAGAGGTTATAGTACTCTTAAATTATAATTTTCAAACTTTGCTCTGCATATTCTGTAGGTAGTTATAATTTTTACACTTATTATTGTCGGTTCTAAGTTCTAACTTTTGTGCTGATGGTAAAAATGGAAGAAAATTAAGATTATGTGGGCTGTTCCAACACAAGCCTGTATAAAGCCTAGGATTTATTTGTTTTACAACATTTACTTAGTAGAATTATTATTTTATTTCTTCCCCAAGATTACAGTTTACAAAACAGGTAACTCCCCCGTCACCTGGCTAAGGCTTTGACATGGACAATATCAACCAGAAATTACTCCATAACCTCTTTTTTTTTCTTTTTGCTAGTTGCTTTACGTCGCACCGACACAGATAGGTCTTATGGCTACGATGGGAGAGAAAAGGGCTAGGAGTGGGAAGGAAGCGGCCGTGGCCTTAATTAAGGTACAGCCCCAGCATTTGCCTGGTGTGAAAATGGGAAACCACGGAAAACCATCTTCAGGGCTGCCGACAGTGGGGTTCGAACCTACTATCTCCCGAATACTGGATATTGGCCGCACTTAAGCGACTGCAGCTATCAAGCTCGGTCCATAACCTCTAATAGTGGAAAATTACAGTAGCTTAACTGTTAAAGTGAATTAGTGTGTCAACGGTAACATTTCTCTCACAAACCCGCTTTACATGTACAGCTGCACTTCACATTTTCACCCCCTTTGTTCAAGACAACATTAACTTTGTGGGGTTTTGAATCGATGTGGGATGATTGCTAACACAACGCTATAACACCAGTTTCATCTTGTGTTTCAAACTTTTTACCTACACTTCAAGTAATTAGGCTTGAATATTTCTTCCCCTTCCACTAATGGAGGCGTGAAATCTCCGACAACTCTTAACAGTTGCGTATACGGCACCAAAGACATTTTGAACACTTAATAAATCCTACAGACGCACACCCGATCACTGTCGTGTTTACTTCCCGTCACTATCTCGCCGCCATATTGGAAACAGCTGACCGTAAGCTCCTCCTCCGTTTCGGACGTCAATAGGAGGAAATAAATAACCCCTTATAATAATAATAATAATAATTGTACCGGGCGGTACACCTCCACACCGTTTATTTAAAAGTTGCGCCAGTTAATACTCCTCTTCTGGAGGAAATCTGAACTTTATCTACGGTCTTAATTTTCAAATTTCTCAGAAGATGTCACTACGTGGAAAATTTTGAGTTTTTGAACTGTGTCACTTTTGATGTGTTTTTGTTTCGCTTGAAGTAAGAAGTGTGAACTTTCTCTTCTAGAGGACACTACTGAAGAATTACAATAGTGCAACCTAGTGCGAAATCAAAGAACTATTTGTTGGAGAAATTTTTATTTCAAAAGTTTGTTTCTTGTTAAATTTCTTTCTGTTATTGTTTAAGTTGGCTGTATACCCCTCTTTTTCCCCTTAGTTTGGATCTAGCCAATCCCGAATTTCTTTAATTAATTTTCCACCAATAATGTGTTTCTTTTTCCTCTATGTAGGGGTTTCTTTTCCCGAACCAATAAAGATTTTGTGGGAGGGTGTTTTATTTCCCCTAACGCCTAGAATCTTCCGCGAGAGGATATAAACTGCTGATTTTGGGGTCTCCGGGCCACTTCTGTTCCATCTTTCAGTGTATTAAGTACATAGCAGGAGGCGGGAAGCGCCTCTTTCCTCGGCAGCGTTCTACTACCAGGTAATGGCCTATTAATATCTTCTTTTCTTGCTAGGTCGGCAGTTTAACTCTCGCGGCGGGTTCGAAGCGTTTTCCATCATGTAACCTTTTCCTAAAATGTAACTACTCTTTTCTTCTATTCTCTTGTAAAGCTACATTATGGGATAGAGAGTGCTAACCCTCTCGAGTTCCCACTCACATCGTCTTGAGGTGAACTTATTTTTCTCAACCAATTCTCCCGTAATGTAATGTAAATTGCCATTAAGTCACCTCCGTAGTATGGGATTAGCCCTTGTAGTAACGGCCTAGTGCCAAGTAGGTCTTAAGCAAAGTGTATTAGGAGTGCAAGTTCGCCTCCTCTCAAGTTGTATTTTAGAGGTCATGTATTAATCTTTTCTCTCCTAATAGACCTCAGTAGGTTGGGTATTTTACCCCTGTGTATATGTCCTTTGAGGACAACTTGAAAGTTGAGTTTGGTGTGGCCTGGGAGAGGCTTAACTTTAAGAGCGAGTGGCTCTTTTCTAAAAATGAGAGTTGTATGCCTCGAGGAGGCTTTGCTGTGTAATTTGGAGCAAGGGCTCCAGGGTTTGATTGGGGTCTTCTGCCCCTTTTGTTGAAATTGGTATATCGTAAAGTTGAGCTAGTTGCTCAAGAATTGTGTTTTCAGGGCTCGAAGCCCAAATTCTTTAATCCCTGTAATTGTACATTTCAAGTTGTATTTCGGCTACTAAGTACCTGTTCTATTTGTGGTTACCTAATTTTGAAAAGAAAATATAACCTTGTTAAAATTTTAAATTTAATTTCTCTTTAGTAGCTTGAGACCTATTCACCACCCAGCACCTTCTTTCATGCTTAACTACCACAAAAACACGGTAACAAGTGGTAGCAGAGCGTGGTTGAATGGGTCTCAATTTAGCCCCTTTTGACGGCTAAACATTGCTTTAATTCGAACTCTAACAATTTTCTCAGTTGCTGGAATTTTTTGAGTTTTTCAAAATTGTTCGGTCATCATGCCCGGCCCTCGCGATGTTCTCCTCCTTAATTACTTGCGCAAGGAGGAGTTGATATATGAATTGACTATTAGAAATGTGCAATCTGGAGGCACGGTTGCAATAGACACTAACAAGCTTAGAGAGTCCCTTGATTTGCCCATTTCCGTCCCCAATTTGGGAGAGAAAGAAATTGACGACTCTCTTTCCACGATCACGGAGAATATTACTGGGCTAGCTTCTGTAGTTAGTTTTTTTGATGAAAATGATCCATCTCCTAATCAAATTAAGCGTGTGCAAGGCAGACTATATCACTTTTCAAATAGAGTTAATGATCTGTTGTCTCTAAAGGTGAATGACGTTCAGAGGAAGGAAGCTAATACGCTCCTTGAAACTATTTCTGAATTGTCTAGTAAAGTCACTCTATTGTTAACGGGGGAGGCTCCTCCCAAATCTGATCAACCCTCCATAGTGAATGCAGGCAGTGAGGAAGCGCCTCCCAAGGGAGAAGTTAATAGGATAACCGTTGCTGCTCAAACTATCTCTGCCCCATTGGACAACGAGTCTGAACGCCGTGCATCGTTGGGTAACATCCGTTCTGAATTAACTTCTTTGCCATTGAAACCTTTACCTACTATGTCACCCGGGTTTAGTAGCTTGCCTCATCCATTGGCAATGTTGCTAAGAGGTATCTCTAAGTTTTCTGTCAACACCACCAGTGAAGTAATTTCGTTTTTAAGATTTCTAGTGGAATTTCAGGATCACGCCCTTGTGTTTTCTCTTTCCCCTTGTCAGATTTTGCAAATTATCTATCCTTATGCTATTGGTGTTCTATCTGACAAAATAGTTAGAGCCATTGCCGAGCAATCTTCTATTGAGGATTTCCACGCCCATTTGCTAGCTAACTTCATCCCGGCTAGGGCCAGGTCCTCCCTTATTCAGAAATACTATTATCGGGTACAGCGCTTGGATGAAAACCTGGCAGACTTCATCCAAGATATTAAGTTTTATACTAGGGTGTTTGCTCTCCACTTCCCTGAGGATCAGATCGTGCAAGCTATTGTTGAAGGGATTTCACCACCCTACAGGTCATATTTGTGTTTCGCGGCGTGCCCGCAAACCTTCTCTGAACTGGAAGCATTAGCCGTCTCTGCGGAAGGAGTTAGGTATGCCGATTCCTTGCGTGTGGCGAAAGAACCCCCGCCTTCCTTTAGTAACACTCGGCCTCCACCTCGCCGACCAGTCAATCCCCGTAAATGTTATGCTTGTGGGTCGCCTGACCATCTGCGGAATAAGTGTCCTCTGATCAAGTCAAGTGGGACAAGGAATGGAGTAGGGTCATCACAAGGCTGTTTTAAATGTGGGGCCTTCTCACATATCGCTAAGAATTGTCCCAATTCGAATAGCACCCCCTCCTGCTCAACTTCTGGTGTAACTTCCAACAACAATCAAAAGTGACTAGTGGCTTCGGCTGAGTCAACTAATTCTGCTTCCCAAGGCTCAGCCCCTGGCAAAAAGGTCGAGAATTCAGGGAACGATAAGTCTTCGAATACATCTTTTGAATGCCCCAAAGAGTGTCTTAGGATTGCGGCGGATACACCCGCACCTGTTCCTTTTCTTAAGGTTGAGTTAAATAATGAGCCTATAACAGCTCTATTAGATTCAGGCAGTGTTTGTTCCATTATTTCGGCTGTATGGTACTCGAAATTGAAATCTGTTTGTAAACTACCTGTCTATGACTCTCCTCGTATTCAATATGTTTCGGCTAATTCATCTCCATTAGAAATTCTAGGTTCCGTACTGGTCAAAATTCGTATTTTTAAATTTACCTGGAAAATTAAACTGTTTGTGGCTAAGCACTTGTCTTGCCCCATCATACTGGGAGCGGACTTTATTTCTCACACTGGTCTTGTGCTCGATCTCCAGTCTAGGTCGTGCACATTCAAATTTGCTTCTAGTTGTAAAATACCACTATTAAAGTGTAATTCTGTGTCATGTTCTTCTATTTCGCCTACCCAGGATGAGATGTTGTTAGACCTTAGACATCTACCTGAGGAGCAGGCTGATAGTATTCGGAAACTGTGTCAGTCGTTTCCCGAGGTGTTCTCTGATACTCTTGGTGTTACTGACCTTATTGAATACAAAATTGAGGTCACGGATTCAATTCCTGTCCGTTTTCCACCGTATAGGCTATCTCCACCTAAAATGAAGGCTCTGAAAGAAATCATCGATCAGATGTTGAAGGATGGTATTATTAGGCCCTCTAAGTCGGCGTATTCATCGCCTATTTTTCTAGTCCCGAAACCCCAAGGAGGCTTCAGGCCTGTCATTGATTACAGGGCTCTCAATCGGAAGGTGGTGTTGCAATCTGTGCCCCTTCCCGACCTTCATTCTTGCTTTTCATGGTTTCGTAAGGCCAAGTTCTTCACCATCTTGGACTTGAATCAGGCCTATAATCAAATTCCCCTTGCCGAAGAGTCTAAACATCTTACAGCGTTTGCCACGGACTGGAATTTATATGAATACAACCGCGTGCCTTTCGGGCTCCCCACGGGGGCAGCTGTGCTCACTAGGCTACTAGATAGGGTCTTTTCCGACATCAAATTTGAGTACTTATATCACTACTTGGATGATGTCGTCGTATTTTCCGAAACCTTTGAAGAACATCTAGATCATTTGCGAGAAGTTCTCAATCGCCTTCGTAAGGCTGGGTTAACTGTTAAGTTGTCCAAGGTTGCCTTTGCTAAGCCCTCTATGTCATTCCTAGGGCATATTGTGTCACCTGATGGTGTAGCTGTCGATCATTCTAGAACTCAGGCCATCCGTGATTTTAAACCTCCCAAGGACATTAAAGGTATCGCCAGATTCATTGGTATGGTGAATTTCTTCAGGAAGTTTATTCCTAACTTCGCTAATAGAGCGGCGCCCTTAAACCTTCTTCGTAGGAAAGGCATCAAATTCGAGTGGGGACCTTCTCAACAAGCCGCTTTCGAAGATCTTAAATTAGCTCTCTGTAATGCCCCTGTACTTGCTATGCCTGATTTCTCGAAGAAATTCATCGTCCAAACGGACGCGTCGTCGTCAGCTGTAGCTGCAGTCCTTCTTCAAGAGACTGAACTAGGGAGGCGTCCCATCGCCTATGCATCTAGGACTCTATCGGTTCAAGAAGCCAAGTATTCCATCTATGAGCTCGAAGGGTTGGCAGTCTTATTCGCCTTAGAAAAGTTCCGTCTCTATCTGGAACATGTCAAATTCGACCTGGAGACAGATAATCAAGCCTTAAGCTGGGTCTTAGGTAGGCCGCGTCGTACTGGTCGTATAGCCCGTTGGGCCATCCGTATTTCTGCCTTCCAATTTGATGTACGACATATCAGAGGTACCGAAAATGTTGTTGCTGATGGACTCAGCCGTATGTTTCATAACGACGTCGAGACCCACGAACCGGTCGATAGTTCATCACCTTCTGAGTCCATACTATCTGGTGTTAATGCCATCTTAACAGGTGCTCCCATGCTTTTTAGGGATATTGAGAAATACCAACGTGAAGATCCGACGCTGGCTCCTATAATGGAAACCCTTTCTTCTGGGGAACATGTTGTCCCTTATGTTCTGAGGAATGGTGTTCTATGTTGCCCTTCGAGGCATGATAAGTTGATGAAAGTTGTTGTTCCAGCGGTTCTTGTACCTATGATCTTCAAATACTATCATGAGACCCCATTGGGGGGGCATCTTGGAATCTTTAAAACTCGTGAAAAGATTCGTGAAATGTTCATATGGAAAGGTATGGACGGTGAAATTCGAGAACTTGTAAAAGCTTGTAAATCTTGTTTGATCAGTAAACCCACCATGTCCACTAAAGTAGGCCTTTTGTCTTCTCATCAAGCGTCGCGCCCCATGGAACGCCTGTATATCGATTATGTGGGACCCTTCCCCCAGTCGAAGGGAAATGCCAACAAATTTATCTTTGTATGCGTAGATGGTTTTACCAGATTTTCTTGGTTATTTCCGACTAAGCTGGCTACCGCTCAGTCCACCATTACTTGCCTAAATTCTATTTTCGCTTCTTTTGGTCCGTGCCAATACATTGTATCTGATAATGCTAAGGCTTTTACATCTAATTTATTTCGTAAATTCTGTTTTGACTTGTCCATCTCTCATGTAACTACTTCTGCTTATTACCCGCAACCATCTCTGGCTGAACGGGTTAACCGCAATCTCAGGTCCGCACTTATTGCCTATCATCATGAAGATCATTCTAGGTGGGACACGTCCCTGCATTGGTTAGCTTTTGCTTTGAATTCGGCGGTTCATGAATCTCACAAATTTACTCCAGCTTCTTTGATGTTTAAGTTCGTTCCCAACACGCCGCTCTCTAACCTCTGGTCTCTGAATGACATTCTGCCCGAGACAATAGATCCGGACAACATTAAAGATCTTTGGAAGAAGGCTAAAGCTAATCTTAAAGTGTCTCATGAAAAGGTTAGGGAAAGGTATGATCGTGGACGGAGACCCACCACTTTGAAGGTAGGTGACCAGGTTATGGTCAAAAAATTTGTTCCCGCGGGCAAGCTTGCCCCCAGATTTCATGGGCCTTGTATCATTCTCGATTTTCTTACGCCGGTTACCTTATTGCTAAGTAATCCAGCCACCGAGAGGATATTTAGAGTTCACCTGTCCCAGGTGAAACCGGTGTAATTTCTGTGTTAACTTGCTCCATATTATTTTGAAAGGATATGAAGGTTATATTTTTTTTGAGTTTCACTTTTAAGGCATTCTGCCCCTTCTGTAATATTTTGGTTTTAGATGTAAGCCTTATGTAAAACCTGCCCCGACCCGTTAAACTGCCATCCTGTTCTTGCCACGGCCATTACCACGCTCCCGTCTCCTGCTCCTCTCTACACAGTGGCTTAATGAATACCATGAATATCTGCACGCCGCTGGCCCCTCACTCTCTCTACAAGCCTGTACCCTCAAAGAAAATAATTGTCCAACACAATTCTGCCGCCTAGCTTTAATGTTTCAGCGCCCCCGCAGCCGCGCAGCGCCGTGCAGCGACTGGGGAGGGGGATGGGCCCCCTCCTCTCCAGCGAGGACGACATGTGCACGGCGAGCCGGAGCTCACCTCCCGGCCAAGGCTGATGTGCGGCGCACGACCTGCTACATGCCCGCAGCCTGTATCTGTTCACCGCGGGCGCGGCGTGCTTCTACACCTCTGCTCCCCTCATAGTGCGGGCGAGCGGTATCTCAGGGTACTTAAGGGGTCCGAGAGGCCTCCCTTGGACGCAAGCTGCAACGGCCGGTCTGGCCATCCTTCTTAATCTACATCAGCTATATGGACTGTCACCCTAAGCAATAACTACTCTTGGAAATTCAGCAGCAATATTTGGTGGACATTGCAAATTTTTCCTTCACCTTTAAGTATTAAAAGCTTATCTTCAGAAATTCAACTTCGATAAACATAAAAACCTTACGTTACCAACTGCAACAAAAATTTTGGAACTGAATTAAGAAATTTCTCAAAAACTTCTGCAAGTTATCTTAATATCAACATCAAAACTTGGAACTTATTTTCAAACAAACGTTTATGTTCTTCTGTGTTACCCCTTGGATGAACTTTTGGGGGGGGAGGTCTGTACCGGGCGGTACACCTCCACACCGTTTATTTAAAAGTTGCGCCAGTTAATACTCCTCTTCTGGAGGAAATCTGAACTTTATCTACGGTCTTAATTTTCAAATTTCTCAGAAGATGTCACTACGTGGAAAATTTTGAGTTTTTGAACTGTGTCACTTTTGATGTGTTTTTGTTTCGCTTGAAGTAAGAAGTGTGAACTTTCTCTTCTAGAGGACACTACTGAAGAATTACAATAGTGCAACCTAGTGCGAAATCAAAGAACTATTTGTTGGAGAAATTTTTATTTCAAAAGTTTGTTTCTTGTTAAATTTCTTTCTGTTATTGTTTAAGTTGGCTGTATACCCCTCTTTTTCCCCTTAGTTTGGATCTAGCCAATCCCGAATTTCTTTAATTAATTTTCCACCAATAATGTGTTTCTTTTTCCTCTATGTAGGGGTTTCTTTTCCCGAACCAATAAAGATTTTGTGGGAGGGTGTTTTATTTCCCCTAACGCCTAGAATCTTCCGCGAGAGGATATAAACTGCTGATTTTGGGGTCTCCGGGCCACTTCTGTTCCATCTTTCAGTGTATTAAGTACATAGCAGGAGGCGGGAAGCGCCTCTTTCCTCGGCAGCGTTCTACTACCAGGTAATGGCCTATTAATATCTTCTTTTCTTGCTAGGTCGGCAGTTTAACTCTCGCGGCGGGTTCGAAGCGTTTTCCATCATGTAACCTTTTCCTAAAATGTAACTACTCTTTTCTTCTATTCTCTTGTAAAGCTACATTATGGGATAGAGAGTGCTAACCCTCTCGAGTTCCCACTCACATCGTCTTGAGGTGAACTTATTTTTCTCAACCAATTCTCCCGTAATGTAATGTAAATTGCCATTAAGTCACCTCCGTAGTATGGGATTAGCCCTTGTAGTAACGGCCTAGTGCCAAGTAGGTCTTAAGCAAAGTGTATTAGGAGTGCAAGTTCGCCTCCTCTCAAGTTGTATTTTAGAGGTCATGTATTAATCTTTTCTCTCCTAATAGACCTCAGTAGGTTGGGTATTTTACCCCTGTGTATATGTCCTTTGAGGACAACTTGAAAGTTGAGTTTGGTGTGGCCTGGGAGAGGCTTAACTTTAAGAGCGAGTGGCTCTTTTCTAAAAATGAGAGTTGTATGCCTCGAGGAGGCTTTGCTGTGTAATTTGGAGCAAGGGCTCCAGGGTTTGATTGGGGTCTTCTGCCCCTTTTGTTGAAATTGGTATATCGTAAAGTTGAGCTAGTTGCTCAAGAATTGTGTTTTCAGGGCTCGAAGCCCAAATTCTTTAATCCCTGTAATTGTACATTTCAAGTTGTATTTCGGCTACTAAGTACCTGTTCTATTTGTGGTTACCTAATTTTGAAAAGAAAATATAACCTTGTTAAAATTTTAAATTTAATTTCTCTTTAGTAGCTTGAGACCTATTCACCACCCAGCACCTTCTTTCATGCTTAACTACCACAAAAACACGGTAACAATAATAATGTTATACAGGCAACTTTCAAACACTTAATTGACAGACTGAGCAAATTGGCCGTGCGGTTAGGGGCTCGCAGTTGCGAGCTGGCATTCTGTAGATGGTTTATGGTCTGAAGTCATCAGTCCATAGACTCGTTTGATGCAGCCCTCTCTGTCACCCTACCCTGTGCTAAACTTTTATTTCTACGTAAATACAGTACTACACCGCACACCTACACTAATCTGTTTGTCATATTCTAACCTTGCTATACCCCTACCCCTTTTACCTCCTAAACTTCCTTCAGACACCAACTGAACAAGTCCTTGGTGTCTTAAGATGTGTCCTATCGCTCTTTCTATTCCTCTGGTCAACATTTTCCAAATCATTTTCCCCTCACCAGTTCGATTCAGTATCTCATTGAATTGGTTCACAAAGAAAGGGCTTCAGTCACAATTTTTTTGAAATTGAGTTGAAATTAAATTTCTCATCTTGAATGGTCATGTCATTGTTTTATAAAGAAAGAAGATCAGTCCAGCCTCTCCTTCACTGTGATGTTAGCGTTTTGTAAAGGAATGGCGTCAGTCCGGCCTGAAGCCCTACTTTTATGAAACACCCTCAGGTGATATGCGATTAACAACGCGCTACTCTCTTGTTTTTGTATCGAGGTCATTTGACTGTGTAACTGCATCATTATTGTATACCGTTTTCATTATACAGAACCTATAAAACTATATGTTTTATTATTCATTGATGGTTTGAACATAAACACTTTCAGACTAGGTAGCTCCAGTTGAGTGCCATTATTTTTGCCAATAAACTCTGCTTACCCAGCAGGAAGGGTACCAATTAAGAACAGAAAAATTGATGATCTGAGGAAACTGGCTGAGTATGAGTTTCAGGAGTACTTCAAGGAGATGACTTCTTGGCCTACTGTGACAGGAGGAGATGATAATGAAGATGATATTGGTGTTTAGTGCTTGTTAGTAGGAATTGGGAGTAGTGTTATTTATTTGAATTTTATAACAAGTAATTCATTCGGCGTTCAGTAGATTACGTTTTCCACGTTAAGTAGGCTAGCTAGGTGTACTTTGTTTCGAATTTAGGCTTAGGAATTACTTTAGGTGTTAATATAAACATTTAAAACAATATTTTTAAATATCTGTAGGTTCGTAGGTATTATACTTACAAAGGCAGATTATCATAAGGAGTTGTAACTCACTGTAATCTCCGCCGCTACTTTTTCGATATTTCGTATAGATATCCGTTCAAACTATCACGAAGGTAATAATTTATTACATTAAATAACACGATAAGCCTGTAAACATCGATTTAAAGAGAAGTTAAAGAGAATTCACGGTCATTTGACTGGATAATTACGGTACTTAACAGTTTCTTGGATTGTTGACGATTGTTGCTACAAGCACATGATAGTAGTGTAAATAAATACAAAGTCAGCTGATTCATTATTCCCATAATTTGTAGTCTTAGTTCCCTGCATACTTTGTACTTTCCACCTTCATTTATTCATCGAGTAAAAGTTAATAATCAAATTCCTATATCCCAATAATATTGCACTTCAAGCCCCCGGCGTGGTTTTGACAGAAATTATAGTAGGCAACCTCTTATTCTCAGCATTTAAGGACACTTTTATTCTCCGCCCCGCGTAGTAGGGAAAATAATACTAATCCACCAGCGGTAAAAGTTCATATAACCACACTTCAGCTGAAAATTGCACTGTAGATACACTGTAGTATAGATACAGTAGCCTACATTTAGATAGTGCCGTATCTTGCCTGTTATATTCGTGTGTTATCTTTCGTGTGTATCTATTAGAGCGTAGTACTAATATAATTTGTCTAAGCATTTAGCTTTGTTGGTAATCTTTGAGTACAGTAGTTCTTGCAAATTTCATTTCTGTTTGTGCTTAGTAGTGACATACGGTACCGTTATCATGATTAGGATACGTCTGAAAGTATTTAAAAATTACTGTAGTGTACTGTACAGTAGTATACGAGTAACTGATAATTTTGTGTGCTTATTTTATTATTGTAAAATATTTGTGTAGTACTGGTGTAGTAGAGATATCCTTAGAAACTCTTACTAAAATGCTGTTGTTGTAATTAGGATAGGCTGAATTGCAGTTTGGAATTGTGTAGTTCTTGTGTATTACTTTCGATATTCAGTAATTAACATCAGTTTTTATCCTGTTAGGGGTTGTAGGATAAAAAATAGTGTACGACTAAGTAGTATTGTAGTGTAGTCGTATATTAATTACCATATTGTTGTGTGATATTTGAGTACTATCCCAGACAATATATACCTTCGTTCTTTTATTTTTTGCAAATAAGTTATTTTATTTTTATTTTCATTTTTCCATAAGAATGGCTAAGGAGCGCGAGTGTACGAACTGTACGAGGCATTGAGGGGTATGAGGGAGGAGTTGGAGAGTTTGAGGGAGATAATTAGGATTCTTACAGAAGACAGGAAGGAAGATAGGACTCCCTCAAACAATGTACAGGTTACAGTAGGTGTAAAAGAGGGAGGGGAAGTAAAGGGGGGAAGGGAAGTAAAGGGGGAAGGGAAGTAAAGGGGGGGAGTTGCAGAAGACAGGTGGTCTAATGTTGTAAGGGGCAGGAGATTGCAGGCTAAGGGATCAGAAGGATCAGAAGTCAGGACAGGTGTCTGCGCGAAATCGGTACGAGTCACTCCAGGTAGAACAACAGAGGGAAGATGAGGGACAGGGAACTGTTGCTGAGATGTGTGGAAGTAGGAGGAAGGGAAAAGGTAGGAAAGGGAAATATAGAGTAGAGGATAGGAAAAGACAGGTGGAACAGGGTCATGGGAAGGAGAAAAGGGAGGAGGAAGTAGCTTCTGCAGCTATCAGGAAAGATAGGGCTGACCAGGAGGGGAGGGGATCAAATGAGGTGGGTAGGGTTGAGGCTCCGGTCATGGGGGATTCCATCGTTAGACACGTGGGGAAAGTGTGTGGAGGAAAGGGAACCAGGGTAGAATGTTATCCAGGAATTAGGTTAAGGCAGATGTTGAGGAAAGTAGAAGAGAGGGAGGAGGGGAAGGAGAAGGTGGTAGTGTTTCACGTTGGTACCAACAACGTAAGGCAAGCTGATATAAGTACCAACATAGTTGGAGATGTGTGGGATCTGGTAAATGCAGCACGGGTGAAGTTTAAGCGGAGATTGTTATTAGTGGAATACTGTGTAGGAGGGATACTGAAAGAGTGTGATTGGGGATTTAAATGAGACTGGAGTGGGTTTGTGGGAAACTGGGAGTGAAATTTCTAGATCCTAATGGGTGGGTAGGAGATAGGTATCTGCGCTCAGATGGCCATCACTTAAACCGCAGTGGTACGTATAAGTTAGGAAATTTGTTTGGAAGGGTAATAGGGAGGTACATTCAGGGAAACAGGGTGGCTTAGGGAGCGGTGATAAGGGAACGGGGAACTGGAAATCAAGTGGGGATGACATAAAATTGTTAGTGTTGAACTGTAGAAGTATTGTAAAGAAAGGAATAGAATTAAGTAATTTAATAGATATATATTTACCAGATATTGTAATAGGAGTTGAATCATGGCTGAGAAATGATACAATGGATGCAGAAATTTTCTCACGGCACTGGAGTGTGTATCGTAGAGATAGGATAGGAATGGTGGGAGGGGGAGTATTCATTCTGGTGAAAGAAGAATTTCTAAGCTACGAAAAAGTTAAAGATGAGACACATGAAATTCTAGGTGTAAGGCTAATTTCTAAAGGTAATAGGCAACTTTATATATTCGGAATGTACAGACCGGGAAAGGATAGCACTGACGCGGATTCGGAATTATTTGATAGGATAGTCGGCTATGTGGGAAACGACATGGAAAGAAATGTGATTATAGCTGGAGATCTGAATTTGCCAGATGTCAATTGGGAAGGAAATGCGAACGACAGGAAGCATGATCAACAAATGGCAAATAAGACAATATGGGAAGGACAGCTGATTCAGAAAGTGATGGAAACCAACCAGAGGGAAAAATATCCTGGATGTGGTGCTGATAAAACCAGATGAGCTCTATAGGGAAACTGAAGTAATAGATGGTATTAGTGATCATGAAGCTGTTTTTGTCGTAGTCAAAAATAAATGTGATAGAAAGGAAGGTCTTAAAAGTAGGACTATTAGGGAGTACCATATGGCTGATAAAGCAGGCATGAGGCAGTTTCTAAAAAGTAATTATGATCGGTAGAAAACGGTAAATAAAAATGTAAACAGACTCTGGGATTGGTTTAAAGAAATTGTTGAGGAATGCTAAAACAGGTTTGTACCTTTAAGGGAGGTAAGGAATGGTAAAGACCCACCTTATTATAATAAAGAAGTAAAGAGACTAAGAAGGAGGTGCAGACTGGAAAGAAATAGAGTTAGAAATGGCTGTGGAAGTAAGGAGAAATTGAAGAAACTTACTAGAAAATTGAATCTAGCAAAGAAGGCAGCTAAGGATAACATGATGACAAGCATAATTGATGGTTATACAAATTTTAGTGATAAATGGAAGGGTATATATAGGTATTTTAAGGCAGAAACAGGTTCCAAAAAGGACATTCCAGGAATAATTAATGAACAAGGGGAGTGTGTATGTGAGGATCTTCAAAAGACAGAAGTATTCAGGAAAATGTCGAGATATAGGAGGAGACTAAGGCCAATGAAGTATTAAAATTTACATATGATAACAATGACATTTACAATAAGATACAAAAGTTGAAAACTAGAAAAGCGGCTAGAATTGATCAGATTTCTGGGGATATACTAAAGACAATGGGTTGGGACGTAGTACCATATCTGAAGTACTTATTTGATTATTGTTTGGTCGGAGGAGCTATACCAAAACGAATGGAGAATTGCTATAGTAGCCCCTGTGTATAAAGGAAAGGGTGATAGACGTAAAGCTGAAAATTACAGGCCAGTAAGTTTGACATTCATTGTATGTAAGCTTTGGGAAGGCATTCTTTCTGGTTATATTAGAAATGTTTGTGAAATTAATAACTGGTTCGATAGAAGGCAGCCCTCCTATTGGGATTTTCCAAAAACAAAAAGTAAGTGTTTCTTTATTTTTAAAAGAGAACAAAAGTACCAATTTTCAGGTCTTAAATATCTTCAGTTTCTGAGATATAAGTACCGGTATCCTGATTAAAGGCATTCAACCACTTTCTCACCCTTTTTCACCCTTCCTATTGGAATTTTCTGAAAACAAAAAAATATGTGTTACCTTATTTTTAAAGATGATTCTAAATACCTATTTCTACATCTATGAACTTTTAAAGTTTTGAGATATAGATACACTCATTTTAAAAATTTCACCCCCTTTTCACCCCCTTAGGGAAGGAATATCCAAAAATCCTCTCTTAGCGGGCGCCTACATCTTAATATGAATGTATCCCCAAAATTTTATTTGTTTATGTGCAGGAGTTTTGGCTCGGCGATGATGAATCAGTCAGTCAGTCAGTCAGTCAGTCAGTCAGTCAGTCAGAACAAGTTCTTTTATATATATAGATAATCTAAAGCACATATCTAAGATAATGTACTTAACCGTATTAACTAGACGTTAAGCTTTTCCTGTTAGTCTACAAGTTATAGAATTTTAGTACGTTGTAGAAATTAACATAAATTAACCATTATACTGTCGTAATAGCAGGCTCTATGGCATGAGCCATGCCATAGAAACCAAGAGTATAATAAATAAAATAAAATAAAATACATACATACATACATACATACATACATACATACATACATACATACATACATACATAAATACATACATACATACATACATACATAATTATAGTCTGTTATGCCTTTCAGCGTTTAGTCTAAAATAAAATAAAATCAATCATTAATTCAGTTCCTTGATCTCAGTTCAGAGGGACCCGCGTACGATTCCCGGCCGGATCTGTGATTTTAACCTCGTGCGGTAAATTTCCTTGTCTTAGGACTGAGTATTTGTATTTTTATGCGTCAAAACCAAACTACCACAGAAACAGTGAATACATCACTCCACACAGACCGTAAAAGAGGTGCTCATCCACTTGTGCGATAGAGTTCGAACCTGAGACCACATCACGTTACAGGAAGAAAATAATTTTAAGAGTTAAAGCACCTGTTGTAGAGAATATTGACAAGTGTGATTGGAATTCATTGGGAGTGAAGAAGGTAAAAAGCCTTCCTTCTTCTGCTTAAGGTGGCTGAAACTGAGTTCCAAGTCGAGCGACGCCACCATAACCAAGATTTACGTAGTTAATTTCCATGTTGTTACCGCGGCAGACGCAAATTACAATTGCAGATGACAAGGAAGGAGCGAGCGGCGGGTTATTACAAAACAAGTTCGCTTCGGCTTCGACATAGCGCATTCCACTTTTATGATGGAACATTCTCAAAGACGTTCGTCCTATTGCTTATTCCATGTTGAGAAAACAGTATTGCTCTTATGGGCCTCGTTGTTAAGCGTAGGGCATGTGTTATGAAAATAGCTATGGAAGCTTTCCTATTCTTAAATACGTTCTCAGGGAGGAAGCACAATGGTGGGAACAGCCGTCACTTTGTTTTATTCCTTCATTTTCTTTCTGAGTTGCTCTGCTACATGCAGCGCGTAATCCGTTAAGCTGTGCATAGCCGACAGCTTATCATAATCTTGTACTGTACAGCAATATTGTTACTGATGTTGTGGTGTGCAGGGATACATCACGGCATTACTTGTACTGATAAAATAATTTAGCTATGACTTTTATCTTTGCTTGGTTTTAGCTTTCGTTTCTCAAGTACATTTTATTTTTGCCACATTTCTACCACTTTTCACAAACGCACTTAATTGTTACCATTCTTTTCGTGCGGCGACATAACGGCGCAGTAGTACACGGCATTGCCTGAACAAATTTATTTAATGCAATTAACTGCATCCTCCACCACGAGCCTATAAAAGTGATCTGTTGTCTATATTCTCCCAGTTTGCCTTGAACTTCAATAATGAGGTTTTGTACGTGCAGTAGTTTACCAGTGTTGCTTTAAAACATAAATAAGTCTCCCCTGCCCCTTTTCAACCCCTCTACCTTACACTTTATTTAAAAATTGCAGCTTAGTTTCTTTCTTCTTTTATTTTGAACTTAAGTACTGTCATGTCGCTGACACGGTGCGTCCCGCCACCCGCGTACGAAAGGGCGAACGGTTTGAACAAGGATCGAACCACGACCTCTCAATATGTCAAGTAACATAAAACAGGAGTCATAGATGTAAGCAAGAGGGAAACTCAACTCCAAAATTCAAACAATGTCATAGAGAAATACCGAATCAAGGAAAGAAAGTGCTCGGTATTAAGTGTAATAAACTATCTGAGAGTAAGTTTACTGAGACAATGCAGTTCTTGAAACTAGCCAGGACATGATGAAATACACTACAGGATATTTGTACAGTCCTTATAATTGTATGTACATTTCCAAAGGGCAGTAGATGAGAACTCGAACGACGCACATAGCCACGGAAAATTACATGTTCCCCAAGCTTCGAGAAAGGACGGATGACAGCAGTCTTACTGGGGAAGGGAAGGCGGTGACCAATAGGAAAGATCCAACTCAGGAACATGAGTAGGACAAAGTCGACGCTGAATCGTAGGTTGGAGAAAAACGAGAGGTAACTCAAGGGAGGTGAAAGAAAGAGGGAAGCGGTCTGTCAGCAACAGCCAGTCGACACCCAGAGAGTGGGAAAGAGCTTGGAGTCAAGACTTAGCAGTCAGGGAGCGGCAATCAGGAAGCCACAGTCAAGAGTCGGCCGTCAGGCGGTTTGCCGGGAAATCACACAAAGTCAGACCGGAAAGTTAAGGGTTGGATGCGACACTTAAACGGGTCAAGTAAAGTCTGCAAAGTCAAAAAGGGGAGCCATATAGGCAGCAGTGAATGATCAGGCAATCGCACAGTAATTAAGCAGGGAGCTGATCACAGTCACAGACAATCTCAGGTAGTTAGCCAAAAGACTGCAAACTAACGTCGGTCTTTCTCCTCAGGTAATCGTTGATGGTGCATGGAGAAGACCACAGAGTAATTTAAGAGACTTTACGGAAACAGTTCAAGGGAGAGCCCCAAGTAGTAGACGTTGAGCCATCAGGTCACACACTCGAGCAAGGGAGAAGGGACTATCTGACTGCAGAGAAGACAGTTAAGAAGAGGAAACCACGGAAAAAAGTAGAATCAGTATAGTAACCAATTCTAATATAAGGGAAGACATCCAGTACAGAGACTTAGAGTCGTCAGAACTGCAATCTTTTGCTGGTCGAAGCCTGTGAAGTGTTAAAACCTAGCTAGTGTCAATAAATGCTAGTGAACCGTACCAGGAAGAAAGAAGACGTCACAGGAAGATCCCTCATCTCGGAAAATAAGTATTAACTAAAACTATCTCTTGAAGGAACATAGGGAACCAAGAACATCTTAAGTAGTTGAATTATGTAGGATAGGAATTTCCTTAATAAGAAGAAAATAATTGCAATCACTCATAAATGTACATACTTGTATATATATTTGTGTAATTTGTTTTTGGTGATATTTCAATATATCCAGTTCGGCATAAGGCCACTTAACTTGGTGTTGTCATTGTAGAGACGGTTGTCTCCTATCCAGTGCTCAGCCTGATCTATCGCCTAGGATACGACTGTATTGAGTTTCACAAATATACAGGGTTATTCACCCAACATGTTACACGCAAATAACTTATAAACCATTAAAGATATCGGCATTCTGTTTTAATATTCTTAAATGGTATCCAGGATCTCGTAAAATAATGTGCTACATAGTCTATGAGGTGATTAATGCCTGAGATATTGATACTAACTCCATATTTTTTTATGGAATGGCACAGATTCATACACCTGGTCTAAAAGTTCAATTGCCTACAAGTTCAAATATGTATTTTCAAAATTGGACAATTAGTTTTTGAGATATAAATAAGAACAGCATGCGCGGTTTTGCATGCCGCATCTGACGGCGTGAAGTCGGGCAAGGACATATTGAAGCGCAAGTAGTTTTCTGGGAGTGAGTTCAGCCACAGAACGGATACCAGGCATGTACTGTAAACATAATGTGATGTACCGTAACATACCCTGGGCGTGCGACGTTATTGTATGACTGGCAAACACATAACGGGCAAGTCAAGATGGCGGCTAGAGTAGACACGCGCAAGCTTAGTGCGGCTGCAGTTTGTGTTGTTTGTGTGGTAATAATCAGAGTTGTTGCGCTTTACGGTTCTCTGCACGGGTCTATTCGAGTTAAGGAATCGGTGTGTGCAAGTGAAAAAGTGAGTTCTCCTTTTGTATGGCTACTAGCAGGGAGAAACTACTACATTCCGACCTTCTCTCTGACTGGATGCGCCATTTTCCAGACTTATAGGCGCCTCGCTACTAGCTCTGAGCCGAACAAGCCTAGGCCTGGTCGCTCAGCGATTAGGGGCTTGCTTTGCCTCCTACTACTGGCTGGAGATGTTCACTTAAACCCCGGTCCCACCACTTGTGAAATGAAAACAGGCATAAACATCTATTGTCAGAATGTGCAAAGCCTAAACAATAAGCTGTCTGATTGTGAACAATCCCTGCCAGACTTAAGTTGACGTGATTGGACTTACTGAAACATGGCTCTCTTGGGCTAGTGACAGTGAACTACCACTCAGTGCTAATTACAGCATATTCCGTCGTGATCACGCTACTCTAGGTGGTGGAGTGATGCTAGCAGAGAACAGTGCTTTACCATGTAAACGAAGGACAGATCTCGAACCTAACTGTGAGTTAGTGTGGGTGGAGCTACTCTTTCCTCGACGCCCTGTACTTGTGGGATGTTACTACAAACCACCAAACAGCCCATTCTGTGACCTTGAACAGTGCCTGGACTCAGTCATTGCAGCTCTCACTCATGGTGAAGTAATATTAATGGGCGACTTTAACCTGTCTATAAAGTGGTCTTCTCCAATTACCGGACTGTCAGCTAACAACTGTGACACATACTTTATAGACAGTTTTATTAATGGCCTCGGACTGAAACAGTTTAATATGTACCCAACCCGTGGACCCAACACCCTGGACTTCATACTCTCCTCATTAGAACTTAAAACAATAACAGAAACCTTTTCCTGTGCGACGACCAGTCTCTCGATGCTACATTCCTCCTTCCCCACCCCTCCTCAAAGCCACACAGCAGGACATCCTACCGCCCTACCTACATCTGGCGCCGTGCCGACTGGCCTGCAATGTGTCGTGCCCTGGAATGACTTCCCTGGAGTCTGCTCGAAATAGTTGACATCGAATCGGCTCTTGACCTGCTGTACGACTGGCTGCAAGCTGCAATTAAAGACTTCGTACCTGCACAATGGGATACTACTAGAAAACATCAACACTGGATATCACAAGAGACCAGACTGATACTATTTAATAAGAAGACAGCTTGGCGCCTGTGGAAAGACTTCCCTAACCCACACACTCACAATACCTTCGTTAAAATCCGCCGCCACGCGAGGTTTATGGCCAGAAGAGACTACAAAACATACGTAGACACTGTCACTGAAAACGTCCGCAGCAATCCCAAGCGCTACTGGAGTCTCATCAACACACGGAGAAGGACGAAGCGGATTCCTGTCAGCGTGAACCACAACGATGCAACAGCAGATGGCGCCGATCGCAATGAACTGTTCAACAGGTATTTCTTCTCCAACTTCTCCCCTCCCTTACAAAACCAACCGCTCCCACCCGTTGGTACAGCTTCAAACAGAACCCTATCAAGCATAACTACCAAACCAAGTGAAGTTCATAACCTTCTTCAAACTCTTCGTACCAACAAAGCTACCGGTGCCGACACTATAGGTTCTCTTTTCCTAAAAAATACTGCCAGTACTCTTTGCGTCCCTCTATCTAAATTATTTAACACATGTTTTGCCGCGGGCTATTTTCCTAATACCTGGAAACCGGCAAATATTGTTCCACTTCTCAAATCAGGCAACAAATTTAATGTTTCATCTTACCGACCAATTTCTATTCTCCCCACACTATCCTTTATCTTTGAAAAAATTATACACCAGCGTCTCCTCGCATTCACGTTGCCGTATATCTCAACCAAGCAGCATGGTTTTCTACCAGGTGGCTCTTGTCTAACAAACCTAGCCACTCTGCATAGCTTTGCATCACACGCCATTGCAGCTAAATCGCAGCTGGATATCTGCTACGTAGACATTTCGAAAGCTTTCGATTCTGTAGACCATACTCTGTTGCTCCATAAACTCTCCGAACGATTTAATATACATGGAAGTCTTCTGACCCTTCTTTCTGGCTTCCTACATAACCGTTGGCAGAGAGTGGTAATTTGTTTATGGACGATCTGCCGTCCTAACTCAACGAAACAGCCAATACCCTACTCTTTGCTGACGACTGCAAGATATTTAGGGAGATCAGGAATCCAGGAGAAGCAGCTCTGCTACAGTCCTCACTTAATGCCATCTCGAACTGGTGCCGTACTTGGAAACTTATCCCCAATCCACAAAAGTGCAGCCACATGACCATAACACTACGTAAATCTCCCCTACCGACATCATATTACCTACTCGACAAGCCCATCACCGTAGTTACGCAACAGCGTGACCTAGGTGTAATATTCGATACAAAATTACAATTTAAGACCCACATAGAAACACATACAACTAAGGCTATGGCATTACTAGGCATTCTCTATCGCTTCACAGAAATTTCTGACCCCATTGCTCTTCGTCACTTCTTCCTCACGATCATTCAACCTCTCCTAAACTACTGCTCTCCTATTTGGACAACAGCCTCCCCCTCCAATACTAAGCAGTTAGACAGAGCAGTGTCCTTCTTTGCTGCAGTTGTAAGGAACAGAAACCCCAAGCTCTGGAATCTGTCTACGCAGCAAGTATTAATGGCAATTAATATGTCACCGCTGCACATCAGGCGACAGGTAGCTGACCTGAGTTTCCTCCACGGGATCTTAAATGGGCATTACCGCTCGGAACATCTTGTCTCACTCTTCCCTCTCTGTGTTCCTTCCCGCTCCACCAGAACCAAAGACCTTCTCCACATTCCCCACACTCAGCACTCAATACTTCAACGATCTTTCCTAATCCGCCTCCCAACACTCTTTAACAATATTAACAGGAGACAAGAACTTGATATAGCATCAAATAAAAGTGTATTCGAGAAGTGTGTAAATAGCCTCTTAAAGATGAGTTGATGTGAAGGGATTATACCGCCATCCTGACCCACGAAGACTTGGCTATGAATATGGACATTCTTATGGTTTTCGATTTGGACAGTTGTTATTAGTAGGCTGTGTACCTGATCTTGTTATATTTTGTTATGTTTGTTATATTTTATTATGAAAGTTTACGTTTGTTAAATAGTCTGTTGACAGTGCAAGTGAAATTTGCTCAGTGTAGCTGTATCTTGTGCTTCGTGAATAAATAAGAAATAAGAAGAAATAAGGATATTACAGTTGTTTTGTTTTATTTTGACATCCATGTATAATAGTTTGCCCTCGGTTTAGCGTCTTTTCACACGGATGGGAATGGGAACGATTTGGAAAGGACGTTCGGCCGTGGCCTATCCCAAAGGTACCTGTACCAAGAGGAACTCTCCTTCGTCATGTACTTTTAAATTTACAATTCATACAGGTCGATCTGCATATATTATATCTTTGTAACATGTGTGTTTTTTCTTCCTATCTTAATAAAGTACAAATGTTGTCCCGTTCCCTTATGGCCCCAGGGAAATGCGAAATTATTTCCGCCCTGGTGGCACCCTCCAAATTGTGTTGGCAAGCCTTCCTCCGTCCTGCGCACTTGTCGTGTTCTCTCTCCACCCTGCCCCTCCTCGTCTCTGCCGAGGGATGGCACGGTGCTCGCAGAAAACTTCGTTCAGTTCGCTTGGAGCGAGCAAGCAGCTTGGTCATCTAGCCGCGAGCGTGGAGGTAGGAAAGCTTACCAACCAACGTTAGGCTTAGGGAGGGAGTTGCCTTATATTGAGAATGTAACGTATTTGTTCTCTTGTTAATAGAGGCTAAGGGCCTCAGTAAATAGAATAGTAAGAGGGTTTACTTCTGTAAAAGTTAATGTGTTAACGGGGTTTCTTTTAATTCAACATGTCGTCACTAAAGGAGTTTGTTAAGAATTGAGAATTGAGAGTTGTAATATTTGAATTGTTGGAGGGCAGGTCCCCCAATGAATACGGACTTTATTTGTGCGCACTTATTATTGTAATAAATGTTCAGCATTACAACGACTCGGTTTTCGCTCACTGCGTTATGGCTCCCCTTGCTCGTCACTGGTATTCAGCCTTCGGTCTTGAAGCCCGCACATTCCTTATTTCCACATCGCTGCCAATTTTACTTGGTGCACCAGTCTGGTAGCAGAGCGTTCATTTGTGCTCCTACCAGTGCTTTCGGGCAATTTTGAGTGTGCGTGGTCTCTCTCTCTTTCGGTTACGGTGTTTCCCGTTCAGCTTGGTGGCCGGCGATATCTTTACCATGGCTACTCGAGACGTGGCATATCCTGGGTCTCTTAGAAAAGAAGAGTTGTTATACGAACTGTCAATTCGTAATGTAGAGTCTAAAGGGACAGTTAAAGCGGATGAGTTATTATTACGAACTAATTTAGATAAAATTG
The DNA here is from genome assembly GCF_040414725.1 of Anabrus simplex. NCBI lineage: Eukaryota > Metazoa > Arthropoda > Insecta > Orthoptera > Tettigoniidae > Anabrus > Anabrus simplex. Next base: position 1,397,264 of record NC_090265.1, read on the forward strand.
TTGTGGTACCCAAGGTCTCTGACGGTGAGGCTGCGAGTGTGGCGTCCCTTATTCAGGCCAATTTGACTGAAATATCCTCAGTTATGGATTTTTTAGAGAACGATGTAGCGTCTCTCCATCAGTTAAAACGAGTACAAGGGCGTCTAACCCATTATGTTTATCGGACGGAAGATTTACTCTCCTTAGAATTAAAGGAGGAACTAGTAAGTCAAATTGGAGCTTTGAAGGACAAGGCGGTCCAACTTTTAGGAAAGGTTGAGGCTTGGTTGGCCACACTCTCCATTAAATCTAAACCTGTCACTCCTTCTGTTAATCGGGTTGACGAGGAACCCAATAAGGTTATTGGTAATCCTGAGTTGGATGGTGTGCAAGGCTTGCTGGAATCGCAGCAAGGTTCTTTACCTAGGATTCTCCCCCAGGCTAATCTTCCAGTTCAGCAATCGATCTTGCCTTCTGTGAATTTGCCCTTTTCTAGTATCCCTCACCCGTTAAGTAGTATGTTGAAAAACGTTCCTCGTTATTCGGTAAATTCTGCCGATGATGTAGTTACCTTTTTGCGATTTTTTGTGGAATTTCAGGATCATGCTCTTGTGTTCGGGCTAACTCACGTTCAAATATTGCAAATTCTTTATCCGTATACTACAGGGGTGCTTTCCAATAAAATAGTTAGTGCTATTTCTGATCAGTTGTCACTTCAGCAGTTTCATGCTTATTTGCTTACTCATTTTATTCCGGCTAGGGCTCTCAGCTCTCTAGTGCTGAAATTTTATTTCAGGGTTCAACGCTCGGACGAGCCTTTAACAGAATATGTTGCTGATGTTAAATTTTACGCTAGGGTGTTTGCGTTACATTATACAGAAGAGGAGATCGTTCTCACGATCGTAGAGGGCATTTCCCCGTTATACCGCTCCTGTCTTTGTTTTGCTGCTCAACCTCACAGTTTTGCGGAGCTCGAAGCGATAGTGGTATCGGCTGAAGGTGTTCGCCATGCGGACTCACTTCGTATTACTAGCTTGCCCCCGGTTGGTTCTAATGACAGGGAGTCTGTGGTGGTTCGTAAGCCTAACTTATTAAGAAAGTGTTATAATTGCGGTGCTTCTAATCATTTGCGTAATAAATGCCCCTCTCGGTCTCGTAGCAACAGTCAGGGTGCTAGTGCTGGTTCTAGGGTAGAGGTTCCGCCCAGAACCAGTAATATTGTATGCTTTCGGTGCGGGGTCGCAGGTCATCTTGCGCGACATTGTACCACCCATTCAAATAGCTCTTGACTACAGCGGGAGGTGGTGCAGGACAATGGTACCGCCTTGCCTTCCCCTGTTATTAATCAAATATCTTGTTCGTTTGGTGAACCGTCTCCTATTTGCCCTGTGGGCTGTTTAGAGATATCTACGGAAATTAAAGGTTTGAGTCCGTTGGTTGAGGTCGAAATAAACAATGAGCCCGTTTCGGCCCTTCTTGATTCTGGTAGTGTAGTGTCATTTATTAGTGAAAGATGGTTTGCTTTACATAAAGCTGTCTGTAAATTTCCTCATTTATCTCCGGTTTTGCATTCGTTTGTATCAGCCAATTCTTCCAGAATTGAAGTCCTGGGACTGGTAAAATGTAAAATTCGTCTTTCCAATTTTACTTGGAAATTTTCCTTGTATGTTGCGAGTAATTTACCGTATCCTGTTATTCTTGGTTCAAATTTTTTCGATCATTCTGGTTTAGTCTTAGATATTCAGGAGCGTTCATGTTGGTTTAAGTTTTCACAAATGAATAAAATCCCTTTGCACATTAGTAATTCTGCTTCAGCGTCGTCGGTATCGCCGCCTCAGGACGAAGTGGTGTCAGATCTTAGCCATTTGACTGAGGATGAGGCGCAGCGTATTAGGGAGTTGTGCGAGGCCTACCCGGATGTGTTTACTGAGAAATTGGGGATGACGAATATCTTAGAGTATAAAATAGAGGTCACGGATTCGGTCCCTGTCAGATTTCCGCCCTACCGTTTATCTCCTCCTAAGATGCAGGCATTAAAGGAGATCATTAACAACATGCTTGAGGAAGGGATCATCCGTCCCTCTACTTCGGCTTACTCTTCCCCCATTTTCCTGGTGCCCAAGCCCCAGGGTGGTTATAGGCCTGTTTTGGATTACAGGGCTCTTAATCGTAAAGTGGTCTTGCAGTCTGTCCCGCTCCCGGATTTACATACGTGTTTTTCATGGTTCAAGAGGGCGAGGTACTTCACTGTCCTGGACCTCAATCAAGCTTATTACCAGATTCCGCTCGCGGAGGAGTCTCGTCATCTGACGGCCTTCGCGACGGACTGGAACTTTTATGAATTTTGCCGGCTGCCTTTTGGGATCTCGACAGGCGCCGCCGTTCTCACGAGACTCCTTGATCAGTTGTTTTCCGACATTAAATTTGACTTCCTTTATCACTATCTTGATGACGTAGTTTTGTATTCGGAGACGTTCGAGGATCATCTCCAGCACCTCGATGAAGTATTGTCACGCCTGAGGAAGGCTGGCTTGACAGTCAAATTGTCCAAGGTCTCGTTCGCCAAACCTCAGATGTCCTTTTTGGGGCATATTGTATCCTCTAACGGTGTCTCGGTCGATCACTCCCGCACTCAGGCCATTCAGGATTTTCCTCCTCCGCAGGATGTGAAAGGTGTGTCCCGCTTTGTCGGAATGGTTAACTTCTTCCGAAAATTCGTCCCGAATTTTGCCAGTCGTGCGGCCCCTCTTAATGCACTCCGGCGTAAGGGAGTAAGGTTTCAGTGGGGAGCTTCTCAGCAGGCTGCTTTTGACGATCTCAAGCTGGCCATTTCTAACGCTCCGGTGTTAGCTATGCCGGATTTCACTAAGATCTTCATAGTGCAAACCGACGCTTCTTCGTCAGCTGTCGCAGCCGTTTTGCTCCAGGAATCTGAGTTAGGGAGACGCCCCATTGCTTATGCTTCACGGGCTCTTACCCCTTTAGAAGCTAAGTACTCCGTGTACGAGCTTGAAGGCTTGGCTGTTCTTTTTGCTCTAGAACGCTTTCGTGTGTACCTAGAGCATGTTAAGTTTGAGCTTGAAACTGACAACCAGGCGTTAAGTTGGGTGCTTGGGAAACCACGGAAAACTGGTCGCTTGGCTCGTTGGGCCATTAGAATTTCCGCCTTTCAATTCAACGTCCGTCATATTCGGGGCTCTGAGAACGTTGTAGTGGATACTCTCAGCAGGATGTTTTCTGAACAACCTATTCTTGATGACGAACCAGGTCCTTCTGACTCCTCTCTAGCAATATCTTTGGTTGGAGCGATTTTATCTGATACCCCTCTCTTGTATCACGACATAGGTAAATTTCAATTGGAAGATCCGCTCTTGGCTCCTATCGTCCAAGACTTGAAGGATGGGAAAATTGTCGATCTGTACGTATTGAGGAACGGAGTTCTTTGTTGCCCCTCCCGTCATGATCGTAAGATGAAGGTTGTAATTCCATCTGTGTTGGTCCCTATGATCTTTAAGTATTTTCATGAAACTCCCCTCGCAGGTCATCAGGGAGTAGTTAAAACAAGGGAGAAGATCAGGGAAAATTTCATCTGGAAGGGAATGGACGGAGACGTTCGCGAACTTGTCAAGGCTTGTAAGATTTGTAGGATTAGTAAGCCATGTGTTAATTCTCGGGTTGGGTTGTTATCCTCTACCCAAGCTACCCGTCCTATGCAACGTCTATATATCGATTTCGTAGGACCTCTCCCGAGATCGAAATCTGAATCAAATAGGTTTATTTTGGTCTGCGTGGATGGCTTCACTCGTTTTACATGGTTATTTCCGACGAGGATGGCCAACGCTGAAACAACCATTAGATGTTTAAAAACCATATTTTCATCATTTGGTCCTAGTCAGTATTTGGTTTCAGACAATGCGAGAGCCTTTACATCTAATCTATTTAAGAACTTCTGTTTTAGCCTGTCGATTACTCACGTCACGACTTCCCCTTACTACACCCAGCCTTCGTACGCGGAGAGAGTTAATAGGAATTTACGCTCGGCCCTCATTGCTTTCCATCACCACGATGTTCAGAGGTGGGACACCACCTTGCCGTGGCTGGCTTATGCTTTTAATACTGCGGTGCATGAGGCGCACCAGTTTTCCCCTTTCTCTCTCATGTTTTCGTTTCTTCCGAACTCGCCGCTTTCCAATTTGTGGCATATTGATGATTTGTTGCCTGAGAGGGTGGATCCTCTTAATATTCGCGCGAACTGGAAGAAAGCTAAAGAGAATCTTCAGGTCTCCTACCAGAGGAAGAAGGAGCGCTACGATAAGGGGCGTCAGCCTACCAGCCTGGCTGTCGGGGATGAGGTATTCATTAAGAATTTTGTTCCCTCTGGGAAGTTGGCACCCAGGTTCCGTGGTCCTTTCCGGATTATTGATTTTCTTACCCCGGTCACCCTGTTGGTGAGAGAATCCGTGACCGAGGGAGTTTTTCGTGTTCATCTTTCCCAGCTTCAATCTGCTCAATGAAGTTTTTGCTTTAATTGGTTGGCGAGAACCGATACGTCTGTGGTGTTCAGGTTTGCGGGGTTTGTTCCCCTGTTGTTTTGCTAACTTCTGTATTTTATGGGGAGTTGTATTTTACTTAGTCTGTAAGAGTTTTTAAATTTGGTATGTGAGCCCTCCTGCAGCCCGACCTAGCCTCCTACCTCCACGCCCGGCGCGCTGACCCGGGATTGTCTTCCTCCACCTTGACTCTTACATCTTATCGGCTCTTGTGAAGACAAAACTGCTGGCCTTAAACTTGTATGTTTCAGCATTATGGAGGTTCCATCTTCGCCGTCGCTCCGTGAGAAGGGCCCCTCATGTGGGCGTGTTTTGGCATGCGCTGACTCCATCGGCCGTCCTTCCGGGCCGTTTTTCTGCATGTTGTATGTTTTGTGCTGGCTAGCATTCGCCGCCAGTTGTGGCACGCATCGTCCATCTGGCTTATTGCATCTTGGTGTATCCTAAGCAAAGACTATTTCTCCAAGTGTTTTTAATTGCTTAAGCAAACTGTTATTTATTTGTTTGGAAAAAAGAACCTTTTATCAAGAGCTCTTGTGGTGTCTAAAGTGAAAGAAGAAAGACTTTTTCCAACCTGGTTGGAAACTTAGGGAGGGAGGTCTGTACCAAGAGGAACTCTCCTTCGTCATGTACTTTTAAATTTACAATTCATACAGGTCGATCTGCATATATTATATCTTTGTAACATGTGTGTTTTTTCTTCCTATCTTAATAAAGTACAAATGTTGTCCCGTTCCCTTATGGCCCCAGGGAAATGCGAAATTATTTCCGCCCTGGTGGCACCCTCCAAATTGTGTTGGCAAGCCTTCCTCCGTCCTGCGCACTTGTCGTGTTCTCTCTCCACTCTGCCCCTCCTCGCCTCTGCCGAGGGATGGCACGGTGCTCGCAGAAAACTTCGTTCAGTTCGCTTGGAGCGAGCAAGCAGCTTGGTCATCTAGCCGCGAGCGTGGAGGTAGGAAAGCTTACCAACCAACGTTAGGCTTAGGGAGGGAGTTGCCTTATATTGAGAATGTAACTTATTTGTTCTCTTGTTAATAGAGGCTAAGGGCCTCAGTAAATAGAATAGTAAGAGGGTTTACTTCTGTAAAAGTTAATGTGTTAACGGGGTTTCTTTTAATTCAACATGTCGTCACTAAAGGAGTTTGTTAAGAATTGAGAATTGAGAGTTGTAATATTTGAATTGTTGGAGGGCAGGTCCCCCAATGAATACGGACTTTATTTGTGCGCACTTATTATTGTAATAAATGTTCAGCATTACAACGACTCGGTTTTCGCTCACTGCGTTATGGCTCCCCTTGCTCGTCACTGGTATTCAGCCTTCGGTCTTCCTTATTTCCACATCGCTGCCAATTTTACTTGGTGCAGCAGTACCTATCCGGCATTTGCCTGGTGTTGAACATGGGACACCATGAAAAACACTTTCAGGTTGGGAGAGGCAGGACTCGAACCTGCGTTCTCCCGAATGCACGCTACTACAGTCGCGCTTGGGCTCCGCGGAGAGTAATACGTGTAAAATAAATAAATAAAAGTGTTGCTGTCACCTCACCACGATCAGCTCTGAACATTCCACATAAAAATTCGAACTGTTTGTCGCCTAATGTCTAACCTATCCCAACCCAAATAGTCCAGCATTGGTAACACTGCTCCTTCGCCTGAAATAACCCAGCACAAAACGAGGTGCGCTTTGTACTTCTCACACACACACACACACACACACACACACACACACACACACACACACACACACACACACAAACGGGGCTACATGACCACGCTGTCAAAGCCCGGAAATGAAATAATAACAAACAGCCACTCTTCTCCGAGTTTCTTTATCACGTGTAGCGGCTAGCATTCGTAGCTGTCACCGCGGTAGTCCGGGTTCAATTCCCGGCTCTGATAAGCAATTTAATTCTGGTTGGAGGGATGGAACGGGGTACACTCAGCCTCGTGAGGCAAAACGGGGAAGAGGTGGGTTCTGTACCCATCTCAGCTATCCTGGAAGTGTTTCCGTGGTTTCTCACCTCTACTCCAGGCAAATGTCGGGATGGTTGCTTACTTACGACAACGGTCGCCTCTGTCCCAATTCCTCACCGGAATTACAATTACAGTACAGTACTACAGACACCACAATAACACAGGTTATCAGACACATTCTAACAGACATACAGTACACACACACACACACACACAACCAAGCACATGTGGCTACACGACCACGATGTCGAAGCCCCGGAAATGAAATAACAACAACTATTCTCTGTACCCTTTCGAGTGTCTTAATCACGTACGTCTGGAGAGGAACCCGAATAATAAGATGCATTATGGAAGTGCGAAGTCTCATTCTATTATTGCTGCACTGAGTGGCAGCTGGCGCATTTCAAATAACGTATGTGTAAGTAAGCAGGTAACAAGTAAGTGTGAGTACATGGTTCGACGATTGTGTATTTTATTTAATGAATGTTAATTTTCATAATTTTCATTTTAAATGCAGATATTCAGATTTTTCAAGTTAAATGCAGTTTTATATGTTTCAAAAGTTAGTCAGACAGTTAGGAAGGTCTCAGTAGTAAGCAGCCTGGCCTATGCTGACGACTTAGTCTTATTGGCAGATTGTGTCGAAAGCCTGCAGTCTAATATCATGAACTTTAAAATAGGTGCAAAGAGTATGATATGAAAATTAGCCTTCGAAGACTAAAATGATGTCAGTAAGTAAGAAATTCAACAGAACTAAATGTCAGATTGGTGATACAAAGCTGGAACACGTAGATCATTTCAAATATTTAGGTTGTGTGTTCTCCCAGGATGGTAATATAGTGAGATTGAATCAAGGTGCAGTAAAGTTAATGCACTGAGCTCACAGTTCCGATCAACAGTATTCTCTAAGAAGGAATTCACCTTCCGGACAAAACTATCTTCACATTGGTCTGTTCAGACCAACTTTGCTCTACGGGAGCGAAAGCTGGGCGGACTCAGGATATCTTATTCGTAAGTTAGAAGTAACAGACATGAAATTAGCGAGAATGATTGCTGGTACAAACATGTGGGAACAATTGCAGGAGGGTACTCGAAATGAGTGGGAAAAGGCTAAGTTTGGAATCATCTCGCTGGATGAAGCTGTACGGTTGAACCGGCTTCGGAGGTGGGGTCATGTGAGGCGAATGGAGGAGCACAGGTTACCTAGGATAATAATGGACTCTGTTATAGAGGGTAATAGAAGTAGAGGGAGACCAAGTCGACGATGTTAGACTCGGTTTCTGACGATTTATAGAACTAAATGTGGCCACAGCACTAGTTGCAAGTTGTGGCGACACTTAGTAAATTCAGAGCGGCTGAAAGGCATAACGGTATATAATAATGATGTATGTGTGTATGTATGTATGTATGTATGTATGTATGTATGTATGTATGTATGTATGTATTTTGGTTAGCTGCCGAAAGGGGTGTTAGGAAGAGTCAGGAATTTTTAGTTGAACGGTAGTTATTTCTGTTAATCATAATTTCATGATTAACCCTCGAACTGTTTCAGGCTGTCTGTCGATTGGTGCAATAATTTTACACAATGCACAGAATTAAATGGAACAGTGTCGGAAAGCAAATCGGACTCAAAACTTGAACTTATCAAACATCAATATTAATCGGAAAGACTGATCTTCATAATTTTCAAACAAATGAAAAAACAATAGCCTACAGGCCCTAATTATTTTGATTTAATCATAAAATATACTTTATTTCTTTATTTATTTATTTCTTCTTCGTATAACCCTTTTGAGGGTACGATAAATTAACTTTGGTTACTTTTCTTTTAATTTAACTTTCTTCGTTTCCAAACTCCACGAACCTGCTACGCAGGCGTAGCAGGGGGAGAGGTGATACTCCCACGTGGCGCGTCCCAGGTGGCGGATAGGGGGGTTCTAACCATCTTGCCGGCGGACTTGAGGGAAATAAAATACCTCTCGCGGACCAAACACACAACCCCCTGTGGGTGGGGGAGGCAGACGAAGAATACACCCACGGTATCTCTGCCTGTCGTAAGAGGCGACTAAAAGTGGCGACCAAGGGATGATTGTATTAGAACTATGAAACTACTTGTGATCAGTACCACCACGCGGAGAACACCAAGGGTCGCTTTTACTTGCGCGTAGTACCACTGTATTAGGTACGCAGTAGGTTTGTGATTAGTAGCACACAGAAGCACCGTGCGGGCGGCTTTTGCAGTACCTGTGATTAGTACCACCATATGAAGAACACCATGGGATAGTGGAACGTCCCTGTGGTTAGCACTCTTATGTGATGAACACCATAGGTTTGCGTTGCCTGTAAATGGCGCCGCAAAGTGAGAAAAACATAGGTCTGTATTTTATGTCGAATTTCATAACCTGTGAGTAGTACAATAATGTGGGGAATACCGTAAGTCTCTGCTACTTTTGATTTGTACCGCGACATGACAAATACCATGGTTCTACTTTCCTAGCGATCAGTACCGTTATAAGGGACCGATAACTTGGATTTTGGACCCCCTTTTGACTGCACTCATAATCGATTCAGTGTTATGCTATAGCAGCAGTCCGTTGGTCAGTAATACTATTGTGTCACGTCAGTTTCTGTGAATGTAAGGCATTGCGGGTCGCATCCACTGACTGTTTTAAATTCATGTCCATCCATTCATCTTCGTTCTCACGCTTTGAATTCTGGTCAGTGGAGAATTTTAGACTTTTAATTTGTCATTCCATTTCGTCTCATTTCGTACCATTAGGGGCCGATGACTTCGATGTTAGGCCCCTTCAAACAACAATCATCATCATCATCATCATCATCATCATCGTCGTTTCCAAACTTCCTTCATTTTCTGAGACTGTTGTTCCTTTTCCATTGAGTCTATTTTCTTCCAGTCGTTAATTTCTTTCTCTCCCGAAATCCTGCCTTTCGTTCTACTTCTCTGAAGCTTGTTCTGTTTCCTATCGTATCTATTTTAATTCCAGCATTTTTCATATCCTTTTCAATGTTAATGAAGCACGTTGGTTTGAATTTGTAACTTTTCAATATGTCGAAGGTTAGTTTAATTAGTCTATTGTTATTTGTTACGGACTTTTCCGTGGTAGGTAGAGGTGAAAGAAGGTGCGGGTGTGAATGGGTTTCAAGCTACGAAATTATAGTGCGACGTAAAATTAATTTAAAATTCAACAAGGTTATATTTTCTTTTCGAAAACAAAGAAATAACAAGCATGGCAGGTACAAAGTAGCAATTCAAAAGGGGTTAGTTACAATATTTACAGAATTTGGGCTTCGCGCCCTGACTTCACAATGCTTGGGCAATCAGCTCAGTTTTACCTCAAACACAAGTTTTAACAGAGGGGGAGAAAACCCCATTCATACCTAGGAGCCCTTGCTCCAAATTACACTGAAAAACCTCCATGAGGCATACAACCCAGAATTTTCAAAAGAGCCACTCGCTCTCAAAATTTAAGCCTCTCCCAGGCCACACCAAACTCCACCTTCAAGTTGTCCTCAACGGACATAAACACAGGGGTAAAATACCCAATCTACTGAGGTCTATTAAAAGAAAAGCAGGTTAATTAAATGACCTCTAAAATAACAATTTGAGAGGAGGCAAACTTGCACTCCTAATACACTTTGATTAAGACCTACTTGGCACTAGGCCGTTAATACAAGGGCTAATCCCATGCTAAAGAGGTGACTTAAGAAAAGAACCATTTGTTTTACATTAACGAAAAATAGGTTGAGAAAATAAGTTCACCTCAATACAATGTGAGTGGGAGCTCGAGAGGGTTAGCACTCTCTATCCCAATATGTCGTTTTAAAAGAGAATATATGAAAGGAGTAGTTACATTTTAGGAAAAGGTTACATGGCTGAACGCTTAGAACCCGCCCCGAAAGTTAAACTGCTGAGCTAGCAAAGAAAGAAGTTATTAATCGGCCATTACCTTGTGTTGAACGGCTGGAGAAGAAAGAGGCGCTTCCCGCCCCCTGCTATGTACTTAACACACTGAAAGATGGAACAGAAGTGGCCTAGAGACCCAAAAATCAGCAGTTTAAATACTCTCGCGGAAGTTTCTAGGCGTTAGGGGAAAGAAAACACCCTCCCACAAACTCTTTATTGGATAGGACCCCGCAACAGATTAAAGTTGGGGGAAGATACATCTGATTGGATAGAAATTAATTGAAGAAATTCGGGATTGGATACATTCATAACAAGGGGAAGAAAGGGGTAAATATTGCCAACTTAAACAATGATAGAAAGAAATTGAACAAAGAACAAACTCTTGAAATTAAATTTTCTCCCAAAAAAAAAATAGTTCTTTGACTCCGCACTAGGTTGCACTATTGTAGATCTTCAGTAGTGTCCTCTAGAAGAGAAAGTTCACACTTCTTACTTCAAGCGAAACAAAAACACATCAAAAATGACACAGTTCAAAAACTCAAAATTTTCCACGTGGTGACATCTTCTGAGACGGTAGAAAATTAATACTGTCAATAAAGTTCAGACTTCCTCCAGCAGAGGAGTTTCAACAGGCGCACATTTTAAATTAGCGGAGTGGAGGTGTACCGCCCGGTACAGACCTCCCCCCCCCCCAAAAGTTCCTCCAGGGATGACACATGAAATCAGTTTGAAACAAGGTCCAAGTTATGCTGTGGGTATGAAGATTGATTGCCAAAAAATTTATAAGATTTTCTTAATTTGGGGTTGATTTGGTTTCAAAATTTGTTGTTGCAGATGAAGTAAAGTCTTTATATTTGTAGAAGTTGAATTTCTAAAGATAACTTTTTATACTTGAAAGTGAAGAAAAAAAATTTCAAGGTCCACCAAATATTGCAGTTGAATTTCCAAGTGTAGTCATTACTTATGGTATCTGTTCATGTAGTAGATGGAGATGAAGTGGGATGGCCAGACCGGCCGTTGCTGCTTGCGTCCAAAGAAGGTCGCTCGGACCCCTCAAGTACCCTGAGATACCGCTCGCCTGCACTATGAGGGGAGCAGAGGAGTTGAAGCACGCCGCGCCCGCGGTGAACATATACAGGCTGCGGGCAAGTAGCAGGTCGTGCGCCGCACATCAGCCTTGGCCGGGAGGAGAGCTCCGGCTCGCCGTGCACACGTCGTCCTCGCTGGGGCCGAGGGGGCCCGTCCTCAGCTCCAGTTGCTGCACGGCGCCGCGCGGCTGCGGGGGCACTGAAACATTAAAGCTTGGCGGCAGAATTGTGTTGGACCATCATCTTTTTTGAGGGTACAGGCTTGTGGAGAGGTTGAGGGGCCAGCGGCGTGCAAATATCCATGGCCTGAGTTAAGCCACTGTGTGTGTTGGAGCATTAGACGGGAGCGTGGTAATGGCCGTGGCAAGGACAGGATGGCAGTTTAACAATCAGGGAGGTTTACAAGAAATGCTTACATATAAAATAAAATAGAAGGAGCAGAATGCCTTAAAAGTTGAACTCAAAAAAAAATATAACCTTCATATTCCTTTCAAATTATATGAAGCAAGTTGACACAAAATTTACACTGGTTTCACCTGTGACAGGTGAACCCTAAATATCCTCTCGGTGGCTGGATTGCTTAATAACAACGTAACCGGTGTGAGGAAATCGAGAATTATACAAGGCCCATGAAATCTGGGGGCAAGCTTGCCCGCGGGAACAAAATTTTTGACCATAACCTGGTCACCTACCTTCAAAGGGGTGGGTCTCCGTCCACGATCATACCTTTCCCTAACCTTTTCATGAGACACTTTAAGATTGGCTTTAGCCTTCTTCCAAAGATCTTTAATGTTATCCGGATCTATTGTCTCGGGTAGAATGTCATTCAGAGACCAGAGGTTAGAGAGCGGCGAGTTGGGAACAAACTTGAACATCAAAGAAGCTGGAGTAAACTTGTGAGATTCATGAACCGCCGAATTCAAAGCAAAAGCTATCCAATGCAGGGACGTGTCCCACCTGGAATGATCTACATGATGATAGGCAATAAGTGCGGACCTGAGATTACGGTTAACCCGTTCAGCCAGAGATGGTTGAGGGTAATAAGCAGAAGTAGTTACATGAGAGATTGATAAGTCAAAACAGAATTTACGAAATAAATTAGATGTAAAAGCCTTAGCATTATCAGATACAATATATTGACACGGACCAAAAGAAGCAAAAATAGAATTTAAGCAGGTAATGGTAGACTGAGCGGTAGCCAGCTTAGTCGGAAATAACCAAGAAAATGTGGTAAAACCATCTACGCACACAAAGATGAACTTGTTAGCATTACCCTTTGACTGGGGGAAGGGTCCTACATAATCGATATACAGCCGTTCCATGGGGCGCGACGCTTGATGCGAAGACAAAAGGCCTACCTTGGTGGACATGGTGGGTTTACTGAGCAAACAAGATTTACAAGCTTTTACAAGTTCACGGATTTCACCGTCCATACCTTTCCAGATGAACATTTCACGAATCTTCTCACGAGTTTTAAAGATACCCAGATGCCCTCCTAGTGGGGTCTCATGATAATACTTGAAGATCATAGGTACCAGAACAGCTGGAACGACAACTTTCATCATCTTATCATGCCTCGATGGGCAACATAGAACACCATTCCTCAGAACATAAGGGACAACATGTTCCCCAGAAGAAAGGGTTTCCATTATCGGAGCCAGCGTCGGATCTTCACGTTGGTATTTCTCAATATCCCTAAAAAGCATGGGAGCATCTGTTAAGATGGCATTAACACCAGATAGTATGGACTCGAGAGGTGATGAACTGTCGACCTGTTCGTGGGTCTCGACGTAGTTATGAAACATACGGCTGAGTCCATCAGCAACAACATTTTCGGTACCTCTAATATGCCTGACATCAAACTGGAAGGCGGAAATACGAATAGCCCAGCGGGCTATACGACCAGTACGACGCGGCCTACCTAAGACCCAGCTTAATGCTTGATTATCTGTCTCCAGGTCGAATTTGACGTGTTCCAAATAGAGACGGAACTTTTCTAAGGCGAATAAGACTGCCAAACCTTCGAGCTCATATATGGAATACTTGTCTTCTTGAGCCGACAAGGTCCTAGACGCATAGGCGATGGGTCGCCTCCCTAGTTCAGTCTCTTGAAGAAGGACTGCAGCTACTGCTGACGACGATGCGTCGGTTTGGACGATGAATTTCTTCGAGAAATCAGGCATAGCAAGTACAGGGGCATTACAGAGAGCTAATTTCAGATCTTCAAAAGCGGCTTGTTGAGAAGGTCCCCACTCGAATTTGATACCTTTCCTACGAAGGAGGTTTAAGGGCGCCGCTCTATTAGCAAAGTTAGGAATGAACTTCCTGAAGAAATTCACCATACCAATGAACCTGGCGATACCTTTAATGTCCTCGGGAGGTTTAAAATCACGGATGGCCTGTGTTCTAGAATGATCGACTGCTACACCATCGGGTGACACAATATGCCCTAGGAATGACATAGAGGGCTTAGCAAAGGCAACCTTGGACAACTTAACAGTTAACCCAGCCTTACGAAGGCGATCGAGAACTTCTCGCAAATGATCTAGATGTTCTTCAAAAGTCTCTGAAAATACGACGACATCATCTAAATAGTGATATAAGTACTCGAATTTGATGTCGGAGAAGACCTTATCTAGTAGCCTAGTGAGCACAGCTGCTCCCGTAGGGAGCCCGAAAGGCACGCGGTTGTATTCGTATAAATTCCAGTCCGTGGCAAACGCTGTAAGGTGTTTAGACTCATCGGCAAGGGGAATTTGATTATAGGCCTGATTCAAGTCCAAGATAGTGAAGAACTTGGCCTTACGAAACCATGAAAAACAAGAATGAAGGTCAGGAAGGGGCACAGATTGCAACACCACCTTCCGATTGAGAGCCCTGTAATCAATGACAGGCCTGAAGCCTCCTTGGGGTTTCGGGACTAGAAAAATAGGCGATGAATACGCCGACTTAGAGGGCCTAATAATACCATCCTTCAACATCTGATCGATAATTTCTTTCAGAGCCTTCATTTTAGGTGGAGATAGCCTATAAGGTGGAAAACGGACAGGAATCGAATCCGTGACCTCAATTTTGTATTCAATAAGGTCAGTAACACCAAGAGTATCAGAGAACACCTCTGGAAATGACTGACATAATTTGCGAATACTATCAGCCTGCTCCTCAGGTAGATGTCTAAGGTCTAACAACATCTCATCCTGGGTAGGCGAAATAGAAGAACATGACACAGAATTACACTTTAATAGTGGTATTTTACAACTAGAAGCAAATTTGAATGTGCACGACCTAGACTGGAGATCGAGCACAAGACCAGTGTGAGAAATAAAGTCAGCTCCCAATATAATGGGGCAAGACAGGTGCTTAGCCAAAAACAATTTAATTTTCCAAGTAAACTTAAAAATACGAATTTTGACCAGTACGGAACCTAGAATTTCTAATGGAGATGAATTAGCCGAAACATATTGAATAGAAGATGAGACGTAGTCAGGTAGTTTACAAACAGCTTTCAATTTAGAATACCATTCAGCCGAAATAATCGAACAAACACTGCCTGAATCTAAGAGAGCTGTTATAGGCTCGTTATTTAACTCAATCTTAAGTAAAGGAACAGGTGCGGGGGTATCCGCCGCAATCCTAAGGCACTCTTTGGGGCATTCAAAAGATGTATTCGAAGACTTATCGTTCCCTGAATTCTCGACCTTTTTGCCAAGGGCTGAGCCTTGGGAAGCAGAATTAGTTGACTCAGCCGCAGCCACTAGTCACTTTTGATTGTTGTTGGAAGTTACACCAGAAGTTGAGCAGGAGGGGGTGCTATTCGAATTGGGACAATTCTTTGCGATATGTGAGAAAGCCCCACATTTAAAACAGCCTTGTGATGAACCAGCTCCATTATTTGCCCTACTAGTTTTGATCAGAGGACACTTATTGCGCAGATGGTCAGGCGACCCGCAAGCATAACATTTACGGGGGGTGACTGATCGGCGAGGTGGAGGCCGATTATTACTAATGGAAGGCGGGGGTTCTTTCGCGACACGCAAAGAATCGGCGTATCTAACTCCTTCCGCTGAGACGGCCAATGCTTCAAGTTCAGAAAAAGTTTGCGGGCACGCCGCAAAACACAAATATGACCTATAGGGAGGTGAAATTCCCTCTACAATAGCCTGTACAATCTGATCTTCAGGAAAATGAAGGGCAAACACCCTAGTATAAAACTTAATGTCCTGTATGAAATCAGCCAAGTTTTCATCCAAGCGCTGTACACGATAATAGTACTTCTGAATAAGGGAGGACCTGGCCCTAGCAGGGATGAAGTTAGCTAGCAAATGGGCATGGAAATCCTCAATAGATGATTGCTCGGCAATGGCTCTTACGATTTTATCAGAGAGAATACCAATAGCATACGGATAGATAATTTGCAAGATTTGACATGGAGAAAGAGAAAAAACAAGGGCATGATCCTGGAATTCCACTAGAAATCTTAAAAATGAAATTACGTCACTGGTGGTATTAACGGAAAACTTAGATATACCTCTGAGCAACATTGCCAATGGATGAGGCAAGCTACTAAACCCGGGTGACATAGTAGGTAAAGGTTTCAATGGCAAGGAAGTTAATTCAGAACGGATGTTACTCAGCGATGCACGGCGTTCAGACTCGTTGTCCAATGGGGCAGGGATAGTTTGAGCAGCAACGGTTATTCTATTAACTTCTCCCTTGGGAGGCGCTTCCTCACTACCTGCATTTACTATGGTGGGTTGATCAGATTTGGGAGGAACTTCCCCAGTTAACAATTGAGTGACCTTACTAGATAATTCGGAAATATTTTCCAGGAGCGTACTAGCTTCCTTCCTCTGAACATCATTCAGTTTTAGAGACAACAGATCGTTAACCCTATTCGAAAAATGATATAGCCTGCCTTGCACACGCTTAATTTGATTAGGAGACGGATCATTTTCATCAAAAAAACTAACTACAGAAGCTAGCCCAGTAATATTCTCCGTGATCGTGGAAAGAGAGTCGTCAATTTCTTTCTCTCCCAAATTGGGGATAGAAATGGGCAAATCAAGGGACTCTCTAAGTTTGTTAGTGTCTATTGCAACCGTGCCTCCAGATTGCACATTTCTGATAGTTAATTCATAGATCAACTCCTCCTTACGCAAATAGTTAAGAAGGAGAACATCGCGAGGGCCGGGCATGATGACAGACCAATTTTGAAAAACTCAAAAAATTCCAGCAACTGGGAAAATAGTTAGAGTTCGGAACAAACAATATTTAGCCGTCAAAAGGGGCTAAATTGAGACCCATTCAACCACGCTCTGCTACCACTTGTTACGGACTTTTCCGTGGTAGGTAGAGGTGAAAGAAGGTGCGGGTGTGAATGGGTTTCAAGCTACGAAATTATAGTGCGACGTAAAATTAATTTAAAATTCAACAAGGTTATATTTTCTTTTCGAAAACAAAGAAATAACAAGCATGGCGGGTACAAAGTAGCAATTCAAAAGGGGTTAGTTACAATATTTACAGAATTTGGGCTTCGCGCCCTGACTTCACAATGCTTGGGCAATCAGCTCAGTTTTACCTCAAACACAAGTTTTAACAGAGGGGGAGAAAACCCCATTCATACCTAGGAGCCCTTGCTCCAAATTACACTGAAAAACCTCCATGAGGCATACAACCCAGAATTTTCAAAAGAGCCACTCGCTCTCAAAATTTAAGCCTCTCCCAGGCCACACCAAACTCCACCTTCAAGTTGTCCTCAATGGACATAAACACAGGGGTAAAATACCCAATCTACTGAGGTCTATTAAAAGAAAAGCAGGTTAATTAAATGACCTCTAAAATAACAATTTGAGAGGAGGCAAACTTGCACTCCTAATACACTTTGATTAAGACCTACTTGGCACTAGGCCGTTAATACAAGGGCTAATCCCATGCTAAAGAGGTGACTTAAGAAAAGAACCATTTGTTTTACATTAACGAAAAATAGGTTGAGAAAATAAGTTCACCTCAATACAATGTGAGTGGGAGCTCGAGAGGGTTAGCACTCTCTATCCCAATATGTCGTTTTAAAAGAGAATATATGAAAGGAGTAGTTACATTTTAGGAAAAGGTTACATGGCTGAACGCTTAGAACCCGCCCCGAAAGTTAAACTGCTGAGCTAGCAAAGAAAGAAGTTATTAATCGGCCATTACCTTGTGTTGAACGGCTGGAGAAGAAAGAGGCGCTTCCCGCCCCCTGCTATGTACTTAACACACTGAAAGATGGAACAGAAGTGGCCTAGAGACCCAAAAATCAGCAGTTTAAATACTCTCGCGGAAGTTTCTAGGCGTTAGGGGAAAGAAAACACCCTCCCACAAACTCTTTATTGGATAGGACCCCGCAACAGATTAAAGTTGGGGGAAGATACATCTGATTGGATAGAAATTAATTGAATAAATTCGGGATTGGATACATTCATAACAAGGGGAAGAAAGGGGTAAATATTGCCAACTTAAACAATGATAGAAAGAAATTTAACAAAGAACAAACTCTTGAAATTAAATTTTCTCCCAAAAAAAATAGTTCTTTGACTCCGCACTAGGTTGCACTATTGTAGATCTTCAGTAGTGTCCTCTAGAAGAGAAAGTTCACACTTCTTACTTCAAGCGAAACAAAAACACATCAAAAATGACACAGTTCAAAAACTCAAAATTTTCCACGTGGTGACATCTTCTGAGACGGTAGAAAATTAATACTGTCAATAAAGTTCAGACTTCCTCCAGCAGAGGAGTTTCAACAGGCGCACATTTTAAATTAGCGGAGTGGAGGTGTACCGCCCGGTACATTATTCATTCTATAAATATGTCCAAAAACTGGAGTCGGCTTTTCCTCATTTTATAAAAACATTTTATATAAAATATCTTTGCCCTTTCTACACTAAAATGACTTTGTCTCAACATGATGCTCATTATTCAAGAACCAGTTTTCAATTATTTACCTTAGTTACTAAACAAAAACATTTGTGATCTAATACGAATTTTATACAGTATATGCATATTTTGCAAGATATAAACGCATCGTATTGGCCGGTTTCACTGTCGCTATTTTCACTACTTTTATTTTCATATAACACCCAGTAATAACCGTCACTGTCACACAACTCATCAATAATCAGGCGCTTAATTTCCGATTCGTCAACATAGTCGGCTGCCAATTTGCATAATGCAACCTCAATGTCAACACGAAACTACTTCAACTTCTGTAACTAAATAACAGCTTGCATGACTTGACATTAGTGCCTTCTGGTAATTTTAAATGAAATTAAATTTGAATTCTGAGATCGTCTCTGCCGTCTCTCAGAGAGACGATCGCACTTGGTGAAGCAACACATAGGCTTCCTGGAGGACAGAGCGCAGTTCTAGGTTTAATTTCTGCGAGATCGTTCTCAACCTGTTTTATCCACAGTGATCTAGTGGCTTTAACCATGCTGGCTACTTGCAAGATCTTATCGGACAGCCTGCGGGAGCCCTGCTATACAGGTGTCCCTAGAAAGCTAGCCATCTTCTTCTGACGGCATCTATGAGGTTTTCTTTGGCTTTGATTGAGTTCGCGTTTTGGTTTTTACCATCGCCATTCATCTGGGAAGATTCCTGGTCCTACTACTTTTCTGAGTTATTATTTATTATACAATCTTCCTGAAACAGCTGCAGGTTGCCCAAGGACAAAGAGTACCTGGACAACAGTAATGGATACATGAGATCGTATGGGGTTAAGAGTGAGCAAAAGAATGAGGCACGTCAAACATTTTTCTGAGTTCCTTAAGCGAGGTTCTTGAAGGTCATGATGGAGTTCTTGACAGCAGTTATGGCGATGTTATAGATGAAATCTCTATTCAGCACAAAGGTATTAAAAAATTTGACAAACATCAAGCTGATCTCTGAGATGGACGCGAGCTTGTACTTTTGCTCAGAGAAGTCCACCGCTTCTTCACAAATTCTTTTTTTCCGCATCGACCTCTTCTGGCGGGCTTTCGTTGGTCTCAAATGTAATTGTTGGATCAATGATGATGGCTTAAAGGCAATAATGTCAATGTGGCAGCTGCTTCCTCTGTAGGAGAGACCGTGTACATTATAATCTTGTTAGCCATCATTGTTCTGGCTACATTATGGCGTGAGGTAGGTAGTATATCACCATGTGGACAGGCTCCCAGGACATGTGAAAGAGTTTCCAACTCTCTGTGGCAACGCCGACAGAGGCTGTTGCCAGGTATAGTACATTCCTCATTATTGTCTCTCGCAATTCATTGCAAGACAAGCCTTTATGATTACGAATTCATGTATTCGCTGGGGTATACTCTTCATATAGGACTATATCTTTGCCTTTGTGCTCTTTCTTGCTCAAGTTGTCTGAAGCTCTTCTTCTCAAAACGAGCCGATCTTTCCTTGTATCCAAAAACTCTGCCTTATGCCTCGAATAGATGCTGTTTCTGCTCCATGCAATGCACTAAGGCTCATGCTGATTTCTTGGCACAAGTTTCTCGTTGAGCGAACAAATAATGTTATTAGAAGAGTTCAAAATGTTGTATGCATTGCACTTCGAGGGCTCTTAGGAGGCTCTTCGTAGTTAGAGATAGGCACTCTGTTGCGTGGAGTACTGACGGGCTTACTATTATAAGTAAGTATTGTTACGAATAAAACTCCATCACCTTCATTACTCAAATTTATTTCAGGATGATCCAATAAATACACACACACACAGTTCTAAACAGTTATGAATGGGCACACTTACTAATTACAAGCCCCTCTTCCTTACGGCCCAGTAGGAGGTCCAGCCCGTTCTTCCACCTGCGAACGCTTAAGGCTTACTTTCACTTTCCCCAAGTCCAGTCACCTCATAGAGCAGCTGTGTGTAGACCTCTCGAACTAAAGCCAGGGCTACGGGCCACTCGACAAACTACGAATATTCGTTGGTTAGACCCCACAGCCAGTCCAGTAATTCACAAGTCACATGTAGTGAAGAACCAAACAGCTCAGCAGTATTCAATAGCAGGATGATACTCACAACAGCAAACATTAGCACAGGTCTATTTACGTTCACACTCGCGCTAGGGATTCCCTCGCTGACTGACGGAGACTATGGAGGCCGCAGAGACGGATATCAACTGACGTAACTCAGGTAGGCGACAGTGATAACTGCTGTAGTTCCACTGCAATAATGCCATTGTGCGGATTGGTAGTGCAAGAAATAAGGACAATTGCTTGCCCTTCGTTCGGTTCACTACCTCCCATTTTCCGCCTTTCTTGTAGGTATTGTCGTCATCGTCCACAACATGAGTAGTTCAGTCTCCATCGTCTTCGGGAATGACGTGCTTGCTGACTGTTCAACCTGTGGTCTGACGATTACTTGCTGGGTACTTGATGTGTGCGAGTTGCTGATGGGACAGAGGATACAAAACTCATGGGAGATATACGTACACTTGCGGCCTTCTCTGCAAAGGAGAAGGAAAATTCTGGAGGATCCATTGATTTGTACTTCTTCCGTGCCTTTGGATAAGGGAGTTTATTCAGTGTCTTAATCTCCTGGATCACTTTCTCCTGCTTAAATGTAGGGCATTCCACGGACCGAGAGACGTGCTCTCCAGTGCAGTTAACGCACAATGGTGGTAGTGTACACTCCGCGCCGACATGTCCGCGCACTCACTGGTCTTTCCGACACCACAACAACAGCTCCTAGTTCAGACGTCGGTGGGAGACTAGCGACAGCCAATGTCTCTGTCGCCCTCAACCCAGCCGCCGAACCCCAACACACCGAGTGTCACACCGACTCCACCTCGGAGCCCAACTGCCACTCGCTGTCCCCCGATAGCCTCCCATTTTATAGCTCGGATGATTTGAGCCAGAAATTTCGCGATTTCATTAGAGGCAGAACATTCCCGTTGTATCTCCAAGAAATTCACAGAAAAGCGAGAGCAATACACGGAAAGGCCGTCCCCACCCTGGGAGATGCCAGGTTGTGTGAGTCACTAGCTCCTTGCTGGAAGGTGGTATGTCTTGTGTGGTTTGATTCTCCTCTGTTCGGGAGCAACCGTTTTACTGAGATATTTATTTATGTATTAATTAATTTATTTATTTATTTATTTATTTATTTATTTATTTATTTATTTATTTATTTATTTATTTATTTATTTATTTATTTATTTATTTATTTGGTTAGTTATTTATTCGTTCATTCATCGTGTGACTTTCAGTGCCGGGAGAGTGTGAGGACAGGGTTGACTCATCAAGTACAGACCTTTCTGTTTGACGCCCATGATTCACATGCGCGTAAAGATGTGAGATGTTGATGAAGAGGAGGTAAGGAGGGGGTGAAAGTCGGTATCAAATAACATCAACATGTCTGCTCGAGCCTTAACGTCTCCATCGGACCGACGAATCACCGTCGACAGCGTCACTTTCCATCACACTACATGAACAGTGTGTAGAGGTTCACTATTGAATCCAGGTTTGTGGCAAGCACTCCAGTTATCGAACGCTGTATCCCACTTCACCTGCCAGCCAGTATTCTGATGGTGATACTTTGTCCCAACAACGGGACTCGAACGACCTAACCATGGTGCCAGAAAATATAAAACCGAGGTTTGGCCATGCGGTTAGGGGCGCGCAGCTGTAAACTTGTATTCGGGAGATTGTGGGTTCGAACCCCACTGTTGGCAGCCCTAAAGACGGTCTTCCGTGGTGTTACTGTGGTTGTTGGATCAGCAGAGGTGAAAGAAGGTGCCGGGATGAATGGGTCTAACTACAGAGTCAAAGTTAATTTAAAATTTTAACAAAGGTTTTATTTTTTTCTATCGTAAAAATTACAACAAGTAACAAAATCACAGGTACTAGTAGCAAAAGACAAGTCTAGTTAAGACAAGATTGTTGGTATAAACGGAACTTGTGCTGTAAGTCCTCACTTAACACCTCCTGAGCTTTGACATTATTTCTACAAAGATCATCATATTATGCAAGGGCAGAACATCCCTCAATACCTAGAGCACTAGCTCCGTAATTTACAATGTCAAGCCTCCTAGAGGCCCTTTTACAATACTTGAACAGAACAGACACGCTCTCAGCTTTTCAAGCCTAGTCAACGCAACACCAAAAATGTCTTACACTTTCTGGCCTTCCATAGCCCAGCTTACAAATTGAAACAGGGGTATCTCGGTACCCTACCTCCAGGGCCTTCGAGTAAAAGAAATAACCTTTAAATAAATGGCCCGAACAAAAGGGAGGAGGCGGATACTTGCACTCCTCTATGTAGCTTCCTAAAACCTAACGGGCATAAGGCCGATGAAACAGGGGCTATTCCCAAACTATGGAGGTGACCCGTATAAGAAAGATATTTTAAAACATTAAGGAAGAGAAGACAATCAGTTACCAAAACGTAGTCACCTCAAACCAAAATGAAGGGGAGCTCGAGAGGGTAAATCACTCTCTATCCCCGAATTACAGATACAGATTTAATTAAGTTTTTACATAAACCGGCAGAGAATTACATGTTTAGAAAGTAGGTTACATTGTAAAGGTTTCGGACCTTTTCCGCGTGTTAAACTGCTGAGCTAGCAAGAAATAAAGATGTTAAAAGGTCATTACCTTGCTTAAGACCTGCTGCCTGATGAAAGAGGCGCCTCCCGCCTCCTGTTTCACGTACACACACTTAGTTAGATGTTGATCAAGTGGCCAAGAGACGTGAAAATCAGCAGTTTATAAACCCTCGTGGAAAGTTCGAGATCTTTCATGAATAAAACAGCCACACCCTCTCAATTTAATTGGCTAGCTTAAAGTTACACACCAAATCGAAGAAGAAGCCTATGATTGGTACGAAATTAATTACAGAAATTTTGGATTGGCTAAATTCAAAACTGGCGGAAGGAAAAGCTAAAAATTGCCAACCCACAAAAGAATGAACGAAATTTAGTAAAGAAAAACTTATGAGTACAAAATTTCTTCTAAAATGTTCCTTCACTTCGCACCAGGGTGTATGATCATAGTTTTTTAGTAGATACATCTATGAGAGAATGTCTACACTTCTTGAAGAACGGTAAACAAAACAAGTTGAAATTCACACAGTACTGGCAACTTCATAATCAGAAAATTAAGGTTGTGACATCTTCTGAGCAAAAGTTAAAGGAGGTCTAGTTTTAAGTTCAGTGTTTCTACTATAGAGGAGGTTTTATTGGCGCAAGATTTAAAAGTGCGGCGTAGGGGTGTACCTCCCGGTACACGTGGTTTCCTACTCCCACACCAGGCATATATTGGGGCTGTGCCTTAATTAAGGCCACGGTCTTTTCCTATCCCATCGTCGCCATAAGACCTATTTGTGTCAGTGCGACGTACAGCCAACTGTAAAAAAAAAAATACAAACTTGACGCCTGAAAGTCCACGACCACGACGCGGGCTACATTAATGATAACGTAGCAAAGTGTCAAATGTTGACCATGTTCTGACGTCACGGTCCCCTCAATTAAACTGCTACTATACGAAACAGTATTGCTCTTGTGACAACAGGGTTGCCATATCGGACGGCTATGCTCAACACAATCACGGGAAAACCGTGGCATATACAGGGTTATTCACCTAACATGTTACACGGAAATAACTTCTAGACGATTAAGGATATCAGCATTCTGTTTTCATATTCGTAAATGGTACCCAAGTTCTTGTAAAGTAACGTGCTACTTAGTCTCATGGGGTGATTAATAACCGAAATATTGACATTAACTCCATATTTTTAAATGGAACGGCACAAATTCATACAGCTGGACTAAAAGTTCAACTACGTGAAAGTTCAAATATGTAAGCATTTTCAAAATCGGACAATTACTTTTTGTAATATAAAATAATAAGGAAAGCATGCGCGGTTTTGCATACCGCATCTGACGGCGTGAAGTAGGGCGAGGACATATTGACGCGCAAGCAGTTTCCTGGGAGCGAGTTCAGCCACCGAATTTATACCAGGCATGTAAGCACCTCGTACACATGTGATGGGTTTGCAAAGTGTGTATGACAGGCGAACTCATGACAGGACAGGTAGGGTTGATGTGTTTAAAAGGAATAAAGTAAGTACTTTGCCTTGAAAGGAACATAACGAAAGCTATCCCACTGTCCGCAGCCCTGAAGTAGGTTTTCTGTGGTTTCCCATTTTTTTTGCTAGTTGCCTTACGTCGCACCGACACAGATAGGTCTTATGGCGACGATGGGACAGGAAAGGGCTAGGAGTGGGAAGGAAGCGGCCGTGGCTTAATGAAGGTACAGCGCCAGCATTTGCCTGGTGTGAAAATGGGAAACCACGGAAAACCATTTTCAGGGCTGCTGACAGTGGGGTTCGAACCTACTATCTCCTGAATACTGGATACTGGCCGCACTTAAGCGACTGCAGCTATCGAGCTCGGTGGTTTCCCCATTTTCACGCCAAGCAAATGCTGGGGTTGTACCTTAATTAAGGCCACGGCCGCTTCCTTCCAACTCCTAGGCCTTTCCTATCCCATCGTCGCCATAAGACCTATCTGTGTCGGCGCGACGTAAAGCAACTAGCAAAAAAAAAAAAAAAAAAAAAAAAAAAGAAATAGTAGCGATTGCATAACAACATCCCCATAAACTGTCTGTCTGTTAGGTCATCAGCCCAGAGGCTGGTTGGATCCTCAATTAGCACCACCAAAGGTTATGCGTTTATAAGGAAACCCCAAAAACCAATGGCAGCACCAAAATGAGGCGTCCTAGGCAAGATAAGGAGTGAGGTAGTTTGCCATTGCTTTCCTCACTGGATCAGAAAGTACTACTGCAGCACGACTGACCCTATGAGCAGCACCTTTCATAACACTCAGATGCACTAGTCATGCTCCGAATGTCATTACTCAGCACTACCCGTACCCCAGCAACTTCCATATTGTCACAGCCATGGATGTTGACTGGGACTTCGGTGGAAGCTACACTTTACTCTGGCCTGTGCCAAGAGATGGATGCAAAAGTACTGTATCCATCAAGAAATGACAGCAGGCAGATGGATCGAGAAAGACGTCTGACCAGAAGAACACAGTCGAAGAAAATCTAGGTAACAGCACCAGAAATTTGGTAGTGGTGCTGGTAATTATTACTTTTAGAGGAAGTACAACTATCCTCTATATAACACTAAAACCAAACCCCATGGCACTACAGCGCTTGAAGTGCTTTGGCCTACCAAGCGACCGCTGCTCAGTTCGAAGGCCTGCAGATTACGAGGTGTCGAGTGGTCAACACGACGAATCATCTCGGCCGTTATTCTTGGCTTTCTAGACCGGGGACGGTATCTCACCGTCAGGTAGCTCCTCAATTCTAATCACGAAGGCTGAGTGGACCTCGAACCAGCCCTCAGGTCCAGATAAAATCCCTGACCTGGCCGGGAATCGAACCCGGGGCCTCCGGGTAAGGGGCAGGCACGCTACCCCTACACCACGGGGCCGGCTCTATATAACACTAATCAGAGAAAATATGGAAGTGATCCGACACTTCGAAAATGAATGAATGTAACTTATCGGCCAAAGGAAGACAAGGGCCACAAAGGGCGTGAAAATGAACGACCCCCTAGCCCTCGGAAACCTAATATCGTCGGGGTCGAAAAAGAACAAAAGTTGACCAACGAAGGTAGGATAGGATATATGAAAGTAAGGAGCCTGGCACAAGTAAGTATCAGGTAAGGACCCCGTGGTTGCCAATCCACGCTCCAAAGTTCAGAGCCCCTTAGGCCCATTTAGTAGACTCTTACGTCAGGCAGGGGATACCGTGGGTGTTATTATACAGCCCCCACCCACAGGGGGAAAGAAAGTTGGCTGTAGCATGTTGTGTCACATGGTGAGTACTTCACTTGCGGCTTCTGCACCAGTATCACCTTAAACGTGTCGATTACCCAGCACGGCAGAACATCTGACAATGATTTGTTGCACAAACAGCCGATCAGTTCCTTGTGTCTTCAGTCTTGTGCACAGATGAGGCAATATTATTGGACAAAATTGTATTACTTATACAGTGATCAACAAAATTCCCGTATGGCTTCGTGCGGATATCTTTGTATGTAACACGCGTTCCAAGACAACTGAAGTATCTGTTTCAAAATACGCAAACCATTTGCCTCTATCACCCACCGTCCACATCAACTATTTAACATAGTACCAAGGAAAACAACTCACTACCTCCTTCTCTGCGGAAGTCGACTTTTGTCGGCTTACATCCCCATAGCATGCGCTGCGGTAATTTATTTTTGTCGACTTGGTTCTTTCCCGATACAGTTTCCACGTGTTTGTTTAGTCACGTATTGAAACGGTTCTAAGCATTGTTACAAAACCTTACCGCCAATACTGGGAGTACAGTACACCCGGCCGCTGTCAGCTGTCTGGCCGGTAGATGGCTCTCTCAGCAGCTACAGTCTGAGCGCGCGGAACAACATAAGTAATGACAGTGAACAAATCTTGAATCTTTTAACGGCCGATTCTGATTCAGAGTGTCCAGTAAATTTGAACCATGAAAGTAGTGTACAAAGCGTTGATGTGCATAGTGATTGTTCGGAAGAAAGTGGCAACGAGGGTCATTTTGTATTGGACCGCCGGGATAATAGAGGTGACATAAGAATCTAAAAATGAAATTATGTGACAGGGCTAATTTTGATATAACAGTGAAAAGTGGGACTTCTACGAGAGTACCAGCGCAGTCCGCCGGGGATTACATACCTCAAGCTGGTGATGCGATAATCGAATACAAAATAATCGCTTATTCGATTACTTCAATCGATTGTCCATGTGGACACACATAAATCGAGAAATTGATTTAAGACGCTTCGGAAGATTCTTTGCGATACAACTGAGTGATATTTGAAACTCATTCGGTTATTTTATTCTATTGTCTAAATAATCGAATGGAGGTTATTCGAATGTTAAATGTATTTGATTAGGTATCTCATCACTATCTCAAGTGCGCCTGACGGGGAGGCGCTTTCTTGGGGAGCACCGGGACAAGAGTCATAAACCTAACTGGGCTGTGTGTTCCGTTTTACAAGCAAAATGTTCAAAGAAAGGAAAGAGGCTGTGCAAGAGAAAACAGACAGTATATTCTCTTTTTGTAAAAATTGCCCAGGACACCCTGCAATGTGCCCAGTTCCATGTTTCGAGGTGTATCACAGTAATGTGTGTTTCAAGGTCAAATATGACGATTAGATAGCTAAAGGTGAGTTAGAAATAGGCGCAAAGTTGTTGAATGGTACAATCCTTGAAAAAAAAGTTTCAATTCATTTGGAAAATATGAAAAATGCCATTTTACTGTAAGTGTTCTGTTTGAAAACAGTGCAGCGATTGTTACAGTAGCCACAGAAAGTATTCGTACACCAACATTTTAACGTATAGCTCGTATATTAAGCACCATGAACTAATGTAAACACATACAGTGGGACATATTTATAAATAAAAGACACCTCGCTTTACATTTGCTATCAGATTTACAGCACTCAACATAATAAACAAATAAACCCGTCTTTCAACACAACAAAAAGTATTCGTACACTACTAGATAATTCAAACACTTGCTGAAGTCTTTGTTCAAACAAAGTCTTAATACATTGTATGCATGCCTTTAGCTTTGATGACCTGTTCCAGACAACTTGGCACTGAGTTAACTAAATCTTTGGTGTACTCTTCAGATCTGTTGGACCATGCATCTGAGAGTATCTCTTTAAGATGTTCTTTATTAGTAGGATGGCGTTTTTGCATTTCTTTGCCTAGAAGATCCCGCAGGTTCTCTCTGGGATTGAGATCTGGACTCTGCGATGGAGTGAGAAGACTTCTTTGGGCATTGTACAACCACCATTCACGGCTTATCATTGCATGGTGCTTAGTATCATTGTCCTGTTGGAAGACTCCTTCCAGATGAAGCTTGTGTGCACTGATGTTTAAATTATGATGCAACACATCTATGTACTTCCTGGCATCCATAATACCATCAATAAATGCCAGGTTTCCCACTCTATTCGCAGTCATGCAGCCCCAAACCATCACATTCGCTCCTCCGTGTTTTACCGTGGGGATTACGTATTGAGGTGCAAGTTCGATGTTTGGCTTACGCCGTATTTTTCTTAACCTGCCATTTCCAAACTGTGTAAACTTCGCTTGATCAGAAAAAATAATGGTGTTCCAAAAGTCCATCATCTTTCCACAATGCTCTTTCGCGAACTGTAGGAGCTTCTGCTTGTTTATTTCACTTATAAGTGGCTTCTTTCGTGGACAACCACTGCGCAGGTTCGCACTCTGAAACACGTTCCTTATAGTTTGCACACTCACCGTTTTGTTGGACCTTGAAGTAAGGTCTGTAGCAATGGATGCAGCACTTCGGAACGATTCCTTTCGTACCGATCGCACAATAAGCGTCGCTCCCATACTGTCAGCTCTTCTGGAGGACTAAATCTGGGTTTGTTTTCTGTTTGTCCACTGTGCGTGTATTTATTAACTATTGAACTCACCGTAGTAAAGCTAATGCGAGCTGTTTTCTTACTTGACGACAACTTTTACCTTGTTTATACAGTAACACTACATTCTCTCTTTGACTCAATTATAGTTCCGTCGTCTTTCGCCCCCATACCAAATAACCTTGCGGCAACGACAGCACAGTGATGACTGAAGGCACAGCGGCCTAAACCTGTGGCGACAACTGATTTAACCAATCACAAAGGCAGTACATCTGCACTGTACGAATACTTTCTTGGCGGTACGATCTGCACTTTGTATACAGTATCGTGCCGATCATGTTACATTTTAAACGTCCTGCATGTTCAGCGTGTATATCTGATGTCTATCGTTATGGTGTTTATAAACCTGACTTCAGCTCGTAAGTCGCAATGGTGTTCCATCACTTTCCATAGGTGTACGAATATTTTCTGTGGCCACTGTATATAGAGTACTAATGAACATGGCTTTAGTTCAAATGCGCCACATGGCACTTATTGGATTTGTTTGTTAAACAGCCGCACACGTAGCAAAACAGATCTGGTGAATTCATGTAACTTCTGGAGCATAATGTCCACTGTCACTGACAATAAAAAGAAGGAAATGATGTTTTCCGGCTTTGTATTGTGACGATATTAAATAATGTGAGCCTCCCCCTTATAAACATTTTGAACTGGCCTGTGAGCCCTGAATATCTGTGTCAATGGACTGCTCGACATACCGTTTTAAACTAATGTAGGCCGCGCGCAGTATCTCCTAGCTCTGTTTGGTTGCGCATGCGCAGACCTGCTACCAGGCAAAACTGGCCTCCTCCTCGCTTGCTTGCCGACGCGAGAGGCAGTTCGCTTGAGTCAGCCATGATAGCGAGCTCGTGTGGTTTTGTGTCCGGCGTCATGGAGTCGTGGAGTAGCTGGAAACCACCGTAATCTCCCGATAACGGGGATTTGCCCCAGATGAACTAATTGGAGACCTCCTGCCATTCTTTCTGACCATGTTTTTAGATTTATTTTTCGTCTGGATACTTCACAACGAGGTCTGGATGCTGGCGGTGTGACTGTTTTTCTTCATCAACAATGTCAGGTTAAAATTCTTCTCATTTCTTCATCACCAAAGGTATGTACCAGTGTTTGGCACACTTTAAACGTCGTCCTGAAGAGGATTTTGATATTTTCGAAGATTTCTGGAATAATAATAATAATAATAATAATAATAATAATAATAAATATTTGGACTTCGCCGTTAAATTTATTCCTATTTGCGTGTGTGGTATCGAAAATCTGGAAAACTGTTTCGGCAACTAATCACAGTAATGTGGAAGGTTCACCATGAACTAAATTGGAATTATTAATTTAAAATTTTACTGATCTACTTTGGCATTTTAAATTGTAACTTTCTTTGTAAACCAAGGTACAGTCTCCAAGGTACCGAACCTTACCTCTTTCGGCTTTCTGTTTGCTTTCCTGTGTTTTGTTTTCTAATTCGTTTGGTATGTTTTCTTCTCCCCCCCCCCTTCTGGGGTTTGGGTGAATTTAATTATTTTCTCTGGCCTGTTTTTCCTCCGTGTATTAGGAGGCCTTGCTTGTTTTTTGTGGTTACCTTGGCGACGGTTCGTGTGTGGATTGTTGTCGGGTGAATTGTTGTCTGGCGTGTTGTGCCTGTGTGGATCTTGGATTTTATTCTTCGGGGCCGAGTGTATCGGTTACTGTTTATACTAATTTGTTTATTTTCTCCTCCTTTTAATGTTGTGTTACCATTTCCTTGCCCCGCGTGAGGAGGTTTTTTAACGTAAAATTCTGTTTGTCTTGGAAACTGTCCTTGGTGGTAACTGAACGATTTCAAATTTGGTAATTATGAGAAGCGACCGCGTTGAAGATCCATTTTATTGAATAATTGTTAACTTAATATTTTTAAATTTATTTAACTATCCGTGATCGATCACATTTAATTTAAAGGTAACATTTATGTAAGAAAGTCTATTGGTTTTCCGTTGTTTTCTGATCACATTTAATTAGGTACGGAGGTCACCCTTTCTTTCTTGTTGTTTTCATCAAGTTCTCTATTTATTATCTGTTAAAGAGTATTTGTTTTTCATTAATTGTTATTTAGTAATGAATTAATTTTCTTTTAAACCCCACCTGGGTATATTCTAATTTATTTTACTTATTGTTAATTTCCTTTTCCATTTTTCAACCTTACGTTGATTTTATTTACATTTTGGCGTTACCTTTTAAAAATAAACTTAGGCTTTATCATCTTAATGACTTGGTTTGTTACCTACCTTTTGCCCTCCCATTAAGTTTTTTTAAACTTCATGTAAATGCTGGTTTTCATTCGCCACGTTCGGTGGAGCACTGCCTCTGATTAACTTCCACGGCCTTTCAGTCGTCTTCCTACGCTGTTTCCGGTAAGTTTTTCCATGGTTTCTTGTTTTTTTAATATTGTGACTGTACTTGTTGTTGTTCTTCTTGTGCCCATCACCCTTCCTCGTGTTCGCTATAACTCCCATTTTGGGGCGGGCACGCTAACAACCTTCTCGCCAGGGTCTCTATCTATCTCTCTCTCTCTCTCTCTCTCTCTCTCTCTCTTCCTCTCTCTTCTTCTCTCACCCTGGTGGGTAAGGTTATTCACCTCATCACTCCTAGGTGGTACCGGGGACCTAGAGGGTGGTGAGCGGTGAGAGTGGTATCAGAGCGGTGGTTGTTTGTTGTTCCACTGTTGTTGCTCTGCTGCCTAATCTCTGTTGTTTCTGCCTTGCGCAACCTAACTTTCCTCCCCTCCTACCCTTGCTTGGTGCAGTGCTGTGGCGAATGTTGGTGGATGGAAACCAAAAATTGAAAAACTAAAAGTGTTATTGTCAATAACTATTGTAAAAGGGAGTGCAAGGATCTTGTGTAATTTTTTGATTATTTTGTTCCATGTTTGCTACCATGGCGCGTGCCGTTACGAACCCCTCCTTCCTGCGTCGTGCCGAATTGGAGTACGAGTTATCCATTCGTGGCCTTGAACCTGCCCGTACTGTTGCTGAGTGCGCTGCCTTGCTATCAGCCAACTCCCAGGTCCCCATTAATGTATTTTCTATTGACAGGAGTCGAGTGGGTGAGTACCTTAACCTGATCTGTGACAATCTTAACGAAATTAATATTATTCGCGAAGAGTTTATTGAATTGCCTCCGTCCAAAGCCCAAGTAAACCGGCTGAGGGCCAGAGCTGACCACTACTCGGGTCGAATTCTGGATTTATTATCTATTAAGCCTGATTCTGTTTTTGTGTCAGAATGTGCTAGATTGTTAACGGTGGTTTCTGGCATCACCTCTGATCTAGATTTGCTGTTGATTAACAGAGATATGGAGAATTGTTCTATTTCTACTGGACTTAACCCTACTGTACCCACCCCGAGTGTCCCTTCCCACCAAATTGCGTCCTCGACCCATGCCCAAGGTCAGTGCTGTGTGACTGCTCCTTTACTGGAAACCTTAGTCTCTAAGCTAAATTCGGCGTCATCGCCTAACTGTTTAAAGGAAGTCTTTCGGGGAGTGAAGTCCTTTTCTGTAAATTCTATCGATGAGTGTATTCGATTCCTTCGGTTTCTGGTGGAGTTAACCGAGACTGGTAATGTGTACTCAGTCGATGATTTGGGGATTTTCCGCGCCCTCTTCCCTCATTGTGAAGGGATTCTAAAGAGAGAAATTTCTGAAGCTATCTCTAAAAATTTATCGATTAGTACCTTTCATGAACTTGTCCTTTCCAAATTTATTCCCTCTCTTGCTCTCCAAAGTCTTGTGCCCCAACACTGTTTTCGGACCCAGTTCCTGCATGAGAACTTGCTAACTTATGTGCTGGATCTGCGATTCTTTTGCAAGGTTTTTAGAATTTCTGTACCAGAATGTGAAATGGTCTCTAGAATTTTAAAAGGAATATCTCCTGCGTACCGCTCCTATCTTTCCTTAACCCGTTGCCCTACTACCTTTCAAGAATTGGAAGAGGCCTGTTCCTTTGCTGAAGATGTCAAACATGGGGATGCCTCCAGACCTGTGAATTTCCCTCCCCCTACTACTACCAATTGTCCCGTCCTTCCGTCAACACCTAAGGTAGTGAATGCCCGTAAATGTTACAACTGTGGGTCCCGAAATCATCTAAGAAATTCCTGCCCTGACGTTAGACGTGGTCCAGGCGCTTGCTATTCCTGTGGCTCTAGACAGCATGTTAAAAGAAATTGCCCCTTGGTAGACAGAAATGGTACTCAATGACTAGAAAGGGAAAGGGCAAAGTCTGCCAATTCTAAGTTTGTAAACCCTGAATCTCGTAAGAAACCGGTGTGTCCCCCTAGGTGCAATAGTATTTCTGCTCATGCCCCCTCCTCTGGCACGTGCACATTTGTCGAAGTCAACAATGAACCCGTAGATGCCCTTCTTGATACTGGAAGCGCAGTATGCTTGATGAATTATGCCTGGTATTGTCAAAAGAAATCCTCGTGTAAACTTCCGGAAATAAAACCCACTAACTTAAGATGCGTTTCGGCTAATTGTCAGTTCTTAAATATTTTGGGGACTGTGAAGGTCAAGTTGAGGATTGGGAATTTCACTTGGAAGATCAAGTGTTTGGTGACATCCAATTTATCATGTAACATTATTCTGGGTACCAATTTTCTCTCTTGGGTTGGTGTCGTTTTGGATCCTCAGTGTCGAAATTTCTTTTTTAAATTTTCTCCTGACCTGAAATTTGAATTGATTAACGTTCCCTTGAAAATGCCTAAAGTTTTGTGTGTGGGTTACCCTGAGTCAGATGAGTCTAGTGACATCGATCGGCTTGACCTGAATCATTTAGGAGATGCCGAAGCACAGCAAGTTCGTGATCTTTGCAGGGAATTTCCCGATGTGTTCACTAGCAAGTTAGGCTTGACCAACGTACTCGAGTATGACATTGAGTTGTCGGACCTGCAGCCTGTTCGATCCCCTCCTTATCGCCTTTCCCCACCCCGTATGTTGGAATTAAAGAAAATCATTGAGCAAATGGAAAGAGACGGAGTGATCAGACCTTCGACTTCCCCGTATGCGTCCCCTGTGTTCTTGGTACCCAAACCTTCTGGTGGTTATCGTGCTGTGATTGACTATAGGTCTCTAAATAGTAAGATTGTACTCCAATCTATTCCCCTACCCGACCTTCATACTTGTTTTGGATGGTTCTCAGGTGCGAAATTTTTCACTGTCCTGGATTTGAACCAGGCTTATTACCAAGTGCCTTTATCGAAGAGATCAATTCCCCTCACTGCCTTCATCACCGACTGGAACTTGTATGAGTTCCTCAGACTTCCGTTCGGGCTAAGCTGTGGAGCAGCTGTGTTGTCAAGGTTGTTAAATTCCATTCTCTCTGACATTAAGTTCAGCTATGTCTTTAATTACCTGGACGATTTATTAATTTATTCGAATACCTTCGAGGAACATATGGTGCACGTTAGGGAAGTATTGCTACGGTTAAGGAAAGCCGGCCTTACAGTGAAGTTATCAAAGGTAGCTTTCGCCAGACCCAACATGTCTTTCTTGGGACATGTAGTTTCTTCTGAAGGCGTTTCCATAGATCATTCCAGAACTCAAGCCATTAGGGATTTTCCACCTCCCAAAGATGTCAAGGGCGTTGCTCGATTCATTGGTATGGTCAATTTCTTTAGAAAATTCATCCCTAACTTTGCTGAAGTGGCTGCCCCGTTGAACGACCTTAGGAAAAAGAATGTAAAATTTACTTGGGGTAAAGCCCAGGAGGAAGCTTTTAATTCATTGAAGGTCGCACTGATTAATGCACCTTTGTTAGCTATTCCCGATTTCGAGAAACGTTTCATTGTCCAAACTGATGCCTCTGGGCGTGCTATTGCTGGCGTTCTGTTACAAGAACATGAAGATGGGCGTAGGCCCGTGGCCTACGTATCTAGGGTCCTCAATGATCTGGAGTCTAAGTACTCCATTTATGAACTAGAGTGTCTAGCTGTGCTGTTTGCTCTGGAAAAATTTCGATCATTCATTGAACACGTCAACTTTGATCTGGAAACCGACAATCAGGCTCTTTCTTGGGTGTTGAACCGACCCAAAAGGACCGGTAGGATAACTAGATGGGCATTACGGATCTCATCCTTTAATTTCAATGTTCGCCACATTCGTGGGTCTGAGAACGTCATCGCCGATGGCTTGAGCAGGATGTTTGAAGGTCATCCTTGTGCGGAAGCCAACCCATGTGTCGATGAGCTTGCTGTCAATACCGTTGGAGTTAGTGCCATCCTCACCGACTCCCCATTGCTATATCAAGAAATTGGAGATCATCAAAAAACTGATCCGGATCTGAAAAGGATCATTGATACAATCAGTAGCGGGATCGAAGTGAAACCTTACTCCTTATCTAAGGGTGTTCTCTGTTGTAAGGGTCGCAAGGACCATAATTCCAAAATTGTCGTTCCTAAGGTTCTGGTACCGGTCATTTTCAAGTATTACCACTGTTCACCCCTTGGCGGTCATCTAGGAAATTTCAAAACTCGTTTGAAAATCAGGCAATTCTTTGTTTGGAAGAAAATGGATAGTGATATCAGGAACATGGTCAAATCTTGTAAATCTTGCGCCATCAGCAAACCTAATTTGAATAACCGGGTGGGATTAATGTCTTCATCACAAGCTTCGCGCCCCATGGAACGACTGTTCATAGATTTCGTAGGACCCCTCCCCCGATCTTCCTTGGGAAACACCCACATTTTTGTCTGTATTGATGCCTTCTCCCGGTTCTGTTGGATCTTTCCCACCAGGTCCACTAATTCACGTACCTCTATCTCCTGTCTAAATTCCATCTTTGCATCCTTTGGCCCACCTAAGTTCTTAGTATCTGACAACGCTAGTTCTTTCACCAGTAACTCCTTCAAAAGGTATCTGTTTGAGTTGGGCATTTCACATGTCACCACTATTCCATACTATCCAAATCCTTCTTATGCAGAGAGGTTGAATCGGAACTTAAAATCTGCGTTGATAGCGTATCATCATGACAACCAGTCCAAATGGGACTCCTGTCTGCATTGGTTGGCACATGCTTTCAATTCCGCTACTCATGAGTCCCATGGTAAGACGCCTATGTCTTTAATGTTTGGCTATACTCCGTACTCCCCTATGTCTAACCTGCTATGTATTGAGGATCTTCTCCCAGACCTATCTAGGCCTAATGATGTTCAAAAGATCTGGAACGAAGCAAAAAGGAATCTAGCTGTGTCATACGAAAAGGTCAAAAGGCAGTACAATAAAGGTAGGAAACCGTCAAAATTCAATGTTGGTGATCTCGTGTATGTTAAGTGCTACCCAATGAGTAAAGCTGTGAATAAGTTTTCGGCAAAACTTGCCCCTAGGTACCAAGGCCCGTGCACGGTATTGGAGTTCTTGTCTCCCGTTTCAATTTTGGTAAGTGACCCTGTAGCAAAACGTATTAGGCGCGTTCATGTTTCTCAAATTAAACCAGGTTGATCTGGCAAATCGTACCGCATCTTCCGCTGGATGGACGCACCTTTGGTAACTGACCTGTATCGTTAGTGAATTTAGCACGCATACTGTGGGATGGCGAGCGAGTCAATCTGGTCCTTTCTGTGCCTCGTGTTGGTGACTCTAATTTAGTACTTCTCGTATATTACTGTTTCTAGGTGTGGATTCTTGTAGTTAGAAATTGTCTTTCCTTAATTGTCTTGTGATGGTGGTATTAATTAATACCATTGGAATTGATATCCTCGTTATCTAACCTTATGCTTATGTAGTGCGCTAACGAAGTTCCTTTGGGGAAATCTGATGACACCTAACTTAAATTGTGCTTTGTTGTCCCTCTGTTTTCTCTAGGCTTATGTAATTTCAAAGTTTTGATTCTTCTGTGGCTCCGCATCGGATTCCTTCCGCTGAACCCTTCGATCAGCTTGTGACTTAATCATTGCTGAGCTATGGTGTGCCTGGGATGGAATGTAAGGGAGTGTGTCTGGTGCCTGAGTGTTTACCATTTTGTCATCCTTTCATTGTGTGCGTGTGTCTGAAGATGTGTGGTGCTTAGTCATGATTGGGTTGCTATTTGTGCCATTTTAGTATTGTACGATTTCTGATTGTGGTGTGTTTCGATCTATTGGTGTCGGAAAAGTTCCCTGCTTGTCTTCTGCATGGACTCCGTGTCTTAAAGGTGTTTCTGTTCCGGATACTGATGTTTGTATTCATCCATGATTGAGAGATCTGACACTCCTACTTTTGGGCGCTCTTCGCGGCTGTTCTAAAGGTGGTTTTCTATGCGTGAACCCTCTATATTATTTTTCCTGTAATGGGTTTTTGGGCTGAATTTATCTTCCTAACCTTTTGGTTTTGGGGTTATGTAGAAAATCTGTCTCCGATTTTTCCTGTGGGCGTTCGGTTGGTGCACTCCTGCCAGCATTATGGTTGTATCTCCTGTGTTGTAACTTGGTAATGTTGTTGTGAGTTGTTTGGATCCTTTTGAAATGTGGACCGTTAGTAACGTTGTGTAATTTTCCTTATCTACTGGTTGGCGTGTGGAGTTTTCGGTGGTACTGTCGGACTTCCTTCCTGAGGATATTTCTCCTTTTGTGCTTCTGTGGGATGGACCTAGTCCTTAATCTGTACCTGGTTTGCTGTTGTAATTTCTGCTTTGTATTGTGCTGTTAGGTTGTGGTCTGTGAGCACGCGTTGAGGATATTTATCCTTTACCTCTCTATTGATAACCCGTGCTGCTAGCTTGCCATTATTTAGGTAATCGTGTTTTGGATTACGTTGTTTGGCTGTCAAGACACCTTGGTTGGGATGTGATTTGTCCTTTAATTTACCTCTGTGTCACGGTACATTTGGTTGTTGGTTTGGTATCCACTACTCCGAAGAAGCACACCTTAGGGTGGGCCATTCTTAGTTATCTCTTGGCTCTGGGATTTTCGACTTGTTCTTCCTCACGCAGAATTAGGTTCGTGGTTACTATTCTGTACCACGTTGCCCGGTGCTTTTATTTTGGGTAGTTGTACCTTGATGTGGCCGTTGTGGATGACTGACTGATCGCGATTTTTCCATCTGGTAACCTATAGGAGTCTCCCGATTGCCCATCGATGCTACTCTTGCCTGTCTTACCTCTCGGTAACTCGAGTGGTTTCTGCGTCCCTTCTCTCTGATGGTTTTCCGTTGGTCTGTTCAAAAATTAGTTTTCTATGCTTGAGTCCTTACCTGTGTTTTGTTGGTGATCCTGGATAAGTTGCCGATCCCAGTGTGGTTTGTATTTTGCTCAACCCCTCGTTCTTGACCCTTGGACTGATTGACGAGTTCGCCACTCTGTGGTTGTGTGTGTGTCACTCCAATATCTAAAAGTGTAATTTGATAGGTCATTCATGTGTCCTCTTAGTTTAACGTCTGGTATTCTAAACCATATGTTCCAAGGACGTCTATTCTTTGGAGTGGTCCTGTACCTTTACTTATATATTTTTCTTGTGGGTGATTTGTGCTTGAGTAATATTACTGATTTCCCTTCCGTTATGTTCTTGATCCTTAGGGATATCTGTCTTTGTCCTAGTTGGTATTATGTGTTGGATTGTACCCTATATTTCTATGTGTTCTTGTTCATTGTTTCTCTACGTGTCATGGCTAAGTGTCCTTCGTGGCAGTGTAACATGGTGTATTTTATGTAGTTTCCCTTTGATTTCTTAATGGTCGTTGTATGGACCCTTCGTTTCCTTTGGTACTATATTGGACCAAGTGGAGAGCTCTGGGCTTCAGCTAGTTTGTTGGTAACTAGCTAAATGTAAAGTTAATTGGCGGATCTGTGGATCCTGTAACTGAATACTCACCTACTTTAATTTCCTGATTTGTTTTTTGTTCCTCCCTCTTCTTGTGGTTTTGCCCCCATTCGGGTTTTCCGGTGCGTTTCATTTCCCCTGTAGTCCCCTTTTGCAACACAAGATCATGCGTTTCCTTAATATCAAAGGAGACTTGTCAAGGTATTCGTGCATTAAAATTAATTTACCACCGTGCTTGAGAAAATAACCTGGATGCGTGGACTTATAATCATGTGGTTTTGTTTAATTTTGGTCAGTATATCTGTGGTTAGTGTGAGAGTTGCCAAACCTCTAGGTGAACTGCGTCATGTGTCATAAACTGTACCATTGTGCGATGCATAGAAAACATGTGTATTAGGTGAACCTGAAACTTTGGTGAACTCTGGTCATTGTGCTCTCTATTTGATGACAAACATTACTCTGGTGATTTTCCGAGTGCTCGGTTAACATTTCTGGACACTGATGTTGATCGCACCCCGCCAATTATTTCTAAAAACTATGTGATATGGAACTGTGTCTTGGACTATTAATCTGGTCATGTGAACTCCTAACTAAAATTAGTTAATCTTGGTGGTCGTTTTCTGTTGGACTACTCCGCCCAAATTTAGTGTATGTGTGACCACCTCATCATTGATGGCATGTGCATGAGGTTTTGTCGTCGATTCGGGGCGGGAGGGCTGTGACGATATTAAATAATGTGAGCCTCCCCCTTATAAACATTTTGAACTGGCCTGTGAGCCCTGAATATCTGTGTCAATGGACTGCTCGACATACCGTTTTAAAACTAATGTAGGCCGCGCGCAGTATCTCCTAGCTCTGTTTGGTTGCGCATGCGCAGACCTGCTACCAGGCAAAACTGGCCTCCTCCTCGCTTGCTTGCCGACGCGAGAGGCAGTTCGCTTGAGTCAGCCATGATAGCGAGCTCGTGTGGTTTTGTGTCCGGCGTCATGGAGTCGTGGAGTAGCTGGAAACCACCGTAATCTCCCGATAACGGGGATTTGCCCCAGATGAACTAATTGGAGACCTCCTGCCATTCTTTCTGACCATGTTTTTAGATTTATTTTTCGTCTGGATACTTCACAACGAGGTCTGGATGCTGGCGGTGTGACTGTTTTTCTTCATCAACAATGTCAGGTTAAAATTCTTCTCATTTCTTCATCACCAAAGGTATGTACCAGTGTTTGGCACACTTTAAACGTCGTCCTGAAGAGGATTTTGATATTTTCGAAGATTTCTGGAAAAATAATAATAATAATAATAATAATAATAATAATAATAATAATAATAAATATTTGGACTTCGCCGTTAAATTTATTCCTATTTGCGTGTGTGGTATCGAAAATCTGGAAAACTGTTTCGGCAACTAATCACAGTAATGTGGAAGGTTCACCATGAACTAAATTGGAATTATTAATTTAAAATTTTACTGATCTACTTTGGCATTTTAAATTGTAACTTTCTTTGTAAACCAAGGTACAGTCTCCAAGGTACCGAACCTTACCTCTTTCGGCTTTCTGTTTGCTTTCCTGTGTTTTGTTTTCTAATTCGTTTGGTATGTTTTCTTCTCCCCCCCCCCTTCTGGGGTTTGGGTGAATTTAATTATTTTCTCTGGCCTGTTTTTCCTCCGTGTATTAGGAGGCCTTGCTTGTTTTTTGTGGTTACCTTGGCGACGGTTCGTGTGTGGATTGTTGTCGGGTGAATTGTTGTCTGGCGTGTTGTGCCTGTGTGGATCTTGGATTTTATTCTTCGGGGCCGAGTGTATCGGTTACTGTTTATACTAATTTGTTTATTTTCTCCTCCTTTTAATGTTGTGTTACCATTTCCTTGCCCCGCGTGAGGAGGTTTTTTAACGTAAAATTCTGTTTGTCTTGGAAACTGTCCTTGGTGGTAACTGAACGATTTCAAATTTGGTAATTATGAGAAGCGACCGCGTTGAAGATCCATTTTATTGAATAATTGTTAACTTAATATTTTTAAATTTATTTAACTATCCGTGATCGATCACATTTAATTTAAAGGTAACATTTATGTAAGAAAGTCTATTGGTTTTCCGTTGTTTTCTGATCACATTTAATTAGGT
This sequence comes from Anabrus simplex, assembly GCF_040414725.1. NCBI lineage: Eukaryota > Metazoa > Arthropoda > Insecta > Orthoptera > Tettigoniidae > Anabrus > Anabrus simplex. The sequence goes on from NC_090265.1 coordinate 1,438,157, forward strand.
ACGGAGGTCACCCTTTCTTTCTTGTTGTTTTCATCAAGTTCTCTATTTATTATCTGTTAAAGAGTATTTGTTTTTCATTAATTGTTATTTAGTAATGAATTAATTTTCTTTTAAACCCCACCTGGGTATATTCTAATTTATTTTACTTATTGTTAATTTCCTTTTCCATTTTTCAACCTTACGTTGATTTTATTTACATTTTGGCGTTACCTTTTAAAAATAAACTTAGGCTTTATCATCTTAATGACTTGGTTTGTTACCTACCTTTTGCCCTCCCATTAAGTTTTTTTAAACTTCATGTAAATGCTGGTTTTCATTCGCCACGTTCGGTGGAGCACTGCCTCTGATTAACTTCCACGGCCTTTCAGTCGTCTTCCTACGCTGTTTCCGGTAAGTTTTTCCATGGTTTCTTGTTTTTTTAATATTGTGACTGTACTTGTTGTTGTTCTTCTTGTGCCCATCACCCTTCCTCGTGTTCGCTATAACTCCCATTTTGGGGCGGGCACGCTAACAACCTTCTCGCCAGGGTCTCTATCTATCTCTCTCTCTCTCTCTCTCTCTCTCTCTCTCTCTCTTCCTCTCTCTTCTTCTCTCACCCTGGTGGGTAAGGTTATTCACCTCATCACTCCTAGGTGGTACCGGGGACCTAGAGGGTGGTGAGCGGTGAGAGTATGAAAAATAACGAAAAACCGTATAAACAGTTTTCGATGGACGCTGTACATGAAAAATAAAACTTTGTCAACGTCTTCAAAACATGACGGTTTTCAGATTTGAAATCAGCATGTCAAACTGCATTAGGAAGAGTAAACATTACGTTAGATATCTAACCGTGGTAAAACAGTGAACATGCTATGATACAAATTCAGGCTACACATCAGCACCAATAAGATCAGTGTATGGGTGGAATTATAGGTGACTGTGTGGTAGATCGATATGTTTTTCCAGAACGTCTTACGGGCAATGTCTAGAGGGATTTTATTGACAACACCACTCCAGACTTATAAGGGGAGGGTATGGCGCATGAATGACAGATGGTAGACGTGTAGGGCTTGACCAGGAGTATAACAGGTGCAAGGAGTACGGCGCAATTCTCAAGACATTAATTAATTAAAAATTGCAGTGCACTTATGTGGAAGCTATGTATGCGAAAAAGATAACGAGCTCGTGGCGCATCAGCAAGCGCTCCGCTTCTTAAGCACAGAATAGCTGGATCGAAGCCCTCCGATGGACGGTTTTTCCAAATATTTCATATCTCTCACAAATTAAGATGTCTTCAGTAATGTTCATTTCCGAATCACTTCCAATAAATTTTTTTTTTAGTGGGAAAAGGGTTGTTAAAAAATCGTACAGGAGTAAATGTTTTGTCAGTGCGTTCTACGTTATCTGCATTGCAGGGCTCTCTGCCAGGGGACAGATGGAAAAATCTGGAGACATCGTACGAAGGATTTTATGTGTACCTCAGTGACTGTTACAAACCCCGCTCGAGTCACTAGCATCCTAGAGACAAAAGAATATCAAACATTGTATAAAGAATGCCAGGAAAGTTTCCAAGAGGTCATCGCTGGATACTTCTACAATGGCAAGTTAACCATTCTTCATGTCGCTAATAATATGAAGGTGAACTCTATATACTATCAGCCATTTAAAATACGGATATCCCAGCACTGAATGGGAGGGTCAGAAAGCAGGTAGGGGCATATCGAGATACATCATCCAGTCACACCTGTCGTTCGACTCGTCTGTTCTTAGAGAGAATAGAGATGTAGACTGGAATCCGTGCAGTTCCTTTCACTGACATTCCGTTGAAGGCACCCGTTCGATCACCCATGAACTTCAGTGCATTTGGAGTCCTAAGAAGGGCCTTAGGGAATAGACGACCACGCACTAACAATGGCCTCTGTAAAGCTTGTCAGGAGGAGTGGGATGAGATAGACATGCTAACTCTGCGAGAAATCAGTCAATACTGATCTGCATTTAGGGCAGTCGCCCAGGTGGCAGATTCCCTATCTGTTGCTTTCCTAGCCTTTTCCGAAATGATTTCAAAGAAATTGGAAATTTATTGAACATCTCCCTTGGTAAGTTATTCCAATCCCTAACTCCCCTTCCTATAAATGAATATTTGCCCCAGTTTGTCCTCTTGAATTCCAACTTTATCTTCATATTGTGATCTTTCCTACTTTTATAGACGCCATTCAAACCTATTCGTCTACTAATGTCATTCCACGCCATCTCTCCGCTGACAGCTCGGAACATACCACTTAGTCGAGCAGCTCTTCTTCTTTCTCTCAATTCTTCCCAACCCAAACATTGCAACATTTTTGTAACGCTACTCTTTTGTCGGAAATCACCCAGAACAAATCGAGCTGCTTTTCTTTGGATTTTTTCCAGTTCTTGAATCAGGTAATCCTGGTGAGGGTCCCATACACTGGAACCATACTCTAGTTGGGGTCTTACCAGAGACTTATATGCACTCTCCTTTACATCCTTACTACAACCCCTAAACACCCTCATAACCATGTGCAGAGATCGGTACCCTTTATTTACAATCCCATTTATGTGATTACCCCAGTGAAGATCTTTCCTTATATTAACACCTAGATACTTACAATGATCCCCAAAAGGAACCTTCACCCCATCAACGCAGTAATTAAAACTGAGAGGACTTTTCCTATTTGTGAAACTCACAACCTGACTTTTAGCCCCATTTATCAACATACCATTGCCTGCTGTCCATCTCACAATATTTTCGAGGTCACGTTGCAGTTGCTCACAATCTTGTAACTTATTTATCACTCTATAGAGAATAACATCATCCGCAAAAAGCCTTACATCCGATTCCACTCCTTTACTCATATCATTTATATATATAAGAAAACATAAAGGTCCGATAACACTGCCCTGAGGAACTCCCCTCTCAACTATTACAGGGTCAGACAAAGCTTCACCTACTCTAACTCTCTGAGATCTATTTTCTAGAAATATAGCAACCCATTCAGTCACTCTTTTGTCTAGTCCAATTGCACTCATTTTTGCCAGTAGTCTCCCATGATCCACCCTATCAAATGCTTTAGATATGTCAATCGCGATACAGTCCATTTGACCTCCAGAATCCAAGATATCTGCTATATCTTGCTGGAATCCTACAAGTTGAGCTTCAGTGGAATAACCTTTCCTAAAACCGAATTGCCTTCTATCGAACCAGTTATTAATTTCACAAACATGTCTAATATAATCAGAAAAAATGCCTTCCCAAAGCTTACATACAATGCATGTCAAACTTACTGGCCTGTAATTTTCAGCTTTATGTCTATCACCCTTTCCTTTATACACAGGGGCTACTATAGCAACTCTCCATTCATCTGGTATAGCTCCTTCGGCCAAACAATAATCAAATAAGTACTTCAGATATGGTACTATATCCCAACCCATTGTCTTTAGTATATCCCCAGAAATCTGATCAATTCCAGGAGCTTTTCTAGTTTTCAACTTTTGTATCTTATTGTAAATGTCATTGTTATCATATGTAAATTTTATTACTTCTTTGGCCTTAGTCTCTTCCTCTATCTCGACATTATCCTTGTAACAAACAATCTTTACATACTGCTGACTGAATACTTCTGCCTTTTGAAGATCCTCACATACACACTCCCCTTGTTCATTAATTATTCCTGGAATGTCCTTCTTGGAACCTGTTTCTGCCTTAAAATACCTATACATACCCTTCCATTTTTCACTAAAATTTGTATGACTGCCAATTATGCTTGCCATCATGTTATCCTTAGCTGCCTTCTTTGCTAGATTCAATTTTCTAGTAAGTTCCTTCAATTTCTCCTTACTTCCACAGCTATTTCTAACTCTATTTCTTTCCAGTCTGCACCTCCTTCTTAGTCTCTTTATTTCTCTATTATAATAAGGTGGGTCTTTACCATTCCTTACCACCCTTAAAGGTACAAACCTATTTTCGCATTCCTCAACAATTTCTTTAAACCCATCCCAGAGTCTGTTTACATTTTTATTTACCGTTTTCCACCGATCATAGTTACTTTTTAGAAACTGCCTCATACCTGCTTTATCAGCCATATGGTACTGCCTAACAGTCCTACTTTTAAGACCTTCCTTTCTATCACATTTATTTTTAACTACCACAAAAACAGCTTCATGATCACTAATACCATCTATTACTTCAGTTTCCCTACAGAGCTCATCTGGTTTTATCAGCACCACATCCAAAATATTTTTCCCTCTGGTTGGTTCCATCACTTTCTGAATCAGCTGTCCTTCCCATATTAACTTATTTGCCATTTGTTGGTCATGCTTCCTGTCGTTCGCATTTCCTTCCCAATTGACATCTGGCAAATTCAGATCTCCCGCTACAATCACATTTCTTTCCATGTCGTTTCCCACATAGCTGACTATCCTATCAAATAATTCCGAATCCGCTTCAGTGCTACCCTTTCCCGATCTGTACACTCCAAATATATCAAGTTGCCTATTATCTTTAGAAATGAGCCTTACACCTAGAATTTCATGTGTCTCATCTTTAACTTTTTCGTAGCTTACAAATTCTTCTTTCACCAGAATGAAAACTCCCCCTCCCACCTTTCCTATCCTATCTCTACGATACACACTCCAGTGCCGTGAGAAAATTTCTGCATCCATCTGCTGCAATGGAAATTACGTTGTAGGCCTACAGCTAGAAATTCTGGCTTCCCATGTGAGCATTAGACACGGCTTTACATAACCTAATTAACCTTCAAACATCGTCCCCAGTATCCTGGAGCGTGAGACATAGGTCAGGGATACAACTGGAAAGGAGGACCAGTACCTAGCCCAGGTGGCCTTATAGATGGATTGAAGATTGGAATGGGTACACAAGGACGAGGGAAGGAAATGGCCGTGGTTTTAAGTTCGGTACAATCCCGGCATTTTCCTGGAGGAGAAGTGGGAAACCACGGAAAACCACATCGAGGATGGTTGATGTGGGAATCGAACCCACCTGTGCTCAGTTGATTCCCAAGGCTGAGAACACCCCGTTCCAGCCCTCGTACCACTTTTCGAATCTCGTGGCAGAGCCGGGAATCGATCCGCGGGTGGCAGCTAATCACTGTAACCACTACACCACGGAGGCGGAATAATGCAATAAGATCGAGAGTTTTTGTCGTGCTGACCACACGGCACCTTGCAATCTACAGACCTGCAGCGTTCGCTTGGTAGGCCACGGTCGTTCGGAGCTGTTGTGCCATGGGTTTTTTTTTTCTATTTGTTTTACGTCGCACCGACACAGATAGCTCTTATGGCGACGATGGGATAGGAAAGGCCTAGGAATTGGAAGGACGCGGCCGTGGCCTTAATTATGGTACAGCCCCAGTATTTGCCTGGTGTGAAAATGGGAAACCACGGAAAACCATCTTCAGGGCTGCCGACAGTGGGGCTCGTATCCAATATCTCCCGATTACTGGATACTGGCCGCACTTAAGCGACTGCAGCTATCGAGCTCTGTGGAATGAGTTTTATTTACCAGTACTCACAGTCCAAGTCGCTTCGTTTGTGGTGTAATTTTATTTTTCCTAAATTCCAGGACCCGTATTGCACTTATCCTTAAAGATGTCTGACTCGCTGGCTGAATAGCCGGCGTAATGGCCTTCGGTTCAGAGGGTCCCGTGCTAATTCCAGTGGCTCGGGAGCTGGGTGTTTGTGCTGTCCCCAACGTCCCTGCAACTCGCACACCACGGATAACACTATCCTCCACCACAATGACACGCAATTACCTACACATGGCAGACGCCACCCACCCTCATCGTAGGGTCTGCCTTACAAGAGAGAGAACTGAAGGTCTTATTTTCGCACATGTAAAAGTTTCTGTCTAAACTGCAATTGCTAGTCACGAGAAAACATTTCTACTTTAGAAGGGAGGGGGGTCCTTCGTTTTATGCAAAGTTGACTAATATTTGATACTTATTGCGTCCCTGTCTCAATTCATGCATCAAATAATAGAGTTAGGAGAATTTTTTTTGAAATGGACAAGTATTACTTTGCATGTAAGTATTGGCAGTACTGCTGTATTGCAACGTAACAACGTGTATAATATTCAGCGCAGCTGTATAGTTACTAAATACGGTTTACAAATAGTGTCCATGGTCGTTAACTGGTTGAAGTCTAAACGGTCCCACACCGAGGTTAGCCGGTTCGAGTGCCGGTGGTCGAAAAAAATGTCACCATCAAAATGTTGGCCGGCAGGGTAGTGGAGGTGGTGGTTCACTATCACTATCAGCCATGTTCAATCGCTTTTACGATGTGGCCTCTGTAAGTCCGAAGCAAGGTAGGTTTTCATGAGGTCTCTCCATCTGGGACGGTCTTGAGCGATGTTCTGCCAATTGATCCCAGTAATCTTCCGGATGTCTTTCGGTGGTCTTCCCCTTGGTCTGAGATGATCTTTCGGACACCACTCAAGCACAAGCTTTGTCCACCTACCATCAGTTCTCCGAGCAACATGGCCTGCCCACTGCCATTTTAGGGTAAATACCCTTTCTAAAATGTCACTGACCTTTGTGACTGACCTGATGTAATCTGCTCTCTTCCTGTCTTTCTTCGTCAAGCCTAGCATGAACCGTTCCATAGCTCTTTGGGTTGTTCTGAGTTTTTGCTTAACAAACTCGCTCAATGTCCAGGTTTCACAACCGTAAGTCAGTACGGGGAGAACACTCTGGTCAAAGACTATCTTCTTTAGGTGGGGTGGCATGTTGGATTTGAAGACTGAAGAATTTCTTCCGTAGGCTTGCCATCCTAGTTTGATACGTCGGAAGATTTCCGGTCTTAAGTTCCCTTTCATGTTTACAAGTTGCCCAAGATAGACAAATTCAATGACCTGTTGTAATGTGGTGTTTCCCACATGCAGCTTTCCTGCTGGGGCCCATTTGTTAAGCATTACTTTGGTTTTAGAAAGGCTCATGGATAGTCCCACTTTTTGACAGGCTGAGACAAGTTCTTGTATTAGAGTTTGTAGTTCATCGATGTCGTTGGCCAAAAGTGTAATGTCGTCTGCAAACCTTAAATTGTTCAGCCTTTTCCCATTAATTTTGATTCCTGTGCTTTGCCAGTTGATTTTTGACATGGCCATTTCTAATACGGCTGAGAACAGCTTGGGAGATATGGGGTCGCCTTGCTTAACACCTCTTTGAATGGGAAAATCCGTGGTTGGCACACTGATGTTCACGAAGGCTGAAGAGGTTTCGTAGATATGCTGGAGAACTCTTATGTAGGCAGCATCGACGCCGTGTTCAGCTAAGGCTTGCATAACAGCAGCGTGGCTCACCGAGTCAAAAGCCTTTTCAAAGTCCACAAAGGCTATACAGAGCGGCATTTGATATTCATTACTTCTGCTGATAACTTCACGAAGGGTGAGTATATGGTCGATTGTTCCAAAACCTCGGCGGAAACCTGCTTGTTCAATTGGTTGGGCAAAATCAAGCGTTGAACTGATTCTATTTGTCAGTACCTTGGTGAAAACCTTGTAAAGGATAGAAAGCAAGCTAATAGGACAATAGTTTCTGATGTCATGTATGTTCCCTTTTTTGTTCAGGAGAATTATCATTGCTCTGTTCCAAGATGGAGGGATGAATGCATTGTGTAGGCAAGACGTGAATATTTTTGCCAAGTGGCTTAAAGTTTCATCACCAGCAAGTTTGAGAATGCTAACTGAAAGGTTATCGCTACCTGCGACTGATTCTTTTTTCATACTGTTTATAGCATGTCTGATCTCAGATGGGAGAACTTCCGGGACTTGGGAAATGTTGGATAAGTCAGGCAAGGACAGGTTATCATCAGCCTTCTCGTACAACTTGCTATAAAAGTTCCTGATGAACTCAAGAAGTTCTTCCCTATCAGTAATTCGTCCGTTGTCCCCATCTAATGCAATTAATTGCTTCTTCCCGATCTGTAGCTTCCTTTTAGCAGACTTCAAACTTGTTTTTTCAGATAAGCAAGTTCTCAGAGTATCTTCGTTGAATTTCTTTAAGTCGACTTTAATTCTCTTTCTTATGGTTTTGCACAGCTCAGAGTACTGTATTTTGTCACAGTCAGACTGAATTTTCATTTCTCTCCTCCTCTTTAGCAGGTTCCTGGTATCGTCACTGAGTTTCTTATCACGAGTGTTATTCTTTTTCAACCCTCCAATTACTTCAGCCGTATCCATTAGCATTTTTGCCAGATTTTCACCAGTTGTGTCATGTAGGCTTTGTTGAAGGGCTTGATGGAATTTCTCTTTATTTTCTTCTAGATGTTTAAGATTTATTTGTTTCTTTTTCTCCCGCACTAGTTTAAGTCGATGTTCCCTAATGTTTAACTCGGCTCTAGCCCTTACTAGTCGGTGGTCACTACCAGTATTGAATCTGTTGAGGACTGATACATCTTTAATAATTTGAGGGATGTTACAGAGAACAAAATCGATCTCATTGGTGAATTCAAAATTGGGACTTCTCCATGTCCATTTACGCCCTGGGTGTTTCTTAAAGAATGTGTTCATTATACGCATGTTGGTGTACTCGGCAAACTGGACCAATCTCTCCCCTCTCTCATTTCTCTCGTCTATCCCATAGTTTCCAATAACAGTTTCACCAGTCTTACAGGTTCCAACCTTCGCATTGAAGTCACCCATTACTATTTGAAAGTGACAGTCACTCCCCTTCTCACAGGTTTCATGTAGACTCTCATAAAAGAATTCTAACTCCTCGTCTGAGTGGCTTGATGTGGGCGCATACGCTTGCACAATGTGCATTTCGTATCTCTTAGAGAGTTTTAGAACTAATCGCGCAATTCTACTTGAAGTACCTTCTAATACAGAGACCTTGTTTACGAGAGGTGGTGGTATACAATTTATAATCACGGAATTGCGTGCTAAAACCTGGATGAAATTCCAAACCTCCTCACAGTGCTCATATGGAGTTAGGCCATATGACGTTGATGATGGTGATTCGTCCGTCGGATGGGGACGTTAAGCCTTGAGCAGACCCCTTGGGGCTATTCGACAGGAGTAGGCTATGTGCCGGCACCGGGTTTCACCCTCCCCCTTCCTATTATCATATATCACGCCATTGAGTTTATCTAATCTCATTAACTCCCCTGATGAGGTTGACGTCAGGAAGGGCATCCGGTCATAAAAATCGCTACGAAGATTCGTCTCACTTCATTATTGACTCCATAGAGGGACGGTACAAGGGTTGCATATAAATAAATCTATACTTCGTATTCCCGGCACAATTAGTACAATAATATTATTTTATTCACATCCCACTAACTACCTTTTAGCTGATTTCGAAGACGGTGAGGTGCCGAAATTTTGTCACGCAGGAGTTCTTTGAAGTGCCAGTAAGTCTACCAACACGAGGCTGACGAATTTGAGCACCTTGAAATGCCACTGGACTGAGCCAGTAGACGTCAGAATGCCAGCGCCTCAACCGTCTGAGCCACTCAGCCCGTCACAATTAATACAAACATAAACACTGAGGTACTTTTTCTTTTTCAGGGTACGCAATCTATTTAATAAAATCCATACTCTACCAGGTTCGCAGTGTTACAATCAATCATATAACATTAATATTACATCTTAAAACTCACCTGTTTTAACTGTAATTCCTTTCTCTTTACACGGTGCTCTTTTTAATAACCTGCTCCCCTAGTTCTATAAATGGCCCTTCTCCACGTGACAGGTCTAGCACTATCCTCTTCCACTTATAGCCCATTCCATGTTAAGAAAACAGTATTGCTCTTATGCCATATGGAACGGCTCTGCTCAACACCATCACGGGGAAACGCGGGCACATACATTCGTGAAATTCAGTGTTTAAGTTCAAGATAAAAAGCGGAAGAAACTCAGCTAAAATTATTTTTATGAACTCAACGGGACGGGGGCTTTACAGAGGCTATCTTTGTTTTGTTCAGAATCAGAAGTGCACTATGGCACCTAAAAACCCTCAGCATTGAAGTGTAAGGCAAATCGGGGAGAAAATAGACAAATAAAGTTCATGGGCTCGAGAGGAATGCATTTAATTTCATTTAATGTATTTCTCCAGACAATAAAGGCTAGAAAACAGACGAACAAATAAATACTGTAGATGACTTCACTACACAAGTGAGCCGCCGGCAGTTCACGGAGTGAGGGACTACACGAGGTTTGTACCAAAGCAATAAAGAAGAGAAATGAAGAAAGGCAACGAAGCGATGGCTGTTCCTGCCATTGTTCTTCATCCCTACGAAAATATTTATTAAAAAAAAGAATATGTAAAGTCGTTAGTTTAACAACTCACGGGAAAAATTACCTCAACCTGTTTAGCTATCTCTTATAATACATTACGAAGTACAGTACAATATCACTCAATCGCGAGGCATTATGAGTATCTCAGAGGGGGATGTGTTCACTCCTTGTAGGTCCATCAGAGCGATACTGTTTTCTTAACGTGGTATGAGCTTTACTCCAATAACTCTCATTCTCATACTACAGCTAATAGCAAAAACCAACATGGCTATCCTCAACAATCCGTCTATGCATGAGGCCATGGAAACCTGTATCCGTCACCAAGAGCCCAAACAATCTACGAGTACAATGTTGCCATGCTGATTAAATTCCAAGAAATATAATGCTACGTTATAACGACCGAAGTCTGCCGTATTGCTCCATAATCCATGCATAAGTTTGGAAATAAAACACACCCATTACAGCATATTCAGTTTTATTTTAATATTATCCTACAGGATGTCCAAAGACAGACAATACACAGAGATTAGGGCAATAGAACAGAATTAAGCAGATTTCTTTGGTCTGTAAGATAAAGGTGCCAAGCAGTTATCACGTAGCATTCGAAACATTGTGTTCGAACCCCACCATCGGCAGCCCAGAAAGTGGTATTCGGTGCTTTCCAATTTTTGCATCAGGAAAATGCTGGGACTGTTCCTTAATTAAGGCCACATCCGCTTCTTTCCCACTCCTAACTCTTTCCTATCCCATCATCGCCGTAAGACCTATATGTGTCGGTGCGAAGAAATTCAAGTTTAAAAAATAATTATTAAGGCCATTAGGCTTCATCCATCCAACAAGAAAATACACTTATTACATAACAAAATTAAAATAAATATAGTACAAATGAAACACCTCAATGGTTTTTAAATGTAACATCTATATAAAAAAATGGATGTCGGTTTGAAGACATCCATATATAACTACAGTATATGGATTTAGAATGATAAACTACCGGTATTATTCGTAATATTTTCTTTCCATGGAATTGCTTGTTGTACTCTCGCTGTTGTAGTTGTTTTTGTTCGGTAATTATTTTTTAACTTTACTTTATCATCACACTACTCTAAATCGTCATTGCTTCAAGGATATTTCCCAATTGCGGTGTATTTTTAATAACAGTATATATATAAAGGCGTAAAAATGAAAATAGACTTGAATTAATGGGGCACTTCCAGGCATCTTAGAAACTTAAAACTTTGTACCAGGGAAGCTGATGATTTCATGATCCCTAGAGGGGAGGGGGGCACACTGATGGGTTTTAAATTACGGCCCAGAATATGAACGCTGTCGGATATATTTTTTCAAAACGATGAACTACAGGATTCATGGGCGTAAAAGTTTCGTGAAAGTCCTCGTTTTTACCCCATTCCCCAAATCAAGATGGCGGAAAAATCTGCCAGACGACCTAGAAAATTGAAATTTGTCAATTGATAGTTTTTGAGCCTGGAACCGACGGAAGAAAGTTCCAAGATATTTATATTTTTCATTTTTTATCCCCGAAAAATATCGAAATATGGAGGCAATTTCAATGACGGTGCAGACCTTCGTTACGAGGTATTTGGTGGATAAACGGTAAGTCGTATCACAAAACAGAAAGCACAATCTCGGTTCAATTTGGAGTGATCTACAACTTTGGTCCTATAACTCTTTGCCGTATCTCTGTCCCTTATACCGGTATGTTGGATTTCACTCTATTTCTCTACTGTACGTATATTTTATACTGTTATACACGACGTATAATTCATAGTTTGACACACTTATAGTAATGATAGAATAATTAAATTCGGCATGAACATTGGCTCAATCAGTGGCCTTATGTGAGCCAAATTCTTTGCTTATAGCCGTTACTTAAGTATCCGGAAAGTAATGCACTGTGTGAAAATTATACCAAAATGTCGTCTTATTCAACGTTTCTGACGAGAAAATTTTTTAGGATCAAACTTTTAGACCGCTTAATAAGACGTCTCATGGTGCAATCTGTTTGTCGATATGACGTACACTTTAGCAGCAATCTGTAAATGAAGGCCTGCAATATTGTAAACACGCGTATACGTTCGTATGTCGATCTGTATATATTCATTGAAGTCGATTTGTAGCAATCCATGAAGGGGGTGTCTATAATTATTATAATTAATACTTTACAAATTGATGGTGACTGTCAGTAGGAGAACGTCAGTATTGTAATCAAAACTCACCACTTCGAAGTTAACTGGCAGTAGGAATGGGGTCCTTCTCCAACTCCTGTGTAACTGGCATCAGTAAGGAGGGCCTACCATGTTTATGAATAATTCCCTTCTCGATTTGACTGACAGAAGGCAAGGGAGCAAGTAATTTTGTTCAGTATTCCCCTACTTGTTTGAGTCTGGCAGTAGGCAAGAGTGCCCACCATTATAAGGAAATTTACCCATCTAAAGTGTGACTGGTGGCTTGTCATTATGATGATAACAGCACAACTCAATTTTGACTGGCAGTAGGGAAGATTCCTACCATTATGATAAAATCTCATCTGGAATGTGTTTGGAAGTAGAAAATGGGGCCTGCAATTGTAAGGAAAACTGCCCAAATCGATGTGACTTCGAAGTTTTCAAGGGGGTCTGCCATTATAACGAACCTTGCCCAGCACGGTGTGAATGATAATAGGCAAGTGAGCCTGCCGTTATCATCACAACTCTGCAACTCGCACTTTACATTGAAAACAATGTATGGGGACCTTCCTATGCTGCTTCTGTGATAATGCGAAGAGACATGCAATTTAAAAAAACAGTAATTTCTTCGATATCCGTATACAGTGTAGAATACCGTAGCGAAGCAGGGGTACATTTGCTAGTTTGGAATATATTCGTTGGATATTTTTTTCTATTTGCTTTACGTCGCACCGGTACAGATATGTCTTACGGCGACGATGGGATAGGAAAGGCCTAGGAATTGGAAGGAAGCAGCCATGGCCACAATTAAGGTACAGCCCCGGAATTTGCCTGGTGTGAAAATGGGAAACCGCGGAAAACCATCTTCAGGGCTGCCGACAGTGGGGCTCGAACCCACTATCTCCCGATTACTGGATACGGGCCGCACTTAAAGCGACTGCAGCTATCGAGCTCGGTCGTTGGAATTTTAATAGTGGCAACTATTTATTTACCACTAAGACAGAAGTGATGCCTGAGTGAAACATTTGCCATCAATGTATTTACCAGTATTGCCTGCAACTTGTTGCCAGCGATGTGGAAGTCATAGAAAGCCTGCAGCGGCGCCTGTTCCCTTGATGTCTCTGACGGAGCGGCGAATGCTACGAAATGGTTCCTTCATCTCTGAGATAAAGTCAAAATCACAGGTGCTTAAGTCCGGTGAATATAGTGGATGGTAAAGTTATTGGAAACCAAAAATCGACTACAAGGTGTGTCATATGAGCCCGCGCATTATGCTGCAACACGATGGGAGCGTTCTGCCGAAATTGTTGCCGCTTTCTTTGCAACGCTCGTCTCAGATGATGATCCATACAATTATAGAAATGCTGTGCTTAACAGTCTGTACTTGTGTTAAGATGAGTCCATCGCAGTCGTAGACAAGAATCACTGTAACTCTCACGTTCGTATGGGTCTGCCTAACTTTTGTTTTGCGTGGTGATCCATTATGATGCCTTTCGTTGAATTGGCGCTTAAGTCCTTCTTGTTCCTTTCCTTCCATTTTTTCTCCCTGATTAATGTTAATAGAGGCTGGTTACCCACTTGTACTTCGTACTGAAACAATAATAACCACCACCACCGCAGGTCGAGCCCTCAGCTGCTTGTCAAGGAACAGACACGTTCCAGACCTTCCTCCTGGGGATTACCTCAGACAGTGAGAGGAGGTTATTTAAAGGTCAAACCCAATAAACTACTCGCGCAAATTAGGGGCGGGAGGGGTTGCAGAGTGGGTCTCGGCCCACAAGTGGCCCGTGACACGATAGCACTGCACTTCGACCGACCAACCGAGCAGAGGAGGGGTGACTCTACGCCTTTGTATTCGGAAGACGGAGAGGGGCTTGTCCACACCGTCGGATGTCCTGAGTAATATTTTCCTTGGTTCTCCGTTCTACTGCATGCCGGGACAGTTCCTAATATAGGCCACCTCACCTTCACCGATACAAATCTTCTGGCTTGACAGACGGCCTCGGCGTCTAGGGGGCCGCCTTCTTCTTCAGGGAAAAAATGAAAAAATATTGACTAGCGTAATTGATTAAATGCCAGGGAGTCTCATAACCTTGGTATTTCAGTCGTCTTGGCAAAGAATACTGCAATGTAATCGAAACGTTGGCAAGCTGTACGGAATATACTGAACACAGGAGCACGGTTCAATCCGGAGGAAGAACTCAACAGACCGTGGAACCTTTCATCCATTCTGCTACTTCTTTAAGGTTTCACTCACACATCGAAAGCTTTCCGGCAACCTCGAGATGGGAGTAGGTAGCTAGGAGTAGGTAGGAAGCGGACGTGGCCTTAATTAAGGTGAAAATAGGAACCCGCAGAAAACCTTCTTCAGGGCTGCCGACGTTGGGATTCGAACTCACTAACTCGTAAATGCAAGCTCATAGTCACGTGACCCTAACCGCACGGCCAACTCCCTCGGGGGAGCATATTTCATATTTATCACTTATATATAGATAGGGGCGGATTCATATGCCCTAAAGAGGTAAAACATGCACTATTGCATACTCTGCAAAATATTTGCGTTTTCTCTATGTATAAGGTTGTTCCTCAAATATCAACTGCTCAAGCAGAATACTTTAAGCTCATTTTTCTTTTGGCATGACTTTTGGTGGTTACTGCTCTTCATGCAACGATGAAATGAAAGCATAGTTTATAGATCCACCATAGTGACGCCTCCGGCGAGCTCGCAATGCACTAAACAGGCTTGCGAACGTCGGCGCACTATCAACAGATACTGAATAATACGAAATATGAACGGTAAAGATAGGTTAGAGCTACAAAATATTGGTCTAGACTGGTTACGTCCTGCTACGGATAAGACTATA
Organism: Anabrus simplex; assembly: GCF_040414725.1. Taxonomy (NCBI): domain Eukaryota; kingdom Metazoa; phylum Arthropoda; class Insecta; order Orthoptera; family Tettigoniidae; genus Anabrus; species Anabrus simplex. The sequence goes on from NC_090265.1 coordinate 1,453,456, forward strand.
GGAACAAAGAAAACGGTGACATTATTTAGTTTCAAGGCTGTCTGTGTTTCAGTTCTATATAAGTAAGAATAACTTATGTTTAGGGGCGCGTAGGTTGGTTCCTGCCAAGCATTGAAGAAGGTTTTCACCTCTCTACCACTTCAGGTACCGTGATTCCAACATCCGAACCGAATATCAAAACACCACCGAAAATAAAGAATTACACATTGTACAGATCCCACACTGTCGAATGTCAAGAACAATACATTGCAAAGCCTTCTGGAGGTGGAAGGAATTAGTACATATTCATTTCTTTACACTTTTGTAACGATTGGAGTATCAATATCCAATATTATATGTTTTTATATAAAATAAGGATAACTGCAATTATGCATTTATATGCTTCACAAAACTTAGCCATTCTATTTCAAATGGTATGAATCGTCTTTATTTCTTATCATACATTGAAAGGAATGAGACACCCAAATATGCCAACTTATACAAATACAACTCGCTGATGGACCCGCGCTTCGCTACGGAATTCTCAGAAAGGCTGTCTTTATGGTTTTGCCAATTGAAGCCAACATAGGTCATTACCTCAGAGTAGGGATCGAATACTATGATGAACCAGTGTGTTACGTACCAGTAGTATCAGAAAATGTGTGAAGGAATGGTATGTTAAAGAACAGAGAGATCTAACTTCCCAGCTACTTCCCGCCCATATTCAGGCAGGCTGTTATACTCGGTACGCAGCAGTAATCCCATCTATCGTAGATGAATGGCAAGAGAAGACACACAGCACATCACGACAACAATGGTCAATGTAATGTTATTGTTGAGCAACTTTATGAGCATTCTGTATTGCAGGCCTTCACATTTAGTTTTCTTCCGACTCTGTGATATCAGAGCATCTAATGTAAAGTGAGTCCTCCTTTCTTTCATGACTCCCTCTCATGTTATTATTCAAGCAATCGTTCCTTCGTGAGTTTTTCACATTCATATAACCATCTTCACAATTTAATCACCATCACCACCGATATTATTATAGTCAGTACGCTAAAACTCAATAAGAGATAAATGATCGGAAATTGTATTCGCAAAAACTTTTTTTATGTAGTTATTTTCAATATGACCAGTAAATTAGGTAATTAAAAATTAAATTTTTGGCCCCTTCCCCTAAACTACCATTTCAACCAGGGTGAATGAAATTATTTACAGCCTAAACTGTAGTTCCTTCTTCCCCGACTTTACATACCGATTGTCATTACATTCTGTTTACCCATTTTCTCGTGCCTAGGACTTAGCAACAAACTTCGAAATTCGTGAATACCTCTGTTATCATATCCGGTACGGTAAAGATGCATACGGCATAAATGCTCGGAAATTTAATACTGTATAATTTTAGTTATGTAGTATTTATCGATAGGAACAATAATAACATATATATTTAAGATATACATGGTAGGCCTTCCCCGAAACCATTATTTTCATCAGCGTTAATAACATTATTTACAGCCTAGATTGTAGCGACTTATTGCCAAATTTATGTACCGATTTTCATTACGTTCTCTTCAGCCGTTTTCTCGTGATGAGCGTACAGACAGACAGACAGACGGACAGACAGACAGACAGACAGACAGACAGACAGACAGACAGGCAGACAGACAGACAGACAGACAGACAGACAGACAGACAGACAGACAGACAGACAGACAGACAGACAGACAGACAGACAGACAGACAGACAGACAGATATTACGGGAAATAAAAAGTGCATTTCCTTGTTATTGTGGACACAACCAATACAGAAATATAATTCTTTTTAAATTCTGAGCAATGCACTGACTAAACTCTTATTATATATGTACCGGGCGGTACACCTCAACGCCACTAATTCAAATATTGCGCCAGTTGAAAAACTCCTCTACAGGAGAAAGCCTGAACTTTAACAAACTGTATCAACTCAAAGGTTTCTCGGAAGATGTCACTATTGTAAATTTGGTAATTTTGAAGAGTTCTGAACTGTGTCTATTTCGATTTGTGTTTGTTTATTCCGTATCAAGAAGTGTGGACATTCTCTTCTAGATGTCTCTACAGAGAAAGGACTACGATTGTGCACTCTGGTGCGAAGTGATGGAACTGTATTTTGAAGAAACATTGTATCCATAAGTTTGTTCTTTGTTAAATTTCCTTCTTTCAAGTTGTGAGTTGGCAATATTGATCCCTGTTTCCGCCACTTTTGAATCCAGCCAATCCCGAATTTTCTAAATTAATTTTCCTCCAATCCTAGGTTTCTCGTTCATGTTGTGTGTAACTTTTGATGTTAGCCAATAAAACGAAAGGGTGTGTCTGCTCATTCCTGAAAGGTCTCGAATGTTCCACGAGGGTATATAAACTGCTGATTTTCTTGTCTCGGTGCCACTTCAGTAACATCTCTCTTAGTGTGTGAATATGTAGCAGGGGGCGGGAAGCGCCTCTTTCTTCAAGCAGCAATTCATCTACAAGGTAATGGCCTGTTAACATCTTCATTTCTTGCTAGCTCAGCAGTTTAACTCTCGGGGAGGTTTCGAAACCTTTAGTATGTAACCTACATTTTTAAATGTAAATTTCCTTTCTGTGTATGTAAAACTTCTAATCTCTTTTACTATAAAGCGGGGATAGAGAGTGCTTCTCCCTCTCGAACTCCCCTTCATTTTGAATTTGAGGTGACTATGTTTTCGTAACCGTTTTTCTCTTCCTTCTAAAAATCTTAAACTTATTTTGCCGACTAGTCACCTCCATAGATTGGGATTAGCCCCTGTATCATCGGGTTTTTAGACAAAAACGTTGTGTAGGAGTGCAAGTTATCGCCTCCATTCTATTTTGCATTATGGGCCAGTAACTTTACCTGATGTTTGTTTTTCCTCATGCAAAGGCCCTGTAGGTTGGGTATCTGATACCCCTGTTTCTCTGTATGTGTGCCTTGAGGGCAGTTAGGAGTGAAGTTCGTTGTGGCCTTTGATAGGCTTGTAAAATTGAGAGCGGGACTGCTCTTTCCTAATTTGATCTCTGCGTGCCTCTAGGAGGCTTAAAATTGTAAGTAGGGGCAAGTGCTCCTTGGTATGAAGGGGTTTTCTGCCCTTCGGTAATTGGTGGTTGTGAGCTGAGGGCTCAAGGAATGTAAAACGGGGCTCGAAGCCCAAAACTTGTAACGACTGTAATCTATAATTTCTTAATTTGTTGATTTGCTACTTGGTACCTGTTACACTTTTGTTATTTGTTGTCATTTGTTGATTTTGAAAAGAAAATATAACCTTTGTTAAAGTTTTAAATTAACTTTAATTTGGTAGTTGAGACCTATTCCATCCCGCACCTTCTTTCCCCTTTGCTGTTCCACAGATACCTCGGAACAAGTGGTAGCAGAGTGTGGTTTCGATCCACGGACCTCTGGGTTACGGGCCCAGCACGCTTCCACCAATGCCAATAATAACAAGTGACTAATGTCTTCGGCTGAGTCGACTAGCTCTTCTTTCCGAGGCTCAGCCCCAAGTAAAACTGCCGAATTCCCAAGGAAAACTTAGTCTTCAAATTTATCATTTGAAGGTCCCAAAGAATGTCTCAGGATTGCGGCGGATACCCCCGATCCTGTTCCTTTTCTCAAAATTGAATTAAATAATGAACCTGTAACAGCTCTATTAGATTCTGGCAGTGTTTGTTCTATTATTTCGGCTGAATGGTACTCCAAATTGAAAACTGATTGTAATCTTCCTGATTTTTGTTCGACTTCGGTTCATTATGTTTCGGCAAACTCATCCCCATTAGATATTTTAGGTTTTCTGTATGCTAAAATCCGCATTTCGAAGTTCACTTGGAAAATAAAACTGTTTGTGTCCAAGCACTTGTCTTGCCCCATTATATTGGGAGCTGATTTCATGTCTCACACCGGTCTACTGCTCGACCTTCAGAGCAAGTCGTGCACGTTCAAATTTGCTTCGAATTGTAAAATCACCTCATTGAAATGTAGTTCTGTGTCCTGTTCATCTGTTTCGCCTGCCCAGGAGGAGATGTTGTTAGATCTTAGACATCTGCCTGAGGAGCAGGCTGATAGGATTCGTAAGTTGTGTCAGTCGTTTCCAGAGGTGTTCTCTGATACTCTTGGTGTTACTGACCTTATTGAATACAAGATTGAGGTTACGGATTCGATTCCTGTCCATTTTCCACCTTATAGGCTGTCTCCTCCTAAAATGAAACTTTGAAGGAAATCATAGATCAGATGTTGAAGGATGGTATTATTCGGCCCTCTAAGTCGGCATATTCTTCGCCCATTTTTCTAGTCCCGAAACCCCAAGGTGGCTTCAGGCCTGTGATTGATTATAGGGCTCTCAATCGGAAGGTGGTGTTACAATCTGTGCCCCTTCCCGACCTTCATTCTTGTTTTTCATGGTTTCGTAAAGCTAAGTTCTTCACCATCTTGGACCTCAATCAGGCGTATAATCAGATTCCTCTAGCTGAAGAATCTAAACACCTGACAGCGTTTGCCACGGATTGGAACTTGTATGAATACAACCGCGTGACTTTCGGGCTCCCCACGAGAGCGGCTGTGCTTACGAGACTGCTAGACAAGGTCTCCTCCGACATCAAATTTGAGTACTTGTATCATTATCTGGATGATGTCGTCGTATTTTCTGAGACCTTTGAAGAACACCTTGATCATCTGAAAGAGGTCTTAAGTCGCCTTCGTAAGGCAGGGTTAACGGTGAAGTTGTCCAAGTTCACATTCGCTAAGCCCTCCATGTCATTTCTAGGGCAGATTGTGTCGCCCGATGGTGTCGCTGTAGATCATTCTAGAACACAGGCCATCCGTGATTTCAAACCTCACAAAGACATCAAAGGTATTGCCAGGTTCATTGGTATGGTGAATTTCTTCAGGAAATTTATTCCAAATTTCGCCAATAGAGCGGCGCCCTTGAGCCTTCTTCGTAGGAAAGGCGTCAAATTTGAGTGGGGACCTTCTCAACAAGCCGCTTTTGAAGATCTCAAATTAGCCCTGTGTAATGCCCCTGTTCTTGCCATGCCTGATTTCTCGAAGAAATTCATCGTCCAAACCGACGCGTCGTCGTCGGCAGTGGCCGCGGTCCTTCTTCAAGGGACCGAACTAGGGAGGCGACCCATCGCCTATGCATCTAGGACTCTTTCGGCTCAAGAAGCCAAGTATTCCATCTATGAACTTGAGGGTTTGGCTGTCTTGTTTGCGCTAGAAAATTTCCGCCTTTATGTGGAACATGTCAAGTTCGACTAGGAAACTGATAACCAGGCCTTAAGTTGGGTCTTAGGTAGGCCGCGTCGTACTGGTCGTATAGCCCGGTGGGCAATCCGAATTTCTGCCTTCCAATTTGACGTTAGGCATATCAGAGGTACTGAAAATGTTGTGGCAGACGGACTAAGCCGTATGTTTTCTAATGATGTAGAGACCAACGAACAGCTTGATAGTTCTTCACCTCCCGAGTCCATACTACCTGAGATTAATGCCATTCTAACTGATGCTCCCATGCTCTTTAGGGATATTGAAAAATATCAACGTGAAGATCCGACGCTGGCTTCGATAATGGAAACCCTCTTTTCTGGGGAACACGTCGTCCCTTATGTACTGAGGAATGGTGTTTTATGTTGCCCGTCGAGTCATGATAATAAGATGAAAGTGGTGGTTCCAGCCGTTCTTGTGCCTATGATCTTCAAGTAATATCATGGGACCCCATTAGGGGGGCATTTAGGTATCTTCAAAACTCGTGAAAAGATCCGTGAAATGTTCATCTGGAAAGGTATGAAGGTGAAATTCGTGAACTAGTAAAGGCTTGTAAACCTTGCTTGCTTAGTAAACCCACCATGTCCACCAAGGAAGGCCTATTGTCTTCTCATCAAGCAGTGGGCCCAATGGAACGTCTGTATATCGACTACGTCGGACCCTTGCCCCCGTCAAAGGGGAATGCCAACAAGTTCATCCTTGTGTGTGTAGATGGCTTCACTAGATTCTCATGGTTATTTCCGACTAAGCTGACTACCGCTCAGTCCACCATTTCCTGTTTAAATTCTATCTTTGCGTCTTTTGGTCCTTGTCAATATATCGTGTCCGACAACGCTAAAGCTTTCACTTCAAATCATTTCCGTAAATTTTGTTTTGATCTAGCCATCTCGCTTGTAACTACTTCTGCGTGCTATCCTCAACCATCTCTAGCTGAACGGGTCAATCGTAATCTCAGGTCGGCTCTTATTGCCTATCATCATGAAGACCATTCTAGGTGGGACACGTCCCTGCATTGGTTAGCTTTCGCCTTGAATTCGGCGGTTCATGAATCTCATAGGTTTACTCCAGCTTCCTTGATGTTTAAGTTTGTACCCAACACGCCGCTCTCTAACCTTTGGTCTCTGAGTGATGTTCTACCTGAGACAATAGATCCTGATAACATTAAAGAGCTTTGGAAGAAGCCTAAGACCAACCTGAAGGTTTCTCATGAAAAAGTTAGGGAATTATATGGTCGTGGACGGAGACCCACCAATTTGAAGGTAGGTGACCAGGTTATGGTCAAGAATTTTGTTCCCGCGGGCAAGCTTGCCCCCAAATTTCATGGGCCGTGCGTCATTTTAGATTTCCTTACCCCGGTGACTTTGTTACTAAGCAATCCAGCCACCGAGAGGATCTTTAGGGTACATCTGTCGCAGATAAAGCCTGTGTAATGTCTAATAACTTAGTTTTGAAAGTTTTGCTGCAACGGCGTAAAGGTTATAGTTTGGTTTCTTTTCAATGGCCTTCTGCCCCAATTTAATTTTATGGTTATTTATTTAAGCATTTCATGTACAATCATCCCCATTGTTAATCTACTGTCTTCCCCTATGGCAATTACCACGCTCCCGTCTCCTGCTAAACCACACTAGTGGCAATTAAAAATAAACTAAAGTTCCACGCCGCTGGCCCCTCAGCCTCGCCACAAAGTCAGTACCCTAAAACATTATATTCCAACAAAATTCTGCCGCCGAGATCTTACTGTTTCAGTGCCCCCGCAGCCGTGCGGCGCCGTACCGCCACTGAGGTGGGGTACGGGCCTACTCCACTCCCGCGAGGTCAACCTGTGTACGGCGCGCCGGAGCCCTCCTTCCAGCCAAGGCTGATGTGCGGCGCACCACCCGCAAGCTACTTGTGGACTGTAAACAAAACGTCGCATCTGCGTCGTGCAGCACGACTACCCCTTTCATAGTGCGGGAGAGCGGTATCTCAGGGTACTTAAGGGGTCCGAGCGGTCTCCTCTGGATATAGGCAGCGGCGGCAGGTCTTGTCGTCAAAATTAAGCGACAGATAATGCTCTTCTTCAGCTACATGAACCCTCTATTCGGCAATTAAATACTCCTTCAATCAACATTTGGTGCACTTAAAAAAAAATTTCTTCTTTCAAGAATTAAAGTTTCTTTTCTAAATTCATCTACTACAAACATAGAGACCTATCATCAAAATCTACTACAAATGGTTTAAAACTGCACTTAATCTCGTCGCACCCACCTATATCAAACAACTTCTGAGACCTCGAACTACTGAAAAGTTATATTTTTTTCCTCTAAATTCTACCAACTCATCAGTTAAACTTGGAGTTTAAAAAAAAATTGTTGTTTTCTTCTGTGTCACCCCTTGGAAGGACTTTGGGGGGGGGGGGGGGGGAGGTCTGTACCGGGCGGTACACCTCAACGCCACTAATTCAAATATTGCGCCAGTTGAAAAACTCCTCTACAGGAGAAAGCCTGAACTTTAACAAACTGTATCAACTCAAAGGTTTCTCGGAAGATGTCACTATTGTAAATTTGGTAATTTTGAAGAGATCTGAACTGTGTCTATTTCGATTTGTGTTTGTTTATTACGTATCAAGAAGTGTGGACATTCTCTTCTAGATGTCTCTACAGAGAAAAGACTACGATTGTACACTCTGGTGTGAAGTGATGGAACTGTTTTTTGAAGAAAACTTGTATCCATAAGTTTGTTCTTTGTTAAATTTGCTTCTTTCAAGTTTTGGGTTGGCAATATTGATCTCTGTTTCCGCCACTTTTGAATCCAGCCAATCCCGAGTTTTCTAAATTAATTTTCCTCCAATCCTAGGTTTCTTGTTCATGTTGTGTGTAACTTTTGATGTTAGCCAATAAAACGAAAGGGTGTGTCTACTCATTCCTGAAAGGTCTCGAATGTTCCACGAGGGTATATAAACTGCTGATTTTCTTGTCTCGGTGCCACTTCAGTAACATCTCTCTTAGTGTGTGAATATGTAGTAGGGGGCGGGAAGCGCCTCTTTCTCCAAGCAGCAATTCATCTACAAGGTAATGGCCTGTTAACATCTTCATTTCTTGCTAGCTCAGCAGTTTAACTCTCGGGGAGGTTTCGAAACCTTTAGTATGTAACCTACATTTTTAAATGTAAATTTCCTTTCTGTGTATGTAAAAACTTCTAATCTCTTTTACTATAAAGCGGGGATAGATAGTGCTTCTCCCTCTCGAACTCCCCTTCATTTTGAATTTGAGGTGACTATGTTTTCGTAACCGTTTTTCTCTTCCTTCTTAAAGTCTTAAACTTATTTTGCCGACTAGTCACCTCCATAGATTGGGATTAGCCCCTGTATCATCGGGTTTTTAGACAAAAACGTTGTGTAGGAGTGCAAGTTATCGCCTCCATTCTATTTTGCATTATGGGTCAGTAACTTTACCTGATGTTTGTTTTTCCTCATGCAAAGGCCCTGTAGGTTGGGTATCTGATACCCCTGTTTCTCTGTATGTGTGCCTTGAGGGCAGTTAGGAGTGAAGTTTGTTGTGGCCTTTGATAGGCTTGTAAAATTGAGAGCGGGACTGCTCTTTCCTAATTTGATCTCTGTGTGCCTCTAGGAGGCTTAAAATTGTAAGTAGGGGCAAGTGCTCCTTGGTATGAAGGGGTTTTCTGCCCTTCGGTAATTGGTGGTTGTGAGCTGAGGGCTCAAGGAATGTAAAACGGGGCTCGAAGCCCAAAACTTGTAACGACTGTAATCTATAATTTCTTAATTTGTTGATTTGCTACTTGGTACCTGTTACACTTTTGTTATTTGTTGTCATTTGTTGATTTTGAAAAGAAAATATAACCTTTGTTAAAGTTTTAAATTAACTTTAATTTGGTAGTTGAGTCCTATTCCATCCCGCACCTTCTTTCACCTCTGCTGTTCCACAGATACCTCTGAACAATATATATAGATGTAAAATTGAGAATTATAATTAATCCAGCTTGTTGAAGTAAAGAAGATGTTTACTGTCCTGAGAAGTAATAATTTCTGATCTAGTTCTTTCCTCGACTCGACGTTTCAATTATGTAACATTCCTCATTGTCGAGTTAAATAGAGTGATCTCTCGCGATATCGGTAGAGACCAATCGACGTTTGGCCTTGTTGAGCAGTTTTATAAGGCATCGTTTGAACACCGGTATGAAGGACCATAATGGTATTATCCACTGGGTATATATTTCTACATTGCGAGAAATTCAGGAACCCAGAGAAGGCAAGCACGATCCATTTTATGATATTTTAACATTCACAAGAGTTTGTGCGAGATTTTTTGTAATGCACAGACTTTTTACGTTATTCCAGCTGAAATTACTGAGCACAGCGCAACTGAAATGAACGCGCTACAAACGAGCCGTATTCATGTCTACTCCCTCATTAAGTGGCTCTTGTATTCTTTAATTCGCCTCGAGCGTGAAATATTGATGTTTTATTTGTCAACTCAGTGGATTATACCTGCTTCTCGCCCATAGCGTTAAGTAAGAATTATACAGAAATTTGTAGCAATAAATAACCATCATTAGAAGCGAGTTTTACTGGAATATCTTCAATTCCTCTGCTTGTTATCCGGGCGATATTGAAATCTAGACTTTTAAAACTGGTTATGGGGATTAATGTACTGTATTGCATCGCTCCTGTATTTTAGTAAGAATACAAATAACGTGAAATTTCAATATCTCATGTGAAGTAATGAAGCCTTGCCGTTCCAAAGGTGCTGCGTACCATTTCTATTTACAGCTATAAGAGGTAAGCGTGAAAATCAATGCTCTATAAGAGGAGCTAAGCGAGATTCGTATGAATGCATAGACGTTGCGTTAGTGCTTTATCGAATGATTTCTTAACCTGAATCCGCCCAGCGTGCCATATATGGCACGGCAAACTACACAGTCTTCTTGGACTCTTATTATTGTAACCGCGCGCACTGTATCCAACGCTAAAAGTTACAACTTTATTCTCAAAAAATTCAATCTTGGGCGGATCCAGGTTAATGTCCAGACGGCTACGTCTAGCTCAAAGGTGGGCACAATTCGGCTCAATGAGCATCCGTCCAGCTCAGGCGGGTAAAGGAGCAGAGCAGCAGAGCACTGTGTGATGGTAATTGAGACGGAAAGTCAAATTTTAAGTTTCACGAAGAGGAAAAGGCCTCTCAGTTTTAACGAATGTGTTGATGGGGTGATAGCACCTCATGGGGAACAATGCAAGTACCTAGATCTTAATGTAATCATATTAACGAGGTTGGAGAGCTCTGGTTGGTGAAGGTCTGGGAAGCTCAGCAGAGGGAAAACGCATATCACACGCCTGAACTTTTTCGGCTGGGTAGCCATCATCTTTAATCACCCACTCAGTCAGCCCAATATAAACACAAACAGGCAGACGCCTAGTTGGCAGTCGCCTACCCTCATCATGACCTACTGCCTCATCCCTGGCGTGGAACTCCACATTCCCGAAGACCACATATATGAAGACCTCCAAGCAGACGACGTTCCAGTTCTCAACGCCTTCAGACTACAGGACGGCCAGACCGCAGCACCATCTACTCACGTTTTAGTCGAACTAGAAAGAGAAGAAGCCCAACGCCGCCTGTTCACCACCGGAGCAAACATCCGTAATAAAAACTACGCAGTGGTGCCAACCCCTCCATGCATCCTGAACCAAATAAAAGCCGACCCTTATCTCATCCCCATCATCCAGGTGCCCCCATCGCCCCTACCAACCTTACCCACCTTCGGAACAACAACAACAACAACTACCCTCACAACCATAACTCCGTCAACTTGTACCCCCTCCCCAGATATCTTCACCACCGTTACAACTTCCCACCCATCCCCAGTAATGTCATCATCCCAGCAGACCCCAGCCACCCCACCACTGCAATTTCGGCCGGACGTCGCAGTTTCACCACCAGCAAACCAACAACAGACGCCCCCACCAGCCGTCTTCAGCTGCGTACTACGTGGTATATCTCCAGGAGTCACCGAGCAAGACATAATCAAAGAACTGCGGAAAACTGGAGTCAATGTACTTAGAGCCACAAGAATTTACAACAGCCATGGAGCTACTTTCATGATGCGCCTCCAGACGCCCAGCACCTCATCAGTACCGGCGCACAAGTCTATGGTCGCCGCAATCGAGTAGAGCCCTCCCACTCCCCACCCGTACCCCCACGAAACCGCCAACCATCGAACAATTCACACCGCCGCCCCCAGACAACCCTCCCCTGTGTTCCCCCATATCCACAACAAACTCCGTTCCCTCTCCCAACTGGACCCATCCCTCTACCTCTCCAAACATACGACCTTCTTCGCCTCCTCATTCTATCTCTCCATAACATCACCACCACCCTCCAGTTCCTAACCTCCCATAGCTACCCCGAACCCTACTTCCGACAGACTTAGGCACATCGTACTCATCATTAAGAATTGCATCACCTCATTCATCACTCTGAATTGTAAAATTCACTAAGATATCAATAAAGTCTTCTATACAAGCACTTAGACAAGACGCAAATCATCTCCCATCTCCTACTTCTTCAAGTCCTTATCCACCTCCTTCTTCCCTCACATCTCCCCAACCTGCCCGCATTTCTTGGCCAGAGAGAGGGCGACAGCCTCTAGGTGGCATTTGATAGATAGATAACGAGGTTGTTAGGAAACTTTACAGATCTCTTCACATGGTCATGGGAATATTTAGGGGTTGTAGTAAGGTTGTAAAGACCGGGCGAGGTGGCGGTACGGTTAGGGGCGCGCAGCTGTGAGCGTGAATCTGAGAGATAGTGGTTCGAAACCCGCTGTCGGCAGCCCTGAAGACGGTTTTCCGTGGTTTTCCATTTCACACCAGGAAAATGCTGGGGCTCTACTGTACCATTTCCTGCCTTTATTGCCGACTAGACTCAGGGCTCGGTAAAGCGGTGGTCCTGTTCGATGAATTTTGGGCGACTCAAAAAAATTAATCTATACTTATACTAATGAGTATATTGACAGGAAGAATGGACATATATATTGAAATGAGAAACACTAATGGGGTAAAATGGATTTATTAATCCCGAGAAAAACATATAAATGGTCCATGCTAAATGGAATATTATAATAATAACCGAAATCGACCTCAAACCAGCCGTAAATATAATTAATTACACAGCGTAAAGCGCTTACAAGAAATATTACAATTTAAACAAGCAAACAAGATCGGGTTCAGGCCCGACAAATTACAGTGAATCCTCGTAACTATACAGGGGAATTAGTCGTCAATATAATTAAGTTGATTGGTTAAAATTTTAGCAATTACAGGTTAATTAATTATGAGCTGACGTTATAACAGCTGACATACAAACGGTCAACGATCTAAAAAATTGACGAATAAGCCTCTAACGACAAAATTAATTGACGATAAATTATTTGACGACTAAATTATCTGACGACTAAATTTATTTGACCCATCGTATTTTAATGGTTGACTACTCCGGATAAGAACCATAAATCCAATATGATTGCCCGTAGGCCGTGTTGTAACACAACGTTTCTGTGATGAACCGGTAGGACTAATACATTCGTGAAATAGCTAATATAAATATTTACAGTCCGTCTAAATTGCGGATCCAAACATATAAAGACACTATGGCATAAGGGGGTTCCCTAATTAACTTATGTACTACACAGCTTCGACCGTGGGCTCGCGGGCTCACCAAATCAGTCCAGGCAGAACTGGAAATCAATGAAATCAGCTGACGAGCTGACATGCACCAAAATTTATACAACAAGACATAAATCACATAAACAATGCAGACGATCACACCTGTGGAAAGAACTACATACAAATACATATATATACACACTAATGATGATATCTGGGGAGTCGAACTCGTATGCAGACGGCGTCAGATTTTGCGTCTTCACAGACACAAAGTTGTCAATATTCTCGGCTCTGTAACAATCAGCTGTTGAGGAAAAACAAATACTGAGCTGTCGAGGGAAGGCACCCTCAGGGCGACTTTCACTTTCACACAGTAGGGGAGACATATTCTCTGCCAGTGGTTCACTTGACTAACGGTACTGCAAGTGGTCAGGTTTTGGCCTGCTACACAAATATTCTCGAGGCAAAACAAGTGAAGAAAAGCCTTCTCTACTTCTTAGCCGATGCATTCTTTACATTTTTCTGCTGGCTAACTTAGCACTCACGTATTAAGGCTCTCTCAATTTTCAAAGGCATATCTCGCCTTAACACATATATTAGGCCTCATTTCAAGCCTCAAGCATGTCAAGCCTCTCCTCTCAATTATCTTGGGTTCGTCCCCAAGTGTTACCCCTGACTTGCCTTCCCGCAATTTTAAAAGAAACTAACTATGTCAACGTAGGACAGCCTCGCACAGCAATTTCCGAGACAGCTGAAATAATATTAATATAGCATGCAGAGAATTATCTGACTGACTTTATGCTGCTAATTACGTGAATTACCCAACGGTGTTGGCGGATGGCCTTTGTTCATATCAATGACTCTCTTCCCCAAATAACTACAGCAAACGTGGAATAACATAAAACACACAAGCAACAAAAAATGAACACAAACAGACTAAGTAATTCCTAATGCGTGACCCTCTACCCTTTTAACTAAAATAAATATGTACAAGTGGCATAGGTGAAGAGCGTGCACACCCCCTTTGCCAAATATTTACCGTTACATGAAACAAACCAGACTACAGGTGTAATAGCTGTTATTTAACAAGATTAACTAGTAGCTAATTTCCCTAACCTGAATGTACTTTCCCTACTAGTATATCATGCCATTTAACATTGGATTCTGGTACTTATCTTTCGTAGTCAGTCGTCATTCACCCCGTATTCCACAGCCACATGTCTAGGCTGTTTAGCTGCTCATAATTCCGGTGCTACACAATGGTTGGCAGTTCCGGACGTTGATACCACGTTCCTCCATGATTCCCTCCTGGGTTTCTGCAGAATACAAGTAGATTAATACCAACTTCTTCACCGCTTAACGTGTACACTTTACACGATGCCGATCCTGATGTTAGGCTGTAATTGGCTCAGCCTACACATAAATATTAGTCCGAAGTATGTGTCATCAGTTTAAGGGTTCAAACCCAACCGACATAAGTTTATGTAGCGGCTAAATGTACGAGACGCACACGACACATGTAACCCGCTCAAAAAAACGCTGTGAGATACCGGTCACAGTTCGGGTGTTCATCAATCTCACGTGCAGCGCTCGAGCTTTAATTAATTTGAATTTCTAAGTAAAATCTTCCCGGGACCAACTCGTGGTCTATGGACACGGCGAATTGTAACTTAGGACATTCAACTGTCCTGTAACTGTCTTGCTCGAGGTGAAAATAAAGTAAACTGTACACGCGCACAAGTGTATAACGGTCCTTTGTTAATACAAAGAAAGTCTCCCGTTTCGCGGACAGCGTGTTACTCGCACCACCAAGTTCAGAAGAATGAGGACGCTTATCCCTCTAGGGCTCCTTAAGTAACCACCTACCCCTTTGTGTCACGAGGCGCACCCACGGCTAACGGTTGCTGGGTGACGGTTGACCGGCTTTCTCCTTGTCAACGACTTCTCGTTCAAATGAAATTATTAAATACAGACTCGAAATGACATTATTAGGATCCAAGAGTGAATGATAGTTATGACTGCAGGTGATATTTAGTTTGGAACTGTGGAATCCTAGCTTAATGGGGAAATGACCGCTGACGATCTCGAGATGCATTACTGCGAGTTCGAAGTTGGTCATCCTGGCATCTTGTTGTAGAGCTCTCTTCGTTTGAATCTAGCCACTCCCACACAAAATTCAGTAAAGTTTGAAAGTTTGAACATGGGTAACGTGCATAGTAACCATGGCAACGACTCGCTTCGAATTCAAACTGGAAAGCTACCCTCTGGAAAATTCCATTCCATACCGCGCCCAGCTTGCTTATAACGGAACTTCAGAGTTCGTACCCTGCTTCTTGCATGCGAGTAATTGATGCGTTGCTAAGATTACCGTATTACGTATATTGAGGCATTCAGGGAATGGCTCACTACCTTAATTAAGGCCACGGCTGCTGCCTTCCCACACTTAGGCCTTTCCTATTCCATCATCACCATAAGACCTATCTGTGTCGATGCGACATGAACCAACTTGTAAGAAAAAACTGTGAAGGACTGGGCGAGTTGGCTGTGAGGTTAGGCGAGTGCAACTGTGAGCTTGCATCCGGGAGATAGTGGGTTCGAACCCCACTGTTGGGCGCCCTGAAGAGGGTTTTGTGGTGGTGTCCCACTTTCACACCATGAAATGCTTGGACTCTACTTTAATATTAAGGACACGGCCGCTTCCTTCCCGTTCGTAGCTCTTTCCTATCCCATCGTCGCCTCAAACGTATCTGTGTCGTTGCGACGTAAAGCAAATTGCAGGAAAAAAGGATATAAATGGAATGGAATGGCGTATGACTTTTAGGGGCGCGAGTGTCCGAGGACATGTTCGGCTCGCCAGCTGCGGGTCTGCGTAGGCGACCTGCGCTTCGTCACTGGGATACAGCCAGCCCCCGTGCCAGCGAAATTAACCAATGATGGTTAAAATTCTCGACTCTGCCTGAATTCGAACCTTGGACCCCTTATGACCAAAGGCCAGCACGCTAACCATTTAGCCATGGAGCCGGACGGGATGTAAAGGAGACGGCGTATAAGTCTCTGGTAAGACCCCAATTAGAGTATGGTTCAAGTATGTGAGTCCTCACAAGTACTTGTTGATATGTGAACAGGAAAGTATCCAAAGGAAAGCAGTGCGATTTGTTCTGGGTGATTTCCGACAAAAGACTGATGTTAGGAAAATGTTGTAAACTTTGGGCTGGGAAGACTTGAGAATAAGGAGACGAGACGCTCAACTATGTGGTATGTTTCGAGCTGTCAGTGGAGAGTTGGCGCGGAATGTCACCAGTAGAGGAATAAGCTTCAGCAGAGCTTTCAAAAGTAGGAAAGGTCATAATATGAAGATAAAGTTGGAATTTAAGAGGACAAATTGGGGCAAATATTTATTCATAGGAGGAGTAAGGAATTGGAATACAGTATCTAGGGAAATGTCCGATACAAGTTCTTAGAAAACGTTTAAGATAGAGCTATTTAAACAATTGATTGGGAATCTGCCTGAAGCCTCCGTGGTTCAGGCGGCAGCGCGTCGGCCTCTTACCGCTGGGTTCCGTGGTTCAAATCCCGGTCACTTCGTGTGAGATTTGTGCTGGACAAAGCGGAGGAGGGACAGGTTTTTCTCCGGTTTTTCCTGTCATCTTTCATTCCAGCAACACTCTCCACTAACATTTCATCTGTCAGTCATTAATCATTGGCCCGGAGGAGGGTGACAGGCTTCGGCAGCCGGCACGATTCCTATCCTCGCCGCAAGATGGGGGCTTCATTCATTGCATCCCTGACCTGGTCACTGACTGGAAAACAGGTTGTGGGATTTCATTCGGAGAATCTGGCATCCGGGCAACATATTGTTGATGACTGATTGATTTGATGACGGAAGGTACAGCCTAGCAGCTGCTTGCACGGCTCGCAGTTACGACGAAGCCGTGGTTCGCTACGGTACTCCACATTGCATACAGATTTCTACGTCAATTACTGTACACGCAGTAAGATTACATTAAATTGCATGCCCTTTAGCGCTATCCGAAAAACAAAACAGGGACGACCCTATACGTTCTTTCCGATGTAAGGTGAGCGTTGGGGAGTTTTGATGGTAATGGTAGGCCACGTTTCCTACTGCCATTAACAATCGAGTTCGGGAGTTTCTACTATAACGGCAGGCTCACTTGCCTGCAGTCATTAATAGTGGAGATGCGGTGTTTTCATTAAAAAAACAGGGCCCTTTTCCAGTCAGAATCGAGTTGGAGAGATTTGATTATAATAGGGAAATGCAGTGCTATCAAACGTATGAACCATCGAGATACGACAAAATGTCATAGACCCAAAGTTGTAGATCTCTCCAAATTGATTAAGCTGTTTGCGGCGGTGGTAGAATAACATCCACGGTATCACCTGCCTGTCGTAAGAGGTGACTAAAAGGGGTACCAGGAGCTCTGAACGTGGGAGCGTGGGTTGTCAATTACGGGGCTCTTAGCTCAGTCCTGGCATTTCTTCCACTTACTTGTACCATATTCCTCACTTTCATCTCTCCTATCCTGCCTCCCTTGAACAACACTTGTTCTTTTCCGACCCTGACGGTATTTTGTTGCGAGGCTTAGGAATATTTCATTTTCACGCCCTTGGTGGCCCTTGTCATTCTTCAGCCGATATCTTCATTTTACTAGGTGTCGGATCGCTTCCATTTTTACTCTCTCATTAGTGTTATATAGAGGATGGTTGTCTAGCTGTACTTCCTCTTAAAACAATAATCACCACCACTCTCTTTAAATAGAGCGGTGATTGTGCTATCTGTTTCGTGATACGTCTTGCCGTTTAGCCACCAATTATCCCGAAACGAAGGTCTTCACCGTCATTGAAATTGCCCCCATACTTCGATATTTTTCTGGGCCAAGTAGTTACACAAATTATCATCTTGGAATTTTCCCTCAACTTAAAGCGAGACTAGATTATGGAATTAGCCGGGATTGGCACTCACATTAATGCGGAGAAGTTAAGGAAGAAAGGAATACAGTCAGAAAGTTCACATTAATTGAAGATAGCACAGCTGGATAGGTCAAATATAAAGAAAACAGCAAGTGGATATATTGGGAAAATGAAATGTCCCTCACTAAATTGTGACGATATGAGTTACGCATTTAAGAAAGCGGTACTAGAGGATAAATTTATGCCGAGGGATTTTTAGATAAGAAAATGACTCATGGAGAGCCTAAAGAGGCAAGGCAGATGCATGGATTAAAGCAGAAAACGGAAGTAGAAGAGATATACAGTAAAAATCATATCAAATGCCAGAAAACACCTCATGATGGGAAATAATGAGCTACACTCCGCGTGCTATTTAAATATTAATAACCAACCTTAGTGCTGTTGTTCGAAGACGATTGTAACCTCCGACGGTATTACGTATATATCCCGCAGAATGACAGCTTGACGCCTCTCTCGCCTTCTACCCAACGAACAACCACGAGTTTACAGGAATAATGACGAAAATGGCGTAACGTTTCTTCCCTTCTAGCAAGCAGCCAGAGACGTTGCCATGATAACAGGTAGGTTCGTTGTCGATCTACGCGGGTGTCCGTTGCTGAATGGAGAGCATGAAAGACGCAGAAAATAGTATTTTTCTCTTTCATTTGAAGAGTAAGTGAAATTATGTAGGCTACATAATAAAAGTCGTTTAAAATGAAGAGACGTTCCACATACAGTCTAAGGATTTTACAGAAAATCAATAGCATAAGAGAAAATTGAGTAAACATGTTTTGGTCTTCCAATCAAACCCCAGTATATTCAGTTATTTTTAATTCTTATGCAAACCTAAACCTGCTTCTCGATGAGTATCCTGTAAATATGAAGTTTGATCGAGATCAATCCAGCCGTTTCGCCGTGATGGTGGAACAGACGGACAGACAAACAGACAGATAAACAGACACGAGAGCTAAGAACCACGAATGTGGTATTGAATCGACCCATTAGTGCATAGCGTCCGAAAAATCGGAAGTCATAAAAAATAAAATGTGTGATATTTATGCATAGTTTTAAGGCCGCGATACTACCATGTGCTTCAGAAAGACTATAGCTAACCACATGGGCGCCCGCAAGATCTTTTCCAGGGGGGGGGGGCACATTAACACTTTTCTTGAATATAAAAACCAATATAACATCAGCAACATTCAATTCTTTACAGAAACTTCCAGTTATACTAGATGCCCTTGCGGGCGCCCATGGCTAACCATAACAAAGAATACATCATTCTTCATTCTTTAATTCATTGTTGAATCACACCTATTGTGAGTATGTCAGCAAGATAGTACAGAGTTTAGAGCAACGGCCGAGATTTTTATTTGTGAATCAACAAATATTTCCAGTAATATTGTAAACTTTGGGACGCATCTTATTGTTGACACTCGTATGAATCCACAAATATTCAAAGATGTCAATTATGTCTCATTATTGACGTGACAGATGCTTATAAATATAGCTGTCCTGAAAATTGGAGGCAATGCACAGGAAGTCCTATTGTCTCAAACATTTGTATTCCCTTACCAGTTTGATGGTGAGTGAAATACTG
The DNA here is from genome assembly GCF_040414725.1 of Anabrus simplex. Taxonomy (NCBI): domain Eukaryota; kingdom Metazoa; phylum Arthropoda; class Insecta; order Orthoptera; family Tettigoniidae; genus Anabrus; species Anabrus simplex. Next base: position 1,472,944 of record NC_090265.1, read on the forward strand.
GAAGTTTTGGGGGAAGAACCGACATTTGGCGACGAGCAGCACATCAAATATCCTGATGACGGATGTGAAACGATTGATGAAATTGACAGATGAGTATAAGGGTAATCTAAATCACCTACTTCTGAGTAAATATGAAGGGAAAGTTGCTTCAACAGAATATGAGAAAGGGAAGGCTGGGTTCCGTGAAAATAAAAAAATTATTGAAAGTTTTCCAGATTAAACTAAAAGCCAGAAACCCAAGCAAGAGGAAGCTCTTGTACGAAATTAAAGAGAGTAATACATAAGACTGGGCCAGTATCTCTGGTTCCGATATTGGTGATATAAAATTCAAAAGCATTGGTAGGTCAAATTGTAACACACAAGAAGCAATCCCAAAGTGGAAACACAACATACATGTAATTTAGTGACCGACTGTATTTCCGTCTTACCCCCCCCCCCCCACACACACGGGTGGCATACAGGGATGCTGTAGTAGAAACAGCAAGGGAATGCCTTGGAACAACTGTGTGTAAAGATGGGAAAAGGTGAACATCTTGGTGGAATGATGAAGTGAGAGCAGCCTGTAAATGTAAAAAGAAGGCTTATCAGAAATGGCTTCAAACAAGGGCCGAGGCAGACAGGGATTTGTACGTAGATGAAAGTAACAGAGGGAAACAAATAGTTGTTGAATCCAAAAAGAAGGCGTGGGAAGATTTTCGTAATAACCTGGAAAGGAGGGAAAAAGGAAGTGAACAGTGTTTTGAGTAATTCAGGTGAACTCATAATTGATCCCAGGGAATCACTGGAGAGGTGGAGGGAATATTTTGAACATCTTCTCAGTGTAAAAGGAAATCATCCTGGTGTTGCAAACAGCCAAGCTCATGGGGAGGAGGAAAATTACGTTGGTGAAATTATGCTTGAGGAAGTGGAAAGGATGATGAATAAACTCCATTGCCATAAAGCAGCAGGGATAGATGAAATTAGACCTGAAATGGTGAGGTATAGTGGGAAGGCAGGGATGAAATGGCTTCATACAGTAGTAAAATTAGCGTGGAGTGTTGGTAAGGTACCTTCAGATTGGACAAAAGCAGTAATTGCTCCCATCTATAAGCAAGGGAACAGGAAGGATTGCAACAACTATCGAGGTATCTCATTGATTAGTATACCAGGCAAAGTATTCACAGGCATCTTGGAAGGTAGGGTGCGATCAGTCATTGAGAGGCAGTTGGATGAAAACCAGTGTGGTTTCAGACCACAGAGAGGCTGTCAGGATCAGATTTTCAGTATGCGCCAGGTAATTGAAAAATGCTACGAGAGGAATAGGCAGTTGTGTTTATGTTTCGTAGATCTAGAGAAAGCATATGACAGGCTACCGAGGGAAAAGATGTTCGCCATACTGGGGGACTATGGAATTAAAGGTAGATTATTAAAATCAATCAAAGGCATTTATGTTGACAATTGAGCTTCAGTGAGAATTGATGGTAGAATGAGTTCTTGGTTCAGGGTACTTACAGGGGTTAGACAAGGCTGTAATCTTTCACCTTTGCTGTTCGTAGTTTACATGGATTATCTGCTGAAAGGTATAAAATGGCAGGGAGGGATTCAGTTAGGTGGAAATGTAGTAAGCAGTCTGGCCTATGCTGACGACTTGGTCTTAATGGCAGATTGTGCCGAAAGCCTGCATTGTAATATCTTGGAACTTGAAAATAGATGTAATGAGTATGGTATGAAAATTAGCCTCTCGAAGACTAAATTGATGTCAGTAGGTAAGAAATTCAACAGAATAGAATGTCAGATTGGTGATACAAAGCTAGAACAGGTCGATAATTTCAAGTAGGTTGTGTGTTTTCCCAGGATGGTAATATAGTAAGTGAGATTGAATCAAGGTGTCGTAAAGCTAATGCAGTGAGCTCGCAGTTGCGATCAACAGTATTCTGTAAGAAGGAAGTCAGCTCCCAGAGGAAACTATCTTCACATCGGTCTGTTTTCAGACCAACTTTGCTTTACGGGAGCGAAAGCTGAGTGGACTCAGGATATCTTATTCATAAGTTAGAAGTAACAAACATGAAAGTAGCAAGAATGATTGCTGGTAAAGGAGTGGAATCGGAGGTAAGGCTTTTTGCGGATGATGTTATTCTCTATAGAGTGATAAATAAGTTACAAGATTGTGAGCAACTGCAACGTGACCTCGAAAATGCTGTGAGATGGACAGCAGGCAATGGCATGTTGATAAACGGGGTTAAAAGTCAGGTTGTGAGTTTTACAAGTAGGAAAAGTCCTCTCAGTTTTAATTACTGCGTTGATGGGGTGAAAGTTCCTTTTGGGGATCATTGTAAGTATCTAGGTGTTAATATAAGGAAAGATCTTCATTGGGGTAATCACATAAATGGGATTGTAAATAAAGGGTACCGATCTCTGCACATGGTTATCAGGGTGTTTAGGGGTTGTAGTAAGGATGTAAAGGAGAGGGCATATAAGTCTCTGGTAAGACCGCAACTAGAGTATGGTTCCAGTGTATGGGACCCTCACCAGGATTACCTGATTCAAGAACTGTAAAAATCCAAAGAAAAACAGCTCGATTTTTTCTGAGTGATTTCCGACAAAATAGTAGCGTTACAAAAATGTTGCATTGTTTGGGTTGGGAAGAATTGAGAGAAAGAAAAAGAGCTGCTCGACTAAGTGGTATGTTCCGAGCTGTCAGCGGAGAGATGGCGTGGAATGACATTAGTAGACGAATAAGTTTCAATGGCGTTTATAAAAGTAGGAAAGATCACAATATGAAGATAAAGTTGGAATTCAAGAGGAAAAACTGGGGCAAATATTCATTTATAGGACGGGGAGTTAGGGATTGGAATAAATTACCAAGGGAGATGTTCAATAAATTTCCAATTTCTTTGAAATCATTTCGGAAAAGGCTAGGAAAGCAACAGATAGGGAATCTGCCACCTGGGCGACTGCCCTAAATGCGGATCAGTATTGATTGATTGATTTTGAAAATTGTGAAATTCCGCTAGACTTCTTTCTTTGTCAGAGGCTATAGCATTCCTTTCCATCTTTCCAAGTGCATTCAACATTATAAAATGAAAGTCTGAAAGAATGTGTACTTGGTTGGAAGTCTGGACCTACCTCTCATAGATGCAGGTGGAACTGAATCAAACAGGGGATATAAAATGTTCTTCGACAACTACTTTACATCCCTGACATTTCTGAGACACATGGATTCAAGGGAAATAAGTGAAGCAGACACATTTCAAGAAAACTAGACAGAGAAGTGCCCCCTTCAAAGAAAGGCGGACAGGAAAAATAAGAAGGGGATCATATGACTTCAGGAGGTGAGGTTGATTCCTACCCGCGGTTCCCCTGGTCATGTAGTTGGAATTAAATTTCCATTACTGAACTGACCGTCAGCACTTCAGAAGCATTTGTGAGCTCAAGATGCGATTAGATAAACGGTTCTCCTCTGAACCTATTTTGACACATATTTCGGTGAATATCGAAGGCACTTCCATGTCTACACGAATTATTCCGTGAACAGACGTGTGATTCCCTTTCCATACAAGACATCCATAGAGATACTCAGCAGTGGCGACCCTGTATACCTGGTATGCAGTAAGCGGTAGAAATCCCACATGCTACGTAAGGAAGTACTATTTTTGTCAAACCAGGAATCCAAGTCAAGAGTGCCCATTGTACTCACCATTTCTCTCTCCCTCATTCATGATAGTATACTACCTTTTTCCTTCAATTGTGGAAGGTGACAACGAGGGTACAACCCCGATCTCCTCTATGTAAGTGAAAACGTAGCACAGCAGTGCAACAAATCAGTGTGTTTTCCTATCCCCAGCACACAGTACAGGCCGATAATGTGTCGAACATTTCCCATCATAAGACCCAAAGAAATTGGTTTCAGAAGAAGGTATAACTTCAAGAAGGCAGATTGGCTGAAATTCTCTGAAATTTTGGATGTAAAAGTTCAAGCAATCACGCCTGTACCTGACAGTTATGATCAGTTTGTTGAGCCTGTTACAGTCTGTTCTGGAGCATGTATTCCAAGACGTTGCAGGACGACCTGTTTTCAGGGTGTGAGTTCAGAAAGAGTTACACTGCTCGCGGAGTATTATTCACGATATGATGAAAATCCATTTAGTGAGGAAACACCCCACACAGCTATTCCTCCCCTCCCCCGTCATCCTCTGAGGTAAAGAAGAAATTGTGGGAATAATTGATGGTGGAATGTGATACAAGCAGGAGCAGCCAAGAGGCTTGGAGACTTCTAAGACGACTGAATAACGACCCATCACAAGCAAATACGTATGCGAATGTTCGAGGTGATCAAATTGCCCATCAACTTCTAGAAAATGGGAAACCACCTTCTACAACCAAGTCCGATAGAAAGAAATTTGAGAGATAACCCAACAAAGAAACTACTACATTACTACGACCGTTTACTCAGGCCGAGTTAGATCTCGCCCTGAGTAAATGTCAAAATAGGAAGGCTGCAGGCCTTGATTATAAATATATGAGTTGAGCCTATTAAGAACTTTGGGCGGATAATTAAGTGTTGTTTGCTAGATCTAATGAACAACTGTGTCCAGTCTTGTAAGATTCCTAAACTTTGGAGGAAAGCTAATGTAATAGATATTCGTAAACCAGGAAAGGATAAGGTTGGTCCTAGAAGTTACCATCCTATCTCTCTCGTCTGTAATTTGCATTACGTTCTTGAAAGGTTCATTCTGAATAGAATAACGGGGAAGCTAGAGGCAGTCTACATACCACAGCACACTGGATTCAGATCAGGGAAGAGTTGCACGTCTCAGGTGTTGAAACTAACAGAGCACATAGAAGATGGTTTCGAAAGCAAGGAGATTACAGGAGCTGCATTTATAGATATACTGTAACAGCGGCTTATGATACAATAAATCACAGACTACTTCTTATGAACATTTTTATAATGCTACCAAAGATTATCAACTAACTTGCTTCATAAGGAATATCCTTGAAAATAGAAGACTTTTGTTGAATTTGAAGAACAAAGAAGCAAATGGAGATCGAAGGGGGGGTAGTCTGCTCATCCAGCGCTGTTCAATGTTTATTCTAACGATCAGCCATTACCTGAAGGAACGCACAGTTTGACCTGTGCAGATGATTGTGACATACATGAACAAGCTCATGTTTTTTGTAAATTTTGAACAGACACTTACTAAGGCATTGACAGAATTGTCTGACTATTATAGAGAGAACCACCTGAGACCAAATCCCAGTAAAACTCAGGCTTGCGCTTACCACATTAAAAAGAGACAGGCAGCAAGAACCCTTAATATTACCCGGGAAGAGATCACACTAGAACACTCCACAACGCTAAAATATCTAGAAATCGCCCTCGATCATGCTCTAACTTACAGGAGGCATTGCCTGAATACCAAACAAAAAGTGGCAGCCAGGAACAATATTATAAGGGAGTTAAGAGGCACAACATGGGGAGCTAACACTACCACTGTACGAACATCTTCCCTTGCACTCTGTTACTCTGCCGCGGAATAATGAAGCCCAGTTTGGTCTCGATCTAGTCATGCCAAATTAAGAGGTGTTGCTCTTAAAGATACTTGTCAGATCATCACCGGGTGCTTAAAGCCCACTCCGCTTGACAATCTTTATTGCCTAGCTGGTATTGCACTTCCTGACATCCGAAGAGAGGTAGCGGCAAAACATGGGATATACAGGGTGCAAACTTCTCAAGCACATCCTTTACATGGATATACGACTAAAATCAAAGAACAGCTTCCTCAGAACAACAGAGGCTCTTATCTGGACACCACATCATTCCCGAACTGATCTCTGGCGTGTATGGTTTAACAACCCTGAGGGATGGCTCACATCCTGTGGAAAACTTCCCGCTGGATACACAGAGATGGACCGCATGGAGTTTGCTCAATAGATTACGGTCAGGTGTTACTAAATGCAAGATTAACTTAATGAAATGGGGTTTCCGTACCGAATTGCTGCTATGTGAATGTGGCGAAGTGCAGACGTCCTCCCAGCTGCTCCAATGTTTTCTTATGTATATAAATTATATGAGTAAAGAAATGGAATCAGAGGTAAGGCTTTTTGCGGATGATGTTTTTCTTTATAGAGTAATAAATAAGTTACAAGGTTGTGAGCAACTACAAAATGACCTCGATAATGTTGTGAGATGGACAGTACGCAATTTTATGATGATAAGCGGGGTTAAAAGTCAGGTTGTGAGTTTCACAAATAGGAAAAGTCCTCTCAGTTTTAATTACTGCGTTGATGGGGTGAAAGTTCCTTTTGGGGATCATTGTAAGTATCTAGGTGTTAATATAAGGAAAGATCTTCACTGGGGTAATCACATAAATGGGATTGTAAATAAAGGGTACCGATCTCTGGACATGGTTATGAGGGTGTTTAGGGGTTGTAGTAATGATGTAGAGTATAGGGCATATAAGTCTCTGGAAAGACCCCAACTAGAGTGTGGTTCCAGTGTATGGGACCCTCACCAGGATTACCTGATTCAAGAACTGGAAAAAATCCAAAGAAAAGCAGCTCGATTTGTTCTGGGTGATTTCCGACAAAAGAGTAGCGTTACAAAAATGTTGCAAAAGTTGGGCTGGGAAGAACTGGGAGAAACGAGACGAGCTGCTCGGCTAAGTGGTATGTTCCGAGCTGTCAGCGGAGAGATGGCGCGGAATGACATTAGTAGACGAATACGTTTGAGTGGCGTAGGAAAGATCACAATATGAAGCTAAAGTTGAAATTCAAGAGGAAAAATTGGGACTGGAATAACTTACCAAAGGAGATGTTCAATAAAATTTCAACTTCTTTGAAATCATTTAAGAAAAGGTTAGGAGAACAACAGATAGGGAATCTGCCACCTGAGTGACTGCCCTAAATGCAGATAAGTATTGATTGAATGTAGTCAGTGCCCAACAACATGTACTCTGGAAGACCTGATTTGTGCTACCAAAAATGCAATCGATGTTGCTTTCTTCTGAGCGGCAAAAGTGCAAACGAACTGTCAATTCAGTGTTATACTATTCATGTATCATGTACATGTTATGCTTTATTACCATAGTAACTTCAATCATTATAAGTGCTTCTGACGTCAATAAACCGTATAAAATATGACTACAGGAGTTTTTGTGCTACGTTGCTGGTGCGCTGGAATGATAACGGTGTTGTCACAGCTGGTACGAACTACAGTTAGAGATAAGCGGTGCATCAATGTGGTCAAGGGTAAAAAATATCTGCGAAGTGTCCGTACAGCAATGAAAGCTCTTCAAGTCCTATAGTGGCATCCGAAGTGTGGATCAGCTTGACCAGTCTGGACTTCACCCGAAATGCTTCTGTGTATATCATGATGAGAAAATACACAAATGTAGAATAGCATATAGAGTATTGTGAGAAGTCTGCAGTGACAACACGACTCTCTAACACCACCTTGCTTGCAAAATTATTGTACAATGTAATTCTGAGTATTTTGTGTTGCTGTACTGACCCGAGTGCATAGCGTCCGATATATCGGACGACAAGTGTATATGCATGAACATTCCGATTGTTGGAACGTGTTTCTGCAATTATTAAGAGCAGAAATATGTGGATAAACTGAAATAAAACACAAAAAGTAACGTTATGCACCAATGGGTTAAAACGGATAAATATCTGAAAAATGGGCAAAATAAACCTAATTACAGACAGCGGTCCCCTACAACTTCGTTTATATAGATAATGTCTCGTTCTACTATTCAGTGCATTTGATTATGGCGAGGAAACAAAATAAGTTATTTTGTGTATACTAACTCCTTACGCTAGGTAAATAGTTTAATTCTAGTCACTTCATCAGGTTATGCGAAGAAAACACAATTAATAATTTTGACATGTGGTAACTAAATGCGCATTTGACTTGTACATGTAGGCCTATATAAGAGCTTGTTTATGAATGCAGCACATACAATGAACGACAAGCGAACTGCACGATTGTATGGCGTACTCAGCCAGGTGCATTGCTGTGGCTTTGATTTAGTCATTACAGCACAGACTATTATTATTCACATGTCGTTCATATGGCCGGGCAAAGGTTTTATATTTAATGTTTCCTTTCGTAAAATGTATACATATGTTTCGAAAGAAAACATGAAATATGTATATGTATAATAACATGTTCTGACTGACTGACTGACTGACTGACTGACTGACTGACTGACTGACTGACTGACTGACTGACTGACTGACTGACTGATTCATCATCGCCGAGCCAAAAACTACTGGCCATGAAGAAATGAAATTTTGAGGATACATTTATATTACAATGTAGGTCATTAAAGTATGAAGGCTTTCACGGCCGGTGTCAATATAATAAAATTCTTCCGGGCTGTTATGCCGTGGTCCACTCCTCTCGCTTCTCCCAGACGTTTCGACTACTACTGCGGTAGTCATCTTCTGTGGCGTCGTGTAGATACGCTCTCCTGTATCCCGCTGGCCACTGCAAAAGTTGTTTTTTTTTTTTTTTTTTTTTTTTTGTTGATGGCCAGTGGATGGGAGCCCCGGGGCGAAAATGATGCCCCCCTACTCATCTGTTTCCTAGGTTTGGCCGATGAGGCAGGAAGTCTCTGATCTCACTGCACTGGCGGGGGAAAACCCATCTGTCAGATAGGCCAGAGGTCTATCGTCAGAAAAGAAACCCCCAATTCGCTACTAATTTGTTTTCAAATAAAGGAGTCGGAGTGAAGTCTTAAATATAAGAGCCCTTCTTAACAAACAGCCCCTACCAGGGAAAGAATTTTGAGATATTTAGTGAGAGGAATGTGTCAATTTGCAAAAGGCCAAAAGGGTTGGTAGGTTCGAAAAATTAAGGCAGGTCATAGAGGATCCAAGGGCCACGGTACTTCAGGCGAGTACTCGGCTTCTTGGTCCTCATGATCCGTTTTAGTAATAGAATACCAGGGTCCTCTGATAGGTTCGAGAGGATCCTAGCCCTGGTCATCCTCACTACTTTATTTATCTGAGATCTAAGTGTGGGGATACGAAGCTCAGCCCGTATCCTCTTGTTAGATTTCAGATAAGGTGCTCTGGTCATCATTCGTAGTGTCTTATTCTGAAAAGTTTGTAATTTTGACAGTGGAGTCTTTGCAATATAGCCCCAGGCCTCGCAGCCATACAGCAGGATGGGCCTGATACATGCTAGGTAAATATTTCTCTTGATGGTGGTAGAGATATATTTATTGCCTAGCAGAGGTCTCAGCGCTTTCATCCGTGCTGTGGCACGCTGTCTGGCCTGTTCTATATTGTATCTCCAGGACAAAGTTCTGTCCAGAATTAGGCCAAGGTATTTAATTTTGTTAGTCCAAGACACGGGGACTTTATTAATAGTGAGGCGATCAAGGCTAGGCCGGCGCCGGGTGAAAATAATTGCTTGTGTTTTCTCCGCATTTATTTTCACCTTGTTCCGGAGACACCACTCCCGGAAGGAATCGATCCATTGTTGCAGTCGTCGGACGGCATAGTCATTTCGTTTCATGCCGATGTAAATGGCTATGTCATCCGCATACTGCTGGATCTCAACTCCATCTAGTGTGGGAAGATCGTTCACATATAGGCCGTAGAGTGTGGGGCTTAGCACTCCACCCTGTGGGACTCCAGCTCTAAGTACCCGAGGGGTGGATTGCTCCCCTTCACAGGAAATATAAAATTTCCTGTTAGTCAAATATGACTGGATAATTTTGACAAGGTAAGAAGGAACTTTATATAGTTCCAGAAGTTTCACTATGAGATTATCGTGCCAGACAGTGTCGAAAGCTTTCTCTACATCGAAAAATACTGCTGGCACGCTACGGCGCATATTGAACGACCTTGTGACATACTGTGTCAGGCGCAGCACCGCAAGGGGGGCACTGCGCCTGGACCTGAACCCAAACTGCTCAGGTCGCAGTATGTTGCGGGTGCTAAGGTATCCGTTAAGGCGTGAGAGAAGAAGTCTCTCGAATATCTTAGAGATATGTGATAACAGGGTTATCGGACGATAATTTTGTGGGAATAATTTATCCTTCCCTGGCTTCGGGAAGACTATCATTTTACCAGTCTTCCAGACGTCAGGGAAGTATCCCAGTTTGATACAGGCCGAAAATATGGTAGCTAGGAAGATTACTGCCCTATATGGCAGTGATTTGATTTCCTTATTAGAAACCCTGTCATCACCGGGAGACTTCTTCTCATTTAAATTTTTAATTACCCTGCGAACCTCGCGGGGCTGGAAGTCAGGTACGTTAAAGTCTGGTGTCCATTGTCTTTCGAAAGCCAAGGCTTTTCTGCGTATCTCACGGGTCCGTCGTTCGTCATCGTCATCGTCATCGTCAGCTAAGTTGTGAGTTACGCACTGGCTTTCAATGGTATCCGCAAAAGCCTCGGCTTTATCATAGGGGGAGAACACCAGGCCGTGCCGTCCATGGATGGCACGCCGGGGTTCCTGGGTTCGAGTCAGACCGCGAGTTACACGCCAAAAGTCGCGCTCTGACTCGTGCTCCGAAAGATGTCGGCAGAATTCCTCCCATCTTTCAATCTTACGTTCCAGCAAGCGATTGCGGACTTCGCGGGCTAGTTCCTGGTATTCCGCCCGGTCAGCTGGGTCCCGGAATCGTTGCCACCTCTTCCTATATCTATTTTTAATTTGGATCAAATCCTTAAGGAGATCCGGAGTAGTGTCATTCTCAGAACTGGGAGAGTACTGAGAATGATTATTATTATTATTGTTAATAAATTTAGCAGCTCGAATGATGTATTTCCGGGCGTTGCAGACCTTATTGTTAAGGTGCGCAATCGCGCGGTCAACATCATTCGTGCTAGTAATCGGAAATGTTTTCAGGTTTTTATTGACATGCCACGTGAATTTGTGGTAGTCAAGGTTTAGTTTAGAAGTAGGAAGAGACGGCTCGTCGAGCCTAACCCAGGTAAGATTAAAGATGATAGGCTTGTGGTCAGAATTTAGTTCATCAGGGACTAGAAAATCAATAGCCCTGCTGTAATATTTGGTGACTGCGACATCTAGGACATCAGGCGGGCCACCATTATCCGGATAGAAGGTGGGCTCCGTGGGAGCATATACACTGATGTCGGTATCTACCATATGTTGCTGGAGTATTCTCCCCCTAGGATTTATAGTCCTGGAGTTCCAGTCGGTGTGCTTGGAATTCAAGTCGCCTCCGATGATAGAGGGCGTATGGCTAGGATTATTAAGCAAGATATCAAGCTCCGCTGTATGAAGCGGAGCACTGGGGGGGAGATAGGCCGCAAAAATACGATAATGATAATTACTGTGTCTAATCTCGATACCGAGAGACTCAATAGCTCCGAGAGGGAGGGGGTCTATGACGTGATGAGTAAGCTTGGACTTAATCAGCACGGCCACGCCCCCGCCCTCTCTGTCAACTCTATCTTTGCGGTATACCGCAAAGTTCTTAATTTTGAAGGGCATATGAGGTTTCAGCCATGTTTCCCCTAGCAGGAGGATATCGATGTTATGCTCAGAGATAAACGACTCGAGTTCGTATCTCTGAGCAGAAACACCCTTGCAATTCCACGCACAAATTCTGAGGTCCATTGTCAAACAGTGACTGCCTCATTAAGGTTCTGAAAAGTACTGAAAAGCAGCACTTAACAGGACTCCAATTTTGTCAATCACGGTTTCACAAGTCCTCAGTTTAGTTATGGTGTCTTTAATAATGGGCAGTAATTTTGAAAAATTAATCTGCCTCACGAGGTTCAAAATGTCACTCATGCCCGAAAAGTCGGAGATGGGTGACGCTTCCACTGGGGGGGCAGGGTTCGATTCAGGGGCGGGGGCGGCCTGGGCGCCTCCAGCAGCAGCTGCATAGGAAAAGTTGGGATCTACTGCACGGGAGGTGGGGAGAGCCTTTCGCTTCTCGGTTTTCAAGACCTCCCTGACGACCTTCTGTTCCATAATATTGCGGAACAGCTGGCATCCCCTCCAGGAGGCTGGGTGTTCACCCAGGCAGTTAGCACACTTAGCTGGTGCCTCCGGATTTAAGGGGCAGGCAGCAGCTGAGTGGTTTTCACCGCATTTCACACATCTCAGAGGCATTTTACAATAGTTAGCGGTGTGCCCCCACCTCTGACATCGGTGGCACTGAGAGGGGCCCTCACGGCCCCTGAAAGCTTCAATTTTCACAGAGCACCCGCATAAGTGCCTGACGGAGTAAATAGTCTCCGAGAATTTGTCCTTCGGGAGGGTGACGCTCATAACACTTAGAGGTACCACCTTCTTGGACGTGGCATCACGTCGTGTGTACTGGTACACGTCCTGTGGTTGGTATCCAAGTGCTATGAGTTCCTCTCGAACCCAGTCTACGTCCACTGTGGAAACAATATTTCGAATGATAACTTTTAGAAGCCTCTTACTCGCGAGCTGGTGAGTATAGAAGCTCTTTCCATTATCTTCGAAATACTGCTTCAGCAGTAGGTAATCATGCTCGTTTTCTGCATGAAACTTCAGGGCATCCCTGGTATTGATTACCCTGATGTTACCAGTGCAGCGCGATTTTAAGTATTTATAGTGGCGCTGATACTCCGACTTATCAGCTACCACTATGGGGGGAACAGAGACTTTTTTGGGGGCTGATACATCCATGGCCTCGCCCTGGCTTTCTTGCGAGGAGCTCTGCCCTGTCTCTATATTATTTGGGGTCGAACGCGCGACCCCATCAGGCCTAGGAGGCTGAGAGGGGGCAGAGCTGGTGGAGGGGAGGGGGTCAGCTGCGGGAGCTGGCGGTTTAGGCAGGAAGTCAGCTAATGTTAGATTACCGTCAGTAGGCAAGGAAGCCAGGACTCCATATTGGTTGGAAGTGGGGACAGGTTTAGGTTGTAGTGGCCTATTTGCTTGTTTATATCTAGCGTATTGCCTACGGAATTTCTTGGCTTGTGGGTGATCACTGCGAAGGAGGAGAGCCAGCTGCGCCGGTATCTCTCCTGTTCTGGAATATTCCACAAGCTTTTCTTTGGTAATGGAGGAGGGCAGTAAATGAATAGCGGAAGCAGCCTTTGTAGCCGGCAAGCCAGAATTAGCACTACCAGAAGGAGATTTAGTAGCAGGCAGAGGAGGAAAGTCCTCTCCACCACCTCCCGGTGGCGGGGATTTAACCATCATGCACTACCAAGCACTGTAAGGCACACCAAGCAAGCAACAACAGCAAGCGATGTAGCACTTACCAGTATAATACAGAGAAGTAGCCAAAAGGATTGCTGTTATCCACTTTAGCGCTTCACTTGTATATACTTATGTATGCCTTGAATATATTAAAATGCACAAGCTCACTCCAAACCAACGAGCGGGAGAATACACAGTAAAGCGTCCGCTGTCACCAGAGGATTGTTCTCGAATGGCTCAAAAGTTGTTTGGGAAGCAGCTGTATTTATATGTAAGTGTGTGGCCTCCAATTGGTTCGCGCTGTGCAAACCAACATCTGATTGACTATCTGAAAGCACGACGTCCGATTGGGTCGCGCCGATCAGCTTGACGTTTGGTTGGCTATCTAAGCATGCGACCTCTGATTGGTTCGCGCCGGGCATGGATTCTGACTGGGTCGCTCCGAGAAATCTGTCGTCTGATTGGATCTTGGAGTGCACGACCTTCGATTGGTTCGTGCCGAGCAATGGAACCTCTGGTTGGTTGACTGTAATGTCCCTGATCTTAGTAAACTTCGGCCGTACGTTATATAAAGGGGTGTACCAGGCCTTGCTGAGTTTCAGTCCTTCCTCCTTTCTATTAAAGTTATCCGGATGTTTATGTATTTCGATTGCTTCCCTGTAGAGACGGGCGTGAAAGTGGGATGTTGTGGCCAGTATGTCAGTATCCTCGTAACGGATCTCATGATTTCCGTCAAGCAGTGCATGCTCCGCTACTGCTGATTTGTCGTATTGCCCCAAGAGACAATTCCTTTTGTTCTCCGTCAGGCGAGTATTGACACTTCTGCCAGTCGTGCCAATATAAACAGTTCCACAGCTGCACGGTATCCTATAGACCCCAGTAGATGTTAAAGGGTCACGTGGATCTTTGGCAGAACGTAACATGTTTCGTAGCTGTTGGGTCGGCTGAAAAAAGGTTTTAACTTCGTGACGTTCAAGGAGCCTTCCAATACGATCCGTGACGTCCCATATATACGGCAAATAAGCGATACCTTTCTTCCTGGGTTCTTCTCGCTTACTATTCGCTGGCTGTCTTCTGGGGTGGAGTGCTCTCCTGACCTCTTGTACCGTGTAGCCATTGCTTTGTAAGGCTAGATCAAGATGCCGTAGTTCCTTCTCGATGTACTCTGGTTCACAGACACGAAGGGCGCTATCCACCAAAGTCTTCATCATGGCTCGCTTCTGCCCAGGATGGTGATTCGAATTTTTGTTTAAATATCGGTCTGTGTGTGTTGGTTTTCGATATACTTGATGCCCTAAGGATCCATCATTCTTCCTCTTCACCAGCACGTCCAGGAAAGCTAATTCTCCATCCTTTTCCTTCTCCACAGTAAATTGTATACGAGGATGAATACTGTTCAGATGTGTAAGAAAACCGTCAAGTGCCTCCTCTCCATGTCCCCATATTACAAAAGTGTCATCAACATAGCGGAACCAACAGCTGAGTTTATTTACAGCAGTCTGCAGGGCTTCCTCTTCGAAGAACTCCATATAAAAATTAGCAATAACAGGGCTAAGTGGGCTTCCCATGGCAACACCGTCTGTCTGTTCATAAAATTCATGTTTCCATTGGAAAACTGTCGTCGTAAGTACATGTTCAAATAAAACTATTGTCTCCCCTGCAAAGAGATGTTGAATATGTTCAAGAGTATCCTTGATTGGTACCATAGTGAACTGCGAGACGACGTCAAAACTAACAAGTATATCCCCCGGTTGGACTCGTAAGTGTCGCAATCTGTTTATGAAATGGGCCGAACCAATTGGAGGCCACACACTTACATATAAATACAGCTGCTTCCCAAACAACTTTTGCAGTCGCCAGCGGGATACAGGAGAGCGTATCTACACGACGCCACAGAGGATGACTACCGCAGCAGTAGTCGAAACGTCTGGGAGAAGCGAGAGGAGTGGACCACGGCATAACAGCCCGGAAGAATTTTATTACAATGTAGGTGCTCACTAAGGGAGGATTTTTGGACATTGGGTCACTACGGGGGTGATAAGGGGGTGATTTTTTTAAAATAGGGGTATCTATATCTCGAAAACTTAACAGTTTGAAAGCGTGAAAATTGGTATTTGAAATCTTCTTTTAAAATAAGGAAACACGTATATTTGTTTTCGAAAAGTCCTCTTAAGGGGAGTGAAAAAAGGTGAAAAACGCGATGAATACATTTTATGAGGATACTTAAATCTCAAAAACTGAAGAAGTTACAGATAAGAAAACTGATGTTTGGAATCTCCTGTAAATGTGAAGGAACACGTATAATTTGTTTTCTGAAAATCCACTTAAGGGGAAGTGTTAAATGGGATGAATTTTTAAAATGAGCGTATATCTCAAAAACTTAATATAATTATTATAGATGTGAAAATAGGTATTTTAAAACTTTTTAAAAATAAAGCAACATATATTTTTTGCTTTAGAGAAAACAA
Source organism: Anabrus simplex (assembly GCF_040414725.1). NCBI lineage: Eukaryota > Metazoa > Arthropoda > Insecta > Orthoptera > Tettigoniidae > Anabrus > Anabrus simplex. Next base: position 1,488,562 of record NC_090265.1, read on the forward strand.
CTAAGAGGGCCTCAAACAAACTGAAAATGGGGGTTCGATACTTTTTTTTAGGATACTGGTATCTCCAAAACTGAGGACATTACAGACTTGAAAATTGGTATTTTGAATCTCCTCTAAAAATAAACACGTTGTAACCGTAAAAGGTTGTTTCGATGGCTAGCTGAACACAAGACTTGGCACAGGAGTGTCCGGTCCTTATCGGACTTGTTGCAGAGGAGAGGGAAGTAAGATAAGTATAATGAAACGCTAATATTTTAAAAAGTTTATTCGTGAAATAAAGTCAGAATTTAACATCACCTCAGCACAGCAGTTACAATGAATACTTCTCCTTGGGGTTGAACTGGTCGCGGGGTCGCAATGTTTGCTCATGGTGCCACCATCTTCCGAGCCGGTCTCGAATATCTGGAATGTCCCGAATGTCTCGGAGGTCTGGGTGGTCTAGGAGCACTCGTAGTCTTACTTGTAACGTGGCACTGGGGTGTGAAATGGATTCAAAGTAATTGGTCTGCAAAAATGAGATTGTAGTTAGCAGCGATCTTTAACAAGTCACAAGTTGACTTCTCAGTGGGATTTCACTGATTAGTTAGAAGAACACAGTCAAAATTGACCTCAAAATTAAACTTGTGGCGTATTAATCAGTAAAGCAAAAGTCACCTTATTAAAGTTAAGTGTGAGAATATTGTTCGAATAACGATGTAGAAAACGAGGTATTCCGTTTTAATACTTCACACAACATCAAATGAAAACGGATAAGTTCCGTGAATTTAGTCACGTTCACTATCAAAAATGGAGAAAGAAAACTTAGTCCTTCCTGGAACCGTCCTGGGTTCGACACAAGTCTTATCGGGATAATTATGCAATGTTAAATGCACTAGGTCGTTTAAATACTGTACTGAGTTTATGCTCACTTAATAATAATCTGGACACTTGTAACAGAGAATCAAATTTCGGCGACACTGTTAAATATGATTAGTGATATCAGTCGTTCGTAACATAGACGTACAGTTTGAAAAATGTTCTAACACCTTCGGTATAACAACTATGCACTGTGATGCTTCACTACCGTAAATTCAATAACCTGAACAGTCTGAAAATATTGGATTATATTCCACTACTAGCACAGTTTATCATTTGTCAATGTCAAATAGAAAACCACGGACAGTTTGTCGTTTCACTGGCGATCACGTTTCAACACTCTCAGTATCCAATGTTAAGTTCATACGAACATCAAATTATATTAGCGTAACATCGTATTGGTGAAAAGTTTCCGTCACACTGTTCTGGTAAATGATAACACTCCTCAACTGTTCACATTTCATCTGTCACCACACACACGACACTGAAAATATTCTAAGTCTTGCAGTGCGTTGTAATACGCGGACTTAAACTTTCGTAGAGAGTCGAACTGACGACTTACATCGTGACCGCAGAATACCCGACAGCCGGCCGTCCGATCTCGGCTGTGGTACAAGGTGAACTGGCTTGACAAGCGAAATGCCTGTCTATTTATTCGGTATCCCCAAGAAATTGTACTGGCTAATATCTTTCGTAATTTTCAACAGATCTCCTTGAAACTTAGGAATCATGATTATAGAAATTTAGGCTACACGGTGATGTAGTTAATTTCTTCATATCTTGCTTCATTTAGAAGAAATTAATGATGGAAAAGAATAGAAAATTCCGTCGTCTGACGTAATTCAGCCTTGACCAAGTTACCCAGTTGTGACGTCTCACTTCCCCGCTGTTCGCAGCTGACATGCTCTCAGAGGAGGAGTGTTCGGCGGGTAACATAACTCCAAACACATCGGACACTAACTTAGAACCGTGTTACGGGTATAACGTATTTGTTTTCGGGGTTGAATTATTTTTATGAGAATACTTATATCTCAAAAGCTGAAGATGTTACAGTACTTTGAATCTTCTTTACAAATAACGAAACACATATTTTTTGTTGTCGGAAAATCCGCTTAAGGGAGTAGGGTGGGTGAAAAGAGGTGAGAAAGTGTCGAATTCCTTCTCTGTGGATACTTACATATCAAATACTGAAGATGTTACTGACGTGAAAAGAGGTATTTTCAATATATTTTAAAAAGAAAGTAACACGTATTTTTTGTTTCGGAAAACACTTAAGGGTGTTGTATAAAGGAGTGAAAATATGGTTGAAATATTTTTATGAGGATATTCATATCTCAAAACTGAAGATGTTAGACATGAAAATTTGTACTTGGAATCTCCTTTAAAATTAAACACGTATTCTTTTTTTCAGAAAATTCAATTAAGGGGAGGGGATGAATGAATTAAAAATGAGTTGAATTCTTAGTTTGAGGTTACTTATATCTCGAAAACGAAGGAAGTTACGGACGAGAAAACTGGTAATTGAAATCTTCTTTAAAAATAAAAACACGTGTATTTTGTAGCAGGGGAGGGACTGGGGTGGGGGATGGAATCAACTTAAGAGGGTGTATCAGGATACAAATAAGAAGTGGACTTAAAACAGTATACCACTAAGGAATTTTGACTTGGGGGTAAGTAATCATAACGAGAATATGCATTTATATGAAACCGTTTGAGTTATGAAGTTAAAATTCCAAATTATTTCCTAGGTGTTAAATAACATAAGGTCTGAAACAAATTTAACCGCTCAGAGATTTAAAAGGGGGTTAAGATCCGAAAACAAATATATTATTTCCTTCATCCGAAACAGTTTAACGTATGAAGACAAAGTACCAAATAGCGGTATATATTTTAAATCCTAGGTGTGAAATAGGAAATATTTTTTTAACTTTCCACCCCTAAAGTGTTAAATGAGGTTAGCTCCATAAACGGAATTATCGTCCCTCGGAAACCGTTTTTGACGTATACATTTGTAATTTTACGATAAGGGTCTTCTTTTATGACCTAGGTGTAAAATATTGTATATTTCTCCCCTAAGGTGTTTAGATGGTGGTTGACTCTCAAAAACACAATACCCATTCTTCCTAAATCGTTTCAGGCACGAACTAAATTTTTTTAATGAAGGGTGGTCTTCCATAGCCTAGATGTTAATAAATATTTAAAAACATTCACTCGTTAAAATGTATTCATTCCTCCATTACTGTTCGAAATACAAAATCAAAATTTCACAGGTTGGCCGCTTTTATATCCTGGATGTTAAATAAGATCGATTTTTAAACACTCAAATTCTTCCGTATGGGGTTCAAATGAGTGTCTTCAAAAACGTCTATTTAATTCCTACATCAATGTTCGAAGTGAGTAAATTTCTTTTCTTAATAAAGGTCTTCTTTGCTTGTGCTTGTCTGCATTTTATGTACTGCTCACTTCTGCCATTGTTAGTTATTTTACTACCCAAGTAACAATATTCATCTACTTCCTTTAACACTTCATTTCCTAACCTAATATTTCCTGCATCACCTGATTTCATTCAACTGCAGTCCATTACCTGTCAAACAACAAAGTGGTAATTTGACGTATACAGTTAGGCGGTCGCACATCCCCAATGAACATATTACGATCCTCCTCACTGGATAATTAAAATCCAGCAATATCATTACTACAAGTAAGCAGGCTATGCAATAAATTAAAACAGCCTCCTTTGGTCAAAATAAAGTAGGGAATAAATGGATTCCATTGAGCACATAATCGTTAACATTGAAAAACTCTCCGATTTTTTGGAAATTTCCAGAATTATAACTGCTCTCCTCAACAATTCAATTTATGCAGATTTGGTTCGAGAGGTTGACGTGAACAATTGTCTGATTTTTTCCCATATTTGTTAATATAAAACACGGTAGCCCATAACATCAGTATGTCAGAAAAGACATTTTTCCATACATATTCTGTCAATTTTCTTCGCATAACAACAAAATGACATTATTTCATTTGCAATCATTTAATTCGAGTTACTAAACGATTCGGTAGTTCTTTTACAATACATCCCTTTTATAAGAAATGAAGTTCCGATTGTAACAATCATATACTCATAGATCATGTTTTGATTATAGAAACTTCTGCTTTACGTTTTAAAAAGTAATTTCTTATTTAACTTCGGTTAACTTCCATCTTGTAGTGTTTTGATTCCGTTACCCTGATGTTGGTAATCATTCTTCGTAGCGACTTCAAAGTTTTCCCCCTATCGGAACGCGCCATCCTAATTATTATTCATTAACATGAGTCGATAGCTGCCAAACTTCAGTGAAGAAGATGTAGCGGAGTTTTCGTAACTATGATATCGTGGTGAGGTGCTTTGTTAACAAATTCAAAGTGGAATTTTACCAGCATAAGACAGTATTCTGAAGTTTGCTCCAAAGTGGGCGAGTCGTAAACAAACGGTTGGAACACCTTTGTTATAACACAGAATAACAAGATTGTTAGTAAGTGGTGATGAGGAAGTACTACTAGGCAATCATCCTCTATTAACAGTAATCAGAGAGAAACATGGAAGGGGCCCGATACTTCGGAAAATGAAGGCATCGGCCAAAGGCCACGAGGGGCGTGAAAATGAAAGACTCCTTTAGGCCTGCATACGTAATACCGTTAAGGTAGGAAAAGAAAGGCTAAGAAAACAACAGACATGGAATCTGCCACCTGGGCGTCTGGCCTAAATGCAAGTCAGTAGTGATTGATTGAAGAGAGAGGGGCCGAGCGAGGGAAATCGCTCAGGAGTCCGGCACAAGTAAATGTAAGCAATGCCAGGACTCAACCAAGGCCTCCTCAGTCACCAACCCACGCTCCGAAATTGGGAACCCCTTGCGCCCCTTTTAGTCGCCTCTTACGGCAGGCAGAGGATATCGTGTGTTGCGGAGTAGCGCGGGTCTTGTAGTAAACAATAACATTATATCTTCGAGGTCTAGAATGTCCTTCGTTTTCTCACAGTTCATGAGTGTTACCCTTCTTTTCTGCATACGCTCATTTGTTTTTTGATTTATCGCAAACGTTTATCTCCCCTGAGAGTCGAGTCAAAGGATGAGTAACACCTGCATTTCGTAAAAGGCTACTCTCGTCTTCTAAGTCAAGAAACGTATCCATGATTCTAGATTTTTGGTACAGCGGAGAAAATGTACTCACACGAAGAGTTTTCGAGCTGTACTAGAAAGTTCGTACGCGATGGGATATTTGAATGAAGTTTCACGGCAAGATGTCTACTTGATAAAGAATGATGAACTATTTATTTAAAATGGTAAGATAACGGATTAGAGAGGTCGCGGTATTTGACAGAGTTTCATTTCACACGAGGGTGAATACAGGACGTGGCGATATTAAATTGTGGAAAGGTCGCGCCTTCTTGGAGCTCCATTGACAGTTTTTAATCTCTTGAGCGAGTTATTGTGATCTGCTTTCATTACATTCACCATCATTAATACTGCGCTGCGCCAATATCCCGGCCCGGCCCGGCCGCTAATCCCATTATGAGTGTAATGAGCTACGTCGGGGTCGCTCCGGCAGCTCTACCACTTGAGAGTAACATTCTACTACCGAGTAAGTTGAAAACATTTCTTAGCTGAAAAAGTAGGGACCCATATTACAAAAACCTAAAATTAAACAATATCTTCTATTGTGCCGAAAGTTGAAGGCTTAAAGGACCTCAAAGTTTCTTGGATAGCTCCATCAAACTAAAACCACTTCTGGCCTAAATGCAGGTCCGGAAAACAGCCTAAAATAACTTGTTTCTTCATTCGTTTTATTTTCTATTCAAAATCTAGCCAAGTGAACTTACATCATTCGTTCCTTGGTTCATTACCCTCAGGTGTCTTTTACTTTTTGAAAAATGTCCACACCGATTGCAGTTATAAGGATATTGTCTCACGTTAGCGCTCGTACTGGTGCTTATGCGAAACAGTGCATTGTCTCACATTAGCGCTCGTAGTGGTGCTTATGCGAAACAGGGCATTGTCTCACATTAGCGCTCGTAGTGGTGCTTATGCGAAACAGTGCATTGTCTCACATTAGCACTCGTAGTCGTAGAAAATGTCAAACTGCTAATGTATTCGACCGGATAACGATGATTAAAGATATGATTTTACTTTTAGGAATTAATAAACAGTGTATTCTAATACTTTCTTCTTATGTGAATCTGTCTTTAGGCAGTTATCAAGTGGATATCCTCCATCATTCTCTGTCCTGAACATATATAAGTACCAACATAGTTGGAGATGTGTGGGATCTGGTAAATGCAGCACGGGTGAAGTTTAAGAAAGCGGAGATTGTTATTAGTGGAATACTGTGTAGGAGGGATACTGACTGGAGGGTGATTGGGGATTTAAATGAGACTATGGAGTGGGTATGTGGGAAACTGGGAGTGAGATTTCTAGATCCTAATGGGTGGGTAGGAGATAGGGATCTGCGCTCGGATGGCCTTCATTTAAACCGCAGTGGTACGTATAAGTTAGGAAATTTGTTTGGAAGGGTAATAGGGAGGTACATTCAGGGAAACGGGATGGCCTAGGGAGCGGTGATAAGGGAACAGGGAACTGGAAATCAAGTAGGAATGACATAAAATTGTTAGTGTTGAACTGTAAAAGTATTGTAAAGAAAGGAATAGAATTAAGTAATTTAATAGATATATATTTACCAGATATTGTAATAGGAGTTGAATCATGGCTGAGAAATGATATAATGGATGCAGAAATTTTCTCACGGCACTGGAGTGTGTATCGTAGAGATAGAATAGGTGGGAGGGGGAGTTTTCATTCTGGTGAAAGAATAATTTGTAAGCTACGAAAAAGTTAAAGATGAGACACATGAAATTCTAGGTGTAAGGCTGATTTCTAAAGATAATAGGCAACTTGATATATTTGGAGTGTACAGATCGGGAAAGGGTAGCACTGATGCGGATTCGGAATTATTTGATAGGATAGTCAGCTATGTGGGAAACGACATGGAAAGAAATGTGATTGTAGCGGGAGATCTGAATTTGCCAGATGTAAATTGGGAAGGAAATGCGAACGACAGGAAGCATGACCAACAAATGGCAAATAAGTTAATATGGGAAGGACAGCTGATTCAGAAAGTGATGGAACCAACCAGAGGGAAAAATATTTTGGATGTGGTGCTGATAAAACCAGATGAGCTCTGTAGGGAAACTGAAGTAATAGATGGTATTAGTGATCATGAAGCTGTTTTTGTGGTAGTTAAAAATAAATGCGATAGAAAGGAAGGTCTTAAAAGTAGGACTGTTAGGCAGTACCATATGGCTGATAAAGCAGGTATGAGGCAGTTTCTAAAAAGTAACTATGATCGGTGGAAAACGGTAAATAAAAATGTAAACAGACTCTGGGATGGGTTTAAAGAAATTGTTGAGGAATGCGAAAACAGGTTTGTACCTTTAAGGGTGGTAAGGAATGGTAAAGACCCACCTTATTATAATAGAGAAATAAAGAGACTAAGAAGGAGGTGCAGATTGGAAAGAAATAGAGTTAGAAATGGCTGTGGAAGTAAGGAGAAATTGAAGGAACTTACTAGAAAATTGAATCTAGCAAAGAAGGCAGCTAAGGATAACATGATGGCAAGCATAATTGGCAGTCATACAAATTTTAGTGAAAAATGGAAGGGTATGTATAGGTATTTTAAGGCAGAAACAGGTTCCAAGAAGGACATTCCAGGAATAATTAATGAACAAGGGGAGTGTGTATGTGAGGATCTTCAAAAGGCGGAAGTATTCAGTCAGCAGTATCTAAAGATTGTTGGTTACAAGGATAATGTCGAGATAGAGGAAGAGACTAAGGCCAAAGAAGTAATAAAATTTACATATGATAACAATGACATTTACAATAAGATACAAAAGTTGAAAACTAGAAAAGCGGCCGGAATTGATCAGATTTCTGGGGATATACTAAAGACAATGAGTTGGAATATAGTACCATATCTGAAGTACTTATTTGATTATTGTTTGGTCGAAGGAGCTATACCAGATGAATGGAGAGTTGCTATAGTAGCCCCTGTGTATAAAGGAAAGGGTGATAGACATACAGCTGAAAATTACAGGCCAGTAAGTTTGACATGCATTGTATGTAAACTTTGGGAAGGCATTCTTTCTGATTATATTAGACATGTTTGTGAAATTAATAACTGGTTCGATAGAAGGCAATTCGGTTTTAGGAAAGGTTATTCCACTGAAGCTCAACTTGTAGGATTCCAGCAAGATAAAGCAGATATCTTGGATTCTGGAAGTCAAATGGACTGTATCGCGATTGGCATGTCTAAAGCATTTGATAGGGTGGATCATGGGAGACTACTGGCAAAAATGAGTGCAATTGGACTAGACAAAAGAGTGACTGAATGGGTTGCTATATTTCTAGAAAATAGATCTCAGAGAGTTAGAGTAGGTGAAGCTTTGTCTGACCCTGTAATAGTTGAGAGGGGTGTTCCTCAGGGCAGTGTTATCGGACCTTTATGTTTTCTTATATATATATAAATGATATGAGTAAAGGAGTGGAATCGGAGGTAAGGCTTTTTGCGGATGATGTTATTCTCTATAGAGTGATAAATAAGTTACAAGATTGTGAGCAACTGCAACGTGACCTCGAAAATGTTGTGAGATGGACAGCAGACAATGGTATGTTGATAAACGGGGTTAAAAGTCAGGTTGTGAGTTTCACAAATAGGAAAAGTCCTCTCAGTTTTAATTACTGCATTGATGGGGTGAAAGTTCCTTTTGGGGATCATTGTAAGTATGTAGGTGTTAATATAAGGAAAGATCTTCACTGGGGTAATCACATAAATGGGATTGTAAATAAAGGGTACCGATCTCTGCACATGGTTATGAGGGTGTTCAGGGGTTGTAGTAAGGATGTAAAGGAGAGTGCATATAAGTCTCTGGTAAGACCCCAACTAGAGTATGGTTCCAGTGTATGGGACCCTCACCAGGATTACCTGATTCAAGAACTGGAAAAAATCCAAAGAAAAGCAGCTCGATTTGTTCTGGGTGATTTCCGACAAAAGAGTAGCGTTACAAAAATGTTGCAATGTTTGGGTTGGGAAGAATTGAGAGAAAGAAGAAGAGCTGCTCGACTAAGTGGTATGTTCCGAGCTGTCAGCGGAGAGATGGCGTGGAATGACATTAGTAGACGAGTAGGTTTGAATGGCGTTTATAAAAGTAGGAAAGATCACAATATGAAGATAAAGTTGGAATTCAAGAGGACAAACTGGGGCAAATATTCATTTATAGGAAGGGGAGTTAGGGATTGGAATAATTTACCAAGGGAGATGTTCAATAAATTTCCAATTTCTTTGAAATCATTTCGGAAAGGGCTAGGAAAGCAACAGATAGGGAATCTGCCACCTGGGCGACTGCCCTAAATGCAGATCAGTATTGATTGATTGATTGATCTAATTCCAGTTGTTCACAGCGTTTCGCTTGTTTGATATCCGTTAACATTCCAAACCACCTTCTTCCTCTTCCTTTCCTTCCATCTATTGTAAACTCCAACACCCTCTGCTAAAGACAATTCTGCGTAGTATGTGACCTCACCAGGATATTTTCCTCCTCCTTATCGTTTCCATCACGTGTCTCTTCTCTCCTGCTTTTCTTAACTTTTAATCATTTCTCAATGTATCTGTCCACTTCATTTTTCCATTCTTCTCCACAACCATATCTCAAAACTTTCCAAATACGTTGTTTCTTTCTTAATGTCCATGTTTCGAGTCCAAATGACACCACACTCCACACAAAACATTTTGCGAACCTCTTTCTTAAATCAATAAGGATTGCCTTACATGACGAAAGTCCTCTCACCATTCCGAAAGCTTTCCTTTCCTACGGATATTCAGTTTCTTAATTCTTCGGTACAGATTCCATTCTATGTTAAAAACTTCCCAAATACCTGTATGACTTTACTTGCTCTAACTTCTTTCCCTCTATCAATCTCCTCCTTTCCTATTGTCATCACCTAAGTCATATCTTTAATCTTCATTCCCACCCCTTTGCCCACTCTCTCAACATGACTTGCAGATCCTTTTCCGAATTCGCTACATCATCTGCCCATGTCCGGCTCCTTGGCTAAATGGTTAGCGCGCTGGCCTTTGGCCACAGGGGTCCCGGTTTCGATTCCCGGCAGGGTCGGGAATTTTAACCATCATTGGTTAATTTCGCTGGAACGGGGACTGGGTGTATGTGTCGTCATCATCATTCATTTCATCCTCATCACGACGCGCAGGTCGCCTCCGGGTGTCAAATAGAAAGACCTGCACCTTGTGAGCCGAACATGTCCTCGGACACTCCCGGTACTAAAAGCCATACGCCATTTCATTTCATCTGCCCATTTTATGTTCTTTATTGGTTCTGCAGCCACTACAACGAGCCTTGCTTTTTCGAGGGCCTTCTGTAACGCATGTTCGGTGTATATGTTGAACAAAGCTGTTTTAAACTTTGTACCTCATATTCGTAGGGTGTTTTCAACTTTGAGTTGCTTTCCTGAGCGTCTAGAGCTGTGGAATTTTGTTCTAATTTTCCTATTTTATTTTAATATTAAGAGTTACATGTACATTATTATCCATTCTGTTTTCTGATATTTGGGACTGGGTACATGATAATTTATTTGATTGGGATTACAGATTTCTTTCTTTATTAGTATTAACATAATTTACATTGTGATAAAGTTTTGAGAAACCTATGTTATGTGAAATATTACGATGTAAGGGTAAAAAAAAAATTAAAATTTTCAAGTGGTGTATGAATTTACCATCACAATAGTTTGGAATTACAATACTGAATAATCCTATTTACAACGTCTTTTCTTTTTCTCTGTCTCTGGGAGCAGTATATAAAATCGTTGACGAAGGCTCGCTGGTATCTGTTGTGCTGGTTTTGTGGCATTATTTAAAACTGGCAAAATGATGCTGTGAGCCAGACAAATGACGCCGAGTTTTAACCGAGTTCCCACTGTCTTTGACTGGCGTTTATTCTATAGCTGACAGCAACGCTCACTACATGCGATAACGTCACGTAATAAATAAAGAATATATTATCACATTTTGTTATGATTTATTTACCAAAAACTTGTAACTCATATCCCTAGGATATTTTCAACATTGAGCTTTCTTGCCATGGAATTATTAATAACGGAAATATTGATATCCACTTTATCTTTTTAAATGGAACCACTGTATTGGTGTTGGTTTGGGCAAATTCATTGGTGAAGTTAATTGCAACGTACAGTCATTTCCTTGGGAGAAAATGAGTGTTCCAAACTATACTATTTGTCAATGAGTCTTCGAAATGTGGTGTGTATGTTCAATGTTATTCAGGTCGTGGTGGGCATATGCATGGCATGTGGTGCGCTCAATCCAGTTAGGCACTAATATAGGCTACGCAGTTAGTTGCGTCGCGCCATTGAATATACATACAATGTAATTAGAACTTGTTCATAGTAGTGGTGACTAACTGGTAACGGGAGGTTCTGTTGTGCATTTACAGTCCCGGAGTGGAAATCAGCGACTGAGGGGATGTCGCGATTAGAGCTGGATTCGGGCGCAGATTGTCAACACCAATGTTGCAATATTCGAACAAGAGCGATGAAGGCATGAGTCTGATACAAGATGTTACAGAATAGAACGATAAGGAAAGAAAGCTACCTACCTACAAGATGTGATCCGACAGCATTGCGCCAGGGCTTATGGTTTTAGAATTGATCTCTCTAGCTAACTAATCAACAACAATGATGCTATCGTTATATTTATCAGCAAGTGAATGCCTATGGTATGACAGCCAATACATTCCTTTGGAGAAAATCACTATAGGCCCGATACGCCTTTGTAGTTATTTTCAATGAATATAATAAAATATGTGTTACCTTCTTTTGTGCAAAAGAGCATTGTTATTCCGAGCAATGATTTATAAGCATCAGGTATATTGGACCAACACAATGATGCGGACAATTCATTTTCAAATGTTCTCCTTCCATTGAAAATTGAGTTCTTCCTTCGTATAGGCAATAACGTAGACCACGCACAACCCCATAATCTGTAGGCCTTCAGGATGGATGGCGGTCCCTTTGTAGGCGTGCTTCGGAGGACCAAGGTTATGTGGTTTCAAATGCTGGCATGAAATGGCATACAGTGTTTTCCACATTCACATTAGACAAATAAGATGACGGTCGTAAGGGGCATCTCGCAAGATGGCGACTTAGAAATGCATCTCTTTATAAAACTATGCGCTGTAAGGTTAGACAGCTCCAAGATGGCATCGAGAAGTGGGACACTGGCGAGATAGTATCGGAAAGGGGGACATCTGACTACTCTGTGAGGTTAGGTTCCTCCAAGATGGTATCCGGAAAGGGGTATGTAAAGAAGGGCAGCTATCCTTAAAAATAGGGTCCTTAGGCCCCTAGAAGATGTTGCCGGAAGGGGTATGTCGATAAAGGCAGCTAGCCTTAAAACTAGGATCCTTAGTCCCCTCCAAGACGGTGTCTGGAAGGGGCATGACGAGAAGGGCAGCTAGCCTTAAAACTAGGGTCCTTATACCCCTCCTAGGTAGTGACGGGAAGGGCATCTAGCCTTAAAACTAGGACCCTGTGAGGTAATGCCCCATCCAAGATAGTGTCGAGAAGGGTATCTGGCAATATGGCGTTAGGAAGAGCATACAGGCGAAAAACTAGGTTCTGTTTAGTTAGGCCCCCAGTCGACGTGACTAAGTCCCGTTAAGATGAGGTTAGGATCGTTCTCTTTTTGAAAATTCCACTTGTCAAAAAGCACGTGGCTAAGTCCCGTCAAGATGACAGCAGTGAGGTTAGAGTCGTTCAAAATTCCGCGCCACACAAAAGCACGTGGCTAAGTCTCGTCAAAATGACAGCAGTGAGGTTAGTGTCGTCCAGTTAATCAAATTCCGCGCCAAATAAGTGCACGTGGTTAGGACCTGTCAAGATGGCAGCAGTGAGGTTAGCTGCGCCGACGTGCTCAAAATGTGAGTTTAGGGTCTGTCAAGTTGACAGGCTGTCAAGAGCACGTGGTCATGTTTGTAAACAACAGCACGTGGCTGTGACGTCATGGCCACGCGACCGTGACGTCATAGGGTCAACGACCTTGACAGGGTTCAATGACCTCGTGGGAAAATGCTGATTCAGCTCTCATTGTTTTAGAACCCACCCAGACGTAGTACTCCCGGTCAAATCGACCGTGCGCGACCCATCACGTAACTCTCTCGATGCGACCCGTCGCGGGTTAAAACCTCCATATTTTTCATCTTAATTAATTGGTAGTTAGCAAACTATTGAATGCGAATTCTTAAATTACATAAATGATCTTATGCTTATCCTTTGTAATAGGTTTAATTTTCATTGTCCTAAGATGGTTGGTTTGTGAGGAATTGGTATTTATGAATTAAATCGAAACATATGGATTATTTAATAACTAACAACATTATTTCTAAAACCCACGTTACGCAAGATATCTAGCTAAAGGAATGGCGTTCGGAAGAGACAATCATGCTTTGCCTGCCACTAAAATTGTACTTTCTTATCATGTTCTTGTTCTGGAGATAAATGTAGCTAAATGAGACAAATTTAACATTGTCAGTATATAATGTAAGATCTCCCCTTGACACGCTCGAAGATGAAATGCTGTCACCCCACGATTGTGCATTCATTCTCTCACAACATTGTACATGGAATGAAATACTGAACGAAGGATATAATACGCCCAATGGTTTGATTACGGTAGATGTTCAATATGCCCCCGTCCTAATTCGATGCACAGTTCAGAACGGTGTAGTAGCGACGTTGTGGAAAGCTTTCTGTATTCTCAGTACAAGTTTATCTTCTGTCTTAATGGAGTTCGCATAGTAGTCAATTTGTGAAGAATACTGCCTACTAAGACTGGGAAGTGACTGTGCATTACCTCTGTCTCCCTCCTGGAGCGCGCAGCAACAGGCAGCGCTTGGCCCCTGGTATAGGATATACGGCGAGTTCGTCAGTTTGAATCGTACGCCGGGAAATAACAAAGTAACCTCATTTTTTCCTCGAAATTAAAATTTTCTCCACCAATCCGATTGTACCATCCTTCTTAACATAACTTGAAGAGCTTCCCTGATGCAGTCTGTATACGCTGCTCTAAGATTTGCGAGAACAAGTACCTCTCGTACTTGGCGGTGATTTTAACATCGATCTGTATGCTCAAGAGTTTCTCTCCTTCATGCGTGGTACGTTCGCCCTCGAATTAAGCAACGACCCAGCCACTTGCACTCCATCTATGATGTGTTCCCTCGCCACGTAATCACTTCACAACCCAACAGAACGTTTCGTACTTTTCCTATGGCCGTCCATTACTGAGTATAACTAATGCACCCAAAGCTGTGCATGTACCGGTACTGTATATATATAGAGTATGTTAAAGGAGTTTACTAAACACAGCTTTCGCCCCTTCTAGTGGACCGATTTGCTTCATTGCTGTTTTATTCTCTCCGGAATGAATTGCCAGTGAATCATTAGACGTTGATAGGTCTCTAAATTCAGCCAACCTTTACTAATCATAAAATCAAATAATGAAATGATCACTCCAACAATCGCGGGCGATGGCTTGCCCTAAACCGCAATACATTCTGTACTTAGAGGTCGCTAAACGACTAAAATGTTAATTGATATTCTGATCCTAAGTAATGTGTTTGCATGCAGCCGTGTTTGATTACTGCCTGTCAAGTCACAGAGCACACACATCCCCTGATCATGGAACCTTCTCTAACCTTAGCCAGCTTCTAAATATATTCAACAGATGGCAGAGCGTTCCTAGTAACTCATATGCTGCTAAGAGGAGAGAAAAGGTTACGTACAAACAGAGTATAACGTAGCTACACTAGCAAGAGTGAAGGCCATGCATCTTCGAAAAAGCTCTCTGCCTGGCAAAAAACGCTCCTTGGGGACTAAGCTGTGAGCTCCCAAGACAGCCGTTCTGTATAGAAGAACTGATATCAAAAACACCATTCCCATCTACGACACAATACCAAGCTTTACATCAAGAATTGCAGGATACAAAAGCAAAATGTATGGATAGATTTTTTTTACCATAGAGAAGGCATGATGACGTCAGAAGAAATGAATTCTGACTACGAACAGCGGCATACGATAACGTGTTTCTTATTAATTGTCCATAAAACCATTAAAACGGGAGACAAACAAAATGACATATCAAGACGAGTTATCTGAGCAGTTGCGGAGCAGCTCGGGTCTTGTAGTTAATGTAGGACACATTTTTGCTCGGGAAAACCACTTAACTGAACCTCTACACTCGTGTGTTTTATTACAGAAACTTGCACTTCGCCCATACACTAGATTTTCTCCATTACATAGAAAAGCACGCTCGCTGTCTCGTGTCCTAAGCTCTAAAGTATATCCATGATTTCCTGTTTTTAAAGTTCTCCTTTTTTCAGAAGTTATTTCTTAGAACATCAGAGGATCTACATACAAGTTTCGTTTAATACGGTGTGGCTAGTACAACTCTCCTCACTTGCTCTCTGTCGGTAGAGACATGCACCGTACGTGAGTCTGCGCCGTTCAGTCAATGCCCGGGAAAGCAGACAGCAATAACTTTCAATAGCAATAAAATCGTACGCGGAGGGAGATAATGTTAACTGTACTGAAGGATTACGGGATCTGCGGTAGTTTATTACAAACAATCAAAGGCATTTAGTTGAAAATACCGCTACAGTGAAGGTGAGCTCTTAGTTCCAAGTAGTTAAAGGCTGTCCTGTTGTTCAATGCATTATGGATCCTTAACTGAAAGGGAGGGCTTCTGTAGGATGTAGGAAGCAGTTTGGCCTGTGCTCAAGTCTTGGTCTTCATGGCAGGCTGGGAGAAAAGCCTGCAATCTGATGTATTGGTGCTTGAAACGTGGTACAGCGAATAAGATATAACAAGCCATATTTCTAAGACTAAAGTGTGTTAGTAGTGCAGACTACAAGACGAAGCTTGCACTTGCCGTAAACTGTGTTCTCTAAGAAAGAAATGAATTCTTGTATGAAACAGTTCAGCATGTGACGTTCAGGTAGGCCAAACATTCACTACAAATTCATCACACGCAAAAGATGAAAATGTGTTTCCATGACAACTCATTAACGGCGTCGGCGTGCGTGTGTGTGTGTACATCGATTCTGAATAATAAACTACAAAATTGTAAGTGCTCTCTGAGCGAATTTCAACAGAGGAGTAAAGGTCGAAAATTTACCCACTTAAGTAATAATATCTTTTTTTTTGAGACTTTGATTCGATACTATACACTAAAACTCCCACACAAGTATTACACTTAATAAAACTACGGCGCGATTATACAATTAAAATTCATTTAGTATTTTGACTACACACTGAGACACTAAAGCCTGCCAGACAGACGAATGCGCGGGGCAATTAATAATTTTGTGTTGCTATTTCTAGACGAGTGCAGCCCTCGTAAGGCAGATCCGCCGATGAAGGTGGACAGAATCTTCTATGTGTAGGTAACTGCGTGTTATAGTGGTTGAAATTAGTGTTAGGTGTGCTGTGTGAATTGCAGGGATGTCGCGGACAGCACAAACACCCAGCCCCCGGGCCACTGGAATTGATCAATAAAGGTTAAATTCCCCGTCCCGGCCGGCAATGAAACCCGGGACCCTCTCAATCGAAGGCCAGTACGCTGACAATTTAGCCAATGAGTCGGTCTAAACTCGTGTCTTCATCCTTAGGTGGTGTACTTTTTTTTCAGACACACCCCCAGTGGAGGAGAGCTGCATGTACAATTTCAACCACATGCTAGCACTCCTGACATTCTCAAATTTCTGGCAGTACCGGGAGTCGATCCCGGGCCCTCGAGGAAGGCAGCGTTACGCTACGGAGGCAAGTGGGTCAATCGTACCTAAGTGTCCAAGTATATCCCTGTCACTCTTCCTGACAGCATGCAAATCGGTCAGCCGCAACGAACGACATTTTCTGCGCAATTACGCTGGTAATTTTGTTAATGATTGAAGAAAAAAGGAAAGAATTAGCTGATAAGAAAACAGGGCTTGTGCAAGTTTTTTAATAAATCCTATACTGTAATTCCTAGTTTCAGGGGCTAAAATGGAATAAAAATGTAATGGTTTCTACACAGAGGTGGGGGGAGGTGACTGTCCGCCCACTCGTACCCCCGAATAGCCGCTACTCGACAGTACATTTATCATGGGGAATACACAGGAAGGGAACGTACGAGCATACCCCATGAAACTCTAAACGATTGCTGATGTGGCTCCAGTAAGAAGCTTGTATGTAGAAGCCAGGAGAACAACCACTGCAGGCGTTCCTGGAACATGTTCTCGGCTACTCTACATTCGGTTTATTGCTTAGGAATACTCACATCACACAATTCGATAACGAGGGTGGGAAGTTTATGAAGAAGTGAACTGCTTAGCTGAAAATGGTAGCACGAGAAGAGTAGATGTTCTAGTCAGCCATCGACAAAGAGAGATGTCGTTCTGTTATTATCGCACCCAACCACAGCCACACGATGTGCACTCTGAGAAGCAGGCAATCTACGTTCCAGCATCCAACTACACCATGTGAGCTACGTCATCGTTTACTGGTTGTTATTGGGTGAAAGAAGTACCATACCGGGGATGATGGCCGGATTGTGGGAGAGGTTAGCCCTCAAGGAAAGCCACCTAGCAGCGATTACTTTGTTTCAGGAACCATTGGTACTAAAAAACATAAAAACTGTACAATACTGTGTCTCATGGCAAACCCGTTGAGGGTCACATTCCTAAATGAAGGATTATATACGTAGGCAAGTCAATGAATATCTGCAGTTTTGCTCTAATTGTCTTTAAGTTACCTCTATGCCGTTGTGCTTACCAGCCGCTAGATGCCACCGTTTTCTACGACTGTGGTAGGTTTCAGAGTTCAGATCAGTGCAGCTTGTGCTGGTAAGACGTAAAGATAGCCGCTCCAATCTTTGTTTGTACCAAGGAAGAACAGTATTCTGTAATCTTCTTTTTTTTTGTGGTCTGAGGGTGCACCAGGAGCGGAAATTTGTAGAAGACTTTCAGCACAATACGGGGACAATGTTTTGTCACAGCGAAGTGTTTACCAGTGGACTGAACATTACAAAATGGGTTGCGCGAACGTGAAGGATGAGGAAAGATCCTGGCGTCCATCTGTAGAGCCCTGCGCGGATATAAAAAATATTATTCGCATCCGCTCCGCATCCGCGAATGGTTATTCGGATCCGCAAATGATTATCCGGGAATATTGTAAATATTTAAATGCAGGGTATTACACCCAAAGTTTTGAAATGGACAGATCTGTTAGCATAATACAACAGGCCAGATACCTGGCACCAGATCCACCCCACAACATCAGGTTTAGGAGGAATTTTCTCTTGCGACAACTACTCACGTACGATCCTTTTTTCCTTCCCTCCATTAATTGCAGACAGAAGACAGTTAGGCTACGTTCAGAATCACAGCCTTATGGACTAAAGGTTCTTTGTACATTCACCACACTTGATTACCACCGTCAAGGGTCTTCTAACCACAAGCAGAAGTAAGGGTATAAACTTAATTATTTAGAAATTAAATTATCCACACTGCCATTCAGTTTGTATCCGCCAAGACCCTAACTTCGCGGATATATCCACTCTATCCATAACTGCTGGTACTTTCTGTAGTGACTAATGTACTCTGTAGAGTTGTAGGAAATGAGTTCTAACATGGACATATAACATAATTTCTTCTTCTAGGTGTCAGGAACGTATCCTGGAAGCGTGACCATACCTTAGTGTCACCTCCTGTTTTCACATCGGTCCCTTTTCAGATTTCAGATTTCAGATTTCAGATTTCCACGCCCAAAAATGTCTGGAAACATGCAAGTTCTTATGCCTTAACGAATACCTATTTTATTGCTAGTTGCTTTACGTCGCACGGACACAGATGTCTTATGGCGACGATGGGACAGGAAGGGGCTAGGAGTAGGAAGGAAGCGGCCTTGGCCTTAATTAAGGTACAGCCTGGTGTGAAAATGGGATACCACCGGAAACCATTTTCAGGGCTGCCGGCAGTGGGGTTCGAACCAACTATCTCCCGAATACTGGATACTGGCCGCAGCTATCGAGCTCTGTATAATGAATATCAAAACGCGATGTAAGAACTTGGAAATGAAACCTCCTCTCGGTAGAATAACACGCACGGTATTCCCTGTCTGACATAAGAGGCGACCACAAGGGGCCCCACGCGGGCGTGGTTTCGTGACCACGGGCTCTTAGCTGAGCTCTTGTGCCAGGCTCTTCACATATTCCATCCGATCTCCCATGTTAAACTCTTGTTCTTTTCCGACACAGACGATATTGCTATGGAGTCTGTCTTTTTCACGCCTTTCGTGACCGATCCTTCAGTTTGCTTCGGCGCCCGTCAAACTTATCATATGGTGGACGTATGTGGATGATGCATTTGTGGACTGGACAGAAAGTCCTGAGAAACCTCATCTATTTCTAAACCACTTAAATCAGCAACATCTTTCAATAAAATTCACTATGGAGATGGAGTCAGACGGATCCCTTCCTTTCTTATTTATTTATTTATTTATTTATTTATTTATTTATTTATTTATTTATTTATTTATTTATTTATTTATTTATTTATTTATTAAGTGGCGAAGTTAGGGCTCCTGATCCTCTCTTACACTTAACCACGTACAATTTTTATTTTTTAGTTTTACAGTATTAATCTAAAATATTATTGTAGTCAATTACTGTTATTGATATATGTAAGTCAGATAAGGAATTACAACAATACAACTAATTAAGGTTATTACTGATGAAAAATTATAGGATAAATAGAGAGTGGATAATAACGAAAACTTATCAACTTATAATCTAAAGAATATATCTACAACTAACTTAAACGAAAACTTATTCAAATATAAGGCTAAAATAAATTAACTGAATATTAGTATTTTTCAATATGAGTATAGTAAAATCGATGTTACTATGTAGTCTATTTCTACGAACAGTCTATAGCCTTAAATGAGAGGATGTTCTAATAAAAAAGAAACCGGACGGCTCCTAAGCCTACCCGCACAAATCGCTATCTTCATGCAGATTCTCACCACCATCCAGCACAAAAACAAGGCATTCTCACGACACGCGCCAAGAGGGGACACGAATTTTTGAGCCATCAAATATCCAGGTGGAGATGGACACGCTCAAAGTCGCGTTCAAGGGTAATGGTTACAGCGATTTGCAGATTCATCCCAGAGAAGCGACCAAGCAAAGCTCACAGAAGGAAGAAGTGAACGGAACCGCATTCACAACACCACAGATCGAATTGCCAAGGTCCTCCACAAACACAATATAAAAACCGTGTTTGGCACCGCCACTAAAATTGCTCACAGTCTGAGTAAAACCAAGGACAAATTGTCCGCACTTTTACATCCTGGGGTACACAAAATTCCCTGTACTTGTGGTAAGGTATACATCAGCCAAACATGCCGGTCCATTGGTACCCGTATCAAGGAACATGAACGTAATATTCGTCTCAACCAGTCAGACAAATCGGCAACAGCTGAGCACAATCTATCGTCGGGTCATGTTCCAAGATGCTCGAGCTCTTACCCACACTAGACACTACAGGTCCACGATTATACGGGAAATCCTAACAATTTCAACAGGGACACCGGCTATCAATTAAGTAATACCTGGTTGCCAGCCATTAAGATTTCACTACTGTTATTTCGTCTCGGTGTTTTCCAAATTCGTACGTTCCGCATCGCCGAATGTTTCATTCCAGGATTGTGTCAAACTCACACACCTGTCTATGTCATATGTTACGTACACATGTTATGTCGTTGCCTACGCTTCAATGTTCTGTTGTTCTCATGTTATGTCTATATCCTTATATTGAAGATTCATACAATGACGCGAAATAATAAATGTTTATTATCATCATGCCCGGTGTGAATCAGATATAAATATATAAAACAACTTAGAACACACTACACTTCATAGATTACTTTCATTTTGCACTTGTTTATCACACAAGAATAAAGAATAAGAAAATAGGCCTAAAGAGAAGTACTCACACGATTTTTTCCCTATTTCTATAATTTGAACACTTTTCGGCTCGGATGCTTGCTCTTAAGTTTGTTTAATAAATCACAGTCATTAGTCACTTTCTTTGCATTATTATTAAGAACAGGCCTTAAAAATGTTGTAAGTATAACGTATGTGATGGGTGCTTGATCACAGTCGCGGCACCGAAACGTCTCTTTAAACTTTGGAGCGGTAAGGAATTTCAGCTTTCGGACAAGGTTAAATTTTCCGAGATATCCTAACGCCCACGTTGTAAATGTTAGTACATTTTAAAGAAGACGAATTTGCAACGGTACTTTGTCGGGGAGTAGAATTCCCCTCACAGTACGTACACTGTATTCTGATTCGCAAAGTGCAAGCTACATATTCTGGAGTTATCATTAGGAGTCCAGAGAGATCTTTTTCTGCTGCCCTGTCGAGAAATAGCAAGCCTCCATTTCTCCCGTAAACTCGGATCTTTAGGAAAAATATGAAAATATATATTTGTGTATATTTCTTCGCTGTGTCAGATGTGCAGTTATGCACGCAACAATAAACCTCCTTATCTTACAGATTGGAAAGAGAAACTTGACGGTAATTGGCCCCAGGGGCTCTGAACTTTGGAGCGTGGGTTGCGACCACGGGGCCCTTAGCTGAGCCCTGGCATTTCTTCCACTTACTTGTGCCAGGCTCCTCACTTTCATCTATACTATCCGACCTTCCTTGGTCAACTCTAGTTCTTTTCCGACCCCAGCGCTATTAGGTTTCCGAGGGCTAGAGAGTCTTTCTTTTTCACGCCCTTCGTGGCCCTTGTCTTCCTTTGGCCGATACTTTCATTTTTCGAAGTGTCGGGTCCCTTCCAGTTTTTCTCTCTGATTAGTGTTATATAGAGGATGGTTGCCTAATTGTACTTCCTCTTATAACAATAATCACTATCACCACCTTGACGGTAATTTGGAAGCACATTAATAAACAAATGTTAAATGCATCTCAGCAACCATCCATATATTGCAAATCGTGAGATCAAATAAATTAAGAAACGACAAAACTCTTCATATTTCATGTTAGATAAGGCCTTTCCTTATAAAACGAAGTTCAATATGTTATTTCTTCTCGTAAAACATGTTGCAGTAACATACGTAATCATAGAATTCGCGCCAAACAGAATATAAACGCGAACATAGCGCTGGAAAAGAGAAAACTATTACCCCGCTTTTAATGCAAGAAATTGGCTTTCTGTCCAGGCCTTCTAGTATCTAGTAGGCTTTGGTTATGTGAACCTCGCAGACTGATTCTGATGGTTCGGTCAGCTTCCGCTTCGAACGCTAGCGCTGTGCCACGTCCTGGGAGCTACCTGGCGGTGAATGGACGTACCATTTCCACTTCTATTATAACGTCTAAAGTCTCGTGGACCGTATGGGCCGTGAAGGCAACAAGCCAGAAGAACTTTAAAGTTAGAGATGCATTTCTTTCTCTGCTATCTTTTGGATTTCTTTTCAGAGCCTAAACTTTACAATTCAGGTACAAAGTTCATACGATTGGGTTACATTTTTAGAAAATCGAAAATAATCAATTAACAATGTACCAGGAGGTACACCTCTACGCCGCACGTTTAAATCTTGCGCCAATTGGAACTCCTCTACTGGAGAAACACTGAACTTAAACGGGACATACTTAAATCTTTCCTCTAAAGATGTCACGGTGTGAATTTCGACTTGTTTTTGTTTTCTATTTATCAAGAAGTTTGGACATTCTCTCATAGATGTCACTGCCGAAAAACTATGATCATGCACCCTGGTGCGAAGTGAAGGAACTTTATTTGAAGAAATTTTGTATTCATAAGTTTGTTCTTAACTAAATTTCGTTCATTCATTTGTGGGTTGGCAATATTTATCTTTCTTTCCACCAGTTTCGAATTTAACCAATCTAGAATTTCTGAAATTAATTTTCAGCCAATCACCGGCTTCTTCTTCGATTTGGTGTGTATCTGTAAGGTATCCAATGAAGTTGAGAGGGTGTGGCTTAATTATTCATGAAAGGTCTCGAACCTTCCCCGAGGGTTTATAAACTGCTGATTTTCACATCTCTTGGCCACTTAATCTACGTCTAACTAAGTGTGTGGTTGTGAAGCACGGGTGGGAGGCGCCTCTTTCATCAGACAGCAGGTCTTCAGTAAGGTAATGGCCATGTAACATCTTATTTCTCGCTAGCTCAGCAGTTTAACCCGCGGGAAAGGTCCGAAACATTTACCATGTAATCTATCTTTCCAAACATGTAATTTTCTGCCGGCTTATGTAAAAACTTAATTAAATCTGTAACTGTAATTTGGGGATAGAGAGTGATTTACCCTCTCGAGCTCCCCTTCATTATGGTTTGAGGTGACTACGTTTTGGTAACTGATTTTCTTCTCTTCCTTGTTGTTGTTGTTTGAGTGATCAGTCCATAGACTGGTTTGATGCAGCTCTCCATGCCACCCTATCCTGTGCTAACCTTTTCATTTCTACGTAACTATTGCATCCTACATCTGCTCTAATCTGCTTGTCATATTCATACCTTGGTCTACCCCTACCGTTCTTACCACCTACACTTCCTTCAAAAATCAACTGAACAAGTCCTGGGTGTCTTAAGATGTGTCCTATCATTCTATCTCTTCTTCTCGTCAAATTTAGCCAAATTGATCTCCTCTCACCAATTCGATTCAGTATCTCTTCATTCGTGATTCGATCTATCCATCTCACCTTCAGCATTCTTCTGTAACACCACATTTCAAAAGCTTCTATTCTCTTTCTTTCTGAGCCAGTTATCGTCCATGTTTCACTTCCATACAATGCCACGCTCCACACGAAAGTCTTCAAAAACATCTTTCTAATTCCGATATCAATGTTTGAAGTGAGCAAATTTCTTTTCTTAAGAAAGCTTTTCCTTGCTTGTGCTAGTCTGCATTTTATGTCCTCCTTACTCCTGCCATCGTTAGTTATTTTACTACCCAAGTAACAATATTCATCTACTTCCTTTAAGACTTCATTTCCTAATCTAATATTTCCTGCATCACCTGCCTTCGTTCGACTGCACTCCATTACTTTTGTTTTGGACTTATTTATTTTCATCTTGTACTCCTTACCCAAGACTTCATCCATACCATTCAACAACTTCTCGAGATCTTCTGCAGTCTCAGATAAAATAACAATATCATCGGCAAATCTCAAGGTTTTGATTTCTTCTCCTTGGACTGTGATTCCCTTTCCAAATTTCTCTTTGATTTCCTTTACTGCCTGTTCTATGTAAACATTGAAAAGGAGAGGGGACAAACTGCAGCCTTCCCTCACTCCTTTCTGCATTGCTGCTCCTTTTTCAAAGCCCTCCATTCTTATAACTGCAGACTGATTTTTATACAGATTGTAGATAATTCTTCGTTCTCGGTATCTGATCCCTATCATCTTCAGAATCATAAATAGCTTGGTCCAATCAACATTATCGAATGCCTTTTCTAGATCTACGAATGCCATGTACGTGGGCTTGTCCTTCTTGATTCGATCCTCTAAGATCAGACGTAAAGTCAGGATAGCTTCACGTGTTCCTACATTTCTTCTGAAGCAAAATTGATCTTCTCCCAACTCAGCTTCAACTTGTTTTTCCATTCTTCTGTAAATAATACGTGTTAAAATTTTGCAGGCATGAGATACTAAACTAATGGTGCGGTAGTTTTCACACCTGTCAGCACCGCCTTTCTTGGGAATAGGTATAACAACATTCTTCCGAAAATCGGATGGGACTTCTCCTCTCTCATACATCTTGCACACTAAATGAAATAACCTTGCCATGCTGATTTCTCCTAAGGCAGTCAGTAATTCAGAGGGAATGTCATCAATTCCAGGTGCCTTGTTCCTATTGAGGTCACTCACAGCTCTGTCAAACTCTGACCTCAAAATTGGGTCTCCCATTTCATCAGCATCAACAGCCTCTTCATGTTCCAGAACCAAATTATCTATATCTTTACCTTGATACAACTGTTGGATATGCTCCTGCCATCTTTCTGCCTTGTCTTCTTTCCCTAGAAGTGGTTTTCCATCTGAGCTCTTAATATTCATACACCTAGATTTCCTTTCTCCAAAGGTTTCCTTGATTTTCCTGTATGCAGCATCTACCTTTCCCAGGACCATACAGCCTTCGACATCCTTGCATTTCTCCTTCAGCCATTCCTCCTTAGCTACCTTGCACTTTCTATCCACTTCATTCTTTAATCGCCTGTATTCTTTTCTGCCCTCTTCATTTCTAGCATTCTTGTATTTTCGTCGTTCATCAATCAGGTCTAGTATCTCCTGAGTTATCCACTGATTCTTAGTTGATCTTTTCTTCCTTCCTAACATTTCTTCAGAAACCCTACTGACTTCATTTTTCATGACTCTCCACTCTTCCTCTATAGTGTTTCCTTCAGCCTTTTCATTTAGTCCTTGTGCAACATGTTCCTTGAAACAATCCCTCACATTCTTTTCTTTCAACTTGTCTAGATCCCATCTTTTTGCATTCTTTCCTTTCTTCAATTTCTTCAACTTCAGATGGCATTTCATGACCAACAAGTTGTGGTCAGAATCCACGTCTGCTCCTGGGAAAGTTTTGCAATCCAACACCTGGTTTCTGAATCTCTGCCTAATCATTATGAAGTCTATTTGATACCTTCCAGTGTCTCCAGGTCTCGTCCACGTATACAGCCGTCGTTTGTGGTGTTTGAACCAAGTATTGGCAAGGACTAAATTATGATCAGTGCAAAATTCAACCAGACGACTTCCTCTTTCGTTCCTTTGTCCCAATCTAAATTCTCCTACTGTACTACCTTCTCTTCCTTGGCCTACCACTGCATTCCAGTCTCCCATCACAATTAGATTCTCGTCACCTTTTACATATTGTATTAAATCTTCTATCTCCTCATATATTCTTTCGATTTCTTCATCATCCGCTGAACTAGTAGGCATATAGACCTGCACTATTGTGGTGGGCATTGGTTTGGTGTCTATCTTGACGACAATAATTCTTTCACTATGCTGGTCGTAGTAGCTTACCCGTTGCCCTATTTTCTTATTCATTATTAAACCAACTCTTGCATTTCCTCTGTTTGATTTTGTGTTGATAATTCGGTAGTCGCCTGACCAAAAATCTTGTTCTTCCTGCCAACGTACTTCACTTATGCCAACTCTCTTCCTTAATGTCCTAAATAACTCCTATACGAGTCACCTCCATAGTTTGGGAATAGCCCCTGTTTCATCGGCCTAGTACCTTTTAGGTTTTAAGAAGCTACATAGAGGAGTGCAAGTATCCGCCTCCTTCCTTAATTTTGGGGATTAGTGAAAAGAATTTTTCTTTCCTCTGAGTTTTAGAAGAAAAATCTTAATATTGGTTTACAAGACCAGTGTTTTTATTAAACTACTAAAACAATGGTAATAAATATAAGTTGAGTTGTCTTGATTTTAGTAATGATGAATTTATTATGTTATTGATTCATTTAATAAATGAGTTAATATTAATTCTTTCAATTACAATGGCGGTTTCAAAAGTATTAATGAGTTTATAAGGTGAAATGATTAGGGTTATTTCTTTTACTCGAAGGCCCTGTAGGTTGGGTACGAGATACCCCTGTTTCTATTTGTAAGCTAGGTCATGGAAGGCAAGAAAGTTTAAGACCTTTTTTGGTGTTGCCTTAAATAAGGCGTGGTAAACTGAGAGCGTGTCAGCTCTTTTCATGTGTTGCAAAAGTGCCTCAGAGAGGCCTGATATTCTAATTGTGAGTAAGTGCTCCATGTATTAGGGGTTTTCTGCCATTTTGAACAAATTGTTGCTTGGTTAAAGTTGAATTAGGAGCTCAGAATTGTAAAATTACGGCTTGCCACCCCAAGAATGTTTAAAGGTTGAAATCTTGGATCCTTATAAGTCTTGGTTCTAAATCGCCATACCGTTGTTATTGTTGTTAAAGTTTTGTTATTCTTATTTGTTAAAACTTAGAAAATATAACCTTGTTAAAGTTTTATATTAACTTTGATTTGGTAGTTAGACCCATTCACCCCGGCACCTTCTTTCACCTCTGCTGTTCCACCAAATCACATTAACCAACAATTTTGAGCTTGAAGCTCCCTAATCATACATTCTCCATGAGCGCTACGGCTACTTTTAACAAACAGGCAAGGAGACGGATCTCCTAATTTCTTTTACATCAATAGTAAGAACATCAACTATCTAGGAGAATACACTCCGAACATTATAACATTCCAGCTTTCCAAAGGCACCATTCAACCTTTACATACATAAGAAAAGTGTCTTTGCTCTAAACTTTACACTTAGGAATCAATTTCGAATAATTTCCAGGCCTTTAAAAGAAGGCACAGTCTACATTTTTACAAAATTTCACTGTCATAATTGCTCAACCGTCTGGTATGTATCTTTAACATCAGAAGGAATGACATTGATTATAATCGGGGTATCATGTGCCCATTCTACAAGGCCTTTGGTAACAACAAAAGGTTAACTTACTGGCCTAAGAACCAAAAATGGAAAGGTGGCGACTCCTTGCACTCCTAGAAATTTACAATTGAATGCATAAAACCTAGTTGGGCTTGTGGTCCGACGTTACAGAGGCTAAGCCTATACAACTGAGGTGACTAGATGGAGGGAATATTTAATTTTACGAAATTACATCATAGAAAATGTTACAAAATCATAGTCACCTCGAAAGCTAGTTGAAAGAGAATTTGAGAGGATACCTCACTCTCTATTCCCTGGTTTCGGTTAAGTTCTTTCGACTAGTTTGAAACGTATATTTAAATTTTGAAATTTACACTGGAGAAAAGAAAAGTTACATTACTAAGACTAGAAACCTTTCCCTCGTGCTAATTTTGAAAGACTATCACATGGTTATACTGAATCCGCCATTACCTTGAGTTGGGTGGACCTCTCGAAGGCGGCCGATGCGCCTCTGCCTCCTTCACTAACACACACTCTGCAGCTGGAACGATCATTAAGGCAAACTGGTCCGAAAATGTGCCAGCTTTTATACCCGAGGAGTAAGTTCCAGAAAACTCTGGGCTAAGGCCCGACACACCCGAATTGTTATTGAATGCACATTTTCAGTGTTATTCAAATTACCTCACGATAATTCCAAATTGCCCCTCAAAAATTCCATTGTTAAAATTGGAGGGGTTAATCGGATAGTGGCATAACGTCTCTGTATTTACACATTTTTCGCTAAACGTTGTTTAAACGTGCAAGTATTATGCATCATTTCTATCTATCGGTAGGTTTAACGTACGTACTACTTTTCAAAACAATGATCAAAATTGTTGAAATTATTCAGATTACTCCGCTTTACCCTACTGGTGTATTTCACACTGATGTGCGACTGCTCTTCATTACCAGCCTTCAATATTAAGGAAAAATCTTCATTAAACGCGAAAGTGTACTGTTTGGGAGATCGGAGACATTTTTGAATTCTTGAGATTACTTTTCCAATTTGTTACTTCTGGTGGTGAGTAATTTTCAGTCACATTGTCTGCCATGTTTAAAGTGTAAGAGGTTCTGAATACTGATCCATCCACCGGCAAAACCCGTACTTCTTGAGAACGAAATGACTGTAAACTTTACACAACTCCGATAAGAACTGTTTGGGAAGATGAAAGACATAAAATTTATGATCGCTTGCTACGGAAGGATGATCTACTCAACGTAATGCCTGCTTCTTGGAACAGGCTCCAGTTTCAGTCGTCCCTCTTCTAACTTTATGTGTCATAAATTTTACTAAACCTGAGGAAAGTCGACAGGTTACAAGTTGTGTTCTTACAAGACTTGCGAGTTCATCCAAATGTAATAATACACAGATGTTCAATGTCTGCGCGCTGAGGTAATGTAATCTCTCTGCTTTCTTGTTTATGTTTGGAATTTGTGTGTCCTTATCCTGGCGAGTTGATATAGCCCTCCGTTGCACACAATTTGATTTAGAACAAAGTAATGTAGATTTTTATTCATTCGAGCATACTTTCTAAATTACGGATCTCTTTGCTTTGAATATTGTATGAAGGCTTTAAAGGAAATCAAAGCTCTGCGACTTGCCGATGGTACTGGTATTTTATCGGAGTCCAAAGAAATGTCTGTAGAAAATGCTGAATGGTACGGACACAATCTTGGCTAAGGAGTACAAGATGAAAATAAATAAGTCCAAGACAAAATTAATGGAGTGCAGTCGAACGAAGTCAAGTGATGTAGGAAATATTAGATTAGGAAATGAAGCCTTGAAGGAAGAAGATTAATATTGTTACTTGGGTAGTAACGTAACTAATGATGGCAGAAGTAAAGAGGACATAAAATGGAGGCTAGCACAAGCAAGGAAGAGCTTTCTTAAAAGAAATATAGAGGGATTAGAAAAATGTTTTTGAAGACTTTTGTCAGGAGCGTCGCACTGTATCGAAGTGAAACGCGGGCGATAACGAGCTCAGAAAAACAGACAATAAACGCTTTTAAAATGTTATATTACAGAAGAATGCTGAAGACGAGGTTGGCAGGTCGAGTCACGACTGATGGGATACTGAATCGAATTGGTGAAAGGATATCGATTTGAGTAAATTTGTCCACAAGAAGAGATATAATCATAGAGCACATCTTATGACAACTATAACTATCCAGTTGGTTTTTAGAGAGGAGTTTAGGGGTAAGAGAGGTAGAAGCGGACAAGCAGATTTTACCACATGTAGGATGTAGTAGTTAAAGTGGAAATTAAAAGATTAGCATAGGATAGGGGGCTTGGGAGGCTGCATCAAACCAGTCTGTGAACTGGTGACTCAAACAACAGGAATATTGCCTCATATGTGGCCTGTACATTTCTATAGAAAATACTTGTAAAGCAACAACAGTCTGGGAAATGTTCAAGAAGTGTCCTACTTCGTTCTTTTCGATTTAGGTTGAACTAGTAACACACCTCGCGTGAGGTCTCAAGTGAAGTGTGCAGTCATTAAGTCCACATTGAATAAGACACATATTAGAGACCTCGTACTAGGTTTATGGCAGATTGTGGTGAAAGCCTGTAAACTAATATCTCGGAACACGAAGAGCATTATTTTGCTAGGGACTTTACGTCGCACCGACACAGATTAGGTCTTATGGCGACGATGGAATAGGAAAGGCCTAGGAGTTGGAAGGAATCGGCCGTGGCCTTAATTAAGGTACAGCCCCAGCATTTGCCTGGTGTGAAAATGGGAAACTACGGAAAACCATCTTCAGGGCTGCCGATAGTGGGATTCGAACCTACTATCTCCCGGATGCAAGCTCACAGCCGCGTGCCTCTACGCGCACGGCCAACTCGCCCGGTATTATTATTATTATTATTATTATTATTATTATTATTATTATTATTATTATTATTAGAAAAATCCTTGATTCAGGGTACTTACAGGGGTTAGTCGAATGGAGGAGGATAGGTAACGTAGAAGAATAATGGACTCTGT
Organism: Anabrus simplex; assembly: GCF_040414725.1. Taxonomy (NCBI): domain Eukaryota; kingdom Metazoa; phylum Arthropoda; class Insecta; order Orthoptera; family Tettigoniidae; genus Anabrus; species Anabrus simplex. The sequence continues at coordinate 1,519,032 of NC_090265.1, forward strand.
TATGGAGGGTAAGAGAAGTAGAGAGAGACCAAGACGACGATGGTTGGACTCAGTTTCTAACGATTTAAAGATAAGAGGTACAGAACTAAACGAGGCCACAGCACTGGTTGAAAATCGAGGATTGTGGCTACATTTAGTAAATTCACAGAGGCTTGAAATGCTGAAAGGCATAACGGTCTGTAATGATGATGTATGCATGTTATCATTTGCGTATCGACCCTACTGGATCACGTAGTGCTTTTATGATTGACCTTTCTGGTCACCCACATGGCTTTCTGTTTTTCTCCGTGGCCTTTCTTCCCTTCTTCAGTGCACTTGGTTCCTGATCTCCTGGAACGTATTTCTCTGGCTCATCTGTTTACATTTTTGGAAGATATTTCTGTCTAAAACATCCTGATATATCTATCTGGACCTTCTCCAAGTCCTTTTTGACTTCTTGGATCCATGGTAGACTCCTCACTCTTCTGCTGTGTGCCATGACCCTCTGTGTAAACCTTATTGTTTTGAGTCTCTGAACATGTCCATAAAATGTTAATCTTCGTTTTCAAACATCTGGTGGCAGGTTGGACAGTTTCTACGTTGCTTTAATTGATTTCAGTCAGTATCCCTCTTCAGGTTTTCCTGGAGCAAGAATTTTCCTCATGTTCCTTTGTTTTTCCTTCAGAATGTCGTCTACAGCCCTTTCTCTCTTGAGTACCCGCGTTTCACTCGCAGTACTGTAGTGCCTGATCTTTGTGTCTCTGGACGTTCATTTTGTGTTGTTAATGTCCCATGTTCTGTGCTTCTTGTTCTAACCCTGTTAGTTCCAGAATTTCAGCAAGGTATTTGAAGTGTGGAACCCTTTTATTATTATTTTGAATATCCAATACAAATGGACCCCTATTTTACAAAGTATTTTAGAGTTATAGTGACACATACATTTATAAGTTAAACATAATGATGGTGATTTACTGAACCAGTTTACGAAAGATGCCATGAATGAAAATTAGGAAATGTTTGTAACAGCATTTCTGTACGAAAAAATGGTATAGTGGAAGTGAAAGCAGTTCAAGTGAGAGTCCAAATCAATTCTTGCTCTTGTAATCACAGGAAATTTAAGTATTAAATGATCAACTGTTTGAGAAGACCCACAAAAGCAAGAATAGTCATCGGTCAAAATAATTTTCAAACATTAAAAATATGATTTGAAATTTCCATGACCTGACATAAATAGTGTTAACTCAAAATCTGGAGCCAAAATTTTGCCCTGAAGTCGGCTGTAAATTGTGGGAAAATACATTCTCCTAGTAACGGATCCATTTGAAGCAGAGGTCCAAAGGAGGTTCCATTGATTCAAGATAAGTTCTTTGATTTGTCTTCTTGTACAGCATAAGAGAGGACTGTCATACATGACTTCCACATTTGACTGAGCAGCAACTTTTGCTAGTTAATCAGCTTTCTCATTTCCGATGGATCCAGTATGTCCGCGAATCCAGGAAATGCAGATACGGTATGACGGTTTTTTTAAAAAGTTATAGTTCGTATAGCAACTGCTAACGGGTTCATTTAATATTTGTTGACTATAGACTTCAACGCAGCTTGTGAGTCTCTGACTATCTTATTGTTGTCATGACATCGCTGTATTGCCTGAGAAACCAAACAGCAGGAGGATAGTTTATACTGCGCTGTAGAAACTTCACTTTCACAAAGCACACCCGACCAGGTCCCTACCGTTGTTGCTTGATGTACGAGAGCCATCAGTATAAATGATTCAGTCATGAGTGTCTATGCATTTGTTAGGGAGAATCTTCGTCAACAATCTTGGATGACCAGACTATAAAAAGTGGCATTGTCCGTATTTTACGTTTACTTTCTGAATATTGAATCTAACTTAATTTTCTCATATGAAACTTGCAGCCCAACTTCTTCAGCACATTCCTTGAGGACTTCTGTCTCATTGCTACAATTCCACTGTCCGCTAGTATTGCTGGGTCGTCTGCGAAAGCCAAGCAACTGATGTTGATGCCATCTTTTGTTCGAGTCGTGTTGTTTTCCAGTGTTCCGAACTTTTAGTTCTTTCTCCTACTCTGGAATAACTGTATCCATGACGAGACTGAAAATGAGTGGAGGTAGTCCAGCGCCTTGTCAAACGCCACTCTTAGGACCTGATATTTTGAACAAGAATTTTACTTTTGATTCTGTTTCAGTGAGTGTTAGATTGATGATAATGATGCCAGGTAGGAGAAAATGCAAGAGGACTGAGCTTCGGATAGACAATACAAAGCTGGAACAGGTAAATCATTTCAAGTACTTAGGATGACTATTCTCCATTGACCGTAGTATAATAATGGAACTGAATAAGATGCAACAAAGCTATCTCCGTGAGCTCGCAGTTGTTATCAACACTAATCTTTAAGAAAGATGCGAGTACTCGTACGAAATTATCTTTATGCCGGTCTGTTTTCACAATAAAGTTGAGTGAATCATTCTTGATACTCGAGATATCTTATTAACAAGTCGGAAATAACATACACGAATGTAGGGAGAATGATTTCTGATCAAAATAGATGGAAACAAGGGCAGGAGAATTCTCGAAAATTTTTACTATGAAAGAGTGCCAAAATGTTTCTTCGATGATAGGGCATATGAGGCAAATATAAGAGGATAGGTTACCGCGGAGAATATTAGACTCTCCCATAGAGAGAAAAGGAAGTTCCTGTGCTAATCGTGGAAGTCTCCAGACTGAACACTGAAAGGTGTAACAGTCTATTATGACATTGTATTTTGGTGCGGACAAGCAATTGATTGCCATTATATGACCCTTGGACGCCCTGAAAATATTCGATTGAATGACGAATGAACCGTGCGAATTGTTCAATTTGTTTAAGTAAAGTAGCGGAATCAGAGTTAAGGCTTTTTTCGGATGATTGTTCTTTAAAGAGTAAAAAATAAGGTACAAGATCATGAGCAACTGCAAAAAGACTTCGACGAAGTTGTGACATGGACAGCATGATGATAAACGGGGCCAAAAGTTCGTGATGGTCATCATTGTAAGTATCTAGTAAGTATCACGGAAAGAACTTCATTGTGGTAATCACATAAATAGGATTGTAAATAAAAGATACAGATCTCTGCACATGGTTATGAGGGTATTTAGGGGTTGTAATAATGATGTAAAGGAGAGGGCATATAAGTCTCTGGTAAGACCGCAACTATGGGACCCTCACCAGGATTACTTGATTCATTAAGTGGACAAAATTCAAATAAAAGCAGCTCGATTTTTTTGGGAGATTTCCGATAAACGAGTAGCGTTATAAAAATATTGCAAAGGTTTTGCTTGGAAGCCTTGGGAGAAAGGAGACGAGCTGCTCGACTAAGTTGTATGTTCCGAGCTGTCAGTACAGAGATGGCGTGGAATGACATCAGTAGACGAATAAATTTCAGTGATGTCTTTAAAAGTAGGAAAGATCACAATCTGAGGATAAAGCTGAAATTCAAGGGAAAAGTTGGCGCAAATATTCGTTTATAGGAAGGGGAGTTAGGAACTGAAATAACATGGCAACGGAAATGTTCAATACATTTTTAATTTCTTTGCAATCATTTAAGAAAAGGGTAGGAAACAAGAAATAGTGAATCTGCCAGCTGGGTGACTGCCGTAAATGCAGATCAGTATTGACTGATTAATTGACAAATGAAACTCAGTGTTATATCACCTCCAAATCTACGTCAAAGGACGTATGGCAGCATGTATGGCGAGCAGGGCCTACGTAACGACTAATGTGACGTCACTCATTTTCTAGCATTACGTTGCAGAAATTTTTGGATGTTTCCCTGTCAAAAATTAACGCATGAGAAAAAATCTTGGAATATTTAAGAATGTGAGTGTCGAGGTGGTGAAATGGACAGTCTTACTGGGGAAAGGAAGGAGAAAATATAGGACTGGTGTGTTGTAGTTAGTGACGCATATTTAGGTATAGAGACTGTTCCTCCCAAAATGTAACCTGCAAATTCCCAACACTCCAGCCTAATTTACTACAATATAACGGGTACACAGGAATATGTTACTGTCCCTAGTTTTAGAAGGTGACTCACACAACTCGGTCATGGAGGGAATTCCCTTAAAGTCCGTGTGTGACAACCGAGAGATATTTACGAAATAATTTGTGGATTTATGATGGAATATGACTCACTGCGGAGGGATGTACGAATCAGAGCAGTGCCATTGTGCCTGCAACATACGGCTCCAATTTGGGGAGGAGGGCTCATCCCCCAGCCAGCGCCGAGGGGTAGAAATTAGTCGCGAGGTCGCAGGGTTGGGTAGGGGAGCGGTAATGGATTGGTTCAGAAGCAGCCAGTGTGTCCTGGAGGAACTGCAACGCGAATCATTTCATCACCTCTTTAGGTATAACTACAAAATATACTTCTTTATATATTGAAGTGATATATATTGTTCTTGATATATGTTCCTAAACTTCTATCATCAATAATATTTACTTCTTCTCAAAAACTGAGTCCCCACAAGAAAACGACAAGTTAATTTCATCGATTACAAGACTTAAAATATTTGAGATCTTCAGGCCCTCGAATAGTTAAAATGCGCCGTTGAGACACCACTACGTATGTGGGACAATGCATTGACGGTGCTCTAGGGGAAGCATGGTCCGGCTCAGTGGCTAAATGGTTAGCAAGTTGGCCTTTGGTCACAAAGGTCCCGTGTTCGATTCCCGGCAGGGTCGGGAATTTTACCACCATTGGTTAATTTCCCCGGCACGGGGGCTAGGTGTATGTGTTGTCTTCATCATCATTTCATTCTCATCACGACGCGCAGGTCGCCTAAGGGATTCAAATCAAAATACCTGCACCTGGCAAGCTGAAGCCGTCCTGGGACCTGCCGGCACTAAAAGCCATACGCCATTTCATTTTTTCTTTTGCAGGGGAAGCATGTACCTCCTTCTTCTTCTTAATCTGCTTACCCTCCTAGGTCGGTTTTTCCCTCGGACTCAGCGAGGGATCCCACCTCTGCTGCCTCAAGGGCAGTGTCCTGGATCTTCAGACTCTGGGTCGGGGGATACAACTGGGGAGAATGACCAGTACCTCACCTGCTATGCTGAACAGGTGCCTTGTTGAAGGATGGGAAGATTGGATGAGACAGACAAGGAAGAGGGAAGGAAGCGGCCGTGGCCTTATGTGAGGTACCATCCCGGCATTTGTCTGAAGGAGAAGTGGGAAACCACGGAAAACCACTTCCAGGATGGCTGAGGTGGGAATCGAACCCACCTCTACTCAGTTGACCTCCCTAGGCTGAGTGGACCCCGTTCCAGCCCTCATACCACTTTTCAAATTTCTTGGCAGAGCCGGGAATCGAACCAGGAGGTAGAGGGGTGGCAGCTAATCACGCTAACCACCACACCACAGAGGCGGAGCATGTACCTCCACTCGTGTAAATGCCTGCCTTTATGTGGTCTTACAGTGGCCGCGACTCCACGTCCGTCGTAACCATCACACTTCGCCTCTCCTTCACCGAGTTCTTACTACATCTTCCCCATCTATCCTTTCTTCTCGTTTCTATTACTTCTCAAGCGGTCATAACAGAGATACAAGGGCTCACACATCAAACGTGTTGCGCATTTCTCACCAGAAACTGCCTCATATAACTACTTATTCTCTGCGTTTGCCGCACGAGAAAGGAATCGTTTACCGGACGACGTTAGAGGAATACTAACCAGAGTGCCATTTAAAAGAGCGTTAAGGATAAGAGTGAACTGTGCATTTCCGGCCTTTTATTGATCGAGCTAGTACATTATTATCACTAGCTATTATTATTATTGTTATTATTATTATTGTTCCGGGGATTTCGTGGAAAGCATAGGAGTAAGAAGATGCGAGCATGAATGGGTGGACAGGGAAAAGATCAAAGTTAAATTTAAAATAAAAAATTCAAAATTTAATTTTTTTCTTGGTTTTTCTCTCACATTCCAGATTTTAAAGTTTGTTAAACAGTAACCATAATCAGGTACAATGAGAAGGTGAGCTAGGTAGCTCAAACGTTACATTATTATCACCACGGCTCCAATCAATTACAAGTAAGGAGAAGGGCCCCAAAATTTACAACATTAGAAACAGTGTCATTGCTCCACACGATCACCATGGAGATTACTCTCCGAAATTTATAAGATTCGAGCCTCTCAAAGGCACAGTTTACCTTTTACATTAAGCTCTAATACCACCACATTTCACTGTCTAACTCGCTCGACAGTCTACATTGCATTTTATATAGGAAATATAATAGTAAATAGAGACAATAAGTACCCATTCTACCTGGCCTTAGTAAAAAAGAAAAGGATAAAGTTATTTGTCGGACACTTGCGCTCCTTTGAAATACACTTTTAAAACCTAAACGCCTATGTGGGCTTATAGCCCTAAGTTACAGAGGCTAAGCCTATACTACGGAGGTGACTAGATGGAGGGACATTTTAAATTACCAAAGGGAGTGAAAAATTTTCAAGTTTACGAAATCATAGTCACCTTATTACCAACTTGAAGGGGAATAAAAGAGAGTTCACACTATTCATTCCCTAAGTTAAACTACGGTCATTAGACGTGTTTGGAAATTTACATAGAAGATAGATTTTTACATTACAAATCAATTTGAAATCTTCCGCTCAATTCAGCTTTCGGAGGCTATTAGATGATTTAAAGATGTCTGCCATTACCTTGAGCTGGTGAGCCTTGCGGAGATGGGCCAGGCTAGCTCCCAGTCCAATGATGAAGTCGGCGGTTGTGAAACAGCATCACTAGTGATGGTACTCAAGGTGGCCGTAGTGAAGAAGACTGGACCAGAGTGAGATGACCCTTACACTGTGCCAGCATCTCTCGCCAGTTGGTATGACACAGCCTCAATGACATTAGGGCACTCAAACAATAATTACCTGGGCAACAGTGTCTGTTTTTTCGTACAGAGTGTTTGTTTTCGGTTGGTGGTGCAGTTAAGGCAGGTGGCGTCGGGAACGAGTGTGTGGACTCCAGGCTCAGGCTTGGAGGCAAGGGAAAGGTAATGGCAGACAGGAAAAGAAATTACTGAAGGGAAGGTTTCTACAAGTGTGGACAAAGCAAAGCAAAGCAAAGCAAAGCAAAGCAAAGGAAATTGTTTACATTACAATTACCTCACTGTTTACAGGGGCAGAAGGCCTCCTCCTTTTACTTAAGAAAACCTAATGTTCTGAGCTGTTGTCTGTCTGTTAGGTCATCAGCCCAGAGGCTGGTTGGATCCTCAGATAGCACCACCAAAGGTTATGCGCTTATAAGGAAACCCCAAAAACCAATGGCAGCACCAAAATGAGGCGTACTAGGCAAGATGAGGAGTGAGATAGTTTGCCATTGCTTTCCTCACTGGGTCAGAAAGTACTATAGCAGCACGACTGACCCTATGAGCAGCACCTTTCATAACACTCAAATGCACTAGCCATGCTTTGAATGCCATTACTCAGCACTACCCATAACCCAGCAACTTCTATATTGTCACAGCCATGGATGTTGACTGGGACTTCGGTGGAAGCTACACTATACTCTGGCCTAACTAAAGAAATATAATAATATTCGCAATGCCATGACTTCGTGGACTATACAGAAAAACAGAGATGTCATATAAGGTTTACTTGGGACAGATGAACCCCCAAAATGCTTTCGTTGTCTGGTTTGCTCATCAAGAGGGTGACCGGCCTTTAAGAAATCCAGAATATTGCACGGTACAGGAAATCTGGGAGCAAGGTGGCCTGCAGGAACGAAATATTTTACTATGACTTGGTCTCCAACCTTTAAATTTGTGGGTATCTGTGCACGATCATACCTCTCTTTCACTTCCTCATGGGAAGCTTTCAGCTTACTTTTGGCCTTCAGACGCAGGCCCTGATATTATCGACCTTTATTGTCCCTGGCAATATCTTATTGATTGACCACAGACTAGACAACGGCTTATTAGGAACGAACTTGAACATGAGAGATGCACTTCAAAACTTGTGTGACACTTGAACAGTCGAGTTGAATGCAAAATATAACCAATGCAGGAAGGTATTCCACCTAGAATGGTCTTCGTGATGAAAAGCGATCAAAGCAGATCGAAGATTTCGGTTAATCCGCTCGGCTAGAGATGGTTGTGGGTAATAATCAGATGTTGTGACATGTGAGATGGATAGGTTGAAACAGAATTTGCGGAGTAAATTAGAGGTGAATGCCTTGGCATTATCAGAGACTATGTATTGACAAGGATCAAAAGAAGCGAAAATAGTATTATTAAGGCAAGAAGTTGCAGATTGAGCGGTGGCCAGCTTAGTCGGAAATAGCCCTGAAAACCTGGTGAAACCATCTATAAACACGAGGATGAATTTGTTCCCGTTCCACTTAGATTGAGGGAAGGGTCCGACGTAATCTGTGCATAAGCATTCCATAAGGAGATGCTTGATGAGATGACACTAACCCTAGCTTAGTAGACAAGGTGGGCTTAATAAAAAGCAAGATTTACAAGCTTTAACTATTTCCTTAATTACGCCGTCCATATTCTTCCTGATGTTCTCTAATTTTTTCTCGAGTTTTTAAGATGCCTGAATGTCCTTCTAATTGGGTCTCATGAAGCTCATGGGTACAAGAACAGCTGGAACTACAAATTTCATCTTCTGATCATGCCCAGAAGGGCAACACAGAACTCCAATTCTCAGAACATAAGGGACAATATGGTCCGCACAAGAAAGGGTTTCTACTGTAGGAGCCAGCACTGGATCTTCTCGATGTCACGGAATAACATAGGGGCATCAGTCAAAATAGCACTAACACAAGAAGGTATTGAAGGAGAATAACTTTCCTCCTGCTCAAAGGAATTAATGACACCGGAAATCATACAGATTAACCTATCTGTGACCACATGCTCTGAGCTCCGAATGTGTCATACGTCAAAGGCGGATAGCCCAATGGGCAATACGCCATGCCAACAACAAACTTAGAGTCTGATTGTCGGTTTCCAATTCGAACTTAACATGTTCGACATACAGGCGGAATTTTTCCAAGGCAAACGCGACAGCTAGTTTTTCTAACTCATAGAGTACTTGGCACCTTCCGAGTTCAGTTTCTTGGAGAAGGACAGCCACAACTGCAGATGGTGAGGCGTCTGTTTGAACGATTAACTTCTTAGAGAATTCTTGCATAGCTAAGACTGGGGCGTTACGGAGAGCTCACCTGAAGTCTTCGGACGCAGCTTGCTGCGATGGCCCCCATTCGAAATTGACCTTTCCTATGAAGTAGGTTTTGGGGCGCCGCCCTGTTAGTGAAGTTGGGAATAAATTATTATTATTATTATTATTATTATTATTATTATTATTATTATTATTATTATTAATATTATTATTGTACCGGGCGGTACACCTCCAGGCCGCTAATTTAAAAATTGCGCCAGGTGAAACTCCTCTGCTGGAGGAAGTCTGAACTTTATCTACGCTGTTAATTCCTTACCTTCTCAGAAGATGTCACCACGTGGAAAATTTTGAGTTTTTGAACTGTGTCATTTTTGATGTGTTTTTGTTTCGCTTGAAGTAAGAAGTGTGAACTTTCTCTTCTGGAGGACACTACTGAAGATCTACAATAGTGCAACCTAGTGCGGAGTCAAAGAACTATTTTTTTTGGAGAAAATTTAATTTCAAGAGTTTGTTCTTTGTTAAATTTCTTTCTATCATTGTTTAAGTTGGCAATATTTACCCCTTTCTTCCCCTTGTTATGAATGTATCCAATCCCGAATTTCTTCAATTAATTTCTATCCAATCAGATGTATCTCCCCCCAACTTGAATCTGTTGCGGGGTCCTACCCAATAAAGTGTTTGTGGGAGGGTGTTTTCATTCCCCTAACGCCTAGAAACTTCCGCGAGAGTATTTAAACTGCTGTATTTGGGTCACTCGGCCACTTCTGTTCCATCTTTCAGTGTGTTAAGTACATAGCAGGGGGCGGGAAGCGCCTCTTTCTTCTCCAGCCGTTCAACACAAGGTAATGGCCGATTAATAACTTCTTTCTTTGCTAGCTCAGCAGTTTAACTTTCGGGGCGGGTTCTAAGCGTTCAACCATGTAACCTTTTCCTAAAATGTAACTTCTCTTTTCATCCATTCTCTTGTAAAACGATATATTGGGATAGAGAGTGCTAACCCTCTCGAGCTCCCACTCACATTGTCTTGAGGTGAACTTATTTTCTCAACCTATTCCTCGTTAATGTAAAACAAATTGTTCTTTTCTTAAGTCACCTCTTTAGCATGGGATTAGCCCTTGTATTAACGGCCTAGTGCCAAGTAGGTCTTAATCAAAGTGTATTAGGAGTGCAAGTTCGCCTCCTCTCAAATTATATTTTAGAGGTCATGTATTAATCTTCTTGTCATTTAACAGACCTCAGTAGGTTGGGTATTTTGCCCCTGTGTATATGTCCTTTGAAGACGGCTTAAAGGTGGAGTTCGGAGTGGCCTATGATAGGCTTGTATTTTAGGGGGAAGTTGCCCTTTTTTGAAAATTGTGTTTCTGCCTCAAGGAGGCTTTTGGATGCAATTGGAAGCAGATGTTTCTGGCATGTTTGGGGGTTTTCGGCCCCTTTGTTGTATGGTGTTCATTGTAAGGTTGGGCTCATTGCTCAAGAATTATGTTTCTGACTTTTGAAGCCCCAAATGGGGTACCTATGTAAATGTATTTGTCAATCGTGTTTCGGCTACTAAGTACCTGTTCTATTTGATGTTACCTAATTTTGAAAAGAAAATATAACCTTGTTAAATTTTAAAATTAATTTCATTTTAGTAGCTTGAGACCCGTTCACCACCCCGCACCTTCTTTCATGCATAACTACCACCAAAACACGGTAACAAGTGGTAGCAGAGCGTGGTTGAATGGGTCTCAATTTAGCCCCTTTTGACGGCTACACATTGTTTTGATCCGAACTCTAACCATTTTCTCAGTTGCTGGAATTTTTTGACCTTTTCAAAATTGGTCTGTCATCATGCCCGGCCCTCGCGATGTTCTCCTTCTTAACTATTTGCGCAAGGAGGAGTTGATCTATGAATTAACTATCAGAAATGTGCAATCTGGAGGCACGGTTGCAATAGACACTAACAAGCTTAGAGAGTCCCTTGATTTGCCCATTTCCATCCCCAATTTGGGAGAGAAAGAAATTGACGACTCTCTTTCCACGATCACGGAGAATATTACTGGGCTAGCTTCTGTAGTTAGTTTTTTTGATGAAAATGATCCGTCTCCTAATCAAATTAAGCGTGTGCAAGGCAGGCTATATCATTTTTCGAATAGGGTTAACGATCTGTTGTCTCTAAAACTGAATGACGTTCAGAGGAAGGAAGCTAGTACGCTCCTGGAAAATATTTCCGAATTATCTAGTAAGGTTACTCAATTGTTAACTGGGGAAGTTCCTCCCAAATCTGATCAGCCCACCATAGTGAATGTAGGTAGCGAGGAAGAACCTGCTAAGGGAGAAGTAAATAGGAAAACCATCGCTGCTCAAACTATCTCTGCCCCATTGGACAACGAGTCTGAACGCCGTGCATCGCTGAGTAACATCCGTTCTGAATTAACTTCCTTGCCATTGAAACCTTTACCTACTATGTCACCTGGGTTTAGTAGCTTGCCTCATCCATTGGCAATGTTGCTCAGAGGTATATCTAAGTTTTCCGTTAATACCACCAGTGACGTAATTTCATTTTTAAGATTTCTAGTGGAATTTCAGGATCATGCCCTTGTTTTTTCTCTTTCTCCATGTCAAATCTTGCAAATTATCTATCCGTATGCTATTGGTATTCTCTCTGATAAAATCTTAAGAGCCATTGCCGAGCAATCATCTATTGAGGATTTCCATGCCCATTTGCTAGCTAACTTCATCCCTGCTAGGGCCAGGTCCTCCCTTATTCAGAATTACTATTATCGTGTACAGCGCTTGGATGAAAACTTGGCTGATATCATACAGGACATTAAGTTTTATACTAGGGTGTTTGCCCTTCATTTTCCTGAAGATCAGATTGTACAGGCTATTGTAGAGGGAATTTCACCTCCCTATAGGTCATATTTGTGTTTCGCGGCGTGCCCGCAAACTTTCTCTGAACTTGAAGCGTTGGCCGTCTCAGCGGAAGGAGTTAGATACGCCGATTCTTTGCGTGTCGCGAAAGAACCCCCGCCTTCCTTTAGTAATACTCGGCCTCCACCTCGCCGATCAGTCACCCCCCGTAAATGTTATGCTTGCGGGTCGCCTGACCATCTGCGCAATAAGTGTCCTCTGATCAAGTCTAGTAGGGCAAATAATGGAGCGGGTTCATCACAAGGCTGTTTTAAATGTGGGGCTTTCTCACATATCGCAAAGAATTGTCCCAATTCGAATAGCACCCCCTCCTGCTCAACTTCTGGTGTAACTTCCAACAACAATCAAAAGTGACTAGTGGCGGCGGCTGAGTCAACTAATTCTGCTTCCCAAGGCTCAGCCCCTGGCAAAAAGGTCGAGAATTCAGGGAACGATAAGTCTTCGAATACATCTCTTGAATGCGCCAAAGAGTGTCTTAGGATTGCGGCGGATACCCCCGCACCTGTTCCTTTTCTTAAGATTGAGTTAAATAACGAGCCTATAACAGCTCTCTTAGATTCAGGCAGTGTTTGTTCGATTATTTCGGCTGAATGGTATTCTAAATTGAAATCGGTTTGTAAACTTCCTGACTATGTCTCTTCTCCTGTTCAATACGTTTCGGCTAATTCATCTCCATTAGAAATTCTAGGTTCCTTACTGGTCAAGATTCGTATTTTTAAGTTTACATGGAAAATTGAATTGTTTGTGGCTAAGCACCTGTCTTGCCCCATCATACTGGGAGCGGACTTTATTTCTCACACTGGTCTTGTGCTCGATCTTCAGAGTAAGTCGTGCACATTCAAATTTGCGTCCAATTGTAAAATTCCCTTGTTAATGTGTAATCCTGTGTCATGTTCATCTATTTCGCCTACCCAGGATGAGATGTTGTTAGACCTTAGACATCTACCTGAGGAGCGGGCTGATAGTATTCGTAAATTATGTCAGTCATTTCCAGAGGTGTTCTCTGATACTCTTGGTGTTACTGACCTTATTGAATACAAAATTGAGGTCACGGATTCGATTCCTGTCCGTTTTCCACCTTATAGGCTATCTCCACCTAAAATGAAGGCTCTGAAAGAAATTATCGATCAGATATTGAAGGATGGTATTATTAGGCCCTCTAAGTCGGCGTATTCATCGCCTATTTTTCTAGTCCCGAAACCCCAAGGAGGCTTCAGGCCTGTCATTGATTACAGGGCTCTCAATCGGAAGGTGGTGTTGCAATCTGTGCCCCTTCCTGACCTTCATTCTTGTTTTTCATGGTTTCGTAAGGCCAAGTTCTTCACCATCGTGGACTTAAATCAGGCCTATAATCAAATTCCCCTTGCCGAAGAGTCTAAACACCTTACAGCGTTTGCCACGGACTGGAATTTATATGAATACAACCGCGTGCCTTTCGGGCTCCCCACGGGGGCAGCTGTGCTCACTAGGCTACTAGATAGGGTCTTCTCCGACATCAAATTCGAGTACTTATATCACTACTTAGATGATGTCGTCGTATTTTCAGAGACTTTTGAAGAACATCTAGATCATCTGCGAGAAGTTCTCGATCGCCTTCGTAAGGCTGGGTTAACTGTTAAGTTGTCCAAGGTTGCCTTTGCTAAGCCCTCTATGTCATTCCTAGGGCATATTGTGTCACCCGATGGTGTAGCAGTCGATCATTCTAGAACACAGGCCATCCGTGATTTTAAACCTCCCAAGGACATTAAAGGTATCGCCAGGTTCATTGGTATGGTGAATTTCTTCAGAAAGTTCATTCCTAACTTTGCTAATAGAGCGGCGCCCTTAAACCTTCTTCGTAGGAAAGGCATCAAATTCGAGTGGGGCCCTTCTCAACAAGCCGCTTTTGAAGACCTTAAATTAGCACTTTGTAATGCCCCTGTACTTGCTATGCCTGATTTCTCGAAGAAATTCATTGTCCAAACCGACGCATCGTCGTCAGCAGTAGCTGCAGTCCTTCTTCAAGAGACTGAACTAGGGAGGCGCCCCATCGCCTATGCGTCTAGGACATTGTCGGCTCAAGAAGCCAAGTATTCCATCTATGAGCTCGAAGGTTTGGCAGTCTTATTCGCCTTAGAAAAGTTCCGTGTCTATCTGGAACACGTCAAATTCGACCTGGAGACAGATAATCAAGCATTAAGCTGGGTCTTAGGTAGGCCGCGTCGTACTGGTCGTATAGCCCGCTGGGCTATTCGTATTTCCGCCTTCCAGTTTGATGTTAGACATATCAGAGGTACCGAAAATGTTGTTGCTGATGGACTCAGCCGTATGTTTCATAACGACGTCGAGACCCACGAACCGGTCGACAGTTCATCACCTTCCGAGTCCATACTATCTGGTGTTAATGCCATCTTAACAGATGCTCCCATGCTTTTTAGGGATATTGAGAAATACCAACGTGAAGATCCGACGCTGGCTCCGATAATGGAAACCCTTTCTTCTGGGGAACATGTTGTCCCTTATGTTCTGAGGAATGGTGTTTTATGTTGCCCTTCGAGGCATGACAAGATGATGAAAGTTGTCGTTCCAGCTGTTCTGGTACCTATGATCTTCAAGTATTATCATGAGACCCCACTAGGAGGGCATCTGGGTATCTTTAAAACTCGTGAAAAGATTCGTGACATGTTCATCTGGAAAGGTATGGACGGTGAAATCCGTGAACTTGTAAAAGCTTGTAAATCTTGTTTGCTCAGTAAACCCACCATGTCCACCAAGGTTGGCCTTTTGTCTTCGCATCAAGCGTCGCGCCCCATGGAACGTCTGTATATCGATTATGTAGGACCTTTCCCCCAGTCAAAGGGTAATGCTAACAAGTTCATCTTTGTGTGCGTAGATGGTTTTACCAGATTTTCTTGGTTATTTCCGACTAAGCTGGCTACCGCTCAGTCTACCATTACCTGCTTAAATTCTATTTTTGCTTCTTTTGGTCCGTGTCAATATATTGTATCTGATAACGCTAAGGCTTTTACATCTAATTTATTTCGTAAATTCTGTTTTGACTTATCAATCTCTCATGTAACTACTTCTGCTTATTACCCTCAACCATCTCTGGCTGAACGGGTTAACCGTAATCTCAGGTCCGCACTTATTGCCTATCATCATGAAGATCATTCCAGGTGGGACACGTCCCTGCATTGGATAGCTTTTGCTTTGAATTCGGCGGTTCATGAATCTCACAAGTTTACTCCAGCTTCTTTGATGTTCAAGTTTGTTCCCAACTCGCCGCTCTCTAACCTCTGGTCTCTGAATGACATTCTACCCGAGACAATAGATCCGGATAACATTAAAGATCTTTGGAAGAAGGCTAAAGCAAATCTTAAAGTGTCTCATGAAAAGGTTAGGGAAAAGTATGATCGTGGACGGAGACCCACCACTTTGAAGGTAGGTGACCAGGTGATGGTCAAAAATTTTGTTCCCGCGGGCAAGCTTGCCCCCAGATTTCATGGGCCATGCATCATTCTCGATTTTCTCACACCGGTTACATTGTTTGTAAGCAATCCAGCCACCGAGAGGATATTTAGGGTTCACCTGTCCCAGGTGAAACCGGTGTAAATTTTGTGTCAACTTGCTTCATATAATTTGATAGGAATATGAAGGTTATATTTTTTTTTGAGTTCCACTCTTAAGGCATTCTGCTCCTTCTATTTTATTTTATATGTAAGCATTTCTTGTAAACCTCCTCGATTGTTAAACTGCCATCCTGTCCTTACCTCGGCCATTACCACGCTCCCGTCTCCTGCTTCAATACACACAGTGGCTTGACTTATGCCATGGATATTTGCACGCCGCTGGCCCCTCAACCTCTCCACAAGCCTGTACCCTCAAAAAAGATGATGGTCCAACACAATTCTGCCGCCAAGCTTTAATGTTTCAGTGCCCCCGCACCCGCGCGGCGCCGTGCAGCAACTGGAGCTGAGGACGGGCCCCCTCGGCCCCAGCGAGGAAGACGTGTGCACGGCGAGCCGGAGCTCTCCTCCCGGCCAAGGCTGATGTGCGGCGCACAACCTGCTACTTGCCCGCAGCCTGTATATGTTCACCGCGGGCGCGGCGTGCTTCAACACCTCTGCTCCCCTCATAGTGCGGGCGAGCGGTATCTCAGGGTACTTGAGGGGTCCGAGCGGCCTCCTTTGGACGCAAGCAGCAACGGCCGGTCTGGCCATCCCACTTCATCACCATCTACTACATGAACAGCTACTATAAGAGATGACTACACTTGGGAATTCAACAGCAATATTTGGTGGACATTGCAAAATTTTTCTTCACTTTTAAGTATTAAAAGTTTATCTTCAGAATTCAACTACTACAAACAGAAAGACTTTGCCTCACCTGCAACAACTAAATTTTGGAATTTCTCAAATACTTCTGCAATTTATTTTAATATCAACATCAAAACTGGGACCTTATTTTCAAACAAAGTTTATGTTCTTCTGTGTTACCCCTTGGAGGAACTTTGGGGGGGGAGGTCTGTACCGGGCGGTACACCTCCACGCCGCTAATTTAAAAATTGCGCCAGGTGAAACTCCTCTGCTGGAGGAAGTCTGAACTTTATCTACGCTGTTAATTCCTTACCTTCTCAGAAGATGTCACCACGTGGAAAATTTTGAGTTTTTGAACTGTGTCATTTTTGATGTGTTTTTGTTTCGCTTGAAGTAAGAAGTGTGAACTTTCTCTTCTAGAGGACACTACTGAAGATCTACAATAGTGCAACCTAGTGCGGAGTCAAAGAACTATTTTTTTTGGAGAAAATTTAATTTCAAGAGTTTGTTCTTTGTTAAATTTCTTTCTATCATTGTTTAAGTTGGCAATATTTACCCCTTTCTTCCCCTTGTTATGAATGTATCCAATCCCGAATTTCTTCAATTAATTTCTATCCAATCAGATGTATCTTCCCCCAACTTGAATCTGTTGCGGGGTCCTACCCAATAAAGTGTTTGTGGGAGGGTGTTTTCATTCCCCTAACGCCTAGAAACTTCCGCGAGAGTATTTAAACTGCTGATTTTTGGGTCTCTCGGCCACTTCTGTTCCATCTTTCAGTGTGTTAAGTACATAGCAGGGGGCGGGAAGCGCCTCTTTCTTCTCCAGCCGTTCAACACAAGGTAATGGCCGATTAATAACTTCTTTCTTTGCTAGCTCAGCAGTTTAACTTTCGGGGCGGGTTCTAAGCGTTCAACCATGTAACCTTTTCCTAAAATGTAACTTCTCTTTTCATCCATTCTCTTGTAAAACGATATATTGGGATAGAGAGTGCTAACCCTCTCGAGCTCCCACTCACATTGTCTTGAGGTGAACTTATTTTCTCAACCTATTCCTCGTTAATGTAAAACAAATTGTTCTTTTCTTAAGTCACCTCTTTAGCATGGGATTAGCCCTTGTATTAACGGCCTAGTGCCAAGTAGGTCTTAATCAAAGTGTATTAGGAGTGCAAGTTCGCCTCCTCTCAAATTATATTTTAGAGGTCATGTATTAATCTTCTTGTCATTTAACAGACCTCAGTAGGTTGGGTATTTTGCCCCTGTGTATATGTCCTTTGAAGACGGCTTAAAGGTGGAGTTCGGAGTGGCCTATGATAGGCTTGTATTTTAGGGGGAAGTTGCCCTTTTTTGAAAATTGTGTTTCTGCCTCAAGGAGGCTTTTGGATGCAATTGGAAGCAGATGTTTCTGGCATGTTTGGGGGTTTTCGGCCCCTTTGTTGTATGGTGTTCATTGTAAGGTTGGGCTCATTGCTCAAGAATTATGTTTCTGACTTTTGAAGCCCCAAATGGGGTACCTATATAAATGTATTTGTCAATCGTGTTTCGGCTACTAAGTACCTGTTCTATTTGTTGTTACCTAATTTTGAAAAGAAAATATAACCTTGTTAAATTTTAAAATTAATTTCACTTTAGTAGCTTGAGACCCGTTCACCACCCCGCACCTTCTTTCATGCATAACTACCACCAAAACACGGTAACAATTATTATTATTATTATTATACCGGGAGGAACACCTCAACCCCGCACGTTTAAAAGATGCGCCTTAAGGAACTCTATAAAAAAACCATGAAACAACTAATGCATGAAGTTGGGACATTGACCAGAACAGGTCACCATTGAATTATTGAGTAATGTGTTATTTTGAAGTTGCCTAAACTGTCTGGATTTATTTGTTTTGTGTTGGTTTACGTCAAGAAGTTTGAACTTTTCTCCGTAGATATCATCACAAAAATACTGAGGTAATGCACTCTGGAGCAAGGTAGAGAAGTTAGTGATTTAAAGAAGTTTTTTGTTTTGTAGGTTTTCACAACTAAAGTAACTTTCATTTATTTCTATATTTCAAGGTTTGCAACTCTTCCTTCTAATTTTGAATTTGGCCATTCACAAATTTTCTGTAATTACTTTTCAGCCAATAACAGGCTTTTCATACCTTTTTATTCGGCAAATAAAAATGAGAGGGTGTGTCCGGATTTAGTCCAGAACCTTCACGACCCATCGCCTCTGGTATATAAACTGCGGCTTTTTCAAGCTACCTTGTCTTATTGATCGTCGTCTTACTGAGTGTGTGTATTAAGACAGTAGGCGAGGCGTCTCATTTTTCGCCAGGCAGTACACCAGCCCAGGTAATGGCCACCACTTTTCTGTCTCCTTAGCTACCTCCGCCAAAGTATCCGAGGGGAAGGTTCCAAACTTTAACTATGTAACCATCTCATTTCTGAAATGTAATATCCTTCTTTTCTAATGTAAGCTTCATAAAAATCTTTAACTGTAAATCGGGGATAGAGAGTGCGTTAACCTCTCCAGTTCCCCTTCAACTTATCTTGAGGTGACTACGATTTTGTAACCGTTACTCTTTTCTGTAAAGCATTAAATTAACCTTCATTATAGTCACCTCAGTAGCTTGGGATTAGCCTTTACATCATCGGGCCACGAGCCCAATTAGGATTTTATACTTAACTAGCTGATGTACCCGTGCTTCGCTACGGGATTCTCAGAAAGACTGCCTTTGTGGTTTTCCTAACTGAAGTCGTCAGAAGGAATGTAGCGATTAAAAACAATGTTATATAAAATACTCGAACAAATTAATAAGCCGCACATTTTCTCACTTTTAACGAACAGTAATACAGTGCCGATCTAACAGCCCAAAGTTCCAGTGCTGCAATGACCAGACCGCAGACGGCCGTGAACACTTCTGTGCAATTATTCCGTTAAACATGCACACTGCTCGTTCCAATCAGTGCCTCAGAGTAAGAATTGAATAGCTCGAATGCTATGATGAACCAGTTTGTTACCGTACGTATGAGTAGTATCAGAAATTTATCTAAGTCCCCAGGTACTTCCCGCCAATTTTCAGGCAGGCTGTTATACTCGGTATGACCGGGTGAGTTGGCTGTGCGGTTAGGGGCGCATAACTGTGAGCTTGGATCCGGGAGGTAGTGGGTTCGAACTCCACTGTCGACAGCCCTAAAGATGGTTTTCCGTGGTCTCCCATTTTCACAGGAGGAAAATGCTGGGGCTGTAACGTAATTAACGTCAGGGCCGCTTCCTTCCCACTCCTACCCCTTTCGTATCCCATCGTCGCCAAGAGTCATATCCGTATCGGCGCGACGTAGAGCAAATTTCAAAAAACTCGGTATACAGCAGTAATCCCATCTACCGGAGATGAATGGCAACAGAGACACAAAGCAAATCACAACAAACAATGGTCAATGAAATGTTATTGTTGATCAATGTTATGCGCTTTCCGTATTGTAGGCCTTCATATTGTTTTCTTTCGACTCTGTAATATTAGGGCGTCTTATAAAATAGCGTAGACTGTAGTTCCTTACTCCCCGAATTTAGGTACCGATTTTCATTAAATTCTGTTTACCCATTTTCTCGTGACGACGCTGATATGATCTTAGCAACAAAAATCCATATTCATGAATATCTCCGTTATCATAGCCGGTACGGTAAAAATGTATAATACATAAATGACCGAAAATTTAATACTATGTAACTTTATTTACGTAGAATTTGTCAATACGACCACTAATAACACAAATATTCGAGAATTAAATTTTGAGCCTTCCCCTAAACTACCATTTCACTCAGCGTGAATAAACTTATTTATGGCTAGATTTTAGCGACTTATTCCCCGACTTTGCATACCGATTTTATTTACGATACGACAACTAAAAACAAATATGTGGAATTAAATTTTAGGTCTTCTCCTAAACTACCGTTTTTCTCAGCTTGAATAAGATTACTTATGGCGTAGATTGTAGCGACTTATTCCAGAACTTTACTTAACGATTTTCATTAAGATAGGACCACTAATAACATAAATATTTGAGAATTAAATTTTAGGCCTTCCCCTAAACTACCATTTCTCTCAGCGTGAAAAAGATTATTTATGGCCTGGATTGTAGCGAATTATTTCCGGACTTTACATACAGATTTTCATTTAATTCTCTTCAGCTGTTTCCTCGTGATGCGTGTAGATACATACAGACAGACAGACAGAAATTACGGAAAGTTAAAAAGTGCATTTCCTTGTTACTCTGGACATGACTGATACAGAAATACCCTCCTTTTTAAATTTTGAGCACTGTACAGACAAAACTCTTACTTTATATATGTAGATATATTTTGGTGTATGCTTTTAATCTTCCTAATGAGCAAGTATGGTTTAACTCTGAGGTATTATTATAAGGAATTATATTACAAATTGATATATCTCAAAGCTACTATTGAGTAACATGTCCTGTCTTTGATGTCAGCACCTAAATTGCATCTCTGTGTTTAGACTTCTTATGCTACCTGTCGGTCTTCTTAACAAAGAGGGTCACTCAGCTGTAGCAGTCTTCACCACTCGATGTCATGAAAACTTTGTACAATTGGTAAGAAAATTAATGAAAGCTGTCACTTTCTTTCTCTCAAAATGATTATTTTTTGAACAGCAACAGTCAATAATGAATATCTTCTGAAGTACTGCACCTGGAAGCACGAATTCGTTTTTCTGAAATTCTCAGCATCTAAAACCAATTTTAGAACCACAAAATCTAAAAAATAAAAAGTTGGACTTTAGCTTCCTTTCCGCGAAGAAGGCCCCACATTATGATCTTTCCTACTTTGACCCTTTAAATTACAGTGGTCATAAGGAGTAACCACCATTTTAGTGTCAGTTTTTGAGCAACCTGCCATAGTTATTTAATCTCATAGCCATCTTGCTGCATTCACTGGTCACTGGCAACAGTAGAGAACCTCATTTTTAAAAATGTCGTTGATAGTCTGCACGAACTAATAAGCAGTTGTTTATGTCTATAATTTACAGAGTAATGAAAGTTCTCGTCCTATTATTCTTGTTCTTTTGTGGTGAGTTTCATTGTTCCGATTATCGGTTGTAGAACACATTCAAAATGCAGGAGTATTACTCTGTGAGTAATGCTGGTGTTAAGTTGTAGCACTGTATTGTTAAATAGGCTACTAGAAGGCATATTATTCTTCAGTGTGGTACAAGAAACAATCGACACCGCAGCAAATGACCTTGAAGCACGTGTGTAGTTGCACTTAGTCTCAGTGAGGCCAAGAACTGCTCTCTTGCATATTACAGGAAGCACAGTTGATGTTCGTTACGCATAGAACAGGAGGAGGCTGATTTATGTTTTTGGGTCTCATTATTCCCAACAAAACACTAATAATGAAGTCGGTTCACAAGAGACATAATGACAAAAATAAATCCACATTATTTTTTGAATAAGTGTAAATAAAATATGCAAAACAAAATACATAACAATAGAATAGCGTAATGATCTGACACGAGATAAATTCCTGTACTGCATATTGGTTTCACCATGAAACCACCAATTCTGAGACCTCGTCGGTCCAGTTTCTCAGAATTATAATATGTTTGGTGTTTCCTTACGCATTAGACGTCCTGTTTTTGCTGACAAATATATTTTATATTCTTAATCCAAATTGACTGCTCAAAGGGTTTAAAAGCTCCGCTGAAGCTTATACTTCTACTGATGTCATTCCACGCCATCTCCTCACCGACAGGTCGAAACATACCACTTAGTCGAGCATCTCGTCTCCTTACCCCTAAGTCTTCCCAGTCCAAAGTTTGCAACATTTTAGTAACACTACTCCTTTGTCGGAAATCCCACGGAACAAATCGTGCTACTTTCCTTTCTATATTTTCCAGTTATCGTATCAAGTAGTCCTGGTGTGGGTCCCAGGAGGGGTCTTACAAGAGACTTACACGCCCTCTTCGTTACATCCTTACTAGTACCTCTAAATACCCTCATAACAATGTGAAGACATCCGTAGCCTTTGTTATCAACCTAGTTAGTATGATTACCTCAGTGAATGCCATCATTTATTTCAAGACCTAGGTACTCACACTGTTCCCCACGAGGTACTTTGTGGTAGTATATTCCAATCGATACCCTGTAACATCTAGCGACCATATAATTGTAGACTGTGTGTTTTAGCTTTTTCCAGCTCAGTCAATTATTCTAACTTGTGATAACCTTTTGTATCATATATAATACAACCTCCCTTTTAAGTTTATAACTGCTGTGTCTTCTTCTGTTCCAAGGTACAGGTGGCTGTTCGGTGTGATCCAGTCCCGGGCGTATCATACATGATACAATCAAAAATAACCTTAGAACTCTCTCGATGATATTCCAAAAATGTTTGCCCTCAAGATCAAGCTGGACGGAAAATGAATGAAGTTGATATCTAATTATTCCACCACAGATCCACCAAAAACCTCCATAGCGAAAACTTGCTTACCGTCAAATATTATTGCTCATATTAAACGCAATAATATTTTTAAAATACCCGAATTTGTCCTTGGGTCTTCAGAGGTCAATATCTCCGTAGAAATCTCATCACTCCCAGCTCCATATCTACCTTTCACATATTGTGTATTACACTATGCAATTTTCAGTCGCCTTCTGTTCAGAAACCTCTAGTCTCGCAAATAAAGTAGAACTGCCGTATGTATGTGTGAGAGGAAATTAATTTTAACGATCTCGTTTTAGCAAAACCATTTTACAAATCATCCCCGCAGCCTGTATTCTGTCAACCCTCTCGAAATCTCGACATTGCATTCTCATCACGATAGTAAGATTAGTTTATCAAAAACTATATCTGTCTCTTAAAATTCTGTAGCCTGTGAAGAAGGAAAGCTTGTCTTTAAGCAGGACGATGTTAATAATTAAAGTCTCATTTGTTACATATGGTGGCGTGACAGAGAAGGATCATGATAAGGACTCTCTGAATAGAACATTAGCTGCTGATGATGGTCTAGGAATGTAGGTCACTCTGACGTGTGTATTATTCAAATCCATGTGGGGTGGTCCTCAATTACCTCACAACCCGAGGTGTAATTCGCTCTCCAAACTGCATAGTTACCTCAAATTATCCCGCTGTTAATAAAATGCTTTCTGGTGTTGTTCTCGGGAAATCGCGTGTCGTTTACTGGCCTTCAACCTGGATACTTCGGAATACAAAATACATCTGCATTTGTTGAAGAGATCTGCGGTAAAATATCTGTACTATATTGTGTTCTATTATTATTATTAGTAGTAGTAATAGTAGTAGAAGTAGTACGGGAATATCGTGTAACAGACAGGTGTAAGAAGGTGCCGGATTGAATGGGCGGGCAAGGAAATGTCCAGATAATAAGTTAAATCACTAAATTTTGAAATTTTACTTCTTCCCAACCTTTCCTTTTTTATTTTAAAATGTGATTTGGAATACATAACAGGTAAATACAATAACAAATGAGCTCGTCAGCTATGATGATAACAGCGGACTATAAGTCCAAAAGTCAGGTACAATAGAGAAAATTATCGACACAATAATTTACAAGGGATGAGCGCTATAACTATAAACAGGTACACTTTGAAAAGAGCATGTTTGCTCCAGTCATTTACATTCTAGCAGACTGAGTTCCCTACAGTCCAGCCTCTCAGAGGCACACGCTTCTTAAAAAATATGCCTGATAAACTTCAAATACCGTGTTAACAGTCACTTTTGTAGCCTTAATTGAAATGTTTCACAGCAGGGATTTGAACAGAGTCCTCAGACTTGCCGAAAATTTACATTCAGACTATGATTTTAGAACTTTACGTTAATGAAAGAAATTTGAATTCTTCCCATCAAGTTATATCTGTCTGGAGCTATCACATGTTAAGAAATTTCTGCCATTACCCTATGTAGCTTTGCCTTCCGAAACATGGGAGGCACATCTGCCTACAAACTACAAGTGTCGAATCATCCAAGAGAGAACGATCTTGAAAAATGTTTTAAACATTTAAGAGTGTACATCCCAGCGTCAAGAAGTAACAGTGCTTGGAATGTTTAGTGATGTGAACAAGCGAGTGATAATTCTATTTGAGTGTAATGCACAAATTGATGGATTAAACTCACTATAAAGCAGAAGTGACTGCGATGTAGTGAAATATTGTGTCAGTGCATATCAGAGAGAAGATCTGTAGTCGTGAATAAGTTCATATCAGAGTGAAGATCTGTAGTCGTGATCAAGTTCATATCAGAGTGAAGATCTGTAGTCGTGAACAAGTTCATATCAGAGTGAAGATCTGTAGTCGTGATCAAGTTCATATCAGAGTGAAGATCTGTAGTCGTGAACAAGTTCATATCAGAGTGAAGATCTGTAGTCGTGATCAAGTTCATATCAGAGTGAAGATCTGTAGTCGTGAACAAGTTCATATCAGAGTGAAGATCTGTAGTCGTGATCAAGTTCATATCAGAGTGAAGATCTGTAGTCGTGAACAAGTTCATATCAGAGTGAAGATCTGTAGTCGTGATCAAGTTCATATCAGAGTGAAGATCTGTAGTCGTGAACAAGTTTATGCCAGAGAGAAGCTCTGTAGTCATGTTCAAGTGCATATTAGGGAGGAGCTCTGTAAGAGGCGTGAGAGTGAAGTTTACGAGGGAGGAGCTCTTTAGTCGTGAAGAATTTCATATCAGAGAGATGCTCTGTAGCGCTGACCAATTTCGCGTCGGGGAGAAGCGCCAACAAACATATCAGAGTGGAGTCTGTACAGGGATTTAAATGAACAGGAGTGTAGTAAGCACGGAATACCTAGAATGTGAGGTGGTTCGCCTCTTCACTTAGACGGACAGGAGTTCGAGTCCGTGGATCTGCATTTTTATTTGAATAGCCAACCAGTCGTCCGCTTGAAGGGAGAAAGGAGACATTCAACCGAGCTAAGTATTAACTCTATTTAAGAGACCAATGAGCGAGAGAGTACCTCAAGATATCTTAGAGGTGAAGCTTTTTTTTTTTTTTTTTTTTTTTTTTCTTTTTTTGGCATTCGGGTCGAAGCCCACTCAGCCAGTGAATTATGAATGGAAGGGAGTTTTATAGGAACTTATGTTTTAATTTATTTGTTGCTCGGAGACAGGAGAGATGGATTCATCTTCTCATCATAATGCCTATGAGGACATCCAGTGGTACGCGTGACTAGGCCGTGGATCAGAAGAAGGTAGGAGTGTTGTAGTACTATAGGGTAAGTTCGATGCTAGGCGAAGGACTTAGATTCGCAGTCCAATGTCAGAAAGAAATGCATATAACTCAAAGTAAGCAGATTGATCACTTTTGTGGAGAATTGACGAAAGAATAGGGGGTAATTGGTATCCTAATGCCAATAAATTTTGAAGTAGGCAAGTAGTGCGTACAAAGTGGTGTGGACATCCAAAGAATATATGATTAAGATCGGCAACTGTATCAGCTGAACATGAACAGAAGGGAGATTGTAGTACTTGGATTTTGTGCAGATGCTGAGGGAAACAACCATGATGAAACTTCATTCTTGCGATTGCTCTGATGAATTGACGCGAATAGGGACGCTGATGGTGCCAAAGAACGTTTGGAATATCTGGATGGATAGTGGCATAGTGTTTTCCGCGTTGTTGGGAGGTATCATGCCACTCGTTGTTCCACGCCGTCAATTGCCGTCGACGAAGCAAGGAGGTGTAATCCGATGCTGGAACTGTCGTGTAAGTCTGTTGGCCTTCAGTGGCAGCAGATCGTGCTGCTTTGTCTGCTAGCTCATTGCCTGGGATTCCTACATGGGCTTTTACCCACACAAATGAAACTTTCTTCCCCTGTGTCTCAAGTCGATGTACCTGTGCAATAATCTCGTGTACGAGAATCAAGGATGATGTCCGTGAGTTAATGGTTTGTAGACTCTGCAGTGCTGATCTAGAATCAGACAACACCACAATCAACCGCTCAGGAAGATTTGCAGCGTATTCGAGGGCCCCCAAAATGGCTGTAAGCTCAGCCGTAAATATAGATGCTGTCGGAGGTAGCTTGAACTTACCACAACTGCCGGATTGAACATCGATATAGGCGCTACCCACTGTATTACAGTCCTTTGATCCATCTGTGTAGATGTGTCGGGCGTGTGGCCATTCTGCCAGATAACGTTTCAGGCTGACATCGTTACAGTTCACAGTGATCTCAAATGATGTTTCTAGTCGAATATCCAGTTTCTTAATAGTAGTTTCAAAAGAACAGTTAAAACTGGGATGGGTATCTGTAGTGCTTATAATACGCCTGCAACCACTGAGATTGGTAAATTCATCCACTAGGATCGGTTGACGTTTCTTTCTCCAGTAGCGTGAAGTCAGTACTAGGGTAGTCAGCTTGGATATCTTGTGAAGTATTGGAGACTCCCTGTATTGAAAAAGTTTGAAAATATATTTCCCCGCTAGATATTGCCTTCGTAGATGAAGAGGAGGTTCGAGTGTTTCAAGTAGCAGAGCATTTGTAGGTGTAGTCTGCATTGCTCCTATGCAGAGTCTAAGGGCCTTATACTGACATTTGTCTAGTTTAGTTAACAATGTTTTGGAAGCCGTAGCAAAGCATCCACTTCCATAATCCAGGAGAGGTCGAATCAAACTTCTGTACAGTTGCAGCGCAATTTTCGGGTCACAGCCCCACCAAGAGCCGCTAATGGCTCGTAAGATATTGACTGAAATATCACACTTACGGAGCACATGATGAATATGTGGAGACCATGTCAATTTGTGATCGATGAGAAGTCCTAGATAAGGCACCACCACCTTGTAGGGAAATAAGTAGGAACCCAGATGAATCGTGTCCAGTGGGGGTCTCGAATGTCGAGTGTAGATAGAGACTGCTGATTTTCCTGCAGATATCGTTAATCCATGGTTATGAAGCCAAGGAGTGAAAGTCCTCATGGCAACCGTCATATGTTCTTGACACTTGTCCAAGGATTCAGCTTCTGTATAAATGCAAATATCATCAGCATACTGAAGAACTTGAATCTCAGGAGAAAATATAGATGTGAGGTCTGCTGTGTATATGTTAAAAAGCAACGGAGACAAGATAGAGCCTTGTGGAAGACCTTGGGATGTCATTCGAGGACCAATTGTCGTGCCATTGTGAAACATGATGAGATGTCTATCTTGTAGAAGGCAACTGAGGTTCCCAATAAAGTCCTCTGGGAGATGTAGGAAGCGTAATTTGTCTTCTAAGACGGGAATAAGCACGCTGTCATACGCAGAAGACAGATCAGTGTACAATGCCACAACGTAATTGTTATTGCTCAGACCAAGTTGTATGTCTGTAATTAGATGTACAAGTGTATCTATTGTACCTTTCCCACGTCGAAAACCCATTTGTTGAGGTGGTAGCAGCTTGTGATGTTCTACCCACCATTCTAATCGATGCTTAATCATCCTTTCCATAGTCTTGTACAAGCAGGATATCAAGGACAGTGAGCGATAGGATGAAGACAGTCGTGGATTTTTCCCATTCTTCAATAATGGTACCAGACGAATAAGTTTAAATGACGGAGGATGCACTCTTTGAAACCACATCCTGTTCATCAGCTTAAGTAGTTTCTTATGTCCATCACTAGACATGTTGAGTAACATTGGGTAATGGATGTTATCTGGGCCTGGGGAAGTATTATTACTAGTTTTCAAGGCTTTAATAAGTTCTTTAAATTCAAATGGACGAAGTAGTGGATGGAAATTATCTTCATGGCCATTGCGTGGTAAATAACCTATATGAGCTGAAGGAGGGGCCATTTTTCTCAGGATGTCCTCTTTTATTGGTATCGTACATGTAGATGTAAACTGAGGGCAGTTCTGTGAGTATCGGAAACGACGAATATTCCGCCACATCGTAGCAGGAGAGATAGATGAGTTGAGAGAAGTACAATATTGGCGCCAACCTTGACGCTTTTTAAGCTTGAATAAGCGTTTTGCTTTCGCTTGAGTTTGTTGTACGGTGAGGAAATTAGCTTCAGAAGCATCCTGTTTATAATGATGGAGTGCCACACGCCTGTCATGCAACGCAGCTTGACATTCGTTATCCCACCAGGGAGTTGGAGGTCGTTTGCTGTATGCATATGGTCTGTTTTGTGGAATTGTAAGGCAGGCTGCTCGATTAATGGAATCGCAGAATGTTTCGTAGTCTCTGACAATGTCATTCGTTTCGTAGTATTCTTCCAGGATGAGATCTATTGCCTCCTTGTAACTTGCCCAGTCAGCTTGTCGAATTTTCCAACGATATGTTGGGTAGATGGTATGAGGAATGGTTGATGTATTAGTCGATGTTAATAATATTGGAAAGTGGTCAGATCCTAGAGTGTCCTGTAGAACCTGCCAGGAGAAGTCGAGTGCTATTGAAGGAGATGCAAAAGTAACATCTACTGCCGAAGGAGCTTGATTAGGTCGGGAAATACGGGTAGGGGACCCATCATTCAGTAGCACTAAGTTTTCTTCTTCAGCTACACCCATGAGTTGTATTCCATGTGAGTCAGTAGAAGAACTTCCCCAATTCAAGTGGTGTGAGTTGAAGTCTCCGAAGATAAGTACAGGCTGTGAAAGTTGGGAAAAGAGTCGACGCAGTTCGTGTACAGATACCAGTTGGTTAGGTGATCGGTATACGGAAACAATAGTTAACGGTGAACCCCTGTAGTTAACCTTGATGGCACATGTTTCCAATTTCGATCCTCGAAGATTAAGAGTTACTTGATCATAAATGATGTTCTTCTGGAGGAGAATTCCAACCCCTCCATAACCATCACCACGATCACTTCTTATAAAATTGTAGCCTGGAAGCTGAAAGGGGGTAGTATCCTTCAGCCAGGTCTCACTAACTACACACATTGAAACGGAGTAATCTCGCAGTAGAGTCTGAAGGCTAAGTTTATGCGCTCGTATTGAGTGACAGTTCCACTGTATTATTTTATTCAGTTGATGTGCGGTATCCATGGTTATTCTGATTTAAAAGTGATGAAATAACGTCACGTATATGAGAGGGATCAATTTCCGAGGAGGCCGTGTTTTTAAGCGTCAAAATAAACTGGACAATGTTTTCAAGCAGTGGAGTTGTAGGTAGAGCCTGTGGTGTTGTTTGAGGCTGTTGACTTGGTTGAACTTGTTGTGTAGGGTATATAGGTCCAGTGGAGTTGGCAGGGGAACGCTGTCCATTGTAGTATGTTTTCCACTGGTTGTGAACTGGAACTCTAGACTTTGGGGTGGAAGAACGTTTGGGTGTAAAACGAGAGGACACCTTAGAGGTACTAGGGAAAGAAGAGTTGGAAAGGTTATTGGTGGGAAGTGGCCCACGTGCAGGGAAAGGAAGGGGTGGAAATTCCTTGTGATAAGATGTACTTGCTGGAGGAGTGTTATTTTGCATCACAGTATTAGCATATGTGCTTGTAGATTCCATTTCGAGTGCTTGCTCAATGGTGATATTTAAATGGGCCATATTATATTTAATCCTACGCTGTCGTTCGTATTCTGGACAGGATCGATCATCTGCACGATGAGGGCCAGAGCAGTAAATACATTTAGGCGGATCTGGAGTAAGGCAATCTGCAGTGATGTGACTGTCGCCGCAGCATGCACAGCGTGCTTTGCTACGACACTGTTTATTTACGTGGCCGTATTTAAGACATTGGTAGCAAAGGGTTACATTCTGGACGTAAGGTTCTACACCACACCGAGTGTTAAATATATACACGTAAGGAGGTAAAGTGCGACCTTCAAATACAACACGCAACAGTTGCCGAGGCACTAGTACAGTCTGTCCGTCTCGTACAAGTTTACGGTGAAAGCGATGTACTTCTAATATTTTCTTATCTGACTGAATTTCTGAAAGTAATTCTTCCTCCGAGAAGGACGTATCTACTGCACGAATAAGACCTGTCTTCACCGTTAGATGCCTTGGTATGTAAAGACTGAGTGAGGGGGATTGTAACTGAGCAAGCCTGTTTGCACAGGTAGCGGAAGAAAGTTCTATTTGAACCCTATTACGTCCCTTTGTAGTAATGTTCATTATAGAAGTACGCATGTCTGGAATTAAGGCCCTAATACACTTTCCCACGGACATTGGATGTAACCGGCCGATATGTTTAGTTACCGCACCTGCCTCATCGGGTTTATGTTCAGCATACACTATGAACGGACCTTCATCATCTAACTTATAGAGGTATGACTCATGCTGAGCGCTGCTTCGTACCTGTTGACTTGGAGCAAGCTGGCTAGCTGTATGCTGGGACGTATTCAACTGCACAGGCTGCACAGATGGGGCTGGCGGAATTGGGCAGCTAGTTCGATGTTCATGAGAATTTTCACTGGCACTTATTGACACTGATAGCTTCTTCACACTTAGGCCCTCTTCATTCCAGTAATCAGGACGCTCGTCCGGGAGACCACGTTTACGTAGTGTAGATATTTGAGAAGGTATTTGGTCTACATCACTTAACGGTCCGTCTGAATAGCACAAGTTTAATGCGGTACCTATAGCTGAGCTAAGTGAATTATGGTTAGATAGAGTACCTAGGCCACCGTCTGATGATTCCTCCATCCTCACTAAGTCCCGGGGACCCTCGTCCCCACTCACAGGTAACACTAATCCCTTATGTGCACGTGTCTATATAATACTATTATTCAGTACAGTCACACAGTTCTGTAAACACGGGCACGAGGTGATAGCGAGCTCTAGAAAGCAAAGCGAGCACAGCACAACCGTGTCTAGATGTTAAGGATGTTGGAAAGTTATTTTCACAAGATTAGTTTGCGTAATTACTTAGTTTTGGTATTTATTTGAGGAGCTTGTTTTTCTTCCGACTATATTCAATATGGCAGCCAACAATGAATGAGGTGAAGCTTCCACGGTGTGAAGAATTATTTAGTTTATTTTCCGGGTCGAACCGTGGTGTTTTGTACGTGATGTACAGACAACAACAACACGGTTCAACGCGGAAAATAAAGTATTATTTATTTAGCGTATGGCTTTACAGATAAACACACAATGATTTTGAAGAACACACTATATATTTATATCCAAGTTATTTATATCGCTAACTGTCTCTGGAAGCGCATGAGCAAAGTCACTGATATCACCACTGTACTTTCTTTTTGGACATTCGCTAATAATGTGCAGGATGGTCTGCTTAGAGGCACCACAGTCGCAGTTAGGCGTAAGAATTCTTTTCCACTTGTAGTGAAATCTGCGCAGTTACCATGGCCCTATGGTATCCTGTAAAGAGTAGACCAGGGTTTCCGAGGAAGCTCAAATCCAGGTGGCAGTGACGATCCTATGTGTGGCAAAAGTTGACTCAGGCCTTGTATCTTGTATTCCCTGCCATTCCTCAGTAATATTGAAGTTGATATTCTTCACCTCTATTGCAGTTCTTATCGGTGGATTTCGGGACCTTAGACGATTCAGATGAACATCGGCGATGTCGTCAAGTATTGGTAATTGTGGATTATTTATTAATTTCTTAAATTCCCTGAGGAGAGCGTTTTTACGTCGAAGATCTGGTGGGGTGATATGGCTGAGAATAGGTAAACAATTTGTGAGTGTAGACCTTATTGTGCCAGTTTTGTCGTAGTGTTGAGCTGCGTATCTATGAGGTTGGTGTGAGGGCTGTTCAGCCAAACAGGAGCGCAGTACTCAGCAGCCGAGAACACAATTCTCAAAGCGGTGCATCGGAGTAAAGTTGCTGTTGAACCCCAAATTGTACCACATCATTTTTGGATTACGTTGCTGCGAGTTCTTACTTTGGATTGGACGTTACGAAGGTGTTGTCTAAAGGAGAGTGTTCTATCTAAGGTAACTCCTAGGTATTTAGGGAATCTATTATGTCTCAATAACTGATTTCCAATGTACACCTGCAATTGTTTGTTAGCCATCTTGCTGTTTAGATGGAAGCAGCATACTTCTGTTTTATTGGCATTAAGTGTAGGTCTCCACAATTTAAAGTACTGTGCCAACACTTTAATGTCGTCCGTTAAGGTCATCTCGGATTTCTCTAATGTTGTATCTCTCGTAGCAATAGCCCAATCATCGACATATCCAAATTTTCTTGAAAATGTGGCAGGCATGTCTGAGATATATAGGCTAAATAAGATTGGAGCACGAACAGAACCTGTGGAAGTCCATTATTTAGTGATCTTTTGGTGCCCACAGTATTGCCCTTACGTACTTGGAAACGTTTTTGGCTTAGCATATCATTCAAGAGCCGGGCAGTCGTCTTACATGGTATCACTTTCAGAGACTTGAAGATTAGGCTGTCCTTCCAGACTGTATCATAGGCTGCTGTCAGATCAATAAAAGCCACTGATGTCTTAAGCTTTCTCTGACAGCCTGCTTCTATGTAAGTTGTAAGAGACATTATTTGGTCTGTAGTGCTTCTGTTCGGTCTGAATCCTGCCTGCTCCACTGGGATTTTCTCGAGGATCTCTGGACCAATTCTATTGAGACGGAGCCTTTCTATTAATTTATATGTCACACTAAACAGGGCAATAGGTCGATAGCTCTCTGGTTTATCGCTGGCGTTGACTTTCTTCAAGAAGGCTATGATCTTTGTTTGCTTGAATAGCTTTGGCAATTGCCCACTCTGTAGGATGTTCGTGAAAAAGGTGGACAACCATACTCTAGCTCTATCACCACAATGAGTGATAAATTCTGGGTGAATACCATCCACACCTGGTGCTTTGTCTGGCTTGATATCAGCAATTGCAACAGTTATCTCATTCTCAGTAAAAGGTCTGGAGTACTCCGATATATCTGGGACACTGTCCTTCAGGATTTTCAAATTCTCCTTTATTCGTTTCGTGAATACTTTATCCCTGCTACTTTTGGATGTTGTGACTATATGAGATGCAATTTTGTTTGGGTGAATTTCTGAATTCATTCGTGTAGTGGGTTTTGCACCTCCCAGCTTCCTGAGAAGGGACCAAGCTTCACAACTGGATTTTGTAAAGTCAAGAGATTCAACTTTTGAAATCCACTTTTGTCTTCTTGCAGAATCTAAGCTATGTAAAAGTTGATCTGCAATTTCGTGATCACCACTATCAAAGCATTATTGATAAAGATTATCTGTTTCCTCACTCCATCCAGGGATATACTCTCTACGAAAGCTCCTAGGGATGTGCTTTTTTGCTGTGAATATCACAGCTCCCACGAATCTCTCATATCCTCTGCTTGTTGGTGGTATCTTTCGCAAAACATTTTCAAGGTCCTCTGTAAAGGCAGACCAGTTAGCTTTACTGAAGTTCCAGCGTGGTCGTGGGGTAGTTGAAACTAGAGGAATCTGGATTCCAAGCTCATAGGGGACTGAAGGGTAGGCATAATTAGCTTATGAAAAGCCATTTTTCCACCCTTTGCCCTTTTTATTCAATACAGCACAGATTCAGTTCTTTGATATCAAGAAATCACGCTTCTTGCACATTCCTTGGAATGCAGAATAGCTAACATCGGAAAGAGCTCTAATGCAGCCCTCCCAGTAAGGGTCAACTCGCAGCTAATGTCACGAACGTCTACACACGCGTTCTCAGTATTGATGTGAATTATCACTTCTCATTTGGACGTGCCTAAGTTGATAACAGCTTTGCCAGCGGCATTTAAACCCCTCACCAGAGATCACGAACGGCCTTCTGTAAATATTCAGTTCATTTCATTTTGCCTCAAACTAGAATACGTTTTGGCCCCAGGGGCTCTGAACTTTGGAGCGTGGGTTGGTAGCCATGGGGCCCTTAGCTGAGTCCTGGCATTGATTCCCACTTGCTTGTGCCAGGCTCCTCAGTTTCATTTATCTTATCCGATCTCCCTTGGTCAACTCTTGTTATTTCCTGACCCCGAAGCTATTAGAGCACTCGAGACCTAGGGAGTCCTTCATTTTCACGCCCTTAGTGGCCCTTGTCTTCCTTTCGCCGACACTTTTTCGATTTTTCTTATTACTTCCATAATTTCTCTCTGGTCAGTGTTGTACAGAGGATGGTTGCCTAGTTGTACTTCCTCTTAAAACAATAAACACCACCAGAATAAGTTTTACTTTAAGCCAGATAGTAAATAAACTCGTCAGTTATTAATTTGATATGTTTCTCTTATTGTTTAATTCCTAGTTATCCTATATTTTTTATCATCAGTAATAATCTGTAATTGTTACCATTATATTTTAAATTAATGCTGTAGAAGTCTAAAACTTGTATGTGGTTAAGTGGAAGAGAGAGCCAAGAGCCGTAACTTCGCCACTTTATAAATAAATAAATAAATAAATAAATAAATAAATAAATAAATAAATAAATATTTTTTTTTGCTAGGGGCTTTACGTCGCGCCGACACAGATAGGTCTTATGGCGACGATGGGATAGGAAAGGCCTAGGAGTTGGAAGGAAGCGGCCGTGGCCTTAATTAAGGTACAGCCCCAGCATTTGCCTGGTGTGAAAATGGGAAACCACGGAAAACCATTTTCAGGGCTGCCGATAGTGGGATTCGAACCTACTATCTCCCGGATGCAAGCCTCTACGCGCACGGCCAACTCGCCCGGTAATAAATAAATAAATAAATAAATAAATAAATAATCTATTCTTTTATGAAAGAAACCTTTCTCAATGGAAGTCCCGTTACTTTGCGGTTCTAAGCTACAGAGAGGCCATTCTCGGACAGATTCTCGGTTGGACCAAATATATGTTTAATCTCAAAGGACCACAAAAGCAGAACTCGAGAACGACTTGCAGTCCATAGACCATTACTTGAGAAACACTCCGTGTGCGATTGAAGTTTCTTCTTCAGTGATCACGCTCCTGAATATCTGCATATGAAATTAGTGCCGTTTTCATTTCCCTCTCTAACGACACCTTGCTTTTCTCTTGAAGATCTGTTTGGTTAAATCTCCACGTGCACATTCTGATCAGGGCACCTTCTTCTCCGAACTGCGTCACCGATCTTTTGCATGAGAGTTCGTAGTTATCCGTTCTCCTGAACCCTTCATTTTCTTTGACATGTGGTTCATGCGCCCATGAACGTATGATTTATTGGCAATTCTCACTATTCTCGGTACTTTTCTTCTTGTTTGAATTTAAGTATGATGTTGCACTTACCTTTAATTATGTTACGTTTAGTTATTTTTCGTTGATTTATAACAAGTTTCCCTTGGCGTGCACTCATGTTACAGGTCAAACGAACACTGTTTGCTTATTTCTTCCTTTCGCTTCGCTCACCTACGTCATTTTTTACGTCGCCTGTTGATTGGTCACATTACCTTCACATGACTGCTTGCGTCACCGGTAACTTGTCTCCTTCTGGTACCGAGAATGTGTTCTTCCGCGTCTTTCTATTTTTTCATTGGTTATTTCAGCTTTTTCCCTTGCCTTTATTATATTATTAATCGTATGGAAATTATGAATATTCTTTCTGGACTTCTTTTTTTTTCATTATTTTGTATTTTTTGGTAAGGTTTCTCATGTACTTTTTAGTAATTATTATTGTTAGTCTTGCAGCACTACTTTTTGTTGAATCTGGAATATTCTGCAGTGCTTCTTAAGGACTGCTACTCAACATGCTCCACTCCA
The DNA here is from genome assembly GCF_040414725.1 of Anabrus simplex. Classification (NCBI taxonomy): domain Eukaryota; kingdom Metazoa; phylum Arthropoda; class Insecta; order Orthoptera; family Tettigoniidae; genus Anabrus; species Anabrus simplex. The sequence continues at coordinate 1,554,982 of NC_090265.1, forward strand.
CTCTGCTCTGCACTCTGCACTCTGCACTAGACTCCGAACCTGGACTCCGTTCCAAGGCTCGACTTGAGGACTCGGCGTGAGGACTTGGCTCCTCACTTTGCTTCGGGCAGCCCGCTAGAACTGTCAATTCGCAGCAACGTTCATGGGGACTACACACCCAGCCTGCAAGCCTCGCCGCGTGTTTGGAAGCGGCATTTCTCATGACATGTAATCACTTCGCCCTGTTTGGGGCCGTTGACACGGGCTTGCCCTCCTGTATAAACAAAACTATGTCAAGCCGAGTACCTTCTACTTCGCACCAGCTGGCCTGTTCAGCAATTCAACTCTATTAAATTTCATTAATGCGAGCCTGGAGTTAGCATTCTGCTTTACTTTTATGGACACTTTCAATCTACGTTTGTCGGCATGTCTGATCTAGAAGATGACATTTCCTACTGAGCTGGTTTACCTAAAAGGATTTGAATTTTACACTCAGTGTTGGACTATTAATCTGACAGCTCATTGTTTTCATTATTGTTGATGTTATCTCCCCGGTGGAGAATTTAATGTTGCAAGTCTGCCTCAAGTTCGTTATTAAATTTCGTGTCCTTTTCAATCTATTGTTAAAGCAACCCATGTTTTTTCTATTTAGCTTCGTCATTTGATGGTTTTGAATATTCATTTACTACTATGTAAAGTTTCAATACTGGTTTGGCTTGCGCCAGCCTTTCACATTTAATGCAATATTCAGATAATTCTGAATTTTCTCAGTTTCAGTTTATAATCACTATCATGTGCACGGCCGGTGGTCAGTTCGGCTCAAGGCTAGGTGTACGTCACTTGAATTTCGTATTTAATCATGGATCAAGTTATTCAAAGAATTTTTTTTGAAAGATTATAATAAATGTTGTTGTTGACTGCTGATCCTTTATCTTTCATTCCCGTAAAACTGAGAATTACTCCTTGTTCTTTCCTGGTTTTACCATATGGTGCCGTGACCAGGATCAGCAGATTTCGGTTTATTACTATTTTGTATTCATTTTGAATTGTTATTGTTTCAGAAGGTTATTTTGTAATTACTTCATTGCGTTCCTGATGCAGCCTGCAGTTGCCCCAGTTAACCCGGAAGCCAGCATGCTGCCCGAGGACAAGCTGATACGTGCTCGCGCAGCCTACAAGGGACAGTTAAGCCTGTTTCGTAAGTTCCTTGCCAGCTGGGAAGACGAAACTTTTAATGTTGACAATCTTGTTCAAAGGTTGAAAAATTATGAGGTGGCTTACAGTCGTTACGATGAATCCCAAACGAATTTAGAAATTCAATGTCCGGAGCAGTCAGTTGATAGGGAGGAGGTTGAGAAACTCTATTATGAAGGACACGCTCAAGCTGTTCAAATTATTAGACGTCTTACTCATTCCTTAAAGCAGGAAGAACTTTCAAATTCTACTCCCCGGTCAGGATTGTTGAAAACTCCTGACACTCCCGCTCAGGCCTCATTGCCTAAAATTCAGCTTCCTCCGTTTCGCGGTAATGAAGAAGAATGGGATACTTTTTTTGAATTGTTTGACTCTTTAGTCAACCAGAATGAGTCGCTTCCTGACATTCAAAAATTTCACTACCTTCGTTCTTCGTTACAGGGTTCGGCGTTGAAACTCGTTGAGTCTCTCTTACTAATGATAATTATAAAGTTGCTCTAGGGTTATTGAAGGAGCGTTATGCTAATCCCCGTCTGAGGATACATCGGCATATGCAAGCCCTATTTAATTTACCTGCTACAAGAGTAGATAAGGTTCAAACATTTAGAGCATTATTAGACACTGTTGAACTTCATGTTAAGGCTTTGGCGATTTTAAACCAACCGGTTGAACACTGGGATACTTTTTTAGTATATTTGGTTTCTTCTAAATTTGATCAGGATACTTTAAAAATCTGGGAGTCGGAGGTTTCCAATTCTCAAACAGTTACTTATAAAAATGTAATTCAATTCCTAAAGCAGAGATGTCAGATTCTTTCAGCTGTTGATTTTCAAATGAATGGCCAGCCTTCAAAATTGACGAATAAACTTCCGCTGCCCACAAAGGTCTCTAAATTCAGATCATTTTCAAAACCTCAGGTGTTGAATGTTCAGACCAAAAATGCCAAATGCGGGTGTGGTTCGGAAGGTCATTTATTATATTTGTGCCCTAAATTTAAATCGCTGTCCATAGATGACAGGAGGTTATTTCTTCAGGCAAACAAGCGTTGCTTTAATTGCCTATCCAGCAATCATTTGCTAAACAAATGCAACTCTACTAATTCTTGTAAGCATTGTGGCTCTAAGCATCATTCTTTAATACACCGTCATATCAAAACTGGAGTTAATGCTTCATCGGCAGACTCTGCTCAAGACAGTACTCCATCTGCTAGTGCACAAACCTTTACTCAGGGCTCATCCACTTTGCGAGGTTCTCAAGTACTGCTTTCCACAGCGGTTGTTCAGATAAAGGATTCCGAAGGTCAGTGGAACTCTGTTCGATGTCTGTTGGATAATGCAGCCACCCACGACTTTATTAGTGAAAATCTGATAGAAAGGTTAGGATTGCAAAAAATTCCCACCGATGTGGAGGTCACAGGCATCAATAACAACAAAACATGTTCTACTAGCTTTGTTAGGATATGTATAAGGGACTCTATTCAAAACAATGTATATTTTAATTTGAATTGTTGGCTATGAAAGTTATCAGTAGTAACACACCTCACCTTTCCTTCGATATTAAGGACTGGGACATCCCCCCTCAAGTTCAATTAGCAGACCCTAGTTTCTTTGAGAGTGCACCTATAGATCTTTTATTAAGTGCTGATATTTTTTGGCAAGTATTATTGCCTGAGAAGGTGCACATCATGCCCAATGTGTTTGCCCGTAAAACTAAGCTGGGTTGGATTCTCACCGGGCGCCTCCCTAAGAATCCTATAGCTATTAAACCTCAATGTCATTTCATCTCCGCTCAGGATCAACATAATTTGGAAAGATTTTGGAAATTGGAAGAATGTTCTTTAGATTCACTTCAGCTCTCTGAGCAGGAGCAAATTTGTGAACAACTTTATAAACAAACTACTCTTCGTAATTGTGATGGTAGATTCGTGGTTCAACTTCCTCGTGTCTCCAACCCCCCTCCTTTAAGTAATACTAAGCCTCGTGCTCTTAGGGCCCTGATAGCTATTGAATCGAAATTTAGGAATGATCCTTGTCTTAAATTTCAATATGCTCAATTCATGGAAGAGTATGAAGCTTTAAATCACATGGAAGTAGTCAGGAAATTTGAAGACACTATTCTTACTGATTCTGTCTATCTTAATCATCATCCCGTTTGGAAGAGTGGGAATGAAAAATCTAAGAAAATACGAGTAGTATTTAATGGTTTAGCCCTGGATGATCAAGGAACTTCTTTAAATGATACTCTTTTGGCTGGTCCTTCTATTCAAGTTGATTTATCTATTATTTTGTTAAATTTTAGATTATTCCCGGTTGCCGTGATGGCTGATATTCAACAAATGTATCGGCAAATTCTGATTGATCCCGCTCAACGTGACCTGCAAAGGATCCTCTGGCGCGATGATCCTAAGAAACCACTAAAGGTCTTCAGGTTAAAAACTCTAACTTATGGATTGAAACCTTCCTCTTTCTGGCGATCAGAACTCTTCACCATCTTGCTGAATTAGATGGTCATCTTTTTCCTCCTGAGGTAAGTCAGGCTCTAACTACATCCTTTTATGTCGACGATTTCTTGTCCTCTTTTTATTCAATCGAAGAAGCTGCCCAGGTTGCTAAGGGTTTGATTCAATTGCTAGAAGGTGGTGGATTCGTCTTACACAAGTGGTGTTCCAATCACGACCTATTTTTAAACGTCTTTAAGGATAGAGATCTGATTAATGATTGCGTTGAATTGTTTAAGGAAGAAACTACCATTAAGGCTCTTGGGATATATTGGAGTCCTAAGCAGGATATATTCACTTATAAATTGGCATTCTCTTCAGAGCCGCCTACCACTAAACGTCAAATCCTTCCTGAAATTGCAAAAATCTATGATCCTTTGCAATATTTAGCTCCTATCGTTGTCCTGGCTAAACTTTTCATGCAGGAGTTGTGGACATTGAAAACAACTTGGGATGAAGTTGTCCCCCTTAGTTATCTTCAAAAATGGATTAAATATAGAGACAGCCTTCTTGAGGTTTCTACTATTGTTATACCTAGAGTTCTCATTAAGCACCCCCCTGCTAATATTCTGGAACTCCATTTGTTTTCTGATAGTTCTGAAAAGGCATACGGGTGTTGCGCTTACCTTGTCTCGAGAAACGAACCATTTTTTTCCAATCTTGTATCTTCGAAATCAAAGGTCGTTTCATTGCCTCGGTTAGAACTTTGTGCAGCCCTACTTGCTGTGGAATTGTCTAATAAACTACTTCAAAATTTAAAGGTTCACATTTCTCAAACCTTTTTCTGGACTGATTCGACTATCGCTCTGTCTTGGCTTGCTAAACCTTCATATCATTTGCAACCCTTTGTCTCTCACAGAGTTGCTAAAATTCAGGAACAAACTTCAGTAGACTCCTGGCGGTATGTTCCTTCTCGCGAGAACCCTGCTGACGTGATTTCGAGAGGTTGTAGTCCTAGGCGTTTAGCTAACCTTGCCTTATATTGGCACGGTCCTATTTGGCTTGTTCAACCTACCTCTCTATGGCCTAGCCATCCTAATTTAGAGTCTCTTGAGCAATTTGAAGTTCGCACGACTTTAATTTCTGCGCATGCTGCTATTGCAACTTATCTATTGCTTCACAAATTTTCCACTTGTCACAAGCTCGTAAGAGTTATGGCTTATGTTCTCAGATGGAAATTTTTTGTATTAGATCAACCTTTAAGACCTCGAGAATTTCTAACTGCTTTAGAACTAAGAACAGCTACTAATAAAATATTGTTTTTAGTGCAGCAAGAAGTATTTTTGGAGGAGTTTCGATCACTTAGTAAGGGCACTCCCTTAAAAAAGGGCAGTAAACTTCTGTCGTTGTCCCTCTATCTTGATCAGGATAATCTCTTACGAGTAGGTGGTCGGTTGTCTTCTTCTGTTCTATCAGAAGATAAGAAGCACCCCATCATCTCACCTTCTAAACATCACGTTACTAAATTGATTATAAGACAATTTCATTATCAGCATTTGCATGCCGGTGCTCGCACTTTGCTATACCTTATTCGTGAACATTATTGGATTATTAACGGGATTCATGAGGTTAATTCTGTGATACGTAAATGTGTAAAATGTTTTCGTGCCAATCCCATACCTTCATCTCAGCTCATGAGTGATCTGCCCTCATTTAGATCTCAACCCTGTCGCCCTTTTGAGTATACCGGTGTTGATTATGCTGGTCCATTTTCTTATAAAACCAATCCTCTAAGGCCTGCCTCTAAGACTTTAGGTAAGGCTTATGTTGTTCTGTTTGTTTGTATGGTCACTGGGGCTATACATCTTGAGCTTGTTACTAATGCTTCTACTTCCTATTTTTAGCTGCTTTCTCTAGGTTCTTCTCTCGTAGAGGGTTCCCCTAAGAAGTTCTTTCTGACAATGCTAAAACATTTTGTGGAGCTTCCGAAGAATTAAGGCGAGTTATTGCTTCTTCTTCAGCTCAGTAGGAAATTCAAAATTTTGCATATTTAAAGGAATTTAAGTGGAATTTTATTCCTCCATATGGGCCCCACCATATAGGCTTGGGAATCTTGTATTAAACTTCTTAAACGGCATTTAAGGAGAACTTTGAATTCATCTTTTCTTTCCTATGAAGAATTTAATTCGCTACTTATTTTGATTGAAGCTGTGATAAATTCTAGGCCACTCACCCCTTTATCTCAGGACCCTCAAGATCTTCTTCCCCTTACCCTTTCACATTTTTTGATAGGGCAATCTATGGTCTCCTCTCCTCCGGCACTGCTTCGAAGGCTAGATTTATCTTTGCCGATTTTGTGGAGAAAAGTTGAGGCTGCTCGTGAAAGATTCTGGCAGCGCTGGCGCCTGGAATACCTGGGGCAGCTTCAGATAAGGAGCAATCTTGGGCAAGTTTCGGTACTGATGCCGTTTGTGCTATTTTGGATAATTCTGTTGCTGTGGGCAACTTTTCTTCATTAGATTTCGATTGATGAGAAGCCCCAACATAGTCTATGCGGTTCACTAATTGACTTGCATTTCCTAGAAAGTTATCAAAGTTATCAGCCTGCAGTCAGGGGTGGGCGTGGCATTTGTAAATGGGAGGGGCCATGGAATATCCAAATCATGGGCACTTGTAACGCGATTTCACTGAAATAAAAAACGGTGCTATATTGTACATATACCAAAGAATACTAAAATACATTGGAATGAAATTCGCAAATTTTTGCAAATATTGAGGTACGTACTCCCCTTAACAAGTCCTCTTGTAGTCTTTACCACACATTTAATTCTAAATATCTGTTAACCCTGGATGAGTAAGGTGCGATGTATGGGAACCCCACATGTTAAAGTTTAAAAATAATGACAAGAAATAGTTTGAAATTTCCTTTAATAAACCGCGGTTCCTAACCTAACATTATCTTATCAATTTATTGCAAATAAATGTATGATCTCTAAAATTATAACCAGTACATATAACAAAACCAAAATGGTCGCAAAAGAAGGTTCGAAAGTGCACTTTACAGAAATGACGCTTTTTTCACACATTTCAACCAATGCAGCTGTTGCAAGTGATCACTTTGTGTTCCTGACATACCTGCCTGTTACAAACACCACACAAAACTTTATTCTTGGGGTCCTTACTCCTCCGACAGGTACAGGATCCAGCTGCTCTGAAAGTGCAAGGAGATAGTTTTCATCAGAAGCCGTTTCTCCATCCATAGAACCATCAACTGCTCTCTTAATATGGTCATCAAATTCTTCCGTCAATAACTCGTTTAACTCGCTGGCAGAGAGCTTCTTTTTACAAATGTCTGTCATCACTGTTAATATAATTACACAATTGTATCACGAAAACATGCACAATAAAACATGTACACAATTACATCTGGAATGGTCAGTCCGGAAATGATAATAAACAGTTCTGTGGAATTGCACAAGAAACGTAAGGTGGGGTGAGAAATTGCCCCATGGCCAGTCTTCAGACAGCTGATGAACACACAGTGGCACTGACTACCTGATAGCGAGACAAACAAAGTCAGGGAAGATGAAATAATTCAATGCTAACGACTTCAAACCACCCCCGAATAAAAATGCTTTGGGGTGTGGCTGTACCCCACCTTACTCATCCAGGGTTAATTGATGCATATAGTAATATGAGTCATAAACAAACTCAAAACTGCACTATTCTATTTACAATCCTATTAAAACGTCAACCTTTTCTATTACCTTCAAATGTAACAATCAATTTATTAAAGCTAGCAAGTCTTAAAAATGACTGAAATCTTCCAACTCAGAGTTTGTGTCTCCTAAATGTTGTCCTCGAGCATTCTCTCTCCCCGTGCGCGCCACTTCAAGGTGACAGGCTCATGAATCGTGAAGCAGCGGAAGTCAAGGGCAAGGTGAATGTATGAACTTCAAATAGAGCGAATGACAGAGTTTCGGATTCGGGTGTGAAAACAATCATTATCCAATATGCAAATGGAGGAGTGAGATATTGACCCCGGTAGCGCTTGTTCTACTGGCTAGCATGTTGCCCCATGCTAAGGTCAATGTCAACTATGTTTATGTGTGTACAACAGAATAATTTTGGAGTGAGAAGCTACAACTCTAAGGAGTGTTCGAGGACAGATGGAAGCAGCCGCAACATTTAGAAATAAGTAAACGAGCTGTCAGCGGAGAGATGGCTAGGAATTACATTAGTAGACAAATAACCTTGAGATATTGAGCTTTTAAAGGTACGAAAGATCAGAAGAAGATAAAATTGCAATTCAGGAGGACGAATTTTGATAAATATTAATTTATAGGGAGAGAAATTAGGGATTGGAATAAATTATGAAGGAAAATGTTCGATGAATTTCCAAGTTATATAAAATTATTTCAAAAAGGCTAGGTAATGAAGTGAAAGGGAAACTGCCACCTGGGCGACTGCCCTAAATGAGATAAATTATGAAGGTTGAACTCTCAAAAATGTTCTAAACGCAAAGGGGAGAAGAACTACTTGAAAGTTCACTTAAAGATGATAAAGTACAGCTATTTCAAAGCTTGTGATTTTAGTAGTGACTAGAATTTACAAGCATACAATCTCTATTAACATTCATCCACTCGTGCAGACGGCAGATTGGTCACATTTTTCTATCATGTCGCACATTTCTTGCCAGAGAGTTGAGAAAGGCCAGGGAGAGGCGGGTATAAATTAGTCATCTCGTCGCTAGCCGGAGTTCGATTTCAGTCCATCCACCGCTCTCTACCATCACAGTACCGTCCGAAAACTGACGGTGGCGGCCAGGCTGGCGTCTTGCGAACGGAAGCGACAATTACTTTTCCATCCCTCAACAGAAGATGTAAGTAAATGTTTACTTATTTTTGTTAGCATTTAGGAATTATATTCATCTGTCGGTAAACTAGTGTGACATGAAGAATTTCCGTGTTAATTTTATCGCTGAAATATAGCTTCTTCTGCTTTTAATGCCATAAAATACTAACGATGGGTTTAGCGACCTAGTTATCTACACTTTTGCTCAGGACTAAAATATACAGCGATTCTGAAGATATTATTCGAATGCTGGAGGAACTTCTTTTTTTTTTCTGCTACGGGCTTTACGTCGCACCGACACAGACAGGTCTTATGGCGACGATGGGATAGGAAAGGCCTAGGAGTTGGAAGGAAGCGGCCGTGGCCTTAATTAAGGTACAGTCCCAGCATTTGCCTGGTGTGAAAGTGGGAAACCACGGAAAACCATGTTTAGTGCTGCCGATAGTGGGATTCGAACCTACTATCTCCCAGACGCTGGAGGAACTGGAGAAAGAAGATGAATAATAACATTTCTAGATTTGTGTTGTTGTTTTAAAAGTAAAGGGGAAGATAATGTAAATGCATGGACTTCAACCATTCTTTTTATATGTGTTGTTCCATAAAACTCTTGAGAAAATAAACTTTAAGGCTTGAAAATGTGTCGTGATTTTACTAACAAAAGTATAAGGAGAAATAAATTCATTTTGGAGATTTCTTCAATGTATGTAATACATATTCTTTGAATTATTTTGTACCGTGTGTACACCCGCCGCGCGCATTAAAAATAAGCGCCTGTTAGAAGAACATCTTTAACAGAAACTCTGAAACTCATTTCGGGAATAATTTGAACATTTATCGACAGATGCCGCTACTATCAACTTATGTGCGCCCTCATGGGTAAGGATGAACTATTATTTTTCAAAGTAATTTTGTGTGTTAAGGTTTCCTAAACTGAATTGTTTATAGTTTGTTTTTGGTGTTCTAAAGTCATCAACTCTTCTATCTCTTCCCGCCAACCTAAAATTTCAGTCAGTAAAAATTATTGTACATTTATTTAAGTAAAGAATCAGAGATTTTGATATTTAATTGATTGTTCAATGAATATTGGAGGTGTGTCAGAGTTTCGGCCCAGAGAAATCTGGAACCTACCTCTCCACTATAAAATTTGGGACCGTTCGGGCCATATTGTCCTTGTGATCACTCCAGTCAAGAGGTTTAGATTGTGTTGGTAGCGAAGGCAGGGGAAAAGGCTGCCTCGTCCATCGCCGGGAGGTCCACCAGCTCAAGGTAATGGCAGACTCCGTTTAACCCTGTAATAATCTTTGAAAGCGAGTTCGACGGGAAGGTTTCAAATTCCTTCGTAACGTGTTTTTCTCAATGAAAATTCTCAATGAAATCTCTCAAACTAGTCTAAAGGACTTAGTCGAACTTAGGGAATAAAGAGTGAGGTACCCTCTCGTGTTCCCTTCCAGCTTGATATTGAGGTGACTGTGATCTTGTAATCTTTAAGATCTACCTCTTAATTTTATAAATTAAAACTTTGTCTCCATCTAGTGACCTTAGCCTCGGTAACTTGGGGCCACAGGGTTTTAATCATGTTATGGTGAATTCCAAAGGAGTGTAACAGTTTGCCTCCTAAAGTTTTGACTTTCGACCAGTAACATTGACCTTCTGTTTTTAAATAAGGCCGCGTACAATGGGTACTTGTTACCCCTGCTCCTTTTCTTGCATTAGTAAATCAGACTGTTGAGGGATTAAGTAAGTGTCCACTGTTTGGTTTTGTAGCTAGGTGCATTAATAGGCCTGGAACTTGTAATTTTGGAGGATAGTCTCCTAGGAAATAGTTGTGTAGAGCCTCACTGGTGTAAAATTCGGAGCTCCGTCTCCTTGAGTATGTATTGAAGGGAGCAATGGTGCTCTTGTTAAATTTATGACTAGGGAGCTTCAAGCTCAGGTTGTTGAATTGTTGTTGATTTTTCTAATATTGTTACTTAAGCTCACGAGCTGGACATTGTAGCTCATTAACTGTTATTTGCTTAGCAAAGTGTAAAGTTTAAAAATTTGAAAAGTAACAACAGATCAAAGGAAGGAATATAATCACAAATGTTTAAAGTTTTAAATAAATCTTCCATCTTTTCTATATCCACGCATTCATTCACGCACCTTCTTTCATCTCTGCGTTCCACGGAACATATTTAATAGATATTTTTGGTCAAAACTGTGGTTGTGAAGTTTTGTCAGAACTGTGGTCCTGGTTATTTTGAAGTAGAAGGGGTGGAGTGGAGAAAATGATCGAACATCACGGGCGGATGAGGGTTAATTGCCATGTCTCAAAAACAAACACTCACTTTGACTCGTTTCCGTAGAATAACAGTAAGCAGTTACTGGGACTTCCCGTCCTTTGGCAGTTGTAGTAGAGTGATACCATGGTAAATACACACTGTTACTGAAGTGATAATTAAGTTATTTTGGCAGATCTATTTCAGTAATTACGTTTTTTAGGAATTGCTGTTGTTTCATTAGTATAAGTGGAGGGTTGAGCCAATAAGTAAAGCAGTGAAACATACCGTGTATCTGAGCTGTCACTACGGATATCTGGCCTCCATCCATTAATAGCGCACGCCAGCTGTTCATCAAGTCCCCGCCCGGCAGAGAAAGAACATAATTGCAGAATCCCTCCTCGTCATGCGTTTACAGAATGAAACCATAAGGCAGCGTACAGAGCGCTTGTCTAGAAGCCGTGTGTATTTCCCGTTGCCTACGCTATAATACAAGGCCTTGAAATGCACTCGTGGAAACGGGTTACTTCCTAGTTCACCATTCAGCCGCTAGGATCGCAGCCTTGCCCCCTTGTATTCGCATAGCCGTATATGTCAATAAGTAAAGTATATCCTAAATAAAAAGAACTGAATGTTTTTGCGAGTATTGACAGTACTTTATTTATAGAGCGGTGCTGCATTGGCTTGGATATGTCAATGAAGTTTCAAAACTTTCCTTCTGAGGGGCTTCTTAACAAGTTTCAAAACTTTCTCTCTTCTACTTGTGTGGCTCAAAGCAATGTTGTCTAACAGAGGTCTCAGAAATGTTCATAGTAGAAAAAGAGGTGGTTTGTCGCCTTGACACTTTCCACACATAATTTCACTGTTGAACATGTCTTTCGAAAAAATAAACGTACACCTTTTAGTAACTCTCTTCGGGACAAGTACTGCGTAGCGGAAGTGACAAATTCCGTCGTTCACTGCAGAAGTGCCACAGACGATGATTTTCGGTATCTGAGGGCTCCTCGATCTTGAAAACGAATAAGACACAATGTTGGACTTTGAGTAACTGGAGAACAGATATGTTCTAAACAGCTTTTACAGTCTGCTTTTTCTTTTGCCACACGAACCATAATGTCATTGTATTCCGCTTGGCGTCTTAGGTAGCTGAAGAAGATGTCATAGCTCGTTAGGTTCCTCGTCAATGCATAATGCAAATGTATACTTATGAGGTATTTTACGCAGGCCACAGTGGACTGGGCAACCAAGATCTATGCCTGATACATTTTTCTCGTGATTCTTTTTTACTTTCTCTGAATGCATTTTAAGTTTCTTAATATATGACAGGAAATCATTAACCAACTGAGGAGTTCATCTTCAGTACTAAAAGATGCTTTTTTTGCTAGTGAATTTACATCGCACCGACACACATAGGTATTATGGCGACGATGGGATAGGAAAGGCCAAGGAGTTGGAAGGAAGCGGCCGTGGCCTTAATTAAGGTACTCACCCCAGGGAAGGTTTCGATATGTATATAATTTTAAAATCTTTGAAAAGACAGGGGTTTTATAGGAAAACCACAACGGTGCCTGGTGTCAAAATGGGAAACCACACAAAACCATTTTCAGGGCTGCCGACAGTGGGATTCGAACCCACTATCTCTCGGATGCAAGCTCACAGCCGCGCGCCCCTAACCGTACGACCAACTCGCCCGGTTAAAAGATGCTCGTTTGTTCTCGTTCCTGAATATGTCCCATGTGAGAATTTGCAGACGTTATGCGCATCCAACAATTTAATAAAATGCTTCATAAAACAAATGGCTTATTTTAAACTGTATTTTATTCTCTCGGGACAAAACCACCTCCATACTTTTCAAACCAGAGATTGTTTCAGGGGAAAATACAATATTTTTAGCTCTTGCTACATTCATTTTCGTGAAATTTGTTGGGCAAATTATTTTCCTCGTTGGTTTCCTAATTTAAGATTTCTGAGTTTGAAGATACCTCTCAAATGATTGCCGGTCACGGTAGCATAGTTTAAAAAATGTCCAGTGACAAATTTTGGGATCGCCCGATTATTATGACGTAATTCGGATCAAAACTTAGGAACAGAGGCCTACTTCGATCAGCTTGAAGTCGTATCTCATGCGTAGTACTTCCTCTGTATAATGTTTCAAACATTGAACATTCACTGGAAACTTGTGAAACGAAATTCCACTACCTTTAATTTTTCGTGAATAAACCATGACTGGAACTGCGAATGCTTAACATCAGACAAATACATGATACATTCACAACCAACTCAGTTAATGAACACGTTTAAAGGCGCGAGCCTGGTAGGCAGGGGGCAAGATAGCGATCCTAGCGGCCCGGCATTGAACTTCATTGTAACCACTTCCATAGCGTTTTACGGGCTCTATTTCCAGGCCTTGTATTATAACGTAGGCAACGGTATTTCCACGATACGGCCTCCCTGCCTGGAGTGTCACCGGAGAGGAAGCGTAGTCCTACATCGAACAGAACCAGCTGCAACCAAACGACTAACATCTATTGATGACGTGTGTAATCAAATGGACCTAATCTTTCACCAAAATTCTCCGGCCGGTTGTGTTAAGCTGTCCCCCTCTCACCACCTCCCGCTAAGTCCGCAGTCTCCCATTCGCTAGAACAACCCGGTTTTTCAGTTGCACTGCCCGACTCTGGAATAACCTTCCTCGTCTAGTAAAGCACCTTCGGCCGCAAGGTGGAGGCTCTAATGGGCCTTAAAACTCGTGTATATAAACAAACTGTGTGCGCGACTTTTCTGTCTATGTGCGTGCAAGTGAGAGAAAGAGCGATTATCCCATTTATATATAAGCCATGTGTTAATGGGGCCATGCACAGGAGTCATGTGCATATGTACATAGTAATGCTAAGGTGTAAGAAATGGCATATGACTTTTAGTGCCGGGAGTGTCCGAGGACATGTTCTGTTCGCCAGGTGCAGGTCTTTTGATTTGACTCCCATAGGCGACCTGCGTGACGTGACGAGGATGAAATGATGATGAAGACGACACATACACCCAGCCCCCGTGCCAGAGAAATTAACCAATGATGGTTAAAATTCCCAAACCTGCCGGGAATCGAACCCGGGACCCCTGTGAACAAAGACCAGCATGCTAACCATTTAGCCATGGAGCCGGACGCTAAGGTGTAAAATTGTATAATGTAACATCGCAGATTTTAATATATATGTACCGGGCGGTACACCTCCACGCCGTTAACTCAAACTTTGCGCCAGTTGAAAATCCTCTGCTGGAGGAAGTCCGAACTTTATCTAATGTATTAATTTTCAAGTTACCCAGAAGATGTCACTACTTGGAAATTTTGAAGTTCTGAACTGGGTCGTTTTCGACGTATTTTTGTTTTGCTTGTAGTAAGAAGTGTGAACTTTCTCTTCTAGAGGACACTACTGAAGAACTACAATAGTGCACCCTAGTGCAAGGCGAAAGAACTGTTTTTTGGAGAAATTTTTATTTCAAAAGTTTGTTTCTTGTTAAATTTCTTTCTGGTATTGTTTAAGTTGGCTGTATTCCCCTTTCTTTCCCCTTGTTTTGAATTTAGCCAATCCCGAATTTCTTTAATTAATTTACGACCAATAAGGTGTTTCTTCTTCAAATTGGATATGCTGCTTAACCCTAACCAATAAATGATTGTGGGCGGGTGTTTTCTTTCCTGAAACGCCTCGAACTTTCCGCGAGAGTATATAAACTGCTGATTTTTGGGGTCTCTGCGCCACTTCTCTACCATCTTTCAGTGTGTAAACGACATAGCAGGGGGCGGGAAGCGCCTCCTTCTTCGGACAGCTGTTCAACAACCAGGTAATGGCCGTATAACAACTTCTTTTCTTGCTAGCTCAGCAGTTTAACTCTCGGGGCGGGTCTGAAGCTTTTCCACCATGTAACGTTTCCCTAAAATGTAAAGTCTCTTAGTATCTATTCTCTTTTAAGCTACATATTGGGATAGAGAGTGCTTAACCCTCTCGAGCTCCCACTCATATTGTTTTGAGGTGAACTTACCTTTTCACAACCTATTCTTCTTTAACGTAATGTAAATTGTTTATTTTTTCTAAAGTCACCTCTTTAGTATGGGATTAGCCCTTGCATTTGTGGCCTAGAGCCAGATTAGGTTCTAAAACGAAATGTATTAGGAGTGCAGTTCGCCTCCTCTCACATTGGTATTTTAGAGGCCATGTAATTATCCTTTTCTCGCTTAATAGGCCTCAGTAGGTTGGGTATTTTACCCCTGTGTTTACGTCCTTAGAGGACAGCTTGAAGGTCGAGTTAGGTGTGGCCTTTTGATAGGCTTAAAATTTTGAGAGCGGATCGCTCTTTTGAAATTTGTTTCTGCGTGCCTCTAGGAGGTCTTACTGTGTAATTTGGAGCAAGTGCTCCTGGGCGTGATTGGGGTTTTCTGCCCCTTTGTTAAACCTTATGTACATGTAAGCTTGGGCTAACTGCTCAAGAATTGTGAGTTCGGGGCTCGAAGCCCAAAGCCTGTAAATACTGTTGTTGCTCTTTTGTTGCCTTGCTGCTCTGTACCTTCCATGCTTGTTATTTCTTGATTTTGAAAAGAGAATATAACCTTGTTAAATTTTACATTAACTTTAATCTCGTAGTTTGAGACCCGTTCACCCCCGCACCTTCTTTCACCTCTACCTACCACAAAAATACGGTAACAAGTGGTAGCAGAGCGTGGTTGAATGGGTCTCAATTTAGCCCCTTTTGAAGGCTAAACATTGCTTTGATCCGAACTCTAACAATTTTCTCAATTGCTGGAATTTTTGATTTGTCCTGTTTCAAAATTGTTCTGTCATCATGCGCGGCCCTCGCGATGTTCTCCATCTTAACTATTTGCGCAAGGAGGAGTTGATCTATGAATTGACTATTAGAAATGTGCAATCTGGAGGCACGGTTGCGGTAGACACAAACAAGCTTTGAGAGTCCCTTGATTTGCCCCTTTCCATCCCCACTTTGGTAGAGAAAGAAATTGACGACTCTCTTTCCACGATCATCGAGAATATTACTGGGCTAGCATCTGTAGTTAGTTTTTTTTGACGAAAATGATCCTTCTCCTAATCAAATTAAGCGTGTGCAAGCCAGGCTATTTCATTTTTCAAATAGAGTTAACGATCTGTTGTCTCTGAAGTTGAATGACGTTCAGAGGAAGGAAGCTAGTACGGTGTTTGAAAATATTTCTGAATTATCTAGTAAGGTCACTCAATTGTTAACTGGGGAAGTTCCTCCCAAAACTGATCAACCCGCTACGGTGAATGCAGGTAGCGAGGAAGAGCCTCCTAAGGGAGAAGTCAATAGGAAAACCGTTGGAGCTCAAACTATCTCTGCCCCATTGGACAACGAGTCTGAACGCCGTACGTCGTTGAATAATGTACGTTCTGAACTAACTTCTTTGCCACTGAAACCTTTACCTACTATGTCACCTGGGTTCAGCAGCTTGCCTCATCCATTAGCAATGTTGCTCAGAGGTATCTCTAAGTTTTCTGTTAATACCACCAGTGAAGTTATTTCATTCTTCAGGTTTTTAGTTGAATTTCTAGATCATGCCCTTGTTTTTTCTCTTTCTTCGTGTCAAATTTTACAGATAATTTATCCTTATGCAATTGGTATTCTCTCAGATAAAATAGTAAGAGCCATTGCCGAACAGTCATCTATTGAAGATTTTCATGCACATCTGCTTGCAAATTTTATTCCTGCTCGCGCGAGGTCATCTCTGATTCAGAAGTACTATTATCGAGTACAGAGATTGGATGAAAATCTGGCTGATTTCATACAAGACATTAAGTTCTATACTAGGGTGTTTGCTCTTCACTTCCCTGAGGATCAGATTGTACAGGCTGTTGTCGAAGCATTTCACCATCTTATAGGTCATATTTGTGTTTCGCGGCGTGCCCGCAAACCTTCTCTGAACTTGAAGCATTGGCCGTCTCAGCGGAAGGAGTTAGATACGCCGATTCCTTGCGTGTCGCGAAAGAACCCCCTCCTTCGTTTAGTAATACTCGGCCTCCACCTCGCCGACCAGTCACACCCCGTAAATGTTATGCTTGCGGGTCGCCTGACCATCTTCGCAATAAATGTCCATTGGTCAAAACTAGTAGGGCAAATAATGGAGCTGGTTCATCACAAGGCTGCTTTAAATGTGGGGCTTTCTCACATATCGCCAAGAATTGCCCAAATTCAAATAGCACCCCCTCCTGCTCAACCTCTGGTGCAAATTCCACCAATGCCAATAATACAAAGTGACTAGTGGCTTCGGCTGAGTCGACTAATCCATCTTTCCGAGGCTCAGCCCCTGGTAAACAGATCGAAAATTCAGGGAACGTTCAATCTGCAAATCCATCTTTTGAATGCCCCAAAGAGTGTCTTAGGATTGCGGCGGATACCCCCGCACCGGTCCCCTTTCTCAAAATTGAGTTAAATAATGAGCCTATAACAGCTCTATTAGATTCAGGCAGTGTTTGTTCTATTATTTCGGCTGAATGGTATGCAAAATTGAAATTTGTTTGTAAACTTCCTGACTATTGTTCCTCTTCGATCCAATATGTTTCGGCTAATTTATCTCCATTAGAAATTCTAGGTTCTTTACAGGTCAAAATTCGTATTTTTAAATTTACATGGAAAATCAAATTGTTTGTGGCTAAGCACTTGTTTTGCCCAATTATATTGGGAGCGGACTTCATTTCTCACACTGGTCTTGTGCTCGATCTTCAGAGTAAGTCGTGCACATTCATAATTTGCTTCCAATTGTAAAATCCCCTTGTTAAAATGTAATTCTGCATCATGTTCATCTATTTCGCCTACCCAGGATGAGATGTTGTTAGACCTTAGACATCTACCTGAGGAGCAGGCTGATAGTATTCGTAAGTTGTGTCAGTCGTTTCCAGAGGTGTTCTCTGATACTCTTGGTGTTACTGACCTTATTGAATACAAAATTGAGGTCACGGATTCGATTCCTGTCCGTTTTCCACCTTATATGCTATCTCCAGCAAAAATGAAGGCTCTGAAATAAATTATCGATCAGATGTTGAAGGATGGTAGTATTAGGCCCTCTAAGTCGGCATATTCTTCGCCTATTTTTCTAGTCCCGAAACCCCAAGGGGGCTTCAGGCCTGTCATTGATTATAGGGCTCTCAATCGGAAGGTGGTGTTACAATCTGTGCCTCTTCCTGACCTTCATTCTTGTTTTTCATGGTTTCGTAAGGCCAAGTTCTTTACTATCTTGGACTTGAATCAGGCCTATAATCAAATTCCCCTAGCGGAAGAGTCTAAACACCTTACAGCGTTTGCCACGGATTGGAATTTGTATGAATACAACCGCGTGCCTTTCAGGCTCCCCACGGGAGCAGCTGTACTCACTAGACTGCTAGATAGAGTCTTCTCCGACATCAAATTTGAGTACTTGTATCACTACCTGGATGATGTCGTCGTATTTTCGGAGACCTTTGAAGAACATCTAGATCATCTGCTAGAAGTTCTCAATCGCCTTCGTAAGGCTGGGTTAACTGTCAAGTTGTCCAAGGTTGCCTTTGCTAAGCGCTCTATGTCATTCCTAGGGCATATTGTGTCACCTGATGGTGTTGCCGTCGATCATTCTAGAACACAGGCCATCCGTGATTTTAAACCTCCCAAGGACATTAAAGGTATCGCCAGGTTCATTGGTATGGTGAATTTCTTCAGGAAGTTTATTCCTAACTTCGCTAATAGAGCGGCGCCCTTAAACCTTCTTCGTAGGAAAGGCATCAAATTCGAGTGGGGACCTTCTCAACAAGCCGCTTTTGAAGATCTTAAATTAGCTCTCTGTAATGCCCCTGTCCTTGCTATGCCTGATTTCTCAAAGAAATTCATCGTCCAAACTGACGCGTCGTCGTCAGCAGTAGCTGCAGTCCTTCTTCAAGAGACTGAATTAGGGAGGCGACCCATCGCCTATGCATCTAGGACTCTATCGGCTCAAGAAGCCAAGTATTCCATCTATGAGCTCGAAGGTTTGGCAGTCTTATTTGCCTTAGAAAAGTTCCGTCTCTATCTGGAACATGTCAAATTCGACCTGGAGACAGATAATCAAGCCTTAAGCTGGGTCTTAGGTAGGCCGCGTCGTACTGGTCGTATATCCCGTTGGGCTATCCGAATTTCTGCCTTCCAATTCGATGTCAGGCATATCAGAGGGACCGAAAATGTTGTTGCCGATGGACTCAGCCGTATGTTTTCCAACGACGTCGAGACCCATGAACCGGTCGACAGTTCATCACCTCCCGAGTCCATACTATCTAATGTTAATGCCATCTTAACAGATGCTCCCATGCTCTTTGGGGATATCGAGAAATACCAACGTGAAGATCCGACGCTGGCTCCGATAATGGAAACCCTTTCTTCTGGGGAACATGTTGTCCCTTATGTTCTGAGGAATGGTGTTTTATGTTGCCCATCGAGGCATGATAAGATGATGAAAGTTGTCGTTCCAGCTGTTCTTGTACCTATGATCTTCAAGTATTATCATGAGACCCCATTAGGAGGGCATCTTGGTATCTTTAAAACTCGTGAGAAGATTCGTGAAATGTTCATCTGGAAAGGCATGGACGGTGAAATCCGTGAACTAGTGAAGGCTTGTAAATCCTGTTTGCTTAGTAAACCAGCCATGTCCACCAAGGTAGGCCTTTTGTCTTCTCATCAAGCGTCGCGCCCCATGGAACGCCTGTATATTGATTATGTAGGACCCTTCCCCCAGTCTAAGGGAAATGCTAACAAGTTTATCTTTGTATGCGTAGATGGCTTTACTAGATTTTCCTGGTTATTTCCGACTAAGCTGGCTACCGCTCAGTCCACCATTACTTGCCTAAATTCTATTTTTGCTTCTTTTGGTCCGTGCCAATATATTGTGTCTGATAATGCTAAGGCGTTCACATCAAATCTTTTTCGTAAATTCTGTTTTGACTTGTCCATCTCTCATGTGACGACTTCTGCTTATTACCCTCAACCATCTCTGGCTGAACGGGTTAATCGTAATCTAAGGTCCGCGCTTATTGCCTATCATCATGAAGATCATTCTAGGTGGGACACGTCCCTGCATTGGTTAGCTTTTGCTTTGAATTCGGCGGTTCATGAATCTCAAAAGTTTACCCCAGCTTCGTTGATGTTCAAGTTCGTTCCCAACACGCCGCTCTCTAACCTGTGGTCTCTGAGTGACATTCTACCCGAGACAATAGACCCGGACAATATTAAAGATCTTTGGAAGAAGGCTAAAGCCAATCTTAAGGTGTCTCATGAAAAGGTTAGGGAAAGATATGATCGTGGACGGAGACCCACCAATTTGAAGGTAGGTGACCAGGTGATGGTGAAGAATTTTGTTCCCGCGGGCAAGCTTGCCCCCAGATTTCATGGGCCGTGTATCATTCTCGATTTCCTTACTCCCGTTACCTTATTGTTAAATAATCCAGCCACCGAGAGGATATTTAGGGTTCACCTGCACAGGTGAAACCGGTGTAATTTCTGTGTTAACTTGCTTCATATAATTTTGAAAGAAATAGGAAGGTTATATTTTTTTTGAGGGGTTTCACCTTTAAGGCCTTCTGCCCTTGGAATCTGTTTACTTTGTCTGTAACCATTGATTGTAAACCTTCCCCGATTAGTTAAACTGCCATCCTGTCCTTGCCACGGCCATTACCACGCTCCCGTCTCCTGCTCCACAACACACAGTGGCTTAGAGGAATGAAATAAATATCTCCACGCCGCTGGCCACTCATCTCCTCCACTGAGACTGTACCCTAAAAATCATTCTGGTCAAACAAAATTCTGCCGCCGAGCTTGAATGTTTCAGTGCCCCCGCAGCAGCGCGGCGCCGTACCGTTCCTGAGGCAGGGTATGGGCCCGCCCTTCCCCAGTGAGGCCACCCTGTGTGTGGCGAGCCGGAGCCCTCCTCCCGGCCAAGGCTGATGTGCGGCGCACGATCTGCTACTGGCCCGCAGCCTGTATATGTTCACCGCGGGCGCGGCGTGCTTCAAACCCCTACTCCTCTCATAGTGCGGGCGAGCGGTATCTCAGGGTACTTGAGAGGCCCGAGCGGCCTCCTCTGGACACAAGCTGCAGCGGCCGGTCTGGCCATCCAATTTAATCAACTACACGGACATTTACTATCAGCAATTACTACACTTGGGAAATCTACTGCAATATTTGGTGGACTTAGAAAATTTTTATTCACTTTCAAGTATTAAAAGTTTTTCTTCTGAATTCAATTCCTACAAACATAAAGACATTACTTCAACGGTTACTACAAGAATTTTGAAACTGGATCAAAACAAATTTAGAAAATTTTTATAAATGCTTCTGCAATTAATCTCCATATCAACATCATAACTTGGACCTTATTTTCAAACAAATTTCATGTGTCACCCCTGGAGGGACTTTTGGGGGGGGGGGGAGGTCTGTACCGGGCGGTACACCTCCACGCCGCTAATTCAAACTTTGCGCCAGTTGAAAATCCTCTGCTGGAGGAAGTCCGAACTTTATCTAATGTATTAATTTTCAAGTTACCCAGAAGATGTCACTACTTGGAAATTTTGAAGTTCTGAACTGGGTCGTTTTCGACGTATTTTTGTTTTGCTTGTAGTAAGAAGTGTGAACTTTCTCTTCTAGAGGACACTACTGAAGAACTACAATAGTGCACCCTAGTGCAATGTGAAAGAACTGTTTTTTGGAGAAATTTTTATTTCAAAAGTTTGTTTCTTGTTAAATTTCTTTCTGTTATTGTTTAAGTTGACTGTATTCCCCTTTCTTTCCCCTTGTTTTGAATTTAGCCAATCCCGAATTTCTTTAATTAATTTACGACCAATAAGGTGTTTCTTCTTCAAATTGGATATGCTGCTTAACCCTAACCAATAAATGATTGTGGGCGGGTGTTTTCTTTCCTGAAACGCCTCGAACTTTCCGCGAGAGTATATTAACTGCTGATTTTAGGGTCTCTGCGCCACTTCTCTACCATTTTTCAGTGTGTAAACGACATAGCAGGGGGCGGGAAGCGCCTCTTTCTTCGGACAGCTGTTCAACAACCAGGTAATGGCCGTATAATAACTTCTTTTCTTGCTAGCTCAGCAGTTTAACTCTCGGGGGGGGGGGGTTCCGAAGCTTTTCCACCATGTAACGTTTCCCTAAAATGTAAAGTCTCTTAGTATCTATTCTCTTTTAAGCTACATATTGGGATAGAGAGTGCTTAACCCTCTCGAGCGCCCACTCATATTGTTTTGAGGTGAACTTACCCTTTCACAACCTATTCTTCTTTAACGTAATGTAAATTGTTTATTTTTTCTAAAGTCACCTCTTTAGTATGGGATTAGCCCTTGCATTTGTGGCCTAGAGCCAGATTAGGTTCTAAAACAAAATGTATTAGGAGTGCAGATCGCCTCCTCTCACATTGGTATTTTAGAGGCCATGTAATTATCCTTTTCTCGCTTAATAGGCCTCAGTAGGTTGGGTATTTTACCCCTGTGTTTACGTCCTTAGAGGACAGCTTGAAGGTCGAGTTAAGTGTGGCCTTTTGATAGGCTAAAAATTTTGAGAGCGGATCGCTCTTTTGAAATTTGTTTCTGCGTGCCTCTAGGAGGTCTTACTGTGTAATTCGGAGCAAGTGCTCCTGGGCATGATTGGGGTTTTCTGTCCCTTTGTTAAACCTTATGTACATGTAAGCTTGGGCTAACTGCCCAAGAATTGTGAGTTCGGGGCTCGAAGCCCAAAGCCTGTAAATACTGTTGTTGCTCCTTTGTTGCCTTGCTACTCTGTACCTTCCATGCTTGTTATTTCTTGATTTTGAAAAGAGAATATAACCTTGTTAAATTTTACATTAACTTTAATCTCGTAGTTTGAGACCCGTTCACCCCCGCACCTTCTTTCACCTCTACCTACCACAAAAATACATAGTATGTACATAGTAATGCTAAGGTGTAAGAAATGGCATATGGCTGTTAATGCCGGGAGTGTCCGAGGACATGTTCGGTTCGCCAGGTGCAGGTCTTTTGATTTGACACCCGTAGGCGACCTGCGTGTCGTGACGAGGATGAAATGATGATGAAGACGACACATTCACCCAGCCCCCGTGCCAGAGAAATTAACCAATAATGGTTAAAATTCCCAAACCTGCCGGGAATCCAACCCGGGTCCCCTGTGAACAAAGACCAGCATGCTAACCATTCAGCCATGGAGCCGGACGCTAAGGTGTAAAATTGTATAATGTAACATCGCAGATTTTATTATATACATAACATCTATTGAATGAACGGAGATGCGGACACTGCTGTGTATGTGAGGCTTACGCTTCCTCCAACTGCCGTCCACACATTGTAGCAATAATTTTGACATAAATGTCTTATGGTGGAGGGTCATCCAAAAATATGTGTAACGTGATGAGACAAAATGTGTGACGGAAGTGTAACCATAACAACCGTGCAGGCAGTGATGTAAAGTGCGGTTGGATAGTCAGACAATGTTACCTATCAGCCGTGCAGGCAGTGATGTAAAGTGCGGTTGGATAGTCAGACAATGTTACCTATCAGCCGTGCAGGCAGTGATGTAAAGTGCGGTTGGATAGTCAGACAATGTTACCTATCAGCCGTGCAGGCAGTGATGTAAAGTGCGGTTGGATAGTCAGACAATGTTACCTATCAGCCATGCAGGCAGTGATGTAAAGTGCGGTTGGATAGTCAGACAATGTTACCTATCAGCCGTGCAGGCAGTGATGTAAAGTGCGGTTGGATAGTCAGACAATGTTACCTATCAGCCATGCAGGCAGTGATGTAAAGTGCGGTTGGATAGTCAGACAATGTTACCTATCAGCCGTGCAGGCAGTGATGTAAAGTATGGTTGGATTGTCAGACAATTTTACCTATCAGCCGTGCAGGCAGTGATGTAAAGTGCGGTTGGATAGTCAGACAATGTTACCTATCAGCCGTGCAGGCAGTGATGTAAAGTGCGGTTGGATAGTCAGACAATGTTACCTATCAGCCGTGCAGGCAGTGATGTAAAGTGCGGTTGGATAGTCAGACAATGTTACCTATCAGCCGTGCAGGCAGTGATGTAAAGTGCGGTTGGATAGTCAGACAATGTTACCTATCAGCCGTGCAGGCAGTGATGTAAAGTGCGGTTGGATAGTCAGACAATGTTACCTATCAGCCGTGCAGGCAGTGATGTAAAGTGCGGTTGGATAGTCAGACAATGTTACCTAGCAACCGTGCAGACTATGTCTCATGGCTGGTTGCCGTCTGAAATTAGCAATCGTTGACAGATGGACATGGCCGGCAGAAGTATCGTCGTTAGGCGTCGACATACCGTTATGTGGCAATGTAGAAGGGTACATACTGACCCACAGAACAAGTATCACATTAAATTCGTTGATACAGTTCATGCTATACTGAACGTTAAATGACAAAACCTAAAATATGTAGCATAGCGGTTTTTCTGGGCGCAACATTTACTATTATTTGCCCTGCACAAAGGGAAAAGTGTTTTTTTTAAAAATAGATAGATAAATAATAGTTATAACAAGGAAACCAACCCCATGGCGCAACAGCCACCGGGCCATGGCTTAACAAGCGCCCGCTGCTTAGCCGAAGGCCTGCAGATTACGAGGTGTCGTGTGGTCTGCACGGCGGATCTTCTTGGCCACTATTCTTGGTTTTCTGAACCGCGGCCGCTATCTCACCGTCAGATAGCTCCTCAATTGCATTCACGTAGGCTGAGTGGACCTCGAACCAACCCTCAGAGGCAGGTACAAATTCCTGACCTGGCCGGGAATCAAACCCGGGGCCTCCGGGTAATATGTAGGCACGCTACCCCTACACCGGAGGACTGGAATAATATTCATAATAATGACATTTGTTGTTTAATTTTGTTTTGGAAAAAGGTGATTGGGAAGTGGGGAAAAAGAAGTTAGAGGTATAACCATTGGCAGATTACATGAAAACAAAATTAATTTACAGTGTTTGCCCTTCGGTTATGACTTAGCAGTGTTGTCCAATAACAGGCAGAAGCGATCGCATCCATTGAAGCACTCCATGAAATTGCATCCAGAACAGGACTCAAGATCTCACATCAGAAAACTCACTACATGGAAGGATCGCTTCGGTATCTAGATGGAGAACCAATGAAAACCCAATATTGCAAAATATCCCAAGTGTCTAAGTTCAATTACCTGGGAGAAGTCACCCAACCTTCATGATTCAATGGTGAAGAAAACAAACAAAGGTATCTAAACTACAATGAACATGCCCACACACTTGGAGCAGATACAATACAAAATCTATCTCCCGAAATGCAAAATTAAGACGTTACAACACTGTAATCAATCCTGAAGCACTATATGCATCTGAAACACTGCTCATTGGGGGAAGATTATTGATTACCGATGTAGAAAAGCAAGAAAGATAAATCTTAATGAACAGTTTTGGACAAGTCTGTACAGGGAAATTTGGATGGTAAGGAAATCTCATGACCTGTACTAACTCTCAGAGAAAATCTTAGACGCATTTAGGAAAATGCGTTTAAAATTTTGCGGACATGTTCTGAGAATGCGTAATTGGAGATTGACCGAAAGAATTTTGAACCTTGCCCTATCAATGAAAATAAAATACAATTGGCTGCTCGAGGTTGGAAAAGATCTTCAGGAAATAGGCATCACAGATGACATTGTGTTAGACAGAGCTAAGTTCAGAAAATTAGTCGACAATCACCGCTTTCAAATCCACATTAGTGATGGACTTCTAACAGGTGTTCAGTTTAAATGTGCGGGGAGGGGTAACTCCGGTACGGGGTTACCCGTGGAGCAGAAATAGGTTAAAGAAGGTGCTGGGGTGAATAGGTCTAACTACTATGTCAAAATTAATTAAAAGCTTAAACTGAAGGTTATATTTTCAGAACTCAAAATTTAAAAATTTTTAGAGGTAAAAGTAGCAAACATTATACAAGATTGGGAAAAAATCCAAGATACAGAACCTTACACCTTGGGCTTTAAGCCCTTAGCTTTCCATTTCCTGAGCTACGAGCTCAAATTTACAAAGAGCACAAGTTTACTCAAGGGCACTTGCCCCCAAAATTTCATCTAGCCTTCAAGAGGCATTCAATAATTTTACAAAAACTTTGAAAAAGAGCAACCAGGCTCTCAGTTTTCCGAGCCTACTCACGGCAACATCAACTTACAATTTCTCGCCTCTCAAGACACAAACAATTGAAAAAAATATTATACGGGGGTATTTAATACCCAACCTACTGGGCCTTCATGGAACAAGAATAACGGCTAAATAAATGGCCCGAACACAAAATGAATGGAGGCGAATACTTGCACTCCTAGATATGAACACTTAAAACCTAAAGGGCACTAGGCCGATGAAACAGTGGCTATTCCCAAACTATGGAGGTGACTCGTATAGGAATTACATTAACCAATTACAGATTGAAAAATAGTTATGAAATGTAGTCACCTAAAACCAAGATGAAGGGGAGCTCGAGAGGCTACATCACCCTGTATCCCCGTTTTACAGTTAAAGATTTATGAAGGTTTTTACATTAGCCGGCAGAAAGTTACATTTTAGAAAATAAGGTTACATAGTTAAAGATTCGGACCTTTCCCTAGGGTTAAACTGCGGAGTTAGCAAGAAAGAAAGATGTTATGTGGCCATTACCTTGTTGATGAACTGCCTACCGATGAAGGAGGCCGCCCGCCTCCTGCGTTGACACACACACTAGTAAGATGACGATCGATTGGCCACGAGACGTGAAAAGCCGCAATTTATAAACCCTCAAGGTAGGTTCGAGATCATTCACGAATAATCAAGGCACACCCACAGAATGTTATTGGTAGACTCCAAAAGTAACACTGAGAATCGGAGAAGAAGCCTGTGATTTGGTAGAAAATTAATTACAGAAATTGGAGATTGGCTAGATTCAAAACGGGCGGAAAGGAAACGAAAATATTGCCAATCAAAAAAAATAAATGAACATCAATTAGAAAAACTTATGAATACAAAACTTCTTTAAATCAAAAGTTCTTTCACTTCGCACCAGGCTGCATGATCATAGTTTTTGTAGTGTCATCTGTGGGAAAATATACAAAATTGTTGATGTATAGCAAACAAAACTAGTAGAAATTCAGTCAGTTCAGGAAACTTCACAATAACAAAATTACATCATATTTCTGTGGCGACATCTTCAGAGTAGAATTCTAAGTTCGTTTAGTTTAGGTTTCACTGTTTTGCCACTAGAGGAGTTCGTTTAGGCGCTGAATTTAAATGCGTGGCATTGGGGGGTACCTCCCGGTACAATAATAATAATAATAATAATAATAATAATAATAATAATAATAATAATAATAATAATAATAATAATAATAATAACAATAACAATAATTGTACCGGGTAGTACACCTCCATGCCGCTAATTCAAACTTTGCGCCAGTCGAAACTCCTCTACTGGAGGAAGTCTGAACTATATCTACTGTGTTAATTTTCAAGTTTCTCAGAAGATGTCACTACTTGGAAAGTTTGAAGTTTCTGAACTGGGTCGTTTTCGATGTATTTTTGTTTTGCCTGTAGTAAGAAGTGTGGACATTCTCTTCCAGATGGCACTACTGAAGAAATACAATTATGCACCCTAGTGCGAAGTGAAAGAACTATGTTTTTGAAGAAATTTTGTATTCATAAGTTTGTTCTTTGTTAAATTTCTTTCAGTCATTGTTTAAGTTGGCAATATTAACCCCCTTCCTTCCGCCAGGTTTGAATTTAGCCAATCCCGAATTTCTTTAATTAATTTATGACCAATCAGGTGTATCTTCTTCAACTTGGATATGTTGCTTAACCCTAGCCAATAAAATTCTTGTGGGAGGGTGTTCTCATTCCTGAAACGCCTCGAACTTTCCGCGAAAGTATATAAACTGCTGATTTTCGGGTCTCCGCGCCACTTCATTAACATCTATCAGTGCATACAGTACGTAGCAGGGGGCGGGAAGCGCCTCTTTCTTCGGGCAGCAGTTCAACCACAAGGTAATGGCCGTTTAATAACTTCTTTTCCTCCTAGCTCAGCAGTTTAACTCTCGGGGCAGGTCCGAAGCTTCTCCACCATGTAACTTTTCCCATAAAATGTAAAGACACTTAGTATCTATTCTATCTTTTAAACTACATATTGGGAATGAGACTGCTTAACCCTCTCGAGCTCCCACTCATATTGCATTGAGAACTTATTTTTCACAACCGTTTCTTCCTTAACGTAATGTAAATTGTTTCCTTCTAAAAGTCACCTCTTTAGTATGGGATTAGCCCTTGCAGTAACGGCCTAGTGCCAAGTAGGCTTTATATAAAGTGTGTTAGGAGTGCAAGAACGCCTCCTCTCAAGTTGGTATTTTAGAGGCCACGTAATTAACCTTTCCTTACTTAATAGGCCTCAGTAGGTTGGGTATTTTACCGCTGTTTTCATGTCCTTGGAGGACAACTTGAAAGTGGAGTTTGGTGTGGCCTTGGATAGGCTCGTACTTAAGAGCATATTGCTCTTTCTAAAAATGTTGTTTCCTGCGCGCCTCGAGGAGGCTTTACTGTGTAATTGGGAGCAAGTGCTCCTGGGCATGATAGGGGTCTTCTGCCCCTTTGTTGAATTGTGTATATCGTAAAGTTTGGCTTATAGCTCAAGAATTGTGTGTCTGGCTCTCGGAGCCCAAATCCTGTAATCACTGTAATTGTACATTTTCGAATTGTGTTTCGGCTACTGAGTATCTGTTCTCTTTGTTATTTCTTAAGCCCTGAAAAGAAAATATAACCTTGTTAAATTTTACCTTAACTTTAATTTCGTATTTTGAGACCTGTTCACCCCCGCACCTTCTTTCACCTCTGCTGTTGCACAGATACCTCGGAACAAGTGGTAGCAGAGTGTGGTTGAATGGGTCTCAATTTAGCCCCTTTTGACGGCTAAACATTGCCTTGTTTTTGAACTCTAACTATTTTATCAGTTGCTGGAATTTTTTGATTTTTCC
Organism: Anabrus simplex; assembly: GCF_040414725.1. Taxonomy (NCBI): domain Eukaryota; kingdom Metazoa; phylum Arthropoda; class Insecta; order Orthoptera; family Tettigoniidae; genus Anabrus; species Anabrus simplex. The sequence goes on from NC_090265.1 coordinate 1,583,729, forward strand.
TTTTTCAAAATTGTTCTGTCATCATGCCCGGCCCTCGCGATGTTCTCCATCTTAACTATTTTCGCAAGGAGGAGTTAATCTATGAATTAACTATTAGAAATGTGCAATCTGGAGGCACGGTTGCGGTAGACACAAATAAGCTTAGAGAGTTCCTTGATTTGCCCATTTCCATCCCCACTTTGGGAGAGAAAGAAATTGACGACTCTCTTTCCACGATCACTGACAATACTACTGAGCTAGCATCTGTAGTTGGTTTTTTGGAAGAAAATGATCCTTCTCCTAATCAAATTAAACGTGTGCAAGCCAGGTTATTTCATTTTTCTAATAGAGTTAACGATCTGTTGTCTCTGAAGTTGAATGACGTTCAGAGGAAGGAAGCTAGTGAGGTTCTTGAAAATCTTTCTGAATTGTCCAGTAAGGTTACCCAATTGTTAACTGGGGAAGTTCCTCCCAAAACTGATCAACCCACCACGGTGAATGTAGGTAGCGAGGAAGAGCCTCCTAAGGGAGAAGTCAATAGGAAAACCGTTGGAGCTCAAACAACCTCTGCCCCATTGGACAACGAGTCTGAACGCCGTACCTCGTTGAATAATGTACGTTCTGAATTAACTTCTTTGCCACTTAAACCTTTACCTACTATGTCACCTGGGTTCAGCAGCTTGCCTCATCCATTAGCAATGTTGCTCAGAGGTATCTCTAAGTTTTCCGTTAATACCACCAGTGAAGTAATTTCATTCTTAAGGTTTTTAGTTGAGTTTCAGGACCATGCTCTTGTTTTTTCTCTTTCTCCATGTCAAATTTTGCAGATAATTTATCCTTATGCAATTGGTGTTCTCTCAGACAAAATAGTAAGAGCCATTGCCGAACAATCATCTATTGAAGACTTCCACGCCCACTTGCTAGCTAACTTCATTCCGGCTAGGGCAAGGTCATCTCTGATTCAGAAGTACTATTATCGTGTACAGCGGTTGGATGAAAACTTGGCAGATTTCATCCAAGATATTAAGTTCTATACTAGGGTGTTTGCTCTTCACTTCCCTGAGGATCAGATTGTACAAGCTATTGTGGAAGGTATCTCACCATCCTATAGGTCATATTTGTGTTTCGCGGCGTGCCCGCAAACCTTCTCTGAACTTGAAGCATTGGCCGTCTGAGCGGAAGGAGTTAGATACGCCGATTCCTTGCGGGTCGCGAAAGAAACCCCTCCTTCTTTTAGCAATCCTCGGCCTCCACCTCGCCGACCAGTCACACCTCGTAAATGTTATGCTTGCGTGTCGCCTGACCATCTTCGGAACAAGTGCCCATTGATCAAATCTAGTAGGGCAAATAATGGAGCTGGCTCATCACAAGGCTGTTTTAAATGTGGGGCTTCCTCACATATCGCCAAGAATTGCCCAAATTCAAATAGCACCCCCTCCCGCTCAACTTCCGGTGCAACTTCCACCAATGTCACTAATAATAAGTGACTAGCGGCTTCGGCTGAGTCGACTAATTCAGCTTCCCAAGGCTCAGCCCCCGGCAAACAGGTCGAAAATTCAGGGAAAATTCAGTCTTCAAATTCATCTTTTGAATGCCCCAAAGAATGTCTTAGGATTGCGGCGGACTCCCCCGTACCCGTACCTTTTCTCAAAATTGAGTTAAATAATGAACCTGTAACAGCTCTTTTAGATTCAGGCAGCGTTTGTTCAATTATTTCGTCTCAATGGTATTAGAAATTGAAATCTATTTGTAAACTTCCTGACTATTGTTCATCGTCTGTTCAATATGTTTCGGCTAATTCTTCTCCATTAGACATTTTCGGTTCTGTAAATGTCAAAATTCGTATTTTTAAATTTACATGGAAAATTAAATTGTTTGTGGCCAAGCACTTGTCTTGCCCAATTATATTGGGAGCTGACTTCATTTCTCACACCGGTCTAGTGCTCGACCTTCAGAGTAAGTCGTGCACATTCAAATTTGCTTCTAATTGTAAAATCCCCTTGTAAAGTGTAATTCTGTATCATGTTCCTCTATTTCGCCTACCCAGGATGAGATGTTGTTAGACCTTAGACATCTACCTGAGGAGCAGGCTGATAGTATTCGCAAGTTGTGTCAGTCGTTTCCAGAGGTGTTCTCTGATACTCTTGGAGTTACTGACCTGATCGAATACAAAATTGAGGTCACGGATTCGATTCCTGTCCGTTTTCCACCTTATAGGCTATCTCTACCTAAAATGAAGGCATTGAAAGAAATCATTGATCAAATGTTAAAGGATGGTATTATTAAGATCTCTAAGTCGGCGTATTCTTCACCTATTTTTCTAGTCCCGAAACCCCAAGGGGGCTTCAGGCCTGTCATTGATTATAGGGCTCTCAATCGGAAGGTGGTGTTACAATCTGTGCCCCTTCCTGACCTTAATTCTTGTTTTTCATGGTTTCGTAAGGCCAAGTTCTTTACCATCTTGGACCTGAATCAGGCCTACAATCAAATTCCCCTAGACGAAGAGTCTAAACACCTTACAGCGTTTGCCACGGATTGGAATTTGTATGAATACAACCGCGTGCCTTGCGGGCTCCCTACGGGAGCGGCTGTACTCACTAGACTGCTAGATAGGGTCTTCTCCGACATCAAATTTGAGTACTTATATCACTATCTTGATGATGTCGTCGTATTTTCGGAGACTTTCGAAGAACACCTAGATCATCTGCGAGAAGTTGTCAATCGCCTTCGTAAGGCCGGGTTAACTGTGAAGTTGTCCAAGGTTGCCTTTGCTAAGCCCTCCATGTCATTCCTAGGGCATATTGTGTCACCTGATGGTGTTGCAGTCGATCATTCTAGAACACAGGCCATTCTTGATTTTAAACCTCCTAAGGACATCAAAGGTATCGCCAGGTTCATTGGTATGGTGAATTTCTTCAGGAAGTTTATTCCTAACTTCGCTAATAGAGCGGCGGCCTTGAACCTTCTTCGTAGGAAAGGCATCAAATGTGAGTGGGGACTTTCTCAACAAGCCGCTTTTGAAGATCTTAAATTAGCTGGCTACCGCTCAGTCCACCATTACTTGTCTAAATTCAATCTTTGCTTCTTTTGGTCCGTGTAATGCCCTGTCCTTGCTATGCCGGATTTCTCCAAGAAATTCATCGTCCAATCCGACGCGTCGTCGTCGGCGGTAGCTGCAGCCCTTCTTCAAGAGACTGAACTAGGGAGGCGACCCATCGCCTATGCATCTAGGACTCTATCGGCTCAAGAAGCCAAGTATTCCATCTATGAGCTCGAAGGTTTGGCAGTCTTATTTGCCTTAGAAAAGATCCGTCTCTATCTGGAACATGTCAAATTCGACCTGGAGACGGATAATCAAGCCTTAAGCTGGGTATTAGGTAGGCCGCGTCGTACTGGTCGTATAGCCCGTTGGGCCATCCGAATTTCTGCCTTCCAATTTGATGTTAGGCATATCAGAGGTACTGAAAATGTTGTCGCAGACGGACTCAGCCGTATGTTTTCCAACGACGTCGAGACCCATGAACCGGTCGATAGTTCATCACCTCCCGAGTCCATACTATCTGAGGTTAATGCCATCTTAACAGATGCTCCCATGCTCTTTAGGGACATTGAGAAATACCAACGTGAAGATCCGACGCTGGCTCCGATAATGGAAACCCTTTCTTCTGGGGAACATGTTGTCAATTACGTACTGAGGAATGGTGTGTTATGTTGCCCTTCGAGGCATGATAAGATGATGAAAGTTGTCGTTCCAGCTGTTCTTGTACTTCAAGTACTATCATGAGATCCCATTAGGGGGGCATCTAGGCATCTTTAAAACTCGTGAAAAGATTCGTGAAAGGTTCATCTGGAAGGGTATGGACGGTGAAATTCGTGAACTAGTAAAGGCTTGTAAATCCTGCTTGCTTAGTAAACCAACCATGTCCACCAAGGTAGGCCTGTTGTCTTCTCATCAAGCGTCGCGCCCTATGGAACGCCTGTATATTGATTATGTAGGACCCTTCCCCCAGTCAAAGGGAAATGCCAACAAGTTCATCTTTGTATGTGTAGATGGTTTCACAAGATTTTCCTGGTTATTTCCGACTAGGCTGGCTACCGCTCAGTCCACCATTACTTGTCTAAATTCAATCTTTGCTTCTTTTGGTCCGTGTCAATATATTATGTCTGACAATGCTAAGGCTTTCACATCTAATTTATTTCGTAAATTCTGCTTTGACCTGTCCATCTCTCATGTGACACCTTCTGCTTATTACCCTCAACCATCTCTGGCTGAACGGGTTAATCGTAATCTCAGGTCCGCGCTTATTGCCTATCATCACGAAGATCATTCTAGGTGGGACACGTCCCTGCATTGGTTAGCTTTTGCTTTGAACTCGGCTGTTCATGAATCACATAAGTTTACTCCAGCTTCTTTAATGTTCAAGTTTGTTCCCAACACGCCGCTCTCTAACCTCTGGTCTCTGAGTAACATTCTACCTGAGACAATAGATCCCGATAACATTAAAGATCTTTGGAAGAAGGCTAAAGCCAATCTTAAAGTGTCTCATGAAAATGTTAGGGAAAGATATGATCTTGGACGGAGACCCACCAATTTGAAGGTAGGTAGAATTTTGTTCCCGCGGGCAAGCTTGCCCCCAGATTTCATGGGCCGTGTACTATTCTAGATTTCCTTACGCCGGTTACGTTGTTATTAAGTAATCCAGCCACCGAGAGGATATTTAGGGTTCACCTGTCACAGGTGAAACCGGTGTAATTTCTGTGTTAACTTGCTTCATATAATTTTGAAAGAAATATGAAGGTTATATTTTGTTTGAGGGGTTTCACTTTTAAGGCCTTCTGCCCTTGGAATCTGTTTCCTTTGTGTGTAATTATTTATTGTAAACCTCCCCCGATCAGTTAAACTGCCATCCTGTCCTTACCATGGCCATTACCACGCTCCCGTCTCGTGCTAACATAACACACAGTGGTTTATATATGAAATGAATATCTTCACGCCGCTGGCCCCTCAACCTCTCCTCAAAGCCTGTGCCCTCAAAAAATGATGATGGTCCAACAAAATTCTGCCACCGAGCTTTAATGATTCAGTGCCCCCGCAGCAGCGCGGCGCCGTACCGCTACTGAGGCAGGGTAAGGGCCCGCCCTTCTCCAGTGAGGTCAACCAGTATACGGCGAGCCGGAGTCCTCCTCCCGGCCAAGGCTGATGTGCGGCGCACAACCTGTAACTGGCCCGCGACCTGCATGTTCGCCGCGGGCGCGGCGTGCTTCAACTCCTAGCGGCCTCCTCTGGACACAAGCAGCAGCGGCCGATCTGGCCGTCTAACTTAATCAACCTTGGATATATGTAATCAGCTACATGGACATTTAACATCAACAATGACTACAGTTTTGAATCCAACTGCAATATCTGGTGGACTTAGAAAATTTTTCCTCAACTTTAAAAACTAAAAGTTCCCTTCTGATTTCAACCTCTACATGCACAAAGACATTACATCAATAGTAATCAAAGAATTATGAAACTGGATCCAATCATTTTAAGAAAATTTGTTGGTAAATACTTCTGCAATTAACTTCCATATCAACATCATAACTTGGACCTTATGTTGGAACAAAAGTTTACGTTCTTCTGTGTTACCCCTTGAGGGACTTTTTTTTGGGGGGGGGGGGGAGGTCTGTACCGGGTGGTACACCTCCATGCCGCTAATTCAAACTTTGCGCCAGTTGAAACTCCTCTACTGGAGGAAGTCTAAACTTTATCTACTGTGTTAATTTTCAAGTTTCTCAGAAGATGTCACTACTTGGAAAGTTTGAAGTTTCTGAACTGGGTCGTTTTGGATGTATTTTTGTTTTGCCTGTAGTAAGAAGTGTGGACATTCTCTTCCAGATGGCACTACTGAAGAAATACAATTATGCACCCTAGTGCGAAGTGAAAGAACTATGTTTTTGAAGAAATTTTGTGTTCATAAGTTTGTTCTTTGTTAAATTTCTTTCACGCGAAAACGGGAGGTTGTGGGTTCGGATCCCACTGGTGTCTGGTTGGCCATTTTTGTTCTGTACTTAACATCTCTTCAACACGTACTAAATGTACGTAACACGACCTAATAGGTTGAAAGTCGCTTTCGATTACAATGTGGTCGTGAAAATTCAATATTCAATAATAATAATTATTATTATTATTATTATTATAATAATAATAAATCTACTCGGAGTACTGAACGCTGATAGTCGTTAGATTTTGAGCAAAAGAGATACCTGTTTCCTCTGTGGAACTGGCAATTATTTAACATTTAATGCGTGCTATGCTCTTGTTCTACCGAATGGGGAAAGAGAGAAAGACCTTGTGCTCTGTGGACTGAACGCCATTGTCAAATTACTAGTAAAAGACCAAAGGGGAAATTATCGCTAATGTTGTCTTTCGACCACTGTTCTCTAGCTGTGCAAATACAAGATATGTTTCAACCACTGTCTAAACAACTGGTGCGAGACATGCAGAATACTGAAAAGAAATTGAGAGTGGAAAGGTCATTCGTCCATTCGGTTGACCATAGATCGTGTGTTTTCGGGTGCTGTATTCCTGTGTGTCCTTTAGTCCATAATAGATGTGTGATGGTTCCTTGCCTTTGTGCGTTTCTCACAAGTTGTAGTTTATCATAGATGTAACGATGGGCTCTATCTTCCCATGCCGTCAGGATTGGAAGAGAACAAAGCTTGACCGAATGACGTCGGAAAGGAAACTTGAAATAGAGAAGCCCGGAAAAAGCAGGTGGAAACAATGCCGCAATCAGCTAGTGAACCTATAGTCGCCAACTGTTGCTCCGAATAGTAGAGCCTCAGGAAGTTGTTCTTTCAGTCGCCCGCTCCTGGAGGCAGGGGATGCCCCTCACCAACAGAGAGAATACCTGCAGGTTGTAAGCATAAGTAGAGTCAGTAGAAGCTGACAACGTTCAGGGAAAAAAACCTTGACAAAAATAGAAAATAGTAATGGATCGAACACAGAACCTTTAGGAATTCCACAAGTATTGAGATGAGACTCTTAACATGGACGATGTATTATGACAAGCACAACATTTTATTTAAGATGCTCTTAATAAAAGGAAGCTCATTTTTAAATTCTCAAAGTGTTTGAGTTATGTGTAATTCAAACAACAGCTCTATCCTTTTTATATTATATTGTTTCCTTATCGCGAAGCGCTGAGTTGACAGAGTACGAAGTTATCTGCTCCAGCCAAGTCTCTACTTCTGTGGAAATCTCGTGTTTATCACAATACATATTTAAAAACCTGTGCTCGCTTTTGCTCTCAGCTCGCCCTTACTCACCTTTCTCACGCCAAATGTTACAAAGATAACGACTTCAAGAACTTCTTCTCTAACGGAGGAAGAGAAGACAGACCTAAAATTAATGCGCGCGGCACAAGGAATAAAATGTCTAACTTTTTATCGGAGCAGAGGTGATGGCTATTTACGAACTAAATGAGATTTCTGAACGGCGTGATGTAATGAACAGCAAAAGAAGAATTCAGATCTCTTATTAGCGTACCAGTTGGTGTCGCACAAACCTTGAGATATAAAACAGAACCACTTTACTTTCTCCAGGATTTCTCAACTTCTCAAGCACATTTATCACGTTGCCTTAAAGAGTCCCATATCATGATAAAATATTTTTAACAATCTCTCAAGATCAATAAAACTGAATGAATAATGTAGTGCATCTACATCGTGCATAAGATGCTACTTGAATGTTCATTGAGAAGTGTAATACCGTAGAATTTGAAGTTGAATTTATTGATGATTTACATGCCACTGAGGCTGAAAAGCTCCTTTATGTAGCGTCTTCGTATGACACAATACAGGTTTATGAACACACTAACAACATTTTTATTATATTAAAATAGTAAATTAAACATTAAACTTAAAAAAATACATATAACAAATCTAGTAAAATTAAAATATACATTATATCATAAGTAAGAGAAAATCATTAATCCCATTTATTATTTTAGACAACTAGGATCTAAATCATCATCACAGGTTGTTCTGTCATCCGGCAGGTCCAGGCCTGGCTGTGACCTCCATATATCTCGGTCTTGTGCCCTTTTCTTCACTTCTGCATAATCTTCCTTTCTTTTTCTAATGCAGTCTAATAACTGGTGATGATCTAAATAATATAAAGCTAAAACCGAGAGACAATTTTCTTAGTAATATACATATTCCTGTTTGTTAGACACAAGAATGCCTGATCTCAGCCCCTCGCGTACTCCTCCAGGACGATCGATGTTAAGGACTGCCTTAGTTGGGTACAATTAGTGTTATTTGCCAAACGGTGAAGACTAATGATGTTAAAGATACATGATGCAGTGCAAACAAATTATTTATTAAATTTAGAAGTACAATAAAAAGGAATATGTCGATAGTTTTTTTTGTAAATCTAATAGCCTATCTCTGTTATGTATCGATTACATGGGTTTAAATGCCTTGTAAAGGTAGGATGGTGTCTTCAGTTTGAGAATTTTGTGCGTAGCAACAGCTATTGAGGTTTCTCGACTTTCATGCAGATTCAACCGTTGCAGCTGTGGACAGGGATGGGGAAGTCAAGATGTAATCAAGACAGATTTAATTATTATAACAGGCTACCTGTTATGAGCTGGGCTGCTCTATTGTCATAAATTTGCCAAATAATGGAACAAGTAGACAAGTTCCATCATACGAGGCCAGTCTTACGTCAACGAAAGGGGGCAATAGGGTGTCCAAGTACTGTCACTACAAAGAATTATCAACGACCACTTTTCCAACAGGTGTTAAGGTTCCGGTCCATCGAGGATAATTGTGTCATGTACTGAGATGTATGACGGAAGTGTAACCTAGCAACCGTGCCGGCTATGTCTTATGGCTGAAATTACCAGCAGTTGAAGTATGGCCATGACCGACTGATGCGGTGGTATTTTTTATTTGAAGAGAAAGTACAAGTGGGCAACCATCCTAATCAGAGGAAAAAAGTGAAGCGATCCGACACTTCAAAAAATGAAAGTAACGATTAAAGAAAGAAAGACAAGGGCCAGGAAGGGCCTCCATACGTAACACAGTCGGGATAGGGAAAGTCCCAGGGAGGTTGGATAGGAGAGCTGAAAACAAGGAGGCCCATAAAGCAAAGATAGGACTCAGCTAAGTGTCCCATAGACGCCGACACACAATCCAATCCAAAGTCAGGAGCCCCTACTACCTCTTACGAGGGGCAGGGGATACCGCGAATATTATTCTAATAACACCACCCATAAAGGGGACATGCCCGAGAGACACATAACACATATTTATGATGATTTGACTTTCCCACTGGGACGTTTGTTTTAAATTATCCTTACAGCAACTAAAGGCTGCTACAAAGGTAAATTTTGACTAGGTATTAACCCATTCTTTATAGAAATTGAATAATCGAATGAAGAAAGAAAAATATAATATTTAAGGTCCATGTCCGTGAGATAGAACTTTCCAATGCACTAAATCCTATGGCAGTGGTGAAGGTCTAGGAACGTCCGAACTGCTAACAGAGGTCTGCTTCTCACTGACTGACATATTAGTGAGGTGATACTTTTCGTTGAAATAGATTGATAAATGTTTTTATTCTGTGCATTAACTTCCCCCTGGTTGATTGACGTGAGTCTCAAACCTCATGGTAGGGTCTATGATGTATCCTTGTGGACAACTTGACTTTATGATCATTTCATTGTCTCACAGAGAAATTTGACACAAATTTCGTTCACTTAGTATACGACTTACGTAGCGATAACATTGGCAATACGAAGGTATCAATTTGCTTCTACACTAAAATGGCAAACCTTCAGTCCATCTTTCCCCAGCAACTGTGAGTTTATGAGAAAATATGGTCTCTGATTAAAGTAACTGAAACAAGATAGTAAAATTACCCGTGTCCCGCCCCAGAGCAACCCGGGCTCATTAGAACTGGCCAGTAGCGACAGCACTGTATGATTATTTACAATCCCATTTATGTGATTGCCCCAAAGAATGTCTTTCCTTATATCAACACCTATGTACATACAATGATTCCCATAAGGAACTTTCACCCCATTAACGTAGTAATTAACAGTAAGAGGACTTTTCCTATTTGTGAAACTCACAACCTGACTCTTAACCCCGTTTATCATCGTACCATTTACGCACTGTCCATCCCAAAATATTATCGAGGTCATGTTAGAGTTGCTCAAAATATTGTAACTTATTCATTACTCTATACAGAATAACATCATCCCTGATTTCACTTCTTTACTCACATCATTTATGTATACAAGAAAACACAAAGGTCCAAATAACACTACCTTGAGGAATACCCATTTTAATTAATACAGGGTTAGGTAAATCTTTGCCTACTCTAATTCTCTGAGGTCTATTTTCTAGAAATACAGCCACCATTTCAGTCACTCTTTCGTCTGCTGCAATTGCTCTCATGTTTGCCAGTAGTCTCCCATGATCCACCCTATCAAATGCTTTAGACATGTCAATCGCAATACAGTCCATTTGACTTCCTGAATCCAGGATATCTGCTATACCTTGCTGGAATCATACAAGTTGAGCTTCAGTGGAATAAACTTTCCTAGACACGAACTCTCTTCTATCGAACTAGTTATTAATTTCTCAAGAATGTCTAATATAATCAGAAAGAAAGATTTTCCAAAGCTTACATGCAATGAATGTAAAACTGACTGGCATGTCATTTTCAGCTTTTTGTCTATCACCCTTTCCTTTATACGTAGCGGCTATTACAGCAACTCTGCATTCAATCAGGAGGCGCTAAATTAAATAAGATTTTCAAAAGTTCCGTCGAACGAGATCAGTCTTACGTCAACGAAAGCGGACAAAAGGGTGTCCAAGGACTGTCACTAAAAACAAGAATCAGGGACACGTTTTCCAACCCGTTTTACGCGCCCGTTTATGAATGTTTTGGTCATTATTTCATCGTGGATTCGGCACAGAATCCCAAAACTGTGGACTAAATAGTCTACAGAGATCCCTTTATTGGCCTATTCGTGCGGGATATATACCTACAGAAATGTCGTATGGGTGCTGGGTTTGTCGAGCGCAGAAAAAGACGTAAAACGACGTAACATTGCAACATGACGGCATCCATACGGATGATAGTACGAGAGATTTTGTGGTGGTAGTGATTCTATTATTGATCGTTCCTTTGAAGGGGAAGCTGCTCATAGCCGATGCCCAAAACTGTAAGAAAATGAGGGACTGTGCCGTACATTCAGGCAGGAAAATGGGAGTCACTTTACCGTTCTACACCCTGGAGATCACCTAATTTTTTCGCACAACTCCATTCCCGCACTCTGCCTGCTCCTCGGATTTTACGAACGCAAATGGGACATGAAAGAATTCGTTTTCGAGACTGTTGACACACTAACAAATATTCCCGAATTATGCAACAAGATAACGTAATTTACCGACGCAATTAAATCATATTTCTCTGTTTTTAGTTTTGAAGCATACGGAATGGGTGTAATTGAAATATCACGCGATATTTAAAAATGCTGCGATATAATCTTCATATACCTTTCTCCATTTAACAAGGTAGGGAAAGTGAATAAGTATGGAATTCGCTGAGAAGTCTAGATTTTACTCTTTACACAAGACGTAATCTCTAAATCCAAATCTGTAAACACACACCGTACGTTATAGTTAGTGCTTTAGACTACCCAGAAGCAGCGATACCAAGTTCGTTATAGTCGTCGTGGGAATTATTCACTACCACAAACGTCACGAACAATTTCGAAACCTCCCTACACTTTCTAAACAACGTCAGTATAGCATTCGCAGGAACATTGACAAGTCGAAACACAGATTTATTTATGTCTTTTGGTGCTGGGCCAAGGGCCGTAGCCGTGTTGAAACACCGGATCACGTGAGATCTCCGAAGTTAAGGAACATTGGGCTTAGTCAAGATTTGGATGGGTTGCCACGCGCTTTTGGTGGGGAGTAAGGGAATGGAGGAGCAGAAAGGAACTGGCCACCCTACCGGACGTAAACTCCAACTCAGGCAAACCTCTGCGGAGGTTCGGACCTGCCTTCCGGCAGAATACACCGTTACCTTACCTTACCTTACCTTTAGTGCTGGGAGTGTCCAAGGACATGTTCTGCTCGCCTGGTACTGGTCTTTCTATCTGACACCTATGGGCGACCTGCGCGTCTGGATTTGGGATGATGATGATGATTATGAGGGAGAAATTCGGTGTCGGCACGGCTATGAGTGTATATAGGGGTTGTAGTAAGGATGTAAAGGAGAGGGAACATAAGTCTCTGGTATGACCACAACTAGAGTATGGTTCCAGTGTATGGGACCCTCACCAAGATTACCTGATTCAAGAACTGGAGTCAATCCAAGAAAAATAAAGCATCTCAATTTGTTCTGGGTGATTTTCGACAAAAGAGTTGCAAAGTTTGTGCTGGGAAGACTTGGGAGAAAGGAGACGAGCTGCTCGACTAAGTGGTATGTTCCGAGCTGTCAGTGGCGTGGGATGATATCAGTAGCCGAATAAGTTTGAGTGGTGTCTTTAAAAATAGGAAAGATCACAATATGAAGATAAAGTTGGAATTCATGGGACAAATTATTGAAAATATTCATTTATAGGAAGATGAGTTAATGATAGAGATAACTTACCAAAGGAGATGTTCGATATATTTGCAAATTTGTTGCAATTATTTAAGAAAATACTGGGTAAACAACAGATAGGTCATCTGCCATTACAATGAGGGAATCTTCAAAATAGGTTTGTGACTGGATATGCTGCCGCCTTATGTACAGTACGTATACATTATATGAAAGTACGGTAATTGCATGGTCATGTTTTCAGAGTCCCCTTGTTATTATTTTAAATGAATTGCTTTGCACAATTATGTTCTTTCCTTTCACCGGTAATTTATTGTGACTTAAAATATTCCTTTGGCTATAATATTTTAAGCCAGATGTCAGTTTGCGTCTCTCCACTTGTGGAGGCAGGTCGACTAACCTGGCGCGCCTTGGAGCACGTCTGTAGGATCATCTCTCCACTTGTGGAGGCAGGAGTACCAACCTGGCGTAGGATCATCTCTCCACTTGTGGAGGCAGGAGTACCAACCTGGCGCGCCTTGGAGCACGTCTGTAGGATCATCTCTCCACTTGTGGAGGCAGGAGTACCAACCTGGCGTAGGATCATCTCTCCACTTGTGGAGGCAGGAGTACCAACCTGGCGCGCCTTGGAGCACGTCTGTAGGATCATCTCTCCACTTGTGGAGGCAGGAGTACCAACCTGGCGTAGGAACATCTCTCCACTTTTGGAGGCAGGAGTACCAACCTGGCGCGCCTTGGAGCACGTCTGTAGGATCATCTCTCCACTTGTGGAGGCAGGAGTACCAACCTGGCGCGCCTTGGAGCACGTCTGTAGGATCATCTCTCCACTTGTGGAGGCAGGAGTACCAACCTGAGGTGCCTTGGAGCACGTCTGTAGGATCATCCCTCCACTTGTGGAGGCAGGAGTACCAACCTGGCGCGCCTTGGAGCACGTCTGTAGGATCATCTCTCCACTTGTGGAGGCAGGAGTACCAACCTGGCGCGCCTTGGAACACGTCTGTAGGATCATCTCTCCACTTGTGGAGGCAGGAGTACCAACCTGGCGTAGGATCATCTCTCCACTTGTGGAGGCAGGAGTACCAACCTGGCGCGCCTTGGAGCACGTCTGTAGGATCATCTCTCCACTTGTGGAGGCAGGAGTACCAACCTGGCGTAGGATCATCTCTCCACTTGTGGAGGCAGGAGTACCAACCTGAGGTGCCTTGGAGCACGTCTGTAGGATCATCTCTCCACTTGTGGAGGCAGGAGTACCAACCTGGCGTAGGATCATCTCTCCACTTGTGGAGGCAGGAGTACCAACCTGAGGTGCCTTGGAGCACGTCTGTAGGATCATCTCTCCACTTGTGGAGGCAGGACGACCAACCTGGCGCGCCTTGGAGCACGTCTGTAGGATCATCTCTCCACTTGTGGAGGCAGGAGTACCAACCTGGCGTAGGATCATCTCTCCACTTGTGGAGGCAGGAGTACCAACCTGAGGTGCTTTGGAGCACGTCTGTAGGATCATCTCCCCACTTGTGGAGGCAGGAGTACCAACCTGAGGTGCCTTGGAGTACGTCTGTAGGATCATCTCTCCACTTGTGGAGGCAGGAGTACCAACCTGGCGCGCCTTGGAGCACGTCTGTAGGATCATCTCTCCACTTGTGGAGGCAGGACTACCAACCTGGCGTAGGATCATCTCTCCACTTGTGTCAATTTGATTGGTTGCCTTCATTTTGTAATGATGAAAACATTAGCAGATAATGTGTGGGTCCCCGTACTACGAAACATTTTCCTCAATTGTGCCGTAAGTTGAAAGGACAAAGGGTCCAGAAAGGTTTCATATTGTGCATCTTGAATAGTTCTATCAAAATAAATAAGCCAATTTCCAAAATCACTTCCGGCCTAAACGCAGTTCCGGAAAAACTGCCTAAAATCGCCAGTTTCGTTGTTGTTGTTGTTGTTGTTGTTGTTAGTCGTTTAGTCGCTTTCGACTCTCCGTGACCCCATAGACCAAAGTGCGCCATTTCTTCCTGTCGTATACAATTTTCCGAAGTCTTTCTAAATTGAGAGCCGTGGCTTCCTTGATGTCATCAATCCACCTCATCCGTTGTCGCCCTCTTCTCCTGTTACCATCAGTCTTCCCCAGCATTAAGGTCTTTTCCAGTGAATCATGTTTTCTCATGATATGACCGAAGTACTTTGTCTGGGTGGGGAGAAGGGAGTAGGAGGTATGGTTACCATGGAAACGTGGGCTGACCCACTGCGGTTACCATGGAGATAAGCCTGCTGGCCGGCTCGTGTTGCTTGGAGTTGCCAAACCTCTCACTCCTGAATTACGGACAACAGAACACAACGGTCTGTACGAACGAGTAAGCGAGGAAGGAATGCTGGTGTGTGTCAACATCGTGCAATGCTCCTCCCTCGACTTCTTTTAATATTACGGGTATAGAACCGGGAATAATAGTAGTTTTGTTCTATCAGTCCTCGTGTTAGACGTGTAGGTGCATGAAATGAGGTACACGCGCGTTAAATTAACGAAATGTTATTGGGGGAACAAGATAATGAGCGTACAAGAGACTTGAAGAAGACTGGGAATGTGATTTAGAATCAAACCCTGTTGAATCAGACAAAGAAGAGGAAGATAATATGCCACATGTGGAGTACTATTGCAAATTTTGTAATTTTTTGTCTAAGTTATGATGAATGTTCATGCCAGAGTGTGTCCAAGTTCCAAACAATTTCTGAATAAATAACTCAATTATAGAATTTCAAGTTCTCAGTGATTATGTTTGAAGGAAATACTTTATATTTTATATTATGTGTTTTAGAATAGCCCACTGTTTAATATCAAATAATTGCAAATTCCTGACGTCAGTACTTTTTGTTGTGTATTGTCCGCACACTACAATTGCACATTTTTACATCATTTATACTCTTATCTATATTTCGTCGGTAAGTAGTTCCTCATGGGTCTCAAAATTATTGATTGATACGATTCTCATTAAGTCCCGGTCACTCCATGTGAGATTTATGCTGGACAAAGCGGAGGCAGGACTGGTTTTTCTCCGGGTACTCCGGTTTTCCCTGTCATCTTTCATTCCAGCAACACTCTCCATTATCATTTCATAGCATTTATCACTCATAAATAAATCACCTTGGGAGTGGCGACCCCATTGTAATAACAGCCTATATATGTTTCATTCATCACATCCCTGACCCGGTCAATGACTGGAAAACAGGTTGTAGGTTTCTTTTTCACGATTCTCATTAAGTATTAGGTAAGCTAAAATATGGTGTAGCAATCGTTTATAAACAAATTTTACACGACTCTTGTAGTTGTAAATCAACTGTTCATGTACGTTTTGTCTCTTTAGGCAGCCTCCAAATGGGGGAAGCAGATATACAGTAAATGCTTTTCTCTTTCTCACAATTTTAAGTGCGCTGTGAAGTTCTTTGTTAATGGATCTGTTCAGTATAATACATATAAAGTATTCAAGTAATTCAAACAGTTCTTCTGGTTGTAATTTAGAATAATATTTGTACGTTAGGCCAAGTCGCGACCAGAGTGCCAGTGCTGCGGTGCTGCACTCAGGACCACAGTTAACGTGAGAGATTGGTCACCGCGTACGCCTGATAACATGCGAGAGCCTTCCAGGGAAAAATAAACACTTTGTACGATTCCGATAAATAATTTGTCCCCGGCGTGTGAAGGATATTGTCTACAGAGTGAAGTATTTACTGGGCTCACTCGGTATCTGCAACCGTTATCTGAATTACAATTACGAGGCGAGTAACGTGGTTTGGTTTTCTGCGGTCTGCCATCCGTCTTGGGCCGCTTTATCTTCCTCGCGAGTGAGCCTGAGAAAGAAGAGAAACTTATCTGGGAGTTGGAGCGGATCGGAACGTGTTTTGTGTTCGCGAGAGAGACGAGCTTCTAATGAAACTTGTAGAGGGTTTCGCCTCCAGCTCGGGCCACGTGTTAATAGCTCAGGAAATCAAACTGTTATTATAATATGTAACACCCTGTATTCACGACAAATTAGAGAGTGTTTGAGAAAGACAATTCGAAATGAATGGCAAATTTTTGAGAGAGAAATGAGAGAATAAAAGGGCTAAGTTTTTGCCGTGACTTACATTCACGAGAGCCATTGGGAGCAGAAGCGCAGAGATTGTTGAGAAAATTAGCGTTCCGGGGTACTCATAGAGGAAACCACGGATATATCTGACCAAAATTAGAATAATTTATAGCTATTAGACTATTCAGTATCTGCCTCTGTGGGTCAGTGATAGAGTATCGGCCTCCCAAGATAGTGCGTTCAAACCAGGCAGGGGCAGTCGGATTTTTGAAGGGCGGAAGAAAGTCCGTTCGACACTCCATATCGTACGATGTCGGCATGTAAAAGATCTCTGGTGACACATTTGGTGTTTAAAATTAATTAATCTCGGCCACAGACGCCCAAGAGAGTTTCGGTTTACTCAGTCTGCCATCTAGTAGGCCTAGAGTAAAACTGAACGTGAGATTGACGAGCAGACAGGCGCCAAACTGAAATGTCTGCAGACGGTAGCTGAGGCCATACGATTATTATTATTATTATTATTATTATTATTATTATTATTATTATTATTATTATTATTATTATTATTATTATTGTTACCGTGTTTTGGTGGATCAGCAGAGGTGAAAGAAGTTGCGGGCTGGAATGGGTCTAGCTACAAGTCCGAAAGATTAATTTAAAATTTAAATAAAGGTTATATTTTCAACTGATAACAAGATTTAACAATTTTCACTAGGTGAAATAACAAAGAAAAATCAGGTACAATGCAACTTTACAAACGAAAACACAAGTTAAGGGGTTTTTACAATTCTGGGATACGAGCCCCCAAGTTTAACAATTTCTGAGCTCTCAGCTCACAACCACAAATTACCAAAGGGCAGAAAACCCCTAATTACATGGAGCATTTGCTCCCACCTCGTAATGTCAAGCCTCCTAGAGGCACCTTTCAAAATACCAGAAAGAGCTGACCGCTCTCAAACTTTCAAGCCTATCAAAAGGCTATAAAGGGACTTTACTACAAACTGCCCTCAAGGCACACTTACAAAGTAACAGGGGTATCTTGTACCCATTCTACCGGGCCTTAGTGGAAAAATACTGGTTAATAAAAACGGCCCAAAACGAAAAAGGAATGGAGGAGTGAATTAGCACTCCTAAATACACATTTTAAAACCTAAGTGGCGCTAGGCCGATACACAGGGGCTATTCCCACACTATAGAGGTGACTTGTATAAGAAAAGTTTAACACATTACGAAAGATTAGAAAATCAGTTACGAAAACATAGTCACCTCAAGTCGAAATGAAGGGGAGTTCGAGAGGGTAAAGCACTCTCTATCCCCAATTTACATTTAAAGTAATAAGAAAATGATTACATAAGCCGGCACTAAGTTACATTTTAAACATGTGGGATACTTGAAAAGGGTTCGAACCTTCCCCGGGGGTTAAACTGCTGACCAAGAAAGAAATGAAGATGTTAAGAGGCCATTCCCTTTGCTGAAGAGCTGCTGCTCGAAAGAAGAGGCGCAACCCGCCCCCTGCTATACTTCCATACACTACGCTAGATGTTGTTGAAGTGGCGAAGAGCCGAGAAAATCAGCAGTCTTTAAACCCTCGTGGAAGCTTTGAGACCTTTCATGAATATTTAAGACACACCCACTCAGCTGTATTGGGTAGCTAAAAGTTATACATCAACATCGAAGAAGAAAGACACTATTGGTCAAAAATTAATTAAAGAAATTCGGGATTGGCTGAGTTCAAAACTGGCGGAAACAAAGATTAATATTGCCAACCCAAAAATGAAAGAACAAAAGTTAGTAAAGACAAACTTTCGAATACAAAATTTCTTCAAAAAGTTCCTTCCCTTCGCACCAGGGTGCATGATCATAGTTTTTTAGTAGAGACATCTGTCAGAGAAGATCCACACTTCTTGATCAACCAAAAAAAAAAAAAAAAAAAAAAAAAACAAGTCGAAATACACACGGTGGCATCTTCTGAGGAACTGTTGGATTAATTCACTTGTTAAAGTTCAAAGTTTCTCGGTAGAAATGAATTTAAGGCGGAAAATTCAAATGTGCGGCGTATAGGTATACCGGTACAAATATTATTATTATTATTATCATTATTATTATTATTATTATTATTATTATTATTATTATTATTATTATTATTATTAGGCTAGTCAGTCTGCTGAAACTGATTTTCAATAAATAAATGTAAAAAATGTATCTAAAAAATAAAACGTATGATAAGAGAATTACACCTGAAAAGAAACAGCCGGTAAAATGTTAACATGAGAAAAACGAAGACTTCGGGAGAAACTATTTCACGATCAAAAAGGAGAAAAGCAAAGAGCTTAATTTCGGCCACTTTGGCAAAATTAATCTAGTACCAGTCTTTCCTCTACCTTGCTGCAGAAATAAGATACTGCAGCCATAAGCGTGGAGAGAATCACTAGGTTCACACCGCGGCTGCTCTTCGCGGACGTTTAGCAGGAGCTGAATTGATTTATGGGGGGACGTGCATGAAATATAATCATTCACCAAATCCACAATTTGTAACTGAAATTTGGTACAGAGATTAAGAACGGTTAAATGCATCTCTTCACTATTTTGTGTAACTAAGGTAAAATTAAATTGAAGCATTTTGAAGTTTAAAATTTGTATGACCCCGTGATCAACAAAGGTACCATTTTTCATACACTTTTCAACAAATTGTCAGAAAAATTGTACAGTGTAACCTCAAAATATATAGAAACAACTCCACAAAATCATTTATAAATACAATTATATTTAATTAATTTAATGTTTAATTATTTTGTAAACTGAAAAAATATCCAAACAATTCTATATTTTTCCTTGTATATCTCGGCGTACAGGAATGATATTAAAATTTGGCCCCGCGTATATGTTCTTTATACACACAGCAATGGGATGCCAAAACAAATGGCTCTATCTTTCCCAGTTTCTGAGAAAGGTGTCCTTTAATGACGGAAATGGTGATTCTGAGAAAATGCACTTTAAATTTCATCTTCCTTTTCCTTGCAATTCTGTTTATAAAAATGCTCCAGAACTGTAATGAGTGTCCTCCTTTCCTTCAAGACTTCTCCTTTGGTTTCTTGTTTTCTGCCTTATTTTGCTTTACCAGGTCTTCAACTGACTTTTCACCTCCAGAGAGGCACTGTAGATCTATTTTTCTCAAGATGTCTTGAGTGAAAATTCCTACCTTATAGCCCATTCTCTCTAATAACTTCATACTCACTAAGTTCCCGCCATGAAATACAAGAACTGTATCATACGTTGCAATTCTGACAACTGTAAGCAGATGAAAATGTGGTTTTAGGGCATCGTTTCCTTACGAGTCAATTTAGAGATTCATTTGGATTTGGGTTTTGCCAAGAACACACTTGTTGAGAAGTTCGGGATCGGCCAGAAACCTGTAAGTGGGCTTGACAACATCTAGGATACATTTTAGAAGCCTCTGCTTCTGGATGTAGGGGTTATTATCCCTCTGAGCTAATGTGGCACAGATTACAAATGGGTTGTTCAACTGTTTACACCATGTGAAAATATGTATCCGCTTATTTCGGACCTAACCTCATTTCTGGTTTTTTCTCATGCCTTGCTTTCACTATCTTCTGCAAAATCAGTTTATCCAGTCTTCTATGCACTCTTTGTGACCATAGCATTATTGAATGAAGAAGGAATCGAACACTTGCACCGAGCTCGATAGCTGCGGCCAGTATCCAGTATTCGGGAGATGGTAGGTTGGAACCCCACTGTCGGCAGCCCTGAAGATGATTTTCCGTGGTTTCCCATTTTCACGCCAGACAAATGCTGGGGCTCTACCTTAATTAAGGCCACGGCCGCTTCCTTCCCACTCCTAGCCCTTTCCTGTCCCATCGTCGCCGCAAGACCTATCTGTGCCGGTGCGACGTAAAACAACTTGCAAAAAAAAAAAAAAAAAAAAAAAAAACGTATTGCTTCCTCATAAACAAAGCACCTGGTTTGGTATTGTTTCTAAAATGCGGAACACAGTCATAGATGATATATAAAACCAAAGAGTAGGATAAAGGTAGGCAATACCGTGATAAATTTTAATAAATCATCATTTATTCTGGAAAGAAAGTCAACAATAATGCGAAATTAACAAAAAAGATTCCGTGAATGTATACACGTATATAACCATAATGAAAACAGAACAAGAATAACATCAATGGCAAAAAGAGAAAAAAATACAATCACTTACACCTGTAGGCTAATACCGTGATAGATTTAAACTTCATATATACGTACATACAACTCAATAAGCAAAAGAAAACATTTAATAACATTAATATATGGAAAATAGACAGTACGAAAAATAGTTTAATAACATTCAGGACCTATTTATAGATGTTTAATTATCATCTTCGGACGTAACAACTTTGTCACATTTTCTGCACATGAATTGCGGAGATTCGCCCACTTCAACACAATTTTCGTGAAACCAGTCTGAACAAAACCCACACCGAATCCATTCTGCCTTTCCTTTCTCCTCATTAAAGGGGGACACTTTCGTAGATATTTCTGTCAATTGAAATGCTAGTCGCTTTATGGTGGTAACATTCAATCCGTAACCCAATTCCTGCATTTCTATGACATGTTTGACCAGCTTTATTTCAACGTCTTTCCATAGAACAAAAGGCCTTCCGTGTTTTGGTACCTCATGAGGTTCTTCGTCATTATGACGACTCTCGTGTTCTTTTAGGGTGCTCCGTGGTCCGCCAAACTCTTTAGAAGCCTTATATAATGTCCATTTCTCACTCACAACCTTTCTAACAGCACTTAAAAGCTGATTACAAGCATAGCTGCCACGCTAACTCGAGATCTGTAAGAAAGAAGGCGGAATTCGTAAGCTTCCCAAGCTCCGTCCATTGCTCGTAACTAACATCAAAGCACACAGGCAAATCGAGCCTTCCTTATAGTATATATAATGCGATTATCGTTTGCCTACCATGTACACAGAATATACAACACAATTTACACTAACTTCAATACATTTAACATAGTACTTACCTAGTTTCTTTCACCAATTCACAGTTTGACTTCCTCTGTCGTTGTGTCTGTGGCTTCTTGGTCGGCGCCATTACGCTCACTGCAGGGTCACAGAACAAGGAAACTATTCTCCTTAAAAACAACCCTCTGCTCCGCTCAGTATTACCGTGATAGAAGTTCAAATAAAGCATCACGATAATACCTAATTTTACCCTATGTATCACAGCCTTCTAGATGTATCCCGTGCAAGTTTGCTTGAAAGAAATCCACGGAGTCGTTCTTCACCGAGCTAGTATTGGCAGTAAGGTCGCGTCACACATTTAATTATTATGTTTCAGGCACTTCGGATGGAAATTCATCCTTGAAACTTGGGGAACATATTGCCAATGAGTTCTACTATTAAATAAAAGATACATTGAAAATTTACATTTTGGGCCCATTTCATGAACGTCCCCCCTTATCAGAGCAGTGGTTTTCAAAATGCGGCACGCGTACCGCTAGGGGTGCGCGGAGTCGTCCAAAGGGATGTGCAAATTTATCGTAGCTTCTAACTGATTTCGGCGAGCAGTTCAGGAAAGAGTATAGCCAGCTCATTTTCAATAACATCTGGTTTTGATTTAGTGTTTTTGTCTACCCCAACACAGTCTTCTTTTCGAACTCTTCAAACTAAAATTTGTGTACGTTTTGTAACGGTTCAAATCCCGTTACAAGATGATATCTGTATTTTTATTATTGTATGATTTTATCTGTATTTTATTATTATTATTATTATTATGTCAGTATTATTATTATGTTATCTGTGATATTGTACTATTATTGTAATTATCCGTTTTATTCAATTTTGCAATTGCCTGTTGCTTGCAAGATTGTACTTAGATGTATACATATATACGTATGTGTAGTATAACACTCAATACCTGTACAGTGAGAATTGTTGTATATATCAGAGATTAGATGTGACGTTGGGACATTGTGCAGGATTAGTGGAGATTCTGCCAAGTCATCGCCAAGCCATGGCTACGGCATTGTATTTATTTAGATATGCGCTCACGGAGTTAGTCGCCGCGGGGCGATTTCACCACTGGATGTAATATCTGTCGCGTAGGTGGGAGTATGTCATTGTTATTTCTGGAGATTACGTAGTTGTGTCAACCAACGTCTATATAAGGTGGATGCATATTGTAGCGTCAGTCATTAGTTATACGGATGCAGTACAGTGAAGAAGTCTACTAGATCAAGAGGCCTTAGTTGGTCAGTGAACGAGAGATGGAGATGGTTATTGAGAGAGTGAGGCCAAAAGTTGGTTGGTCGCTCACTCAGTTGAAGACACGGACGCAAGGGCTTACCATGGAGTCAGAGAGGGCAACCCTGGACCTGCCAAGAGTTCATACCATATTGACTTACAAAGAAGTCAGATGATATGGAGAAGAAGCAGTCACAAGGATGTATCACCAAGTTAGGCGTGACACATCTACAGTAAACACCAGATCCAAGGAATACGTCGTAATTACACTAAAAGTGTTGAAGGTACAGTCAAGTGAATCAGTGAGGGAAATATTTCGTATAAATTGTTAAATGTCCGGTCAAGAAGAATTCAAATTCATGCCTAGTTTCTTTCAGTTGCAATGTCATAATTTCATATTCTCATCTGTTTTATCGCAACAAGACTCACTATTTTTTGATATATTATTTAAAGAATATATATTGTTCTATCAAACGAATTCATAGTTTCATTTCATTGACAGTAAAATATCTTAACCTCAAAATTAATGGGGAAACCGAACGCCAATCTCCTTTTCCCAGAACTTATATGGTATGTTGTCAAAAGTAAGCTTATTACCCCACACCCTAGAGATGGTCAAGAGTCTCATTCTATTATTGCTGTACTGAGTGACAGCTGGCGCCCTTCAAATAACGTATGTGTAAGTAAGCAGGTAACAAGTAAGTGTCAGTACAGGGTTCGACGAGTGTGTATTTTATTTAATGAATGTTAATTTTCAGAATTTCCATTTTAAATGCAGATATTCAGATTTTCAAGTTAAATGCAGGTTAATATGCTTGTAAATTTAGTCAAAGAGTTAGGAAACTCACAGTTTGTACCTCGCATTAACTAGGCATGTAAAAATGCTTATTTATGCTGCATTTAATTTATTTTTTCAAAATTCACTCTTTCACTTCAATGTTTCTTCAGTAGCAGTGCACGCAGTAATTGTTGTATCTTCACTAGGCACTGGGTTTCTCCATCTGTCTTGTGAAGGCTTGCCGCTCAGTTTTTAGCTTCTTCTCTAAACTTTAATCCGAACAAGTTACGAAGTTTCCTTTTTATTTTCAATTAGCTTTACGTCGCCGGCCCCGTGGTGTAGGGGTAACGTGCCTGCCTCTCACCCGGAGGCCCCGGGTTCGATTCCCGGCCAGGTCATGGATTTTTACCTGGACCTGAGGGCTGGTTCGAGGTCCACTCAGCCTACGTGATTAGAATTGAGGAGCTATCTGACGGTGAGATAGCGGCTCCGGTCTAGAAGGCCAAGAATAACGGCCGAAAGTATTCGTCGTGCTGACCACACGACGCCTCGTAATCTGCAGGCCTTCGGGCTGAACAGCGGTCACTTGATAGGCCAAGGCCCTTCAAAGACTGTAGTGCCATGGGGTTTGGTTTTGGTTCGGTTGCTTTACGTCGCACCGACACAGTTCTTATGGCGACGATCGGATAGGAAAGGCCTAGGAGTG
This sequence comes from Anabrus simplex, assembly GCF_040414725.1. NCBI lineage: Eukaryota > Metazoa > Arthropoda > Insecta > Orthoptera > Tettigoniidae > Anabrus > Anabrus simplex. The sequence goes on from NC_090265.1 coordinate 1,608,116, forward strand.
GGAGGAATCGGCTGTGGCCTTAATTAAGGAACAGTGCCTGGTGTGAAAATGGGAAACCACGGGAAACTATCTTCAGGGCTGCCGACAGTGGGGCTCGAACCCACTATCTCCCGGATGCGAGCTCACAGCTGCACGCTCCTAAATGCACGGCCAACTCGCCCGGCGAAGAAGACATTTCCTTAACCAAATATATACAGTACGTTATAGTGGAAGTTTCAGTGAAGGTATACCATCCATAGTGATGGTGATAGTGATACCAGTACACATTCACTAGGGATAGTGCACCACCGCTAGTGATGGTACACCATCCATGGTGAAAGTGATAGTGATACCAGTACACATTCGCTAGGGATAGTGCACCACCGCTAGTGATGGTACACCATCCATGGTGATGGTGATAGTGATACCAGTACACATTCACTAGGGATAGTGCACCATCGCTAGTGATGGTACACCATCCATGGTGATGGTGATAGTGATACCAGTACATATTCACTAGGGATAGTGCACCATCGCTAGTGATGGTACACCATCCATGGTGATGGTGATAGTGATACCAGTACATATTCACTAGGGATAGTGCACCATCGCTAGTGATGGTCTACCTTCGCCGACAAGAGGTAAGGAATGGGAACTATGGTGTTGCAATAACCAAAGACGATCATATTTCGAACGTTGAGTCTTATAAAATGCAATTTTAAAACATAGTCATGTTATATAAAATAGCATGAAAAGTATAAAACATGAACAGAAAAAAATATTTCCTGCACTGAAATTTGCATTTTCGTTTATGAACAAAAGGACAGATTTGAACTGTTATTTATTACAGCAATTAATACACTGACTGACAAAGCAAATGCAACACCAAGAAGGAGTGGTCAGAACTTTATGCCAATTGCAGCGTAGACTGACGTCACTGAGGTATGCTCATGATGTGAAATGCGCCGCTGTGCTGCGCACGTAGCGAACGATAAATGGGACACGGCGTTGGCGAATGGCCCACTTCGTACCGTGATTTCTCAGCCGACAGTCATTGTAGAACGTGTTGTCGTGTGCCACAGGACACGTGTATAGCTAAGAATGCCAGGCCGCCGTCAACGGAGGCATTTCCAGCAGACAGACGACTTTACGAGGGGTATGGTGACCGGGCTGAGAAGGGCAGGTTGGTCGCTTCGTCAAATCGCAGCCGATACCCATAGGGATGTGTCCACGGTGCAGCGCCTGTGGCGAAGATGGTTGGCGCAGGGACATGTGGCACGTGCGAGGGGTCCAGGCGCAGCCCAAGTGACGTCAGCACGCGAGGATCGGCGCATCCGCCGCCAAGCGGTGGCAGCCCCGCACGCCACGTCAACCGCCATTCTTCAGCATGTGCAAGACACCCTGGCTGTTCCAATATCGACCAGAACAATTTCCCGTCGATTGGTTGAAGGAGGCCTGCACTCCCGGCGTCCGCTCAGAAGACTACCATTGACTCCACAGCATAGACGTGCACGCCTGGCATGGTGCCGGGCTAGAGCGACTTGGATGAGGGAATGGAGGAACGTCGTGTTCTCCGATGAGTCACGCTTCTGTTCTGTCAGTGATAGTCACCGCAGACGAGTGTGGTGTCGGCGTGGAGAAAGGTCAAATCCGGCAGTAACTGTGGAGCGCCCTACCGCTAGACAACGCGGCATCATGGTTTGGGGCGCTATTGCGTATGATTCCACGTCACCTCTAGTGCGTATTCAAGGCACGTTAAATGCCCACCGCTACGTGCAGCATGTGCTGCGGCCGGTGGCACTCCCGTACCTTCAGGGGCTGCCCAATGCTCTGTTTCAGCAGGATAATGCCCGCCCACACACTGCTCGCATCTCCCAACAGGCTCTACGAGGTGTACAGATGCTTCCGTGGCCAGCGTATTCTCCGGATCTCTCACCAATCGAACACGTGTGGGATCTCATTGGACGCCGTTTGCAAACTCTGCCCCAGCCTCGTACGGACGACAAACTGTGGCAAATGGTTGACAGAGAATGGAGAACCATCTCTCAGGACACCATCCGCACCCTTATTGACTCTGTACCTCGACGTGTTCCTGCGTGCATCGCCGCTCGCGGTGGTCCTACATCCTACTGAGTCGATGCCGTGCGCATTGTGTAACCTGCATATCGGTTTGAAATAAACATCAATTATTCGTCCGTGCCGTCTCTGTTTTTTCCCCAACTTTCATCCCTTTCGAACCACTCCTTCTTGGTGTTGCATTTGCTCTGTCAGTCAGTGTATTACCTTCTTCGGTAAGAAGTTGTATTAATTTCGTTACTCCATTTCCCTCAAGCACTTCATATCTCTTCAGAAACCCGTAGTTGTTGCCGTCCCTCTTTCTTCCCGATTTCAGTGATTGAGCCTTGCTCGTAAGTAACCCATACTTACGAAGACAATTTTAATTGGGGTTTCCCCATTCCTCCATAATATGTTCGTAGAACTTCACTGATTCAACAATAGCTGCACACAATCAATACTGATCTGCATTTAGGGCAGTCGCCCAGGTGGCAGATTCCCTATCTGTTGCTTTCCTAGCCTTTTCCGAAATGATTCCAAAGAAATTGGAAATTTATTGAACATCTCCCTTGGTAAGTTATTCCAATCCCTAACTCCACTTCCTATAAACGAATATTTGCCCCAGTTTGTCCTCTTGAATTCCAACTTTATCTTCATATTGTGATCTTTCCTACTTTTATAGACGCCATTCAAACCTATTCGTCTACTAATGTCATTCCACGCCATCTCTCCGCTGACAGCTCGGAACATACCACTTAGTCGAGCAGCTCTTCTTCTTTCTCTCAATTCTTCCCAACCCAAACATTGCAACATTTTTGTAACGCTACTGTTTTGTCGGAAATCACCCAGAACAAATCGAGCTGCTTTTCTTTGCATTTTTTCCAGTTCTTGAATCAGGTAATCCTGGTGAGGGTCCCATACACTGGAACCATACTCTAGTTGGGGTCTTACCAGAGACTTATATGCACTCTCCTTTACATCCTTACTACAACCCCTAAACACCCTCATAACCATGTGCAGAGATCTGTACCCTTTATTTACAATCCCATTTATGTGATTACCCCAATGAAGATCTTTCCTTATATTAACACCTAGATACTTACAATGATCCCCAAAAGTAACTTTCACCCCATCAACGCAATAATTAAAACTGAGAGGACTTTTCCTATTTGTGAAACTCACAACCTGACTTTCAACCCCGTTTATCAACATACCATTGCCTGCTGTCCATCTCACAATATTTTCGAGGTCACGTTGCAGTTGCTCACAATCTTGTAACGTATTTATCACTCTATAGAGAATAACATCATCCGCAAAAAGCCTTATCTCCGATTCCACTCCTTTACTCATATCATTTATATATATAAGAAAACATAAAGGTCCGATAACACTGCCCTGAGGAACTCCCCTCTCAACTATTACAGGGTCAGACAAAGCTTCACCTACTCTAACTCTCTGAGATCTATTTTCTAGAAATATAGCAACCCATTCAGTCACTCTTTTGTCTAGTCCAATTGCACTCATTTTTGCCAGTAGTCTCCCATGATCCAGCCTTTCAAATGCTTTAGACATGTCAATCGCGATACAGTCCATTTGACCTCCAGAATCCAAGATATCTGCTATATCTTGCTGGAATCCTACAAGTTGAGCTTCAGTGGAATAACCTTTCCTAAAACCGAATTGCCTTCTATCGAACCAGTTATTAATTTCACAAACATGTCTAATATAATCAGAAAGAATGCCTTCCCAAAGTTTACATACAATGCATGTCAAACTTACTGGCCTGTAATTTTCAGCTTTATGTCTATCACCCTTTCCTTTATACACAGGGGCTACTATAGCAACTCTCCATTCATCTGGTATAGCTCCTTCGGCCAAACAATAATCAAATAAGCACTTCAGATGTGGTACTATATCCCAACCCATTGTCTTTAGTATATCCCCAGAAATCTGATCAATTCCAGCTGCTTTTCTAGTTTTCAACTTTTGTATCTTATTGTAAATGTCGTTGTTATCATACGTAAATTTTATTACGTCTTTGGCCTTAGTCTCTTCTTCTATCTCGACATTATCCTTGTAACCAACAATCTTTACATACTGTTGACTGAATACTTCTGCCTTTTGAAGATCCTCACATACACACTCCCCTTGTTCATTAATTATTCCTGGAATGTCCTTTTTGGAACCTGTTTCTGCCTTAAAATACCTATACATACCCTTCCATTTTTCACTAAAATTTTTATGACTGCCAATTATGCTTGCCATCATGTTATCTTTAGCTGCCTTCTTTGCTAGATTCAATTTTCTAGTAAGTTCCTTCAATTTCTCCTTACTTCCACAGCCATTTCTAACTCTATTTCTTTCCAGTCTGCACCTCCTTCTTAGTCTCTTTATTTCTCTATTATAATAAGGTGGATCTTTACCATTCCTTACCACCCTTAAAGGTACAAACCTATTTTCGCATTCCTCAACAATTTCTTTAAACCCATCCCAGAGTCTGTTTACATTTTTATTTACCGTTTTCCACCGATCATAGTTACTTTTTAGAAACTGCCTCATACCTGCTTTATCAGCCATATGGTACTGCCTAACAGTCCTACTTTTAAGACCTTCCTTTCTATCACATTTGTTTTTAACCACCACAAAAACAGCTTCATGATCACTAATACCATCTATTACTTCAGTTTCCCTATAGAGCTCATCTGGTTTTATCAGCACCACATCCAAAATATTTTTCCCTCTGGTTGGTTCCATCACTTTCTGAATCAGCTGTCCTTCCCATATTAACTTATTTGCCATTTGTTGGTCATGCTTCCTGTCGTTCCCATTTCCTTCCCAATTGACATCTGGCAAATTCAGATCTCCCGCTACAATCACATTTCTTTCCATGTCGTTTCCCACATTGCTGACTATCCTATCAAATAATTCCGAATCCGCATCAGTGCTACCCTTTCCCGATCTGTACACTCCAAATATATCAAGTTGCCTATTATCTTTAGAAATGAGCCTTACACCTAGAATTTCATGTGTCTCATCTTTAACTTTTTCGTAGCTTACAAATTCTTCTTTCACCAGAATGAAAACTCCCCCTCCCACCATTCCTATCCTATCTCTACGATGCACACTCCAGTGCCGTGAGAAAATTTCTGCATCCGTTATATCATTTCTCACCCATGATTCAACTCCTATTACAATATCTGGTAAATATATATCTATTAAATTTCTTAATTCTATTCCTTTCTTTACAATACTTCTACAGTTCAACACTAACAATTTTATGTCATCCCTACTTGATTTCCAGTTCCCTGTTCCCTTATCACCGCTCCCTAGGCCATCCCGTTTCCCTGAATGTACCTCCCTATTACCCTTCCAAACAAATTTCCTAACTTATACGTACCACTGCGGTTTAAATGAAGGCCATCCGAGCGCAGATCCCTTTCTCCTACCCACGCATTAGGATCTAGAAATTTCACTCCCAGTTTCCCACATACCCACTCCATAGTCTTATTTAAATCCCCAATCACCCTCCAGTCAGTATCCCTCCTACACAGTATTCCACTGATAACAATCTCCGCTTTCTTAAACTTCACCCGAGCTGCATTTACCAGATCCCACACATCTCCAACTATGTTGGTACTTATATCAGCTTGCCTTACGTTGTTGGTACCAACGTGAAACACTACCACCTTCTCCTTCCCCTCCTCCCTCTCTTCTACTTTCCTCAACATCTGCCTCAACCTAATTCCTGGATAACATTCTACCCTGGTTCCCTTTCCTCCACACACTTCCCCCACGTGTCTAACGATGGAATCCCCCATGACCAGAGCCTCAACCCTACCCACCTCATTTGATCCCCTCCCCTCCTGGTCAGCCCTATCTTTCCTGATAGCTGCAGAAGCTACTTCCTCCTCCCTTTTCTCCTTCCCATGACCCTGTTCCACCTGTATTTTCCTATCCTCTACTCTACATTTCCCTTTCCTACCTTTTCCCTTCCTCCTACTTCCACGCATCTCAGCAACAGTTCCCTGTCCCTCATCTTCCCTCTGTTGTTCTACCTGGAGTGACTCGTACCGATTTCGCACAGACACCTGTCCTGAATTCTGATCCTGAATAGAGCCCTTGGCCTGAAATCTCCTTCCCCTTAGAACATTAGACCACCTGTCTTCTACAACTCCTCCCTTTCCTTCCCCTCCCTCTTGTACACCTACTGTAACCTGTACATTGTTTGAGGGAGTCCTATCTTCCTTCCCGTCTTCTGTGAGAATCCTAATTATCTCCCTGAAACTTTCCAACTCCTCCCTCATACCCCTCAATGCCTCACCACACCCACAATAAGTACACTCGCGCTCCTTACCCATTCTTTACGGGGGGAAAAATTTAAATTAAAAAAATAAAATAACTTATTTGCAAAAAAAAAAAAAAATTAATGAACGGAGGGGTTATATTATCTGGGATAGTACACAACAATAAGGTAATTAATATACGACTACACTACAATACTACTTAGTCGTGCTCTATTATATTTTTTTTAATCCTACAACCCCTAACACCTTTTTAACATAACAATAACCAACTAACGACAATGCCATTCGCACTGATCCCTGGTACCATTGTTGGACGCTAATAGGAGATCGCGTTCATCAATAATCTGCTACTGTACACATTCGCCGACTGTGGATGTGTTTTATTCACTTTATGGTAACCTTTGACTGACTGTATACATGTACTAGGAAAGGTTTCCCTTAACCATCCCCTTCCACTCTTATATATATACAATACATAAGTGTTATTATTCGGGATCAGGATGGTATAACGGCTTAGCTCATTTCGTATGTCATCCCGGCGAATGTCTTTAGATTCTTGGTGTTGCTGGGGAATGCTGTGGTGTCAGGAAGGGCACACGACCTTAAATCTACAGCCAGAACTCTTTCATGCTTCAGTACGCGAAGGGACCCTCAGCAAGCGGCATGAATTGCGTAAGATTGGTGATGATGATTATAGTTACAGTCATTTGTAGTTGTTGTTTGAGTCATCAATCCATAGACTGGCTTGATACAGCTTTCCATGCCACCCTATCCTGTGCTAACCTTTTCATTTCCAGGTAACTGCTGCATCTTACATCTGCTCTAATCTGCTTGTCATATTCATACCTTGGTCTACACCTACCGTTCTTACCGCGTACACTTCCTTCAAAAAGCAAGTGCACAAGTCGTGGGTGTCTTAATATTTGTCCTATCATTCTATCCCTTCTTCTGGTCAAATTTAGTCAAATCGATCTCCTCTCACAAGTTCGATTCAATATCTCCTCATTCGTGATTCGATCTATCCATCTCACTTTCAGCATTTCCTGCAATACCACATTTCAAAAGCTTCTATTGTTATTATTTCTGAGGTAGTTATCGTCCATGTTTCACTCCCATGCAATGCCACGCTCTAAACGAAAGTCTTTATACACATCTTTGTAATTCCTATGTCAATGTTCGACGTGAGTACATTTATTTTCTTAAGAAAGCTCTTCCTTACTTGTCTTATCTGCATGTTATGTCATCGTTATTTATTTTACTGCTAAGTAACAATATCCATCTACTTGCTTTAAGATTTCATTTACTAATTTAATATTTCCTGCATCACCTCTCTCGACTGTACTCCATTACACTCATTTTGGACTTTCATCTTATAATCCTTACCGAACACCCCCTCCATACCATCCAGCAGTTTCCTCATATCTTCTGCAGTCTCAGATAGAATAACAATGTCATCAGCAAATCTCAGGGTTTTGAGAAAACACGTTCTGATCTCTTTCTCGCAGTTCCCAGGTATTTCATATCATGCAGTTTGTCTATTTCTAATGGTGTGACTGGTGTGATTCCCTTCCTAAATTTCTCTTTTATTTCTTTTACTGCCTGTTCTATATGAACACTGAAAAGTTTTGAGGATGAAGAGGGTAAACTAGGAATGAACAATAAGGAAAACTGTGAAATTCTCGCCAGATATTTCAAAAGATTACTGAATTACGACAGTCCACAAGAAAGACTGGCAATTAAAACGACCGCAGGTAACAATGCCAGATTCAAAGCCACCTGACGAACGTGAGGTATCCAAAATCATCCAGGAGCTAAAAAATAACAAGGCAGGAGGTGAAGACGGTATTATGGCAGAACTGCCCAAAATGGGAAATGCAGAATTAATCTCATCATTGACCCATTTATTTAAAATTATTTGGGAAACGGAAAGAATTCCAGAAGACTGGCTAACTGCTTTAATACATCCATTACACAAAAAAGGGAACAAGAAGGATGTCAATAATTATAGAGGAATTTCGCTGCTTTCGGTCCCATATAAAATGCTGTCTAAAGCCCTTCAAACCAGGGTTGAAGAAAGATGCTGGGACGAAGCAAATATGTTGTAGTCTTCGTGGATTTTAAGAAGGCCTACGATTCGGTAGATAGAGAGACGTTATTCGGAATACTGGAAGAATTTGGTGTGGACAGTAAAACAAGGAATATCATCAAACAGACACTTACCAACACCAAGTCAAAGGTCAAGTTCATGGGTGAAATATCGGAGTCCTTTGAAGTCAAGACTGGTGTGAGACAAGGGGATGGACTCTCACCAATTCTCTTTCACTGTGTCTTGGAAAAGGTGATAAGGAAGTGGAAAGAAGGAATCCCAGACAAAGAAGTATTGGAGGAGGGGCAGGTGCTATACGGATAGACTGCCTGGCATATGCTGATGATATCGCAGCCTTTGCCAGTGACATAGAAATAGCAAAGAAAAGAGTGGAACAACTCCATAGCATAGCAGAAATGACTGGATTGCAAATATCATACAGTAAGACTGAATTTATGACCAACATCAAAGAGGCTCCCCAAATGTTAAAGTTGAAAGAGGGGAAAATCAAAAGAGTAAAGAGCTTCAAGTATCTTGGAGAAATAGTTCAAGAGAATGGATCAGAGAAGCTAGCTCTTATAGAACGAGCGAGAAAAATGGAAACAGCGTATCAGCTCACTAGAGACACCTACAACAAGAAAGCTTTGTCATATGGAGCCAAATTAAGACATCTGGACACAGTCATCAGACCTGAATGCTTATACGCAGCAGAAACATTGGACATGATTGGAAAGGGAGATCTATAGAACATCAGAAGGAAAGAGAGGAAAATGCTCCGGAAGATCTTGGGCCCGAAAATGAAAGGTGGGGAGAGGAGACTTAGACCCAAGAAAGAACTATACTAGAAGACAGAGGAAGTCGTCGCACTGATGAAAAAGCGAAGGCTTCAATTTTATGGACATCTACAGAGAATGGACACCAACCGACTGACAAAAAGGGTTTTCAGCTTCTTCAGCCTAAGGAAGACGGAACCAAAATGGTTTAGGGAAGTAAGGACCGACCTGGCCAGGATAGGAGTAGAAAAAGAGGACGTACTGGACAGAAACAAATTTAGAAAAATGTGAAGGAGTTCAAGGGTTTCCAGGAGACTGGGGAAGAACTTGTGAAGAAGAAGAAGAAGAAGAAGAGAACCTACACAGAAGAACAGAAGAAAGAAGTCAGTGCAAGGATGAAGAAGTACTGGCAGAATGTGAAGTCAGGACTGGTGAAAAATAACGTAAAGACTGTAAAACGTGGTCCATAGATGGCCGGAACGATAATAAATAATAACTGAAAAGTAGGGGGGGACTGCAACCTTGCCTCAATCCTTCTTTTTCAAAGCCCTCCATTCTTATCACTGCAGACTGATTTTTATACGGATTGTAGATATTTCTTCTTTCTCGGTATCTGGTCCCAATCACCTTCAGAATCTCAAATACCTTGGTCTAATCAACATTATCGGATGCCTTTTCAAGGTCTATGAACGCGTGTACAAGGGCGCCCATGGCCATGTATGTGGGCTTGTCCTTCTTAATTCGATCATCTATATCAGACGTAAAGTCAGGATTGCTTCATCTGATCCTACATTTCTTCTGAAGCCAAATTGGTTTTCCCTCAACTCAGTTCCACCTTGTCTTTCCATTCTTTGTTATTTGTTATTTCTGGTATAATCGAAATATACTCGTATTTCGAGGGTACAGACGTAGAGTAACTGGATTTTGGGGGTACGCCAATAAAAAGTTTGAATACCACTGATTTACATTATATCAAAGGCGGGCGCAGAGAGTACTCGATGGTATCCTCCACCGACGAAACATTCCGAATGAGTCGATGAGCTTTTTGTCTTTGGCCTTCACAGTCCCTGATTGACAACCAAACGGGAAGACTGGAAATACCAAGGTTTCTTTGTGTTTTCACTGACTGCTCCGGTGCGGCAGATCGTTCGCAGCTTGGCCATAACAAATTTCCCAAGAGCATGTTTTCTTTCCCAGGTAGGCCTGGCTGTATTGTGTCATGCAACTTGTCTATTTCTTGTGGTGTGACTGGTGTTTTGTCTGTCAATGAAAATAATTTTTTCTTACACTCATGGGACGTTTTAAATCCTGTACTGAGTGTCTGCTATCAAGTTCGACCATATTTGTGTCTCTCGCTAGTTATGCCGACCACGTGTTGGCGAGCTGTAACGTTATGTACTATTAACTCACCCTCCAAGTGTAATATTAACACACGTACGGAATTTAAATGACGGGGGTTGTCAGTGACGACTACGGCCCGCTCGGCTGTTGTAATAACATGACGTGCTGAGCCTTGCTCAGTAGTAATATACACCAAACACGATCTCGATTTAGTGATTTCCCCACTCTTGGATTACATTCTTCGTCACCAATTTGACAGGTGCCTTATTCTGAATCTGTATAAAGCTCAAACCACGGAACTAAATATCTAGAAGAGAATCAAGAATTAGAAGAGGATGCGACAAAGCCGCCCACTGTCACCTGTTTGTAGAAAATGCCCTTAGAGATGAAGGGGCATACTAAAGGGGTGAATTTTAATGGTATTTAGGTTCACAGTATCCGCTTTGATATTCCTCTCTTAGCTAATTCTGAAAGGGATATGAATATGATGCTAAGAACATTCAACAAATTCTTAGAAAAATTAAATATAAAGAAAACAAAATAAAAGATCGTAGACAAAGGAGACCAACAGGCAGAAAACACTTCAAAATTAAATAACACACTGATATAACAAGTCACAGAGTTCTACTATTAGGGTAGTGTAATGATCTCTGATAACAGACCACTACCAAAACAAGAAAAACATTTTTCTAAATAACCATCTCAGTTTAGAGACAAGAGCATTATTAGTGTGCTACTGTATGGGTGCGAAACCTGGACATTAGGGAAACAGGAAGAAGAAAGCTTGACTCTGCAGAAATGTGGTTTTGGAGAAGAATTACAAATCAATCAATCAATCAATCAATCAATCAATCAATCAATCAATCAATCAATCAATCAATCAATCAATCAATCAATCAATCAATCAATCAATCAATCAATCAATCAATCAATCAATCAATCAATCAATCAATCAATCGAAGACCGCCTCTGTGGTGTAGTGGTTATTATGATTAGCTACCTCCCCCGGAGGCCCGCGTTCGATTGCTGGCTCTGCCACGAAATTTGAAAAGTGGTACTAGGGCTGGAACGGGGTCCACTCAGCCTCGGGAGGTCAACTGAGTAGAGGTGGGTTCGATTTCCACAGTCAGCCATCCTGGAAGTAGTTTTCCGTGGTTTCCCACTTCTCCTCCTGGCAAATGCCGGGATGGTACCTAACTTAAGGCCACGGCTGCTTCCTTCCCTCTTCCTTGTCTATCCCTTCCAATCTTCCCATCCCCCCGCAAGGCCCCTTTTCAGCATAGCAGGTGAGGCCGCCTGGGCGATGTACTGTCATCCTCCCCAGTTGTATCCCCCGACCCAATGTCTCACGATCCAGGACACTGCCCTTGAGGCGGTAGAGGTGAGATCCCTCGCTGAGTCCGAGGGAAAAGGCAACCCTGGAGGGTAAGCAGATTAAGAAGATTTAGGGCAGTCGCCCAGGTGGCAGATTCCCTATCTGTTGTTTTTCTAGCGTTTTCTTAAATGATTTCAATGCGATTGGAAATTTATTGAACATCTCCCTTGGTAGGTTATTCCAATCCCTAACTCTCCTTCCTATAAATGAATATTTGCCCCAATTTGTCCTCTTGAATTCCAACATTACCTTCATATTGAGATCTTTCCTACTTTTGAAGACGCCACTGAAACTTATTCGTTTACTAATGTCATTCCATGCCATCTCTTCGCTGACACCTCGGAATATACCACTTAGTCGTGCAGCTCGTTTCCTTTCCCCCAGTTAGTAGTATAATTGGATGGTTCTGCGGCACCTCCGCCGCCGCACGCCTCCGCCCGCCTCCTCCTCCGCCGCCGCCTCCGCCTCCGCCGCCGCCGCCCGCGGGAAATTTGAATTTTGGCGGGAAATTTGAATTTGTAAACAAAGCCACGTGCTTTTTGACAGCTGTCATCGACAACAACGCATCGCTAACCTCACTGCTGCCATCTTGACGGGCCTAAACCTCACTAGTGCCAACTTAACCTAACTAGCGCGAGGTAAACAAAGCCACGTGTTTTTTGACAGCCACGTGCTTTTTGACAGACAACAACGCATCGCTAACCTCAGTACTGCCATCTTGACGGACCTAAACCTCAGTAGTGCTAACTTAACCTCACTAGCGCGAGGTAAACAAAGCCACGTGCTTTTTGACAGCCACGTGCTTTTTGACAGATTTGTAAACAAAGCCACGTGCTTTTGACAGACAACAACGCATCGCTAACCTCAGTACTGCCATCTTGACGGGCCTAAACCTCAGTAGTACCAACTTAACCTAACTAGCGCGAGATAAACAAAGCCACGTGTTTTTTGACAGCCACGTGCTTTTTTGACAGCTGTCATCCGCCATCTTTGAGCACTGTGCTGCCCTCTATATCGCAGTAGCTGCAAAATTCATCACCTATCATCGGCAGTGCTGCCATCTTGACAGACCTAAACCTTAGTGCTACCAACTTAACCTCACTAGCTCGAGATAAACAAATCCACGTGCTTTTTGACAGCCACGTGCTTTTTTGATAGCTGTCATCCGCCATCTTTGAGCACAGTGCTGCCCTCTTTAGCTACTTACCTTTGAAATGTGGTGGCGGATAATTTGAAAAATGCTTTTCGACAAGCAGCCATCTTTAATCCAGAGAGAACAGTGCTACCCTCTATGTGGTGGCGGCAAATTGAAAAATTCCACGTGCTCTTGTTTGGAAACAAACTCACGTGCTTTTTCGACAGCTACCATCTGCCATCTTTAATCTATAGAGCACAGTGCTGCCCTCTTTAGCTACTTACCTTTGAAATGTGGTGGCGACAAATTCCACGTGCTCTTGTTTAGTAAACAAACTCACGTGCTTTTTTTGTCAGCTGTCATCCGCCATCTTTAATCTATAGAGCACAGTGCTGCCCTCTTTATCGTAGTAGATGTAAATTCGTCACAGCTGTCATCCGCAGTGCTGCCATCTTAACGGGCTTAAACCTTAGTGCTACCAACTTAACCTTACTAGCGCGAGATAAACAAATCCACGTGCTTTTTGACAGCTGTCATCCACCATCTTTAATCTATAGAGCACAGTGGTGCCCTCTTTAGCTACTTACCTTTGAAATGTGGTGGCGGATAATTTGAAAAATGCTTTTTGATAGCAGCCATCTTTGAGCACCGTGCTACCCTCTTTTGTGGTGGCAGGCAATTCCACGTGACAGCAGCCATCTTTAATCATGAGAGCACCGTGCTGCCCTCTATGTGGTGGCGGCAAATTCTACATGCTCTTGTTTGGAAACAAACTCACGTGCTTTTTTCTGACAGCTGTCATCCGCCATCTTGCATCACAAACCTCAGTGCTGCGCTCTTTAGCTAGATACCTTTGAAATGTGGTGGCGGCAATTTGAAAAAATCTATGTGCTCTTGTTTAGTAAACAAAGCCACGTGCTTTTTATGACAGCTATCATCCACCATCTTTAATCAATAGAGCACGGTGCTGCTATCATGCAGGCAATTTCATCACCTGTCATCCGCCATCTTTTAATGAACAGAGCACCGTGCTGCTCTCTGTAGTAGCGGGCAATTTGAAAATTTCTGTTAGCTGTCATCCGCCATCTTTAATCAAGAGAGCACCGTGCTGCCATCTATGTGGTGGCGGCAAATTCTACGTGCTACGCGCAGCTGTCATCCACCATCTTACATCGCAAACCTCAGTGCTACACTCTATGTGGTGGCGGATAATTTAAAAAGAAAAATTCTACATCAGTCCTCTCTCGACGCTAATTGCACAAGATGGTGACTATACATGACTCCTTAAAGGAGCTTATGCAAGATGATCGCTATACATAGACGCCCTTGGGATGCTTGCGCAAGATGGCGGTTATACAAGGCTCCTTATGAGGGATGCTTGCGCGAGATGGTGGTTGCTCTTATGAGGCGGCTTAAGGATCCATGACTAGAGACGCCCTAAGGATGCTTGCGCAAGATGGCGGATGCAAGATGGCGGCTATACATAGCTCCTTATGAGACAGCCAGTACTCGATACAACATGTGATCAGAACATTGATTACCGAGCTCGATAGCTGCAGTCGCTTAAGTGCGGCCAGTATCCAGTATTCGGGAGATAGTAGGTTCGAACCCCACTGTCGGCAGCCCTGAAAATGGTTTTCCGTGGTTTCCCATTTTCACACCAGGCAAATGCTGGGGCTGTACCTTAATTAAGGCCACGGCCGCTTCCTTCCCACTCCTAGGCTTTTCCTGTCCCATCGTCGCCATAAGACCTATCTGTGTCGGTGCGACGTAAAACAACTAGCAAAAAAAAAAAAGAACATTGATTGATGTGTTCAGAACACTGTACTCGATACAACATGTGATTAAAACATTGTGTGGTGTGTTCAGAACACTACATAAGTAGAATCGAACGCTGTATTAGGGGATACCTTTGTTTAGATTGAAACATAACAAGACTAGAATTGAACACTGCACATTGATTGATTGATGTGTTCAGAACACAAAATAAGTAGAATCGAACACTGTACTCGATGTCGTTAACTTCAACATGTGATTAAAACATTGTCTGGTGTGTTCAGAACACTACATAAGTAGAATCGAACGCTGTACAACATGTTAGGGGATACCTTTGTTTAGATTGAAACATAACAAGACTAGAATTGAACACTGCACTCGGTGTCGTTACATGCGATCAGAACAATGATTGATGTGTTCAGATCACGAAACAAGTAGAACCGAACACTGTACAACATGTTAGGGGATACCTTTGTTCTAAGAAGATCAGCTTGAAACATAACAAGACTAGAATTGAACACTGCACTCGATACAACATGTAATCAGAACATTGATTGATGCGTTCAGATCACGAAACAAGTAGAACCGAACACTGTACAACATGTTAAGGGATACCTTTGTTTAGATTGAAACTAACAAGACTAACACTTCAAATGATTTGCTTAGTACGAAAATAAAAAATATATACCGCGTAGCTAACTCGTTCATCACACTGCTAAGACGCTTAGTAATTGTGAATACACTCATACGAAAATCAAGAAAGCACACTGCGTAGCCAACTCGCTCGGCTCACTCGCTTAGTATTTGCAACACACACGGATAAGAATGTTCCGAGATACTTACATGTTTTTTAAGGGAGGGTGAAAGATCATAATTTATATGTACACATGTTGTCTCCTCCAAGTTGTAAGATGAAATAGACGCAGTACTGCGAGTTTCCGCTCTAGCTGGCGAACGGATGTAGCATGATATCTCAGCAAAAAATAATACGCGTGAGCTTGCAAGTCAGACACAATGATGGATACCGCGATTCAAATCCTGGTAACTTATGCCGTCGGGAAGGGTATCCGGCGAGCATCTAGCTGTAAATCCTCGATTCTCAACAGATTCTTAATCCGAGTTCTTTGACGTCAGGAAGGGCAACTAGTTGAAAACAATTATCGAACACGCATCGCGAAGGCAAGAGTGTGCAGCGATATGCTTCTTTAGACTTGCAGATTACGAAAAGAAACATAACAAGACTTGAGTCTTAAAACAAATTCTTGCGATTTAAAATCTTAGTCAGGAAGGGCATCCAGCAGTAAAACAATAGTTCGTGATTTAAAATCTAGCAGTAAAACTCCCGATTCTCGACAGATTCTTAATCCGAGGTCTTTGACGTCAGGAAGGGCAACCGGTTGAAAACAATTATCGAACACGCATCGCGAAGGCAAGAGTGTGCAGCGATATGCTTGTTTAGACTTGCAGATTACGAAAAGAAACATAACAAGACTTGAGTCTTAAAACAAATTCTTGCGATTTAAAATCTTAGTCAGGAAGGGCATCCAGCAGTAAAACAATAGTTCGTGATTTAAAATCTAGCAGTAAAACCCCCGATTCTCGACAGATTCTTAATCCGAGTTCTTTGACGTCAGGAAGGGCAACCGGTTGAAAACAATTATCGAACACGCATCGCGAAGGCAAGAGTGTGCAGCGATATGCTTGTTTAGACTTGCAGATTACGAAAAGAAACATAACAAGACTTGAGTCTTAAAACAAATTCTTGCGATTTAAAATCTTAGTCAGGAAGGGCATCCAGCAGTAAAACAATAGTTCGTGATTTAAAATCTAGCAGTAAAACCCCCGATTCTCGACAGATTCTTAATCCGAGTTTTTTGACGTCAGGAAGGGCAACCGGTTGAAAACAATTATCGAACACGCATCGCGAAGGCAAGAGTGTGCAGCGATATGCTTGTTTAGACTTGCAGATTACGAAAAGAAACATAACAAGACTTGAGTCTTAAAACAAATTCTTGCGATTTAAAATCTTAGTCAGGAAGGGCATCCAGCAGTAAAACAATAGTTCGTGATACTGCGATTTAAAATCTAGCTGTATATCCCCCGATTCTCGACAGATTCTTAATCCGAGTTCTTTGACGTCAGGAAGGGTAACCGGTTGAAAACAATTATCGAACACACATCGCGAGGGCAAGAGTGTGCAAAGGACAACTCAACAAATCCTTGCGATTTAAACACATTTTTATTCCCAAGAGAATCGAACCCGAGACTACCGGGTGAGAGGCATGCATACTGTAGGCTATGGGTTTGTTCTACTGTCCATGAAGTCGTATCAGCGCAGAGCGAGCAGCGGAATGCGTGTGTTAGCTGAAATTGTACACGTATCTTCCGGCTCGGCCTTGAACGAGGACACTGATAAGCGGCTTGTAACTCGCGAACGTCTTCTTAGCTGAGTACCATTCAAGCTCTTAAAACACAGTACTAATTAAGGTTGTAAAATATTCTGAAATAGTCCTCCTCTGTAGTGTGGTAGTTAGCTGCTACCCTCGGAGGTCCGAGTTCGATTCCCGGCTCTGCCACGGAATGTGTAGCATTTAGCCTATGTAAGTTCCTAACGTAAAATATCATGATTGTACGGAGAGGTTAAAACACACACAGTGCCTACTCCTATCGAAAGAACCTGCACGGTACCGGCGTGTAGGCTTCTCCTGGTGAAGGAGCATGCACATGGTTTAACGCCTCCTATCAACAGCCCTTACTTAATGCTGGCTTTTTTGCACACCCCGCCTCACACCATAGTTTTACGGCCGGCTGCCCTTCCTGACTAGGATTTTAAATCGCAAGAATTTGTTGAGTTGCCCTTCCTGACGCAAAACTGGCAGTATCTAACCTCTTACACGGAATGTGTAGCATTTAGCCTATGTAAGTTCCTAACGTAAAATATCATGATTGTACGGAGAGGTTAAAACACACACAGTGCCTACTCCTATCGAAAGAACCTGCACGGTACCGGCATGTAGGCTTCTCCTGGTGAAGGAGCATGCACATGGTTTAACGCCTCCTATCAACAGCCCTTACTTAATGCTGGCTTTTTTGCACACCCCGCCTCACACCATAGTTTTACGACCGGCTGCCCTTCCTGACTAGGATTTTAAATCGCAAGAATTTGTTGAGTTGCCCTTCCTGACGCAAAATTGGCAGTATCTAACCTCTTACATCATACACTATAGTTTTCAACCGGTTGCCCTTCCTGACGTCAAAGAACTCGGATTAAGAATCTGTTTTGTTTTAAGACTAGTTGCCCTTCCTGACGCAAAACTGGTAGTATCTAACCTCTTACATCATACCCTATTGTTTTCGACCGGTTGCCCTTCCTGACGTCAAAGAACTCGGATTAAGAATCTGTCGAGAATCGGGGGTTTTACTGCTAGATTTTAAATCACGAACTATTGTTTTACTGCTGGATGCCCTTCCTGACTAAGATTTTAAATCGCAAGAATTTGTTTTAAGACTCAAGTCTTGTTATGTTTCTTTTCGTAATCTGCAAGTCTAAACAAGCATATCGCTGCACACTCTTGCCTTCGCGATGCGTGTTCGATAATTGTTTTCAACTAGTTGCCCTTCCTGACGTCAAAGAAGTCGGATTAAGAATCTGTCGAGAATCGGGGGATATACAGCTAGATTTTAAATCGCAGTATCACGAACTATTGTTTTACTGCTGGATGCCCTTCCTGACTAAGATTTTAAATCGCAAGAATTTGTTTTAAGACTCAAGTCTTGTACCGGATGCCCTTCCTGACTAAGATTTTAAATCGCAAGAATTTGTTTTAAGACTCAAGTCTTGTTATGTTTCTTTTCGTAATCTGCAAGTCTAAACAAGCATATCGCTGCACACTCTTGCCTTCGCGATGCGTGTTCGATAATTGTTTTCAACCGGTTGCCCTTCCTGACGTCAAAGAACTCGGATTAAGAATCTGCCGAGAATCGGGGGTTTTACTGCTAGATTTTAAATCACGAACTATTGTTTTACTGCTGGATGCCCTTCCTGACTAAGATTTTAAATCGCAAGAATTTGTTTTAAGACTCAAGTCTTGTTATGTTTCTTTTCGTAATCTGCAAGTCTAAACAAGCATATCGCTGCACACTCTTGCCTTCGCGATGCGTGTTCGATAATTGTTTTCAACCGGTTGCCCTTCCTGACGTCAAAGAACTCGGATTAAGAATCTGTCGAGAATCGGGGGTTTTACTGCTAGATTTTAAATCACGAACTATTGTTTTACTGCTGGATGCCCTTCCTGACTAAGATTTTAAATCGCAAGAATTTGTTTTAAGACTCAAGTCTTGTTATGTTTCTTTTCGTAATCCGCAAGTCTAAACAAGCATATCGCTGCACACTCTTGCCTTCGCGATGCGTGTTCGATAATTGTTTTCAACCGGTTGCCCTTCCTGACGTCAAAGAACTCGGATTAAGAATCTGTCGAGAATCGGGGGTTTTACTGCTAGATTTTAAATCACGAACTATTGTTTTACTGCTGGATGCCCTTCCTGACTAAGATTTTAAATCGCAAGAATTTGTTTTAAGACTCAAGTCTTGTTATGTTTCTTTTCGTAATCTGCAAGTCTAAACAAGCATATCGCTGCACACTCTTGCCTTCGCGATGCGTGTTCGATAATTGTTTTCAACTAGTTGCCCTTCCTGACGTCAAAGAACTCGGATTAAGAATCTGTTGAGAATCGAGGATTTACAGCTAGATGCTCGCCGGATACCCTTCCCGACGGCATAAGTTACCAGGATTTGAATCGCGGTATCCATCATTGTGTCTGACTTGCAAGCTCACGCGTATTATTTTTTGCTGAGATATCATGCTACTTCCGTTCGCCAGCTAGAGCGGAAACTCGCAGTACTGCGTCTATTTCATCTTACAACTTGGAGGAGACAATATGTGTACATATAATTTATGATCTTTCACCCTCCCTTAAAAAACATGTAAGTATCTCGGAACATTCTTATCCGTGTGTGTTGCAAATACTAAGCGAGTGAGCCGAGCGAGTTGGCTACGCAGTGTGCTTTCTTGATTTTCGTATGAGTGTATTCACAATTACTAAGCGTCTTAGCAGTGTGATGAACGAGTTAGCTACGCGGTATATATTTTTTTATTTTCGTACTAAGCAAATCATTTGAAGTGTTAGTCTTGTTAGTTTCAATCTAAACAAAGGTATCCCTTAACATGTTGTACAGTGTTCGGTTCTACTTGTTTCGTGATCTGAACGCATCAATCAATGTTCTGATTACATGTTGTATCGAGTGCAGTGTTCAATTCTAGTCTTGTTATGTTTCAAGCTGATCTTCTTAGAACAAAGGTATCCCCTAACATGTTGTACAGTGTTCGGTTCTACTTGTTTCGTGATCTGAACACATCAATCATTGTTCTGATCGCATGTAACGACATCGAGTGCAGTGTTCAATTCTAGTCTTGTTATGTTTCAATCTAAACAAAGGTATCCCCTAACATGTTGTACAGCGTTCGATTCTACTTATGTAGTGTTCTGAACACACCAGACAATGTTTTAATCACATGTTGAAGTTAACGACATCGAGTACAGTGTTCGATTCTACTTATTTTGTGTTCTGAACACATCAATCAATCAATGTGCAGTGTTCAATTCTAGTCTTGTTATGTTTCAATCTAAACAAAGGTATCCCCTAATACAGCGTTCGATTCTACTTATGTAGTGTTCTGAACACACCACACAATGTTTTAATCACATGTTGTATCGAGTACAGTGTTCTGAACACATCAATCAATGTTCTGATCACATGTTGTATCGAGTACTGGCTGTCTCATAAGGAGCTATGTATAGCCGCCATCTTGCATCCGCCATCTTGCGCAAGCATCCTTAGGGCGTCTCTAGTCATGGATCCTTAAGCCGCCTCATAAGAGCAACCACCATCTCGCGCAAGCATCCCTCATAAGGAGCCTTGTATAACCGCCATCTTGCGCAAGCATCCCAAGGGCGTCTATGTATAGCGATCATCTTGCATAAGCTCCTTTAAGGAGTCATGTATAGTCACCATCTTGTGCAATTAGCGTCGAGAGAGGACTGATGTAGAATTTTTCTTTTTAAATTATCCGCCACCACATAGAGTGTAGCACTGAGGTTTGCGATGTAAGATGGTGGATGACAGCTGCGCGTAGCACGTAGAATTTGCCGCCACCACATAGATGGCAGCACGGTGCTCTCTTGATTAAAGATGGCGGATGACAGCTAACAGAACTTTTCAAATCGCCCGTTACTACAGAGAGCAGCACGGTGCTCTGTTCATTAAAAGATGGCGGATGACAGGTGATGAAATTGCCTGCATGATAGCAGCACCGTGCTCTATTGATTAAAGATGGTGGATGATAGCTGTCATAAAAAGCACGTGGCTTTGTTTACTAAACAAGAGCACATAGATTTTTTTCAAATTGCCGCCACCACATTTCAAAGGTATCTAGCTAAAGAGCGCAGCACTGAGGTTTGTGATGCAAGATGGCGGATGACAGCTGTCAGAAAAAAGCACGTGAGTTTGTTTCCAAACAAGAGCATGTAGAATTTACCGCCACCACATAGAGGGCAGCACGGTGCTCTCATGATTAAAGATGGCTGCTGTCACGTGGAATTGCCTGCCACCACAAAAGAGGGTAGCACGGTGCTCAAAGATGGCTGCTATCAAAAAGCATTTTTCAAATTATCCGCCACCACATTTCAAAGGTAAGTAGCTAAAGAGGGCAGCACTGTGCTCTATAGATTAAAGATGGTGGATGACAGCTGTCAAAAAGCACGTGGATTTGTTTATCTCGCGCTAGTAAGGTTAAGTTGGTAGCACTAAGGTTTAAGC
This sequence comes from Anabrus simplex, assembly GCF_040414725.1. Lineage (NCBI taxonomy): Eukaryota > Metazoa > Arthropoda > Insecta > Orthoptera > Tettigoniidae > Anabrus > Anabrus simplex. The sequence goes on from NC_090265.1 coordinate 1,629,817, forward strand.
CCGTTAAGATGGCAGCACTGCGGATGACAGCTGTTACGAATTTACATCTACTACGATAAAGAGGGCAGCACTGTGCTCTATAGATTAAAGATGGCGGATGACAGCTGACAAAAAAAGCACGTGAGTTTGTTTACTAAACAAGAGCACGTGGAATTTGTCGCCACCACATTTCAAAGGTAAGTAGCTAAAGAGGGCAGCACTGTGCTCTATAGATTAAAGATGGCAGATGGTAGCTGTCGAAAAAGCACGTGAGTTTGTTTCCAAACAAGAGCACGTGGATTTTTCAATTTGCCGCCACCACATAGAGGGTAGCACTGTTCTCTCTGGATTAAAGATGGCTGCTTGTCGAAAAGCATTTTTCAAATTATCCGCCACCACATTTCAAAGGTAAGTAGCTAAAGAGGGCAGCACTGTGCTCAAAGATGGCGGATGACAGCTATCAAAAAAGCACGTGGCTGTCAAAAAGCACGTGGATTTGTTTATCTCGAGCTAGTGAGGTTAAGTTGGTAGCACTAAGGTTTAGGTCTGTCAAGATGGCAGCACTGCCGATGATAGGTGATGAATTTTGCAGCTACTGCGATATAGAGGGCAGCACAGTGCTCAAAGATGGCGAATGACAGCTGTCAAAAAAGCACGTGGCTGTCAAAAAACACGTGGCTTTGTTTATCTCGCGCTAGTTAGGTTAAGTTGGTACTACTGAGGTTTAGGCCCGTCAAGATGGCAGTACTGAGGTTAGCGATGCGTTGTTGTCTGTCAAAAGCACGTGGCTTTGTTTACAAATCTGTCAAAAAGCACGTGGCTGTCAAAAAGCACGTGGCTTTGTTTACCTCGCGCTAGTGAGGTTAAGTTGGCACTACTGAGGTTTAGGTCCGTCAAGATGGCAGTACTGAGGTTAGCGATGCGTTGTTGTCTGTCAAAAAGCACGTGGCTGTCAAAAAACACGTGGCTTTGTTTACCTCGAGCTAGTTAAGTTAAGTTGGCACTAGTGAGGTTTAGGCCCGTCAAGATGGCAGCAGTGAGGTTAGCGATGCGTTGTTGTCGATGACAGCTGTCAAAAAGCACGTGGCTTTGTTTACAAATTCAAATTTCCCGCCAAAATTCAAATTTCCCGCGGGCGGCGGCGGCGGAGGCGGAGGCGGCGGCGGAGGAGGAGGCGGGCGGAGGCGTGCGGCGGCGGAGGTGCCGCAGAACCATCCAATTATACTACTCCAGTTCTTCCCAGCCAAAACTTTGCAACATATTTGTAAAGCTACTCCTTTGTCAGAAATCTTTCTTTCTTACTTTCTTAATCTGCTTACCCTCCAGGGTTGGCTTTTCCCTCGGACTCAGCGTGGGATCCCACCTCTACCGCCTCAAGGGCAGTGTCCTGGAGCGTGAGACATTGGGTCGGGTGATACAACTGGGGAGGATGATCAGTACCTCGCCCAGGCGGTCCCACCTGCTATGCTGAACAGGGGCCTTGCTGGGGAATGGGATGATTGGAATCGATAGACAAGGAAGAGGGAAGGAAGCGCCCGTGTCCTTAAGTTAGGTACCATCCGGCATTTGCCTGGAGAAGAAATGGGAAACCACGGAAAACCACTTCCAGGATGGTTGAGGTGGGAATCGAACCCACCGTTACTCAGTTGACCTCCCGAGGCTGAGTGGACCCCGTTCCAGCCCTCGTACCAATTTTCAAATTTCGTGGCAGAGTCGGGAATCGAACCCGGGCCTCCGGGGGTGGCAGCTAATCACACTAACCACTACACCACAGTGGCGGACTGTCGGAAAACACCCAGAACAAATCGAGCTGCTTTCCTTTGGATTTTTTACAGTCCTTGAATCAAGTAATCCTGGTGAGGGTCCAATAAACTTGATCCATACTCTAGTTGGGGTCTTACAAGAGACTTATATGCCCTCGCCTTTACATCCTTACTACAACCCCTAAACACCCTCATAAGCATGTGCAGAGATCTGTATCCTTTATTTACAATCCCATGTATGTGATTGCCCCAGACCGAAATATCAAAACCTAAATGGCGGAAGTAACTGGTGATCAGCTGTCAACTGTTCAAAGTTACGGTGCGATTTTAAAAGCTTCATCTCGACACGAACTCACCTCGTCATGAAGTTCCATAAACTGATTTTGTCATGAATTTTTTGGGGGGCTGGATTCTATCTCAAAGTAGCGTCACACCGTTCGGCTCCATGGCTAAATGGTTAGCGTCCTGGACTTTGGTCACATGAGTCGCGGGTTCGATTCCCGGCAGGGTCGGGAATGTTTATCATCATTGGTTAATTTCGCTGACACGGAGGCTGGGTGTATGTGTCGTCGTCATGATCATTTCATCCTCATCACGACGCGTAGGTCGCCTACCGTCGTCAAATCCAAAGACCTGCACCTGGCTAGCCGAACATTTCCTCGAACACTCCTGGCACTAAAAGCCACACCCCATTTAATTTCAATTGTACGCCATTGTTACCATAGCAACCACTGTTCGTCTACATACACTAGGTCAGTAGCGTCATCTTCACACTGTGTGCTTTCTTCCTGTAACTAAGAGCTTGGGAATGTCTCATAACAAGTGAACACCGTTCTACTTCCCTGTTCAGATTTAAAATTGTTGAACTGGTAGGAAAACGACACTTGGAATACGAGGCAGGTACACTACCTGTACACCAGGGGTAGGAAAACGACACTTGGAATACGAGGCAGGTACACTACCTGTCATGAATTACAACGAATTACATTGGTATAATATTAACGACTCTGCCTCTGTGGTGTAGTTATTAGTGTGATTAACAGCCACCCCCAGAGACTCTGGTTCGATTCCCGGCTCTGCCACGAAATTTGAAAAGTGGCACGACTGCTGGAACTTGTTCCACACAGCCTCGCGAGGTCAACTGAGTAGAGAAGGGGTTCGATTCCCACCTCAGCCAACCTAGAACTGGTATTCCGTGGTTTCCCACTTCTCCTCTAGCCAAATGTCCGGATGGTACCTAACTTAAGGCCACGGCCGTTTTCTTTCCTCTTCCTTGCCCATCCCTTCCAAACTTCCCATCCGTCCACAAGGCCCATGTTCAACATAACAGCTTAGGTAGCCTGGGCGAGGTACTGGTCCTCCTCCCCACATTTAACCCCCGACCTAAAATCTCACACTCAAGAACACTGCCCTTGAAGGGCGGTAGAGGTTGAATCCCTCGCTCAGTCCAAGGGAAAAACCAATCCCGGGAGGTGAACAGATTAACCCATATAATGTAACAGACTTTACCAACGAAGAGGCCTGTGAGGTCCATAAATAGTTTTCTAATATTACTTAATCGAGAGAGGTTTCCTTGTTAATAAGTTACTGGAGGACCCGAGCTACTCCACACCATTCGTCTGTCGTCGTCATATTGTTTTGCCTGCGCTTCTCAATGGTATGGCGCAGTTCGTAGTGATAATTCATCCCTTCTGACGTCATCATAACATATATTTATATATCCGCTTATTTATCCTGCAGTTCTTGATGTATGAGATGCGGCGGAGAAAGAGTTATTTAATAATCAACGTAAATTTACGCAATCAAGCAATCCAGAAATGGTTACCAAGGGAGATAGATTAAAGAGCTGTGAGAAGAGTGAATACCAAAAAATGCAACTCCTTCACTACAACCAGAGTCAGAAGTAGTACGTGTGGCGATTATTGACACCAACGAGGTCTGTAAGATAGATATAAATAAAAAATACAACTATATTTCCTCTCCTGATTCATTCCCTAATGATTTGGAAATACCAGCATATACTTCACACACATCTGAAGTATAATATATAGTGTACCGGGAGGTACACCTCTACGCCGCACATTTAAATCTTGCGCCTTAAACAACTCCTCTACAGGAGAAACCGTGAACTTGAAACTGGACAAACTTAGACATTTTCTCTGAAGATGGCACTACTAAAATTTGTTATTGTGAACTGTGCGAATTTCTACTTGTTTTTATTCTTCATTCGTCAAGAAGTTTGAACATTCTCTCACAGAGGTCACTACCAACAAACTTTGATCATGCACCCTGGTGCGAAGTGAAAGAACATTTTTGAAGAAATTTTGTATTCATAAGTTTTTTTCTTTACTAAATTTTGTTCATCTCTCTTTGGGTTGGCAATATTTATGTTTTGTTTCCGCCACTTTTGAATTTAGCCAATCATTAATTTCTGTAATTAATTTTCTGCCTATCACAGGCTTCTTCCTCGATTCTGAGTGTCACTTTTGATGTTATCCAATAAAATTGTGAGGGTGTGGCTGTATGATTCGTGAAACGTCTCAAACTTTCCCCGAGGGTTTATAAACTGAAGATTTTCACGACTTGGTAATTTGATCAACATCTAACTTAGTGTGTGTGTCAAGCAGGAGGCAGGAGGTGCCTCTTTCTTCAGGCAGCAGGTCTTCAGCAAGGTAATGGCCAATTAACATCTTTATTTCTTTGCTAGCTCCGCAGTTTAACCTGAAGGAAAGGTACGAAACCTTTACTATGTAACTAGCTTCTCTAAAATGTAAGTTCTGCCGGCTTCATCAACCTTTAACTGAAAATCGGGGATAGAGAGTGACGTACCCTCTCGAGCTCCCCGGCATATTGGTTTGAGGTGACTACGTTTTGTAACTGGTTTTCTTCCTTTCCGTAATGCCTTAAAATTATTTTTATACAAGTCACCTCCATAGGTTGGGAATAGCCCCTGTGTCATCGGCCTAGTGCCCCTTAGGTTTTTAGAATTCAGTTCTGGGAGTGCAAGTACTCGTCTCCATTCTATTTGGTATTTTGGGCCATTTACTTAACCATTATTCGTGTTCCATGAAGACCCAGTAGGTTGGGTACAAAATACCCCTGTTTCATTTTTGCAAGTTGTGCCTTGATGTCAAGTAATTGTAAGGTTTTGATATTGCCTTGGATAGGCTTGAAAAACTGAGAGCGTGTCAGCTCTTTTCAAGTGTTGTAAAAGTGCCTCTGGGAGGCTTGAGGGTAAAAATTGGGAGCAAGTGCTCCATGTATGGAGGGGTGTTCTGCCCTTGCATAAGTGGTGACCTTTGTAATTTTGAGCGTGTAGCTCAGGAATTGTGTAGTAAGGGCTTGAATCCCAAGACATATCTATACCACCAATCTTGTCTTTACTAGACCTGTTTATTGCTACTGGTACCTGTTACTTTGTTATTTGTTGATTTTGAAATTCTAAAAAAATATATAAAACCTTTGTTGAAATTTTAAATTAACTTTGTAGTTAGACACATTCATCCCGGCACCTTCTTTCACCTCTGCTGGTCCAGGGTAATCCCGTAACATATTGAATTAGAAGATACAATGATTACGGCCATTTCTAAACAAGAAGTAGAGTATGCAATCAAGAAAGTAGCCGTTGACATATCCCCTGGCCCAAACCACATATTGATGAGGGCACTTAAACATGACACGTGTTACGAAGTTATAGCATTGATTGCAAAAGCCATGTTAACAAGAACACTGGTGCCCGAGATTCCTAAGAGAGCTAGAACCGTGCTTATCCATAAGCTAGGAGACCCCATGGATCTGATTAACTACAGACCAATAACCATCTATTCACTAGTGAGAGAGCGCATATTGGATACACGACTACGTAGCTACGTGAGTTTTAATGACAATCAACGTGGTTTCACAAACTCTCATATCAACTTTTCCATCTTTTGAATCTATCCTGACATCAGCCAAACACCAAAAGATCGACTGTAAGCTGGTTTCCCGGATATAACTAAGGTATTAACACTTGATGATAATGATAATGTTGATGATGATGATGATGATGATGATGATGATGCTTGTTGCTTAAAGTGGCATAACATCTAAAGTCATCGGAGCATATAAACACTAGAAGAATGCCCTCTCCTTCCTCGCCCTACCATCAAAACTGTCCGACCTAATAGTATCACTACAAACTAACAATACTACTCAAAGTAATCCCTCACAAGAAGACAAAACCAATTGATCTCAATAAAGGTATAATGCCGGGCCTTCCTGACGTAACCATTCTATGCTTTGCTGACGATACGTTGATTGTAGCAAAAAACCAGACTTCAGCTAGAAAGATCACTGCAATGGCTAAGAAGAGATTCGAAGAAATTGGCATAACAAACAGTGTCATCAAATCTAAATCCATTTCCATAGTAAAGGAAATCCTACCTACAAATCTTAAATATTAGTTAGTTGCAATGAAATTAAATCTATAACTCCCACAGAGACAATCCGCTACGTCGGTGTAAACCATGACAATGCTACTGTATTTGATGCTAAATTAACAATGCAAAATCTTAAGAAGAGTAATCTAGACCCTTTAGCATCAACCCCACTACTGCAACCACACCAGAAATTTAATGTTCTATCAACCTACATATGACCATTTTTGATCTATAACTTTAACCTAATACCTGCTAGTTTCCTAACTGATACTGACAAACTTATCAAACCTACCTTGAAAGAGGTTCTTCAGCTTCCAATAGATACACCAGACAGCATGTTATACTCCGATAAAAAAGTATAAAGGTCTCTGTCTTTTCAAGTGCGGTTGTGAGGCTTACCTACAGCACATAAATGCACGAGAAGTTCTCCACCGATGCAACAGTATACACATTAACCATACCAGAGACCTCCATACAGAGAAGTGCTTCGGCCTACTCCTGAATACTGAATACGAATCAGTCAAGGTGTCGCTCCTAAGGCAGCAACTCCGTGAGAAGGAATTCGATGCCTGGTGTGGCTTTACCACAAAAGGGTAAGGGCGTTATGCTGTATACGGTATACACACCAGCCAATCAGTGGGTGAGAAAACCGGAAGGTTTAACCAGCAGCGGCTGGAGAAATCGCCACGAGGGAAAAATAAAAACTATCAGGAAAGCTGCAGAATTATTCTTTACTCCTCATGTGATGGATCTCACGAAAGTTCATTCCACTGAAGAAGCTTGTCGTTTAGGCATAGAACCTAGAGATGAAAATGAGGTATTTTGCTACACGGGTTTGTGTTAGTAATGGCGTAAACCACGACACGAGCATTCCATTTAAAGAATTATGTTCTCTTCTGACGGATACATTTGCGCCATTGAGGGAATTGTTTCCGAAAATCAACGAAACATATTCCAAGTGTTTCATTCCTGGCCCTGACAATGCCGTGGACGAAATGGTGTCGTTGTTTCGAGGAAAATGTCCATACAGAGTGTTTATCCAGGACAAGCCAGGGAAATGCGGGATTCTCGTAAGAATGTTGACTGATTCAGAGATGTGGTACGTTATATGAATGGATGTGTATGCAGGAAAGTCCAACAGACCCCAAGATCAGAGTGGACCGGCAGAAGTATTGAGAGCGAGAAATGCATTTATATCTGCTTCTCCCTTTTGGAGGCTGATATGTGTAAAGAAGTGGAATCAGAGATAAGGCTGTTTGCAGATGATGTTATTCTGTACAGAGTAATAAATAAGTTACAAGATTGTGGGCGGCTGCAGGGTGACCTCGATAATGTTGTGAGATGGACAGCAGGCAATGGTATGATGATAAACGGGGATAAAAGTCAGGTTGTGAGTTTCACAAATAGGAAAAGTCCTCTCAGTTTTAATTACTGCGTTGATGGCGTGAAAAGTTCCTTTTGGAGATCATTCTAAATATCTTGGTATTAATATAAGGAAAGACCTTCATTGCGGTAATCACATAAATATGATTGTTAATAAAGGGTACAGATCTCTGCACATGGTTATGAGAAAAGCAGCTCGATTTGTTCTGGATGATTTCCGACAAAAGAGTAGCGTTACAAAAATGTTCGAAAGTTTGGGCTGGGAAGAACTGGGAGAAAGGAGACGAGCTGCTCGATTAAGTGGTATGTTCCGAGCTGTCAGTGGAGAAATGGCGTGGGAGGACATCAGTAGATGATTAAGTTTGAGTGGTGTCTTTAAAAGTAGGAAAGATCACAATATGAAGATAAAGTTGGAATTCAAGAGGACAAATTGGGGCAAATATTGGTTTATAGGAAGGGGAGTTAGGATAGGAATAACTTACCAAGGGAAATGTTCAAAACTTTTCCAATTTCTTTGCGATCATTTAAGAAAAGGCTAGGAAAAGAACAGATACGGTATCTGCCACTTGGGCGTCTGCCCTAAATGCAGATCAGTAGTGATTGATTGATTGATTGATTGATTGACTGATTGATTGATTGATTGATTGATTGATTGATTGATTGATTGATTGATTGATTGATTGATTGATTGATTGATTGATTGACTGTCAAAAAACAAAGCTGACTTTAAAAGTTATCAATAATAACTTTTGTAAGACATTTAATTTCACACCAAATTTATTAAGGACGTTGCGTTAGAAGCCCTTCAAAGATCATTAGCAATATTAAACAATCATTTATACAATTAGCTATATCTTTGTCTTATGAGGAATTCCTCATCGATTTCAAAATTATTTGCCGATACAATTTTTATTAATAAGTTGGTCTTTATACGGTATACCTATAATTTATATACATATTTAAACGTCCCTACTACTTACTAATCAACGTTATTTAAGGAAAATAAATATTATTTATTTATTTATTTATTTATTTATTTATTTATTTATTTTTCAGTTCTCGATTCAAGTAATCCTGGATAGGCTCCCATACACTGGAACCATACTCTAGTTGGGGTCTTACCAGAAACTTAAATGCCCTCTCCTTTACATCCTTACTACAACCCCTAAACACCCTGATAACTATGTGTAGAAATCTGTACCCTTTATTTACAATATAGTTTATGTGACTACCCCAATGAAGTTCCTTCCTTATACAGTGTTGGCACCTAGATACATACAGTCATCCCCAAAAGGAACTTGCGCCCCATCAACGCAGTAATTAAAACTGAGAAGACTATTCCTAATTGTGAAACTCGCAATCTGATTTTTAACCTCCATTACCAACATACCATTTCCTACTGTCCATAATATTTTCCATGTCTTTTTGCAGTTGCTCTTATCACTATATATTGTTCATCACCAGAGGTGAAGACACATTTTTCCTAACATATTGGCAAAATTAGCCATTTTTGTGCAAAAGAATTATGGTTCAGGGATTACCTCAACATAACAGTGACCTTACAGAAACATTAACCACACGTTTCGAACGCAATATCTCCCCCATTAGGCTCAACCACAGCCCCTACGCACATGATAGCCATTTAAGTGCATGTGGAGTCACAGTAACAGCTTCATTACTGAAATGATGTGCCAAAGTACGAGCGCAACACGCTTTTACAGTCATATTTCATTAAAGGAATTAAATATGAAGTCTTTTTTCTGCCTTTACATTTCATTACACAGAGAATAAAATGACGTTAGCGGACGTCTCAACTTTGAAGTTTGAATTGAAAGAGATCTCACAGAGTAAAGAAGAGAAACGTTCTTTAACGTCGCAGTTTGACTTTCTAGCAGAGCCATCTGTATTACAAGCCGGCGCCACGGTGTGGAGGCTCTGATACCGGCCTGGTTGGTTGGTTGGTTGGTTGGTTGGTTGGTTGGTTGGTTGGTTGGTTGGTTGGTTGGTTGGTTGGTTGGTTGGTTGGTTGGTTGGTTGGTTGGTTGGTTGGTTGGTTGGTTGGTTGGTTGGTTGGTTGGTTGGTTGGTTGGCTGGTTGGTTGGTTGGTTGGTTGGTTGGTTGGTTGGTTGGTTGGTTGGTTGGTTGGTTGGTTGGTTGGTTGGTTGGTTGGTTGGTTGGTTGGTTGGTTGGTTGGTTGGTTGGTTGGTTGGTTGGTTGGTTGGTTGGTTGGTTGGTTGGTTGGTTGGTTGGTTGGTTGGTTGGTTGGTTGGTTGGTTGGTTGGTTGGTTGGTTGGTTGGTTGGTTGGTTGGTTGTGCTAGCCTGTATTTTATGTCCTCCTTACTTCTGCCATAGTTAGTTACTTTACTACCCAAGTAACAATATTCATCCACTTCGTTTAAGACTTCATTTCCTAATCTAATGTTTGCTGTATCACCTCACTTCGTACGAGTGCAGTCCATAACATTTTTTTGGACTTATTTACTTTCAACTTGTACTCATCACGCATGACTCCGTCCAGACCATTCAGCAGTTACTCCAGATTTTCTGCAATCTCAGTTAAAATAACAATGTCATGGGCAGATCTCAGGGTTTTGATTTCCTCTCCTTGGATTGTGATTCCCTTTCCAAATTCTTCTTTGATTTCCTTTCAAGCATTTTTTATATAAACATGAAAAAGCAGGCGAGACCAACTGCAGCCTTACCTCACTCCTTTCTGGATTGCTGCTTCTTTTTCATAGCCCTGGATTCTTATCACTGTAGGCTGATTTTTGTATAGATTGTAGATAATTCTTCGTTATCGGTATCTGATCGCGATCACCTTCAGAATCTCAAATAGCTTGGTCCAATCAAAATTATCAAATGCCTTTTCTAGATGTACGAACGCCATGTATGGGCTTGACCTTAATTCGGTCCTCTAAGATCAGACGTAAAGTAAGGATCGCTTCAAGTGTTTCCACATTTCTTCTGAATCTAAATTTATCTCCTCCCAACTCAGCTTCAACTTGTCTTTCCATTTTCCTGTAAATAATACGTGTTAGATTTTCGCAGGCGTGTGATACTAAACTAATCGTGCGGTAGTTTTCACACTCGTCAGCACCGCCTCTCTTGGGAATAGGTGTAAGAACATTGTGCTAAAAATCGGATGAGAGTTCTCCTGTATCATATACCTTGCACACTAAATGGAACAAACTCGCCATGTGTTTCTCTTAAAGCAGTCAATAATTCGGACAGAATGTCATCATTTCCAGGTACTTTGTTCCTATTTAAGTCTCTCAAAACTCTGTCGAATTCTGACCTCAAAATATGGTCACCCATTTCATCAGCAACAACAGCCTCTTCTTGTTTCAGAACCATGTCATCACTATGTCCTTACCTTGGATATGTTGCTGCCATCTTTCTGCCTTGTCTTCTTGCCCTAGAAGTGGTTTTCCATCTGAGCTCTTAATATTCATACACCTAATTTTCCTTTCTCTAAAACTTTGCTTCATCTTCCTGTAAGCAGCATCTTCCTTTCCTAGGAACATACTACTTTCAATATCCTTGCACTTCTCCTTCAGCCATACTTCGTTAGCTGCCCTGTACTTCCTATCCACTTCATTCTTTAATCTTTATTCTTTTCTGTCCTCTTCATTTCTGGTATTCTTGTATTTTCGTCGTTCATCGAGCTTTTCCATTTGAGGACAAGATGTCTCTGATATCAAACCGAAGGCAACACGAACACCAAGCTAGAATTAAGAATGCAAATAAGTACTTCTGTATGGTTCCGAGACATTGAGTATAATCAAGAAAGAGCAGCAGTTACAAGTCTTTGGGAATAAAGTTTGTAGAAAACTATTTGACCCATGGTTCAATCCTATCTCCCAAAGATGGCAGAAAAGATCTAATTATGAGATTTACATACTCCCTCAACAACACACTATGATGGATGTGATAGAATCCAACAGACTGTGCTGGGCTAGACATGTACCTGTAGATCTACAGTATACAAGGGATCTCTTCATGGGAGAATAACTGTTTATTACTTGGTATGCTATTGAGATTCACTTAGCGAATTGCTATGTTAAAATTTAACATCTAGAAAGAAAGGGGAAAAACAAAAGAAAGGAAACTTAAGGAAAGAAGTAAAACTGCTTATTTAAAAGTTTTAAATTAATCTTCTGTTTGTCCCATTCATGTCCGCACCTCCTTTCACTTCTGAGTTCCACAGAATCCCCGGAACAGCCTAAATTCTACAATATAAGGTGGTTTGAGCGCTGCATTAAAGTATGAAAACATCACAAAGAAATGTGCACACAGTTTACAGAGTGCTTGAAACATCTTACATATTTGGGAAAACACTCTAAGACAGGTAATGCATTCCAATCATCAATTCCCCGAATGTTGATCAACCTAGCTTTTACTTTGTGCGGATGGTCAGTCCTGCTTGTGTAACTCACCCCAAGCTCGCTTTGTACTGGCACATAACCATGTTCGTATCCTTCTAGTCCCCAGTGTTCCCTTTTCAACATTTTCCATCATTCTTGTCACACAACTTCTAGGATTGAAATCGGTAAGCAGGAATCTTGCAGCCTTTCGCTGTACCATATCAGGTCCCTGTTTTCTATGGATCCCATACGGCTGCTCCGTATTCCCGGACTGGCCTGATGAGTGATATATGGCCCTGCGCCTTCGCCTGTGCAAGACATGTTTACTAATGAACAAAATTATATTTTAGTAAAGAAACGATATAATCGACAACCACTGTGTTAAAATATTGGTATCCACATTACAAAGTGCAAACATTTAGAATTGTACGACCCGGTAGTTCTTTAGCAAAGGTGCTGCAAATTTTGCTGAATTAAACATTCCTCGCCTTAATCCCATGTTTTAAAATTATTGAGATAAATAGTAGTTCCCTCACCAGGATTACTTGATTCAAGAACTGGGAAAAGTCCAAAGACGAGCAGCTCGATTTGTTCTGGGCTATTTCCGACAAAAGAGTAGCGTTACAAAAATGTTGCAAAGTTTGGGCTGGGAAGATTTGGGAGAAAGGAGACGAGCTTCTCGATTAAATGGTATGTTCCGAGCTGTCAGAGGAGAGATGGCGTGGGAGGACATCAGTAGACGAATAAGTTTGAGTGGTGTCTTTAAAAGTAGGAATGATCACAATATGAAGATAAAGTTGGTATTCAAGAGGACAAATTGGGGCAAATATTCGTTTAGAGGAAGGGGAGTTAGGGATTGGAATAACTTACCAAGGGAAATGTTCAATAATTTTCCAATTTCTTTGCCATCATTTAAGAAAAGGCTAGGAAAACAACAGATAGGGAATCTGCCACCTGGCCGATTGCTCTAAATGCAGATCAGTAGTGATTGATTGATAACCTAAACTACCATTTCTATAAAAGGCACTAGGTTCATTACTGATCTGTGCAGCTTCATTGTCTTGAAACACGTGATCTATGTCTCGTGAAAAGTTTTAAAAACTGGTTTTGAATGGTGGACATCGAAAGTGTGTCGGTAATTTTGTCATGGAAATATATTTGTCTTGTGTAAGCATATATTTGTTTAGTAAAGCAAAGGCTTACGCTGTATAATTTTAGAATAAGCACACTGCGGTATGATATATTAATCATATCCCAAGGAGAGATGTTTTGCATAGAGTAATAAATGAGTTACGAGATTGCGAGTAACTGTAGAAAGACATCGAAAAATTATTGTGAGATGGACAGCAGGCAATGGTATGGTGGTGGGCGGGGTTAAAAGTCACGTTATGAGTTTCGCTAACAGGAAGAGTCCTCCCAGGTTTAATTACTGCGTTGGTGTGGTGAAGTACCTAGATGTTTAAAAGGAAATATCTTTATTGGGGTAATATAAGTCTCTGATAAGACTGCAACTAGAGTATGGTTCCCATTTTTGGGACATTCACGAGGATTTCTTGATTCGAAAAGTGAAAGCAATCCAATGAAACGCAACTCGATGTGTTTTGGGTGATTTCCGACAAAAGAGTAGCGTTAGGAAAATGTTACAAATTTTAGGCTGGGAAGGCTTTGGAGAAAGGAGACAAGCTGCTCGACTAAGTGGTATGTTCCGAGCTGTCAGTGGAGAGATGTCGTGGAATGACATTAGTAGAAGAATAAGTTTGAGTGGTGTCACAATATGAAGATAAATTCGGAATTGAAGAGGACAAATTGGGGAAAATACCCATTTGTATTAAGTGAACGGAGGGATTGGATTAACTTACCAAGGGAGATGTTTAATAAATTTCCGAATTCTTTGCAATCATTTAACAAAATGCTAGGAAAACAACAGATAGGTAATCTGCCGCGTTGGCGACGCCCTGAATGGAGATCAGTGGTGATTGATTGACTTTGGATTTGACACCGACTTTCGCCTTCAATGGTTCTGAAGAAGAGCTACCTGCTGAGATGTTGACGTTCATCACCCTCCCCCGTCACTCACTGGAGAACAGGACAAGAACTGACAGGCCGGAGTCCATTAACGAAGGCGACTCGACGTTCCTTTTTTCTCCTGTTACTCACACTGACATCTTTAGTGCCCCTTACGCACCGTTATTTCACTTTGACTTCCTCAACGTTTGCGAGGTGTTCGGTTTTAGCACACACTGATTAAAAAGCCAGGAAGGGGAATTCAATTGTTCAAGCAGAAGGCTTTCTTGAGCCCAACTAGTTCGATCCTTGCTCAGTCCACTGGCATTTGAAGAACGTGCAAGCTTATTCGGAGGGAGTCAACACAAATAGAAACAACTGAGACCTGAGGATGAATGTGAAGAAAGGTTCAGGTAGGCTAGAAGACTTCGAAACGCACCATTTGTCATCAACACACATGAGCATAATGCACATCATTTTAAATTGTGGATATTCCAAGTCTTCTTGAAAATGAGATACCAGGATTTAATAGGAGAGATAGGCAGAAAACTTGAAAAGAATGGCATATTTTTATTTCTTCTCTTGAAAACATATATGAAGGAGAATATAATCCTAAAATTTTACATTGTAATATGACCTAAAAATTACATTTATAAATTAAATAATCACACACTGCAGTATGCCATGCCCATTATTTAGCCTTCATGGTAATGAAATGTATCTTTTCGCACAGTTCTGTCGGTTAAACTACCGGCAATGATTTATGGAAGGCCATTTATTATTTCCTTGGATCAGAGCAGAAGAAGATATTAATGAAGAAGAGGAGGAATAATTTTATGGGCAGTTTTAGGAGACGTATAGTCTTTAAACTTTGTTATGAAAAATTACTGACTGCCTTAGGAGAAACCAGCATGGCAAGGTTATTTCATTTAGTGTGCAAGGTGTATGAGACAGGAGAAGTCCCATCAGATTTTTGGCAGAATGTTGTTATACCTATTCCCAAGAAAGCCGGTGTTGACAGGTGTGAAAACTACCGCACCATTAGTTTAGTATCTCATGCCTGCAAACTTTTAACACTTATTATTTACAGAAGAATGGAAAAACAAGTTGAAGCTGAGTTGGGAGAAGATCAATTTGGCTTCAGAAGAAATGTAGGAACACGTGAAGCAATCCTGACTTTACGTCTGATCTTCGAGGATCGAATCAAGAAGGACAAGCCCACGTACATAAAGAGACTAAGAAGGAGGTGCAGACTGGAAAGAAATAGAGTTAGAAATGGCTGTGGAAGTAAGGAGAAATTGAAGGAACTTACTAGAAAACTGAATCTAGCAAAGAAGGAAGCTAAGGATAACATGATGGCAAGCATAATTGCCAGTCATACGAATTTTAGTGAAAAATGGAAGGGTATGTATAGGTATTTTAAGGCAAAAACAGGTTCCAAGAAGGACAATCCAGGAATAATTAATGAACAAGGGGAGTGTGTATGTGAGGATCTTCAAAAGGCAGAAGTATTCAGTCAGCAGTATGTAAAGATTGTTGGTTACAAGGAAAATGTCGAGATAGAGGAGGAGACTAAGGCCAAAGAAGTAATAAAATTTACATATGATAACAATGACATTTACAAGAAGATACAAAAGTTGAAAACTATAAAAGCGGCTGGAATTGATCAGATTTCTGGGGATATACTAAAGACAATGGGTTGGGATATAGTACCATATCTGAAGTACTTATTTGATTATTGTTTGGTCGGAGGAGCTATACCTGATGAAAGGAGAGTTGCTATTGTAGCCCCTGTGTATAAAGGAAAGGGTGATAGGCATAAAGCTGAAAATTACAGGCCAGTAAGTTTGACTTGCATTGTATGTAAGCTTTGAGAAGGCATTCTTTCTGATTATATTAGACATGTTTGCGAAATTAATAACTGGTTCGATAGAAAGTTTTAGGAAAGGTTATTCCACTGAAGCTCAACTTGTAGGATTCCAGCAAGATATAGCCGATATCTTGGATTCTGGAGGTCAAATGGACTGTATCGCTATTGACCTGTCTAAAGCATTTGATAGGGTGGATCATGGGAGGCTACTGGCAAAAATGAGTGCAATTGGACTAGACAAAAGAGTGACTGAATGGGTTGCTGTATTTCTAGAAAATAGATCTCAGAGAATTAGGGTAGGTGAAGCTTTATCTGACCCTGTAATAATTAAGAAGGGAATTCCCTCAAGGCAGTATTATCGGACCTTTATGTTTTCTTATATATATAAATGATATGAGTAAAGGAGTGAAATCAGAGGTAAGGCTTTTTGCGGATGATGTTATTCTCTATAGAGTGATAAATAAGTTACAAGATTGTGAGCAACTGCTGCGTGACCTCGAAAATGTTGTGAGATGGACAGCAGGAAATGGTATGTTGATTGTTCCGAGGTATCTGTGGAACAGCAGAGGTGAAAGAAGGTGCGGGGGTGAACAGGTCTCAGGCTACGAAATTAAAGTTAATTTAAAATTTAACAAGCTTATATTTTCTTTTCAAAATCAAGAAATAACAAGCATGGCAGGTACAGAGTAGCAAGGCAACAAAAGTACAATTACAGTATTTACAGGATTTGGGCTTCGAGCCCCGAACTCACAATTATTGAGCAATTAGCCCAGCTTTACCCCAAAACAAGTTTCAACAGAGGGGCAGAAAACCCCATTCATGCCCAGGAGCACTTCTCCAAATTACACAGTAAAGCCTCCTCGAGGCACGCAGAACCAAATTTCAAAAAGAGCAAACCGCTCTCAAGTACGAGCCTATCCAAGGCCACACCAAACTCCACTTTCAAGTTGTCCTCCAAGGACATGAAAACAGGGGTAAAATACCCAACCTACTGAGGCCTATTAAGTAAGGAAAGGTTAATTACGTGGCCTCTAAAATACCAACTTGAGAGGAGGCGTCCTTGCACTCCTAACACATTTTATATAAAACCTACTTGGCACTAGGCCGTTACTGCAAGGGCTAATCCCATACTAAAGAGGTGACTTTAAAAAGGAAACAGTTTACATTACGTTAAGGAAGAAACGGTTGAGAAAATAAGTTCACCTCAATGCAATATGAGTGGGAGCTCGAGAGGGTTAAGCACTCTCTATCCCAATATGTAGTTAAGACAGAAGGAATTGACACCGAGTGTCTTTACATTTTTAAAGGAAAGTTACATGGAAAAGGCTTCGGACCTGCCCCGAGAGTTAAACTGCTGAGCTAGCAAGAAAATAAGTTATTAAACGGCCATTACCTTGTGGATGAACTGCTGCCCGAAGAAAGAGGCGCTTCCCGCCCCCTGCTACGTACTTTACACACTGAAAGATGTTACTGAAGGGGCGCGGAGACCCGAAAATCAGCAGTTTATATACTCTCGCGGAAAGTTCGAGGCGTTTCAGGAATGAGAACACCCTCCCACAAGAATTTTATTGGCTAGGGTTAAGCAACATATCCCCGTTGAGGAAGATACACCTGATTGGTCATAAATTAATTAAAGAAATTCGGGATTGGCTAAATTCAAAACAAGGGGAAAGAAAGTGTTATACAGCCAACTTAAATAATAACAGAAAGAAATTTAACAAGGAACAAACTTTTGAAATAAAAATTTCTCCAAAAAACAGTTCTTTCACTTCGCACTAGGGTGCACCATTGTAGATCTTCAGTAGTGTCCTCTAGAAGAGAATGTTCACACTTCTTACTACAGGCAAAACAAAAATACATCGAAAACGACCCAGTTCAGAAACTTCAAAATTTCCAAGTAGTGACATCTTCTGAGAAACTTGAAAATTAACACATTAGATAAAGTTCAGACTTCCTCCAGTAGGGGAGTTTCAACTGGCGCAAAGTTTGAATTAGCGACGTGGAGGTGTACCGCCCGGTACAGACCTCCCCCCCCCCCAAAAGTCCCTCCAAGGGGTAACACGGAACAACATAAACTTTCATTTCAACATAAGGTCCAAGCTCTGATGTTGATATGGAAGTAGTTAGCAGAAGTATTTACCAACAAATTTTCTTAAAATGATTGCATCCAGTTTCAAAATTCTTGTAGTAACTTTTGAAGTAATGTCTTTATGTTTGTAGAAGTTGAATTCAGAAGGAAACTTTTAGTTTTTAAAGTTGAGGAAAAATATTCTAAGTCCACCATATATTGCAGTAAAATCCAAAAAAAGGTACTAATGTTGAACTGGAATGTCCATATAGCTGGATATGTACTTTAAACGTTGATAAGTTTGACGGCCAGACTAGCCGCCGCTGCTTGAGTTCAGAGGAGGCCGCTCGGACCCCTCAAGTACCCTGAGATACCGCTCGCCCGCAATATGAGAGGAGCCGTGGAGTTGAAGCACGCCGCGCCCGCGGCGAACATGCAATTCGCGGGCCAGTTACAGGTTGTGCGCCGCACATCAGCCTTGGCCGGGAGGAGGACTCCGGCTCGCCGTACACAGGTTGGCCTCACTGGAGAAGGGCGGGCCCATACCCTGCCTCAGGAGCGGTACGGCGCAGCGCTGCTGCGGGGGCACTGAAACATTAAAGCTCGGCGGCAGAATTTTGTTTGACCATCATCATTTATTGAGGGCACAAGCTTGGTGGAGAGGTTGAGGGGCCAGCGGCGAGAAGATATTCATGGCATATATAAGCCACTGTGTGTTATGTTAGCAGGAGACGGGAGCGTGGTAATGGCCATGGTAAGGACAGGATGGCAGTTTAACTGATCGGGAGAGGTTTACAATAAATAATTACACACAAAGGAAACAGATTCCAAGAGCAGAAGGCCTTAAAAGTGAAACCCCTCAAAAAAAAATATAACCATCCTATGTCTTTCCAAATTACATGAAGCAAGTTAACACAGAAATTACACCGGCTTCACCTTGACAGGTGAACCCTAAATATCCTCTCGGTGGCTGGATTGCTTAACAATAAGGTAACGGGAGTAAGGAAATCGAGAATGATACACGGCCCATGAAATCTGGGGGCAAGCGTACCCGCGGGAACAAAATTCTTGACCATCACCTGGTCGCCTACCTTAAAATTGGTGGATCTCCGTCCACGATCATATCTTTCCCTAACCTTTTCATGAGACACTTTAAGATTGGCTTTAGCCTTCTTCCAAAGATCTTTAATGTTGTCTGGGTCTATTGTCTCAGGTAGAATGTCACTCAGAGACCAGAGGTTAGAGAGCGGCGTGTTGGGAACAAACTTGAACATCAGCGAAGCTGGCGTAAACTTATGAGATTCATGAACCGCCGAGTTCAAAGCAAAAGCTAACCAATGCAGGGACGTGTCCCACCTGGAATGATCTTCATGATGATAGGCAATAAGCGCGGACCTGAGATTACGATTAACCCGTTCAGCCAGAGATGGTTGAGGGTAATAAGCAGAAGTTGTCACATGAGAGATGGACAGGTCAAAGCAGAATTTACGAAATAGATTAGATGTAAAAGCCTTAGCATTATCAGATACAATATATTGACACGGACCAAAAGAAGCAAAGATAGAATTTAGACAAGTAATGGTGGACTGAGCGGTAGCCAGCTTAGTCGGAAATAACCAGGAAAATCTTGTAAAACGATCTACACATACAAAGATGAACTTGTTGGCATTTCCCTTCGACTGGGGGAAGGGTCCTACATAATCAATATACAGGCGTTCCATAGGGCGCGACGCTTGGTGAGAAGACAACAGGCCTACCTTGGTGGACATGGTGGGTTTACTAAGCAAGCAGGATTTACAAGCCTTTACTAGTTCACGGATTTCACCGTCCATACCTTTCCAGATGAACATTTCACGAATCTTCTCACGAATTTTAAAGGTGCCTAGGTGCCCCCTAATGGGGTCTCATGATAGTACTTAAAGATCATAGGTACAAGAACAGCTGGAACGACAACTTTCATCATCTTATCATGCCTCGATGGGCAACATAAAACACCATTCCTCAGTACGTAAGGGACAACATGTTCCCCAGAAGAAAGGGTTTCCATTATCGGAGCCAGCGTCGGATCTTCGCGTTGGTATTTCTCGATATCCCTAAAGAGCATGGGAGCATCTGTTAAGATGGCATTAACATCAGATAGTATGGACTCGGGAGGTGATGAACTGTCGACCGGTTCATGGGACTCAACGTCGTTGGAAAACATACGGCTGAGTCCATCAGCAACAACATTTTCGGTACCTCTGATATGCCTGACATCGAATTGGAAGGCAGAAATACGGATGGCCCAACGGGCTATACGACCAGTACGACGCGGCCTACCTAAGACCCAGCTTAAGGCTTGGTTATCTGTCTCCAGGTCGAATTTGACATGTTCCAGATAGAGACGGAACTTTTCTAAGGCAAATAAGACTGCCAAACCTTCGAGCTCATGGATGGAATACTTGGCTTCTCGAGCCGACAGAGTCCTAGATGCATAGGCGATGGGCCGCCTCCCTAGTTCAGTCTCTTGAAGAAGGACTGCAGCTACCGCCGACGACGACGCGTCAGTTTGGACGATGAATTTCTTCGAGAAATCAGGCATAGCAAGGACAGGGGCATTACAGAGAGCTAATTTAAGATCTTCAAAAGCGGCTTGTTGAGAAGGTCCTCACTCGAATTTGATACCTTTCCTGCGAAGAAGGTTTAAGGGCGCCGCTCTATTAGCGAAGTTAGGAATAAACTTCCTGAAGAAATTCACCATACCAATGAACCTGGCGATACCTTTGATGTCCTTGGGAGGTTTAAAATCACGGATGGCCTGTGTTCTAGAATGATCGACTGCGACACCATCAGGTGACACAATATGCCCTAGGAATGACATAGAGGGCTTAGCAAAGGCAACCTTGGACAACTTAACAGTTAACCCAGCCTTACGAAGGCGATTGAGAACTTATCGCAGATGATCTAGATGTTCTTCAAAAGTCTCCGAAAATACGACGACATCATCAAGATAGTGATACAAGTACTCGAATTTGATATCGGAGAAAACCCTATCTAGCAGTCTAGTGAGTACAGCTGCTCCCGTGGGGAGCCCGAAAGGCACGCGGTTGTATTCATACAAATTCCAATCCGTGGCAAACGCTGTAAGGTGTTTAGACTCTTCGGCAAGGGGAATTTGATTGTAGGCCTGATTCAGTTCCAAGATGGTGAATAATTTAGCTTTACGAAACCACGAAAAGCAAGAATGAAGGTCAGGAAGGGGCACAGATTGTAACACCACCTTCCGATTGAGAGCCCTATAATCAATGACATGCCTGAAGCCACCTTGGGGTTTCGGGACTAGAAAAATGGGCGAAGAATACGCCGATTTAGAGGGCCTAATAATACCATCCTTCAGAATTTGATCAATAATTTCTTCCAGAGCCTTCATTTTAGGTGGAGATAGCCTATAAGGTGGAAAAAGGACCGGAATCGAATCCGTGACCTCAATTTTGTATTCAATAAGGTCAGTAACACCAAGAGTATCAGAGAACACCTCTGGAAACGACTGACACAACTTACGAATACTATCAGCCTGCTCCTCAGGTAGATGTCTAAGGTCTAACAACATCCCATCCTGGGTCGGCGAAATAGATGAACATAATACAGAATTACACTTTAACAAGGGGATTTTACAATTGGAAGCAAATTTGAATGTGCACGACTTACTCTGAAGATCGAGCACAAGACCAGTGTGAGAAATGAAGTCAGCTCCCAGTATAATGGGGCAAGACAAACGCTTGGCCACAAACAATTTAATTTTCCATGTAAATTTAAAAATACGAATTTTGACATGTAAAGAACCTAGAATTTCTAATGGAGATGAATTAGCCGAAACATATTGGATCGCAGACAAACAATAGTCAAGAAGCTTACAAACAGATTTCAATTTTGAATACCATTCAGCAGAAATAATAGAACAAACACTGCCTGAATCTAATAGAGCTGTTATAGGCTCATTATTTAACTCAATTTTGAGAAAAGGCACGGGTGCGGGGGTATCCGCCGCAATTCTAAGACATTCTTCGGGGCATTCAACAGATGGATTTGAGGACTGAATTTTCCCATAATTTACGACCTGCTTACCGGGGGCTGAGCCTCGGGAAGAGGGATTAGTCGACTCAGCCGAAGCCACTAGTCATTTTTTATTATTGGCATTGGTGAAATTTGCACCAGAAGTTGAGCAGGAGGGGGTGCTATTCGAATTTGGGCAATTCTTGGCAATATGTGAGAAAGCCCCACATTTAAAACAACCTTGTGATGAACCAGCTCCATTATTTGCACTACTAGATTTAACCAATGGACATTTATTGCGAAGATGGTCAGGCGACTCGCAAGCATAACATTTACGGGGTGTAACTGGTCGGCGAGGTGGAGGCCGAGGATTACTAAAAGAATGAGGAGGTTCTTTCGCTACACGCAAGGAATCGGCGTATCTAACTCCTTCCGCTGAGACGGCCAATGCTTCAAGTTCAGAGAAGGTTTGCGGGCACGCCGCGAAACACAAATATGACCTATAGGATGGTGAAATGCCTTCCACAATAGCCTGTACAATCTGATCTTCAGGGAAGTGAAGAGCAAACACCCTAGTATAGAATTTAATATCTTGGATGAAATCTGCGAAGTTTTCATCCAACCGCTGTACACGAAAATAGTACTTCTGAATAAGTGAGGACCTTGCCCTAGCCGGGATGTTAGCTAGCAAGTGGGCGTGGAAGTCTTCAATAGATGATTGCTCGGCAATGGCTCTTACTATTTTGTCTGAGAGAATACCAATTGCATAGGGATAGATGATTTGCAAAATCTGACATGGAGAAAGAGGAAAAACATGTGCATGGTCCTGGAACTCAACTAAAAACCTTAAAAATGAAATTACTTCACTGGTGGTATTAACAGAAAAGTTAGAGATACCTCTGAGCAACATTGCTAATGGATGATGCAAGCTGCTGAACCCAGGTGACATAGTAGGTAAAGGTTTAAGTGGCAAAGATGTTAATTCAGAACGTACATTATTCAACGAGGTACGGCGTTCAGACTCGTTGTCCAATGCGGCAGAGGTTGTTTGAGCTGCAACGGTTTTCCTATTGACTTCTCCCTTAGGAGGCTCTTCAACGCTACCTAGCTTCACCGTGGTGGGTTGATCAGTTTTGGGAGGAACTTCCCCAGTTAACAATTGGGTAACCTTACTGGACAATTCAGAAAGATTTTCAAGAACCATACTAGCTTCCTTCCTTTGAACGTAATTCAGCTTCAGAGACAACAGATCGTTAACTCTATTCGAAAAATGAAATAACCTGGCTTGCACACGTTAAATTTGATTAGGAGAAGGATCATTTTCTTCAAAAAAACTTACTACAGATGCTAGCTCAGTAGTATTGTCAGTGATCGTGGAAAGAGAGTCGTCAATTTCTTTCTCTCCCAAAGTGGGGATGGAAATGGGCAAATCAAGGGACTCTCTAAGCTTATTCGTATCTACCACAACCGTGCCTCCAGATTGGACATTTCTAATAGTTAATTCATAGATCAACTCCTCCTTGCGCAAATAGTTAAGATGGAGAACATCGCGAGGGCCGGGCATGATGACAGAACAATTTTGAAAAAAGAAAAATAAAAAATTTCCAGCAACAGAGAAAATTGTTAGAGTTCGGATCAAAGCAATGTTTAGCCGTCAAAAGGGGCTAAATTGAGACCCATTCAACCAAGCTCTGCTACCACTTGTTCCGAGGTATCTGTGGAACAGCAGAGGTGAACGAAGGTGCGGGGGTGAACAGGTCTCAGGCTACGAAATTAAAGTTAATTTAAAATTTAACAAGGTTATATTTTCTTGCAAAATCAGGAAATAACAAGAATGGCAGGTACAGAGTAGCAAAGCCACTATTCGAGAATGTACAATTACAGAGTTACAGGATTTGGTCTCCGAGAGCCAGACGCACAATTCTTGAGCAATTAGCCCAGTTTTACGATATACAGAATTCAACAAAGGGGCAGAAGCCCCCAATCATGCCCAGGAGCACTTGCTCCCAATTACACAGTAAAGCCTCCTCGAGGCGCGCAGAAAACACAATTTTTATTTTGGAAAGAGCAACCAGCTCTCAAAGTTCTAGCCTATCAAAAGGCCACACCAAATTCCACTTTCAAGTTGTCCTCCAAGGACACGAAAACAGGGGTAAAATACCCAACGTACTGAGGCCTATTAAGTAAGAAAAGGTTAGTTACGTGGCCTCTAAAATACCAACTTGAGAGGAGGCGATCTGCACTCCTAATACATTTTGTTTAAAACCTAATCTGGCTCTAGGCCGCTAATGCAAGGGCTAATCCCTTACTAAAGAGGTGACTTTAGAAAGGAACAATTTACATTACGTTAAGGAAGAAACGGTTGTGAAAAATAAGTTCACCTCAATGCAATATGAGTGGGAGCTCGAGAGGGTTAAGCTCTCTCTATCCCAATATGTAGCTTAAAACAGAAAGAATTGACACCGAGTGTCTTTACATTATTAAAGGAAAGTTACATGGAAACAGCTTCGGACCTGCCCCGAGAGTTAAACTGCTGAGCTAGCAAGAAAATAATTTATTAAAAGGCCATTACCTTGTGGTTGAACTGCTGCCCGAAGAAAGAGGCGCTTCCCGCCCCCTGCTACGTACTTTACACACTGAAAGATGTTACTGAAGTGGCCCGGAGACCCGAAAATCAGCAGTTTATATACTCTCGCGGAAAGTTCGAGGCGTTTCAGGAATGAGAACACCCTCCCACAAAAACTTTATTGGCTAGGGTTAAGCAACATATCCAAGCTGAAGAAGATACACCTGATTGGTCATAAATTAATTAAAGAAATACGGGATTGGCTAGATTCAAAACAAGGGGAAAGAAAGTGTTATACAGCCAACTTAAACAATAACAGAAAGAAATTTAACAAGGAACAAACTTTTGAAATAAACATTTCTCCAAAAAACAGTTCTTTCACTTCGCACTAGGGTGCACCATTGTAGTTCTTCAGTAGTGTCCTCTAGAAGAGAATGTTCACACTTCTTACTACAGGCAAAACAAAAATACATCGAAAACGACCCCGTTCAGAAACTTCAAAATTTCCAAGTAGTGACATCTTCTGAGAAACTTAAAAATTAACACATTAGATAAAGTTCAGACTTCCTCCAGTAGTGGAGTTTCAACTGGCGCAAAGTTTGAATTAGTGACGTGGAGGTGTACCGCCCGGTACAATGATAAACGGGGTTAAAAGTCAGGTTGTGAGTTTCACAAATAGGAAAAGTCCTCTCAGTTTTAATTACTGCGTTGATGGGGTGAAAGTTCCTTTTGGGGATCATTGTAAGTATCTAGGTGTTAATATAAGGAAAGATCTTCATTGGGGTAATCACATAAATGGGATTGTAAATAAAGGTTACAGATCTCTGCACATGGTTATGAGGGTGTTTAGGGGTTGTAGTAAGGATGTAAAGGAGAGGGCATATTAGTCACTGGTAAGACCCCAACTAGAGTATGGTTCCAGTGTATGGGATCCTCACCAGGATTACCTGATTCAAGAACTGGAAAAAATCCAAAGAAAAGCAGCTCGATTTGTTCTGGGTGATTTCCGACAAAAGAGTAGCGTTAGAAAAATGTTGCAATGTTTGGGTTGGGAAGAATTGAGAAAAAGAAGAAGAGATGCTCGACTAAGTGGTATGTTCCGAGCTGTCAGCGGAGAGTTGGGGTGGAATGACATTAGTAGACGAATAAGTTTGAATGGCGTTTGTAAAAGTAGGAAAGATCACAATATGAAGATAAAGTTGGAATTCAAGAGGACAAACTGGGGCAAATATTCATTTATAGGAAGGGGAGTTAGGGATTGGAATAACTTACCAAGGGAGATGTTCAATAAATTTCCAATTTCTTTGAAATCATTTAGGAAAAGGCTAGGAAAGCAACAGATAGGGAATCTTCCACCTGGGCGACTGCCCTAAATGCAGATCAGTATTGATTGATTGATTGTACATGGCATTGGTAGATCTAGAAAAGGCATTCGATAATGTTGATTGGACCAAGCTATTTATGATTCTGAAGATGATAGGGATCAGATACCGAGAACGAAGAATTATCTATAATCTGTATAAAAATCAGTCTGCAGTGATAAGAATCGAGGGCTTTGAAAAAGAAGCAGCAATCCAGAAAGGAGTGAGGCAAGGCTGCAATTTTTCCCCTCTCCTTTTCAATGTTTACATAGAACAGGCAGTAAAGGAAATCAAAGAGAATTTTGGAAAGGGAATCATAGTTCAAGGAGAGGAAGTCAAAACCTTGAGATTTGCCGGTGATATTGTTATTTTATCTGAGACTGCAGAAGATCTCGAGAAGTTGCTGAATGGTATGGATGAAGTCTTGGGTAAGGAGTACAGGATGAAAATAAATAAGTCCAAAACAAAAGTAATGGAGTGCAGTCGAACGAAGGCAGGTGATGCAGGAAATATTAGATTAGGAAATGAAGTGTTAAAGGAAGTAGATGAATATTGTTACTTGGGTAGTAAAATAACTAACGATGGCAGAAGTAAGGAGGACATAAAATGCAGACTAGCACAAGCAAGGAAGAGCTTTCTTAAGAAAAGAAATTTGCTCACTTCAAACATTGATATCGGAATTAGAAAGATGTTTTTGAAGACTTTCGTGTGGAGCATGGCATTGTATGGAAGTGAAACATGGACGATAACTAGCTCAGAAAGAAAGAAAATAGAAGCTTTGGAAATGTGGTGTTACAGAAGAATGCTGAAGGTGAGATGGATAGATCAAATCACGAATGAAGAGATACTGAATCGAATTGGTGAGAGGAGATCGATTTGGCTAAATTTGACGAGAAGAAGAGATAGAATGATAGGACACATCTTAAGACACCCGGGACTTGTTCAGTTGGTTTTTGAAGGAAGTGTAGGTGGTAAGAACGGTAGGGGTAGACCAAGGTATGAATATGACAAGCAGATTAGAGCAGATGTAGGATGCAATATTTACGTAGAAATGAACAGGTTAGCACAGGATAGGGTGGCATGGAGAGCTGCATCAAACCAGTCTATGGACCGATGACTCAAATAACAACAACATGAAAATGTTTCTTTGATTTCCTGAATTTCACATTTTTCATAATTTAGGTACAATTACCTGAAGAATTCTTCGCTGGAATTTCATAAAATTTTGAACACAAGTCACCCAAATAAATATAAAAATAGTCTATTAATGCGACGAATAAGAATAATTTTATGCACTAAAATATTCAAAAGAAATCAAGGAACATTTACCACAAATTGCAAAAAATTGCAGAAGGTCAACAAAACTATTTAGGAAAGATGTACTGGATTTTAAGATCTTCGGTATTTGTCCACATTATTAATAAATATGAACTTTAAACTTCGATGCTATAACTGACTCAAAAAGTGTACCGAAAAACAGTTTCGTATAAAAATGTATACTTCAATAACTTAAAAAATCAAATTACTACTGTGCCTCCTGAACATTCACTACAACTTCGTAGGTGATTTTAAATGAGTGTGCCGAGTTTCCTTCAGATTTTATTCAAATTGTGGAAGATATGTGCAATCAAACGTACGACTGTAAATAAGTCTACGTTTCCCTTTAGCAATCAGACCTGCTTTAAATACACAACAACATGTCGTCACTTTATCCAGTACCTTGAACGAAAGTGAATGGTTGGGAAATTTTCAGAGATATTTGCATTCTTTTATAGTTCTACGCCTTCTAAACTCAGAGAATCTTTCCCTTGTTCATTGAAGTCAAGCCCACTTTACTAAATCAGTGAATGTGAGGACTGACTCCGAAACTGTTCTTGTTGACCTCTACCCGCAAAAAATGTTCCCTCCCCGTTTTCTGTTTAACATTTGCGTATTGTTTTCTGAGTACTATACTTTTACGTGCCATCCCCGTGGCATCCCCTTTCAGTATTTCGAGGAAGGGGCTTTGTGACTCACACGACCTGGGATTTCCCAGTGGGGGTTGTGGGGTGGTGTCGACCTTTCCGTGTATTGTTCTTGTTGGCCGGCTTGTACCTGTGGGTTTCTTGGGGATTCAATGGGAATCTTCTGCCTCTAGCCATCTCGCGAAAAATGTGGTTCAAATCACCCGAACTATAAAAGAGGAGGCTAGTCGCGGACAGTCAGTCATAGCTTGGAAATCCATGGTGAAGTCAGTGAGAGATTCAGTGTATTAGGGTTCCGTGGCTGGGCTGACGGCGACAGAAGTGTAGGCTGTCACTAGTGTCCCACCGAGGTATGAACGAGGAATAGTCATTGTGGTGTCGGAGAGGCCAATGAGTGTGTGGGTAAATGTTCGCTGTTGTGAGTATCGTCCTGCTGTTGAATACTGTTGAGCTGTTTAGTTGTTCACTGCATGTGATTGTGTGAATTACTGGACAGTCTGTGAAATCGAACAAAAGAAGAGCCATCGAGTGTAGAGTGGCCCGTAGTCCTGTGTTCAGATCCAGCTGTCTACACACAGCTGCTCTATGAAGTGACTGCACTTGCGGAAAGTGTAAGTAAGGATTAAGCGTCCAGAGGTAGAGCGACGGGCTGCGCCATAAGAAAGAGAGACTTGTAATTAGTAAGTGTGGCCATTCATAGCTGTTTAGAATTGTGTGTATGCGCATTTATTGATTCAATCTGAAATAATTTAGGAAAATGAAACAGAAGGAGTTTATTCGTAACAATACGTTACATGTATGCTCACATCCACTCCTGGCGAGATATAGGTAGTGTTCAGTGTTAGCTAGAAAAAGAAAAACGTTTTACTTTCATTGACCTGTCTCGGTCTCATCTTTGACTTACATAATATGAAAGTGACTAAGGTATGAGGTATGCTAATAATTTCATTCATTACGAAGCCACTCCCTTTGATGAATGGTCTGAAAGCGCTGCTCTAATGTGGGTGCAGAAGGCTACGTCATAGCAGTCCATCGCTCGGTGAAGAAAGCAAACGGAATCTACCAGGCCCCCTAATTGCCCAGGTGAAAGTCTTCAGTAACATATACGCTTCGTTCGGCAGCTGATGACGAAGCTAGACTTCATACTGACCACTCAGGATACGTTTCATGCTGATTTGGTGTTTAGGATAGTTATAGAATGTATGCATGCTCACAAGTGATTGTGGTGATTATTACTGTTTTTCTTTGTGCCCTGAACCCACTGATTGCAGCTCTTTTTCCTGTATACATTAAAGAATTCGTTTCGTGAATCTTTCGTCGTCCATCCTCGTTTCACTCTCCTCTTTCTGAGTGTATCCAACACTTATTCTCTTTCTTCGCTCTTATACAGATCTCCGTTCATCCTGTACTTGATCTGCCTATTCTTTCTGTTTTCAGAAGGCTCAGATTTATGGCTTTTCCTCCATCTTTTCAATTTCTTCTCATTTTATGGTGAATGTGCATTCTGTAGCACGAAGATTTTCAGGCTTTATTACTGTATTGCAATGCCTAATTTTAATTTTATTTGAAAGAAACTTATGATAGACATCCTTGCTTCGCTCTTCTCTTGTAGGCTCCGTTGTCTAGTTCATTAATTTGAATTACTTCACTAATCACAACAAAAATGTAACAGTTCCGAAAAGTCGAACGATGAAGATATCGGATTAAGAAAGACAAGGGCTACGAAGGGCGTGAAAATGAAAGACTCCGCAGGACTCGACACCTAGTACATTCGTCGTCGGAAAAGGGAGGTCGGGCAGGATGGATGAAAGTGAGGGGCAAGAGGCCCTTTTGGACGCCAACACACGCTCTCAAGTTAAAAGGCTTCTGGGCCCCTTTTAGATGGGTAAGGGGGTACCGTGGACGTTATTCTACTGCCCCACCCACAGCGGGATACATGCAAGTGGCGTATACTGGGATCAAGATGTGAGCTACCACTAGACTTAGGTTGCCCCTTTTTGATGGTTGGTTTAGTTTTGAGCTGCAGCCAATAGGCAACGGAGAAGCCTGTTGTGTTGCCAGGTCTTCTTCAAAAGCTACCGCCCTGGCATCTGCTACTGTCAATACTCAACATCTGATCAGTGGAGGTGGTAGTCTAAGGTTTAGCAAATTATAGTCCTGTTTGTGGCTGAATGGATTGAATGCCTGACTTTGGTCCGACAGCCCCAGTTCAATTGTCAGAAGCAACCCGCTCGTACTGTTAATTCCTCTGCATTCGGGTCTGGCTGTTTATGACGTCTTCGCCATTCATTTTATCCCCATTTGGTCACAGCCAAGCCTATACAGATGCCATGCACCATTATAATAATAATAATAATAATAATAATAATAATAATAATAATTATTATTATTATTATTATTAGTAGTAGTAGTAGTAGAAGTAGTAGTACATTTTTATTAATATAAAATTAAAATTTTGAATAACACAGCAAATCCAGCGATCGTATCCACGGTTGACTCACTTATTAGCTTCCTAGGGAGATCAGTGATGGCGTCCTAGGTATGATCACGGGTTCGATTCCAACCAACAAAGGAGAGAACTAAACCTAGAAGTCTGAATTTCACTTTAGCGGATTTACTTACAAAAAAAGCTATAAAAAGCTATATTACGCCTATAACAGCAGCCCAGTAGTGTCTTATTACAAGAATGTAAAAGTGAACGGGGCTGAAATACCAGCACTATCTTATCTATGAGTATTAGTTGAGTGAAGCATGGCTGTTAGTTAGCAGTGGTGATCCGACGGATCCTTGCACACCTAACACCCCCCCCCCCCCCGGCCCAATCGGACATTCAGCAGAATGCCAGGGGCGGCGAAAGACGCAGCGCTAAGACTGCAACATCAGTCTCCGATGCCTCGCTCTCAGAAATACGTGCGACGGTTTTTCGCGTTGCTTTCAAATTTTGTTAATGGATCAATGTGTCAGATGCTTGCATTATAATGTGCTTTAGATTTCCGTCGTTATGATTTGAGACTTGAACTTCACCGATAGCCTTGGTAGCCCTCGGTACACGTCACTGATGTAGGTATGTAAACCGTTTTCACATATCGATTCGTCTGTCACAGCAAATTAAGTAGTTGTAATTAGCCACCTGGTTTGAAATTAACATCAGGTAATACTTCTTCTTCTTCTTCCCCTTCTGTGAATCTGCCTTCAGGCAGGTATCAACTAGACATCCTCCATTATTCTCTGTCCAGATCATCTTGCGTCAGTTGTTCATAAATTCTCCCTATTTGATATCTGTTGACATTCCAAATCTTCTTCTTTCTCTTCCTTCATTCCTTCCATCTATTTTTCCTCCATCGCCCTCTGTTGAAAGCAATTTCTTTCTACGTAGTACGTGACCCAACCAGGATATTTTCCTATCACATAGTTTTCGGTAGGGGTCTCTTCTCTCTTAATTTTCTTAGCACCTCATCAGTTCTCAATTTATCTGGCCACTTCACTTTTTCCGTTCATCTCCAAACCATATTTCAAAACTTTTCAAATACTTTCTTTCCTTTTTCTTTCTTTCTGTCCGACTCGTTGGCTGAATGGTCAGTGAACTGGCCTTCGGTTTAGAGGATTACGGATTCGATTCCCGGCCGGGTCGGGGATTTTAACCTTAATTGGTTAAATCGAATGGCTCGGGGGCTATGTGTGTGGCGTATTCAGCATTAGAAATCATCCTAGGTGGGGCCCTCATCTTCACAGACATGCAGGTCGCCTAGTAGGCCGTCTACGAGAAAAAGACCCGCACCAGGCCTCTCCGGAGGCCATTCGTCATTGTCTTTCTTTCTTTCTTTCTTTCTTACTGTCCATGTTTCAGCTCCATATGACACCACACTCCACACAAAACACTTTGCGAACCTCTTTCTTAAATCAATAGGGATTGCCTTAGATGTCCAAAGCCCTCTCACCTTTATGAAAGCTTCTTTTCCCATATATTGTACCCGGGTGGCATAGCTCATGAATTAATCATGATTTGATATCAGAAGGAGGATAGTTACACATATTGAAAGGGGAAAAAATCACTGAACAAAATTCAGGTCGAAGGAAGTGCAGATCTGTACAAATATGCAGCACGACCCATTCGGGCCGGAGGGATTATTCTGTCACAATGACACGGCTATCGACTACCAGCAGGGGGGCTATTAGCATACCGACAGGATGATTTGGATAACCCAGTGGGCCTCCAACGTAAAGAGAAAGGACAGCAAAACGACAAAGGCATAGTTACAACATGAGGGTTGCAACGATGTACTTTAGTCCGGCAAACTTCCCTATAAGTCAGAAATTCTCGAAAGCTGTAGGCCGGAGATCCCAGTGCCTCATTATATTGTCACGAAGGAAGATTCGAATTAACCGTCCGCCTTCGCCCAAACACAAAAATCACAGGGATACCAGCTTGTCAGAAATGAGTTGAAACATCAATTATTTCCGAAAATGGCCCGATGACCTTCGATGTTAGGTCTCTTAAAAACCAAAACATCATGACCATCATCTACTTCCGAAATTAATTATTAATTGAATATTGCAACTACCTAAATTAAATCAAGGGTATTTTTAGATGTCGTGCATAGTTTTAAGTTTAATAAGTTGAAGAATAAAAGTTTCGGAAGTGGGTCATCTCGAACGCTATTTTCCGGGAAGAGACCACACTTTCGATGTATGCGGTTTAGCCCGCGAAATATGGAGGGGCAATATCCGCTAGTATCTCTGTGATCTACGATCGCTATAAGATCATATTAAACCATGTGTATGATCCATACGAGTGGATTAATTGGTAGCAATTACAACCATCTATTCGGATCGCAAGTGCCAATTTAGGAAAAATAACCCCCCTCTTTCCAAGGCGTGACGTCAGTTGACCCATTAGTAAGGCCTTCAGTCCATATACACGAGTGATAGGAGCAAACAATACTCTCAATCGTATTCTGATCTCGGGCGAAGTGACGTCTCATTCTTATTCGGAGGGAATTAGTCGTGTCCCAGTCACCCCAGGAAACGACCTGGGGGAGTCTCTACGAACATCTTGAGACCATGGCTAGAAACGGCGGTGTGATGCGAATATGTGAACTCACCAAGAGAGTTCACTTAGTCTCTCACACCTAATTCTCCAAATCCTACCTACGCGTGGTGCCCCTGTTAAGCTGAGCAACCCAGTGGAAGGTTGGGGTTTTAACCCCAGCGGGAAACTGGGTCAGTGGGCCAACAGGATTACGTTTTCAAGGCCAACGTTTTAACATCACAGTCATACAAATTTACGCTCCAACCACAGAAGCTGAAGAGGAAGATATTGACCAGTTCTATGAAGACTTACGAGAATTGCTACAGTTAACACCAAAGAAGGATGTCGTCTTTGTTACCGTGTTTTGGTGGATCAGCAGAGGTGAAAGAAGGTGCGGGCTGGAATGGGTCAAACTACAAGTCCGAAAGATAAATTTAAAATTTAAATAAATGTTATATTTTCAATAGACAACAAGGTTTAACGATTTTCACTTGGTGAAGTAACAAAAATATCAGGTACAATGCAATTTTACAAACGAAAGTACAAGTTAAGGGGTCTTTACAAATCCTGCGCTACGAGCCCGAAAGTTTAACAATCTGAGCTCTCAGCTCACAACCACATATTTTAGAAAAGGACAGAAATTCTCTCAATACAATGGAGCACTTGCTCCCAGTAATCAAAATGTCACGCCTCCCCGAGGCACCTTTCAAAATACCAGAAACAGCTGATCCGCTCTCAATCTTTCAAGCCTATTCAAGGCCATACCATACATTGCGATCGCTTGCCACAACTTACAAGAATTAAACAGGGGTATCTCGGACCCAATCTACAGGGCCTTCTCAGGACGGAAAACAAAAACGGGTTAAATTAATTGCCCAAAATACAAGATTGAATGGATTTTTTTTTTTTTTGTTAAAAATGAAGCCATGTTTTCCAGTGTTGACTTAGTTAAATGTAGCAAAGGCTTTTCAGTCTGTCAAACACATAGCAAATACAATGTAAATTAAAACACTACAAGCATATCTGTAAAACACACACTAACATACAAAGAATGACATGTTTCGTTCTACAAGAACATCCTCCAAATATAAGCTTATTTTAAGTGATTTGGAGGATGTTCTTGTAGAACGAAACATGTCATTCTTTGTATGTTAGTGTGTGTTTTACAGATATGCTTGTAGTGTTTTAATTTACATTGTATTTGCTATGTGTTTGACAGACTGAAAAGCCTTTGCTACATTTTACAGATTGAATGGAGGCGAGTACTTGCACTCCTACATTAAAGCTTGTTAAAACCTAAGTGGCGCCAAGCCGATATACAGGGGCTATTCCCACACTATATAGGTGACTTGTATAAGAAAATTTTAACACATTAGGAAACATTAGAAATCAGTTACGAAAACATAGTCACCTCAAGTCAAAATGAAGGGGAGCTCGAGAGGGTAAAGCACTCTCTATCCCCGATTTACATTTAAAGATATATGAACTTTTACAAAGATGGAAAAGATTTACATGTTTTAAGTTAAAGATTACATATTAAAGGTTTCGAACCTGCCCCGGGGGTTAAACTGCTGAGCTAGCAAGGAAAAAGAAATATGTTAAACATCCATTACCTTGTTGAAGAGCTGCTGCCGAAGAAAGAGGCGCTACCCGCCCCCTGCTATACTTCCATACACTAAGCTAGATGTTGTTGAAGTGGCGAAGAGCCGAGAAAATCATCAGTTTATAACCCTTTGATTACCAAGGAATGAAATAATGAAAATTATTTTAAATGTTTAATACTGATCTAATGAAGTACAAATGAAAATTACATAAATGATCATTTTTGTAGCAAAAATATTTTTTTACAATTTTTTGAGGGGTGGTATCACGGTGAAACCACTGGGAAACTAGGCGTCTTCTCAGTACTCTGCGAAACAGTTTTTGTTATTGCCCATACATGGCCCAACACCACATGTCTGACATGCCCATCTTGTACGGTGGGGATTTATTTTCGTGCTGCAAAAAGCACACCTCCTAGATGTTCCCTGAACAGGTATATGTGCCGCTTTATCCACCCTCTTCTCTTTCGGAACGTATGGTCTGGAGTGACTGACGCGAGATGCACGCCTAGAATGAGTTGTAGGGGTGCGTTGTGATGCTCCGCAATCACGTCCAGTCGAAACTTCTCCGGGCTCATTTGTGTTTCAGGATTTACTTCCCTGAAAATTATGAAGGCATTGACAACAGCAACATCAAGGAAGTGCCACATTATCCGATGCCATCACTTCTTGCTCTTTATGCCCAGTTCATAACAGGCTTTTAGCATATCAGCTTTGTCCCGTGTGGGAGTTGCAAGGCTTCTAATAGTTCACTGTTCAACTGATTCGCGTAAACATTACATGACGCCATGGTCGATGCTTCAAGTTCCTCCTTGCCAGTGGTTACAACCTGAAACCACCCATGTTATTTTCTTATTATGAAACAATTTTCTGAAATGTTGCAAATAATGGTGATACCACTAGCAGGAATACCAAGCCAAACTTACTTGTACAACAAACGAATTATTGCAACAAACGCAGTCACAAACAATGACAATCACAGCAACACAGCGACCCACAGGTGGCATCACAACATACTACCTCACACGAACGGATATGCTCGAAAACCTTGCTCAAATTGACGCCAGAGTACAGCAGCTATCAGCAAGCATAGTAGTTACAACATATTACCACTGGTAAACTGTGCAAATGCCTCTAAAAAGGTGGTTTCACAGACAAACCACTGGTGATCAAAGGGTTAAACCCTCGTGGAAGATTCGAGACCTCTTGTGAATAATAAAGACACATCCACTCAACTTTATTGGGTAGCTAAGAGTTACACATGGAAATTCGAAGAAGAAACCTCTGATAGGTTGGAAAATTAATTACAGAAATTACTGATTGGCTAAGTTCAAAACAGGCGGAAAGAAAGCTTAATATTGCCAACCCACAAATGAAAGAACAAAATTTAGTAGAGACCAAAACTTATAAATACAAAATTTCTTCAACAAAAGTTCCTTCACTTCGCACCAGGGTGCATGATCATAGTTGTTTGGGCAGAGACATCTGTTAGCGAATGTCCACACTTCTTGATCCATAGAAAAGAAAACACGTTGAAATCCACACAGTATAGACAACTTTGTAATCCCTAAATTTATAGTAGGGACCTCTTCTGAGAAAACTCATGGATTAATACAGTTCTAAAAGTTCACAGTTTCTCCGGTAGAGGAGGATTTATTGGCGGAAGATTTAAATTTGCGGCGTAGAGGTGTACCGCCCGGTACAGTCTTCATTATTGGCGACTGGAATGCCAAAGTAGGAAATCAAACTGTAGATGGAGTAATGGGAAAATATGGCCTTGGCACAACAAATGAAGCTGGACAGAGACTCCTAGAATTCTGTCAAGACAACTCATTGGTCATTACCAACACACTGTTTCAATTGCCCAAACGACGCCTATACACCTGGACCTCGCCAGATGGTGAATGTCGGAATCAGATTGACTACATACTTTGTAGTCAGAGGTGGAGGAGCGCTGTACAGTCATCCAAAACAAGGCCTGGGGCTGATTGTGGATCACATCACGAGCTCTTAATTTCCAAATTCCGGCTAAAATTAAAAATGATTCACAAAGCCAAACCATCAAGCAATTATGACCTAAATAGCATACCTCTTGAATATACAGTAGAGGTTAGAAAGAGATTCAATGGATTAGATTTAAGAGATAGAGTTCCAGAAGAGTTATGGTCAGAAGTACGCTGTGTTGTTAAGGAGACAGCGGAAAAGCATATTCTCAAGAAAAAGAAAAAGAAGAAGGCCAAATTGTTATCGATGAAGCACTACAAATAGCAGAAGAAAGAAGGAATGCAAAAATCAAATGGGAAAGATCTAAGATGTCTAAATTAAATGCAGCGTTTCGGAAACTAGCTAGAAGAGATAAGAATGCCTTTTTGAATGAACAGTGCAAGGAAATTGAGGAAAATAACAGACTGGTTAAGACAAGAGATCTTTACATTAGAACTGGAGACATCAGAGGGAAATTCCAGGCGAAAATTTGAATGATAAAATATAAAAATGGAAAAGATCTTACTGAAGCAGAGGAGATTAAAGAAATGTGGAGGGAATATGTAGGAAATTTGAATAGGAAAGATCAGAATACTCCTGATGGTGAAGTTAATCTGTTGTCAGAGCTAGAACCTGATATCCTAGAAAGTGAGGTCAGATGGGCCCTAGAAAGTATTGCAAACAATAAGGCAAGTGGTTATGATGGAATCCCAGCAGAACTATTCAAAATCCTAGGAGAGGATGCTGTGAAAGTCCTACATTCAATATGTCAGCAAATATGGAAAACAAAGCAGTGGCCAAAAGATTGGAAAAACTCAGTGTTCATCCCAATTCCAAAGAAGGGCAGTGCTAAATAATGTTCAAACTACAGAACAATCGCACTTATATCGCATGCTAGTAAGGTTATGCTCAAGATCCTGCAAAATAGGCTTCGGCAGTATGTAGATCGATAACTACCTGAAGAACAAGCCGCTTTCCGCAAAGGCAAGGGAACCAGAGATCAAATTGCTAATATTCGCTGGATTATGGAGAAAGCAAGAGAATTCCAAAAAGACCTATACTTATGCTTTATTGACTATGCTAAAGTCGACCACAATAAATTGTGGCAAGTACTCAAGACTATGGGAGTACCAGATCATCTTATTTGCCTTATGAGAAATCTCTACTCTGATCAGGAAGCTACGGTGAGAACCCTATATGGACAACTGAATGGGTCAAGATTGAGAAAGTTGTACGTCAAGGCTGCATATTGTCACCTTATTTATTCAACTTATATGCAGAGTATGTGATGATGAATGCCAAATTAGTTGAAACAGAAACTGGAGCTAAAATTGGTGGGAGGCATATAAATAACCTTAGATACGCTGATGACTCCACCCTGTTGGCAGAAAGTGAAGAACAACTTAAGTATCTACT
The DNA here is from genome assembly GCF_040414725.1 of Anabrus simplex. Lineage (NCBI taxonomy): Eukaryota > Metazoa > Arthropoda > Insecta > Orthoptera > Tettigoniidae > Anabrus > Anabrus simplex. Next base: position 1,667,619 of record NC_090265.1, read on the forward strand.
AATGAAGGTGAAAGAAGAAAGTGCAAAAGCTGGTCTAAGGTTGAATATCAAGAAAACAAAGCTCATGGCAACTAAACGTATCACCTCCTGGCATATAAATGGTGAAACAATGTAGGCTGTTCCTTGGTTCATCTACTTGGGCTCCAAAATAACTGCTGATGGCGATTGCAGCCATGAAATTAAGAGACGCTTGCTCCTTGGGAGGAAGGCAATGGCCAACCTTGATAACATTTTCAAGAGTAGAGACGTAACTTTAAGAACGAAGATTCGTATAGTGAAAGCTGGAAGCGAGACCTGGACAGTTAGAAAGGCTGAGCGTCGAAGAATAGACACATTTGAACTATGGTGTTGGAGAAAACTCCTTAGAGTTCCGTGGACTGCGAAGGGATCTAATAAGTCCATATTACAGGAAATCAACCCAGGCTGTTCACTGGAAGGTCAAATACTCAGATAAAAGCTAAGGTACTTCGGTCATATTATGAGAAAACATGATTCACTGGAAAAGACCTTAATGCTGGGGAAGACTGATTGTAACAGGAGAAGAGGACGACAACAGATGAGGTGGAATGATGGCATCAAGGAAGCCACGGCTCTCAATTTAGAAAGACTTCGGAAAATAGTATACAACAGGAATAAATGGCGCACTTTGGTCTATGGGGTCACGTAGAGACGAAAAGCGACTAAACGACTAACAACAACAACAGTCGCCCCGCGTTCGAGTGAACTTTAAGTCCAGCCAGATCTTGCTACAATCTGAGCTCACTGTTATTTAAACTGCGAATTCAGGCAGACGGGTAGCTATTATAGAGTGCTAAAAGGTACTTCTTTTTAACAAACGTTGAGTGCAGAAATAGCAAGCATTGCGATGAACAGTCAGTACAAGATGTAGTAAACGTTATTAGTCAGTGATTTGAGCCTGTGTTGTAGGACTGTGATACGAGCCACAGTAAGCGCCGAACAACGAACACATCAACAGTGGAATGAACTAGGCGGCTTGATAACATTTCGGACGCGCCATATCGGTATTCGTGAAATGCGCCGGGCGATATATTCGACACTACGTCGTACGTGTCCCAGTCTTTCGTGCTGGAAAAGAAAGAGAATAACCAGTGTAATGGCCAAAATGGGCCTCTCATTCGAAAAGTGCCGCTCAGGATCCAGCTAAATAGATGAGTACTAATCTGCGAATTATTTGGGAATACTACCGTGATTAGAAGGGAAATAGTGTCATTTAGATGTAGTTACTTCATGTAAGAAATTGATCGCTTTCCCAGTCCATTATTAATTTAGGATAGACGGACGGAGTTAAAATTTGTAACGTAAATAATGGGTCAGTTTTCAGTAGTATATTTGTTTGTTGTACATAATCTACATAAGGTTCGGGGTTAGTATTTTAGTTCATGCATGTATTATAGTGTTGGTTGATTCGAGCTTTTCTCGATATTGATCCAGTTGTGTAATTGTTTGTACTGACCCATAGTTTGTTTACTTTCTATCAGTCACTTGGTGACAAGTAGTGTGAAATTTGATCGTGTTCTATGGGAAATCCAGTCACATGAAATGTCAGCGTTTTTTTTCTGTTTTTGTTTTATTTATTACGTCGTGACCTACCTGTGCTGTGAGATGTTGTAGTGGGTTTGTCATCGGCCGTTGATGTAGGCGTATTACCTGTCCTGCCAAGCGGTTCTGTAGGGAGGTAAAATGTACGTGCGAACTCGGTCTCGGAACTCCCGAAATGAGAGACGAAGTAAAAATCACTGTCCTTTATTACTCAGGACGACTGTACACACTATATACAAAATATATTTCCAGGTTCTGACTATGTTGTTCTGTCGAGAGCTTGCTTCTCGAGCGTAGCCTGCTATAAGTCCGAATTCCGCCTTGCGGCACGTATGCACAACTTCACTGTCACGACTGACTGCTCGAGAGAGCCTGGTCAAGAGAGCACGAATCACTGATGGAGAGAGCCCCTCGTCATTTTGGTTTCGGGTTTATATCTGCTCCCCTTCAAGCAAAGGTCGGTCCCTTCCCACTACCATATGGGTTGAACCATGGGCGTTACCTGGCTATTCGTTCTGCTAGGTGGCGCCCTCAATTATTATTATGAACTATTTTCCCCTGTAGGTGCTGCTCTCTGGGCACTATTATGTCTGTCCTTTTCCTTGCACTTCTGTCTCTCTGTCTTTGGTAGAGTACAACTGCACTGGCTTTGATCTCATTGTCGGCGAGCCGAGTGCTTCGGTACTGACTATCAGACTCTGCTTTGTCAATAACAAACATCTTCTTGCAGGCGCGTGTCGCACTACTTTTAACTTACAGAATGTTTCTTCTTCCTTCCAATTATTAAAATCTCAATGTAATCAATATAAAAATGCACAGGCACTACAAGATGTCCCGTATTACTGGTTAATATTCTTACACTAGTTTATATCCCTTGATACATTGAATCGAATTCCGGCTGTGAATCCCGGCTGCCGTTTATCTGAGAGTCCGCAGGTTCGAGCCTTGGGGAGGTCGGTACACGACAATTATTATGTATTTGTTGGGAAGGTCATGATATCATAATAATGCATGATGCCGAGATATTGCTGGTGATTATAAAGGGATTGAGTTGTCAGGATATAAAATACGATGTTCAAATGTAAACAGTGTTAAACTTTGGATTTTAAATGGACAAAATGCTAGGAGGACTGGATATCTCTAATGACATATTAACAGCCAGATTGCTGCGGCGGGTTATAATAAATACTAAATAATGGTATAAACTTATTGTTTAAATCGCGTTTCTAATGATTTATAAATAATGGTCAAAAATTTATTGTGCAATTATTGGGTTGGGACCACGTAGGCCTCATAGTTACATACTCACGATTGTAGAAAAATATGAGAATATAAAGTTACACCCCTGCGATCATTTGTAGAGAGTAACCTCAGAAGCAGATCAAGTGTGAAGGGGAAGTTAGGAAGAACCAGCAGTTAATGAATAAACAGATCGCACTATGTCATCGATGGAATGTAAATCAGTCGTTAACTCTATGAATAATAACTGAATAATATTACTCGCAAGTATGAGGAAAGAAGAAATTCCGCATTAGGGATATTTATAATGAAGCTACGTTGAAATAGAATGTGATACTACGATGATGAGTTATATAAAGAAGTTTACAATACACACAGAGAGAGTTAGTGTCCGGTACTGGAAAATGGAATTATCAGCCCGTGGGGTGTAGGCAGAGTAAGACTAAGTTACGGAGAGTGCAGGGATCGCACCCCGTTATAGTACGTACTAGAAGGACGGGCTGCAAGCGTAGTTATTGGAAGTACTATTGCCCCAGAGATTAAAGAGGCTGGTAGTCCGCATAAATGACCGTAAAGTGTAACGATTAATCATGGCAGATGAAACCAATTTAAATGGGACCGATAATAATAATAATAATAATAATAATAATAATAATAATAATAATAATAATAATAATAATAATAATAATAATAATAATAACATTTTAATATTGTGTACCAGTAATAATAATATTGCAGTTTCGACGATCTTAATAAATAATAATATCCCATTGGAACAAATTAATTTATTTATTTTATTTATTTTATTTTATTTATTGACTTGTGGCGTGGCTCAGGCTATGAAGCCTGCTGTTATGCCAAACCATCTCATATGTACTACATTGTACAAACTACAGAGTATTAGGATTTCTAGTTACATATAATTAATTATAAAATTAAACTTAAATAATAGTTATAAACAAAAGGAAAATTTCTGAGAGTTACTTTAAAAAACACATTAAATACTAATTTCTTAAGTCTATGTACCATTTATAACATGTTTTTTAAAATACATTTCTACTATGTATGTCTCTAATTACAGCCGGAAGGGAATTCCAAGAGCGTATGGTTGCAGGTATGAATGAGTTGCCGTACCCGGTCGTGCGGTAAATTGGGAAGCTCAGCAGGGAAGAGGTTTCTGACCTTGTAGGTATACTGTTTGGAGATGACAAGTATTTAAGATCCATTCTCAGATAACTTGGTGTGTCTGTACGGAGAATGTTGTGAACAAGCGAAACAGAGTGAAGGTTTCTTCTCTCCGCCAAATATAACCACGACAGCTGTTCAAGACAAGGTGATATATGGCAATACCTGGGCATATTTAATACAAAACGGATGCATGTATTATAAGCTCGCTGAAGTTTAGTGTTGAGTGTGGTGTTTAGGTTGTTGTATATTACGTCACCATAGTCGAAGATGGGTAGAATCAAGCTTTGAACAAGTAACTTTCTCGTATTTAGAGGAAGGAGATCCCGTAAACGTTTAAGAGAGTGCAAAGAAAAGAATACTCGTTGGCATATTTTCGTCGTGTGCTCCGTCCAGTTTAAGTACTTATCAAAAATGAGGCCAAGGTTTTTTTACTGTTTCGTTTATTTGTATTGGTGTTGCGTGGAATAGGATTGGGGGAATTTTAACACTTTTCAGTTTGGTATGATTACTTTTGGATCCAATTATGATTGCTTGCGATTTGAATGGATTGACTTTAAGATAATTATTTTTAGTCCAGTCTTTTATATTTTCCAGGTCATCGTTTAGTTTGTCAATGTCTAGTTGGATGTCTTTCGGGTTTGTTTGTATATAAAGTTGAATATCGTCTGCGAAGAAATGGTATTTACACGTTTTTATATGTTCTGGTAGGTCATTTAAGTACAGTGAAAATAGCAGTGGCGCTAGAACACTGCCCTGAACTACGCCAACTTCAGTTTGTTGCCAGTGTGACACTTTCGTACCTGCTGAAACGCACTGCTGCCGCCCAATTAAATAAGAGTGCAGCCACGTCAGTGCGCTTGAAGAAAATTGTTGTGCTTGTAGTTTAGCTAATAATAATAATATTTCTCTGTCTACACAGTCAAATGCTTTACTTAGGTCTAAAAGTACAAGGATAATTTACGCGGCCGCCATTCACTTGGGTGGTCTCATATAAGGTAAACTGATAATATCCCGAATAATAAATAATAATACTAATAATAACGATTAAAATTAACAATGATAACTATAGGTTCAAACCGGTAGCAAATGTAATAATCATACGTCTAATGGAAAGGGATATTTAGACTCGTAACGAGAGGAATGGTCGTGTGCCTGGTTTTCTGTGAGACCCTTTTGTTTGTATTTGCCCAAGGGCTGGGAGCGGAGATCAGTAAGGGATTTCCAGTCAAGTCCCTTATGTAAGTGATGCGTTTGACCTTCCCAAACCAGGTGTTCGAGCCCGACAATAATAAATATATTGAGGTAATCTGTGTAATGACGAGTTCGGTATGGCATAACATGAACTGGACGAATCATAGTGTTCGTCCGCATGGTAATTCCCGCCTAATCATAGTAATAAGTTGTTACCCAAACCAAGGTGCCGGACTTGGCGTTGTACATATTTGCCGGATGTACTTCATCGAGCGGGCCGAGAAGACGACAGTAAAATGTATTTTACTCTCGGGTTCTCGTATCCGAAAGGGTAGTCTTTCGGAACCACCCATTCATAAGAACGCTGGTTCGAACTCAAGGGATCAGATGATGGAGCCAGCTTCAGCAATTCACACCAATCAAGGTGGAACAAATCCCATACGTATTGTTGTTTTTATTACAGGATTGGTATTGTAAAATTTATCCACACCACTAGCGGTAGAGTAAGAATCTTGTGTTTTATTCTCCGGTCAAATCAGTCTATTGGTAAACTGCATACGAATTAATTGCGCCAAATGTCGCAATAAACTGCTCTTTTATGGCATTTTTCAAAGGAATCCATTCTCATACCCTTTTTATTGTAGTTAGCTATGGATGCCCATGATAATTTTAAAGCGTCACTTCCCATTCCTATCGTGGAGTCCTTAAACTTGTGTTTATGATTCAGCCTTCCCGTACCTTAATTTGCATGCCCCGTTCATCCCTGTGTTTATTTGTGCGCCTATCCATAGTTTAGGTTTTATTTAGATGTAAAAAATGAACCGTACACCCCTGAGATTAATGCTAGCCTGGAACTCAGTGGGTGAGCGGGTGAAATATATTCTGCTTCTTACTTCCTCTGCACATATTCCATTCTCTGTTAACAAACTTCCCAAATGCCTGAATAACTTTACTTGTTCCAATTTCTTTCCCTTAGTATTATATTAACAGCAATCTCTTCCTTTCCTACTATCATCACCTTAGTCTTCCCAATGTTCATCTTCATTGCGAACACTTTGCCCACTCTCAATATTTTATAACGTGACTTGCAGATCGTTTTCAGATTCCGCTAATACCGCCACGACATCTGCGTATTTTATGGCCTTTATGGGTTCTCCACCCACTACAACGCCCCTTGCTATTTCCAGGGCATTCTGTAACAGTTCTTAGGCATATACACTGAACAGAGCCGGTGACACGCAACATCATTGTCTCACTCCTCTTCCGATACCCACTTCTTCTGTTTCATACTTATCTACTCTAACAATCACTTTCTTATTCTTATACAACTCTTTTATCAGTCTTCAGTCTTTCAAGTCTACGCCAATATCTTTCAGAATCCTCATCAGAGTACACCAGTTCACTCTGTCGAATGATTTTTCCGAACCAATGGAACATATATACATTTCTCTATTCACTTCTAACATCATTTCCGCAATCATCCTTAGGCATCGAATTGCATCTCTGGTTCCTCTTCCCTTTCTAAAACCAAACTGGTCATCTCCCACATTCTCTTATATTTTCTTCTCTGTTCTCCTCAGCACTATTTTGGTCACTGCCTTAGTAATATGACATATAAAACTAACTAATAGTACAGAGCAGCTAATTGGAAGTACACAGTTGTGTTCCTACAAGGCTTATAGACATACTGCTGTACACTGTGAGCCACCCTGAGGTACGTTTTAATTAGGGATAGTTTTACCAACAAAATACGAATGTTCTTTATTCGCTACGCGGTCAAATATGCACCTGAAAGTGCATTCGGTAGTCTCGTATTAATGAAGGGCAGTTGCAATTAAAATGATACGGTAGAATGAAACAGAGCGTCTCGCGATCAAAGCTCAGGAGGTCGTTAGTGGAGGCCTTTTGCTTTCTTCACCAGCCTCTAGACATTCGTTTGTTATTCTCGCAATCAATGAGACGCTGTGGGTTTCGCCACTAACGAGGGGGAAGTAATATTGCTTGTGATATTCTTGTTTAACACGGAGGAACTCTTTATTTGAAAACAAATAAAGTAGATCATGAAAGATGTATCTGGCTTGACTTGGAGGACGAAATATTTTCAACATAGACCATTGTTTCTTATACGAAATTCCACGAAAGAAAAAATATAGAGGGCTGCTTGACGAGGGGACAGCTGTGTTCTACTGTCAACCCTAGAGCTGTCGGGGTGGGTCTCTGAGACCCAGGAGTAAATTTTTTGCAGTACCCGAGTATTCAGAGGGTTCGTCGTCTGTGAACCTTTCTGTAATGGTCATCGGAATCCGTTGCAGTTCGTATCTAAACGTGCGGCCACTCAATTAGGCGAGTGAGGGAAAGGCGAAGCGACTGATGGTCCAGAGCCTCTAACCTCAACGTTGACCGTGTAGTCCTGTCTAGTCGAACCCAGTCCGCTCCAGCTGCACGTATTCTTTAAAGCAGTTCCCTTTCATTCTTTTTATTCTTGTATTGTGACTGCATATGATCACATTAGCCGTCTCAATGACGGAATTGTTCGGCTCTTGCGGTCCTCCCAGTACTTCTTCAGACGCTCCGATCTTCGTGGCCTTTTCTCAGTTGAAAATGTGCGTGTTGTGCGTTTGTTTCGCCTAAGGGTAAAGCAGAGGATTGTATTCTTGAGATTCGTATTTAATTTTATTGCATTTATGGTGTCTTCCGCTGTAAGGCCTATTTCCTTCAGATCCCCTCTTACTCAATGACCCATTTACATCCTGTTGTGCTAATTTCTGAGACGAGATTGTGTTGTAGTAGTTGTTTCAGAAGTCTCGAATCCTGGATCCTTATGATATGTCCATAGAATCCATCTTTCCGGTATTTTTTGTTGATGCAGGTTCTTCTAACCCTCCCTAAAATTTTCTGAAGTCTGTGAGTCTTTGATTGTTTATTCAGGTAAAAAAGTGTTTCTGTTGCGTATGTAGCTTCCGGATTTATAACTGTTTTACTTTCGCATTTATTGATAGACATTTCTTTTTGCAGATGACCCATACTAAATTTGTGCTTTAGCTAATCTATTTGTTCTTGCTTGGATTGTGATTTTTTTCATTTAGGTTATCTGTTATTACTCCCCCAGAATATTTAACTTGAGTTACTATTTTGATTTTATTATCATTTATGGTAACTTATTTTAGTTGTGTTTGTTTTTGGGGCATAATTTCTGCTTTTTGAAATGGCGTTTTGAGGCGAATTTTACTTGCAATGTTTTGAAGTTCTGGTATCTGGGTTTTTGCTTCTTTATTTTCAACTGCTAGTAATGTTAAATCGTCGGCGAAATCCGGGCAATTTGTTTTCATTTTTCGGGCAAACTTTATTTTTGGGTGACATACCCTAAACCATTCTATCATTACCATTTCTAGAGCACAAGTAGATAGTGGTGGTGAGAACCCATCTGCCTGGCCTAGTCCAGTTTTAATTCCGAATGACTCCAATATTTCACCCGTAAACTTCACTTTTGATTTGGTGTTCTTATTTCTATATTACGCCGTCCAAATATTCAAGTTATATAGTAAACCATAAAAAAGATAAAAAATATTTTAACAAAACTGGTACAAATGAATACGTAAATCGAAAGAACTTATCGGGTCCTGTGGGGTGGGCGACTCAACCGTCCTCAGACAGTGGCCGCAGTCCAGGCTATTTTTCCGGGAAAACTGAAAGACCCATGGAACATGTTTCAGGTAAAAACTTAAATTAGGCGATTTTCTAAATTTTTCCCGCAGTTTACATTTTATTGGCTGAAGAAACTAGAACGTGGCCTCCTACTGAAAATTTCAGTACATAATTTAACGGATGTGAATTAACTTGTTCAGTTTTTATTTTAGTAATTATTTTAATTGGTTCATGTGGAAACTAGTTATACTACTGCAGTCAGCAGTCTTTCCTGAAGATTGCGGTATAATTTGTTTTACAACATTACACGAGGCAACATCAGGAGCTCGGGAGTGAACAAACTGCGTCGCGCTCCGAAGTGATGTCTTTATTTCTCACCAGTGCAACATAACCTTGGCAACAGCGTAATTTCTCTGATGCGCCTAATTTGGTGGCCGCGGCTATAGGAGATTCATCAATGAGAGTGCTATTCATAAACATTCACTAGTTCTGCTTTACCTGCCTCTGTTGATCAGTTGTAGAGTGTCGGGCTCCGGATCCCAGAATAGCGGGTTCAAACCCGGCAGAGGAAGTCGGACTTTTGAAGAGGGGAGAAAAGTCCATTCGACACTCCATGTCGTACGATGCCGCCATGTAAGAGATCTCTGGCAACACACTTGGAAATTTATTAAATCTCAGCCATAGACGCCCAAGAGAGTTTCAATTTACTCGGTCTGCCATCTAGTGGGCCTAGAGTAAAATGAAACGTCGAAATTGGCGAGCATTCAGACAGATGGCGTCAGATATAAGTATCTGCACACGGTACCAGAGGCCATACGATGATGATGATTATTATTATTATTGTTGTTATTGTTATTGTACCGGAAGGTACACCTCTACGCCGCGCATTCAAAATTAGCGCCTAAAGGAACTCCTCTTATGGTAAAACAGTAAAACTGAAACTACACCAACTTGGAACTTTAATCACAGATGTCACCACCTAAATATTGAGTAATTTTGTTATTGTGCAGTTTCCTAACCTGAGTGAATTTCTACTTGTTTTGTTTGACATTCATCAAGAAGTTTGAACATTCTCCCATAGATGACACTACCAAAAATCTACGATCACGCACCCTGGTGCAAAGTGTAAGAAGTTATAATTTAAAGAAGTTTTGTATTTATAGGTTTTTGTAACTGAATGATTTTCAGTTATTTTTGAATTGGCAATTCTTCCTTTTCTTCCGCCAGTTTTGAATCTAGCCAATCCCTAATTTTTGTAATTAATTTCCAACCAATCCCGTATTTCTCCTTCACTTTGGATTTAACCAATAAAATTGAGAGAGTGTGGCTGGTTTATTCCTGAATGATGTCGAACATTCCCTGAGGTTTTATAAACTGCTGCTTTTCCCGTCTCTTGGCCAGTTGATCGACATCTTACTGAGTGTGTGTATCAAAGTAGGAGGCGGGTGGCCTCTTTTCTCGGTCAGCAGAGCGTCTACAAGGTAATGTCCACATAACGTCTTTCTTTCTTGCTAACTCCGCAGTTTAACCCGCGGGAAAGGTCCGAATCGTTAACTATGTAACCTTCTTTTCTAAAAATGTAACTTTCTGCCGGCAAATGTAAAAACTTCATAAATCTTTAACTGTAAATCGGGGATAGAGAGCGGTGTATCCTCTCGAGCTCCCCTTCATCTTGGTTTGAGGTGAGTACGTTTTAATAACTGTTTTTCATTCTGTAATGTGGTATTGTAATTTCTATACGAGTCACCTCAGTAGTTTGGGAATAGCCCCTGTTTCATCGGCCTACAGCACCTTAGTCTTTTTGTGTTCATATCTAGGAGTGCAAGTATACGCCTCAATTCATTCTGTGTTCGGGCCATTAATTTAACCTGTTATTCTTATTCCATGAAGGCCCAGTAGGTTGGCTATTTAATATCCCTGTAAAAGTAAGTTCAATTTTGTAAATGGTGGTTTGAGATACCAGATACTGATGTAATGTTGCCTTGAGTAGGCAGTCAGAAACTGAGAGCCTGTTAGCTTTTTTTTCAAATTCCGTAATTGTAACGAGTGCCTCTGGAAGGCTAGATATTGTATTTTGGGAGCAAGTGCTCCATGAATTAGGGGATGTCTGCCCTTGAAAAAAATTTTACTCTTTGTAAATTTGACCTGAGAGCTCAAGAATCGCAAAGCGAGGGGCTTGAAGCCCAGGACTTGTAGAATTCACTATATTACATTGTCCTTGACTTGTTTCTAAATTGGTAATTGCACCTGTTAGATTGTTTTTGGTTGATTTTTGAAATTCTAAAGAAATATAACCTTTGTTAAAGTTTTAAATTAACTTTGGTATTGTAGATAGACCCATTCACCTCGGCACCTTCTTTAACCCCTCTGCGTTCCACAGATACCCCGGAACAACAATAATAATAATAATAATAATAATAATAATAATAATAATAATAATAATAAGAAGAAGAAGAAGAAGAAGAAGAAGAAGAAGAAGAAGAATTAATTATTAATTTATTATTATTATTATTATTATTATTAATTATTAATTATTATTATTATTATTATTATTATTATTATTATTATTATTATTATTATTATTATTATTATTATTATTATTATTATTAATTTGCTAGTTGCTTTACGTCGCACCGACACAGATGGGACTTATGGCGACGATGGGACAGGGAAGGGCTAGGAGTGGGAAGGAAGCGGCCGTGGCCTTAATTAAGGTACAGCCCCAGCATTTGCCTGGTGTGAAAATGTGAAACAACGGAAAACCATTTTCAGGGCTGCCGATAGTGGGGTTCGAACCTACTAGATAAAACAGTAGTGTTTTCATTAAGTTTTGAACATTGCAGCATCAAGTGGGCGGATTTCAACGTGAGAAATGGAGGAAATGTTGTACGATGACGAATTTCACTATTCAGACGCTGACCCGAATTTTGTGATGAAATGAAATGGCGTATGGCTTTTAGTGCCGGGAGTGTCCGAGGATATGTTCGGCTCGCCAGGTGCAAGTCTTTCGATCTGACTCCCGTAGGCGACCTGCGCGTCGTGATGGGGATGAAATGATTATGAGGACGACCCATGCACCCATCCCCCATGCCAGAGAAATTAACCAATGATGGTTAAAATTCCAAAGGTCGGGAATCGAACCCCACCCCTGTGACCAAATGCCAGCACGCCAACCATTTAGCCATGGAGCCGGACAATTTTGTGATAACCAGTGATTATGAATCCAAAGGTGAATTTAGAGCTGCACCTATAGCCAGTTCCAACATTACTGTGATAGCAGAGGATTCAAATGCAGGTAGTTATCTATTTCATTTTGTTGATAAAGACAGAACAATGCTACGTAACGAATCTGACCCGGCTGGAGATTCTCTAAGTATTATTTACATGTTACGTTTTGCTCCGGGTACTGAGAATAATTGTGTTCATTTTTGGAAAACGGTGTTGACAAACTGATATATTACCAGGTTTATGCTTAAGTCTTTTCCGCTTTCACTAAGAGATAGCGCCAGCGAACAACACACAGCGTATGAATTTGACACGTGCGTCGGTTTGTTCGTCTGATATTTACGTATCGACACACACAATTTGAGTCCGCCAAACACTACCGCCTGTGTTGTACCGTTCAGTGATCATGTCGGCGTTTGTGCCTGCAGAAACAGATTTTGGTGAACACGCTCCTTCGATTAGAACGTGTGTGTCAATTTAAACCTGGTGATGTCAGTGGGAACAGCGCTGCGCTCTGGTAGTGGTATTGTGTACTATGATCTATTAAAACCCGGCGAAACCATTCGTGCACAACCCTATCGCCAACAAGTCACTCATTGATCGAAGGACGGCCGGAATGGCCCAGAAGACACGGCAAAATATTTGTGTTACACGACAACACGCCGTCTCACACAGCGAAACCAGTGAAAGGCACCTTGGACGGGACATGCTTCCGCACTCGCCGTACAGCCCCGAGCTGGCGCTATCCGACTAGCACCTCTTCACATCAATGGGGCAGAGCAGCACTTCAGCAATTTCGGGGAAGTTGGAAAATGGCCCGACGAATAGTTTTGCCACAAAAGACAAGCAGTTTTCTTGGCATGGTATTTATAACTTACCTGGAAAATGGGCGAATTTTGTTGAAGCTGACCGCCAATATTTTTAATAAACAGAAAAGAATTAATTTCCCTTGAAAATTATGTGTTTCCTTTACCACGAAAAACGGCAAAAACTTATGCGTACACCTGGTATGTTTGCCACAAACTTTCATACCATTGTATTTGTACCGGGTGGTACACCTCTACGACGCAAGTTCAAATCTTGCGCCAATTTAATCTACTCTACAGGAGAAACCCTGAACTTCAAAAACCGAACTAACTCTACGGTTTATCAGAAGATGTCACTGAGTGTTTTTGATTTACTTTTGTTTTTCAGTGATCAAGAAGTGTGGACATTCACTAACAGATGTCTCTACCAAAAACTACGGTAATACACTCTGGTGCAATGGAATGAACTCTCTTGAAGAAATGTTGTATTCATAAGTTTTGTCCTTACTAAATTTTGTTCTGTGGTTTGTGGGTTGGCAACATTAATCCTTCCTTTCCGCCTGTTTTGAATTCAGCCAATCCGTAATTTCTGTAATTAATTTTCCTCCTATCATTGCTTTCTTCTTCGAATTTCCATGTGTAATTATTAATGAACCAATAAAATTGACGGGGTGTGTCTACTTATTCCTGAAAGGTCTCGAATTTTCCACGAGGGTATAAAAACTGCTGATTTTCTTGTCTCCGCGCCACTTCAGTAACATCTAGCCTAGTGTGTGGATATGTAGCAGGGGGCGGAAAGCGCCCCGTTCTTCAGGCAGCAGTTCTTCATCAAGGTAATGGCCTCTTAACATATTTATTTCTTGCTAGCTCAGCATTTAACTGCCGGGGAAGGTTCGAAACCTTTAATATGTAACCTACCACTTTAAAATGTAAATTCCTTTTCAGTCTATGTAAAAACTACAAATCTCTTTTACTGTAAAGCGGGGATAGAGAGTGATTTACCCTCTCGAGCTCCCCTTCATTTTGAAATTGAGGTGACTACGTTTTCATAACCGTTTCTACGCTTCCTTAATGTGTTAAGTTTCCTCACACGGGTCACCTCCATAGATTGGGATTAGCCCCTGTATTATCGGCCTAGTGCCTCTTAGGTTTTAATATGTGTATTTAGGAGTGCAAGTTCTCGCCTCCATTCCCCTTGTATTTAGGGCCGTTTAAATTAATCTATTATTTTTTTATTTGAGGCCCAGAAGAACGGGTACAAGTTGCCCCTGTTTATTTATAAGTATGCCTTAAGGGCAGTTGAGTGTAAGGTCTGCTTATTACCTCCTGATAGGCTTGAACTATTGAGAGCAGGTTTGCTCTTTCCTAAATTTGATCTCTGTGTGCCTCTAGGAGGCTTAACATTGTAATTAGGAGCAAGTGCTCCTTGGCATGATGGGTTTCCTGCCCCTTTGTACAATTTTGTACCTTGGTAAAGTTGGGCTAATAGGTCAAGGATTGTGACTGTGGGGCTCGAAGCCCAAAACCTTGTAAAAAACCCCTGAACGGGTAAAATTATTTTGTACCTGCCTTTCGTTGTTATTTCACCTAGTGGAAATTATTAAATGTTGTTATCTGTTATTTGTTGATTTTGAAAAGAAAATATAACTTTTGTTAAAGTTTTAAATTAACTTTAATTTTGTAGTTGAGACCTATTCCAGCCCGCACCTTCTTTCACCTCTGAATACCACGGATATCTCCGTAACAGTATTTATTGAACCCTAAATGTTATGATAATTTTCAGTCGACATTTTTGAATTTGTTGTGAAATCAAGGATTCTAAGGAATTATTTCACGGTATAATATTGATATTATTATACTATTTCACTGCAAAATCTATCCTTTAGTATAAATGAATCTCTGGAAAGGTTTATATAATTGTTTTTATTTTTGGTCTACCAGACCCAGCCCGACCCTCTAGAGTTGTAGAGAGAAGGTATGGCCAATATTTCAGGAAATATTCCTCACAGCAGAAGAAGAAAGTATGTTATATGGACATGGTCCGGAAAAGCTGTATTTCCATGTTAGAATTCATCTTCTATATCTCTGTATCTTACATTAATTATGGCAAACACACAGGAACATATGATAATTTCTCTTATACAAAATGTTCTAAATATCCTCCGTTAGCTTTGATACATGCATCGACCTGACGTCGCAACATCCCAAGGATGAACAATATCGTAATCAGAAAGACGCACACAAGAGATTATGTACACTGTTCTATTTACAAATTATATACACATTAATGGACCACCATCTTGAGCTGAATCTAAGAGGAATAAGAAGAAGAAGCAGGAGGAGAAGAAAAAGAAGAAGAGGAAGAAGAAAAAGAAGACTGCCAAATTTCCATGTCAACCAACTAATAACACAACAAAATTACAACATGAGTTTACACATTTAATTCGACTAACAACTCACACATGTACCGAGCTCGATAGCTGCAGTCGCTTAAGTGCGGCCAGTATCCAGTAATCGGGAGATCGTGGGTTCGAGCCCCACTGTCGGCAGCCCTGAAAATGGTTTTCCGTGGTTTCCCATTTTCACACCAGGCAAATGCCGGGGCTATACCTTAATTAAGGCCATGGCTGCTTCCTTCCACTTCCTAGGCCTTTCCCATCCCATCGTCGCCATAAGACATCTGTGTTGGTGCGACGTAAAGCAAATAGCAAACAAACAAAAAAAAACTCACACTCACAACTCAACTCAGCTCTCCTTAACAACGCAAGACTGTCTCTCCATACACCTTGCCTGGCCAAGCTTCTAGAAAAGTATGACACAACATGCTTTCTCGTATCTTCTCGAGTCTCCAATAACCTATGTACAAACGGATAGAACAGTGAGTAAAACTCTAGTGACAAAGGTGCGTGTTACTCTGTGTTGCGCAACACTACATCGGATTTATACATCTTATTTATAGCTAATAATAAATTATATAATATTATTTACGTGCCCTCACATTAAATAAAGTCGTATTAATATACACACAGCAGATGTATCGTGACATAACCTGACAAGTTTCGTTACACAAGGCAGATCATACAACACACGACTACGAGTACCTCACAACTCATAATAATAATAAAAAGGGCCGATGACCTTAGATGTTTTTAAGTCCCTTTAAACAACAAGCATCATCATCACCAATAATAAAAATAACACCTACAAATCGAGCTCGATATTTCACTATTTACCCATAGACTTTAGAGATTGTTTCCATGTTATAGTAATCCACTACACATTTGTATCAATCAGCGCATGTGGAACTCAAATTTAAATTATCCAACTCGTCAGTTATAAATCACTGAGTTGCTATGGAATGCACATCTCGGACATATTCTTCGTTTCGGTCCTCCTTGTGAGCAGGCGGCAGGGAATATACAATCCACCGGTGGTCCCTAACCCGTTTGGCGCGTGGTTCTCACGCGGGCTATGTATATGTATGGCAGCATTCTGCTTCAAGGACTTCACCGAGATCAGGATATTTTAAGGAAGCCTCCGACTTATCAATGCAATGGAATCCCACTGGCGAGGGTATTTTTGGGGAAAATCTTGGCTAATATTTTATTTGAATTTAATGCACTAATGAGCTTTACACTCGGCGAATCTCTGTAACGAAGCACTACCAAGCAGCAAACCGTGTTTTGTTGTCGTCAATGCGCTAAGCAGGCAGAGAGAACTCAATCTTTCCTCGTCGACCCGAGGTGGGGAGTGGCCTTCTATTCTGCGTGGTTGATTTGCTTCAGGATACTGTATTTTGTTTTTGTTCTCTTATTTGTAAAACAGTGTGTTTCATAGCCAATTTTTGCAACATTTATATGTCGTGTTGTTGTTGTTGTTGTTGTTGTCTGAGTCTTCAGTCCGTAGACTGGTTTCATGCAGCTCTACATACCAGCCTATCCTGTGCTATCCTCTTATTTTCTACATAACTGCTGCATCTTACGTCTGCTCTAATGTGCTTGTTATATTCATTATTTGGTCTACCCGTACCGTTCATACGGCCAACACTTCCCTCAAAAACCAACGGAACAAGTCCTGTGTGTCTTAAGATATGTCCTGTCATTCTATTCTTTCTTCTCGTCAAATTTACAACAATCGATCTCCTCTCACTAATTCGATCCAGTATATCTTCATTCGTGATTCGATCTCTCCATATCACCGTTAGCATTCTACTGTACCACACATTTCAAAAGCTTGTATTCTCTTAGTTATCGTCCATGTACAATGCTACACTCCAGACGAAGGTCTTCAAAAACGTCTTTCTAATTCATATATGAATGTTGAAAGTGAGCAAATTTATTTTCTTAAGAAAGGTTTATTTTGCTAGTGCTACTGTGCATTTTATGTACTTAGTCGTGCCATCGTTAGTTATTTTACTACCCAAGTAACAATGTTCATCCACTTCCTTTAAGACTTCGTTTCATAATCTAATATTTCCTGCATCACCTGCCTTCGTTCGAATGCACTCCATTACTTTTATTTTGAACTTATTTATTTTCAACCTGTACTCCTTCCCCAGGACTATGTCCATACCATTTAGCAACTTCTCTAGATCTTCTGCAGTCTCCGATAAAATCTCAGGATTTTGTTTTCCTCTCTTTGGATTGTGATCCACTTTCCATATTCCTTTTTGATTTCCTTTACTGCCTGTTCTATGTAAACAATGAAAATCAGGGGTGGGGACAAAGTCCAACCTTGCCTCATTCCTTTCCGGATTGCCGCTCATTTTTCAAAGCCCTCGATTCTTAGAAAGGTGAACTCAACGACAATGATTTCAGAGCAGAATTGGCAATTTATGAATTACATATCTCTCGAATAGGAGTATGAACTTCATGTGCATAATATATGACTGATTTCTACTAAAACTTAAAGCAAAAAGCTCGAACCTTTCGAAATGTCAGTGAATCGATGTGTGCTGAAATCGCCTTGGACGGCTCACCAGGAAGTCGTATGTGATATAGGATCAAACAAGAGAGCTGCTTCACAGCTTTAAGTAACAAACATACTGTATCCTGTTCATGACCTTAGACATGAAAGGTAAAATAGTTTACATTGCAAGGAATATTGAGGAAACGAGACGGAAAAGCGGGATAAGGATTTCCTGAATACTACAGTCGAGAACAGATCATTATGACAGAAATATATGAGCCAGTATATACTAACGAGACAGCACTAGAAGAAGAAAACCACATAAATCACTCGCATGCGTGGGAGATATATGATAGTACGAAGTGAGAGGTTGAAACCCGGTGCCGGCACATAGCCTACTCCTGTCGAATAGGGCTTAACGTCCCCATCCGACGGACGAATCACCATCAACTGCGTCAAGTGCCCTCATTCCATATGAGCACTGCGGAGAGGTTTAGAACAGAATCCAGAATTTTCGGCAAGTAATCCAGTGATTAGAAAGTGTACAACACTACTTCTCCTACCCTGCCGGCCGATATTCCTAGGGTCAATGCTTTTCTACCAACGAGACTAGAAGCGGTTAACCATGGTGGCAGACCATGCAGATTTAATGCCTTAACAATCATGGCCACCATGTGGGATATATTCTTCTTCTTTCTGCCCGTTTACAGAGCGCGTTAGAATTTGTTAGCTTGATGATGGTTTTCCTGTTTTCTTCTCCTCGCAAAATCTCTTCATGGACTCGCTATGCTGTTTCTTGTGTTCTTCCATCCAGTGTTTCCCTGTGGTTCTTTTAGCCTTTTGCGTGAGCGTGTGCTTTGCAACCAGAGTTGCAAAAGCCTTGCGATCTTTGATGGTATTTTCTGTGATGTTCATTTCTTTATAGCCCTGCTTTATTTCCACTAACCAGCTGATTTTCACCTCCTTTGAATTAATTATGCTAAGCAGTTCTTTTGCGTACCTATTGTCGTGCATTCTACAG
Source organism: Anabrus simplex (assembly GCF_040414725.1). NCBI lineage: Eukaryota > Metazoa > Arthropoda > Insecta > Orthoptera > Tettigoniidae > Anabrus > Anabrus simplex. The sequence continues at coordinate 1,686,402 of NC_090265.1, forward strand.
ATGTGGCCATAGAATTTCAATCGTCTCTTGCGTACGGTATCGGTGAAATTGTCGATTGCTTTGTACAAATGTACAGTTTTCCTTTTGATCCATATACCATTTACATGAACGTTCTTTTCGTTCTTATTTTTCAATTTCATCAATGTTAGAGTGACCTATTAGAGATGTGGGTTCTGAGGCCTACAAAGCTTCCGGAAGAACAACAGTCTTGTAGTGCTGAAGATCTGCATTTCGTGATATCATTCTTTTCTTGTACTGATTGCATGTTATTCGGTATGCTTCCAGGAGTTTGGTGGCTCTTTCTAAATTAGATATCCTATCCAATCCAGAATGTACAATGATTTCTCCTAGATATGTGTGATCATTGGTTATAATTAGCTTACAAATTTGTGTTTTTTATTTTTCTATTCCACCTTTTCAATACAATTGATTTTGTTAAGACCTGTCATTGTTAATTTGCTTATACTAAATTATGATTCTAAAAACTAAGTGGTATAATACGTGAGCGTAGGCAATGACAGTGCTAAAATGGGGATATACATAGATTCTAATAGCATTGACGTCCATAACACAGTAATATCTTCACAATAATGAGATTTGGCTAAAATTCTCCAGTTCTTTGTTTTTAAAAAAACAATTGTTAGTTGACTTATTGTAAAAAAAAAATTGAGTCGTAAATTCAGTTAAAAATTAATAGTGTCTAAAGCTTAAAGTCTTAGATGCGTTGGAAATATTCTGCATCATGTATTGGTTTGAGGCATAGTTCTGTAATTTATTAGTTGTAACCGGTGAAATGCAACTTGTTGGTAGTTTCCTCGAACTGGCCTTGATTTGACGAGCAGATTTTACATTGGAAGTAGTTCGTTTTTATGAGAGCTTAGTCAAAAGGGAAGTCAATCCGAGAATCTTGAGGTGTTGATATATTTTCTTTTTTCACAATATTTAAATGATGGTGCATCCCTTTGACTGCTACTACAATATCTCGCGGTACCTGTTACATTACGGCGACTGCTTGCTTTCGTGTTTCGTTACATGTAATGTGTGATTATTCCAGAATTTGTCGGTAGGGGGATCTGAGGATATTATGGTATCCATTAGCCATGATATGAGTCTTCTCATACGATATTTGGACGCCTGTCATTGATGCTATCTCATGTAACTTCTCTACGGCATACCTGGTTTCTGCACTAGAGTGGGTAAAGATAGCTAGATCATCACGAAAACTAGGCACTTCACGTTAATTATTTGTCACCGAGTACCAATGTTTATAGTTCGGTTTATTTCCCCCATTCCCTGATGACTTTGTCTAACGCTAAGTTGAAAAGGGTCGCGGAGAAGCCATCTCCTTTGTCGAACACTTGTATGCACTTCAAAATGCTCTGATAGTTCACCTAGCAACTTCACTTGAGATCTTGTGTCTGCGACAGTCTGGCGGATAGATTCTGTGGTCCTCTTGTCCACACTTAGCTCCCTTAGGATGCCTACAACAGTTTGTCTGTTGACAGAGTCATACACCTTCTTAAGTTCACAAAAGTGGCAAATGTGGTGGTACTGCGGTGTGTCCTTAACACCGTCTTCAGACTCCAAATTTGCTCAGAACACGATCTACCTTTTCTGAAGCCTGCTTGGTATTCACCAATAAAATGATCGGTTTCTTGTTCAACTCTGTTTAAAAGCGCTTTCGATAGAACAATGTATATAACTGGTAAAAGGGATATGCCACTGACATCTCGAGGCACCTCTCGATCTCAGCAATCGAGTTGTATTTTCGTGATCTCTCCCATAAAATCACAACCAGTTGTATTTTAAACTCGTAACCCTGGCATGATGGATTATTATTATTATTATTATTATTATTATTATTATTATTATTATTATTATTATTATACCGGGAGGTACACCTCTACGCCACACATTTAAATCTTGCGCCAATAAGATTTCCTCTATAGGAGAAACTCTGAACTTAAAACTAGACCTCCTTAAACTTTTGCTCAGAAGATGTCACTATCTTAATTTTGTGATCATGAAGTTGCCAGTACTGTGCGGATTTCAACTTGTTTTGTTTTCCGTTCTTCAAGAAGTGTAGGCATTTTCTCATAGATGTCTCTGCTAAATACCTATGATCATGCACTCTGGTGCGAAGTTAAGGAACTTTTGGAAGAAATTTTGTATTCATAAGTTTGTCCTTTACTAAATTATGTTCATTCATTTTTGGATTGGCAATATTGACCTTTTCTTTCCGCCAGTTTTGAATTCAGCCAATCCCTAATTTCTGTAATTAATGTTCAGCCTATCACAGCTTTCTTCTTCGATTTTGTGTGTAACTTTTTCATCTACCAATAAAAGTGAGAGGGCGTGGCTTGATTATTCATGAAACGTCTCGAACATTCCCCGAGGGTTTATAAACTGCGGATTTTCACGCCTCTTGGCCATTTGATCAACATCTATCTAAGTGTGTGGATGTGAAGCAGGAGGCGGGTGGTGCCTATTTCATCAGGCAGCAGGCCTTCAGCAAGGTAATGGCCATTTAACATATTTATTTCTTGCTAGCTCAGCAGTTTAACCCGCGGGAAAGGTCCGAAATATTTACCTTGTAATTACCTTTCCAAACATGTAATTTTCTGCCGGCTTATGTAAAAAAATTAAATCTGTGACTGTAATTCGTGGATAGAGAGTGATTTACCCTCTCGAGCTATCCTTCATTTTGGTTTAAGGTGACTACGTTTTAGTAACTGATTTTCTTATCTTCCTTAATGTCTTAAATAATTCTTATACGAGTCACCTCCATAGTTTGGGAATAGCCCCTGTTTCATCGGCCTACTGCCTTTTAGGTTTTAAGAAGCTACATAGAGGAGTGCAAGTATCCGCCTCCTTCCTTTTCGTTTGGGCCATTTATTTAACGGTAATTTCTTTTACTCGAAGGCTCTGTAGGTTGGGTACGAGATACCCCTGTTTCAATTTGTAAGCTGGGCCATAGAAGGCCAGAAAGTGTAAGACATTTTCGGTGTTGCCCTGACTAGGCTGGAAAAGCTGAGAGCGTGTCTGCTCTTTTCAAGTATTGTAAAAGTGCCTCTTGGAGGCTTGACATTGTAAATCACGGAGCTAGTGCTCCATGTATTGAGGGGTGTTCTGCCCTTGATAATATGGTGATCTTTGTAGAAATAAGGTCGAAGCTCAGAAAGTGTTAAGTCAGGACTTAAAGCACAAGTTCCGTTTATACCAACAATCTTGTCTGAACTAGACTTGTCTTTTGCTACTAGTACCTGTGATTTTGTTACTTGTAATTTTTACGAAAAAAATAACCGGTGTTAAAATTTTAAAGTAGTGACTCTGTAGTTAGACCCGTTCATCCTGGCACCTTCTTTCACCTCTGTTGATTCACCAACCACAGCAACAATTATTATTATTATTATTATTATTAGAATTATTATTATTATTATTATTATTATTATTATTATTATTATTATTATTATTATTATTATTATTATTATTATTATTATTATTATTATTATTATTATTTTGCGAATGAGCTCATTAGGGCTACTCAAACTACTTAGGGGTGTGCATTTGCCTCCCCTTGTGCCCACATTTCTTTCATTCTTGTATTGTGGGCTTCCTTTTTCTTTTCGTCTTTACCCGATTTTGGACTTCTACTGGTGTGATTCCTACCTGTTTCAAATCGGTTTTGACTTTGCCAATCCATTTCAATGTGCCTCTTTTGGCTTTACTCCTGTCTTTGTAAAACACAACTATTTATTTTATGTACTGTACGTCCAGGTCGATTCGTTGAATGTGCCCATAGAGTCTTAACCTGGATTTTCTAGTCTCACTGTGAATATTAGAGTGTTGTTTGATTTCTTGTCTGCCTCTGAGTCGGTATTATCCGTTCAGCTTACGAAAATAAATTTTCCACATTCGTGCCTGACATAAATTTAGAAGCTCCTTGTTTGGTTTAGAACGAACAGTTCCGGTATTCTTCAGAATGTGAAGGATAATGAGTTTTTAGTGTGGCCATTCGCGGGGATTGCGAGTAGTTGTGGTCGAATATAGGAAGTCATCTTGTATGTCAGTAGAATTGCTTCATTCATCCTTTGTCATATCTGCTTGGAGGCCCTAGGTTTTAAAAATACCACTGTGATATTGAATATTTGAGACTGTAGCGTAGTTGATGGTTCTTAATTTAATGTAGAGGAAGGCTTATTAACTAAGAGCTGCAATTAACATTCTCTATGTAATTATAACAGACATCAAATAGAACGAAGATCCTCAGGGCTCGTATCAAAGAGCGAGTAATTTACTCGGCGATGTGCAATTCAGACCATCAGAGAGTTCTCTGTTCAACAATTTCCAGTTCATTAAGTATTGCATGTTTCTGTAATCATCAACTAATTAAGAACTCTGTCTGTTTTGATTTACAATATTATCCGTACCACGGAATCTCTTGCATGCTGAGAAAAATAACGAACGTAAAGTAGGGAACTCAGTGGGGCCGAGAAAGCCATACGGAGGAACTTTCATTTCCCGAAAGAAATGCGTCTTCTAGCAGAAAGCTTACAAGACATGGAAATCAAACTATACTACACTTAACTCTCGATTAACCAGGATATTGTAGTGTTAAAGCTTCCCGGATAAGTAAAATCGTGGTTAACCCGCAAAAAGTTAAAAACAGAACAGGAGTACGGAAGTACAGATAAAGTCATAATAAATTGCACTACTGTATTGTGTTTTTTTAACTTAACCAGTAGGTCGCAGTTAATTCATGTTTTAATTTAGTGTGGCTATTTCTAGTCCGGTGCAGCCTTTGTAAGGCAGACACTCCGATGAGGGTGGGCGGCATCTGTCATGTGTAGGTAACTACGTATTATTGTGGTGGAGAATAGTGTTATGTACGATGTGTGAATTGCAGGGATGTTCGGAACAGAGCAAATACTCAGCTCCCGAGCCACTGGAATTAACCAATGTACGTTAAATTCCCCGACCCGTCCGGGAATGAACCCAGGAACCTGTGGACCGAAGGCTAGTACGCTGAAAATTCAGCCAACGAGTCTGAGATATATTGCAGTAAAAGAAGCACTTAGCACAATGAATGAATGGAAAAATATACAGCCCCTTTCATAGAAACTAATAAGGCAAAGGAAAATGTTCACAATATTGAACTTGACTGTTTCTGAAAATAATCAACCAGGGTTTTCTTCTTTTGTACTGGGAAACACTTTTTCTTTATTTTGCTTCTCAAGTTACTCAAAAACAAGTTTTTCGGTGGTGAGGGCATCATGGTGGAATATTATCCCGACCCTTTGTAATTCTGTATTACAGTAACTAACGCTCGTGCATTTTCAGTGTTTTCGATATCGCGGTTAAGCCGCAACGCGGTTGATCCGATTACGGTTAATCGAGAGTTGAAGCCAAGCGATTAGTTACAGAAATATATAAAATTAGAGCAGGAAGTGCAAGAAATAATTTCCACCTTACACCAAATGAAGTGTCTAGAGAGTGTGGTCAGTGCCTTAATTAAGGTATAGCCGCAGTATTGCCTGGAGTGAAAATGGGAAACCACGGGAAATCTTCTTTAGGGCTACCGACGGTTGGATTGTCGTGACAGAGGCAGGAACTCTGGATAGTAGAGTGGATCTCTCTTGCGTGTTGAGAGCTTAGCTTAGGAAGAGATTGCTACGTCTGGAGCATTGCAACGACTGCTTCTTCTCTGTGGTGGTTTAATAAGCGATGCATTTATATAGAGCTACGGTAGGTACAGTGATCGCAAGACTTGCAGTGTGGTCAACGAAGGAGCCTTCTCTTAATCCAAGTTACTCGGTGGTTATTGTTATTATTAGACTTACACAATCGCTGCTCAAACCGACAGGGATTCGTCCAGCAACTACTCTGACAGGTCTAGTAAGACCGCCCTGTGGCTGTCCGTCTCGAGCCCCTTGGGTGACCACGCCCATGGTATTGAAACTTCTGTTCTCCCAACATTTAACCAATCAGGAGGCTAGAAAGCCGCGGAAAATGAGTTCTAACATACAATATACAGTATTTTGTTTCTTATACACGTGAGGAATTCGTCATGAAAGTTTGGCCTACCTTATTATTTCACCCGGTATAAAATTGACATTAAAAAATGACCACAGATGCCTGTAATTTTTGCAACTTTAAAGTACATATGGCTATGCTTCACTGAAATTCCTTTCTCAGCGAATTGATCGTTCTTATATTAAAGCGTGTTAAACGTGAATTTTGTTCACAGAACGAAAAAGAAAGTTTATTTTCGTTATGACTAAAGCAGCAAAGGAACTGAACACAAACGAACACATCATGCACATAAATAAACACAGACAAATTGCCGTAATTATTTGCTGTTATCAGATTTGCAATTATTGGTCCACCGTTTCATATTGCCACAGGCGTTTATTTTCGAGCCCCCTTGCTTATGAATCTGACAGCACTAGCAGATGTATTTAACACTGCACTACATTAACGCACATCCTCTTTAAACTGTTCCACGTTCTCTTCCAAATCAAATAATTTACTTTACTAAGATGTTTTAAACATGCAGATTTTAATATTGCGTTACAGAAATATGTAGCTAGAGAATTACGTGCATTTTGTACTTCTTCAACTAGAATATTTGGCGGAGACAAAGAATTAAACTTTCCTTTAATATAAAAATTACTCTCAGAGAGATGTGCGCTCCAAAAACGAAGTTGGCTCCAAGCTGTTATTCACGGTGGTGGAGCAGACATGAGCGCGCGTCAGCTGAGGGTAGGGACAGCTCGCCCAGCTGCCGGGTGGCGGATTATTCACGTCAGGTTAAGCGATCATTTCGTAACTTGTATCTAACGACTTTGATCAAGTCTTGTACGAGACACAGGATGTAATGTTCTACACATCAACATATAGACAGGGGAGAAACATGTCATTCATTTCCCAACTTCAATATTATAAATATCTGGCCCCGTTATGAACACGAATTATCCATATTTTTGGACCACTTGAGCAGCGTACATACAAACATTAAATTTACTATGGAGACTGAACGTGGGGGAAGTTTGCCGTTCTTTGATGTTTTGGTTTGTAAGAAATCAGATGGACCTTTCTGTCATTTGGTTTCCTGTAAACCCATCCTTACTAATAGGTAACTTCATGGATCCTCTCACCACCATCCTTGCTAAAAGTGTGCTGTGCTTAACACCCTCATCAGCCGAGCGAGGGAGGCTCGTGAGGAGGAGAAATTAAACGGTGAACTTGAGTTCCTGACCAGAACATTCCTGAGCAATGACTAATCAAGGAAACAGATTGACGATGTGCTATATCCTAAGCCAACAGGCAGTTTGTCACGTGATTCTCGACCTTTCATTCTGGTCTTCTTGCCATACGTATAATCCGTCACGGGTAACATTGGCAATATTCTCAGAAGGAACAATATCATGGCCATTTTTGCAGCCTAACATCATCATAGTAAATTGCTTGAGATCTGTTAAAGTCCTTATTGGTTTAAATTGTGCTGGAATATATATGATTCCTTGCTCCTGAGGATCGGTTTATGTTGGTCAAACGTGTAGAGAAGTAGCAACGAGGTTTAAAGAACATCACAGGCACTTACGTCTTTGCCAGCCTGAGAAGTCTACTGTGACGGAATATGCCATACATCATGACCATCGAATCATTTTTGATGCAACTTCTGTCATTTACAAACAGAACATTTTATACCTAGAATCATTCGTGAAGCGATATAATTTGCAAAACACCCGGCTAATTTTGACAAAGGTGACGGCTATAAACGGATTATATATTGACTCCCTTCCATACTTAACTCGTCAAGATCTTTCTCCGTGACTCTGGAGGCCCTGGAGTGAAGTGTAGGGTCTATCTTGAGTCTGGTTACTATGGAGTGACAGTTGCCAATACATTATTTATTATTGCCCTGAAGACGATCCTGGTCGCAGGATCGAAAGGCGTCAGCAGATTATTAACATTACGGGACCTAATATCCCCAAATGAACTATTATTATGTCATTTAGTGGTCGTGAAAGTCTACGTATTAAGATATAATTTGAAGTGTGTTTGAGAACTGTGTATTTGCACTGGTATAACTTGTTGATAAAATTGCTGGTCACCCGGTAGTCGTGATAGTTGAGACATCAAGCCACTTTGGTCTGACACCATGGTATTCTAGGTTCGACTCTTGATGCTGAAAGAATATTTCACATGGTGAATGTTGGTTGGCAGGGAAGGAAAGATTGTGGTATACGATTTATAATCACTAGATTTTCCTGGAATAAATTCCAAACCTCTCCCCAGAGTTCATATGAAGTGTGGACATATGACGGTGTTGATGTTGATTCCTCCGTCGGATGGACACATGAGGCCTTGGGCACACCCCTAGCTGCTACTCGACAGGAGTAGGCTAAGTTCCGGCACCGGGTTTTCCCTCTCCCTTCCTACTATCATATATCACTCAATTTAATCATCACACCTCATTAAGAACCTCTGGTGAGGTTGACGTCAGGAAGGGAAACCGGTAGTAAAACTCGGTATGAAGATTCCTCTCACTTCACACCCGACCCCGTCGAGAAATGAGTATTTAGGGTGGTAGTAAGGATGTAAACGAGAGGGCATAAAGTCTCTGGTAAGACCCCAACTAGAGTATGGTTCCAGTGTATGGGACCGTCAGCAGGATTATTTGATTCAAGAACTGGAAAAATCCAAAGAAAAGCTGCTCGATGTGTTCTGGGTGATTTCCGACAAAAGAGTAGCGTTACAAAAATGTTGCAAAGTTTGGACTGGGAAGACTCGAGAGAAAGAAGACGAGCTGCTCGACTAAGTGGTATGTTCCGAGCTGTCAGTGGAGAGATGGTGTGGAATGACATCAGTAAACGAATACGTCTGAGTGGTGTCTTTAAAAGTAGGAAAGATCACAATATGAAGACGAAGCTGGAATCCAAGAGGAAATATTGGGGCAAGCATTCGTTTACACGAAGGGGAGTTGGGGATTGGAATAACTTACCAAGGGAGATATTCAATAAATTTCCAATTTCTTTTCAATCTTTCAAGAAAGGCTAGGACATTTTGGGAGTGGCGACCCCATCGTACTAACAGCCTATATATGCTTCATTCATTCCATCCCTGACCCGGTCAATGACTGGAAAACAGGTTGTAGGTTTTCATTTTCAAGAAAGGCTAGGAAAACAACCGATTGGGAATCTGCCACCTGCGCGACTGTCCTAAATGGAGGTCAATATTGATTGATTGATTGATTGATTGATTGATTGATTGATTGATTGATTGATTGATTGATTGGCAAACATACGAAACTCAACTGTATGTGTTACTGAACCATTCAATGCGCTCCTCACGTGTGGTGACATCAGTTTCATTAAAATCGTCACAGGTGAGGTCATAGCTGCGAACTGTGTCACGCATACGTTGGTATGACCGTGTTCCGCCGCTGGAAGCCCATCCTGACGTGCAGGGCTACATTGTGTGTTCTGTTTCGGCACTAGTAAGTGGAAGCAATGCCAGGCGATACCTTGGATATTATTTCACCGCCCCTACCCACAGGGAGAACATAACCTGTCTTCTGTATTCCCAACGTCCTCGTGTGAAGCAGGGTGCTCTGCCTGCAAGAATTACGTTTACACGGTGTGGAAAAATCATGATGTTTTTCTTTGTCGTCGGCTGTACACAGGGAAAAGATTAGTAATGGACTACCAGTATTGTAATGCACTCAGGCTATTGAGAGATTTGCAGACGTACTTCATCAATGCGATTACAACGTCGTTCATGAGCAGTTTCTTCAATCTTGTCTTCTAACAAAGTCGTAGTAAAGTAAACTCGTGTCCTCATCCCGAGGTGGTGCAGCTCTTATCAGGCACACCCCCATTGGAGGTGAGCTGCATGTACCATTTCAAGCACATACCAGCCCTCCTGCCATTCTTAAATTTCTGGCAGTCCCGGGAATCGAACCCGGGCCCCCGAAGACGGCAGCTAATTACACTAACCGTTACGCTACGAACTTGATATAGATGCACCTTCATTCACTTCAAAGTGGTTACTTATTGTAAATTGTTTTCGCTGTTTCAATCTCAAATATTAACACCTATTACGCTCTTTTCGTTTCATTTCTTTTATTCCTTCATCACTCACTTTTCTCGCTTCAACTCTTTCTTTTCCGTTATTGAATGTGTTATTCTATGCAACTGACCGCGATGTATTCACAACGACAGCTAACCTCCAACTGAGCGCGCGAGTCTTATAACAGCGTATGCTTGTTACGTCACACATTAAGCACACATTTCGCCTTTGAAGCGCTGTTCCATACAAACTACGTTTCAGATTTTAGATTTTTCTTTAACTGGTGGCCTCCCATTTTATCTGTTAATTGACACATTAAACATTATCGTAAGTTGAAAACTCTCGGTGATAAGGAATACGCGTTCCACACAATCATTGATAGCGTCTTAAAATTGTTCTTTCCATGTACGAAACAGGAAATAAAGAGTGAGATATCAGTGCTAAAACACCAATCAATCAATCAATCAATCAATCAATCAATCAATCAATCAATCAATCAATCAATCAATCAATCAATCAATCAATCAATCAATCAATCAATCAATCAATCAATCAATCAATCAATCAATCAATCAATCAATCAATCAATCAATCAATCAATCAATCAATCAATCGTCGTTCTACAATAATTGTTCACAACTTTGAAGTATATTTTGTTTGCGTGTCTACTGCACTTCGGAAGTTGTCATACTGTTCCTTTTTGATCTCCACCCTAATTTCTCTGTACTAACACACACATACATTATAAATATAGATCGCTGTGCCTTTCAGCGTTCAGTCTGCAAGCCTCTGTGAATTTACTAAACGTCGCCACAATCCTCTATTTGCAACTAGTTTTATGACCTCATTTAGTTCTATACCTCTTATCTTTAAATCGTTAGAAACTAAGTCTAACCATCGTTGTCTTGGTCTACCTCTACTTTTCTTACCCTCCATAATACAGTCCATTATTCTCCTAGGTAGCCTATCCTCCTCCATTACCTCACATGACCCCACCACCATGGCCGGTTTATGGGTACAGCTTCATCCATCGAGTTCATTCCTAAATTAGCCTTTATCTCCTCATTCCGAGTACCCTCCTGCCATGGTTCCCACATGTTTGTACCAGCAATTATTCTCGCTACTTTCATGTCTGTTACTTCTAACTTATGAATAAGATATCCTGAGTCCACCCAGCTTTCACTCCCGTAAAGCAAAGTTGGTCTGAAAAAAGACCGATGTAAAGGTAGTTTCGTCTGGGAGCTGACTTCCTTCTTACAGAATACTGTTGATCACAACTGCGAGCTCACTGCATTAGCTTTACTACAACTTGATACAATCTCACTTACTATATTACCATCCTGGGGAACACACAACCTAAGTACTTGAACTTATCGACCTGTTCTAGCTTTGTATCACCAATCTGACACTCAATTCTGTTCAGTTCCTTACCTACTGACATCAATTTAGCCTTCGAAAGGCTCATTTTCATGTTATACTCACTGCACCCATTTGCAAGTTCCAAGATATTAGAATGCACGCTAGAGGCACATTCTGCCACTAAGACCAAATCGTCAACATAGGCCAGACCGCTTGTTACATTTCCACCTAACTGAATCCCTCCCTGCCATTTTATACCTTTCAGCTGATGATCAATATACACTGACTGACAAAGTAAATGCAACACCAAGAAGGAGTGGTTCGAAAGGGATGAAAGTTGGGGAAAAAACAGAGACGGCACGGACGAATAATTGATGTTTATTTCAAACCGATATGCAGGTTACACAATGCGCACGGCATCGACTCAGTAGGATGTAGGACCACCGCGAGCGGCGATGCACGCAGAAACACGTCGAGGGACAGAGTCAATAAGAGTGCGGATGGTGTCCTGAGGGATGGTTCTCCATTCTCTGTCAACCATTTGCCACAGTTGGTCGTCCGTACGAGGCTGGGGCAGAGTTTGCAAACGGCGTCCAATGAGATCCCACACGTGTTCGATTGGTGAGAGATCCGGAGAATACGCTGGCCACGGAAGCATCTGTACACCTCGTAGAGCCTGTTGGGAGATGCGAGCAGTGTGTGGGCGGGCATTATCCTGCTGAAACAGAGCATTGGGCAGCCCCTGAAGGTATGGGAGTGCCACCGGCCGCAGCACATGCTGCACGTAGCGGTGGGCATTTAACGTGCCTTGAATACGCAATAGCGCCCCAAACTATGATGCCGCGTTGTCTAGCGGTAGGGCGCTCCACAGTTACTGCCGGATTTGACCTTTCTCCTTTCTCCACGCCGACGCCACACTCGTCTGCGGTGACTATCACTGACAGAACAGAAGCGTGACTCATCGGAGAACACGACGTTCCGCCATTCCCTCATCCAAGTCGCTCTAGCCCGGCACCATGCCAGGCGTGCACGTCTATGCTGTGGAGTCAATGGTAGTCTTCTGAGCGGACGCCGGGAGTGCAGGCCTCCTTAAACCAATCGACGGGAAATTGTTCTGGTCGATATTGGAACAGCCAGGGTGTCTTGCACATGCTGAAGAATGGCGGTTGACGTGGCGTGCGGGGCTGCCACCGCTTGGCGGCGGATGCGCCGATCCTCGCGTGCTGACGTCACTCGGGCTGCGCCTGGACCCCTCGCACGTGCCACATGTCCCTGCGCCAACCATCTTCGCCAAAGGCGCTGCACCGTGGACACATCCCTATGGGTATCGGCTGCGATTTGACGAAGCGGCCAACCTGCACTTCTCAGCCCGATCACCATACCCCTCGTAAAGTCGTCTGTCTGCTGGAAATGCCTCCGTTGACGGCGGCCTGGCATTCTTAGCTATACACGTGTCCTGTGGCACACGACAACACGTTATACAATGACTGTCGGCTGAGAAATCACGGTACGAAGTGGGCCATTCGCCAACGCCGTGTCCCATTTATCGTTCGCTACGTGCGCAGCACAGCGGCGCATTTCACATCATGAGCATACCTCAGTGACGTCAGTCTGCCCTGCAATTGGCATAAAGTTCTGACCACTCCTTCTTGGTGTTGCATTTGCTCTGTCAGTCAGTGTAAATTACGAACAGCAAAGGTGAAAGATTACAGCCTTGTCTAACCCCTGTAAGTACCCTGAACCAAGAACTCATTCTACCATCAATTCTCACTGCAGCCCAATTGTCAACATAAATGCCTTTGATTGATTTTAATAATCTACCTTTTATTCTACAGTCCTCCACTATGGCGAATATCTTTTCCCTCAGTACCCTGTCGTATGCTTTCTCTAGATCTACGAAACATAAACACAACTGCCTATTCCTCTCGTAGCATTTTTCAATTACCTGGCGCATACTGAAAATCTGATCCTGACAGCCTCTCTGTGGTCTGAAACCACACTGGTTTTCATCCAACTTCTTCTCAACGACTGATCCCACCCTCCCTTCCAAGATTCCAGAGAATACTTTGCCTGGTATACTGCATTAAGATAAAAAAACCTGTATGGCGATTTAATTTTTCTGTATTGGGGTCGATGACCTTGGATGTTAGGTCCTTTTAACCGTAAACTTGGCATTTTTGTCCTCATCCGGCGTCTAAAATATTAAAGGTTGGCTACTCATAGAGATGTATCTTGCTAGATACTACACTGAAGTAGTTATCTATCATGAGCGGCCTTCATAGGACGTGCTGTGGAACTAGACAAGGCAGGAGTCTACAAGGTGGCTGCCCACATTAACAGATATTGTGTTTTAGAGGTAAGTAATGTTATTTTTCTAAATAGTTGTGCATTACAGTTTACAAATAAATGTCACAATATATATTTAAGTAATGAAGCATTTTACCCGTTACCTTCCTGAAATTCTTCTAATTCATTATAATAATTATTTCAGTCTTTACAAATAGTTTATCTCAGGAGATACATTGCCAAGCCCTGGAAGGTAACTTCATGGGCACCGCACTGAATTGAAAATTTTTATACCAGACACAATGTATCTGTGTTAACCACATCTTCATGTGCCATCCTGACAATGACCAACAACATTTCAGCATGGTTTAACAAGCACCACGAGAATTTCTCATTTTATTACCTTCATTGATAATGAAACAACATCTAACACTTCTCCGTCAGCTAATGGTTATTTACAGCGGTGTCCAATGGCTTGCATATGACTAACACCACTCAGATAGGTTTGGTGATGAACTACGGGATCAACTTTTACCAGTTCCCATTTACTATTGAATTATTAATGATTAGATGTTCTGGGTATATAAATTAATACTTGAAATATTCTCAATGATGAGCATACTCAAGAACTTAGAACCTAGTTTATTTTCAAATGTTATCATAATTTCATCCCAGTTTTTTAATGTCAATTTGTATATATTTGTTTCATTTGTTTTACGTCAATTGTGTGCATGTACATTTGTTTAGTTATTAGATGTTTTATATTAAGGCTGAAGATGGCCAGCCCAGGCCGAAACTAGTCCCTAATTAATTAACGTAGTTTAGAATATTACATATTATAGTATTGAAAGGTAGACCATTACTGAGTGAATTTAATAAATATATTGTAAGCCCTGGAAGATTAGTAACTATAACCTAAAATTGTTAATTAGTTAGTTGCAATAGTTATAAATTTACTATTTGCATTTAAAAATATTATCTTAGATGAAAATATGTTTCATGAATGTTTTTATACATAAATCCTTCCAGAAGAAGGTTTTCTTATACGTCGCGTGCCAAGAAGATACTCTCAGTGCTGTCAGTTCAACGGTCAGAATCTGGCGCAGAAGAAGATTTAGATGGAAATGCAGCTGAAAGAATTTTATTTCAAAACTCAGAAGAGATGTATCGTCCTAATCTTCACGTTATACACTTGGAAGACGAAGTAGGCTTAAGTGATGATATCGACATATCGATCAAGTTGCCATGATCCAATTAAAGGGTGAACTTTATATGTAGAGCTTAAATCTACTGCATTATACTGCCATATTAGTTAACCACAATAATTCTAATGAAATTTTAAAAAGCTTAAATTTTTTCAAAATTTGATGTCGCCCAAAATTGCTTATTCTTGGAATCACTTAATTATTCCTACAGTTGTTGCTATAGCTCCAATCATAAATATGATTCAGTATTTTTGTTGATCATTGCCATTTATATGCTTTTAGGTTTAATTAACCAATATTGAAATATTTTATCTCATGTTTGTATTATATAAAGCTGTATTAATTAATTTGGTCTGAAGCTAATGTTACTTTTTTGTAGTTCGTTGTTCTTGGCAATGTGTCCTGAAAGATACTACTCATAAAGTGCCTAAAAATAATGAATAATAATTTTTCACTATATTTCAGTTTAATATACCTGTTTCCTAATACATATACCACTAAATAATAATTTTAATTCCCAATTCCTGGATTTATCAAGTTTAGGGTACAACAAGCATATCATCAATTTTTCTGTATTCATTTTTCATGCGCTAGTTTTTAACATGGATATGTTTTGCACACGGTTTATCTGAAATTTGAGTTAATGTGTCTACTTTTAAAGATTTACTATTTTTTCCAGATTCACCTAAAGAGGCAGATATTAAGAATTAGAAATATGTATTTCGTTTTTAATTTGTGTACAATACAAATATAGATTTACAACTTGTAAAGAGTCCCTGAGTATATTAGTGAAAATATCTTCGAGTTACAACTTACTAATTCTAAAACTCCAGAAGAGGTTAACGTAGAATATAGATATCAGTCCTCGATCACCAAACACCTCCCCAGTAACCTCCCAGTTTCCCAACGGAATGGTTTACAAGGCGTAGTCAAAAAGTCTCCGTTTGAGGGTGTTGCTGCAGTGGATATGCAACGTAGTGCGACCCCGATGCAGATATACAAGTACGAACATGTAGGCAAAGGGAGTCTTGTCGTGCCGAGGAGCGTGCGTTAAATGCGGCCACGTAAACTGTGGTGACGTCATTACCAAATACGTCCAAACAGGACCAACGTGCCGTTATTGTGTTCTTGCCTGCCGAAGGACAAACACTGATGAACATCTATCGGAGAATGAAGACCGTGTATGGAGCAACATGTCTGTCGAAAATCACCGTCGTCGAATGGTGCGCCAAGTTCCGTGCGGGTCGTGTTTTGACACAAGACACCTGGGAGGCCAGCAGAAGGTACGGCAACTCGAGTGGGAGAAACTCGACCACACGCCCTATAGTACTGATCTCTCCCCATGCGATTATAAAGCCTTCGGTCCCCTGAAAAAAGGTCTTGAAGGACCGACGTTTCCTGTCGGATGAGGATGTGCACCCGGCGGTAACAGACTTCTTGACGCAACTGGAGACGGCGTTTTACCACACAGGGATCTTCAACCCCGTGTGTCAGTGCTCACGGCGAACCCGATTCAGGACTGTACGGCCGTCGAACGCAAACTTTTTGGTCACCATTTATATATATCATCTAGATATTCGTAGTGTCTCTTTTAGGTCGGTGGCGTTATCTTCTTACTGTACGCTTTGTTCCTGTAACCGAGAGCTTGAGAAAATCCTCTATATAGTGAACCTCGTTTCGCTCCTCAGTGCAAAGTTAGAAACCTTAAACTGGCCGGAACAAGAGCCCGGCAAGCTACCACCACATCACATGCGAAACTATTTTCAAATCTACAAGTACAGCTGAGCATAGTTAGAAAGAAGTGCATCTGATTTTTTTGGAAACCCGAGACTAGAATTAGTAGAAAAATATGGAATAGCTATACCAGAATTAGATGGATCGCAGAAATTAAGAATTTTATTAATGAACTCAAGACTACACTAAATGATCTCAAGGCAGACAAAATTAAGATTCTTAACGACTCACATGTGAGACTACAAATCAGAGTTAATAATAATAATGTTATTGCTTGTACGTCCCACTAACTACTTTTGATGGTTTTTGGATGCACCGGTGTGCCGAAATTTTGTCCCGGAAGAGTCCTCTTACGTGCCAATTAATTTACCAACATGATGATGACGTATTAGAGTGCCTTCAAACACCACCGGAGTGAGGCAGGATCGAACCTGACGAATGAAATCAATATTAATAAAGGGGAACAGTAAAGAGTTCTCGACTGGTGATAGGATGTCGGCTTCTGGGAGGATGAAAAAATATTCGAAGCAGAGCAAAGCTACATTTCCTTTGTATTATTGACAGGAGTCCTATGTTGACCATAAAATGTTACAATTACAACAATAATAATTGATGAATATTGAATTTTCACGACCGCATTGTATTCGAAACAGACTTTCAACGTATTAGGTCGTGTTACGTACATGTAGTACTTGTTGAAGAGATGTTGAGTACAGAACAAAAAGACCAGCCGGACACCAGCGGGATCCGAACCCACAACCTCCCGCAACCGACGCGAAATCGGGAGGTTAATACAGAGTTAATACAGATACAACAGATACTATACTACACAAATATTTCACAGTAATATAATAAACACTCTAATTTATAGTAAGATACCTACTATAATACACTACAATGATTTCAAACTATGTTCAGACGTATCATAATTATAATACAACAGGTTATTACTAAGCACAAACTGAAATGGAAATGACAATTAAAGTTTGAAATTCGCAAGAACTACCGTAACAAGTGATAAGCTTTAACAGCTTTATTTAAGTAATACTAATCCCGTATTGACTATAATCAATCAATGAATATTCAAGATAAATTTAAATATTATAATTAAGCGGTCCGCCTATTCAATACAATATATAATTTATTAATATCTAGGACATGTTTCGTCCCCTAAGGGACATCATCAGCTAATAATAAATTATTATTAATATATAAGAAATAAATATTTAAATTGGAAAGACATTAAAATTTTCGACAATTTAAAATATGATCTTCAAATTTTGTTAAAATTGTAAGTCATAAAACAGGTAAAACAGTTCAATTGTCCATATTTCTCTTGTTGATGTTCTTGGAAAATATCAGTTTTGCCTATAAAATCTTAAAATATCATTTGTTGTAAATAGCACACTTGATTTGTATTCCTTGGTGAAAGATTTGTTGAAACTTAATAAGCATTCCTTAGATGGTATACTAAAATTTAAATGCTTCAGAATTTAAAGAATTTAAACGGCCCCGATCTGACTTATAATTATTATATCCTGTAGAGGCACTTCCAAACAAAAAACTATGTGACGAAAAGTCACAATTGTCACGTTTAGACTGAAGAGGTGACCAATATGCTAACAGTTCAGAACGCCCATGCATTCAAATAACCCAAGTCTACCAGATACAAGGTTTCAGTCATCCCATACTCCAAATGGTGTTGAATTCCAGTTTCATATGATCGTGGTATAATCACAGCTCCGTACGATAACTAGGCCGTGAACACGAGGTCCATAGCGGAATGAAATAATTCACCAAAACTTACAAGTGCCGATAAGAGACACCATTTAAATATATGTCGCGCAGACAGTAGATTGCCCAACGTATATGACATAACAAGCGTATTTTGTTGAATAACGCTTCAACTTTTCCCCACAAGTTGGGTTCTCCTAAGTCTCTGCTAATCAGTTACCATGCTAGTCAAGATATCCCCAGCAGGACTGCATGTTGTTTCTGTTTTTGTGTTCCAATGTCACTGTAAACAAAGCAGAAGCACTTATTACACCTCTTTCTTGATTTTCTGTTATTCTTTCACGCACACAGTTTACAGTGTCCGATGCTTGATCTTGTTTGCACCATTTCCGTGTTTCGTCTTTCATCGACCGAACTACAAGGAATCTCCTCATCATTTCTGATCGGCCGGGTGGTTACGCATCTCCGCGCCGACCTGAAGCAAGCAAGCGGCCGACTCCACAGTTGGGGGTTAGCCTCCACAATGTACTCCTCCAGCATGACCACCATCACAACCACAACGACGCTCGGGCTCACTTCTTGCTACACTCCCATCACGAGTCTGTCCTTCTCTATGGCCAAATGATTAGCGTGCTGGCCTTTGGTCACAGGGGTCCCGGGTTCGATTTCCGGCAGGATCGGGAATTTTAACCTTCATTGGTTAACTTCGCTTCTATGGGGGCTGGGTGCATGTGTCGTCTTCATCCTCATTTCATCCTCATCACGACGCACAGGTCGTCTACGGGAGTCAAATCAAAAGACCTGCATCTGGCGAGCCGAACTTGTCCTCGGACACTCCCAGCACTAAAAGACATACGCCATTTCCATTTTTTTTTATCACGACACTTACCGTTTCCCATCCTTTCCCTATTCTAAGAACATCACTTCCCATGCCACCAACCCCTGATCCACCCAATTTCCTACGTATCCCCCCGCTACTTTCACCGTACATCATCAGAGATGTATCAGATAAGCCATCAGTCACAGCAGCACCAGAGGAAGTCACACGACAACCATCGTCACCACCGACAACACCAGCCCCGACAACCATGAACAGTTGTGTCGTCCGTGGAGTAGACCTTCTCTTCCCCGAAGAGGAATTCATCCATGAACTTCGCCTTGAAGGATTACCAGTCCGAAGAGCTTTCCGCATCCAGAATATGTATGGACCGACCTACCTCCTACGTCTCCACCTACCGACTCCAGGAGACGTCGATCGCCTCTTCAATAGCAGCGCATCCCTCTATGGCCGTATCCACAAGGTACAACTATCTTGCTCTCCTCCCCAAGTAGGGTTCTCTTGTACCCCACTTGGTATACGGAAAGTTAATGATGCGATGGCTGTACCTGGAACACATACAAGTTCCACTGGACTTTCTTTTTTAACGAAATTGGAAGAACAAATTCGTCGGGGATGAAAGCTGGTAAATGGTAATTTGATGGATTTTTGCATAATAAATATTACGATTAAATTTATCTTCGCCTGAAATTTATTGGTGAACCTGTACTACCCTCTTGACTCCCCTAGCCATGACATTTCATGTTGTAGTCATTGGGTAATTATTAGAGCCCGGATTTTTAGGCTTTAATAGGTTAGAATGCAAACTTACTGAAACGAGTGGCAAGTATAACCTACCTCCACAACGATTATGCTATGGGGTTTACATAAACTTCAGGGGTACGGCCCATCAGAACCCCTATAATTTATGTTACTATTGCTACATTATGGAAGAGAGGGTGGCCGACACTTCCTACCAAACAAAATAATCAGCTTGCAATCTAACATGTTAGCGCATAAAAATCCGGGCTTTAGTAATTGTTTTAACTTAACTTTATTGTCACTCGTAATGTTAAACTAGTAGTAACCTCAACCTATAGCATTGTAAACCGTAGTGTTAAGCACTTCAAATACTTAAGTTATGTATAAATTTGTATATGAGCATGCTTGATTTATAACATTAAACTAGTAGCATTTCTCGTGATATTTTCTTTCCATGGAATTGCTCGTTGAACTCTTGTTGTTGCTGTTGTGTGGTAGTTATGTTTTTACTTTACTTTATTATCACACTACTGTAAGGGTGCATTACCATCGTAATATATTTCAATTGTGATGTATTCCTTAATAATAATAATAATAATAATAATAATAATAATAATAATAATAATAATAATAATAATAATATAAAAACAGTAATTTACAGGCCACGTACTAATTTTCCCTTCCTGGGTGGTCATCATATGTGATCTGTTTATTTCATTTCTAACATTGTTTTATTCCACTTCGTTTTATTATTCCTGTGCCTGATGAATGAGTTACCCTGTCCATCACAAATCTATCACACTCGGTATATTCTCGAGACAGTAACTCTGCTCTCGCTGTTGGTATATAAGACTCCCACTCGCTGGCCAATCGATTGCACAGCCGTACGAACGCTGTAAATTACATTTGAGAGTGTTGCTACGTCCTCGAACATTTTATGATTGCCTTCGTAGCTTCCGTCATGTTTGTATACTTCTTTCCTCTCGGTTTCTGGTCTTCTTTATCGTTTGAAGTTTCTTGGTATTCTTTAGAGAATTGCGGAATTTACTGACGAGTTGTGTATTTCCTTCACAAAGGCTCCATTTGCAGATAAAAGGCATCAGTTTCTATATACACATCAAGTAAATGTGTTCCCAGATGAGAGTATCTTACAGCGTGGTTAGAGAGAAGACAGCGCTACCAAATGGACTTTGAAAGAATATTAAGAACTGCTGAGTCACATGTGGTATCCAGTCGTATAGACTACTTGAAGATCGGAATCTGCAATTCACTGTGAAGTATACGGATATTGAAGAGGGATTTTGACTCTCTCGCCACCGTGCATGTAATGCCCTCTAATCTTCGAAATGGAATTGAGGAAGAAAAATAATGCTCGCTTATATCTCATATCGGTGTTGCCACATAATTTATTTTGCAAGTCGCTTTATGTCGTATCGGGACAGATAGATCTTATGGCGACGATGGGACAGGAAAGGACTAGAAGTGGGAAGGAAGCGGCCGTGGCATTATTTAAGGCACATCCCCAGCAGTTGCCTGGTGTGGAAATGGAAAACCACGGAATATCATCTTCAGGGCTATCGACAGTGCTGCTCGAACCCACTATCTAGCGAATAGTGGATATTGGCCGCACTTAAGTGACTGTAGCTATCGAGCTCGGTGTTTCCTCACCTGCGAGTATCGATACGTCGAACTACACCTCGCGGCATGCAAACACTCGTTCTATAAGACATCATATTGGAAAGCAGACACTGCTAACGTACACCAAGTCCTGGGATCGATCCTCTAATAGGAGCATCAACACGCACAAACTACGCACTTGTCATCTGGGATTCGGTTCATTTTAGATGGGGATATAGAGCAGCTCCGCCCCTCACCCTCACACCCATTTTAGATGGGGATATAGAGCATTAAGAGCAGCTCCGTCCCTCACACTCACTCCCATTTTAGATGGGGATATAGAGCATTAAGAGCCGCTCCGCCCCACACCCTGACACCCATTTTAGATGGGGATATAGAGCATTAAGAGCAACTCCGCCCCACACCCTCACTCCCATTTTAGATGGGGATATAGAGCATTAAGAGCAGCTCCGTCCCTCACCCTCACTCCCATTTTAGATGGGGATATAGAGCATTAAGAGCAGCTCCGTCCCACACCCTCACTCCAATTTTAGATGGGGATATAGAGCATTAAGAGCAGCTCCGCCCCACACCCTCACTCCCATTTTAGATGGGGATCTAGAGCATTAAGAGCAGCTCCGCCCCACACCCTCACTCCCATTTTAGATGGGGATATAGAGCATTAAGAGCAGCTCCGCCCCACACCCTGACACCCATTTTAGATGGAGATATAGAGCATTAAGAGCAGCTCCGCCCCACACCCTCACTCCCATTTTAGATGGGGATAGAGAGCAGCTCTGCCCCACACCCTCACACCCATTTTAGATGGGGATATAGAGCAGCTCCGTCCCACACCCTCACTCCCATTTTAGATGGGGATATAGAGCAGCTCCACCCCACACCCTCACTCCCATTTTAGATGGGGATATAGAGCAGCTCCGCCCCACACCCTCACACCCATTTTAGATGGGGATATAGAGCAGCTCCGCCAAACACACTCACTCCCATATAGGATGGGGATATAGAGCATTAAGAGCAGCTCCGCCCCACACACTCACTCCCATTTTAGATGGGGATATAGAGCATTAAGAGCAGCTCCGCCCCACACACTCACACCCATTTTAGATGGAGATATAGAGCATTAAGAGCAGCTCTGCCCCACACCCTCACACCCATTTTAGATGGGGATATAGAGCAGCTCCGCCCCACACACTCACTCACATTTTAGATGGCGATATAGAGCATTAAGAGCAGCTCCGCCCCACACCCTCACTCCCATTTTAGATGGGGATATAGAGCATTAAGAGCAACTCCGCCACACACCCTCACTCCCATTTTAGATGGGGATATAGAGCCGCTCCGCCCCACACCATCACTCCCATTTTAGATGGGGATATAGAGCATTAAGAGCAGCTCCGCCCCACACCCTCACTCCCACTTTAGATGGGGATATAGAGCCGCTCCGCCCACACCCTCACTCCCATTTTAGATGGGGATATAGAGCATTAAGAGCAGCTCCGCCCCACACCCTCACTCCCATTTTAGATGGGGATATAGAGCAGCTCCGTCCCACACCCTCACTCCCATTTTAGATGGGGATATAGAGCATTAAGAGCAGCTCCGCCCCACACCCTCACTCCCATTTTAGATGGGGATATAGAACAGCTCCGCCCCACACCCTCACTCCCATTTTAGATGGGGATATAGAGCAGCTCCGCCCCACACCCTCACTCCCATTTTAGATGGGGATATAGAGCAGCTCCGTCCCACACCTCACTCCCATTTTAGATGGGGATATAGAGCCGCTCCGCCCACACCCTCACTCTGATTTTAGATGGGGATATAGAGCATTAAGAGCAGCTCCGCCCCACACCCTCACTCCCATTTTAGATGGGGATATAGAGCATTAAGAGCAGCTCCGCCCCACACCCTCACTCCCATTTTAGATGGGGATATAGAGCATTAAGAGCAGCTCCGCCCCACACCCTCACTCCCATTTTAGATGGGGATATAGAGCATTAAGAGCAGCTCCGCCCCACACCCTCACTCCCATTTTAGATGGGGATATAGAGCATTAAGAGCAGCTCCGCCCCACACCCTCACTCCCATTTTAGATGGGGATATAGAGCAGTTCTGCCCCACACCCTCACACCCATTTTAGATGGGGATATAGAGCCGCTCCGCCCCACACCCTCACTCCCATTTTAGATGGGGATATAGACCAGCTCCGCCCCCCACCCTCACTCCCATTTTAGATGGGGATATACAGCAGCTCCGCCCCACACCCTCACACCCATTTTAGATTGGGATATAGAGCAGCTCCGTCCCACATCCTCACTGCCATTTTAGATGGGGATATAGAGCATTAAGAGCAGCTCCGCCCCACACCCTCACTCCCAATTTAGATGGGGATATAGAGCATTACGAGCAACTCCGCCCCACACCCTCACTCCCACTTTTGATGGGGATATAGAGCAGCTCCGCCCCACACCCTCACTCCCATTTTAGATGGGGATATAGAGCATTAAGAGCAACTCTGCCCCACACCCTCACTCCCATTTTAGATGGGGATATAGAGCAGCTCCGCCCCACATATTCACACCCATTTTAGATGAGGATATAGAGCCGCTCCGCCCCACACCCTGACACCCATTTTAGATGGGGATATAGAGCATTAAGAGCAGCTCCGTCCCTCACACTCACACCCATTTTAGATGGGGATATAGAGCATTAAGAGCAGCTCCGCCCCACACCCTGACACCCATTTTAGATGGGGATATAGAGCAGCTCCGCCCCACAACCTCACACCCATTTTAGATGGGGATATAGAGCAGCTCCGCCCCACACCCTCACACCCATTTTAGATATGGATATAGAGCCGCTCCGCCCCACATCCTGACACCCATTTTAGATGGGGATATAGAGCATTAAGAGCAGCTCCGTCCCTCACCCTCACACCCATTTTAGATGGGGATATAGAGCATTAAGAGCCGCTCCGCCCCACACCCTGACACCCATTTTAGATGGGGATATAGAGCATTAAGAGCAACTCCGCCCCACACCCTCACTCCCATTTTAGATGGGGATATAGAGCATTAAGAGCAGCTCCGTCCCTCACCCTCACTCCCATTTTAGATGGGGATATAGAGCATTAAGAGCAGCTCCGCCCCACACCCTCACACCCATTTTAGATATGGATATAGAGCCGCTCCGCCCCACATCCTGACACCCATTTTAGATGGGGATATAGAGCATTAAGAGCAGCTCCGTCCCTCACACTCACACCCATTTTAGATGGGGATATAGAGCATTAAGAGCAGCTCCGCCCCACACCCTGACACCCATTTTAGATGGGGATATAGAGCAGCTCCGCCCCACAACCTCACACCCATTTTAGATGGGGATATAGAGCAGCTCCGCCCCACACCCTCACACCCATTTTAGATATGGATATAGAGCCGCTCCGCCCCACATCCTGACACCCATTTTAGATGGGGATATAGAGCATTAAGAGCAGCTCCGTCCCTCACCCTCACACCCATTTTAGATGGGGATATAGAGCATTAAGAGCAGCTCCTCCCCACACCCTGACACCCATTTTAGATGGGGATATAGAGCAGCTCCGCCCCACACCCTCACACCCTTTTTAGATGGGGATATAGAGCATTAAGAGCAACTCCGCCCCACACCCTGGCACCCATTTTAGATGGAGATATAGAGCATTAAGTGCAGCTCCGCCCCACACCCTGACACCCATTTTAGATGGGGATATAGAGCATTAAGAGCAGCTCCGTCCCACACCCTGACACCCATTTTAGATGGGGTATAGAGCATTAAGAGCAGCTCCGCCCCACACCCTGACACCCATTTTAGATGGAGATATAGAGCATTAAGAGCAGCTCCGCCCCACACCCTGACACCCATTTTAGATGGGGATATAGAGCATTAAGAGCAGCTCCGCCCCACACCCTCACTCCCATTTTAGATGGGGATATAGAGCATTAAGAGCAGCTCCGCCCCACACCCTCACTCCCATTTTAGATGGGGATATAGAGCAGCTCTGCCCCACACCCTCACACCCATTTTAGATGGGGATATAGAGCAGCTCCGTCCACACCCTCACTCCCATTTTAGATGGGGATATAGAGCATTAAGAGCAGCTCCGTCCCACACCCTCACTCCCATTTTAGATGGGGATATAGAGCAGCTCCGTCCCACACCCTGACACCCATTTTAGATGGGGATATAGAGCGTTAAGAGCATCTCCGTCCCACACCCTCACACCCATTTTCGTGAAAATTGGATTTAAAAATTTCCCTTAATACAGTTTAACCTCGATATCTCGAATGACCTCGGGAGCTAAATTTTATTTCGATCTATCGAAATTTCGCGATATAGAGTATATCGTTTTTGAGCATGTATAAGACATAATTGAATCACGTGTAGCTAGGGGATTATACTGAACGCATTATTTTTAACAGTGTATAAAATTATGCAAAATGTATTTTGCGTCATCACTTTAATTATAACCCTATTACAGTAACATTGAAGACAGATACAGTACACACGATAGAGAAACAAGAAAAATACATCCGTGAACACCTTTGGAAAAAAACCGTTAGTCTCTTCTGTTTTCTTGTTAAACGTTTCTTCCAAACACTTCTGAACAACATTTATTGCTGTGAAAACACTGTCGTTTACATTCCGCTCACTCTGTATGTCCCACTGTACTTTACGCATGGTGTGCGGGAGAAGGCAGCTCCAACTCTTCTTGTTTGGAATCTTCTTCTTCAGCAGCGTTGACAGTATCTGTAGGAAGCTCGGCCACTATAACTTCAGAGTCCACATTTAAGCCTCAAAATCAGCTTTGCAGTCAGAAAGCTCCTGATACTCCACTCACTTTTCAGGAACACGTGTGACTTTCTACTCTCCGTCTTCTGAAGTTCCCGAGTCAGCTTTCAAAAATCCTGAAGCGATTTACAATTCCCTGTTTCATTTCAGCCCACGATTTACTCAGATTCAATTCTTCTCAGAATTCTCTGAAGAGCTCTCTTCCTATTGATATGCTTACTATTTAAAATCACGCCTTGGTCCATGGGCTGTAGTTTGCATGTTGATTTCGGTGGCAGGAATACCACGCGCTTTGCCTTTAACTCCTGAACGAGCACATTGAGATCAGCAGGGCAGTTGTCTGCGAAAAGGAGGATTTTCCTCCCCTCACGTTCAAACTTCTTGTCAATAGCACGCAGCCGAGGTTCATGTCATCCGCGACTTCGGGGGTTCCTTTCGTCTCTGACCGGTAATTAATACACACACTAGAAACAGCGAGTCTTCGCCGATTTTCCGATCACTAGAAATTTTAGTTTTTCGGTTCCCGTCACATTAGCTCCCATCATCACTGAAACCCTTTCCTCACAAACCGCACCGTTAATGTTCTACGAAATTCCAGTTACAGAGTAATGTTTGCTTCGAGCTTCGAGTAATAGAGAAGAATAGGACAAACGTTACTTCGAGATACTGAAAATTCAAGTAATGAAGGTTCTAGATGTCAAGGTTCGACTGTATTCCGTCCTGTAACTCATACTCTACCAAGAATGAAACGAATTCCAGATGACACGTGCGTAGTGTCTCCCTGCACAAGAAGTACCCTACGTCAAATCACACACTGTTCAGTCACAGGATTTGAACGTAGCTGACTCCTATACCACCAGATACTAAACAACACTAATTTCTAAAAATTCGTATTATTCTTTATACATTATTTGTTTGCATGTTTACTGTTACAGTGAGGTAATCACATTCCAAGATGCGGACGAAAATCTCTTAAGACTGATTTGTTTATTAAAAAAACTTCGCGCTATATTATTATTACGGTACTTCAGCTACGAAGGCATCATTCACTTTATTTAGTTGTGACAGGAACTACTCCAGTCTCAAAAATACACGATTAACATAAGAAGTGCAATATAAAAGGTAAATATTTTGCTCGTTCTACAGTCACATCGTAACCGCCAACAATAGGTTATAGAACATTGTATACAGAGTACCTGCTTTGAATATTACTTTGTGAGCAGTGTATTGCCGCATAATATGCTCCAGATGTTGCCCTCATCAAGTCGTTTACTTAGCTGGACATAATCTGCAAGGAAGGTGATCCATGGTTTGTTTGCACATGGTTGTGTCGGAGGTTTATACATATATTCTAATTTTCCTTTGACCTAACTGCCAAGCATAGCAACATGAGTTTCAACAATCAATTAGAACAAAAATTTAACAACTTTTCACTGGTTAAGATAACAATAACATACCAGGTACCATGACAAAATTTATACAAGGCAAGTGCATCCAACATTTAGTGACAGTTTAGTAATCCGGGCTTCCAGCCCCTCGCTTTACATTTCCTGAGCTCTCAGCTAGACCTTACAACAGATTACTATTTTACACAAGAGCAGAAAACCCCTAGTCCCTTGAGCACATGCTCCCGACTCCAAATATCAAGCCTCCCAGAGGCACAGTTACCACACTTGAACAGAGCTGACACGCTCTCAGTTTTTCAAGCCTTTTGAAGGCAATATTAGACCTTACAATTACTTGCCATCAAGGCATAACATACAAAAATGAAACGGGGGTATCTCGTACCCAACCTACAGGGCTTTCGTGTAAAAGAAATAACAGTTAAATAAATGGCCCGAACACAAAATGAAAGGAGGCGAATACTTGCACTCCTCTATGTGACTTCTTAAAACCTAACGGGCACTAGGCCGATGAAACAGGGGCTATTCCCAAACTAAGGAGGTGACTCGTATAAGAATAATTTAATACATTACGGAAATGAAGAAAACCAGTTACAAAACGTAGTCACCTCAAACTAATATGAATGGGAGCTCGAGAGGGTGCATCACTCTCTATCCCCGAATAACAGTTACGGATTTTATGAGATTTTCACATTAGCCAGCAGAACTTACATTTTAGAGAAGTCGGTTACACATTAAAGTTTTAGACCCTTCCCTGAGGTTAAACAGCGGAGATAGCAAGAATTAAAGATGTTAAACGTCCATTACCTTCTTGAAGAACAGCTCCCTGATGAAAGGGGCACCTCCTGCCTCCTGCTTCGCATACACACACTTAGTTAGATGTTGATTAACTGGCCAAGAGACGTGAAAATCCGCAGTTTATAAACCCTCGGGGAAAGTTTGAGACCTTCCAGGAATAATAAAGCCACACCCTCTCAATTTTATTGGTAGATGAAAAAGTTAGACACAAAATCGAAGAAGAAGCTTGTGATAGGCTGACAATTAATTACAGAAATTAGGGATTGGCTGAATTCAAAACTGGCGGAAAGAAAAGGTCAATATTGCCAACCCAAAAATGAATGAACATAATTTAGTAAAGAACAAACTTATGAATACAAAATTTCTTCAAATAAAGTTCCTTCACTTCGCACCAGGGTGCATGATCATAGCTTTTTTTTGTAGTGACCTCTATGAAAGAATGTCCAAATTTGTTGATGAACCGAAAACAAAAACAAGTTGAAATACACACAGTACTGGAAACTTCACCATCACAAAATTACGTTAGTGACATCTTCAGAGGAAACGTTTAAATAGGTCTAGTTCCAAGTTCAGTGTTTCTCTGGTAGAGGAGTCCTATTAGGCGCAACATTTAAATGTGCGGCGTAGAGGTGTATTTCCCGGTAAAATTTTTATGATGATTATTATTATTATTATTATTATTATTATTATTATTATTATTATTATTATTATTATTATTATTATTATTATTATTATTATTATTATTATTTACCGGTTGGTACACCTCTACGCCGCACATTTCAATTTTCCGCCTTAAAGTACTCCTCTACAGGGAAAACTCTGAACTTTAACAACTGTATCAACTCATAAGTTTTCTCAGAAGATGTCACTACAGTAAATTTTGTGATTACGAAGTTGTCAGTGCTGTGTGGAGTTCAACTTGTTTTGTTTTCTATTGATCAAGAAGTATGGACATTCTCTGATAGATGTCTCTACAAAAAGCTATGACCATGCACCCTGGTGCTTAGTGGAAGAACTTTATTTGTAGAAATTTTGTATTCATAAGTTTGTTCCTTACTAAATTTCGTTCTTTCATTTGTGGGTGGGCAATATAAATCTTTTCTTTCCGCCAGTTTTGAACTTAGCCAATCCAGAATTTCTGTAATTAACTTTTAACCAATCGTGTCTTTCTTCTTCGATTTGGATGTGCAATTGTAAGCTACCCA
The DNA here is from genome assembly GCF_040414725.1 of Anabrus simplex. Classification (NCBI taxonomy): domain Eukaryota; kingdom Metazoa; phylum Arthropoda; class Insecta; order Orthoptera; family Tettigoniidae; genus Anabrus; species Anabrus simplex. Next base: position 1,716,247 of record NC_090265.1, read on the forward strand.
ATAAACGACTGTGGGTGTGTCTTAATTATTCATGAAAGGTCTCGAATCTTCCCCGAGAGTATAAAAACTGCTGATTTTCCTGGCTCTCGGCCACTCGAACAACATCTAGCATAATGTATGGACGTGTAGCAGGAGGCGGGAAGCGCCTCTTTCATCCGGCAGCAGCTCTTCAACAAGGTAATGGCCGCTTAACCCTCTTTATTTCTCGCTAGCTCAGCAGTTTAGCCCTCGGGAAAGGTCCGAAACCTTTATTATGTAACCGATCTTGAAACACGTAAATTGCCGTCACTTTTGTAAAACATCATATATCTCTAACTGTAAATCGGGGATAGAAAGTGCTTTACCCTCTCAAGATCCCCTTCATTTTTGCATTGAGGTGACTACGTTTTGGTAACCTTTTCTTCCTTAATGTATTAAATTTTCATATTCGAGTCACCTCGATAGTTTGGGAATAGCCCCTGGTTCATCGGCCTAGAGCCTCCTTGGTTTTAAAAGATTGCATATAGGACTGCAAGTACTCCCCTCTATTCTACTTGGTTTTGCGGGCCATTAACTTAACCTATTATTTTCTACTAAGGCCCATTAGGTTGGGTACAAGATACCCCTGTTTCTTAGTAAGTGTGCCTTGAGGGCAGTTAATAGTAAAGTCCGTTGTGGCCTTTGATAGGCTTGAGAAATTGAGACCGGGTCAGCCCTTTCTTATATTTGGATATGTGCCTCTAGGAAGCTTGACATTTCTAGGTGGGAGCAAGGGCTCCATGTTATTAGGGGATTTTTGCCCTTTGGTAGATGTTTTGAGCTATGAGCCCAAGGGAATTGTAAAACGAGGGGCATAAGGCGCAGATTTTTTCTGAATCTTGGCTTTACCTAGTCATGCACCTGATTGTTAATTTTGTTGACTTGTTAAATTTTCTAATTCTATGTGAAAATTGTTAAGTTGCCATTTTCAAAAATATAACCTTCGTTAAAATTTTAATTCATTTCTTGGATTGTAGTTAGACCCATTCCAGCCCGCACCTTCTTTCACCTCTGCATTCCACGGGTAAACCTGTAACAATTATTATTATTATTATTATTATTATTATTATTATTATTATTAGTACGTATTTTGGAAATAATGATTTCGTTGAGCAAAGTATGAGTTGAATTTTACACTGTAAGCCATCGTTAGTATTATAATTGTACCGGGGGTACCACCTCTCCGCGCATTTGAACTGAGCACCTTTCAGAAGGCCACCTGAGATGTAAACCCTTAACTGAGCATTGGGAGAAGCTTGAAGCTCTTATCTTCAGATGTCTCTACTCTCCACTTACGTGGCCTCTGCGGTGCGAGGACGGACAATTAATTTTCAGAGGAATTTTCTAAGTTTGTGAAGCTAAACTGTTTGCAGATTGCTTTACTAGTACTTCTGCCACGTCCTCCTTCGTGAAATTCTTAGATAGTAAGAAATTTTGGTATATATGTTTGGTAGCCAATCAAAATAGGGGGCGGGGAGGTGTACAGGTCATCGGCCTAGAGAGTTCTGGAACTTTCCCCTCCGCTACAAAAGCTGGGAGCAGTTGGGCCATGTTGTCTTGTTCATCCCTCCAGTCCGCCGTCGGAAGACCCACCAGCTCAAGGTAATGCCAGACATCTTTTAAATATGTGATAGCTCTAGAAAGCCGACTTGAGGGGAAGGTTTCAACATTCATTTTAAATGTAAATTTTTAAAGTTCAATAACAACTGTTAAATGTGAACTTTCAAGCAAGTCTAAGGAATCTGTCCAATCCCTGCTGGGGAAGATGTAACTTGGGGAATAAAGAGCGTTCACTCTCTTTTAATTCCCATTTAATTTGCTATGGGGGTGAATAAGATGTTATAAAATGTTAAGATTTAACTCTGTTTTGGAAGTTAATATTTTCGCCATTTAGTCACCCTCTGTAGTGTAGGATTAGCCGCTGTAACTTCGGCTCATAAGCGATTTTTGGTCTTTTTCTGACATCTTTCCTTTCTGTAGTCGTAGGTCATGGAGTATGAGCAATTATTGCCCCCTGTTTACCTTCTAATTATTTATAGACCATTGTGAATCAGACTGTCGAGCAGAATAGGCAGCAAGAACTGTTTTCAAAATGATCTAATGTAAAAGTTTGGGATTAGAAACTTGTGTTTCTGAGAGGCTGGAATGTTGTGAATTTTGGAGCTCAGTCTCCTAGGGTGTCGTTGACTGGAGCAAAACTGCTCTTTGAAATAGTGTAACTTTTGAGCTACAAGCTCATTTTGAAAATTATTGTAACTAAAGTTTGACTTTGAGTCATTGTTGTGATCAGAGCTGTGGAGGTCATGATTATTCCACTGAACTGTTATTTGTTGTGGTTCATTCAGATTATTTGTCTTAGTTTAAAGTCAGAAAAAAGGAAAGGAATGAAATTTCAAAATTTCAATATTTTAAATTATGTTCTCACCTTTCCTTTGTCCACGCATTCCTGCCCGCACCTTCTTACACGCTATTCCCGAAAAATATTAATAATTATTAATATTTTAGGCGTCTACGCCCATTAGAGACCACAATAAGCAACATTTACATATTTTTACAAGCATTCTTTGCAGCCTGCCTCCTTTCTGCTCTTCCTCTCCACGAAAGCCCTGATCTGCTGTCGGTACTTGGTTCTGTTAGCAATGTCTTCACGGTTTAGTCCAATTTGTTTAGATCATTCCTGACCTCCCTGAAAAACTTATCACGTGTGTTAGGTCTGGTATCAAGCTAGGTAACATTTTTTTTTTTTAGTCATCCACTTGTGTTCCATTCTAAATAAGTGGTTATATAACTTGAGTTGACACTTCTATAATTCGTTCTGTTTTCTGATAAAATTCCCGTTCTCCTCGCAACCTGTACTGTCCAGATACGATATTTGGGCCCATTAACTTTCGAAACTTCTCAGGTTCTCTCAGATCAGCCTTTCCAGCAATTCGGAGGCGTTCATTGCCATAGAGACATTTGAGTTAATATTAATTTCGTGTGACTATTTCTAGCCGAGTGCAGCCCTTGTGAGGCAGACCCTCCAACGACGGTGGGCGGCTTCTGCCATTTATAGGTAACTGCGTGTTATTGTGGTTGAGGATAGTGTTATGTGTGGTGTGTGAGTTGCAGGGATGTTGGGAACGGCACAAACACCCAGCCCCCGGGCCATTGGAATTAACCAGTGAAGGTTAAAATCCCCGACCCGGTCGGGAATCGAACGCGGGACTCTCTGAACCGAAGGCCATTACGCTGACCATTCAGCCAACGAGTCGGACATTTGGGTTTAATCACCTTGTTGTAATGTCTGAGTTTAGTTTCGATGGAAATTGCCTTTTTCTGGCACAGGTCGTGTGTTCTGCCATCCTATCACGCCTGCTGTTGTTAGCTTATCTTTCATTAGATCCAATCTACACAATCTCGCCGATATTCCGGAGCTATGGGGATATTAGTTAAGTACTTGGTTTTTTCAAAGACGATCCCAAGTCCAGCCTTTTCTGCTCGTTGTTCCAAACGATTTATATTTTCTACAGCTGTATTTATGTTTCTGGAAATGATCACCATCTTCTCAGCAAAAGCTACGCAGTTGATCTTGACAGCGTTCTTTGAACCTCCAATGTATACATGGTTCAGTAAACCTTTCTTGTTAAGTTCTTTTTCCCATTCACGGATAACCTTCTCTGACATGCAGTTAAAGAGAGTCGGTGATAGTTCATCGCCCTGCCTTCCTCCTGTTTTAATTTCAAACTCGTTGGGAAATTCACCCATGAATATTACTTTAGAGCGGGTGAGAGTTAGGATCTTCTGTATGATTTCTGTCGTTTTATCATCCAGTCCAAATTCTCTCAGCATGTCAATTAACACTTCGCCGTCGACCGAACCATACGCTTTCTGGAAATCTACAAAGATAACTACCAGATATTTTGAGGTGTAATTTTCCATTACTCTTTTCAAACTCCATATCTGCTCAATGCATGATCTTCCTTTTATGAAACCTCCTAGGTATTCACCAAGCTGGTGATCTACTTGCTCCACTAGTCTGATCTGGAGAACTTTTAAAGTACCTTATATGCTATAGGTAAAATAGAGATGCCTCGATAATTGTTGACATCCGCTTTTTCATCTTTTTTGTGTAATGTGAATCAGAGCCTTTTTTCACTCACCAGGGATATTTTTAGTCTCCCAAGTCTTTACCAATTCATTGACTAATGCCTGGATGGTTATTTCTCCACAACTTTCCAGTATTTCCGCTGTGATCGAATCATCCCTTGCAGCTTTGTTGCTCGTCAGTTCCATGACTATCTCCGAATTACATCTTTGTTTGGTGGAACAGAATCTTTGTTTTCTTGGCCATTTATCCCTGGGTTCATGACTGTTCAACAGTTCATAAAAGTAGCTTGCAAGGATCTCACAGTTTTCTTTATTGCTTACAGCCCATTCCCCATACTTTCACCAAAAGTTTAAGCTTTGTGCTTAATAACCTTTCAAGTGCTGTCTGAAGGTTTCCCTAAAGGCCCCGACTATGGTTTTTCCTCAATTCCGAGTCAACGCCTTGTATTTATTTCATTAATTCGTTTTTCTATAATAATTTAGAACCATTTAGAACTGGTTTTCTTTCCATCTACACCTTGGAATACTTCCATTTTTAATACTTTCTTTCTAAAAAATACCTTTCCCTTCTGCTGCTTCTCCTCTTTTATTGTTTATTTCCAAATCTCTCTTTCCATAATGAATGCAGGTTGTTGTACACTTCTTATTCTAAACATATTTGAAAATCTGTTTGGTTACCGTGCTGTCATCCATTTTGTACACATGTCTAAAAAAAATTTCAATTGCTCCTTTCGAATTGTTTCTGTGATGTTTTCTATGTCCCGGTATATTTCATCATTACTCCTAGAATTTTCAGAGTTCTGTAGTTCTTAGAAGACAGAATATTTTGCGTATAATGTTTCTTTCCAGTACTTCTAATTTTTTCGGCTTGTAATTCAGTACTAGACATTCACCAACGTATAAGCATTCAGGTTTGACTACTGTGTTGTAGTGTTGTGTTTTGAGGTGTTACGACAAACACCTTTTGTCGTGGATAATCCTAATTATACCGAATGCTCTTTCCATCTTGTGTATCCTTTCTTCTACAGCGAACTTTTCCAAACCTTTTCCTTGAATTTTTCTCCCAAATATCTGAATTTCGTATTTCCTTATTTGACCGATTTATGTTTTTAGAAATTATGTAGCATTTTTAAATATTTGTTAATTATTATTTATTTATTTCTTTTTATCATAATGTGTGGAAATTTCGTCTTGCCTAGCCTGTATATATCTATATATATAAAATAAGTTGTCCTGACTGACTGACTGACTGATTCATCATCGCAGAGCCAAAACTACTAGACGTAAAGAAATGAAATTTTGGGGATATATTCTTACTAAGATGTAGGTGCCCGCTAAGAGAGGATTTTTGGATATTCCTTCACTAAGGGGGTGAAAAGAGGGGTGAAATTTTAAAATGAGTGTGCCTATATCTCGAAACTTTAAAAGTTTACAGATGTAAAAATTGGTATTTAGAATCTTCTTTAAAAATAAGGAAACGCATTTTTTTTGTTTTCAGAAAATCCCAATAGGAGGGGTGAAAAGGGGTGAAAATGGGGAAAATGGGTTGAATGCCCTTAATCAGGATACCAGTACTTATATCTCAGAAACTGAAGATATTACAGACCTGAAAATTGGCACTTTTGATCTCTTTTAAAAATAAAGAAACACGTATTTTTTGTTTTGGAAAAATCCAATTAATGGGAGGGTGAAAAGAGGGTGAATTTTTAAAATGAGTGAACCTGTATCTCCAAACTTTTAAAGTTTGCAGATGTAAAAATTGGTATTTAGGAACTTCATTAAACATAAAGAAACACGTATTTTTTTGTTTTCGGAAAATCGCAATAGGAGGGCTGAAAAGGGGTGAAAAAGGGGTTGAATGCCTATAATGAGGCAACTTATATTTCTGAAACTGAAGATATTACAGACCTGAAAATTGGTGTTTGGGATCTCCTATAAAAATAAAGAAACACGTATTTTTTTGTTTCTGAAAAATCCAATTAAGGGGGGGTGAAAAGGGGGTAATATTTTAAAATGAGTGTATCTACAGTATATCTCAAAACTTTTAAAGCTTATAGATGTGAAAATTGGTATTTAGAATCTCCTTTAAAAATAAAGAAACACGTATATTTTGTTTTCGGAAAAATCAAATGGGAAGGGTGGAAAAGGTTGAAAAAGTGTCGAATGCCTTTAATGAGTCTACTTATATTTCAGTACCTGAAGATATTACAGACCTGAAAATTGGTGTTTGGGATCTCCTTTAAAAATAAAGAAAGACGTATTTTTTTGTTTGTGAAAAATCCAATTAATGGGGGGGTGAAAAGGGGGTGATTTTTTAAAATGAGTGTATCTATATGTCAAAAATTTTTAAGTTTATAGATGTAAAAAATGGTATTTAGAATCTCCTTCAAAAATAATGAAACACGTATTCTTTTGTTTTCGGAAAATCCCAATAGGAAGGGTGTAAAAGGGTGAATAATGGGTTGAATGCCTTTAATGAGGTTACTTATATTTCAGAACCTGAAGATATTATAGACCTGAAAATTGGTATTTGGGATCTATTTTAAATGTAAAGACACACGTATTTTTTCGTTTTTGGAAAATCCAAATATTGGGGGGTGAAAAGGGGGGTGAACTTTTTAAAATGAATGTGTCTACATCTTAATACTTTGAAATTTACAGATGTAAAAATTGGTAGTTAGAATCTCCTCTAAAAATAAAGGAACATTTTTTTTGTTTCCTGTAAATCCCAATAGGAGGGGTGTAAAAGGGTGAAAAATGGGTTGAATGCCTTTAATGAGGATACATATATCTCAGAAACGGAAGATATTACAGAACTAAAAATTTGTATATGGGATCTCCTTTAAAAATAAAGAAACAAGTGTTTTTTAGTTTTAGGAAAATCCTATTAATGGCGGTTAAACAGAAGTGACAAATTGGGGTGAATTTTTTGAAAGACTATATCTACAGAATATCTGAGAAACGTAAAATATTATAGACGTAAGAAGTGGGTATTTGGAATCTCCTGTAAATGTAAAGAAATATAGGTGATTAATTTTTGGAAACTCCACTTAAGGGGAACCCAAAAGGGGTAAAATTTTAAAATGAGAATTTTTAGAGTATATCTAAAAAAACTTTACATGTTACAGAAGTGAAAAATGGTATTTTTATCTCTATTAAACATAAAGAAACGTGTATTTTTAGATTTCGGAAATACCACTTGGGTGGAGGGGGGGGAGTGAATGTGACTGAAAATGATGTTGAATTATTTTAATTAGGCTACTGATATCTTAAAAATGATGTTGTTACAGACGTGAAATTTGATATTTGCAATCTGCTTTAAAAGTAAAGAAACACGTATTCTCGGAAAATCCAATGAAGGGGCGTGGGGGAGGGGTGTGAAAGAATTGAAAAATTAATTGACTTTAATTGTATGAGAATATATACATCTAATAAAAACTGAAGTTGTTACAGACCTGAAAATTCGTATTTGGATCTCCTTTAAAAACAAAGAAAAACGCGTTTTGGGGGGGGGGGAGAACATCTTGGGGGGCGGGAGTGTTAAGGAGTTGAATTCTTTTCATGAAGACACATAAATAAAAAAGTGAAGAAGTTAGAGTCGTAATAATTGGTATTTAGAAGAACCTTTACTATTAAAGAAATAAGTATGTTTTGCGGGAAAATTCACTTAGGGGGAGAGGGGAGCAGTTTGAAATGAAGTGACAAAAGTAAATTATACTTATGGGGATACTTATATCTCAAAACTGAATGTAATAGACGTGAACATTGGTGTTTGGAATCTCCCTTAAACATAAAGAAACACACCTTCTTTTAATTTTTTTTGGGGGGGGGTTGGCAGTAAAAACTGACGGCAATGGGGTGTAAAAGGAGGTGAGACCAATTGATTTTACTGTTCCTAATGTACTTATAAGGATCCTCCGTTGCTCAGGCGGCAGCGCGCCGGCCTCTCACAGCTGGGTTCCGTGGTTCAAACCCGGTCACTCCATGTGACATTCGTGCTGGACAAAACGGAGGCGGGACAGGTTTTTCTCCGGATACTCCGGTTTTCCCTGTCATCATTCATCCCAGCAACACATAATAGTAATAATAATAGTAATAATAATAATAATAATAATAATGATAATAATAATAATAATAATAATAATAATAATAATCATAATAATAATAATAATAATAATAATAATAATAATAATGTTCCGGACCGTCGTCAAATGTGCGGACCGCGCTGGAAACGGCTCCTGGACGGGTAATGACTAAGAATGCAGTCCGGCCGCGGGTTCAGTGCCGCCAAGGCACCCAATATGACACCACGCAGGATCTCCTGAAGGATTTTATCCATATTAAAAATGATTATAGGAAAAGATGGCAAAGATTTACGGGCCCAACTGACCGGGAGGAATACCTGAGCCTAGCCCGGGAAGTACTGAACCCGAGTGACTTAGGCCCAAAGTCAATCATGATTTGATTGATAAAATAATATATGGTACATTTATTGAAATACAGAAATGTAGTTGAAAACATTTCATATATGTAATGTCGAAATAGGAGCGAAGGAAGGACGACAGACTGGAGCCTGACGGATTAGCTCGACACACCAACATTTAGCTACTTCACAGCAGGGGATCTCATTAGTTGGCGAACAAGGAAATACAAGTCTACAAATAAGTCTTGGTCAGAAAGAGAAAGGGGTAGGTGATACAAAGGAAGCTCGCTACGTGAGTAATGCACTGGGATATTTTTGGCAGGACGGAAATTCCGTGCCGTCATGGAAAACTACAGCGGTTGCCAGGACATTCGCTAGCCTAGGTTCGGGCAGGTGGAGATTTAAATCACGTGACCGCTTGCCGGCCAATCGTAAAAATTTGATGGAAGACTCAGGGATACCATCTTAAGGAATGATGGATGAGATATTCTCGTAACTTCAAAAGTAATCAGTAATAAATTATTGTGAGTACACGGATCGATGTAATGAATTTATTAGATGTCACGCATGGAAAAATAATCAATAATTATTGGCAAATTAAATAAATGGAAGGCTGGATTTCTTGGAAACCAGACAGCTTGAATGTCATTGGCCGGACGAAGACCACGTTGTAAGGGACGCTTCCGAAGGCGCGAAATGTGAGGAGCTAAATCCACCCGTATCTCCTAAATCTGTGATCACCAGGAGTTCATATTTAATCCAGCAGATATGCTAGCGGAGTGGATTAATTTGATGTAAATGTTAACGTCCAATTCGGAGTGCAAGTACCGATATTAAAATTCCACCCCCTCCCTAAGGGGTATGACGTCAATGAATCCGCGGGAGAAAGCTTCATCCATATATACGGGACAAGGGATCCTCGCCAACACACTTGAAATGAATCTCTGGAGGTGAACCGTCGGTCGCAGCTAACTTCGAATTTTACGGGCATACAGTAACTCAACATTTAATGGCGCGAGCATCCGCCAGTGTTTGTAAAATGTGATCGCGCTCAAGCAACATGAACTGGAAATAGTTAACGTAGGACAGTGTTTGTCAGTTATAAATATCAGTGAAGTAAATTAATTGCACTGCAAGAGAGTAATATAAATTGTACCACAATAAGTACGTACATAACCTACTGTGTGACGAACAGTACTTTAAGGGAATAATAGCCTGTACTTTGCAATATCGAACCGCTATCATGAACACTTCAAGAGTGCCGTATGAAACGGGCGTATCGCGTCAGACGACATAAATCGCGACGGGCGTAAAAGTTGACACCTCGTCGTACGTGTCCAGGTCCATTGTGCGGTAATTGGACGAAGATTAAAATAGTGTAAAATATTAAATTTTTGGGTCTAGGATATTAATTTGTTGTATAAAAGTTACAGTGTTCAGTGTTAACGTTGTCAATGGTGAAGGTTTGTGATAATTAAGGTATTAGTGTAAAATGGTAATGTGCCAGGAAATCTTTTGTGGAACTACGCCATCAAGAATGGAGGAGTAAAATGCAGAGAGGGGCCGAAAGGAGCCTCTCATCTGCAAAGCTGTAATGGAATACCGAGAAACTAAGATGAGTACATAATGTATATAATATTTGGGAAATGTTAGCGTGATGGGAAAAATGGGAATAATTTGATTAGACTTGGTTACCTTCTGTAACAAGATGAGTCGCTTAACGACCCCATCCTAAATTTGTAGCACGGACAGTAGTAAATAATAACAATGTAAATAATCGGGTCTTTTTATGTATTCAGTTTGTTGGAGATGTAAATTTTGTATATATAGTGTAGTACGTTAAGTCATGCATGCATTCATATTTCTTTGTAGAATAATTTTCTTTCATTTGATTTTGGTTATGATAGTTAAATAAGACCCGATATGTGTTTTTCTGTTTTGTCATTTTAACGAGCTATGTAATGACACTGAAGGAAAATCCAGCTTCGCCATACCAGTTGTGTTTTGTTGTGATTAGTATGTTCATATTTTCAAAGTGAAGTTGTTCAAATTTGTGAGAAGCGATTATAATAATAATTTTCCAAGTAAATCATATCTGGATTGATTAGTGCCAGAATAAATCGAATTTGTGAGAGGGGTTATGCGTTAAACATATTAAGAGTGGACTACCGTGTAACAGGCGAAATTTAATTTTATTAAAATTAATAATAATAATAATAAATATAAATAAAACTACTTTTTTGAAGAAATTTTTTTAAAATTTAATTTAGATATAAATAATTCAGGAGATATTGGAATTTTTAGTGATCAGGTGTTGAGTTTGTCGGAAATCATTTAATGACGGGAGGTCGTTTTTAATTCGGAATTAAAGTGTGTGGTAATTTAACTTGATAAATTAATAATATTGAAATGTAGATCGATGCTAATACTCCGTACATGTTAATGAACGTGTGGTTTAAATTACGGTCCAATATATTTTTACGTATAAATGTCGTGTCTTAAATTGGCAATTCATTAGCCGGAACACGTAGGACTAATATTACGAAACCATGATTGTCAAATTTTGGTAAATATAATTTCAAGATGTTACGATTATTTGTGAAGAATGAACTAAGGCGTAGATCAAAATGAGATAGAAAAGTGTTAAAGAATCTGCAGTCAGATAATAAAAGGTCGTACGATGTCAGAAGTGAATAAATAAGTCAGTTGATAATTCTGTGAGAAATAAATGAATCAAGGAATATTGAGATAGAAAAGGAAAATAAATTCCGTACGAGAGACACTTAGGATATTGAAATGAGTATAAAATGTACGGGCAGTGTCACAGAGAAATACTGAGTTACGTAGCGGGTAGAATTCGAACCCGTGACAGCATGTACGAAATAAATAGACTGCACAGCTATTCGTCGAGATACTACGGATCTAAGGATGATGAGAGTTCAGAGTCCACATAAATGATCGTATAGTGTAATCATTGTAATGACGAGCGATGACAATCATGATGTCGTAATAATAATAATAATAATAAATATTGGAGATTGGACCGCCTTAATTAATTGAGCGTTGATAAAGATGTTAAACGGGAATATAAATGAGAATATGCAACCGATAATAATAATAATAATGTAAGGACGATGTTAAATCATCGCGGTCAGATTAATAATAATTGTCATAATAATAACAGTAATGATGCCGTTGGTTGATCAGTGAAATATTTGTAATTGCGACCGATATCTTAATATATTTTGGCGGAAGTGACCGGTTCATAAATAATAATAACCTCTTGAGTGACGTGAATAATAATAATAAAATCTGGAGTCACCTATTTAATAATAATAATAATAACCACAAGAGGGATATAATAATAATAACAGTAATAACCATTTGTGTTTGCGTTCCGCATAATAATGACGATATTAATCAAACGTGACAATGCCAGGAACCGTTGAGTAATAATAATAATAATGATAATAATAATAATAATAATAATAATAATAATTTCGAGGATGATAATTTCATGGATAAATGAATATTTCTGACGATAGTTAATTAATTAATTGGTGACAACATCCCTCGATTCGTATGTTTGAATAATAAGAATGATATTATTAGTCATTTGTGACCTCGTTATCGTACGGTTTCCGCACGGTATTTCCCACCGCTTCTCGTTATCTCATCTGTGGCAGTAGTCTACTGAGGCTACTTTGTAACATTTCAGATCATGTGTAAATAAAATGTAAATGCTAATTCATTGGTATGGCATCAGCTGGACATCGTAAGATAGGAACTGTCCGTGGAATCCATTTTTCGTAATTCACGAGAAACATTACCCAGTCCGAGTACCGATCTCGGAAAAATGTATATAGCCGGAGTACATCATCTTAGTTAAATCGAGAAGCCGACCGTAACATGGGTTATGCTCGGGCTCCCGATAGAAGGAAGCTATATCCTTGAACAACGGTTCGATTCAAATGGAATCGACCCGTAAATTATACCTCAAAATGTCATTTTATTTCAGAAGCAACCCAGCACGATATTGATACCACTTGCGGTATAGCAAGTGATTTGTTTATGTAACATGTGTGGAAAATTTAAATATCGTTGCCAAATGTATCAAAGTTTCGTACGTCGGATGGCGTAATAAACTGCTTTTTCTGGCAAATTATTTCAAAGGAAACCATTCTCATAATCTTTTTATTGTAGTTAGTTGATGCCCTTTTTAAAGTTAACAGTCACTTCCTAGTCCTATCATGGAGTCCTTAAATTCAAGTTTACAATCGAGCCTTCCCCATTTTTTAAATTTTAATTGCTCCGTTCATTCCCGTGTTCTATTTGATGCCGCTATATTTATATTTGATGACTTAAATAATGAACCGACACCCCTGAGATAAATGCTAGTCTGGGACTCGGGAGGTGGACGGGTGCAGTACGAAATCGATTGCTGGAAAGGAAGATTGAAAAATGGGAGGAAACGTGCCGTAAAATAATAGAAAACCAGTCAGATCGGGAATTTTGGTGGATTCTCCCAGAAAACGAGTCAGATCGCGAATTTCGGCGGAGTATATATCTAAAACAATAAGCATTCAATTATAAATTTCAGTATAATACCGTAGCGAAGCACGGGTATCTTGCTAGTATGTCATAAAATGTTTCTCACTAACATAACACGGAACATCTAGGCACAGCCTTGCATGTGCTATCAACAACTTGTAGGTAACTTTCAATTTCTGCTCATGAGGTTCTTCACTGACCCTTCCTACCTGATTACACCACTATCATACCTCATCACCTTTCGTGCCTGGTGACATGCTGAGTATGGGGACAGCCCGATAATCCAATGTATCTTTCTCTTCCTAGAATGAGCAGCATGTCTATGGCGATGTAGCTTGAGTTGATGACCACGCGAGGCGTGCGTATTTCGGGGTTCCCCACAATGTAAAATAATACCTGCGATATGCCTCCTGCTATCAATTCAAGGTCAAATTGTCTGCCAAAATCATTCTTTTACCTTTTATCACAGGAGCTTATTATATTTGGTAAAAGGCGGATAGGTAATTACGAAACCTGGAATAATGAGCTGGATGGAATGTGACAGTGCAGCAGTACAAAGTATGAGTGACACGTAAGGTATAAGATCGAGTGTTGTACGACATCGAGTTATCGAGCTTGGCGGGAAGTTTTAAAACTCGAACGATTCCATTTGCGCTGGAACACGGTACTTTTAGCACAGGCCTAGGATATATTATGACGCTACTGGCAACAACAAAAGGATACTCTTGGAAAATACCAACAAATGAAGAAAAGCGTTTCTGGAACGAAAATTGGTAAACTTTGTGACGTGGAAAATGAAGTATTTGTGTGCGTGACATGTTTGTTGTGGTGTTTCATATCAAATCAGTAACGAGTGATCTACATTTAAGGCCGTCGTTCATGGAGAAGATTCTCTATCACGTGTCTGCCTAGTCTTTTCCTTAATTATTCAAAAGAAACTGAAATTTGTCGAAGATCACCCTTCGTAAACTATTCCAATCCCTATTTTCTCTACTGTTGGAAGAACATTTGTTGCAATTTGTACTCGTGAATAATAAACCTATCTCCATATCCCACTCAATATTATTCTTCTACTGAATCATTCCAAGCCCTCTCTTCACTGGCAGATTAGAATATTACGCGTAGCTGAGTTCTTCGTCTCCTTACTGCGAGGTCTTTCCAGCCCAAATTTTGCAACGTTTTCGTAATGCTACTCTTTTGTCTGAAATCATGCATACCATATCGTACTGCTTTCTACGCCTTCTCCGTTACATCTTTGCTACAAGAACTAAATACCCTCCCTCATAACCATGTGAAGAAATCTATAACCATTATTATGAATTCGGCTTATGTGATTCGGCTAATGAATATCTCTCATTAACACGTTGAGTGCCAGACCGAAATTCATAGGATTGTCGACTACCGAAAATTTTTATAACACCATTTACGATTTTTCGCAAGTAAGAAAGGAGTTACACTTATGACAGTTTCCTAGACCGAAGGAGTGATTATTATTGCATATGGTGCATGACATTAATAAAATGACCCATCTTGAGTTGTGCCACTATTAGTGTGCGGGTGCGAAATGTATTGCAAAGTCGATAGTGTCTGTTGTGGGATAGCGGCGATCCCTTCTGTTTGCGTTCTGTATCAAGATTGAGGTCTCTGTTATGAGCGTTGCATTTCCTTCTTACAGTTTAAACAGCACTGAAGATTCTCGAGAACTGTGAATGTAATTAACTGTCATAGTTTCCTTTCTGAATATCAACGAGGCTTGTGATGACAACAAAGTTAGTTGTTGGTAACAGCTGCTTCTTGTGTTTGAGTTATTCTCTTCTCAGATGTCGCCTCGCCAGACAAATCGTCTCATTAGAGTGGACGTGGCATAACAATACACAGCGCGACGGTGCTGCGGTGACACGATGGATGTTGGTGGCGATATCAGGAATTCCTTACGTTCATGGCCTTACACAGTGGGTAGCTAGTTCGAGTCTCGAAGGTGGAAAAGGAAAAATACCATTATAATGCTAGCCAACAGAGCCTACGTTGTTCAGGTGGCAGCGCGGTGGATTCTCACCGCAGGGAGCCGTAGTTCGAATCTCCATTTGAGATTTTTGCTGAAAAAAGTGTTTATTGGTCCATTACGAAGTATTATTATTAGTAGTAGTAATGCATCGCAATCGGGAAATATCCTCTTGGCAATGATCATTTTCAGGAGTGTAATAATAAAGTAGAGATAAAATATAATTATCCAACAACCTCACCAAATACTACAACAAAAACACAACAAGCAATTCCATGGAAAGAAAATATTACAAGAAATACTACTAATTTATGATTTTAAATCTTTCATCTTCATATACAAATTCACAACAACTTAAGTATCTCCAGCGTTTAACACTACGGCCTACAATAGGCCTACTATAGGTTGAGCTTACCGCTAGCGGAGTTGGGACAAATTTCTCTCTGAGTACTTCGGTTTTCGCTTTCATCTTTCATTCCAGTAACACTATCATATATCATTTCATCTGCCAGTCATTAATCATTGCCCCAGAGGAGTGCGACAGGCCTCGGCAGCCGGCAGAGTTGCTATCTTGGCCACTAGACAGAGGCTTCTTTCATTCCATTCCTGACGCTGTTGAATGACTAGAAGAAGGCCGTGGATTTCCATTTTCATTGTTGACCAACGGGCTGCGAGAGGTGGTGGCATATAGTTAATAATCACCGGATTGCACGAAGAAAAGCCTAAATTCAACTTAGAAACCTCTCGGCAGTGATCATTTAGAGCAGGGTCTCTCAGGGTGCATGCGCTTGGTGCATGCACTGTGCACGGTGCAAAAGACGGCTTCGCTTGGCTGACCAGAGTGCAGCCCCCCACTCCTCGATTTGGAGCAATAGCGGTGTCTCTCTCTTTCCCCACACATGTCTCGCTCGCTCTCCCTGTCTCCCTCTTCCTCACTTGCTCCGTAGCGTTCCAAATCCGAGCCGAGTTGAGACGAGTTGAGCCGAGCTTAGCCGAGTAGCCCAGAGACGAAACGTTGGTCCGAGTCGAGCCGAGCGGGAGCGATGCACAGTGCACGGAGCTCTTGTGCCTCCATTTGCACGCGTGAGATATTGGGCGTTTGAGAGGCCCTGATTTAGAGTGAGGGCACATGGTGATTGGTTGCACGGATTGAGACGTTAATCCTGAAGCTGCACCTGGGTGTTACCGGACATGAGTGGACAGGGTTTCACCCAGTCCCAGTCTCATGTTCATCATCATAATCATCATTACACACAGACATGCACCGCACGCAGACGCATAGCACAAATGTGATCGTCGGAAAAGAATTCACGCATCTGGCGAGCCGAACATGTGATCAAATTAATATGTGAAAACATTTTAATATTTTAAATAATAATAGTAATTGTACCGAGCGGTACACCTCATCCCCGTGCATTTAAATAAAGCCCCTAGAAGAACGCTATCTAACAAACAAAATAGATCAACAGGTGTCACAACTAAAGTGATAGAGTAATGTGTTATTTTAATGTTTCCTAAACTGCCTGGATTTTTTTGTTTTCTTTTGTTTTGATGTATCACTGGTTAAAACAACTATTTCAAGAAATTTGGACTTTTCTCCATAGATGTCTCTACTAAAGAACTGAGGTCATGCACTCTGGTGCAAACTGGAACAACTAGAAATATAAAGAAGTTTTGTGTTCATGGGTTTCCTCAACTGAATTGACTCTCATTACTTTTGACACTTCAAGGTTTGCAACACTTCCTTCTCATCCCGCCAGCTTTGGAGTCTGGCCAATCAGAAATTTTGTGTATTTATTTTTCAGCCAATCATAGGCTTCTTGAAACCTGTTGTTCGTCCAATAAAATGAGAGTTTGTGTCCAGATTTAGTCCAGAGCCTTCTCAAAACTTCCTCTCGGGTATAAAATCTGTCGCTTTCTCGAGTTAACTTGTCTTATTGGTCGTCGAATTACTGATTGTGTGTTAAGAGAGAAGGCGGGGGTCCTCATTCTTCGGCTGGCAGAACATCAGCCCAGGTAATGGCCACCAGTTGTCTATCTCTGTAGTTATCTCCGCAAGCCGAACTCGAGTGGAAAGTTCCAATCTTTAATTATGTAACAGCTACTTTCCCAAAATTTAAACTTTCTCTCTTCTCATGTAAAATTTCATGCAAGTTCTAAGGACTTAAACTGTAAATCGGGGATAGAGAGTGTGTTTCCCGCTCGAATTCCCCCTTCAATTAATCTTGAGGTGACTACGATTTTGTAACTGCTTGTCTCTTGTAAATAGTAAATTATCTCCTCCATCCAGTCACATCAGTAGTTTGGGATTATCCTCTGCATCATCAGGCTGCCTGCCCAGGTAGGGTTTTAACCGTGGTTTTCAAGGAGCGCACGTGTATGCCTTTGAGTTTGGGCCAGTAATTCAACGTGTTGTTTTTCACGAAGGCCCAGTAGAATGGGTAATGGAAACCCCTGTGTAAACTAAAAGGTAATTAATATGGTATTGTAAATTGTAGGTTGAGCCTAGAGAGGCCTGAAGGTGTAGTTTGATTGGGCAGAGACGCTCTTGTAATAGGTAATGTTTGCCTTGAGTAGGCCGTAAGAGTTCGGGAGGGCTGTCTCCTTGGTAGAAGTTGGTATTGTAATAGATTTTTGTGTGGTGTCTTTGGAAGACCGTAAATTGTAACCTTTGGAGCAAAGTGCTCTTGAAAATTGTGTTTTGGGAGATATCTCTCCGGCCTATCTAATAAAACGCAACATTAGCGATGTTGTGATATTTGTAAATTATGAGCTTGAAGCTCAAAATGTTAAATTACCTATTCTTGGTTTATCTGTTTTATATCAAAATTTCTCTGTACCTGAAATCTTGTTATATCACCAAGTGAAGAACTTTGCTAAATGTAAGATCTGAAAAGAATTATAACCTTTATTTTGAGGTTTTAAATTAATCTTTGACTATCGTCGATAGACCCATTGCCACCAGCACCTTCTTCCACCTCTGCGTTCCACAGAATACCCCGGAACAACAACAACAATAACAATAACAATAATAATAATTATTATTATAATAACAAAGGCGTGTGAACTTCGAAGAAGTCTGGTCCAGATCTGTCGAACTGACGCGTTATAGCCAACCTCTGCGGTGTGAGTGGGACCAAAATAAGATAAAATGTAATGTTGAAGATGGCACAAAGACTCCGAACTCGGGACCTTCTGGCCTAAAGGCCAGCGTGTTAACTATTTAGCGAAGCAGCCGGACTATTTGACTACTACTAATAATAATAACTATAGGATCCGTGCTGGTCAGCAACATTCGTTACTTGTAGGTCAGAAAGCGGGTACTTTTTAACTGTTTACCTGTTTGTAATTTTTGTAGATTTCTTTATTACGACGTTGACTTATATTTTAGGAACGATTTTCAATTTTATTTAAGTAGCTCCGACACAGATAGGTCTCACGGCGACTATGGTAGAGGAAAGGGCTAGCGGTGGGAAGGAAGCGACCGTGGCTTTAAAAATGAAGGTACAGTCTCAGCACTTGCCTGGTGTGTAAATAGGAAGCCACTAAAAACCACCTTCAGAGCAGCCGAATGGGGTTCGAACCCACAATCTTCCGAATAGAGCCCACAGCTGCATGATCCAAATCCCGCAGCTCGCTCGGTTTATTATTATTGTACCGGGAGGTACACCTCTACTCCGCGCATTCAAAATCAGCGCCTTAAGAAAATTCTCTATCGAACAATTGAATTTCTCCTTGTTTGTTTTGCTATACATCAATAAGTTTGGAAATTTTTCCACAGATGACACTACCAAAAACTGTGATCATGCACTCTGGTGCAAGTGAAAGAACTTATAACTTAAAGAAGTATCATATTCCTAGGTTTTCCATAACTGATCTATTTCATTAATTTTTGGGTTGGCAATACTTCCTTTTCTTTCCGCCAGTTTTGAACCTAGCCAATCACGAATTTTTGTAATTAATTTTCAACCAATCCCGCATTTCTTGTTCACTTTGTGTTAGCCAATAAAAATTAAGAGGGTGTGTCCTGGTTAGTCTTGAATGACCTCGAACTTTGCCTCAGAGTATATAAACTGCAGCTTTTCATGTTTCCTTGTCAATTGATCACCGTATTGATAAGTGTGTGTGTGTGTGTGTTAAGGCAGGAGGCGGGGCCGCCTCTTTCTTCGGTCAGCAGAACATCTATAAGGTAATGGCCACATAACTTCATTCTTTCTTGCCACCTCCGCAGCTTTATTTGAGGGGAAGGTCCGAATATTTACTATGTAACCTACTTTTCTAAAATGTAACTTTTCTTTCGGCTAATGTAAAAACTTCATAAATCTTTAATTGTAAATTGAGGATAGAGAGTGAGTTACCCTCTCGAGCTACCCTTCATCTTGGTTTGAGGTGTCTGCGATTTTGCAATCTTTTGTAATGGATTACAGTAATTTCTATGCGTGCCACCTCAGTAGTTTGGAAATAGCCCCTGTTTCTTCGGCCCAGAGCCCTTTAGGATTTTAAGTTTTCATTATCTTGGAGCGCAGTGTGCGCCTCCATTCATTTTGTGTTGGGTCAGTTATCTAACCTGTTCTTTTTCCATGAAGGCCCAGTAGGTTGGGTATTAAATACCCCTTAAAAGTAAGTTCAATTTGTAAATGGTGGCTTGAGAGGCCAGAGATTGTAAATTTTGATATAATGTTGCCTTGAGTGGGCTGTAAGAAACTGAGAGCCTGTTCTCTCTTTTTCAAAGCTTTTGTAAGATTAACGAGTGTCTCTGGAAGGCTAGATATTGTAGTTTGGGAGCAAGTGTTCTTGAATGAAGGGATGTCTGCCCTTAACTAAATAATTCCTTGCTTTTAATTAAAGTGTGTAAACTGGATCCGGTATCTCGGGAATTGTAAAACTAGGGGCTTGAAGCCCATAATCTGTAAAATACTCTATCTAGAATTTTCCTAGTTTTGATTGAAGATTGTCATTGTACCTGATGTTTCATTGTTATGAAAAATTGTTAAATTTGAAGTTCTAAAAGAAATATAAACTTCAGTTCAAGTTTTAAATTCATTTTGATATTGTAGATAGATCTATTCACCCCGACACCTTCTTTAACCTCTTTCTGCTCCACGGGTATCCCCGTAACAATTATTATTATTATTATTATTATTATTATTATTGTTACGGAGTTATCCGTGGTAGTTAGAGGTGAAAGAAGGTGCGGGCGGGAATAGGACTCAAATTACTAAATTAAAGTTAATTTTAAAACTTTAACAAAGGTTATGTTTTCTTTTCAAAATCAACAGATAACAACAACAGAGTAACAGGTACCAAGTAGCAGGAAAACAAGTTAAGAATTTAAAATTGTTACAAGATATGGGCTTCGAGCCCCAAGATAAATTTATGAGCTCTCAGCTCACCACCACAATAGCTAAAGGGCAGAAAACCCCTAAGTACGAGGAGCACTTGCTCCTAATTACAATGTTAAGAGAAAAAGAGCAGACCCACTCTCAATTTTACAAGCCTATCAAGGGCTACAGCAAACTTCATTCCTAACTGCCCTTAAGGCATACATACAGTGAAACAGGGGTATCTTGTACCCAACCTACAGGGCCTTCACATGAAGAAAACAAACTCTGGGTTAATTAAATGGCCCAAAAAACCAAATTGACTGGAGGCGTAGCTTGCACTCCTACATGAAACTTCTTAAAACCTAGGTGGCACTCGGCCAGTTATACAGGGGCTAAATCCATACTAGGGAGGTGACTAGTTGGCAAATAAGTTTAAGACTTTAAGAAGGAAGAGCAAAACGGTTACGAAAACATAGTCACCTCAGATTCAAAATGAAGGGGAGTTCGAGAGGGTGAAGCACTCTCTATCCCCGCTTTACAGATTTGTAATTTATAGATAGACAGAAAAGAATTTACATTTTAAAAGGGTAGTTTACATACAAAAGGTTTCGAACTTTCCCCGAGAGTTAAACTGCTTAGCTAGCAAGAAATGAAGATGTTAACAGGCCATTACCTTGTAGATGAACTGCTGCTTGGAGAAAGAGGCGCTTCCCGCCCCCTGCTATATATGTTCACACACTGCGAAAGATGTTACTGAAGTGGCCCCGAGACCAGAAAATCAGCAGTTTTTATACCCTCGTGGAAAATTCGATACCTTTCAAGAATTAAAAAGACACACCCCTTCAACTTTATTGGTAGACAAGGAATTACACATGGAAACGTGAGGAAGAAAGCTATGATTGGAGGAAAATTAATTACAGAAATTTATGATTGGCTAATTTCAAAACTGGCGGAAGGAAAGGATTATATTGCCAACCCTCAAACCACAGAACAAATGTTAGTAAAAATAAAACTTAGGAATACAATATTTCTTCAAGAAAGTTCATTCCATTGCACCAGAGTGTGTTACCATAGTTTTGGGTTGCGACATCTGTTAGAGAATGTTCAAACTTCTTGATACGGAGCAAACAAACACAAATCAAAATAGACACAGTTCAGAACACTTCAAAATTTACAGTAGAGACATCTTCCGAGAAACTTTTGATTTAATACAGATTTTAAAGTTCAGAGTTTCTCCTGTAGAGAGGTTTCAACTGGCGCAATATTTGAATTCGCGGCCTGGAGGTGTACCGCCCGGTACAATTATTATTATTATTATTATTATTATTATTATTATTATTATTATTATTATTACAGAGATATCTGTGGTAGTCAGAGGTGAAAGAAGGTGCGGGCTGGAATAGGTCTCAACTACAAAATTAAAGTTAATTTAAACATTTTAACAAAGGTTATATTTCCTTTTCAAAATCGACAAATAACAGATAACGACATTTAACAATTTCCACTAGGTGAAATAACAACGAAAGGCAGGTGCAAAATAATTTTACCCGTTCAGGGGTTTTTTACAAGGTTTTGAGCTTCGAGCCCCACAGTCACAATTCTTGAGCTATTAGCCCAACTTTACCAAGGTACAAAATTGAACAAAGGGGCAGAAAACCCCATCATACCAAGGAGCACTTGCTCCTAATTACAATGTTAAGCCTCCTAGAGGCACACAGAGATCAAATTTAGGAAGGAGCAGACCTGCTCTCAATAGTTCAAGCCGATCAGGAGCCATAAGCAGACCCTACACTCAACTGCCTTTAAGGCATACTTATAAATAAACAGGGGCAACTGTACCCATTCTACTGGGCCTCAAATGAAAGAAAAAAGTAATAGATTAATTTAAACGGCCCTAAATACAAGGGGAACGGAGGCGAGAACTTGCACTCCTAAATACACATATTAAAACCTAAGAGGCACTAGGCCGATAATACAGGGGCTAATCCCAATCTATGGAGGTGACTCGTATGATGAAACTTAACACATTAAGGAAGCGTAGAAACGGTTATGAAAACGTAGTCACCTCAATTTCAAAATGAAAGGGAGCTCGGGAGGGTAAATCACTCTCTATCCCCGCTTTACAGTAAAAGAGATTTGTAGTTTTTACATAGACTGTAAAGGATTTTACATTTTAAAGTGGTAGGTTACATATTAAGGGTTTCGAACCTTCCCCGAGAGTTAAACTGCTGAGCTAGCAAGAGTTAAAGATGTTAAGAGGCCATTACCTTGATGAAGAACTGCTGCCTGAACAACGGGGCGCTTCCCGCCCCCTGCTACATATCCACACACTAGGCTAGATGTTACTGAAGTGGCGTGGAGACAAGAAAATCAGCAGTTTTTATACCCTCGTGGAAAATTCGAGACCTTTCAGGAATGAGTAGACACACCACCTCAATTTTATTGGTTCACTAATAATTACACATGGAAATTCGAAGAATAAAGCAATGTTTGGTGGAAAATTAATTACAGAAATTACGAATTGGCTGAATTCAAAACAGGCGGAAAGGAAGGATTAATGTTGCCAACCCACAAACCACAGAACAAAATTCAGTACGAACAAAACTTATGAATACAACATTTCTTCAAGAGAGTTCATTCCATTGCACCAGAGTGTATTACCATAGTTTTTGGTAGAGACATCTGTTAGAGAATGTCCACACTTCTTGATCACTGAAAAACAAAAGTAAATCAAAAACATTCAGCGACATCTTCTGATAAACCGTAGAGTTAGTTAGGTTTTTAAAGTTGAGGGTTTCTCCTGTAGAGTAGATTAAATTGGCGCAAGATTTGAACCTGCGTCGTAGAGCTGTACCGCCCGGTACAATGATTATTATTATTATTATTATTATTATTATTATTATTATTATTATTATTATTATTATTATTATTATTATTATTATTATTATTATTATTATTATTATTATTATTATTATTATTATTATTATTGCTCTTAAAAATGAACGCATTTTAGAAGGCCATTTGTAACGTATACTTCAAACTGTGTATTTGAAGAAGTTCGAACGATTATCTTCAGATGTCTCTACTATCAACTTAAGTGCCCCTTCTGGTGTGAGGATGGACAATTAATTTTCAAGAGAATTCTGTATTTATCAGTTTGCTAAACTGAATTGTTTGTAGATTACTTTTGGTGTTCTAAGGTAACTAGCATTTCTATCATTTCTCTTCTTCTTAAGATTTTCGCCAATCACAAATTTTGTATATTTATTAAAGTAACCAACAGGAATTAAAGGTGTGTACAGGGCTTCGGCGCAGAGAGTTCTGGAGCCATCCTCTCCGCTATAAAAGCTGGGACTCTTTGGAGCATGTTGTTATTTCTATCGCTCCAGTCAAGTGGTTTATAGTGTGTTCGCAGTGGAGGCAGGGAACAAGATTTGCCCATCTCCGGAAGGCCCTCTAGCTCAAGGTAATGGTTTATATACATTTCTATTTGCTTTTCGTCGCACCGACACAGATAGGTTTTATGGCAACGATGGTAGAGGAAATGCCTAGGAATGGGGAGGAAGCGGCCGTGGCCTTAATCAAGGTACAGCCCCTGCATTTGCTTGGTGTGCAAATGGAAAACCACGGGAAACCATCTTCAGGGCTGCCGACAGTGGGGTTCGAACCCACTATCTCCCGATTACTGGATACTGGCCGCACTTAAGCGACTACAGCTATCTAGCTTGGTTAGACATCTTTTAATGGTTTATTTTTTTCAGAAAGCTGCCTTGAGGAGAAGGTTTCAACATTCTTTCCTAATGTAAATTTCCAAACAAGTCTAAGGACTTTATTCTAACTTAGGGAATAACGAGTGCGAACTCCCATTCAACTTGATATCGGGGTGACTATGATTTCGTAAACCTGAAAATGTATCTCTTGCTTTTGTAATTTAAATTTTTCTTTACATCTAGTGACCTAAGTAGTATAGGCTTAGCCTCTGTAACTTCGGGCCATAAGCCCACATAGGGTTTTACGAATTTTCTAGTGAACTTCAAAGCAGTTCAAGTGTTCGCCTCTTAACATTTTGGTTTAGTAAGGCCAGGTAGAACGGGCGCTTATTGCCTCCGTTAATGTTCAAGTACAGACGGTTCATTGACGGCGCATGTTCTCCACTGACTGCCACCGAGCGTCGATGAATTTCTGCCGTGGTCACGCCTCTTTCCGTAGGAACCAAGCTGTATAGCGCTGTCCTTGACGGTTGCTTTCCAAGTTGTCTGCTCCTACGTTGACAGTGTAGTTATGGAATGGCTATGACGAGTGCATTCGTTGGCCCCTGTGTGTGTACTGCTGCTACTAAACGGTGGAACAAGTCACTAGTAACACGTCACCACCTTCAATACCTTCAAAAGTGAAATGTGAACCACACCCGGACGTACAAAACATCAAGTGTAAAACAATATAGTACGCCCCTTGCACATTTGAAAGTGACTGTGGCAGTGTCATGCTGTAATTTTTGGCACTGAGGTAAAGTAGAATGCATGCGTAATGTGTAAGGAGCAATTCTAAGTAGATCACTCTATTGCACCTTCGGATACTACGCATACCTAAGTTATCTGCAAAGCGAACGTTTTCACTATAGAAAATATTGTTATGTACCTCAGAAAAGCTCTAAACCGTTCATCATTCAACTTGAAATTCTTCAACATAGACTTGTTTTATGACTAGAAGTGTACCTTCAGTTAGCATCATCAATTTCTAGACACCATTGTAACCATGCCAATGAGTGCTCGTATGTACAAACTAAGTCAGTAGCGTCACCTTCAACTGTGCGCGTTCTGGACCTCAATCCAGTATTAAAACCCCAGAACTGGCCAGGAAGTGAACTCAGAGACTTGGAAGAAGAGGTAGGCACGGTATTTATGCGAAAAACAACTATCCAGTAATAATAATAACAACAATAATTGTTACCGTATTTTTGTGGAGCGGATGCGGGCATGAATGGGTGGACAGAGAAAAGATCATATCTTAATTTAAAACTTTAAAATTAGAACATTTTTTTCAGATTTTAAACATTGTTAAAAATAACAAATTACAGTCGGATAGACCGAAGAGGAGCTCTTCAGCTCTTATAACAATAGTTATTTGAAACCTAACGATCAGGTAGAATAGACGTAATAATTTTTAAATATGAGTTAGTTGGCTCAAACGTTACATTATTACAGAAAGCACAACTGCTACAATCAATTAAAAGTAAGCAGACGAGACTCCTAAATTTACCACATTCGAAAGAGCGTCATTGCCCGCAACAATTAACCTGGAGTCTACTGTGCAAAATTTACAAGATTCAAGCCTCTCCAATGCAGTATGGGGTAGGGCTGTTTATCAGGAATACGCAACATTGTTTCTGTTAGGCACGTAGATGAGCGAATAATGTGGGTTGATTTGGCAGTTGGAGGAATTAGGATGAGAACTGTCTCAATGTATTCACCATGTTACAATTTTTTTAATGACATTCTTTTTGTGTATTCGTTCTCTTAGGCAGCCTCCAAGTGGAGATACATTTTGAAAATGAAAATTAAATTGTGATTGTTCCGCGGGAACATGTAGAAATAGTTTTAAAATATTATCCATCAGGGTGCAGGATGAAGTTAACAAGTTTTATGAAGCATTGAGTGACGTCGTAGTTAGGGTGAACAGCAAGGATAGAATAGTGCTTGAACCGAGAGGTACACCTCTATACCGCACATTTAAATCTTGCGCCAATAAAACCTCCTCTACAGGAGAAGCATTGAACTTGAAACCTGACGTACTTAAAATTTTACTCAGAAGATGTCACCACCTTAATTTTGTGATTGTGAAATTTCCAGTACTGTATGAAATTCTACGTGTTTTGTTTACCATCTATCACGAAGTTTGGACTTTCTGCAACAGATGTCACTACAAAAACTATGATAATGCACCCTAGTGCGAAGTGAAGGAACTTTACTTGAAGAAATTTCGTATTCATAAGTTTGTTCTTTACTAAATTATGTTCATTCATTTTTGGGTTAGCAATACTGATCTTTTCTTTCCGCCAGTTTTGAATTCAGCCAATCCCTAATTTCTGTAATTAATTTTCGGCCTATCACAGGCTTCTTCTTCGATCTGGTGTGTAACTTTACGCTAGCCGATAAAAGTAAGAGGGTGTGACTTCATTATTGATGAAAGGTCACGAACCTTCCCCGAGGGTTTATAAACTGTTGATTTTCTCGGCTCTTGACCAGTAGATCAACACCTAACTGAGTGTGTGTATGTGAAGCAGGAGGCGGGAGGTGCCTCCTTCATCAGGCAGCAGTTCTTCAGCAAGGTAATGGTCGTTTAACGTCCTTATTTCTTGCTAGCTCCGCAGTTTAACCTGAGGGATAAATCCGAAACTTTAATATGTAACCTTCTTCTCTAAAATGTAAGTTCTAATGTGAAAATTTCATAAAACCTGCAACTGTAATTCGGGGATAGAGAGTGATTTACCGTCTCGAGCTCCCCTTCATATTGGTTTGAGGTGACTACGTTTTGCAACTGGTTTTTTCCTTTCTGTAATGTCTTAAATTATTCTTATACTAGTCACCTCCATTGTTTGGGAATAGCCCCAGTTTCATCGGCCTAGAGCCTTTTAGGTTTTAAGAATGCATATTTAGGAGTGCAAGTACACGCCTCCATTCAACTTGGTGTTTCGGGCCATTTACTTAACCTGTTTGTTTTCTGCTAAGGCTCAGTAGGTTGGGTACGAGGTACCCCCGTTTCATTTGGGTAAGTTGTGCCTTGATGGCAAGTAATTGTAAAGTCTGATATAGCCTTGAGTAGGCTTGAAAAACTGAGAGCGTGTCAGCTCTTTTCAAGTGTTGTAAAAGTGCCTCTGGGAGGCTTGAGGTTAAAAACTGGGAGCAAGTGCTCCGGGTATTGAGGAGTGTTCTGCCCTTGCATAAATGGTGACTTTTGTAATTTTGAGCGTGTAGCTCAGGATTTGTGTGGTAGAGCTTGAAGCCCAAGACCTGTCTATACCACCAATCTTGTCTTTACTAGACCTGTTTTTGCTACTGGTACCTGTTAGTTAGTTATTTGTTAATTTTAAAAAAGAAAAGAAAATATAACCTTTGTTGAAATTTTAAATTAACTTTGACTTTGTAGTTAGACCCATTCATCCCGGCACCTTCTTTCACCTCTGCGTTCCACAGATATCCCGGATCAGTGCTAATGGGCGATTTCAATGCGACATTTGGAAATAGAAATGAAGGATACGAAAGGGTGATTGGTAAATGTAGGGACGTAATGGAAGCTAATGGGAATGCGAAGCGATTGCTGGATTCTGTGCTAGTATGGGTTTAGCAGTTAGGAATACATTCTTCAAGCATACAGCTGTTCACCGCTACACATGGGAGGCTAAGGGTATCAGATCCATAATAGACTATATCTTAACCGACTTCGAATTCAGGAAATCTGTTAGGAATGTACGAGTTTTTTGGAGCTTTTTCGATTATACAAGCCACTATCTGATCTGTAGTGAACCAAGTATCTCTAGGCCTAGTGTAGAGAAAGTGAAATCTGTCTGCAAACGAATAAGGGTAGAAAATCTCCAGGACGAGGAAATTAGACAGAAGTACATGGATATGATTAGTAAGAAGTTTCGAACAGTGGACAGTAAGCGGGTTAAGGATATAGAAAGAGAATGGGTGGCATACAAGGATGATGTAGTAGAAAGAGCAAGGGAATGCCTAGGAACGACTGTGTGTAAAGACAGGAAAAAGCGAATATCTTGGTGGAATGATGAAGTGAGAGCAGCTTGCAGACGTAAAAAGGCTTATCAAAAATGACTCCAAACAAGGGCCGAGGCAGACTGGGATTTGTACGTAGATGAAAGAAACAGAGCGAAACAACGTGTTATTGAATCCAAAAAGAAGTCATGGGAAGATTTTGGTAATAACCTGGAAAGGCTAGATCAAGCAGCAGAGAAACCTTTCTGGACAGTAACAAAGACTCTTAGGAAGGGAGAGAAAAAGGAAATGAACAGTGTTTTGAGTAATTCAGGTGAACTCATATTCAGGTGAACTCATAACAGATCCCAGGGAAGCACTGGACAGGTGGAGGGAATACTTTGAAAATCTTCTCAACGTAAAAGGAAATCTTCATGGTGGTGTCGTGAACAACCCAGTTCATGGGGGAGGAAGAAAATGATGTTGGTGAAATTTCGCTTGAGGAAGTGGAAAGGATGGTAAATAAACTACATTGTCATAAAGCAGCAGGAATAGATGAAATTAGACCTGCAATGGTGAAGTGTAGTGGGAAGGCAGGGATGAAATGGCTTCATACAGTAGTAAGATTAGTATGGAGTGTTGGTAAGGTACCTTCAGATTGGACAAAGGCAGTAATTTTACCTATCTGCAAGCAAGGGAACAGGAAGGATTGCAACAATTATCGAGGTATCTCACTGATTAGTATACCAGGCCAAGTTATCACTGGCATCTTGGAAGGGAGGGTGCGATCAGTGGTTGAGCGGGAGTTGGATGAAAAGCAGTGTGGTTTCAGACCACAGAGAGGCTGTCAGGATCAGATTTTCAGTATGCGCCAGGTTATTGAAAAATGTTACGAGAGGAATAGACAGTTGTGTTTACGTTTCGTAGATCTAGAGAAAGCCTATGGCAATGTACCGAGGGAAAAGATGTTCGCCATACTGTGGGACTATGGAATTAAGGGTAGATTACTGACATCAATCGAAAGCATTTATGACGACAATTGGGCTGCAGTGAGAATTGACGGTAGAATGAGTTCTTGGTTTAGGGTACTTACAGGGGTTAGACAGGGCTGTAATCTTTCATCTTTGCTGTTCGTAATTTACATGGATCATCTGATGAAATGTGGCAGGGAGGTATTCAGTTAGGTGGAAATGTAGTAAGCAGTCTGGCCTACGCTGATGACTTGGTTTTAATGGTAGATTGTGCTGAAAGCCTGCAGTCTAATATCTTCGAACTTGAAAATAGGTGCAATGAGTATGGTATGAAATTCAGCCTCTCGAAGACTAAATTGATGTCAGTAGGTAAGAAATTCTACAGAATGGAATGTCAGATTGGTGATACAAAGCTGGAACAAGTAGAAAATTTTAAGTATTTAGGTCATGTGTCCTCCCAGGATATTAATATAGTAAGTGAGATTGAATCAAGGTGTAGTAAAGCTAATGAAGTGAGCTCGCAGTTGCGAACAACAGTGTTTTGTAAGAAGGAAGTCAGCTCCCAGACAAAACTATCTTTACATCGGTCTGTTTTCAGACCAACTTTGCTTTATGGGAGCGAAAGCTGGGTGGACTCAGGATATCTTATTCATATGTTACAAGTAACAGACATGAAAGTAGCGAGAATTATTGCTGGTAAAAACAGGTGGCAATAATGGCAGGAGGGTACTCGGAACGAGGAGATAATGACTAAGTTAGGAATGAACTCGATGGATGAAGCTGTACGCAAAAACCGGCTTCCGTGGTGGGATCATGTAAGGCGAATGGATGAGGATAGGTTACCTAGGAGAATAATGGACTCTGCTATGGAGAGTCCATGTACAAGTAGAGGTAGCCCAAGACGATGATGGTTAGAGTCAGTTTCGAACGATTTAAAGATAAGAGGTATAGAACTAAATGAGGCATAACACTAGTTGCAAACAGAGGATTGTGGTGACGTTTAGTATATTCTCAGAGGGTTGCAGACTGAACGTTGAAAGGGATAATGGTCTATAATGATAATGTATGTATGTATGTATGTAAAACTGCAGAACGGTTTACGACTAACACGTTATTTATTCTCTCTCAAAAAGCAGTCACCTCTTTACAGGCCATGAAGGCCCTTGGAGGAGTGGAACGTAAAGGCTTCCACCATTGTTAACCTCGGCACGTGATGGGGTAGTGTGGTTAATCCTACGCCTGGCCGCCTTTGCCCACAGCAATTTACCTGGTACTCATTTTTGGAGTAGGCTGAGTGAACCATATGCCATATGCACCTCCAGAAGTGGAAATCTCGTTTCTTAAATTTACGACATTTTGACGGAGAATCGAACCCACGTCCTTCCGGGCGAACGAGCACGGCTTTACCGCCTCGGCCAGGCAGCCCCTTTTAAATTTCCTTTCAAATGTAAATCAAACTGTCGAGCACATAAGACAGTAAATAGTGTTTGGTTTTGATAAAATATAGATTGTGCCTTTAAGAGGCCGAACTTGTAATATTTGGAGAATAGTCTCCTAGAGGATCTTTGTGTGGACCAAAGACACTCTTCCTACTGTTGTAAATTTTGAAGCTCAGTCCTCTTGAAGAATTTTTGAAGGGAGCAATAGTGTTCTTGTTGAAGTTGTAACTGTAGAGCTTCAAACTCGTTGTTAAGTCATGTTGTCTGTTCTAGACATCTCTCAATCTCATGAGCTAAACTTTTGTACCTGGCTATTTGTTATTGCTTAGCAAAGTGTAATAACTGAAAAAAAAATCTAGGAAAGAAATATTTTCGGAATTTTAAAGTTTTAAATTACTAGTTATTCTTTTCTCTATTCACCCATTCATGCCCACTTCTCCTTTCAACTCTGCGTTCGACAGCTCCCCGGAACTATTATTATTATTATTATTATTATTATTATTATTATTATTATTATTATTATTATTATTATTATTATAAATCTGTTTACCCTCCAGGATCGATTTCTCCCTCGGACTCAGCGAGGGATCCCACCTCTACCGCCTTACGGGCAGTGTCCTGGAGCTTCAGACTTTGGGTCGGGGATACAACTGAGGAGAATGACCAGTACCTCGCCCAGGCGGCCTCAACTGCTATGCTGAACAGGGGCCTTGTGGAAGGATGCGAAGATTGGATGGGACAGGCAAGGAAGAGGGAAGGAAGCGGCCGTGGCCTTAAGTTAGGTACAATCCCAGCATTTGCCTGGAGGAGAAGTGGGGAAACCACGGAAAACCACTTCTAGGAAGGCTGAGGTGGTAATCGAACCCACCTCCACTCATTTGATCTCCCGAGGCTGAGTGGACCCCATTCCAGCCCTCGTACCGCTTTTCCAATTTTGTGGCAGAGCCGGGAATCGAACCCGAACCTCCGGGGGTGGCAGCTAATCACACTAACCACTACACCACAGAGGCGTACATTATTATTATTATTATTATTATTATTATTATTATTATTATTATTATTATTATTATTATTATTATTATTATTATTATTATTATTGTTGTTACCGCGTTTTGTGGATGTGCAGAGGTGAAAGAAGGTGCTGGGATGAACAGGTCTCAATATACGAAATTAAAGTTAATTTAAAATTTAACAGGGTTATATTTTCTTTGAAAAATCAAGAAATAACAAGAATGGCAGGTACAGAGTAGCAAAGCAAAAAACGAGAATGTACAATTACAGTGTTACAGGATTTGGGCTCCGAGAGTCAGACACATAATTCTTGAGCAATGTACCCAACTTTACTTATATACAAGGTTCAACAAAGGGGCAGAAAACCCCAATCATGCCTAGGAGCACTTGGTCCCCTTTACACGGTAAAGCCTCCTCGAGGCACGCAAAAACAATTTTTAAGAAAGAGCGACCCGCTCTTAAGTTCAAGCCTATCGAAGGCCACACCAAACTCCACATTCAAGCTGTCCTCCAAGGACATATACACAGGGGTAAAAATACCCAACCTACTGAGGCCTATTCAGAGAATAAACAGAAATATTACATGGCCTCCACAATACCAACTTGAGAGGAGGCGTTCTTGCACTCCTAATATACTTTATTTAAAACCTGCTTGGCACTAGGCCTCAAATGCAAGGGCTAATCCCATACTAAAGAGGTGACTTATAGAAGGAGACAATTTACATTACGTTAAGGAAGAAACGGTTGAGAAAATAAGTTCACCTCAATGCAATATGAGTAGGAGCTCGAGAGGGTTAAGCACTCTCTATCCCAATATGTAGTTTAGCAAGATAGAATTGATACCAAGTGTCTTTACATTTTAGGGAAAGTTACATGGTTAAAAGGCTTCGGACCTGCCCCGAGAGTTAAACTGCTGAGCTAGCAAGAAAAGAAGTTATTAAAAGGCCATTACCTGGTGGGTGAACTGCTGCCCGAAGAAAGAGGCGCTTCCCGCCCCCTACGTACTTTACACACTGATAGATGTTACTGAAGTGGCGCGGAGACCCGAAAATCAGCAGTTTATATACCCTCGTGGAA
Source organism: Anabrus simplex (assembly GCF_040414725.1). Taxonomy (NCBI): domain Eukaryota; kingdom Metazoa; phylum Arthropoda; class Insecta; order Orthoptera; family Tettigoniidae; genus Anabrus; species Anabrus simplex. The sequence continues at coordinate 1,748,861 of NC_090265.1, forward strand.
AGTTCGAGGCGTTTCAGGAATGAGAACACCCGCCCACAATCATTTTATTGGTTAACAACGAAAACCCCTACACTAGATGAAGAAACACATTATTGGTGGAAAATTAATTACAGAAATTCCTTATTGGTCAAATTCAAAACTGGCAGAAAGAACGGGTTAATATTGCCAACTTAAACAATGACTGAAAGAAATTTAACAAAGAACAAACTTATGAACACAAAATTTCTCCAAAAACATAGTTCTTTCACTTCGCACAATTGTAGTTCTTCAGTAGTGTCCTCTAGAAGAGAATGTTCACACTTCTTACTACAGGCAAAACAAAAATACATCGAAAACGACCCAGTTCAGAAACTTCAAAATTTACAAGTAGGGACATCTTCTGAGAAACTTGAGAATTAACACTGTAGATAAGGTTCAGGCTTCCTCCAGTAGAGGAGTTTCAATTGGCGCAAAGTTTGAATTAGCGGCGTGGAGGTGTACCACCCGGTACAATTATTATTATTATTATTATTATTATTATTATTTCCTCATTTCGGTCAACTAGGGAGCTCCGGTGGTAGTTTCATAAGACTATTCAGCTCGTAGTAGGTTGTGATCACTTCCTTGTTATCTTGTAGGCTGATTGTGAAATCGTCCATGAAGTTTGATTCGTCAATAAGAGCTGTCACTAATCACTACGTTTCCTTATGAAGTGAAGCTAGTTCCCAAAGTGGCAGATAATTGGACTGGGCTGCTTACGAGGCCGAAGGGAAGAAGTGTGAAGCGGTACGCTATGATCTCATCCGTCACCTGATAATGTTCAGGGCCACCTGAATTTACGCGATACCACAGAAATCTAGTTAAGTTGCGGTCTTCCTCGTTTAGATAAAGTTGGAGAAATGCTTGGCTTCCATCTGAAACGATTGCATTAGGATACTGCCGAAAACGTAATAGGGTAGCAGTTTCTAGGGCATCATTTAAGGACGGTGACACCTTTTCATGTGATGACGCATCAAATACTATCCTGAACTTCAATCAATCAATCAATCAATCAAGCAATCAATCAATCAATCAATCAATCAATCAATCAATCAATCAATCAATCAATCAATCAATCAATCAATCAATCAATACTGATCTGCATTTAGGGCAGTCGCCCAAGTGGTATATTCCCTGTCTGTTGTTTTCCTAGCCTTTTCCTAAATGATTTCAAAGAAATAGGAAATTAATTGAACATCTCCCTTGGTAAGTTATTCCAATCCCTAACTCCCTTTCCTATAAATGAATATTTGCCCCAGTTCGTCCTCTTGAATTCCAACTTTATCTTCATATTGTGAACTTTCCTACTTTTATAAACGCCATTCAAACTTATTCGTCTACTAATGTCATTCCACGCCATCTCTCCACTAACTGCTCGGAACATACCACTTAGTCAAGCAGCTCTCCTTCTTTCTCTCAATTCTTCCCAGACCAATCTTTGCAACATATTTGTAACGCTACTCTTTTGTCGGAAATCACACAGAATAAATCGAGCTGCTTTTCTTTGGATTTTTTTCCTGTTCTTGAATCAGGTAATCCTGGTGAGGGTCCCATACACTGGAACCATACTCTAGTTGGGGTCTTACCACAGACGTCTATGCCATCTCCTTTACATCCTTACTACAACCCCTAAACACCCTCATAACTATGTGCAGAGATCTGTACCATTTATTTACAATCCCATGTGATTACCCCAATGAAGGTCTTTCCTTATATTAACACCTAGATACTTACAATGATCCCCAAAAAGGAACTTTCACCCCATCAACGCAGTAATTAAAACTGAGAGAACTTTTCCTATTTGTAAAACTCACAACCTGACTTTTAACTCCGTTTATCATCATACCATTGCCTGCTGTCCATCTCACAACATTTTCGAGGTCACGTCGCAGTTGCTCACAATCTTGTAACATATTTATTACTCTGTACAGAAAAAATCATCTGCGAAAAGCCTTACCTCTGATTCCACTTCTTTACTCATATCATTTATATATATAAGAAAACATAAAGGTCCGATAATACTGCCTTGAGGAATTCCCCTGTTAATTATTACAGAGTCAGATAAAGCTTCGCCTACTCTAATTCTCTGAGATTTATTTTCTAGAAATATAGCAACCCATTCAGTCACCCGTTTTGTCTAGTCCAATTGCACTCATTTTTGCCGGTAGTCTCCCATGATCCACCCTATCAAAAGCTTTAGACAGGTCAATCAAAATACAGTCCATTTGACCACCTGAATGCAATATATCTGCTATACATTGTCGGAATCCTACAAGTTGAGCTTCAGTGGAATAACCTTTCCTAAAACCGAACTGTCTTCTATCGAAGCAGTTATTAATTTCATAAACATGTCTAATATAATCAGAAAGAATGATTTCCCAAAGCTTACATACAATGCATGTCAAACTTACTGGCCTGTAATTTTCAGCTTAATATCTATCACCCTTTCTTTTATGCACAGGGGCTACTATAGCAACTCTCCATTCATCTGGTATAGCTCCTCCGACCAAACAATAATCAATAAGTACTTCAGTTGTGGCACCATATCCCTACTTAGTAACATTACCAGTTTTCTTCTTCCCGGCATGATGTGGCAAGTAGAATACATTTTCAGATGAACCCTTTGCAGGCACGCACTCGGTCTGGTCTTTAGCAAAGTAGTCTAACATATGCTTGTGATATCTCCATCTCTCTTCAGTCTCATCTCTAGGGCTTGAAACCGGTTTCTTGCTATGCGGAGATTACTTGAAAACTGAACATCCTTCTTCCTAGGAAGTGACACTACTCTCCTTCCATCTTGAATGCAGTTACTGTCATGAAACTCCTGAAGGATAATGATGTCTTTCGCCAGGGGTGCTCTGGTGTCCTTCTCTTGCATCCCGATAGACTTCAGCTGCCAGAACTGTCTAACGACGTTGTCCAATACAACGTATTCGTGCATTGAAATGTGTTGTACTGTAATTTGTTTGACTATAGTAATTGATCTGTTCCCACTAAGCATGTGTCCGAAAATTGTGGAAAGCAGGACCAGTGAAGGTGACACTCTAATTGGCTGTTTTGAAGTCACGATCTTCCAATAGTAATCTGCACCTACAAGATCTTCTATATGTAGGTCTTCGTTAGATTCGTCTCGTGGATCAGCTAGTTTTACCTTCATGACCGAAACCAGAACTCCGATGTCTTGCAGCGGTGTTGGTTGCGCTGAATATGTATTGCTACTTTCCAAAGCCGTAACGGTGGTCATAGACTTTTTTGAGTATCCCATGATGTCAAAGCGGACTTATTTCTTTTTTTCTGCAGTGCTAGAGGGCGCTTCAAAATCAATGACTTCTGTACTCGTGTTATCGATGATATTAAGTTCCCGTGAATGTATTAGGGAACTGTGAATGAAGCTCGACTGGCTTCCCGAATACAATACGCAGGGCGTTAGTTTGTTCTCCCTGTTGGGCTCTTGATCCATATGCGGGCTGTTTGTAAGTACGTGAAGTTTGGAGACGTAACTAAAATCTTGCCAACTCAAGTCTGCAAGCTGTCGTTTCTTTTATTATTATTATTATTAATTTTTTTTTTTTGTTAGTTGCTTCACGTCGCACCGACACGGATACGTCGTATGGCGACGATGGGGCACGAACGGGCTAACAGTGGGAAGGAAGCGGCCGTGGCCTTAATTATGGTACAGCCCCAGCATTTGCCTGGTGTGAAAATGGGAAACCACGGAGAACCATTTTCAGGGCTGCCGACAGTGGAGTTCGAACCTACTATCTCCCGAATACTGGATACTGGCCGCACTTCAGCGACTGCAGCTATCGAGCTGTCGTTTCTATTCCAGATAGAGACATGGTGTTGCTTTTTACAGTTAGTACAAAATGCCTTCCCTCTTTTAAAACACTGATCTTTGTTGTGACCTCGTCTTAACGATTTGCAGTTCTCAGTGTTTTTCGAATCTTGACTGGATATCTTTCATTTGTTGACAACCTTGACCCCAATGTCCGGAATTCCTCTCACAATACCGCAGAATGGCTGTGGTGTTGAACTGGCCCCTTTCTTCTTCGTATTCACTTGAAGAGCTGCTGCCGTTTGCATGTAGTTCAGTGGTTGAGTAGCATCACCACGTATCTTCCGAGCGGCTGGAGCTCCTTGTATTTCTTCATTTAGAAATTCAATTAAACGGGGAAAGTTTCCTTCCTGTAAGCCATTTCCTTTTGCATGAATTAGCCAGCGACGGCAAAGGTGTTCTGGCAATGCTCTCAGCAGTTTGGGTGCTAATATCGTCCGAATGCGTCTATGTTTTCCCCTAGTGCCCTTGGTATGTGGATCAGCTAGTTTTACCTTCATGACCGAAGCCAGAACTCCGATGTCTTGCGGTGGCGTTGGTTGCACTGAATATGTATTATTACTTTCGAAAGCCGTAACTGTTATCAAAGACATTTGTGAGTATCCCATAATGTCAAATCGTCGATGACACTCAATGTAGGTTGTGTTTAATATCGCAGGGCAATCCGAGTTGGCGGGTTCTAAACTTTCCTATAAATTTAGGTGGATTTGTATGATTCGCTCCGTGTCGCCGTATCTTGAATAAAGAATCCGCTTCTTTCGGTCGTTCTTACCTGCCGTGACGGCTATTTCGTCATCCAGGAGTTTAGGTTCACCCTCGTAGATACACGTGTTTATTTAAAGTTGAAAGACGTGCGTTGTTATCCACAGAAGACTGGAATTGTTCCCAGAACCTGGGCCATATCTTGGTATCGGCTGTGGAAGGTTCAAGTCTGATAGCAGGTAGTTTAACGTCTTGAGTGATTGGAGATTGTGCAATTGAACCAACGGTAGCTTGAGTGATGTCCTCATGCTTCTCTTTAATGAGAGCTGTCAGTATATTGCTTGCAATGCTGTGCGTCCGTCTAGCACTCACCACCATTCAACAAATCGTGTACTTGTTCGTCTAGGATTAATAGTTTTTGTAGAGTGTCTTGTAAGCGGTCAAGAGCGTGAGCTATTTCATCCTGTTCCGTCGAGTCGTTGACTTCATTCAGGTACGCGGAGCAACGTGTAACATTCGACCGGTGGGTCTTTCGTGTCCTTTTACGATATTTAAGAAGCTATTCATTCTCCGTCATCGTAAAACTCAAGGTAAAGTTGACCTGGGGTGAGCTGGTATGGCAGTGAGGGATGGCAACGATATATCGGTTTTTACGAAATACATATATTTTCCTTTCGATTTATCGGTATATCGATACCGAAATTTTGATTCAATTTATCGCACAATATATCGGTTTTTCCATAATGTGTCGTTTTTCTTTGAATGATTATTTTCATAAATACATCCGCACTAGAGAACGCCGATAATTCTTCAAGATCTGGTGCTAGTGAAGGTGGAATTGCAACCTGGAAATATCCAATCTAATTAATACCTTGCTCTGAGCCTCTGATAGGCTTGACTATAATTCGAATACAAACGGTGGAGTATGTAACACCGTTGTCTACATTACGTGATTAGTAATAAGACCTCCGCATGGCAGTTTACACGGCGCGAAATACGTTCTAGTTCCAGAGTCGCCGCTAGATTTCGTGTTAGCCCTCCATTGTTTAACAACACAGACGTATAAGGAAACTGTGAAGCAAAAAGATAAGTTAGTGAGTTTTTAGGTGAGATAAGCCTTAAAATTAATTATAAGAGGTGTTGATTTGTGTATTCAGCTTGGGGTGAGTACATGGTTTGTATTTAAACGAAAGATTAATAAAATAGAGGCCTCAGTGACTCAGGTGGCAGTGCGCCAGCTTCTCACCGCTGGGTTTCGTGGTTCAAATCCCGGTCACTCCATGTGAGATTTGTGCTGGAAAAAGCGGAGGAAGGACAGGTTTTTCTCCGGGTACTCCGGTTTTCCCTGTCATCTTCCCCTCCAGCAACACTCTCCACTATCGTTCTGCTCCATGGCTAAATGGTTAGCGTGTTGGCCTTTGGTGACAGGGGTCCCGGGATCGATTCCCGGCAGGGTCGGGAATTTTAACCATAATTGGTTAATTTCGCTGGCACAGGGGCTGTGTGTATGTGTCGTCTTCATCATCATATCATCCTCATCACTACGCGCAGGTCGCGTATGGGTGTCAAATCAAAAAGACCTGCACCTGGCGAGCCGAACTTGCCCTCGGACACTCCCGGCACTAAAAGCATACGCCATGTTTTCTTCTCCACTATCATTTCATCTGTCAGTCATTAATCATTGCCCCAGAGAAGTGCGACAGGCTTCGGCAGCCGGCACAGTTCCCATCCTCGCCGCTAGATGGGGCTTCATTCGTTCCATTCCTGACCCGGTCAAATGACTAAACAAGCTGAGGATTTGCATTAAGAAAATGTTTTGTGCATATTGATAAATACACAAAGCCGAGAAAGAGTTTATTGTAAACATTATATTCACAGGATGTTTATTGCGCGTGGTAAACAATGGTTTATTGCTGTGTACCATTCCGCCAAAGTAAACTTCAGAAAGGTAGTGGCATTTCTTTCCACAAGCAGATGTAGAACTACGAGAAAAATGAGTCAAAATTATGTCATGTCGGGGTGATGAGAGAATAGCATGTGGCAACCTTCCTCGAAGTCTGTAGTATGTAGTGAACATTTTGAAAGCACATGCTTTATCAATTTTACTAAAACTAGTCACAATCAATGCCAACACTTTTTTCAGGGTATCCATCATATTTGCATGGCAAGACTAGGCTATGTACTACTACTAAAATCTTCTCATTCCTCCCCTGAAGGAGGAGGCGGGCCTCTTAGACGGTGACGCAGTCTCTCAGGCCGGGAGATTTGTCACGTTGAAGGAGATGCTCGGAAAAGGTGAGGGGGTTGGTAGCCGTGGCCTATACCAGAAGTTGCTCCGGCATTCACCTCAGTGCAGGAGAATGGAAAACCACGGAAAACCATTCTCAGGTCAGTCGACAGTGGGGACCAGCCGTGAGGTCCAGCCCTGTCCCGTGTTCCGAATACAGAGGTGAAGAGCCACGGTAGAGCCATGGCCAGCCCTCCTCTGTTCGGTTGGCCGGTCGGAGTACAAAGCTGTGGGACCACGGCCACTTGTGGACCGAGATCCACTCTGCATTCATCGACGTACCCTATGTGAATACTGCAGTGTTTTAAAATATACTATGGAGTATTTTCATTTTTATTAGGATGTGAACTTTCCGGTTGCAATGATACTACCTGATTCGTATGAGCTCATCTTGAATTACTGAGTGATATATTTATTTTTCTTCATTAAACGCCATAGAAATATCACTTTCCTACACAAAAAGCAATGTTTTATATTTGTAATGTGCTTTTATGTGCAAGTTATTCTCGTAATGCCAATTGGAATCGTGCTGAGGAATGGAGGGAAAACCTTACATCCAGCGGCACTATTTGAACTGCTGCTACTCTGTCAATTTAGTACTTGAAGAGGCCGTGCATGCAGAGGCCTTTGCTTATCTCGTAGGCAACGATAACACCTAGGGACGTTCCGATATACCGTACTAAAATATCGATATTTCCTTCGACATAGACATGCCGGTATTATCCTACTATCGAAATAAAATATCGATATATCTCGACATCAATTTTTTTCCAAAATACAAGGATTTGAAATTATATTGAAGTTCTATAAAACGGGTACCATCTGTAATGGCAGTGATTGAGAAGTTTGTGAGTTTGCGCTAACAGATGTTTATGAATCCACGGCCGACTTGATGCGTCTCTCTAACTCCGAACGCAGCGAGGGATCCTGTCCGCCCTGATGACTCCTATGTAACTGTATTGCTTGCCGACAGATGGCAGCATCTGTACCGTTCTGATTCGTATATGACCTTCGTATACCACCAGATTACGTATGTATAAATATTCAAGATGGCTGCTCTCGTCTTCTTAGATATCATACACTTATAACCTTATATTTGCAATGTCATAACCTTGACTATTTGTCAATAGGCATGTTTCCCTCTTCCACCTCTTCATTCAATATACTTTCTTTTACAAAAACTTTCCTAATTAACTATTTCAGAATAAATAGAATGTCATCTACTCATTTGCCTTTTCTCGTGATGCTAATCTCTTGTGATGTACATACTCGCGACGTGAAAGAAAAGAAAACCTCACGGAGATATTCGTTGAGCGTTATCTTCTTTAATGGTAGTGTTGATGGTTCTTCGTTTCCTGGGTTTTCGCCACCAGTATTATGTTTTGTTCCACGCGAGTAACGACAAACTATAAACAAATCCCCTTATTATTGATAGTACATACTCTCAGGTTTTACAGTTAGAAAACGCTCTGCTACTCTTTGTCACAGCATGATACACCGATAGAGGGAGTAGAGGGCGTGTCAATATCTGACATCCGGTGTTGTTATTTTCTCTCTAGGATCCACGCCTTCCGGCTTTTCGTGGTAATCTTTGTTCATAAGTAATTATTACTTAAATGGAACACGCTCCTGGATATCTTTAGGAGAAATTTCCAATTCTCGTAGATCATTCTCAACTTCTGTGAGCCATGCCCCTTTTCTTGAAGGTATGTTAATATCCTGCCTGGGCCCACTCGTGTCACTATGAAAGGAAATTCTTCTTTTTCGAATCGTATCACTTATGTTACCTACGTGCTTGTGTAACTCGTGATTATTATTATTATTATTATTATTATTATTATTATTATTATTATTATTATTATTATTATTATTATTATTATTATTATTATTATTATTATTGTTGTTGTTGTACCGCGAGGTACACCTCTACGCCGCACATTTAAATCTTGTGCCAGTAAAACCTCCTCTACAGGAGAAGCACTGAACTTGAAACTAGACCAACTTAAACCTTTACTCAGAAGATGTCACCGCCTTAATTTTGCGATTGTCAAGTTTCCAGTACTGTATGAAATTCTACGTGTTTTGTTTACCATTTATCAAGAAGTTTGGAATTTCTGCAACAGATGTCACTACAAAAACTATGGTCATTTTATTTAAAGAAATTTTGTATTCATAAGTTTGTTCTTTACTAAATTATGTTAATTCATTTTTGGGTTGGCAATATTGATCTTTCTTTCCGCCAGTTTTGAATTCAGCCAATCCCTAATTTCTGTAATTAATTTTCGGCCTATCACAGGCTTCTTCTTCGATTTGGTGTGTAACTTTACGCTACCCAATAAAAGTAAGAGGGTGTGGCTTGATTATTCATGAAAGGTCTCGAAATTTCCCCGAGGGTTTATAAACTGCAGATTTTCACGTATCTTGGCCACTTGATCAACATCTAACTAAGTGTGTGTATGTGAAGCAGCAGGCGGGAGGTGCCTTTTTCATCAGGCAGAAGTCCTTCAGCAAAATAATGGCCCTTTAACATCTTTTTCCTTGCTCGCTCCACAGTTTAACCCGAGGGATGGGTCCGAAATTTTAATATGTAACCTACTTCTCTAAAATGTAAGTTTCTGCAGGCTAATGTGAAAATTTCCTAAAATCTGCAACTGTAATTTGGGGATAGAGAGTGATTTATCCTCTCGAGCTCCCCTTCGTATTGGTTTGAGGTGACTAGGTTTTGTAACTGGTTTTCTTCCTTTCCATAGTGTCCTAAATTTTTCTGATACGAGTCACCTCCATAGTCTGGGAATAGCCCCTGTTTTATCGGCCTAGTGCCTATTAGGTTTTAGAAGGCATATCTAGGAGTGCAAGTACACGCCTCCATTCAATTTGGTGTTTCGGGCCATTTGCTTAACCTGTTCTTTTTCTGCTAAGGCCCAGTAGGTTGGGTACAAGATACCCCTGTTTCATTTCTGTAAGTTATGCCTGGATGGCAAGTAATTGTAAGGTTCTGATATTGCCTTGAATAAGCTTGAAAAACTGAGAGCGGGTCAGCTCTTTTCTAGTGTTGTAAAAGTGCTTCTGGGAGGCTCGATATTGTAATTAGGAGCAAGTGCTCCATGTTTTAGGGGATTTCTACCCTTTGAACAAATTAGTTTGTTGTAATGTCGAGCTAGTAGCTCAAAATTGTAAAACTAGGGGCTTGTTTTTTTTTATTTATTTTTTTATTTATTGACTTGTGGCGTGGCTCAGGCTATGAAGCCTGCTGTTATGCCAAACCATCTCATATGTACTACATTGTACAAACTACAGAGTATTAGGATTTCTAGTTATATATAATTAATTATAAAATTAAACTTAAATAATAGTTATAAACAAAAGGTAAATTTCTGAGAGTCACTTTTAAAAAAACATTAAATACTAATTTCTCAAGTCTATGTACCATTGTAGCCCAAGAGTGTTAAAATTCTGAAATCTTGAATCATTCTCAGCCTTGTTTCCAAGTTGTTATTTCACTCAGTGAAACGTTGTTATAATTTAGTTGTTTCTTCTGAAAATACAACCTTTGTTAACATTTTTAAATTAACTTTGACCTTGTAGTTAGACCCATTCATCCCGACACCTTCTTTCACTTTCGCGTTCCACAGATACCCCAGAACAATTATTATTATTACGATTATTATTATTATCTTTGCGTTTAGGCCATCTGTGGACCACGGTGCTTGTGTTCTAGCTGTGTTTTTGTCGTCGTCTGCCCCTTTTAGCATACTGGATTGTGTTCTTAGTGGCCTCTTGAGCCTTCCTGTTGGCCCAGTATTCCTTCATTTTCTCGCTGAAATCTTTCTTGCGCTCCTCTGACCAATTCCCCGCTCCTTTGTGGCTAGCTGATGTAAGGGATGTTAGGAAAGGTTTAGTTTTGACAATTAAACGATATGCATTTCTGTCAGTAATGGCGGCTTGATAAATATTAAGCTCTGCAAGATCTTTGTTCACTTGTTTGGTCCAGGGGAATCCAGTAGCTTTGCCTTTGTTAGCAACCTTGAAGATCTTATGGGATAATCTATTAGGATCTATTCTATGTAGGTGTCCATAGAAAGTCAGACGTTTTCTCCTGATGGCATCTATGAGGTTTTCTTGATGCTGGTAGAGCTCATTGTTGAGTTTGTACCATCGCCTTCCATCTGGTAGGATCCTTGGCCCTATTATTCTTCTCAGGAATTTCCGTTCTTGCACTTCCAGAGCTCTCAGTGGTTGTTTTTTTTAGTTAGGGATAGGCATTCTGCTGCGTAGAGGACTGATGGTCTGACTACTGCATTATAGTGTCTCAGTTTTACATTCTTTGATAAATGCTTTGAGGCATACAGTTTTCTGCAGGCATGGTAGGCCTTGTCTAATTTGATTCTCCTTTGTTCAAGAGCCATCGTTTCACTTAGGTCCTCCGATACCCACTCTCCGAGGTACTTCACATTTTTAGCGCTCGTGATGTGTTTTGTATCACTGACTCCCATTGTTGTAGGGGCATCTTTGATGTTGGTCATAAACTCGGTCTTTCCAATGTTGATCATGAGGCTCGCTTTAGCTGCTATAGAGTGCAGTGTTTGAAGCTGCATAGTGGCCTCATGCATGTCGTTTGCTAATAAAGTAAGGTCATCAGCAAAGGCCAGGCATGGAATCCTCAGGTTGTCTGATTTAAACCCCATTCTTAATCCGGTGTTCTCAGGTAATGACCTGCTCCATTCTCTTATGATGTTTTCCAGGACACAGTTAAATAATATGCATGCGATACCACCTCCTTGCCTCACCCCTGTTTTGATTGTGAAGCTCTCTGATAAATGACCTGTGCAGGGTTGTGTAGGGTAGCTTGCATCAAGCTATTAATTTTTCGTTTAGTCCCAGTTCTCTTAAGGTGTTGAAGAGTGTGATCCTATGCACGGAGTCGTATGCCTTCTGGAAGTGGACAAAGATAGCTACCCACTGTCGGCATCTTTTCTTGCTATATTGAAGGATGGTCTTCTGATTTTGTATCTGTTCAGCACAAGACCTTGCAGTTCTGAACCCTGCTTGATATTCTCCTAATTCTTTATCCAGTTATCTTGTTATGTGCTGTTCCAGAATCTTGGAAAAGACTTTATACGATACTGAAAGGAGTGATATTCCTCTATAGTTGCTGGGATCTGTTTTGCTTCCCTTCTTGTGGATTGGATGGATAACAGCTGATGTCCAATCATCTGGGAGCCTTTCCTTAGCCCATATGTCCAGGATTACTTTGTGTATGTGCCTGAATGTTTGCTCACCAGCTTGTTTCAACATTTCTGCCACTATTCCAGTCTTCTCCAGGAGCTTTGTTGTTTTCGAGAAGTTGAATGGTCTCTCTTACTTCTTCATAGGTGGGAGGAGGGATGTCTTTGGTGTCCGGGTTAGCTGGTTCTCTAACTGGGAGGCGCCGCGCAGGTTCTTCAGCATTCAAAAGTCCTTGGAAATAATCAGCTAGGGTCTTGATGCAGTGATCATCATTGAGGCACAGTGATCCGTCTGTTCTCTGGAAGTGTAAAGTTTGGGGTGTGAACTGGGTCGTCTGTTGTTTTAGACCTTTGTATAAGTCTCTGGAGTTGTTTCTTCCAAAATCCTCCTCGGCTTGCGTAATCAGTTCTTTGTTGTGTTTTCTTTTCGCCCCTCTTATGATGCTGGAGGTGTTCTTTCTTTGTGTAAAAAAGGCTTGTAGGTTGGTTTCGTTTTTTGATGGTTCCATTTGAGCCATGCTAGTCGCCTGGATTCTATAGCCTCATCGCATTCGTTTGACCACCATGGGTGCTTGTTTCCTTTAGGTCTGTTGGGGATCGTCTTCTGAGCCGCGTCTGTTATAGCATCCTGAAGTGGGTCCCAATTTGTAGTGGTGTTAATCCTATTGATGTGTTGGTTCAGACTCTCTTGGTAACTTGCATTGTCTTCTTTATGTTTGGTGATATCAAACCTAGGAATCTTCTTTTTCTTCATATTCATAGCCTTGGTCTTATACAGTGGTTTCAGATTCATCTTAACCATGGACAGGTAATGATCGGAGTCTGTGTTAGCTCCTCGTAAAACCTTCACGTTCATAATGTCGCAGTGGTGCTTCTGATCTATTGCTACGTGGTCAATTTGGAACTCGCCCATCATGCTGTTTGGGCTGCGCCACGTCATGGCCTTCCTAGGCAGGCGTTTAAAAGCCGTAGACTTCAAGAGTAATCCATACTTGGTGCACAGACTGATTAGCCGTTCCCCATTCTTGTTGGTTCTCTTATGGGCGGGGTATCTTCCTACAATCTTCCGGTATTTCTGTTCTCTCCCAATCTGAGCGTTGAAATCTCCCAGCGGTATTGTCGTATGATGATATGGGATGTGGTTTAGGGTTTCCTCAAGGGTGTCTCAATACTTATCTGTAGTCTCTGGGTTTTTCTTGTTAGAGTCATTGGTAGGAGCATGGAAGTTAACCAAAGAGTATCCCCTATTGCTAGACCTGAAGGATATTACTGAAGTTCTATCATTGGGCGAAGAGAAGCCAAGTATGTTAGCAACTAGTTTGTGGTGTACTGCGAACCCTATCCCCAGGAAGGGTACATTCATCATGACTCTCTTAACCAGGCTTTCCCTTATATATTCTATATTCTTGAGACTCCATGGCATCTTCATCTGGGAACCGTGTCTCCTGTAAGGCTGCAATGCTGATGTTCTTGTCTTTCAGGATTTCAAGGGTATGTTTAAGTTTCCCGGTCTTGATCAGCGAGTTAATATTGATCGTAGTTAGGTATGTAATGTTCCTTTTTCTTTTAGTTCTGACTGGGTCACATGAAGGCATAGGTCCCCCAGAATCCGACGACTTATATGCCCCGTCATGAACGGGGGTGGATTGGTTACCACCTGGGGATTTATCATTATTGTTTTCGTACTTCATGTTTGATACAGTCTATCACACAAGTGTGTTATTATTATTATTATTATTATTATTATTATTATTATTATTATTATTATTATTATTTCTTTACAAGTTGCTTTACGTCGCACCTACACAGATAGGCCTTATGGTTTTTAAAATTTTAATTTCGTGTTTCTATTTCTAGCCAAGTGCAGCCCTTGTAAGGCAGACCCTCCGGTGCGGGTGGACGGCATCTACCATGTGTAAGTAACTGCGTGTTATTGTGGTGGAGGACAGTGTTATGTGTAGGTCTTATGGTGACGATGGGGAAAATAAAGGCCTAGCAAATAGGAAGGAAGGGGCCGTGGCATTGATTTGTCTGGTATGTAAATGGGAAACCACGGAAAACCATCCTCAGGATTGCCAACAGTTTGGCTCGAACCCACTATCTCCCGGATGCAAGCTCACAGCTGCACTTTTAAAAGTAGGAAGATAAATTTAGAATTCAAGGGGACAAGTTGGGGCACGTATTCAACTATCAGACGAGGAGGAGTAAGATACTGGAATAAATAATCAAAATAAAGATTCAATAAATTTCCAAGTCGCTTGAAGACGTTTAATAAAAGACTAGGTTAACAACTGATGAGGAGTCTGCCACCTGATAGATGACTGAACGAGGCACTTGCTGTTGACCTACGACAAAGCCCTTTTAATATGATGTACACATATGCAGCCTTCGTAGCTCAGGAGGCAGCGCGCCGGCTTCTCACCGCTTGGTTGCGTAGTTCAAATCCTGGTCACTCCATGTGAGATGTGCCATATTTCACTCCAGCAACACTCTCCGATATCATTTCATTACATCTGTCAGTCATTAATCATTGCCCCAGAGAAGTGCGACAGTCTTCGGCAGCCGGCACAATTCCTATCCTCGCCGCTAGATGGGGGTTTCATTTATTCCATTCCTGACACGGTTAAACGACTGGATACAGGCTGTGGATTTTTAAGCACATATGGCAATACCACCAAAATGCCAATTAAAAAAAAAATGAAATCTAAAATTTGGCACTTAGTCACTTTAGAATGTCCGGTCTACAGTTTTATAACCAAAAATCAATATTTAAGCGCAATATTAAGCTTTAGCGACAACTATATATTTCTGAGACGACGCGCGCCTTCAACTGACATAACATTGTTTTAACAAATTCACATTGAACGTCTTCTACTACTAAATACAATATAATATAACTGTTCGAAAACAATTGTGTGGCAACAATTATACCAGGTGGTTCACCAGCCGTCCGCCTCTGTGGTGTGATTAGCTGGCATCCCCGGAGGTGCGGGTTCGATTCCCAGTTCTGCCACCAAATTTGAATAGTGGTACGAGGGCTGGAACAGGGTCCACTCAGCCTCGGGGGGTCAACTGAGTAGAGGTGGAAGTGGTTTCTCACTTCTCCTCTAGGGAAATGCCGGGATGGTACCTAACTTAAGGCCACGGCCACTTCCTTTCCTATCCCTTCCAATCTTCCCATCTCCCCGCAAGGCCCATGTTCAGCATAGCAGGTGAATCCGCCTGGGCAGGGTACTGGCCATTCTCCCCAGTTGTATCCCCCGACCCAATGTCTCACGCTCCAGGACACTGCCGTTGAGGCGGTAGAGGTTGGATCCCTCGCTGAATCCGAGGGAAAAACCAACCCTGAGGGTAAGCAGATTAAGAAGAAGGTAGGAAGTATGGTACCCTGCATATTCAGAGTAACAAGTGTTCGAAATGCTGACCACTTTACAGTGTTCATTTAACGGAGCACCTGGCATACATTTTCATTCGAACGTATTTTCTCCTTCAATTAGCAACAATTCAACGCACTGTTCATAGGAATACATCGTGAGGAAATGAGGAAGTGCTGTGATATGACCTGGTGGGTGTGGATACTAATCCCATGCTGGCTGTCCTGAAAACGGTTTTCCTCGTCTCCCATTTTCGCCAACAGTCGAATGCCAGGACGGTACCTCAGTAAAGAACCAAGGCCGATTTCGTACCCAATCATTCCCTCACCCATCCTTAGGGGAAAGACCCAAAATCAGAGCGCACTCCTTAAAAAAAAGGCTAAAGAATATTTATTATAGTATACCCGCTAAAACCCGCCTATTGCCATTCCTTGATGGATGCAGTACTTTTGTATCCATCTCTTGGCACAGGTCAGAGCAAAGTGTAGCTTCCACTGAAGTCCCAGTCTCATCCATGGCTGTGACAATATGGAAGCTGCTGGGGTATGGGTGGTGCTGAGTAATGACACTCGGAGCACAACTAGAGTCTGAGTGTTATGAAAGCTGTTGCTCATAGGGTCAGTCGTGCTGCAGTGGCACATTCTGGCCCAGTGAGGAAAGCAATGGCAAACTACCTCACTCCTCATCTTGCCTAGTACGCCTCATTTTGGCTCTGCCATTGGTTTTTGCAGTTTCCCTATAACTGCATAGCCTTTGGTGGTGCTATTTGAGGATCCAACCAGCCTCTGGGCTGATGACCTAACAGACAGACACCCGCTAAAATGTAGCCCCTCTGTCGTTCAAATAAAGTGCCTATTGCTGGATTCGAACCACTACGCTGCCAATACCCATACGTGTCTTCTGCTGCAGCCCTTAACCGTTTCAGTCACGAAATTAGCATACACGACGCGTGCTAGAGGCTTAGTACTTAAACACGGCCGTTCCACCTCGAAAGTTAACATACGTGTCAAAGTCTTCAATGAAGGTATACAGTGTTAATTTAAGTTCCTTACGTTACAGAGCAGTCCGCCTCTGTGGTGTAGTGGTTAGCTGCCACCCACGGAGGCCCGGGTTCGATTCCCGGCTCTGCCACGAAATTTGAAAAGTGCTACGAGGGCTGGAACGGGGTACACTCACCCTGGGGAGGTCAACTGAGTAGAGTTGGGCTCGATTCCCACCTCAGCCATTCTGGAAGTGTTTTTCCGTGGCTTCCGACTTCTCCTCCAGGCAAATGCCGGGATGGTACCTAATTTAAGGCCACGACCGCTTCCTTCCCTCTTCCTTGTCTATCCCTTCCAATCTTCCCATCTCCTGCAAGGCCCCTGTTCAGCATAGCACGTGAGGCCGCTTGGGCGAAGTAATGGTCATCCTCCCCACTTGTATCCCCCGACCCAAAATCTCACGCTCCAGGACACTGCCCTTGGGGCGGTAGAAGTAGGATCTCTCGCTGAGTCCGAGAGAAAAACCGACCCTGGAGGGTAAAGAGATTAGGAAGGAAGGAAGGAAGGAAGGAAGGAAGGAAGGAAGGAAGGAAGGAAGGAAGGAAGGAACGTTACAGAGAACGCGGCATAACCTATTACTTCGATCGTATTACGGGTCCCTGTGTAATTTCAAGGCGCTCTAAATCACATGTTTCCAGATTGGTCCTTAGTATTTGGCGCGGAATTGTGCATAGTAGTTTTTCCTTTGCTAGGTCCATACATCAATTTATAGTCATGACACACACGTAGGGTCCGCCTCTGTGGTGTAGTGATTAGCTGCCACCCCTGGAGGACCGGGTTCGATTCCCGGCTCTGCCACGAAATTTGAAAAGCGGTGCAAGAGCTGGAACGTAGTCCACTCAGCCTCTGGAGGTCAACTGAGTAGAGGTGGGTTTGATTCCCGCCCCAGCCATCCTCGAATTGGTTTTCCGCGGTTTCCCACTTCTCCTTCAGGCAAATCCCGGGATGGTACCTAACTTAAGGCCACGGCCGCTTCTTTCCCTCTTCCATGCCTGTCCCTTTAAATCTTCCCATCTCTCCACAAGGCTCCTTTTCAGCATACCAAGTGAGGCCGCCTGGGCGAGGTACTGGTCACTCTCTCCAGTTGTATCCCCCGGCCCAGAGTCTGAAGTTCCAGGACACTGCCCTTGAGGTGGTAGAGGTGGGATATCTTGCTGAGTCCGAGGGAAAAACCGACCCTGGAGGGTAAACTGATGAGGAAGAATAAGACACACGGATAGGGGAGAGCCTTATTGACCTTAAGAAGAAATTTCACCTTATTTGGTGTTCATAAAACTAAGTTATAAGGATCTTTAGCTTATACGCGATATTTGGGTTGCCTGTCTCCGAAAAAAAAAAAAGGTGCTGGCGAACCACCCGGTATGTCACCACTATTACTAGCTAACGATTGACTGGTGACTGGTAGCAATTGCTATTATTTCATAACAGAAATACATATGTTATTGACGTAGGATATTAAATTTATTCAAAGTAAAAATGTGGAAAATACTTCGTCTCCATATCATGTCATCTTAGGCATTTAGAAACACCGAAATAATATTCTCATATTCTGTCACAGGAGATCGCGACGCGAGGGAAGTGACGCACGAGCGCCACGTGACCCAGTCTGTCATTAGAACGAACCAATCGAGTGTAGCGCCATCTCTCCACCTCACTGGCAATTACACGAGTGTTTGGTCCATTTGTTCATTAATTGGACAACAGAGCAACGATCTCGAGATTGGAAGGCGAAGATTCATTAGCGTCGTCTGAGATTACAGCTCCCTCTGTCTTGCTGCTGACAGAGACGAACAACTGTGGTTACATTGACCCCAGCAGACTCCTTCTTTATCGAATACTGTTATCTTACATATGTTCGCAAAGAAAGGACAACAATAGTTTCAATATACTCGCATTTTCTCACTATTGGTGGAGCGAGTTGGCCGTGCGGTTAGTGTCCCGTATCTGTGATCTTGCATTCGGGAGCAAGTGTGTTCAAACTCCATTGTCGGCAGCCCTGAAGACGGTTTTCCATGGTTTCCCATTTTCACACCAAACAAATGCTGAGGCTTTACCTTAATTAATGTCAGGGTCGCTTCCTTTCCACTCCTAGTGCTTTCCTATCCCGTCGCCGCCATAAGACCTATGTGTGTCTGCGCGACGTAAAGCAAAATTACAGAAAAAAGAAAAATAAACCGTCCTATTGATGAAACTAATTGAAAGAAACATACAGTAATTATGCAATGGGACATCTCCGTTTCTAGAAATACTCCGTTGAATTGCGGCGTGAAGTTATATCATCTTTCTTTCTTATTTGATCTGTTCACCCTTAAGGGTTAGTTAAACCCTCGGACTCATCGAGGGATCATACCTATACCGCCTCAAGGGCAGTGTCCTGGAGCGCGAAAAATTTGGGTCGGGGGATACAACTGTGAAGGAGGACCAGTAGCTCGCCCAGGCGGCCTCACCTGCTATGCTGAACGGGGGTCTTGTGAGGGATCGGAATATAGGAAGGGGTAGACAAGGATGAGGGAAGGAAGCGGCCATGGCCTTAAGTTTGGTACCATCTGGGCACTTGTCTCGAGAAGTGGGAAACTACGGAGAAACCACCTCCAAGATGGTTGAGGTGGGAGTCGAAACCCCTCTACTCAGTTGACGTCCAGAGGCTGAGTGGACATCGTTCCTGCCCTCGTACCACCTTTCAAATTTCGTGGCAGAGTCGGGAATCGAGCCCGGGCCACCACTACACCACAGAGGCGGACTAAAGTTAAATCATAACAGATATAAATTAACTGTTACTCCAACGTCAGACAATCCCCCGTTGTGATCTATGGCTATGGACTCTCCGAGAGGAAGTTCAGTGTTCATGGTGTGTGATTGAGAGCATTGGGCTCTAAATGTTCGCTGTAGGTTGGAGGAATACACATTCTTAAGCTAGGTAATGCGCGCTTGGCCTGTATAATTAGTGATTGTGAAGCGTCAAGTGAGCACACATGATGAGGTAGTGGAAATGTATAAATTAATTCGTTAGTAATTGAGAAGAAATTAAAATGTTGAATGAGAAGTTTGTTAGACTTTTGCAATTAACAGGAATTTCTAATTCCAAAGGCTAGCGCGCCAATGTCCAGGATCGTTAATGCGCTTGGTGCGTGTTGTTTTTAACCGTGGTTAGCCGGTTCGACTCCATTGTTGGAAACATTTCACCGTCAGAATGTTGAGTGGGTGGACAGGAAACTGAACTTAATCCAGACTTCATATCGCAAATATGTCTAATATAATAAGAAAGAATGCTCTCCCAAAGCTTACATACAATGCATGTCAAACTTACTGGCCTGTAATTTTCAGCTTTATGTCTATCACACTTCCCTTTACACACAGGGGATACTCTAGCAACTCACCATTCATTTGGTATAGCTCCTTCAACCAAACAATAATCAAATAAGTACTTCAGATATGGTACTATATCCCAACCCATTGTCTTTAGTATATCCCCAGAAATCTTATCAATTCCAGCCGCATTTCTAGGTTTCAACGTTTGTATCTTATTGCAAATGTCATTGTTATCATATGTAATTTTAATACTTCTTTAGATTTAGTCACCTCCTCTATCTGGACATAATCCTTGTAACAAACAATCTTTACATACTGCTGACTGAATACTTCTGCCTTTTGAAGATCTTCACATACACACTCCCCTTGTTCATTAATTATTCCTGGAATGCCCTTCTTGGAAGATGTTTCTGCCTTAAAATACCTATACATACCCCTTCACTTTTTTACTAAAATTTGTACGATTGCCAGTTATGCTTGCCATCATGTTATCCTTAGCTGCCTTCTTTGCTAGATTCAATTTCCTAGTAAGTTCCTTCAGTTTCTCCTTACTTCCACAGCCATTTCTAACTCTATTTCTCTCCAGTCTGAATCTCCTTCTTAGTCTATTTATTTTTCTATTATAACAAGGTGGGTCTTTACCGTTCCTTACCACCTTTAAAGGTACAAACCTATTTTTTCATTCCTCAACAATTGCTTTAAACCCATTCCAGAGTCTATTTACATTTTTATTTGAGGTGCCTAGTATCAAACATGGACAAAAGCCATTTTGTTAATTTTTCAGTTGAGACTCATTTTCGTTTCTCCATGTTAAACCCCCGTTATATGTGTGAAAAACGTTTGTGTCATATTTCCAGCCCTATGAACAAGAAAGTCGTGGTCGACACTTAGGAATTTCAGTCTAAGTCAATGTAAAACACGTTAAAATATGACGATGTCCATTTCTGAAACCGAGATTGGCTCTTGTCCATTTTTGATACAAACATCCATGTTATTGAGCACTTTTGAAACGAACTATCCCAATATTTGGAAAAAGTTGCAGGATTACACGGAAGTAAACTTCCATTTTAAAAGAAATATAATTAAAATATGAAAGAAATAAGGATATTCTTATACTTCGTTGGCTTTAAAAAAAGTAATTTCAGTTCTTGATTCACTGTATTTGTGGGCAAATAACCTCTGGTTCATCACAAGGGTCTTCAAAACAATCACATTCATAAATAATCATTAACAGCTTGTTCATTTTCACTACAAATGTTCTAATTGATGACTTCGACTTACCACTTAAGAGAGACATTATTTTCCTATCTTTTCCAAAGTGCATTCCCGGTAATATGTTAACAACTTTAAATTTCTGTGGGTTTACATTCATGCCAATATCAGAAGTAAATTATTCATTAACATTAGACTTACCTGTCATGCTTTCGTGATCTTACGCTCAATATCTGTTTCCAGTTAGTAGCCTACCTCACCTTTAACTACAACATTGCCTCTTTTCGTGCTCCTGAGTACAATTCTTTTACATTGTGAAATCTTGAAATGAAGTTGACTAGCAGATTTCAGATAAATCTGTGCTTGTTCTTTCCAATTCAGTGGTTCCATGGTTTGTCCAATCACTTTCACTGTGCCGTTCATTTTGAACACCTCAAGATAATCATCAGGGCTTACAGTACTATGGTCGTCATTTTATTAAGGACTTCCTCAATGAGTCCAAAAATCCTATCTGGAGGCAAATAAGAGTGTCCAGTAACTGGAAATACCAGTTTTAATTTGTCAACAGAGGATGGTGCATACATTGTAAGCCATTTTGCACACATCGCCAACATATTAGTGTTTTTATTTTGGCCGGCGCGGCCATTAGCAATCAACTTGACTGAAGTGAAGCCTTGTAAATCATTAGATTGCAACTCATTGACAACCGCTGATGCTATTTCGTTTGATGATTTCTTTCCCTCATTCTCCAGCCACATATAAACAGACACATTGTCAGGGCGCAGTTTGCTTTGAGATGTGCCTATTACAACAGACAGATTGTTTCAGTAGAGTTGTCTGGAATAATAAGCCGACTGATCACTTAATTTTGGTTCTTTTGGCAATAATAGCACATTAGAAACAGTCCTCCTCTTTTAGATGTCGATAGAAATTCTCTGGTCGCCATGACAGTTTGATGTCACTTGTAGCAATATGATTGGCTGAAACGTTCATGTCCGTTTTTGATACAAACTACGTCTGGAGGTGTCCGATTATGAAAGGAACTGCATATTTCTATGTTAAAAATTACGTACAAATATTCGTTTATGAAAGACACGGGCCACTAATTCAGAAAGAGCATTAAGAATGCTATAAGGATCAATCCTTAACTCAATTATGATATAGGTTGCGCATGTCCATGTTTGATATTAGGCAACTCATTTATCGTTTTCCACCGATCATAGTTGTTTTTTTTTAAAACTGCCTCATGCCTGCTTTACCAGCCATATGGTACTACCTAAAAGTCCTACTTTTAAGACCTTCCTTTCTATGACATTTATTTTTAAGTACGACAAAAACAACTTCATGATCACTAATATCATCTATTACCTCGGTTTCTCTATAGAGCTCGTCTGGTTTTACCAGCACCACGTCGAGGATATTTTTCCCTCTAGTTGATTCCATCACTTTCTCAATCAGCCGTCCTTCCCGTATTGGCTTATTTGCCATTTGTTGGTCATGCTTCCTGTCGTTCGCATTTCCTTCCTAATTAACATTTGGTAAATTCAAATCTCCCGCTACAATCACATCCCTTTCCATGTCGTTTCCCACATAGCTGATTATCTTATCAAACAATTCAGAATCCGTGTCAGAGCTACCCTTTCCCGGTCTGTACACTCCAAATACATCATGTTGCCTATTTTCTTTAGAAATGAGCCTCACACCTAGAATTTCATGTTTGTCATCTTGAACTTTATCGTACCTTACAAATTCTTCTTTCACAAGAATGAATACTCCCCCTCCCACCATTCCAACACTATCTATACGATACACACTCCAGTTCCGTGAGAAAATATCTGCATCCATTATATCATTTCTCAGCAATGATTCAACTCCTATTACAATATCTGGTAAGAATATATATATTACTAAATTCTATTCCTTTCTTTGCAATACTTCTACAGTTCAACCCTAACATTTTATGTCATCCCTACTTTACTTCCAGATCTCTGTATCCTTATCACCGCTCCCTAGAGCACCCTGTTTCCCTGAATGTCCTTCCCTATTACCCTTCCAAACAAATTTCCTAACTTATGCGTACCACTGCGGTTTAAGTGAAGGACATCTGAGCGCGGAACCCTATCTCCTACCCACCCATTAGGATCTAGAAATTTTACTCCCAGTTTCCCACACACCCACTTAATTCTCATTTAAATCCCCAATCACCGTCCAGTCAGTATCCCTCCTACACCGTATTCCACTGATAACAATCTCCGCCTCCTTAAACTCCACCCGTGCTGCATTTACCAGATCCCCCACATCCCCAGCTATGTTGGTACTTATACCAGCTTGCCTCTCGTTGTTGGTACCAACGTGAAACACTACCACCTTCTACTTCCCCTCCTCCATCTCTTCTACTTTCCTTAATATCTGTCTCAATCTAATTCCTGGATAACACTCTGCCCTGGTTCTCTTTCCTCCACACACATTCCTCACATGTGTAACGATGGAATCCCCCATGACCAGAGCCTCAACCCTACCCACCTCATTTGATCCTCTCCCGTTCTGGTCAGCCCTATGCTTCCTGATAACTGCAGAAGCTACTTCCTCCTCCCTTTTCTCCCTCCCATGATCCTGTTCCACCTGTCTTTTTCTGTTCTCTACTCTACATTTCATTTTCCTACCTTTTTCCTTCTTCCTACTTCCATACTGCGACCACATGTTCGACTATTCAGAGGTGCGGTTGTTCCAGACTTCCTCTTAAAGGGCGATAATGCCCGACCGCACCGCCCTGCTCTAGTGGATGATTTTCTAGCTGGGGAAAACATTCATCGCATAAACTGGCCAGGAGGTCTGTGGATCTGAATCCTATAGAACATGCCTGGGATGCATTGGGAAGGCGAATTGCATCCCATCAGCCACCACTAAGGACCCTATAAGACCTTCGCATTGCCCTTTCGGAGGAATGGGATCCACTGGCACAAGAGCTCTTGGACCATTTGATGGAGAGCATGCCACGTCGATGCAAAGCATGTGTGGCTGTTAGGGGTAACCATACACCCTATTAACAGGATATTTTTTTGTGGAAGGCATTGCCAATATTATTGGTTGAATGGTTCCTGTTTGTGGGTTACTGTAGTCACGTTTTAGTTCGTGGACCATGGGCAACGGCTGAGTGACCTAATAAGTGGTCCTGAGAGTCGGGATACCAGTTGCTATGAAATGGGAGTGGGCACCTCGGACATATTCTGAGTCATGGCCCCCC
Source organism: Anabrus simplex (assembly GCF_040414725.1). NCBI lineage: Eukaryota > Metazoa > Arthropoda > Insecta > Orthoptera > Tettigoniidae > Anabrus > Anabrus simplex. Next base: position 1,773,107 of record NC_090265.1, read on the forward strand.
TTGTGCTCAGGCAGCTAGAACTATACAATTCACCGGTGGTCCATAACCCGTTAGACGAGAGATCCTCACTTGGACTATGCGCAAGTAGGGTAGCATCCTGCTTCATGAATTTACCGAGCTCAGAATATTTTAAGCTAGCCTCGAACCTATGGGAGTAATGGAGTCCCACTCCCATTTGACAGGCGAGGAACTCCTTGGAAACAACTTGGCGAACGAAATGGAATTCAATGGGGAGCTATCAATATTAATGGGGCTTATGGAAGAAAGAATGGATGCATCTGGATGTGCTAGGAGTAAGTGATATTCGGGTAAGGTGAGATAACGGGGAAGAGATAGGAGATTATAAAGTGTACTTGACGGGTGTTAAAAAGGGAAGGGAAGAGTCTGCGGTAGGGCTCGTTATCAGGAATACCATTGCATGCAACATAGTTTCTGTTAGGCACGTAAATGAGCGAATGATGTGGGTAGATTTGTCAGTTGGAGGAATTAGGACAACAATTGTGTCCGTGTATTCACCATGTGAGGTTGCACATAAGGATGAACTTGACAAGTTTTATGAAGCATTGAGTGACATCGTGGTCGGGGTCAACAGCAAGGATAGAATAGTGATAATGGGTGATTTCAATGCGTGAGTTGGGAATAGAACTGAAGGATACGAAAGTGTGATTGGTAAATTTGGGGATGATATGGAAGCTAATGGGAAGGGAATTGTTTGCTGGACATCTTTGCTAGTATGGGTTTAGATGTTACGAATACATTCTTCAAGCATAACGCTATTCACCGCTACACATGGGAGGCTAGGGGTACCTGATCCATAATAGACTATATCTTAACAGGATTTGAACTCAGTAAATCTGTTAGGAATGTAAGAGTTTTTCGCGGATTTTTCGATGATACAGACCACTATCTGATCTGTAGTGAACTAAGTATCTGTAGGCCTAGGGTCGAGAAAGTGAAATCTGTCTGCAAACGAATAAGTGTAGAAAATCTCTACGACGATGAAATTAGACAGAAGTACATGGATATGATCAGTGAGAAGTTTCGGGCAGTAGACAGTAAGCATGTTCAGGATATAGAAAGTGAATGGGCGGCATACAGGGATGCTGTAGTAGAAACAGCAAGAGAATGCCTAGGAACAACTGTGTGTGAAGATGGGAAAAGGCGAACATTTTGGTGGAATGATGGAGTGAGAGCAGCCTGTAAACGTAAAAAGAAGCCTTATCAGAAATGACTCCAAACAAGGGCCGAGGCAGACAGGGATTTGTACGTAGATGAAAGAAACAGAGAGAAACAAATAGTTGTTGAATCCCGAAAGAAGTCATGGGAAGATTTTGGTAATAACCTGGAAAGGCTGGGTCAAGCAGCAGGGAAACCTTTCTGGACAGTAGTAAAGAATCTTAGGAAGGGAGGGAAAAGGGAAATGAACATTGTTTTGAGTAATTCAGGTGAACTCATAATAGATCCCAGGGAATCACTGGAGAGGTGGAGGGAATATTTTGAACACCTTCTCAATGTAAAAGAAAATCATTCTGGGGGTGTTGCAAACAGCCAAGCTCATGGAGAGGAGGAAAATGATGTTGGTGAAATTATGCTTGAGGAAGTGCAAAGGATGGTAATAAACTCCATTGTCATAAGGCAGCAGGAATAGATGAAATTCGACCTGAAATGGTGAAGTATAGTGGGAAGGCAGGGATGAAATGGCTTCATAGAGTAGTAAAATTAGCGCGGAGTGTTAGTAAGGTACCTTCAGATTGGACAAAAGCAGTAATTGCACCTATCTATAAGCAAGGGAACAGGAAGGATTGCAACAACTATCGACGTATCTCATTGATTATTATACCAGGCAAAGTATTCACAGGCATCTTGGAAGGGAGGGTGCGATCAGCCTTTGAGAGGAAGTTGGATGAAAACCAGTGTGGTTTCAGACCACAGAGAGGCTGTCAGGATCAGATTTTCAGTATGCGCCAGGTAATTGAAAAATGCTACGAGAGGAATAGGCAGTTGTGTTTATGTTTCGTAGATCTAGAGAAAGCATATGACAGGCTACCGAGGGAAAAGATGTTCGCCATAGTGGGGGACTATGGAATTAAAGGTAGATTATTAAAATCAATCAAAGGCATTTATGTTGACAATTGGGCTTCAGTGAGAATTGAGGTTAGAATGAGTTCTTGGTTCAGGGTACTTACAGGGGTTAGACAAGGCTGTAATCTTTCACCTTTGCTGTTTGTAGTTTACATGGATCATCTGCTGAAAGGTACAAAATGGCAAGGAGGGATTCAGTTATGTGGAAATGTAGTAGCAGTTTGGCCTATGCTGACGACTTGGTCTTAATGGCAGATTGTGCCGAAAGCCTGCAGTCTAATATTTGGAACTTGAAAATAGGTGCAATGAGTATGGTATGAAAATTAGCCTCTCGAAGACTAAATTGATGTCAGTAGGTAAGAAATTCAACAGAATTGAATGTCAGATTGGTGATACGAAGCTAAAACAGGTCGATGATTTCAAGTATTTAGGTTGTGTGTTCTCCCAGGATGGTAATATTGTAAGTGAGATTGAATCTGAGTGTAGTAAAGCTAATGCAGTGAGCTCGCAGTTGCGATCAGCAGTATTCTGTAAGAAGGAAGTCTGCTCCCAGACGAAACTATCTTTACATCGGTCTGTTTTCATACCAACTGTGCTTTATGGGAGCGGAAGCTGGGTGGACTCAGGATATCTTATTCATAACTTAGAAATAACAGACATGAAAGTAGCGAGAATGATTGCTGGTAAAAACAGGTGGGAACAATGGCAGGAGGGTACTCGGAATGATGAGATAAAGGCTAATTTAGGAATGAACTCTGTGAATGAAGCTGTACGCATAAACCGGCCTCGGTGGTGGGGTCATGTGAGGCGAATGGAGTAGGATAGGTTACCTAGGAGAATAATGTACTCTGCAATGGAGGGTAAGAGAAGTAGAGGAAGACCAAGACGACGATGGATAGACTCGGTTTCTATCGATTTGAAGATAAGATGTATAGAACTAAATGTGGCCACAACACTAGTTGCAAATCGAAGATTGTGGCGACGTTTTGTAAATTTACAGAGGCTTGCAGACTGAACGCTGAAAGGCATAACAGTCTATAATGATAATGTATGTATGTATGTATGTATGTATGTATGTATGTATGTATGTATGTATGTATGTATATTGTTAAAGATTAGCTATCAGAACGTTTTTGACTCTGTTATTTGGACAAGTTGTGTGACATATGGTGTGTGATACAGCTTCCGTTTGTCCAGCATTCCTATCATGCGGTATGGCCTCGTTTAGTGATTATGCTTAACTTGTGGACACTAGTGTATAATGAATGCGGAAAACGATCACAGCTGCGAATAACCCTATCTTACGTTTGGACAGGAAGTGTCTACAACGTGCAAGCGACAGCACGAGCCTCGCGGTAGGTAGGGTGGCTAAAGTGCTGTTGTATCATCTAAGCTGAGGGTAGTAGTTTCGAATCACAGGCTAGTCCACTTTTTTAGTTTTTCGATTAACACCGTTTACAGCGACTATAATATGGTCACATATCATCTTGTTCCAAAGAGTGAATTTTATTTGGTCCTGGAAATGACCGTGTTCATCCGATGTTACGCAACCGGGTTGAACTATGACGTGATGTAGTATAGGTGGGAAGTAGGGTACCCTGCATACTCAGAGTAACAAGCGTTCGAAATGTTCACCACTTTACGGTGTTCATTTAACTTTTTACCATTACGGATCACGGGGCTTACATGTTAATTCGAGCATAAATTAACAGTTCAACGTACTCTTCATTGGAATTTATCGTGAATTAATTAATAAGTGTGTGCATTATTATTTGTGTGCGGTGGACTGGGAACGTTGCGGATTTTTTCCTTTTTGCTAGTTGCTTTACGTCGCACCGACATAGATAGGTCTTATGGCGACAATAGTATAGGAAAGGCCTAGGAATGAGAATGAAGCGGTCGTGGCCTTCATTAAGGTACAGCCCCAGCATTTGCCAGGTGTGAAAGTCGCAAACCACGCAAAACCATCTTCAGGGCTGCCGATAGTGGGGTTCGAACCCACCATCTCCCGGATGCAAGCTCACAGCTGCGCGCCCCTAACCACACGGCGATTTCCCATTTTTCACACCCGGCAAATGCTGGGGCTTTACCTTAATTAAGGTCGCGGCCGCTTCCTTCCCACGCTGCCGATACCCATACACCTTGTGCACCAGCCCTTAACCGATTCAGCCATGAAGTCAACATACACGAATTTTACTGTTTAAACTCCGCAGAGAAAACATAAGATGGGTAGTAGGACTGTTAACAGGATGCTGCCATCTGAGAAAACACCTACGTAGAAGTGGAGTGACAAAAGACAACATATGTAGGATATGTAATGAAGCAGAGGAATCAGCTGAACATGTGAGGCGCTGGGTAGAATCAGACTCTCCACTCCAGGACCACCAGGTGAAGAGAGAGAAAAAATGCAAGAATACCCAAAAAAGAACAACCTGCAGGTTTGTGAAGGGAGCAGGTACATCTAGGTGGGAATTAAGGAAAAACCTGGTAGGAAAAGACCTTAGAGGAAGTAATATTTAGCGGTCCCAAGGGGAAAAGAAGAAGTAGAAGGCCCGAGAATACTGGTAATGTCAAAACAAAGAAAGAACCTTACAGTATGAAAGGGTTATATCAGCGACAAACTGAAGTCTCGACGTTCCCAACATACGGCCACATGCATAGAAAGAGCAGATCACAGACATGAGTGTAATGCTCTAACTACAGCAGACACTAGAGCCAAATTGCGCGCTCTGTGAGGTTTACTGGACGGATTATTTGCGGGTAGCGCGGGATAATGTATTGGATTTGTACAATTTCATGATCATACGAGTTCACTGGATTGAAAAACGTTACCCTTTCAGTTTGATACGCACAGTTAACGCAAAATACGCGGCTTTGAAATTATTCTAAATTCACACGGCCATGAATAATTGCATTAATGGATTACGTTGCTACCCATAGTCGGTTTTGTTTATATTTATTTGCAAAATCACGCCATAAGGGAGATTTCAATGAACTTCTGTAGGTAACACTCGACTATCCCTGCACGTTGATGGTAGCATTGATGGAATGTTGGAGTCGGGATTTTAACAACGGTAGTGAAATACCTGGTCCTGTCTCACTCGTACGCTTCACGGAAAGAATAGAATCATGAATATGTTTTAGGCTTGTAAGACGGGGGAGCAAGCTCACATCCAAAATTCTAAAGGAGAAAATGTACGAGTGTTTGTAGTAGAATGAAGGAGTTTAGAGCTTTAATTAAGCATTTTACGCGAAGAACAAACAAGCTCACCGGACAAAAGGTAGTCACCGTAGTGCGCACGTACGGATGAATTGTTGAGACTGCACAGATGGCGCAGCGAACGTGTTCCGTGCTCAACCGCACGCGCACTGCCTCTACGAGAGCGTAAGGCAGTAGCGACCAGTGACACATTGATGCTTCAAATGGACAGTGAACGTCAACATGGCTAGAATGGGACAGAGCGGCAAAAACGAGAAAGTGTGTGTGGCCGTACAGTGCGTGAAGTTATTGGATTAGGAGGTGTTTCGGAGCGGACTGTTCAATGAATCTACTTGTGAATCATAATCGCTTCCAAACCAGACAGGAATTGCTGCAGCCAGTGAATGAAGATCCATCCTAACCGTTTAGCGAGAGAACTGCATGCAATAAATATTTGGAGTCGGTCACCTGCCATTGACCACACTGCGCGTCTTCTATGGGCTAGAAACCATCGAATGTGGACAGTATCTGACAGGCGGAACGTAATGTAGTCTGACGAAATACGTTTTAGCCTCTATTTGAATGGCGCGCGTCGTCGAGTTCACCGTATGCCAAATGAATCATTTCATCCTGATTGTGTGCGAGGTCAGGTTCAAGACGGACGTGGCACTGTGATGTTTTGGGGGTGTTTTTCGTATCAGAGATTGGCGCTAACATGAACCAGAATGTTTATTTAAACGTTCTGGATGATCAGCGGTTTCCTTCCAGTCAATATCTGCATGCTGAGTGTGCTATTGATACCCAAATTTTTCGAAATGACAACAGCATGTGACTGGTTTTATGAACACTCCCCAACATTATTACATCTCGATTACCCTGAAAAACAACTGACTTGAAACGCACTGAAAATCTGTGGGACATTTTTCAGCATCGAGTGAAACGCCGACATCCTTGGTGGAATTGCGCGAACAAATCCTCAGAGAGTGACTTAACCTGGATGCGCCTTGTGGACTCCAGGCGGTTATCATGTCCGGAGTTACACGGTAATGCTTGTAATGATTTCTCGAGGGGTGGCTAATCTTTTGCCCGCTGAGCTTACAATGCTCATGGAATACAAATATATGTATACATTAAAGTACAGACATAGCTTTGTGTACATTAGTAATGTTCAGTAATGGAAGCCGAGAGGAGAAGTAACTTGGGAACGTGGTTTGGCGACCACGGGCTGCTAAGCTGGGTCATGGCATTGCTTCCACTTAATTGTGCCAGGCTCCTCACTTTCATCTATCATATTCAACCTCCCTTTTTCAACTCTTGTTCTTTTCCGACCGCGAAAGTAGTAGAGCATTCGTGGCCCAGGGAGATTTTCATTTTCACGCCCTTCGTATCCCTTGTCTTCCTCTGCCCGATACTTTCATTTTTGGAAATGTCCGATCTCTTCTTTTTTTCCTCTGATTAGAGTTACATAGAGGATGGTTGCCAATAGCTCATTCCACGTTAAGAAAACGGTATTGCTCTTATGGACTTACAAGGAGTGAACACGCCCCATCAGAGGCACCCATAATTTCTCGTGATTAAGGGACGTTATATCGCACTTTGTAATGTATTATGAAAGATAGAATGGATGAGCCATTTCTCCCCGTGAGTTATTAAAATTACTACATAACATTTACTTATTGATAAATACATGGCAGGAACAGCCATCGCTTCGTTCCCTTCCTTCATTTGCCTTCTACGTCGCTGTGCTACAAGCCTCGTGCATCCCGCCGGTAGCTCACTTCTGTAGTGAAGTATTCTGCAGTATGCATTTTCTTTAACATTAATGTTACGGGGTTACCCGTGGAATGCAGAGGTGAAAGAAGGTGCGGGCTGGAATGGGTCTAACTACAAAGCTCAGATATTGATTAAAATGGCATTAAAGGTTATATTTTCAAAAATAGAAAGACAATTTTCACATAAAACTTCAGATTTTAACAAGTGACAACAAGTAAAATCAGGTACAATACCAGTAACAAAATTTAAGTCTAGGAACGACAAGATTGATGGTATAACAGAACTTCGGCTTCAAGCCTTCACTTTACATTTTCTGAGATCACAGCTCCCAACCACATATTCACCAAAGGGCAGAAAACCCCTAATAACATGGAGCACTTGCTCCCACCTTCGAATATCAAGCCTCTCTGGGACGCTTTTACCACAAATAAAAGAGCTGACCCGCTCTCGATTTTCTGAGCCTATCAAAGGCTACAACAAAACTTTACTATCAACTGCCCTCAAGGCACAATTACAAAGAAACAGGGGTATCTTGTACCCAACGTACTGGGCCTTCGTAGGAAAAAGAATAGGTTAATTGCCCAAAATGCAAAACTGAATGGAGGCGTGAATATGCGCTCCTACATGAAACTTCTTAAAACCTAAGAGGCACTAGGCCGATGAAGCAGGGGCTATTCCCAAACTATGGAGGTGACTCGTATACAGAATTAATTTAATACATTACGGAAGAGTAGAAGAACGCTTACGAAAACGTAGTCACCTCAAATTCAAAATGAAGGGGAGCTCGAGAGGGTAAAGCACTCTCTATCCCCGATTTACAGTTAAAGTTATATGAAAATTTCTCATCAAAACGGAAAAAAATACATTTTTGGATAGATAGGGTACATCAAAAAGGTTTCGGACCTTCCCCGAGGGTTAAAATGCTGAGCAAGCAAGAAAATCAAGATGTTAAACGGCAATTACCTTTGTGAAGAGCTGCTGCCCGAAGGAGGAGGCGCTAGCCGCCCCCTGCTACACTTCCATACACTAGGCTAGATGTTGTTCGAGTGGCTAAGAGACAGGAAAATCAGCAGTTTTTATACCCTCGTGGAATATTCGAGACCTTTCATGAATAATAAAGCCACACCCTCTTTGTTTATTGGTCCGTCTTGAAAATAAACTCAAAGCCGAAGAAGAAATACATGATTGGTCAAAAATTAATTACAGAAATTCTGGATTGGCTCAATTCGAAACAGGCGGAAAGAAAAGATTAATATTGCCAAACCACACTTGAAAGAACGAAATTTAGTAAAAACAAAAACTCATGAATACAAAATTTCTTCAGGAAAGTTCATTCACTTCGCACCAGGGTGCATGATCATAGTTTTTAGACGGTGACATCTATGAGAGAATGTCCACACTTCTTGGTTAATGGAAAACAAAACAAGTTGAAATCCACACAATATTGACAACTTTGAAATCACAAAATTTATGGTAGTGACATCTTCTGAGAAACTAATGAGTTGATCCAGTTTTTAAAGTTCAGATTTTCTCCTGTAGAGGAGGATTTATTGGCTGAAGATTTAAAATTGCGGCGTAAAGGTGTACCACGCGGTACAATTAATACAGTGATTTACTTGCGTTATGGCTGAGAACGACAGCACAGTAGTGCCCGCATTGCCTGGTGAAATTTATTACAGTTCATTCCATGTTAAGGAAACAGTACTGCTCTTACGACAACAGAGTTGCCATATCGAATGGTTCTGCTCAAGAGCATCACTGGAAAATGACGGCACATAAATTTGTGACACTCAGTATTTAATTTCAAGGCAAAAAGCGGAAGAAACGAAGGCAAAAATTAATTTTATGAACTAAAGCGGACGCGGGGTTTCAGGGGCTACTTTTCGTTTGTACAGAATCGGAGATGAATTACGACACATAAGAAACGTCAGCATTGAAGCGTAAGGCAAAATGCGGGAGAAAATACAAACATATTTTTTTTGGTCTCGAGAAGCGAGGGGTTCATTTAATTTCATGTCATAAATGTCTCCAGGCAATAACGTCCAGAAAACTGCCGCAACAAATGTAGATGACTCTACAAAAGCTCACAGCACTAATGTTAAAGAAAGTTTTTTTTTTTTTTTTTTTTTTGCTATTTGTTTTACGTCGCACCGACACAGATAGGTCTTTGGCGACGATGGGATAGGAAAGGCCTAGGAAGTGGAAGGAAGCGGCCGTGGCCTTAATTAAGGTACAGCCCCGGCATTTGCCTGGTGTGAAAATGGGAAACCACGGAAAATCATCTTCAGGGCTGCCGACAGTGGGGCTCGAACCCACTATCTCCCGATTACTGGATACTGCCCGCACTTAAGCTACTGCAGCTATTGAGCTCGGTGTTAAAGAAAGTAATCACACGCGTAGGCTTATCGCATAATTTTTAATCAACACAAAATATTGGACACTGATTTAAAGCCCGAAACACACACGCAACAAATAAATACTGCAGTTGACTTCACTACAGAACTGAGTCACTGGCTGTTCACAGAGTGAGGGACTGCACGACGCTTTTACCAGAGCAAAACAGAAGGAAAGTGAAGGAAGGCAACCAAGCGCTGGTTGTTCCCGCTTTTGTGCTTCCTCCCTACAAATGTATTTATGAAAAATGAAATGTTATGTAATTATTTTTGTACCGGGCGGTACACCTCCACGCCGCTAATTTAGAATGTGCGCCAATTGAAACTCCTCTGCTGGAGGAAGTCTGAACTTTATCGACGGTATTAATTTTCAAGTTTCTCGGAAGATGTCACTACTTGGAAAGTTTGGAGTTTTTGAACTGTGCCACTTTTGATGTACTTTTGTTTTACCGGTAGTAAGAAGTGTGAACTTTCTCTTCTAGAGGACACTACTGAAGAACTACAATAGTGCACCCTAGTGCGAAGAAAAAGAACTGTTCTTTTGGAGAAAATTTAATTTCAAAAGTTTGTTCTTTGTTAAATTTCCTTCTGTCATTGTTTAAGTTGGCAATATTAACCCTTTCTTTCCCCTTGTTTTAAATTTAGCCAATCCCGAATTTCTTTTATTAATTTCTGACCAATCGGATGTACCTTCCCCCAACTTGAATATGTTGCTGTATCCTACCCAATAAAGAGTTTGTGGGAGGGTGTTCTCATTCCCCTAACGCCTCGAACTTTCCGCGAGAGTATATAAACTGCTGATTTTAGCGTCTCCGGGCCACTTCTGTTCCATCTTTTCGTGTGTAAAGTACATAGCAGGGGGCGGGAAGCGTCTCTTTCTTCGGCGGCAGTCAACAACCAGGTAATGGCCGATTAATTACTTCTTTTCTTGCTTGCTCAGCAGTTTAACTCTCGGGGCGGGTCCGAAGTTTTTCCATTATGTAACCTTCCTTAAAATGTAAAGAAACTTGTATCTATTCCATCTTTTAAACTGCTTATCGGGATAGAGAGTGCTTAACCCTCTCGAGCTCCCAATCATATTGTTTTGAGGTGAACTTATTTTTCTCAACCTATTCTTCGTTAACGTAAAGCAAATTATTCTTTTCTAAAGTCACCTCTGTAGTATGGGATTAGCCCTTGCATTAGTGGCCTAGAGCCAGATTAGGTTTTAAAAACAAGTGTATTAGGAGTGCAGATCGCCTCCTCTCAAATTGTTATTTTAGAGGTCATGTAATTAACCTTCTTGTCATTTAACAGACCTCAGTAGGTTGGGTATTTTACCCCTGTGTATATGTCCTGAAAGGACAGCTTGAAAGTGGCATTGGGTGGGGCCTTTGACAGGCCTGAATTTTGAGAGCAAGTGCACTTTTTCTGAAAATTTTATTTTCTGCGCGCCTCAAGGAGGCCTTACTGTGTATTTTGGAGCAAGTGCTCCTAGGCATGAATGGGGTTCTCTGCCCGTCTGTTGACACTTGTGTTTGGGGTAAAACTGAGCTAATTGCTCAAGGATTGCGATCGCGGGGCTCGAAGCCCAAATCCTGTAAATACTGTAATTGTACTTTTGTTGCCTTGCTACTCTGTACCTGCCATGTTTGTTATTTCTTGATTTCGAAAGAAAATATAACCTTGTTAAATTTTAAATTCACTTTAATTTCGTAGCCTGAGACCTATTCACCACCCCGCACCTTCTTTCACGCATAACTACCACAAAAACACGGTAACAAGTGGTAGCAGAGCGTGGTTGAATGGGTCTCATTTTAGCCCATTTTGACGGCTAAACATTGTTTTGATCCGAACTCTAACCATTTTTCTCAGTTGCTGGAATTTTTTGAGTTTTTCAAAATTGTTCTGTCATCATGCCCGGTCCTCGCGATGTTCTCCATCTTAACTATTTGCGCAAGGAGGAGTTGATCTATGAATTGACTATTAGAAATGTGCAATCTGGAGGCACGGTTGCGGTAGACACAAACAAGCTTAGAGAGTCCCTTGATTTGCCCATTTCCATCCACACCTTGGGAGAGAAAGAAATTGACGACTCTCTTTCCACGATCGTCGAGAATATTACTGGGCTAGCATCTGTAGTTAGTTTTTTGATGAAAATGATCCTTCTCCTAATCAAATTAAGCGTGTGCAAGCCAGGCTGTTTCATTTTTCAAATAGAGTTAACGATCTGTTGTCTCTAAAGTTGAATGACGTTCAGAAGAAGGAAGCTAGTACGCTACTTGAAAATATTTCTGAGTTATCTAGCAAGGTCACTCAATTGTTAACTGGGGAAATTCCTCCCAAAATTGATCAACCCACCACGATGAATGCAGGTTCCGAGGAAGAGCCTCCTAAGGGAGAAGTTAATAGGATAACCGTTGCTGCTCAAACCATCTCTGCCCCATTGGACAACGAGTCTGGACGCCGTGCATCGTTGAATAATATACGTTCGGAATTAACTTCCTTGCCATTGAAACCTTTACCTACTATGTCACCCGGATTTAGCAGCTTGCCTCATCCATTGGCAATGTTGCTCAGAGGTATCTCTAAGTTTTCCGTTAATACCACCAGTGACGTAATTTCATTCTTAAGATTTTTATTTGAATTTCAGGACCATGCCATTGTGTTTTCTCTTTCTCCATGCCAAATTTTGCAAATCATCTATCCTTATGCAATTGGTATTCTCTCTGACAAAATAGTAAGAGCCATAGCCGAACAGTCATCTATTGAAGATTTTCATGCACACTTGCTTGCAAATTTTATTCCCGCCCGCGCGAGGTCATCTCTGATTCAGAAGTACTATTATCGAGTACAGAGATTGGATGAAAATCTGGCTGATTTCATACAAGACATTAAGTTTTATACTAGGGTGTTTGCCCTTCATTTTCCTGAAGACCAGATTGTACAGGCTATTGTAGAAGGAATTTCACCACCCTATAGGTCATATTTGTGTTTCGCGGCGTGCCCGCAACCTTTCTCTGAACTTGAAGCGTTGACCGTCTCAGCGGAAGGAGTGAGGTACGCCGATTCCTTGCGTGTCGCGAAAGAACCCCCACCTTCCTTTAGTAATACTCGGCCTCCACCTCGCCGACCAGTCACACCCCGTAAATGTTATGCTTGCGGGTCGCCAGACCATCTGCGCAATAAGTGTCCACTGATCAAGTCGAGTGGGACAAGGAATGGGGCTGGTTCATCACAAGGCTGTTTTAAATGTGGGGCTTTCTCACATATCGCCAAAAATTGCCCAAATTCAAATAGCACCCCCTCCTGCTCAACTTCTGGTGCAACTTCCAACAACAATCAAAAGTGACTAGTGGCTTCGGCTGAGTCAACTAATCCATCTTCCCGAGACTCAGCACCGGGTAAACAGGTTGTAAATTCAGGGAACGATCAGTCTTCAAATCCGTCTTTTGAATGCCCTAAAGAGTGTCTTAGGATTGCGGCGGGTTACCCCGCGCCTGTTCCTTTTCTTAAGATTGAGTTAAATAATGAACCTGTAACAGCTCTCTTAGATTCAGGCAGTGTTTGTTCGATTATTTCGGCTGAATGGTATTCAAAATTGAAGTCTGTTTGTAAACTACCTGACTATGTCTCTTCTCCTGTTCAATATGTTTCGGCTAATTCATCTCCATTGGAAATCCTAGGTGCTGTAAATGTCAAAATTCGTATTTTTAAATTTACATGGAAAATCAAATTGTTTGTGGCTAAGCACTTGTCTTGCCCCATTATATTGGGAGCTGACTTCATTTCTTACACTGGTCTTGTGCTCGATCTCCAGAGTAGGTAGTGCACATTCAACTTTGCGTCCAATTGTAAAATTCCCTTGTTAAAGTGTAATTCTGTATCATGTTCATCTATTTCGCCTACCCAGGATGAGATGTTGTTAGACCTTAGACATCTACCTGAGGAGCAGGCTGATAGTATTCGTAAGTTGTGTCAGTCGTTTCCAGAGGTGTTCTCTGATACTCTTGGTGTTACTGACCTTATTGAATACAAAATCGAGGTCACGGATTCGATTCCTGTCCGTTTTCCACCTTATAGGCTATCTCCACCTAAAATGAAGGCTCTGAAAGAAATCATCGATCAGATGTTGAAGGACGGTATTATTAGGCCCTCTAAGTCGGCGTATTCTTCGCCTATTTTTCTAGTCCCGAAACCCCAAGGAGGCTTCAGGCCTGTCATTGATTATAGGGCTCTCAATCGGAAGGTGGTGTTGCAATCTGTGCCCCTTCCCGACCTTCATTCTTGTTTTTCATGGTTTCGTAAGGCCAAGTTCTTTACTATCTTGGACTTTGTACCGGGCGGTACACCTCCACTCCGCTAATTTAAAATTTGCGGCAGTTGAAACTCCTCTGCTGGAGGAAGTCCGAACTTTATCTACGCTATTAATTCTCTACTTTCTCAGAAGATGTCACCACGTGGAAAATTTTGAGTTTTTGAACTGTGTCATTTGTGATGTGTTTTTGTTTCGCTTGAAGTAAGAAGTGTGAACTTTCTCTTCTAGAGGACACTACTGAAGATCAACAATAGTGCAACCTAGTGCGAAGTCAAAGAACTATTTTGTTGGAGAAATTTTTATTTCAAATGTTTGTCTTTGCTAAATTTTTTTCAGTTGTTGTTTAAGTTGGCTGTATACCCCTCTCCTTCCCCTTGTTTTGCATTTAACCAATCCTGAATTTCTTTGAGTTATTTCCGACCCATCCGATGTATCTTCCCCCAACTTGGATATGTTTCTGTACCCGAGCCAATAAAAAGTTCGCGGGAGGGTGTTTTCATTCCCCTAACGCCTAGAACCTTCTGCGAGAGTATTTAAACTGCTGATTTTAGGGTCTCCGGGCCACTTCTGTTCCATCTTTCAGTGTATAAAGTACATAGCAGGAGGCGGGAAGCGCCTCTTTCCTCGGCAGCGGTCATCAATAAGGTAATGGCCGATTAATAAATTCTTTCTTTGCTAGCTCAGCAGTTTAACTCTCGGGGCGGGTGCGAAGCGTTCCACCATGTAACCTTCTCCTAAAATGTAACAATCTTTCTTCTATTCTCTTTTAAGCTACCTTCTGGGATAGAGAGTGCTAACCCTCTCGAGCTCCCACTCTTATTGTTTTGAGGTGAACTTATTTTCTCAACCTATTCTTCGTTAATGTAAAACAAATTGCTCTTTTCTAAAGTCACCTCGGTAGTATGGGATTAGCCCTTGCATTAGTGGCCTAGAGCGAGATTAGGTTTTTTTAAAAACAAGTGTATTAGGAGTGCAGATTGCCTCCTCTCAAATTGTTATTTTAGAGGTCATGTAATTGCCCCTTTTCATTTAATAGACCTCAGTAGGTTGGGTATTGTACCCCTGTGTCTATGTCCAGTGAGGACAACTTGAAGGTGGAGTTTGGTGTGGCCTGGGAGAGGCTTAAATTTTGAGAGCGAGTGGCTCTTTTGAAAATTAAGTGTTGTATGCCTCGTGGAGGCTTTTCTGTGTAATTTGGAGCAAGGGCTCCTAGGTATGAATGGGGTTTTCTGCCCCTCTGTTAAAACTCGTGTTTGGGGTAAAACTGAGCTGATTGCCCAAGCTGTGTAAAATCAGGGCGCGAAGCCCAATTCCTGTAAATATTGTAACTACCCTTTTTGATTTGCTACTTTGTACCTGCCATGCTTGTTATTTCTTGTTTTTGAAAAGAAAATATAACCTTGTTAATTTTTAAATTAATTTTGCTTTCGTAGCTGGAGACCTATTCACACCCGCACCTTCTTTCACCTCTACCTACCACGGAAAAACTCCGTAACAAGTGGTAGCAGAGCGTGGTTGAATGGGTCTCAATTTAGCCCCTTTTGACGGCTAAACATTGTTTGTTCCGAACTCTAACTATTTTCCCAGTTGCTGGAATTTTTTTGAGTTTTTCAAAATTGTTCGGTCACCATGCCCGGCCCTCGCGATGTTCTCCATCTTAACTATTTGCGCAAGGAGGAGTTGATCTATGAATTGACTATTAGAAATGTACAATCTGGAGGCACGGTTGCAGTAGACACAAACAAGCTTAGAGAGTCCTTAGATTTGCCCATTTCCATCCCCAATTTGGGAGAGAAAGAAATTGATGACTCTCTTTCCACGATCACGGAGAATATTACTGGGCTAGCTTCTGTAGTTAGTTTTTTTGATGAAAATGATCCTTCTCCTAATCAAATTAATCGTGTGCAAGCTAGGCTATATCACTTTTCAAAACGATCTCTTGTCTCTAAAGTTGAATGACGTTCAGAAGAAGGAAGCTAGTAAGCTGCTTGAAAATATGTCTGAATTATCTAGCAAGGTCACTCAATTGTTAACAGGGGAGGTTCCTCCCAAAAGCGATCTACCCACCACAGTGAATGCAGGTAGTGAGGAAGCGCCTCCCAAGGGAGAAGTGAATAGGATAACCGTTGCTGCTCAAACTATCCCTGCCCCATTGGACAACGAATCTGAACGTCGTGCATCATTGAGTAACATCCGTTCTGAATTATTTTCCTTGCCATTGAAACCTTTACCTACTATGTCACCCGCGTTTAGCAGCTTGCCTCATCCATTGGCAATGTTGCTCAGAGGTATCTCTAGGTTTTCCGTTAATACCACCAGTGATGTAATTTCATTTTTAAGATTTCTAGTTGAATTTCAGGATCACGCCCTTGTGTTTTCTCTTTCTCCATGTCAAATTTTGCAATTTATCTATCCGTATGCTATTGGTATTCTCTCAGATAAAATCGTAAGAGCCATTGCCGAGCAATCATCTATTGAGGATTTCCATGCCCATTTGCTAGCTAACTTCACCCCGGCTAGGGCCAGGTCCTCCCTTATTCAGAAGTACTATTACCGTGTACAACGCTTGGATGAAAACTTGGCTGATTTCATACAGGACATTAAGTTTTATACTAGGGTGTTTGCTCTTCATTTCCCTGAGGATCAGATTGTACAAGCTATTGTGGAAGGGATTTCACCACCCTACAGGTCATATTTGTGTTTCGCGGCGTGCCCGCAAACTTTCTCTGAACTTGAAGCATTGGCCGTCTCAGCGGAAGGAGTTAGATACGCCGATTCTTTGCGTGTCGCGAAAGAACCCCCGCCTTCCTTTAGTAATACTCGGCCTCCACCTCGCCGACCAGTCAATCCCCGTAAATGTTATGCTTGCGGGTCGCCTGATCATCTGCGCAACAAGTGTCCACTGATCAAGTCAAGTGGGACAAGGAATGGAGCCGGGTCATCACAAGGCTCTTTTAAATGTGGGGCTTTCTCACATATCGCCAAGAATTGTCCCAATTCGAATAGCACCCTCTCCTGCTCAACTTCTGGTGCAAATTTCACCTATGCCAATAATAAAAAGTGACTAGTGGCTTCGGCTGAGTCGACTAATCCATCTTCCCGAGACTCAGCCCCTGGTAAACAGGTTGTAAATTCAGGGAACGAGCAATTTTCAAATTCATCTTTTGAAGGTCCCAAAGAGTGTCTTAGGATTGCGGCGGATACCCCCGCACCGGTCCCCTTTCTCAAAATTGAGTTAAATAACGAGCCTATAACAGCTCTCTTAGATTCAGGTAGTGTTTGTTCTATTATTTCGGCTGATTGGTATTCAAAATTGAAATCTGTAAGTAAACTTCCTAACTATTGTTTGTCGGCGATCCAATACGTTTCGGCTAATTCCTCTCCATTAGAAATTCTCGGTTCCTTATATGTCAAAATTCGTATTTTTAAATTCACATGGAAAGTTAAATTGTTTGTGGCCAAGCACTTGTCTTGCCCCATTATATTGGGAGCGGACTTTATTCCTCACACTGGTCTTGTGCTCGATCTTCAGAGTAGGTCTTGCACTTTCAAATTTGCCTCTAATTGTAATATCCCTCTATTAAAGTACAATTCTGCATCATGTTCTTCTATTTCGCCTACCCAGGATGAGATGTTGTTAGACCTTAGGCATCTACCTGAGGAGCAGGCTGATAGTATTCGCAAATTGTGTCAGTCGTTTCCCGAGGTGTTCTCTGATACTCTTGGTGTTACTGACCTTAATGAATACAAAATTGAGGTCACGGATTCGATTCCTGTCCGTTTTCCACCTTATAGGCTATCTCCACCTAAAATGAAGGCTCTAAAAGAAATCATCGATCAGATGTTGAAGGACGGTATTATTAGGCCCTCTAAGTCAGCGTATTCTTCGCCTATTTTTTTAGTCCCGAAAACCCAAGGGGGCTTCAGGCCTGTCATTGATTACAGGGCTCTCAATCGGAAGGTGGTGTTACAATCTGTGCCCCTTCCCGACCTTCATTCTTGTTTTTCATGGTTTCGTAAGGCCAAGTTCTTTACTATCTTGGACTTGAATCAGGCCTATAATCAAATTCCCCTTACCGAAGAGTCTAAACATCTTACAGCTTTTGCCACGGACTGGAATGTATACGAATACAACCGCGTGCCTTTCGGGCTCCCCATGGGAGCAGCTGTACTCACTAGGCTACTAGATAGGGTCTTCTCCGACATCAAATTTGAGTACTTATATCACTACTTGGACGATGTCGTCGTATTTTCAGAGACTTTTGAAGAACATCTAGATCATCTGCGAGAAGTTTTCGATCGCCTTCGTAAGGCTGGGTTAACTGTTAAGTTGTCCAAGGTTGCCTTTGCTAAGCCCCCTATGTCTTTCCTAGGGCATATTGTGTCACCGGATGGTGTAGCAGTCGATCATTCTAAAACACAGGCCATCCGTGATTTTAAACCTCCCAAAGACATTATAGGTATCGCCAGGTTCATTGGTATGGTGAATTTCTTCAGGAAGTTTATTCCTAACTTCGCTAATAGAGCGGCGCCCTTAAACCTTCTTCGTAGGAAAGGCATCAAATTCGAGTGGGGACCTTCTCAACAAGCCGCTTTTGAAGACCTTAAATTAGCTCTTTGTAATGCCCCTGTACTTGCTATGCCTGATTTCTCGAAGAAATTCATTGTCCAAACCGACGCATCGTCGTCAGCGGTAGCTGCAGTCCTTCTTCAAGAGACTGAACTAGGGAGGCGCCCCATCGCCTATGCGTCTAGGACATTGTCGGCTCAAGAAGCCAAGTATTCCATCTATGAGCTCGAAGGTTTGGCAGTCTTATTCGCCTTAGAGAAGTTCCGTCTCTATCTGGAACATGTCAAATTCGACCTGGAGACAGATAATCAAGCCTTAAGCTGGGTCTTAGGTAGGCCGCGTAGTACTGGTCGTATAGCCCGCTGGGCCATCCGTATTTCTGCCTTCCAGTTTGATGTTAGACATATCAGAGGTACCGAAAATGTTGTTGCTGATGGACTCAGCCGTATGTTTTCTAACGACGTCGAGACCCACGAACCGGTCGACAATTCATCACCTTCCGAGTCCATACTATCTAAGGTTAATGCCATCCTAACAGATGCTCCCATGCTCTTTAGGGATATCGAGAAATACCAACGTGAAGATCCGACGCTGGCTCCGATAATGGAAACCCTTTCTTCTGGGGAACATGTTGTCCCTTATGTTCTGAGGAATGGTGTTCTATGTTGCCCTTCGAGGCATGATAAGATGATGAAAGTTGTCGTTCCAGCTGTTCTTGTACCTATGATCTTCAAGTATTATCATGAGACCCCATTAGGAGGGCATCTTGGAATCTTTAAAACTCGTGAAAAGATTCGTGAAATGTTCATCTGGAAAGGTATGGACGGTGAAATCCGTGAACTAGTAAAGGCTTGTAAATTCTGTTTGCTTAGTAAACCGACCATGTCCACCAAGGTAGGCCTCTTGTCTTCTCAGCAAGCGTCGCGCCCCATGGAACGCCTGTATATTGATTATGTAGGACCCTTCCCCCAGTCAAAGGGTAATGCCAACAAGTTCATCCTTGTGTGTGTAGATGGTTTTACCAGATTTTCTTGGTTATTTCCGACTAAGCTGGCTACCGCTCAGTCTACCATTACTTGCTTAAATTCTATTTTTGCTTCTTTTGGTCCGTGCCAATATATTGTATCTGATAATGCTAAGGCTTTTACATCTAACTTATTTCGTAAATTCTGTTTTGACTTATCCATCTCTCATGTAACTACTTCTGCTTATTACCCTCAACCATCTCTGGCTGAACGGGTTAATCGTAATCTCAGGTCCGCACTTATTGCCTATCATCATGAAGATCATTCCAGGTGGGACACGTCCCTGCATTGGTTAGCTTTTGCCTTGAATTCGGCGGTTCATGAATCTCATAAGTTCACTCCAGCTTCCTTGATGTTCAAGTTTGTTCCCAACACGCCGCTCTCTAACCTTTGGTCTCTGAGTGACATTCTACCCGAGACAATAGATCCGGATAATATTAAAGATCTTTGGAAGAAGGCTAAAGCCAATCTTAAGGTATCTCATGAAAAGGTTAGAGAAAAGTATGATCGTGGACGGAGACCCACCACTTTGAAGGTAGGTGACCAGGTGATGGTCAAGAATTTTGTTCCCGCGGGCAAGCTTGCCCCCAGATTTCATGGGCCATGCATCATTCTCGATTTTCTTACGCCGGTTACATTGTTAGTAAGCAATCCAGCCACCGAGAGGATATTTAGGGTTCACCTGTCCCAGGTGAAACCGGTGTAAATTTTGTGTCAACTTGCTTCATATAATTTGATAGGAATATGAAGGTTATATTTTTTTTTTTGAGTTCCACTCTTAAGGCATTCTGCTCCTTCTATTTTATTTTATATGTAAGCATTTCTGTAAAACCTCCCCCGATTTGTTAAACTGCCATCCTGTCCTTGCCACGGCCATTACCACGCTCCCGTCTCCTGCTCCACTACACACAGTGGCTGGCTTAGATGAAATGCCATGGATATCTGCACGCCGCTGGCCCCTCAATCTCTCTACATGCCTGTGCCCTCAAAAGAAACATGATGGTCCAACACAATTCTGCCGCCTAGCTTAAATGTTTCAGTGCCCCCGCAGCCGCGCGGCGCTGTGCCGCGGCTGGGTTCGAGGACGGGCCCCCTCGGCCCCAGCGAGGACGACATGTGCACGGCGAGCCGGAGCTCTCCTCCCGACCAAGGCTGATGTGCGGCGCACGACCTGCTACTTGCCCGCAGCCTGTGTACCTTCACCGCGGGCGCGGCGTGCTTCTACACCTCTGCTCCCCTCATTGTGCGGGCGAGCGGTATCTCAGGGTACTTGAGGGGTCCGAGCGGCCTCCTTTGGACGCAAGCTGCAACGGCCGGTCTGGCCATCCAACTTCATCAACCTCAACTACATGGACAGTTACGATAAGCAATGACTACACTCGGGAATTCAACAGCAATATTTGGTGGACATTGCAAAATTTTTCATCACTTTTAAGTATTAAATGTCTATCTTCGGAATTCTACTTCTACAAACTTAAAAACTTTACTTCATCTGCAACAACAAAATTTTGAAACTAAATCAAACCAAATTAAGAAAATCTTATAATTTTTTTTGGCAATTAATCTCCATATCTACATCAAAACTTGGACCTTGTTTTCAAACAATTTCATGTGTCACCCCGGGAGGAACTTTTGGGGGGGGGGAGGTCTGTAAGGGCGGTACACCTCCACTCCGCTAATTTAAAATTTGCGCCAGTTGAAACTCCTCTGCTGGAGGAAGTCTGAACTTTATCTACGCTATTAATTCTCTACTTTCTCAGAAGATGTCACCACGTGGAAAATTTTGAGTTTTTGAACTGTGTCATTTGTGATGTAATTTTGTTTTACCGGTAGTAAGAAGTGTGAACTTTCTCTTCTAGAGGACACTACTGAAGATCAACAATAGTGCAACCTAGTGCGAAGTCAAAGAACTATTTTGTTGGAGAAATTTTTATTTCAAATGTTTGTCTTTGCTAAATTTTTTCAGTTATTGTTTAAGTTGGCTGTATACCCCTCTCCTTCCCCTTGTTTTGCATTTAACCAATCCTGAATTTCTTTGAGTTATTTCCGACCCATCCGATGTATCTTCCCCCAACTTGGATATGTTTCTGTACCCGAGCAAATAAAAAGTTCGCGGGAGGGTGTTTTCATTCCCCTAACGCCTAGAACCTTCTGCGAGAGTATTTAAACTGCTGATTTTAGGGTCTCCGGGCCACTTCTGTTCCATCTTTCAGTGTATAAAATACACAGCAGGAGGCGGGAAGCGCCTCTTTCCTTGGCAGCGGTCATCAATAAGGTAATGGCCGATTAATAAATTCTTTCTTTGCTAGCTCAGCAGTTTAACTCTCGGGGCGGGTGCGAAGCGTTCCACCATGTAACCTTCTCCTAAAATGTAACAATCTTTCTTCTATTCTCTTTTAAGCTACCTTCTGGGATAGAGAGTGCTAACCCTCTCGAGCTCCCACTCTTATTGTTTTGAGGTGAACTTATTTTCTCAACCTATTCTTCGTTAATGTAAAACAAATTGCTCTTTTCTAAAGTCACCTCGGTAGTATGGGATTAGCCCTTGCATTAGTGGCCTAGAGCGAGATTAGGTTTTTTTAAAAACAAGTGTATTAGGAGTGCAGATTGCCTCCTCTCAAATTGTTATTTTAGAGGTCATGTAATTGCCCCTTTTCATTTAATAGACCTCAGTAGGTTGGGTATTGTACCCCTGTGTCTATGTCCAGTGAGGACAACTTGAAGGTGGAGTTTGGTGTGGCCTGGGAGAGGCTTAAATTTTGAGAGCGAGTGGCTCTTTTGAAAATTAAGTGTTGTATGCCTCGTGGAGGCTTTTCTGTGTAATTTGGAGCAAGGGCTCCTAGGTATGAATGGGGTTTTCTGCCCCTCTGTTAAAACTCGTGTTTGGGGTAAAACTGAGCTGATTGCCCAAGCTGTGTAAAATCAGGGCGCGAAGCCCAATTCCTGTAAATATTGTAACTACCCTTTTTGACTTGCTACTTTGTACCTGCCATGCTTGTTATTTCTTGTTTTTGAAAAAAAAAATATAACCTTGTTAAATTTTAAATTAATTTTGCTTTCGTAGCTGGAGACCTATTCACACCCGCACCTTCTTTCACCTCTACCTACCACGGAAAAACTCCGTAACAGACTTAATCAAGCCTACAATCAAATTCCACTGGCGGAAGAGTCTAAACATCTTACAGCGTTTGCCACGGACTGGAATTTATACGAATACAACCGCGTGCCTTTCGGGCTCCCCACGGGAGCAGCTGTACTCACTAGGCTGCTAGATAGGGTCTTCTCTGACATCAAATTTGAGTATTTGTATCACTATTTGGATGATGTCGTCGTATTTTCGGAGACCTTTGAAGAACATCTAGATCATCTGCGAGAAGTTCTCAATCGCCTTCGTAAGGCTGGGTTAACTGTCAAGTTGTCCAAGGTTGCCTTTGCTAAGCCCTCTATGTCATTCCTAGGGCATATTGTCTCGCCCGATGGTGTTGCGGTCGATCATTCTAGAACACAGGCCACCCGTGATTTTAAACCTCCCGAGGACATCAAAGGGATCGCCAGGTTCATTGGTATGGTGAATTTCTTCAGGAAGTTTATTCCTAACTTCGCTAATAGAGCGGCGCCCTTAAACCTTCTTCGTAGGAAAGGCATCAAATTCGAGTGGGGACCTTCTCAACAAGCCGCTTTTGAAGATCTTAAATTAGCTCTCTGTAATGCCCCTGTACTGGCTATGCCAGATTTCTCAAAAAAAATCATTGTCCAAACCGACGCGTCGTCATCAGCAGTAGCTGCAGTCCTTCTTCAAGAGACTGAACTAGGGAGGCGACCCATCGCCTATGCATCTAGGACCTTGTCGGCTCAAGAAGCCAAGTATTCCATCTATGAGCTCGAAGGTTTGGCAGTCTTATTTGCCTTAGAAAAGTTCCGTCTCTATCTTGAACATGTCAAATTCGACCTGGAGACAGATAATCAAGCCTTAAGCTGGGTCTTAGGTAGGCCGCGTCGTACTGGTCGTATAGCCCATTGGGCCATCCGTATTTCTGCCTTCCAATCCGATGTCAGGCATATCCGAGGTACCGAAAATGTTGTTGCTGATGGACTCAGCCGTATGTTTTCCAACGAGGTCGAGACCCATAATCCGGTCGATAGTTCTTCACCTCCCGAGTCCATGCTATCTGAGGTTAATGCAATCTTAACAGATGCTCCCATGCTCTTTAGGGATATCGAGAAATACCAACGTGAAGATCCGACGCTGGCTCCGATAATGGAAACCCTTTCTTCTGGGGAACATGTTGTCCCTTATGTTCTGAGGAATGGTGTTCTATGTTGCCCTTCGAGGCATGATAAGATGATGAAGGTTGTCGTTCCAGCTGTCCTTGTACCTACGATCTTCAAGTACTATCATGAGACCCCATTAGGGGGGCATCTTGGTATCTTTAAAACTCGTGAGAAGATTCGTGAAAGGTTCATCTGGAAGGGTATGGACGGTGAAATCCGTGAACTAGTAAAGGCTTGTAAATCTTGTTTGCTTAGTAAACCAACCATGTCCACCAAGGTAGGCCTTCTGTCTTCGCATCAAGCGTCGCGCCCCATGGAACGCCTGTATATTGATTATGTAGGACCCTTCCCCCAGTCAAAGGGAAATGCCAACAAGTTCATCTTTGTATGCGTAGATGGTTTTACAAGATTTTCCTGGTTATTTCCGACTAAGCTGGCTACCGCTCAGTCCACCATTACTTGCCTAAATTCTATTTTTGCTTCTTTTGGTCCGTGCCAATATATTGTGTCTGATAATGCTAAGGCGTTCACATCAAATCTTTTTCGTAAATTCTGTTTTGACTTGTCCATCTCTCATGTAACTACTTCTGCTTATTACCCTCAACCATCTCTGGCTGAACGGGTTAACCGTAATCTCAGGTCCGCACTTATTGCCTATCATCATGAAGATCATTCCAGGTGGGACACGTCCTTGCATTGGTTAGCTTTTGCTTTGAATTCGGCGGTTCATGAATCTCACAAGTTTACTCCAGCTTCTTTGATGTTCAAGTTCGTTCCCAACACGACGCTCTCTAACCTCTGGTCTCTGAGTGACATTCTACCCGAGACAATAGATCCGGACAACATTAAAGATCTTTGGAAGAAAGCTAAAGCCAATCTTTAAGTCTCTCATGAAAAGGTTAGGGAAAGATATGATCGTGGACGGAGACCCACCCCTTTGAAGGTAGGTGACCAAGTGATGGTCAAGAATTTTGTTCCCGCGGGCAAGCTTGCCTCCAGATTTCATGGGCCGTGTACTATTTTAGATTTCCTTACGCCGGTTACGTTGTTATTAAGTAATCCAGCCACCGAGAGGTTATTTAGGGTTCACCTGTCACAGGTGAAACCGGTGTAATTTCTGTGTTAACTTGCTTCATATAATCGTGAAAGGAATATGAAGGTTATATTTTTTTTGAGTTTTCACTTTTAAGGCTTTCTGCCCCTTCTATAGTATTTTGTTTTATATGTAAGCATTTTTGTGAAACCTGCCCCGAACCATTAAACTGCCATCCTGTCCTTGCCACGGCCATTACCACGCTCCCGTCTCCTGCTCCACTCTACACAGTGGCTTAATTAATGCAATGAATTTCTGCACGCCGCTGGCCCCTCAACCTCTCCACAAAGCCTGTGCCCTCAAAAAAAGATGATGGTCCAACAATTCTGCCGCCTAGTTTTAATGTTTCAGTGCCCCCGCAGCCGCGCGGCGCCGTGCTGCGACTGGGTTAGAGGATGGGCCCCCTCTTCCTCAGCGAGGACCACATGTGCACGGCGAGCCGGAGCTCTCCTCCCGGCCAAGGCTGATGTGCGGCGCACGACCTGCTACTTGCCCGCAGCCTGTATATGTTCACCGCGGGCGCGGCGTGCTTCAACACCTCTGCTCCCCTCATAGTGCGGGCGAGCGGTATCTCAGGGTACTTGTGGGGTCCGAGCGGCCGCCTTTGGACGCAAGCTGCAACGGCCGGTATGGCCATCCAACTTAATCAACATCAACTATATGGACATTCCAGATCAACCTTACTACCTTTTCTTGGGTATTCTACTGCAATATTTGGTGGACTTAGAAAATTTTCCTCAACTTTAAAACTAAAGTTTTCCTTCTCAATTCAACCTTCTACAAACATTAAGACAGTACTTCCGCTGTTACTAAAAGAAATTTTGAAACTGAATCAAACTAAATTTCAGCCATTTCGATAAATTCTTCGGCAATTAATCTCCGTATCAACATCAAAACTTGGACCTTGTTTTCAAACAAATTTCATGTGTCACCCCTGGAGGAACTTTTGGGGGGGGGAGGTCTGTACCGGGCGGTACACCTCCACGCCGCTAATTTAAAATGTGCGCCAATTGAAACTCCTCTGCTGGAGGAAGTCTGAACTTTATCGACGGTATTAATTTTCAAGTTTCTCGGAAGATGTCACTACTTGGAAAGTTTGGAGTTTTTGAACTGTGCCACTTTTGATGTATTTTTGTTTTACCGGTAGTAAGAAGTGTGAACTTTCTCTTCTAGAGGACACTACTGAAGAACTACAATAGTGCACCCTAGTGCGAAGAAAAAGAACTGTTCTTTTGGAGAAAATTTAATTTCAAAAGTTTGTTCTTTGTTAAATTTCCTTCTGTCATTGTTTAAGTTGGCAATATTAACCCTTTCTTTCCCCTTGTTTTAAATTTAGCCAATCCCGAATTTCTTTTATTAATTTCTGACCAATCGGATGTACCTTCCCCCAACTTGAATATGTTGCTGTATCCTACCCAATAAAGAGTTTGTGGGAGGGTGTTCTCATTCCCCTAACGCCTCGAACTTTCCGCGAGAGTATATAAACTGCTGATTTTAGGGTCTCCGGGCCACTTCTGTTCCATCTTTTCGTGTGTAAAGTACATAGCAGGGGGCGGGAAGCGCCTCTTTCTTCGGCGGCAGTCAACAACCAGGTAATGGCCGATTAATTACTTCTTTTCTTGCTTGCTCAGCAGTTTAACTCTCGGGGCGGGTCCGAAGTTTTTCCATTATGTAACCTTCCTTAAAATGTAAAGAAACTTGTATCTATTCCATCTTTTAAACTGCATATCGGGATAGAGAGTGCTTAACCCTCTCGAGCTCCCAATCATATTGTTTTGAGGTGAACTTATTTTTCTCAACCTATTCTTCGTTAACGTAAAGCAAATTGTTCTTTTCTAAAGTCACCTCTGTAGTATGGGATTAGCCCTTGCATTAGTTGCCTAGAGCCAGATTAGGTTTAAAAACAAGTGTATTAGGAGTGCAGATCGCCTCCTCTCAAATTGTTATTTTAGAGGTCATGTAATTAACCTTCTTGTCATTTAACAGACCTCAGTAGGTTGGGTATTTTACCCCTGTGTATATGTCCTGAAAGGACAGCTTGAAAGTGGAATTGGGTGGGGCCTTTGACAGGCCTGAATTTTGAAAGCAAGTGCTCTTTTTCTGAAAATTTTATTTTCTGCGCGCCTCAAGGAGGCCTTACTGTGTATTTTGGAGCAAGTGCTCCTAGGCATGAATGGGGTTCTCTGCCCGTCTGTTGACACTTGTGTTTGGGGTAAAACTGAGCTAATTGCTCAAGGATTGTGATCGCGGGGCTCGAAGCCCAAATCCTGTAAATACTGTAATTGTACTTTTGTTGCCTTGCTACTCTGTACCTGCCATGTTTGTTATTTCTTGATTTTGAAAAGAAAATATAACCTTGTTAAATTTTAAATTCACTTTAATTTCGTAGCCTGAGACCTATTCACCACCCCGCACCTTCTTTCACGCATAACTACCACAAAAACACGGTAACAATTTTAATAACTCACGGGGAAATCTATCTTTCATAATACATTACAAAGTAGAGTACAATACCTTTAAGCACGAGAAACTAGAGGTGTCTCAGAGGGGGTGTGTTCACTCCCTGTAGTTCCATAACAGCAATACTGTTTCCTTAACGAGCACTGGCTGGCATGTGTCGGGCAGTTAATGACGTTGATACACCCACAGCCTAAAAGCTCACATTGCCACAGAAACTACTCTCCTTTCCCTAGAACTATCAGAGAGCTCTCTAATTGTCGGTGGAGCTCGGAATTGCGCGATCTACAGAATTCTTCATCTTCCTTTACCGGATCTAAGATATTCCTGAGGATTCTCCCCTGTCTGACTTCCACTTTCTCTATAAGTCATCTTCGCTTCAATGAAGGACACTCCGGAGCATACAGAACTGACGTGTAGTGCTCAAGTTTTGAGGTTGCGTGATAGCCATTTCTTGTTATAAGTGTTCTTCCCGAGTCGATAGGCCAGTTCCAACTTGTTATATTGATCCTCATTCTGATAAACCTGGTTCAATCCATTCGCCGAGATACTTACATTTCCCCGTTCTAGTAGTATCTTTCTGCTAGCTTCTTTGATGATGGTCAAGAACTCAAGTGACACTTGAAGATCCACTTTGGCTGCCTGTCTTCTGAGGAAACTGACCTGCATTGTTGTTGTATCCAGCGAATCGGCAATCAGAGCCACGTCGTCAGCAAAGACCAGGCAATCTAGCACCAGACCTTCCTTCTTATCACCGAGATATATCACACTCTGGACCATCAGTCACTACTGATCTGCATTTAGGGCAGTCGCCCAAGTCAAGGATACCTTATCTGTTCCTTTCCTAGATTTTCTTAAATGATTTCAAAGAAATTGGAAATTTAATGAACATCTCCCTTGGTTTTTTTTATTCCAATCCCTAACTACCCTTCCTATAAACAAACATTTGCCCAAATTTTTCCTCTTGAATTCCAACGTTATCTTCATATTGTGATCTTTCCTACTTTTAAAGAAACCACTCAAACTTATCGGTCTACTAATGTCATTCCACACCATCTCTCCACTGACAGCTCGGAACATACCACTTAGTCGAGCAGCTCGTCCGCTCGGCTGGCAAATACCTTATTTGTGAAATCAGAACTGACTTTTTACCCGTTTATCAACATACCATAGCGTACTGTCCATCTCACAAAATTATCGAGGTCACTTTGCAGTTTCAGACAATCTTGTAACTAATTTATTATTCTGTACAAAATAACCTCATCCGAAAAAACGTACCTCTGATTCCACTCCTTAACTCATATCATTTACATACACAAGAAAATGTGAAAAATCCAATAATACTGCCTTGAGGAATTTCCCTCCCCCCTTAATTATTTCTGGATCAGATAAAGCTTCACCTACTCTAATTCTCTGATATATGTTTTCTAGAAGTATAGCCGCTCATTCAGTCACTCTTTTGCCTAGTCCGTTTGCACTCATATTGGCCAGTAGTCTCTCATTTTCTACCCTATCAAATGCCTTAGTAAGGTCAATTGCGATAAAGTCATTTGATCTCTCGAATTCAAGATATCTGCTATACCTAGCTGGAATCCTATAAGTTGAGCTTCATTGGAATAACCTTTCCTAAACCCGAACTGCCTTCTATCGAAATAGTTATTAATTTCGCAAACGTGTCTAATATAATCAGAAAGAATGATTTACCAAAGCTTACATGAAATGCATGTCAAACAGTCTGGCCTGTAATTTTCAGCTTTTTGTACATCACCCATTCTTTTATACACAGGGGCTACTATAGCAACTCTCCATTCATTTTCTATAGCTCTTCCATGAAAAAAAAATAATAAAAGTACTTCAGATATGGTACTATATCCCGACCCATAATCTTTAGTATATCCCCCGAAATCTTATCAATTCCAACTGCATTTAAACTTTTCACGATTTGTATCTTGTTGTAATTGTCGTTCTTATCAGAGTCAAATTGAATACTCCTTTAATATTAACCACCTTCTCTATCTGGAAGTTATCCCTGTAACCAATAATATTTATATACTGCTGACTGAATACTTCTGCCTTTTGAAGATTCTCGCATACACACTCCCCTTGTTTATTAATGATGCCTGAAAGACCCTGCTTGAAACCTCTTTCTGCCTTAAAGTACCTACACATACAATTCCATTTTTCATAAAAATTTGTATGACTACCAATTATGTTTGCCATCATGTTATCCTCAGCTGACTTCTTTGTTAGATTCAATTTCCTAGTAAGTTCCTTCAATTTCTTCTCACTTCCACAGCCATTTCTAACTCTATTTCTTTCCAGTCTGCACCTCTTTCTTAGTCTCTTTATTCTATGTTATAATATTGTGATTCTTTACTATTCATTACCACTTTTAAGTTACAAACCTTTTTTCACATTCCTCAACAATTTCTTTAAACCCATCCCAGAGTCTGTTTACATTCTTATTTACCGTTTTCCACCCATCGTATTTACTTTTTTAAGAACTTCCGCATGCTTGTTTTATCAGCCATTTGGTACTGCGGATTAGTGCTACTTTTAAGACCTTCCTTTCGATTACATTTACTGTTAACAGTTTTCTGATCACTAATATATTCTATTACTTTGGATTCTTTATAGAGCTCGTTCGGTTTTACCATCACCACGTCCAGAAAATTATTCCCTCTAGTTGGTTTCATAACTTTCTGAATCAGCTCTCCTTCCCATCTTAATTTAATTGCATTTGTTTTTCATGTTTCTTGTCGTTCGCATTTCCTTCTCAATTATCATTTAGTAAATTGAGATCTCCCGCTACAATCACATTCCTTTCCATATCGTTTTCCACACAGCTGATTGCCGTATCAAGTAAATCTGAATCAGCGTCAGCGCTACCCTTTCCCGGTTGTATACTCCA
The DNA here is from genome assembly GCF_040414725.1 of Anabrus simplex. NCBI lineage: Eukaryota > Metazoa > Arthropoda > Insecta > Orthoptera > Tettigoniidae > Anabrus > Anabrus simplex. The sequence continues at coordinate 1,803,179 of NC_090265.1, forward strand.
AAGACATCAGTTGCCTACTATCTTTAGAAATGAGCCTTCCACCTAGAATTTCATGTTTGTCATCTTTAACTTTTTCGACTGTTTACAAATTCTTCATTCCCCAGAATGAATGTTGCCCCTCGTACTATTGCTATCCAATCTCTGTGATACACACTCCTCTTCCGTGAGAAAATTGCTGCATCCATTATATATTTCTCAGCCATGATTCAACTCCTGTTACAATATCTTACTTAATTCTATTCCTTTCTTTACAATACTTCTCCAGTTCAGCACTAACATTTTGATGTCATCCCTACTTGACTTCCAGATCCCCATACCCTTATCACCGCTCCCTAGATCACCTCGTTTCCCTGAATGTACCTCCCTATAACCCTTCCAAATAAATTTCCTAACTTACATGTACCACTGCGGTTTAAGTGAAGGCCATCTGAGCACAGATCCCTATCGCCTACCCACCCATTAGGATTTAGAAATATCACTTCCCACATACCCACTCCATAGTCTCATTTATATCCCCTATCACCTTCCAGTCAGTATCCCTCCTGCATAGTATTGCACTGATAGCAATCTCCGCTTCGTTATACTTCACCCGTGCTGCATTTACCAGATCCCACACATCCCCAAATATGTTGGTAATTATACCTGCTTGTCTTATATTATAGGTAGCAACGTGAAACACTACCACCTCCTCCTTGCCCTCCTCCTTCTCTTCTACTTTCCTCAACATCGGCCCCAAACTAATTATTGGATAACACTCTACCCTGGTTTCCTTTCTTCCACACACTTTTCCCACATGTCTAACAATGGCTCCCTCCCGTGACTCTGTCTCACCTCTCTTTTCCTATCCTCTACTACACATTTCTCTTTCCTACCTCTTCCCTTCGTCCTACGTCCACACTTCACAGCAGTAGTTCCATATTCCTCAACTTCCCGCTGTTGTTTAACCTGCAGTGACTCGTACCGATTTTTAACCGTCAACTGACCTGAATTCTGATCCTGAATTGAGCCCTTAGCCTGCATTCTCCTTCCCCTTAAAACATTATACCACCTGTCTTCTAAAATACCTCCCTTTCCTTCCCATCCCTCTATTACACCTACTGTATCCTGTACATTGTTTGAGGGAGGCCTACTTTCCTTCCTATCCTCTGAGAGATTCCTAATTATCTCCCTCAAGTTCTCCAACTCCTCCCTCATACTCTTTAATGCCTCGCTACACCCACAGTTCGTACACTCGCACTCCTTGGCCATTCTTTACGGAAAATAAAATAACTTATTCTGTGCAAAAAAATGAAAGGAGAGAAACATTGTCTTGATTAGTACCCAAGGATCACAGGACAATATGGTAATTAATATACTAGTACACTACAACATTACTTAGTCGTGCTATATTTTTATCCTGCAACACCCTAGCAGGATAAAAACTATTGTTAATTACTAAATGCCGAAAGGAATACACAAGATTACACATATCTAAAGTGCCGTTAAGCCTATCGTAATTACAAAAACAGAATTCCAGTAAGAGGGTTTGTACAGTTACTTCTACCACACTACACAAATATTTTACAATTATAGAATAAGCACGCTAATTTCTAAGAAGATACAATACACTAAAATAATTGTAAACTACGTTCAGACGGATCCTAATTACAATATGTTATTACCAAGCACAAACAAAAATGAAAATTGCAAGTTTGTAACTAACAAGAACTACTCAAAGATTACCAACGAAGCTAAATGCGTAGACGAACACTGTTAGTAGTATTTTATCCTGCTATGCTCTAATTGATACACACACATAAGGAAACACACGAATATAGCAGGTACAATACTATCTAATATATCGCATCTATACAACAATCTTCAACTGAAATGTGTTTATGTGATTTTAACAGCTGGTGGATTACTATTATTTTCCCTAATAGGCGTGATGGAGCATAACAGTGTCCTTAAATGCTGAAAAATAAGATTTTATCTATGACATTTTCTCAAAGAAAAAAACCTGTTCAATGTACACCGGGGACTTGAATTACGATATTATTGGAGTGTAGGATTTTGATTAACTTATTAACTTTTACTCGATGAATAAACGAAGGTGCAAAGTACAAAGTACGACGGGTATTTACAACTACAAATTTTCGGAATGCAGTAATCAGCAGCTTCTTGCATTTGTTTACTCAACTAACATTGGACACACAAGTTGGTCAGTTGTTTGCGCAATTCTCTCACAGTTCTTTCTAGGACACAGTTAAATAGAAATGGGGAAAGTTCATCACCTTGCCCCACCCCTTTTTAATTACATTATTTCTACTGTATAACTAAGTGATAAGTTCTTGTTCAAAAATATCCAAGTGTGCCCCTTAATCCCGTTCCCCGACACAAGTGAGGTGAGATGAAATTAGGAGGCATATTTTTACGGCCGGATGCCGACTTCAGTTGAGGTGCTAATGAAACGGAAATGAATGGACGTGGATAAGGAGGCGGGAGGAATCCACTAGGAAATCTATGTACTAAAAGAGTTTACTAAAAATAGTTTTTACACATCCGTTCTACCGGACCGATTTGCTTCGTTTTTCTTTTATTCTCTCCAGAATTAATTGCCTGTCAATCATGAGAAATTAACAGATCTGTAAGTGCAGCCAACTTTGAGTAATGATCACTCCAATCATTTTGTATTTATCAGGTTGCTAAGCGACCTTTCATTAATGTTCTAACGTATGTGATTTTCATCTTTGGTAATGTCATTGCATGTAGCCATGTTTATCAAGCCAGAGAGTGTACAATTCCTCAGATCACGGAAGAATACACGCTGCTAAGAGAAAAAAAAGTCTACGCACAAACCGACCTCATATTGACATACGCCATCAACGTTGTCTGAGAACACCTATCGAAGGATAACCGAGCTCTACTAGAAAGAGTGAAGGCGATGTGTCTCAAAAAAGTTCTCTGCCTGGCAAAAAACGCTCCTTCGAGACTAAACTTTGAGTTCAGAAGACAACCGTTATAGATACAAGAACGGCGATTAAAAATACCGTTGCCGTCTAGAACACAATAGCAAGCTTTGCACAAAGAAGTGCAGGATAAAAGAAGCGAGTATATGGATTGATCCTTAACAAAATGATGTTAGAATGGATTAAATCTGACTAAGAACTGAGGCATACCATAACGTGCTTCTTATTAAATGTTCATAAAACCACTGAAAAGGACAGCAACAAATATGACTACGACAGGGGAGTTATCTGACCTGGTCAGCACTGATCGTCCAGTTCTTTCCTTAATTTCTGTTATGCAGAACATACCTTCGCTGATCACACTTCCAAAACATTTAAAATTATCGACTTGCTCTATTACTTCACCCCCCTGTATTGATACATTCTCTACATCTTCCTTCAATTATCATACTTTTACTTTCTGCTTATTAATTCTCATTGCATATTCTTCTATTTTAGAGCTGAGTTCATCACTTCTCGTGCGCATTCTGCCATCACAAGCATATACACTCTACTGTCCGACCTCCAACACAAACTCCACCTTTCAGTTAGACTTCAATGTTTTAAAATAAATTAACACACACGTTTTACGACAAAATAGATACATGGGAATTTATTAAGCAAATATATTTGTAAAGAAAAACATACTTCAGTACAAAACACATGCATGAAATTTGACAACTAAAAATGGACTTGCATATCATGTTCTTGTAACTAATCACTGTCTCAGCTTTCCTTATTTGTTGTTTGAGTCATCAGTCCATAGACTGGTTTCATGCAGCTCTCGATGCCATCCCTATCCTGTGCTAACCTTTTCATTTATACGCAATTACCGCTCCTGTATCTGTTCTTATCTGCTTGTCATATTCATACCTTGGTCTATCCCTACATTGTCTTAGGATTTCGCCACAAATGATCTTTGCTCCAATACGGCTGATGATGACCCCTAGATGGGTACCGTATAATTTTGTAAATTTGTGAATATATTGTATTGAAAAGGTGGAAACATTTAAGTTATTATTATTATTACTTATCCCTACATTTCCTTGAAAAACAAACTGAACAAGTCCTGATTGTCTTAAGTTGTGCCCTATCATTTTATCTCTTATTCACGTCAAATTCAGCCAAATCGATATCTCCTCACCTATGCGATTCAGTATCCCTTCATTTTTGATTCGATCTATCCATGTCACGTTCAGCATTCTTCCGTAATACCACATTTCAAACGCTGCTATTCTCTTTCCTTCGTGCAGTGACAGGGGCGTAATCTTGAGGCCTGCAAAGCAGGTGGGCCCGGGCCTTTAAGGAGTCCCACAGGCTGCTCGTAAATAAATACAAATAATATGAACATCCAGCCTAAATATATCAGTCTGCCCGGAAATGATCTTTTTTTGCTATGTGCTTTAGGCTTCGATCACATTGGAGGCGCGCGTGCGCAAGCTTGATCCAACCCAACTTCGAAACAAAAATATGTGTTTTGTAGTTGCAAGCGTGCGTGATCTCAGTTGATTTCTGACCATCGAAGCAGTGACAATGTAGTGTTTTTGAGCTCTTCAGGTGATACACACTTTCGGAAATTAGATTGCCTCCTTATTCTAGTGTGATTTTGTCCAGTATATAGTAGAAAGTAGGCCTATCTGGTATCATTCTGAAGTATTCAAGAAACTTATCAGGCTGTCTAAGCAAATCGTTGAATATTCGTGCATACTCTCCATCTTCCTCTCTGTCCAAAAAATACTCGTTCACCCACACTTCCCTGATTTCCTGCTCATCCAAAAATAAAAAATCTTTAAAACACCATTTTCCGAAACAATGTCCTCATCGTCTGACATCTCCATTTCGACTGACCTGTTCATAATAATTAACTTGCACCTGCTTGCATTTAGTGTGAGCACATTGCTGTTCAGCCAGCTTGCGCACGCGTGCGCCACCAAATTACTTGCACAAGCGTGCCTCCGATGTGATCGAAGCCTTACGTCGCACCGACACAGATGGCGACGATGGGATAGGGAAGGCCTAGGAGAGGGAAGGGAGCGGCCATGGCGTTAATTAAGGTAAAAGCACCAGTATTTGCCTGGTGTGAAATTGGGAAACCACGGAAAACCATCTTCAGGGCTGCCGACAGTGCGATTCGAGCCCGCTGTCTCCCGGATGCAAGCTCGTAGCTGCGCGACTCTAACCGCACGGCCAACTCGCCCGGTCGGAAATGATCTGGGCGGTTTTCCAGAATTAGTCGATTTAAAAAAAATGTTCGTGGGGGAATTGTCACTTGATTGCACCTCAAGGCAATGCCTTGCCGCTCTAGCGACATGCTAGGCTCTTCATGTTGCTATATGAACCCCGTGCCAATTCCTGATGTATGCCAGTACTTTACCTTCCACCTCTCAGTACGTCTCCAAGGGACTATGATTTCTCTTCTTTATCGTATTTCTTTTTTCGCTAGTTGTTTTACGTCGCACTGACACAGATAGGTCTTACGGCGACGATGGGGCAGGAAAGAGCTAGGAGTGGGAAGAAAGCGGCCGTGGCCTTAATTAAGGTACATCCCCAGCATTTGCCTGGTATGAAAATGGAAAACCACGGAAAACCATCTTCAGGGCTGCCGACAGTGGGGTTCGAACCTACTATCTCCCAAATACTGGATACTGGCCGCACTTAAGCCACTGCAGCTATCGAGCTCGGTTTTTGTATTTATAAACTAGATACTCCTTTACTTTCTTTAAAACAAGGTCATTTGCTTTTTTATCCAACCAACTTGCTTTGTCCAAAACCACATGTCTGCACTCTCAAGTTCGGTTTCTTCCTGTTTCCGTAAAGCCCAAATTTCTGACCCATACAGTAGCACACCCCAAACCATGATCTTGAGAAACGATTTTCTCTTCTCGAGAGTGAGATGGTTAAGGTTTTCTTATTTCGGAAGGCTTGCTTTGTTACCACTATACTTTTCTTGATTTCTGAAAGGGGTTTGTTTTCAGAGGAAATTACTCAAATCAAGTAGCAGAACTCTGTGAATTTGTCTATCAGTGTGTTATTTATTTTAAGTGTTTTATACCTGTAGGCGCCTTTTTGTCCACTCCTGTGAATGTTGTTTCTTTTATATATAATTTTAGTTTACATTTCTCTAAGCATTTGATGAATGTTCTTAGTATTGTGCCCGTTCGCATCTCGAAGACCAACAACAAAATGGCGGCGTAGGAAGGTATGGCCCATGCGATCTACTAAGGCAAAGAACTTCATATCAATGCAGCGAATAGGAGGCTATGTACGTCATGGAAAGGATAAATTTCGAAGACACTGCAGAACAGTAGAGGCTCATTTTGAATTGTTTTAAAAAAAATATAGCAGCGGGAGGATTGTTTAAGAACTCACTCTAAAAAAATTACTTTCGGAGACAAGACGCAGAAACGAGCAGAACTACATATTCGAAGAATATTCTTAGCTATTGAAGAAGAATATTGACTATATATATCGGCGATAGCATACGAGTAAATTATTCACTGGTGTATACTAGTAGAAGAGGCGAGAAAAGTATATAAATATATAATTTTGGGTGATATACGACGGACTTGGTTTAGTGAGCACCAACTCAGCGATCGAAAGAATCGGAATTCACCATTTTATAATTTTGAATAATTTCATACGAGAAGATAGTAAATACCGTAGCAGTAAACCTAATAACTATTTACGGAGGAATCTTTTCAGAGCAAAGAAAAACTTCGACGATTACCTTAAATATTAGAAATATGGAAAATATCATGGCTAATTACTGCGCACCTGGAATTCTTTTCGTTGTCTACAGATATAAGATGATGACTGTCTGCTAATTTAACAAGATGGACCGAACTGGGGATTTGTACCGTCAAGCCAGATGACCTGCTGTGGATGATTGGACCGGCCAACCAGTGGACATGATGACGTGGATGAGCACCGGCCAGCCAAGAGACTGGACGATTAGGAGTGGTCCGACGAGCTATGTGACCAGCTGATGACCATGAACGTGCAATCCAACCAGAGATCCAGATCCGATCTGAGGGTCTAGCTGCAACCGAAGGATGGAGCAACCACCAGACCAAACGTAGCAACTGACGAGCTAAGTCCATACATTTCTTTAGTAGAGTAGTTTCTTGTAATCTGCACCCTCAATCTATTTTGGCATGTGCTGAATGTTTGGTGATTTTTGAAGTAATTAAGAACGCGTGTGTAGTATAAGTGAAGTGTGAAATACTTAAGGCTTTAAGATAAGATGGAAGTGTAGAATTAGAATGCTAATATGACATATACAGGTTACCGCACTAGCATATCTACAGTGGAACTAGTTTGGATTAGAGAAAGAAGTGTTACATGTGTAGACCTAGTAGCAATGAGTCTAACTTACTAGTGAAATTTCGATTAATCTCGCTTACCTGAATATAGATTACGTCAAGAAATACCTGCGCGATGCGATGATTATTGTCAAATTAAGTATTCCTTTCATCATAGAAAAAGGGCATTGAACTCGTACTACTGACGTTAAGATAAAGGTTATTAACTGCGTACTTTTTACAAAGCAATTCTAGAATATTTAGCATATAGTATTGGGAGTAATGGCTATATGCATACGGCCATATGGAAGCCGGTATTATGTTAAAGTGTCTTTGGAATAGTGTTGATATGTGATTATTTATTGGAGAATATTGATGAATGGTTAAAGTGCAGAGGTTTGTTTATGTTCTACGGGAAGTGTAAGAATTGCTATTCGACGTGATAATGGTATATTAGAAATACGAGGTGAGTTTCTGTGCCGTATTTGAAAGTATATGACAAGGAGAGAATAACGCGCAGATGACCATTCTAAGGTAAGATAAACATGTATTATGTAGAATTGTGTATCGTGACAGTTATATTTATGTCTGACTTTGGTGAATAACAGGTACTGCGTATGAGAGAGTGTTAATATACGATTCAATAGACTCATGACTGAGTATACATCTAATATTTCGTGGTGCGGTGACGTTACAGGATAATACGAAATAATTTCATTCTATACTATCCATACAAGTTCAGTAGCACGTATATATATGAAGTATTGAGACAGTGCAGATCGCAAGAGTACATTGAGCCAATAATAGAGGAGTGTGTAGATCAGAAACTACTTGAATAATTAGTCAGATGTTTATTTCTTTTCATGCAATAATTATTTCAATTTGGGAATTTTAAATATGAAGTATATTACTATGGTTAGTTAGGAGCCATATGTCGTAGGCTTTACGGTGGTATTGCCTTAGCTCGTAAGTTAGTTACTTGTGCGTACTCAAAATATGTGACCAAATAGTCAGAGTTCAGATCTATGAATGAATATAATTTATGAAAGACTATAACTTATGAATGGAAAGTTGGAGGACAATTTTACAATTTAATACACACGAAAGAGTATATTTGGGAAATAATTACGTGAAAATATGAGCAGATTTGCGTTTACGATTTAACTTTTTCCTATGTAATTTATTACGTTTTCAAGTTAACAAATCATTCATTTTACCACAGTATGACGTCTCATATGTTGTGAGGATAATTTTAATAATTAACAGAGCAGTATTTACAATATGTAAATTTTATTTGATTCCATGAATGCTCAGTGATCGCGAATATTATTGGAGAAAATGTAATACTTTCGGAACATGGCTACGAATATACAGATATGTTTTAATTGGAATTTGAACATTAGTTATGAGAGAATGTTAGCATGTTTTTAAGCTTTCATTATTTTATTTTATTTGAGCCAGCGCTGACTCTAGTTTTTCAAATGATTAAATAATACAGAATTAATACTACCCAGATTTCACTATATCTCGAACATTATTTTAGTCAGTTAGTAAGTGTCTGTGTTTTAATTTTTGTTCGGGTAACGTCTAGTTGTAAGTTAGTCAATAAGTCTTCTAGATGTAAGCAATTGATATGTTCTTCAAACGAAAAGCGATATCCCTTTGAAGTTATCGGTCACAGGTACGTTCTTGTGCGTATAGATACTCCCGTGTAGCGTATCCCAGCGACCAATTTCTCTTTCGAAACCACGTAAAATAATCATATATAAAATCACAGATTTTATGAGCGGAAATGGATACCCTGAGAAGAAATAGAGAGCCACCGGGATAACTTGGCACTGACCGCTACATGAGCGGGTGCAGTATCTTACTTATTTTTTTCAGAATAGGCTAAAATAGCAATATCATGTGCATACTTTACACCTGAATACCATTAAAATGTACCCCTTTACTATGCTCTTTCATTTATATGGACTCCATTTTCTATGAACAGGTCAAGAGATATGGTGACAGTGGGTGGCCTTGTAGTACCCTTCTTCTAACTTTTGGAATACCGCGAGTCTAAGCGACAATCAATCAATACTGCTCTGCAATTAGAGCAGTCGCTCAGGTGGCAGATTCTCTATTCGTTGTTTTCCTAGCCTTTTCCTAAATGATTTCAATGACATTGGAAAATTATTGAACATCTCCTTAGGTAAGTTATTCCAATCCCTAACTCCCTTTCCTATAAATGAATATTTGCCCAGTTTGTCCTCTTGAATTGCAACTTTACCTTCATATTGTGATCTTTCATACTTTTAAAGACACCACTCAAACTTACTGGTATACTAATGTCATTCCACGCCATCTCTCCGCTGACAGCCCGGAACATACCACTTAGTCGAGCAGCTCGTCTTCTTTCTCCCAATTCTTCCCAGCCCAAACTCTGCAACATTTTTGTAATACTACTCTTTTGTCGGAAATCACCCAGAACAAATCGAGCTGCTTTTCTTTGGATTTTTCCCAGTTCTTGAATCAAGTAATCCTGGTGAGGAAGATCTTTCTTTATATTAACACCCAGATACTTACAATGAACCGCAAAAGGAACTTTCACCCCATCAACGCAGTTATTAAAACTGAGAGGACTTTTCCTATTTGTGAAACTCAAAACCTAACTTGCTTCTCTTGTACTACCATTAATATTAACTTCCGTGGTTTGAGCTTTAAATCCAGTAGAATCAGAATAAGGCGCCTGCCTTTCCTAGCAGCAGTTTATTGTACCGAGTGTAACACAGCACAGCTGTAAACAATGTTTGCCCTTGCCAGCTCACAACACCACGACACACTCTTTACAAAAGACCTGCACCAAATTATTGAAAAATAATTACTGGAATGATAATTGATACCAGAATATCATATTACAGTTAGAAAAAGATGCTTTATTTATGTTCAGTGCACCTGATATATTATTATGCACAAATTGTCCTGAACATTCAACATATATCGCGCATTTATTGGATAACAATGTGCAGTGCCTATAAGAAGTTTGTGTAGTAGCAATCAGACAGCTCAGTTTCGAACGAACTCTATCTGCGTGAAGTTAATAATAAATTAGACTTCTCAGTTGTGCGGTTTGTTATTTGAAGGGTGCGGCCGAACAGTTCAGCTCAAGCTGCTGTCACCCAGGACTCACAGTGCACATCTCCCGCTGTTCCATTCTATTTCACGAGGTACAACAAGGTTTGGGAAGTACGTCCTCACGTGAGAAGCACGAAGTAACACGCTAGATTGTGTAAACTCAAGGTAAGTAGACTATTATAAGGTAGGCCACTCCCGCCCGTTCAGCGGAGAATTTGCCCACACTGCTTTGTGCGCTGTGACGTCATGTGGCGGGTAACTGAGGCCCCTGCAGACTTAGGAGTGAATGAAAAACGAGGTAACTAGTGAGTGTGTGCGTGAGGAACCAGTAAAAAGGAAGCGTTGTGAGAGAACCTGTCATCCATGAGTAAAAATAACAATAATTTTTCAGTTGTAAATTGCAACAATTATGGCCGTAAGACGAGTGGTTACCCTAAAGATGTAGTAACACAGAGAGAATGGTTATCGCGGTGTAAGCGTGCCGATGAAATCAACGTGAACTATGCACGTATATGCTCAGCTCATTTCCTTCCAGAGGATTACGAGCGAGATTTAAAGAATGAGCTGCTCGGTTTACCGCTAAATAACACGCAGTTCCATCACAACATTTACCAAATTGGCACGGAGAAGTACGTACAGACGAATGTGGCACGAATAGCGAAGCAGTCGAAGAGGTAAGGATGCTACAGACCTTTCCACTGTTGAACTGATTAACCTTGAATGACTTTTGTTTTATTCATAGGAAGTTATGATCCCTCATTTGTTAGAAATAAAACAGCTGACCTCGATGGTGTAGTAGTATCGTTAATGATTACTATCCCCGAGGTTCCGGGTTCGATCCCCGATCCCGCCAAGTAATTTAATCTGGCATGGGGATGAGTACAGGGTCCCACCAGCCTCGTGAGGTCAGTCGGTGGATTAGGATACGTAGAATATCATCGGCGTTCAAGTTTAAGACCCACGAGTTTACACGTGTTATATTACTTAGAAATAGAACAGGAAACCTGGAACTGTGGCAATTATCTACCTTATTTCTTAAAACTTGTTCTTTTTTTACTTTTAGGCTGTACGTAATCGTCTTCAACGGCATCAAAGTAGAGAAGTGCGAAAGAGAGCAATTGCAACCGTGGAGTCTATATCCTCGAAGAAAAGGAAACTGGACTAAGTCACAAACACAGAGCCCATCTGTGAACTCTCTGATATGAGACTAAAGGAGGAAGAAATTAAAAGACTGAAAACTGAAATAGAAGTCCTAAAGAAGAAAAAATGCAGTCCAAGAAATCGCCTTAAAAAGTGTGATGCAGCCCTGAAAAAGGCCAAAGCTCTAAGGCACATGTTGCCAAACAAAAGAAAATTATCCAGAACTCTGAAAGAATGTATCGTGAGGAAGAAAGTGGAAAGTGTTCTGTCTAAGTGTTTCACTCCCGGACAAATTCGCTGCTTCTTAAGAGGCAACAAACGAGTGACATGGAGCTCCGAGGATATTGCCAACGCACTGACTTTAAAGGCCCTTTCTCGAAAGGCTTATACCTATTTAAGAAAGCGCAACATTCCTTTGCCGTGTCGTGCTACGCTTCCGAATTGGACTAGGAATTTTAAGTGCCGTACATTTAGCGGGTTAGAGAAGAAAACTGTGTTGTGCTTTGAAGAAATGAACATTGATGGCCGTGTCTGCTATGATGCCTCGGAAGACAGGATTTTAGGACCTCATAGCAATGCTCAAGTTGTGATTATTCGCGGTTTGTGTAAATCTTGGAAGCAACCAGTTTATTACGATTTAGATGTGACAATAAACAGCAAATTGCTCCAAGATATAATAATGAGAGTAGAAAATTTAGGGCTACATATCGTGGCGGTAACGTGTGATATGGGAGGAGAGAATTCAAAAGTGTGGAACGAACTCTGCGTCAACACATCAAAATCTTTTTTCATAAATCCAGCGAACAAGGAAAGAACGATCTGGATTTTTTATGACGTGCCTCACTTACTGAAGCTCCTTCGAAACTATTTTTTATATGAGGGGTAGTTTTGCCTGATGGAACTGAGATAACGAGGAAGATAATTAAGGACGTATTAGATAGCCAGAAAGGCGATTTTTCTATTCACATGTCAGAAGCTCACATCAGTGTCACAGGTCGACCGCGACAGAATGTTAGAATGGCTGTACGCTTGTTTTCACTCCGTACAGCTAAAGCATTGAAGTATGTTCTAGGTAAGGAACGCGAGATAATTTTCTTTGAATTAGTGAATGATGTTTTCGATGTTCTGAATTCTCGAGTTCCCTTTGACCATGGTACACCTCTCCGTAGCGGATTCGGTCTCAATCTTCCGAGGCAGGAGAATACATTAAGAAGGTTCATGGACGTTTGCCGTAGCATGCGCTTTGGAAGTAGAGAATGTTTGTTGCCGTTCCAAAAGGGATTTCTCATCTCCATCACATCACTTCTGGGACTGTTGCAAAAAAATTTGAGAAGAGAATGGAAGATACATACTAACATCTCGACTAAATCAAGACTGTCCAGAAAATTATTTTTCGAGAATTCGAGGTCTTGGTGCCTTTTATAACAACCCTACAGCACTTGAGATGGAACACAGGATTCGGCTTCTTATCTTAACAGGAAACTCCAATGACATACCCTTATCAGGAAGTACATCAGTTGCTGAAGAAAGAAACAGTACAGCTGTGGCAGACGAGGGAACAGATGAGGAACTCATACCTAGTGAACTGTGCATTGAAGAAGCACAAGAAAGCCCATGCTTATATTATACGTAGTTCTGACATTGAAGACATTAAAGAAGACGAAGAAGAGTTACCGAGTAAAGTCCACGAGTTAGGGCAGAACTATTCTAATAATGAGGACCTTTTGTCTGACCCTGTAATAGTTGAGAGGGGAGTTCCTCAGGACAGTGTTATCCGACTTTATGTTTTCTTATATATATAAATGATATGAGTAAAGGAGTGGAATCGGAGGTAAGGCTTTTTGCGGATGATGTTATTCTCTATAGAGTGATAAATAAGTTACAAGATTGTGAGCAATTGCAACGTGACCTCGAAAATGTTGTGAGATGGACAGCAGGCAATGGTATGTTGATAAACGGGGTTAAAATTCAGGTTGTGCGTTTCACAAATAGGAAAAGTCCTCTCAGTTTTAATTACTGCGTTGATGGGGTGAAAGTTCCTTTTGGGGATCATTGTAAGTATCTAGGTGTTAATATAAGGAAAGATCTTCACCGGGGTAATCACATAAATGGGATTGTAAATAAAGGGTACCTATCTCTGCACATGGTTATGAGGGTGTTTAGGGGTTGTAGTAAGGATGTAAAGGAGAGGGCATATAAGTCTCTGGTAAGACCCCAACTAGAGTATGGTTCCAGTGTATGGGACCCTCACCAGGATTACCTGATTGATAAGTCTTTGGGATCACGAACTGAAATTTCTAATTCCTGGATATCTACTGTTTCTCGAGGGGGCCTTTTTACTCCGACAAAAGATTGGGTGAACACAGTAAAACAGTTCGAAATTATATTTGCTGGTTTTCATGTACATGGACATGACAGTTCGAACTGTGACAAAGTGATTTAAACTTTGTTTTCAGTTATTAAATCGAAGTTTCCTCAGGTGCATGAAAATATCATTCATTTGTATACCAGGATGAACACATTTATTCCCATTTGAATAAGGAAATGCAGCTGCAAGCAGCAAAGAAGAATCTGATGTGGACTGCATCTCAGCCAGTAAAATAATGAGGATGCCCTTCACTCTCCTGCATACAGGTTTGTTCGTTTTACGACAAATTAAATTAAATTAATGCATGGTGGCCGTGAAACTCGTTCAATTGTATACAGTACCGTATTAAGTTTGCATGCTATATATTTGTGTTTATTTTACACATTTTTAAAACGTGTGAATTACGAAAGTAGTACGTTCTCGCAACCTACACAGCAAGCGCTCTCTCAAGGCTATCCGCCTGTTGACGTCACGCGACAGCGACCAATGGCAGCTTCCATTGCCGGACTGGCTCCCCCTCGTGTAAACTTTCCTTTACTTTAATGAAAGATTTGTGCCTCGAGAAGTGTCGTATGATAAGACAAGTATAATTCATCACTTCTTTGTACGTGTTTACATCAGCTAATGCGAGGGATATGGCTTGACCTGTTGAAGGTTTAGAAGAAATAATACAGTAGTAGTAGCAGCCGACTCGTTTGGAGCAGACTGGGCCTGCTCCGTGAGTATTTTAGCCCGTCAGCCTCGTTTTGGGCTTTGCGTGCTATTTCTGGATGGTGGTATCTTCCCGCTGCTTGACGTGCTGATGGTGGTGGCCGATTGTCGCTTCCTTTTCATGACTGGGCAGGATATGCCCTGTGCCCCGGAGGGCAATTTAAGGGAGAGAAGAGAGAAGATAGAAGGAAGAAAATGCAGGGCAGGACGAAGTGAGAGGAAAAGTTGTTGGCAAGGCAAGTAAGGGACGAAGTAGTCTTCTGTCGTCACCCATCCAAATGGTGACCACGGCCTATGTTGCTGCACCACAGGGTAGCTTCACACTATTAATTTTGTGCATTAGGAATGTGGGAGGAATCTAGTATCGTCGTGACTTATGCAGTTGGTGTGACTGTGGGGGGGGGGGGTTGTACTATGAGGACTGTCGAGGAGTTGAACTGGCTTGGCGGGAACTTTAGTGGAGGATTAGTTGTCTACTTGGCTTGGCTGGGGGGAGAGGCATGTTCTGGGTCGTGAGTAGGTTAAGGAGTAGCAGATGCAAGAGGGTAGAGGCGTGAGGGGTGGGTTGCGAAGTGAAGTCTGGATTAGGTGGACCTGGGTTCGAAGTTGGAAAGACTGGAATGGTGGGGGGTGAGTGTTGGGAGGAGCGGGTGTGTAAGTGTCGTGAGCGCCTGTAATGCGCCTTAATTGCCTGCTTAATAAACGGGCAACCGGGCAAAAAGAGGCTGCGTGATTGCCTTGGCAATTCGCGCACCTTGCCTGGGCCCTTGGGACCGTACAGACAGTGTGACGGTGTGACGTGTTGGTGGCTTCCTGTGCCTGGGAGCAGGTTTGTTACGCCTACTCCCAGTCTGTGTGTATTTGTCTTGAGAATTCGAGCCCGAGTCAGAGACTGATTGGGACTATTGCCCGTGGTCGGCCGCAGTCTGGGGGGTTGGGGGTGGGGAGGAGGCAGGTGTAGTGAGTGAAGTGTCGTTGTCTGTGGTGGGTGGTAGTGTGATTTTTGTCTGTGAGAAGTGGTGTTTAGTGTGAAGTTGTTGGGGGGGGGGAGGGGGGAGGTGAGAGTAGTGTCTTCAGTGGAAGGAAGTGTTACATCGGTCTGGGAGAAACGGTGTTTGTTGAACATTTGAGGTTGATTTTGACCATATTTGGAGAGGTTTGAAGATTTGGGTTGGTGGTGGTGGGGGGGGGGGGGGGGTAGAGCTATGGGCGGTGGGGGTGTGAATTTCGAGGTGTTTGGTCCAGTCTGCAAATCTGGTGTACAGATTTATCCACCGAACTAGGCTAAATCTTTTACCGCTCAATGTGAGTCGCCGATCTACATCTGATGGCAACAAGAAGTGTAGGAGATGCGGCTATGAAAATGAAACCCTGCCTCATGTAGTCAATCATTGCATGAGATACTATGCACTTTATCAGCAGAGACATAATGCTGTAGTCAGCAGGGTTAAAAGGGCAGCCGCTACAAGGTACATCATCTTCAGTGAGAACCAGGTGGTACATGACAACTTACGCCCAGACCTGGTTATTGTCAAGAATGGAAATCCCTTAATCTTAGATGTATCTATCCCATTCGACAACAGAAGATCTGCTTTCGAAGAGGCCAGACAGGCCAAAAGAGAGAAATGCGCGACCTTGGCGACGACTCTTCGTGCTCGTTTTGCGTCGGTGGAGATTGATGCCATCCTAGTTGGGTCTTTGGGATCTTGGGACCCTGCAAATGACAAAGTGCTACGTTCCATATGTAGCAAAAGATACTTTAATTTATTCACGAAACTGTGTGTGTCGGACACAATTAGCTTCACGCGTGACATCTATGTGGAGCACATCACCGGTGTCCGACAGAGATGACCAAGTACCCTCAATGGGGTTTTCCCACGGTTTCTCCCAGCCTCTCAAGGTGAATACCGGGGTAGTGAGGTCAATTGAGGCCGTGGTTGTGAGAGTGAGGCAGAAAGAGACTGCTGTCCTGATATTGACGGACTACAGCTTTGTAGTGAGTGCATAGTGTAGTGAAGTGTTGTGTAGTGTAGTGTAGTGTTCTTGATATAAACAGACAATTCTGGACATTTTAATGCCAGGTTTTATATCATGATTAGTAGTGTTTTTGTTAGTAATTATTGTAATTTTATTTTGAACATTGAAAATAAAAAAAATCTGTTCTTATCAGGTTAATTTTTGCCCTGGCAATTCAGTAAAACCAGGTTTTTGCCATTCTGAGCTGAAATAAGACTGGTCAGGGCAGCGCTCGCTTTGATTGCTAAGCAGTACGGTTAGTGATCAAAAGTGTGGTTCGCCTACCACTAAGAGCGTGCCAATGATCTGGCCACTGCGGGGCTAAAGACGTTTAGCCACCGCGCTTATCAAGGTCCAGTGAGGCGGCCAAAGCTCTTAGTGGCGCAGTGTCTCACCCTAGGCTGCCCACGTAGCTTAGGGGAGTGTGCGAGTGAGTGTGTGCGGGTGCGGGAGTGAGTCTGGGTGTGAGTGAGGCTCCTAGGTGGCCCGGGTGGTTTAGGGGAGCGAGTGGGCACGAGTGAGTGGGTGTGAAGTGGAGTGAGAGTGAGAGGGGAAGAGTGAATCTGAATTCGAGTGAGTTTCCTGGGCTGCCCGGGTGGCTGAGTAGTGTGCCGGCCCGAGTACCTTAGTGGCTTGAGTGTGCTGACCCTGTGACTGGTGGTGTGCAATGCGTGCTTTGTGATGGACAGCTTGAGAATCTCTGAGGACGTTCTGGGTGAGGGCCTAGATGCGAGCGGTGTGGGGACGACCCCCAGCCTGCGCGGCAGGCTTAGCCACCATACCTCCACCCCGGCACCTCACCCCGTCATGAACCCTGATGCTGCTGTATATGTACCTGTTGCAGGTGGAGAACAGCGCGTTGGAACTCAGATCATCTTTGAGCTTCCATATACCACCGCGAGATGGCCCTGTCCAGCCTGCACTGCACCGCAGAAGACGTTCAAGCGCCAGGAGGACCTTATTAAACACACTAAAAAGTTCCATCTGGCGCAGGGATGCACACTGGAGGTGGTCTTCGAGTGCTGTGGCCTGCAGTTCTCACATTCCGCCAACCGATACGCCAAGAAACAGCCCAACAAGCATTGGGGGGAGAAACACCCGGACCAGTCGATTGATTCTGTATTGCAAGGCAGATGCCGCCTCACCATCTACGGCGACATCGACAGGACCTACGTGACGCCTGGTCCCTCTCCTCGACGTTCGATCCCATCGATCCCATCATCTCCACCACCAGCTTTCCGTGTATCCCCACGT
The DNA here is from genome assembly GCF_040414725.1 of Anabrus simplex. Lineage (NCBI taxonomy): Eukaryota > Metazoa > Arthropoda > Insecta > Orthoptera > Tettigoniidae > Anabrus > Anabrus simplex. The sequence continues at coordinate 1,821,073 of NC_090265.1, forward strand.
CCTGACCCACCAGTCCCTACCACCTCCACACCGTTACCTCCAGGCAGACCGCGGCCAAGAAGATTTCCAGCCAATCCTGTTCCTCGTCCGGCCTCCAGAGGGAGACCCCAGAAGAAGTAGAGCCGCGCCAGCACCACGAGGAACGTCGTCCCACCACCTGCGGCGACGTGGAAATGCAGCACGAGCTGCCTGATAACCCTTCCATGAAGGCGCCTCCTGTCGGAAACCACTCTTGTCTCCCTCCAACCCTGGTTCCCCCCCTGGCTGTCCCTACCTCTGGTCTACCACCTCCCTCAGGCAGCTCATCGACCGGAACTGCATGGTCAGATCCTCCTGGCGGACACCACCTGATCGCCTCGACGTCCTCTCTGGAACATGGAGACCCAGTGGACCCCTCGCCGGACACCAGGACTGTGGACCAGCACTCCACCCTTGCTGGCACGACGACCACCACGACGACACCGAGCGACCCCGAAGAGACGTCGACGTATAGAGCGGCATCCCCGATAAGGAACAACGACGGCGGCCCTGATGGAAGAGACACCAGAGAGTCTGCAACCATCCCGACGATACTATCCATCCAAAGCAACAACGGCCTACCTACTGGCACCCAACAACCAAGCCAGTTCACTCAAGAATGGGTGGAAAGATTTCAGGACATTGATGAATGGGAGGTCTTCGAGATGGCCTGCAGTGACCTCGCCGAAACCGTCCGCAGCAGGAGATGCAAACCACCTTCTACTGCGGACGTGCCAAGGAACGACGAAAACCGACGGCAGATCCAGGACCCAACATTCAACCGCCGCAGACGCAGGGGTGTACCACAATGCGACGCTAAAGAGGCCGCCAAAATACAGCGACTGTACCGCATGGACCGACGCAAGGCGATGAGGCAGATTCTGAAACAGGAATCCCCCTACTGTACGGCCCCCCAAGAAGAGCTGGAGGAGCACTTCGTGGGAGTCCATCGGGCCAGGGATGGCTGCACCACCGACCCAGCCCCAGAGAGGATACCGAAGCTACCGAGAATTTGGGAACCCTTTTCCATCGAGGACATCCGACCAGAAGAGGTGGCTCTCAAGTTGTCCAAGGCCCCTAACACCGCGCCCGGACCTGACGGTATTTCATACCAACACTGGAAACAGGTCGACAAAGACGGAGTCCTACTTGCCACCATTTCCAACATATGTCTTCGGTACTCCAAGGTCCCCTCATCCTGGAAGCAAAGCAAGACTGTGCTGATCTTCAAGAAAGGCGACCACCGGGCGAGTTGGCCGTGCGTGTAGAGGCGCGCGGCTGTGAGCTTGCATCCGGGAGATAGTAGGTTCGAATCCCACTATCGGCAGCCCTGAAGATGGTTTTCCGTGGTTTCCCATTTTCACACCAGGCAAATGCTGGGGCTGTACCTTAATTAAGGCCACGGCCGCTTCCTTCCAACTCCTAGGCCTTTCCTATCCCATCGTCGCCATAAGACCTATCTGTGTCGGTGCGACGTAAAGCCCCTAGCAAAAAAAAAAAAAGAAAGGCGACCAGGATGACCTATCGCATTGGAGACCATAGCCCTATCTAACACCATTGGAAAGCTCTGCTGCAGCATCATTGCGGCAAGGCTGGGTTCGATTGCAGCAGCCAACAACATCATCTCCCCGCAGCAGAAGGGATTCATGCCATCAGAAGGATGCTGTGATCACAATTTTGTATTGCAAGAAATCCTAGTGGATGCAAGAAGATCTGGGAAAGAAGTTGTCATCGCTTGGCTTGACCTCGCTAACGCCTTCGGGTCAGTGCTGCACTCCACCATCCTTCGTGCACTAAGCGACATCAACGTGGGCCCTCACCTTATTAACATCGTGAGCGATCTTTACACTAATAGCACCACCAGGATTCGGTCCACAAGGGGAGACACCGACCCCATCCCCTTCATGCTGGAGTCCGACAAGTGTGCCCGCTGTCTCCGATACTCTTTAACGTCGTTATGGAGTACCTTCTTCGCACCGCCACTGACGTCACTAGGACCCATGGATACGTCATCAGAGACTAGGCTGCATCTGTCCTGGCCTTTGCAGATGACATCGTCCTCATAGCCAGGTCAGAAGAGCATATGAGATACATGCTCGAGAGGATGGGCAGCACCGCGCGCTGGCACGGCCTCGAATTCAAGCCGCAAAAATGCGCTACGCTCCACATGAAGAGAAAGACCGCCCTCGCCACGGAATTCACCATCTCCAGGGGAGCCATGGCCATTCTCCGAGAGGGGGACTTCTACCAACACCTTGGAGTCCCAACGGGGCTGAAAGTGGATCAAACCCCCAACAAGGCCATTGAGCTGATTGAACGAGAGGTCGATGCAGTCTTCTCGCGCCGTGGCAAAAACTGCGCACCTTTATCATCCCGCAGCTCGAGTTTACGCTAAATGTCATCGCGCGTGAAGAAAACCCTGTTTCACCAGCTTGACTGGAAGATCAAGGCCGGCGCAAAACTGTCCTCAATCTACCGCAGCGTGCAAGTGCTGACATCGTGTTCATCGCAACACGTCAGGGTGGTGCCGGACTTCCAGCGAACGCCGACATCTCGGAGTTGGCAGCCATTAACCATATCTTCAGGCTGCTGTTCCAACGATGAAAGCACCGCGAAGCTCGCACTGGAGGGCCTCCAAACCGCCGTAAAGAAGAGGACCCTACAGGATCCAACACCGAGGAACGTAGCCTCCTATCTCTCCGGGTCCATGGAGGAGCCTTTTAACAGGGACTCGGGAGATGTAGGCACACTTTGGTCGTATGCAAGATCGGCAACCCGTCGGATGTAGAAGAGAATTCCAGGACTACGTTGGGGATGGGCCGAGACGCTAATGAGATGGGAACTCCACCTCCCCCATCCAGAGACCAACACTAGCGTCGCAGATGAAGAATCGCGTCGTGACACGGCAGCACTCCTCCGCTCCTGCCTTACAGAGCACTACCGCCACCAATTGGCTTCAAAACCTGACCAGGGGAAAGTAATACGAACCTCGTCCCAGAATGTTCCATCCAACCACTTCCTACAGTCTGGGAGATACACGAGGTTCGCAGATTGGCGGTTCATCCACCGTGCCCGCCCGGGAGTGCTGCCGCTCAACGGATGCTGGAGATACGACAGAGCGAACAACGACCGCCGTTGCCGCAAGTGTGGGGATCTAGAGGAGACGACGGCCCATGTTCTGAACCACTGCCGTCCTCATCTGGCTTCGATTACGAGACGGCACGACGCGATCCTCCACAGACTAACTAAAGCTGTACCTGCCAGATCGGGAACATGCCGCAAGAACCAACAGGTACCCTTCGACGAACTCATTGGGTCAGACACTAAAATTCCACAAGACATCAAGACCCTTAGACCTGACCTAGTGGTTATCAACAAGGATAAGATGGTGGTATCAATAGTCGACGTCACAATCTTATTTGACGACGGGTATGAATCACTTCAGAAGGCTCGTGACATGAAGAAAACAAAATACGAGCCAACTGCTAGGATTCTGCGTGACGCCGGCTACACTGTAAACCTGGACGCCTGCATAGTGGGCTCGCTCGGTACCTGGGACGGTGCCAACGGCAAGACGCTGCAGAGCTTGGGCATCAGCAAGACATACTCCAAGATGATGGCCAACCTGTGCGTCTCAGACTCGATACGGTGGTCTCGAGACATCTACATCGAGCATGTGACTGGACACCGCCAGTACACCTAGGCGGCTGCAGTATGGTGTGGTGCACTATCAGTGGGATAACAGTGCGTGTGCTAGTGATGTGTGAAACGAAAGTGGAAGCGCACTTGCGCAACTGTACGAAATCGAGTGATTCTATGTGTGCCAGTTCTAGGAAGAAAGTGGAGCGCACTTGCGCAACTGTCTGAACGGAATCGTGCTTGTGAGTGATTGATTTCTATGTTTCAATGTTTATTATTATTATTATATGTGGCTGAGTATTACTGTACATATTACAGGACGTATGAATGTGGGAATGCATGGACGTGAGTGAATGCTGTCAGAATGCGAGTATGTACGAGACATGAGCATAGTTCTGTATATATGTCTGATATCATAAGTCACTTTGTAAACATTACCCTATTTTATTGTGCATTATATGCGTGAATGCATGAGCGAATGATAGGCAAATCGGGGTCGTGTCACCTAGTGTCACCTAGATTTGGACCAGTCCAGGCCGACTGTATAATGCACTGGAAGGGTCCAACTAATATATCGTAGTAGTTAACCAGTGGGCAGGGCACCTCTACCCAACCCCATTCCCACTTAGGCCTGTAAGGGGGTCATGGGGACACAAGGGTGGGAGAACGTTGGACCCCTTCCAGATGCTCCTCTAACTATTAAACAAAACAACTTACTAGACGCGACTCCGATAACCCTAAGCCTGAATGAGCGTATGAATGTACACGAATGAAAGGAAGTGAGCGGCTAGTTCAGGGTTAGACCCAACTATCCAATATAATCTGTATATACCTTAAGTTTCTACCAGCATGAGCCACACGGACTCTCAATAGGAAAATCAAGTGGACTCACCAGTAAACAATTTATATATTATGTTAACAGTTATGTACAAAATATTACCAGCACCCAACACCATATTGTATCTAAACGCTTGATATCTAAATATTATATATTTCAATAAAAAAACCTTAATCTGTTCTTATCAGCTTAATACAGTTTTGTAAGAACCTTTCTTAATTAAGTAGGTAAGTAACCATTCAGTTTATGGGTTCTTATATTAGATATGTACCATACAACCACGAACATTATTAATAAGCATAACTAGAAAATGTTACCAGAGTCGCTGCAATTTTAGCAGAATCTTCAACAGCTCTCATCGAAACGTACGATAGCCAAGAATGCATCAATCGTTTCCTTTTATTAGAAGCCAGTTAAATCGAGCCTGCCGCGCTCTCTAGTGGACTTACCCTTAAACAGGTTAGAAGAGGACTCAATCTCCACAGGAAGTTCTACTTTGCTGAAATTGGCGCTTGACCCGTTGTTCGGTCGCACCCTTCATTTTTCAAACTTTGTTTTAACGATTTTTATTTCATTTTGTTCTTTTATTATTTTGTAATTGAACAAATTATTATGACCGAGATTTCGCTATCAGTTACAGAGTATTCTGTAGTTCTGCACTTACTAAAAATTGAAACCAATAAAAGTTAAGTTCGAACATCTAATTGGTTCATGGTTGGCAGCTCACCGTCAAGCATCGGAGGCAGTAAAACAAAACCTAATGCACATTAATACTTAATGATTTTAATAATACGAATACTCCATTTGTTTTTGTAACTTGACAGTACATTGCAGTAATTCTACCGACTGTAATTAACTTTGCATTAGTTATTCAAAGATTTTAACATTTCATCGCTTCAGTTACGCCCCTGTGCAGTGAATATTTAGTTCAGAGACTTGTTTAGATCATCACTGTCAGATTGTGTAATTATATTTTTTGTGCTTTTCTGGCAAATAAGGGATCTTTTTTGTCAAGTCTCCTTGTCACCTGAGGTGCAGATATATACACATGGTATTTATTTTTTTCTATTTGCTTTACGTCACACCGACACAGTTGGAGTTGGAAGGAAGCGGCTGTGGCCTTAATTAAGGTACAGACCCAGCATTTGCCTTGTGTGCAAATGGAAAACCACTGAAAACCATCTTCAGGGCTGCCGACAGTGGGATTCGAACCCACCATCTCCCGGCTGCAAGCTCACAGTCGCGCGCCTCTAACCGCACGGCCAACTCGCCCCGTTACACATGATTTAAAGTGATTTGATAGAACCTGAATATTTTCTTTTATAATGAAACAGTAGATTCGTTGTTTAGAACTCAGTATTTTTACAGATATGTTTTAGTGTTATATATTTCATATTGAAATTGTGTGTCTGAAAAGCTTGTAAGTTAAATTAACTTAGTCAACACGGAAACAAAAAATCCACAGTTCTGGACCTTCATATAAACAAATCACTGTTGAAAACATCCCAGGCATCTGAGCTATGACTTTTAGGTAAATGAAGTATAATTAACTATGAGTATATTCTTTACTTATTCCTAAAAATTACAATCCTTTTCCTTAGTCATCGTTATCCGCTCGATCGGATTAGTAGTTTGACATTTTTCTACCACTCCGAGCGGTAACACGAGTGGTTTCACCTAAGCCCTTTTAACAACATTCAGTGTGGACATTTTCCAAAAATTAAAAATGCCTGTGGGTATTGAACCAAGGAACACATTACAGGAAGAATTATTTAACTAATTTAGTTTGGCTAGGATTTGTAAAAATGAAACGATTAAAAAAGCAAGCGATTTTAGGCTGTTTTTCCGAAACTGCATTTAGCCCGGAAGTGATTTCCGATTATTTCAAGTTTGATAGAGCTATCGAAGACTCACAATTTGAAATCATTTCTGGCCCTTCATCCCTTCAACTTTCGTCACAATTGAGGAAATTGCTTAATTTTATATTTTTCGTATTACTTTGTCTGCTAATAAATGTTAACAGTAAAGCAAGCTCTGCCAATTACATTTAGTTGTACCTTTAATAACATATCATTCTCTCTGTTTCACTTATTGCTATTTTATGCTGGAAAGCTTCTAGTAGTAATTACTCTGTTATTTGTGGAGTGCAATTTTTAGAATAACATTCCATGACTTCGCGTAACATTAATATACGTTTTGATAGCCTCCAGTTAACAGAAAGAACAACAATATATTCATTTAAGAAAATGAACCACGTTTACTTTATATTTTAAAATTTAATTATTCGGAATCAGAAACAGCATAGCGATCAATTATAAAGATCCATAATAAATTTATTATGTACAATAGAGTAGTTATAAGAGTTAATTATTATTTATAACAGCCATCGGCCCTATATATATGAGAAAGAAATACAATATTAAATGAACAAGGTAGGTTGACTTGCTAACGCCCTCTTTATACACTGGAATGCGTGGGTATCTGTCACAAAATTGTTCACACCATTCACAAGTTCAACCCGGAGACCGTAAATCAATCAATCAATCAATCAATCAATCAATCAATCAATCAATCAATCAATCAATCAATCAATCAATCAATCAATCAATCAATCAATCAATCAATCAATCAATCAATCCTGATCTGCATCCAGGGCTGTCTCGCAGGTGGCAGATTCCCTATCTGTTGTTTTCCTAGCCTTTTCCTAAATGATTTCAAAGAAATTGGAAATTTATTGAACATCTCCCTTGGTAAGTTATTCCAATCCCTAACTCCCCTTCCTATAAATGAATATTTGCCCCAGTTTGTCCTCTTGAATTTCAACTATATCTTCATATTGTGATCTTTCCTACTTTTATAAACACCACTCAAACGTATTCGTCTAGTAATGTCATTACACGCCATGTTTTCACTGATAGCTCGGAACATACCACTTAGTAGTGCAGCTCGTCTTCTTTCTCTCAAGTCTTCCCAGCCCAAACTTTGCAACATTTTTGAAACGCTAATCTTTTCATGAGAGGGTTTACAATGTAAATATCGATCCAAAGCTAATATTTATGTACAGATTCCAGATGTATGGACAAGCAAATACATGGTCGAAGTAGGACTTCATGTTGGAGTACCTTTTACTGCGAGGCGAAAATATAAAGGTGAGATCTAAAATCGCCGGGCTGTTTGAATGGAAAATATGGGCTTTAAGAAAAATAGAATGCAACCCCTCTTTTTTTAAAGATATGAAAGCGAAACTTAATCAGGGAGTGAAGAACTTAGTCATCTAAATTAAGGATTTCTTTTAGATCATTACGAAATTTATCCTTCAAGTTATTAATTAATTAAAGTAATTTGATATGGAAAATGCAAGTAGGAAAATTTGGTTATTTCTATTACCACACGCTTACACATAGAGTAAAAACGAACACTGCAGGGCAAACAAACGTAATACAAGACCCAAAAAATGTGCACGGGTATCAAAAACCTGAAATTTTAAAATGTAGCATATAGGAAAATTTCACCAACAGTGGCAATCATACAAGTAAACACAATTAAATTATGACTGTAAAAATAAACAGCCTTATAGCTAATGACCGGCGAGTAATGTCGTGGCCTCACGGACTTCGCGGACGGTGATTCCGAACTTGGTGATGAATAAAGTGCCGATTTCGCCTCAGACAATGGATTACCTGTGCGCAATGCGACTGTACTTAACCAAGCAAGTCTTAGTGATGACGTTGATACTAACATTGACTGGGAAGAAAGGAATGTTGTCCATGACAAACCTGCACCGGCTCCACAATAGTTCCTGGACTCGTTAGTTTTCTAATTTTCTCATCCCTTACACCACTCTTCTTACACTTCGACACCATACTTTTAGGAGCCGCGCGTAAACAACCCAAGGAACTTTAAAAATCGCTCCAAGTTATCGATGGAAGACAAAATAATGTCAGTACTTGGTAGCTTGAACTTTCCATAATGGTCGTGCCAAGTTTAGGCGCCATTTTCGGTCTAGAATCCTCTGAAAGGATCAAGAAACGAAGAGGCTCTCAGAGCGACGCTGCCAAGTTTCGTACAGATTTTGAGGATCGCTCACGGCGACTTTGGCACTAAGAGAGTTAAATAAACTAAGTGCCTCCGATGAGGCCTGGTGCAGATCTTTCTAGTTGACGCACTATAGGCAACGTGAGCTTCTGGGAGGATGGTGGCCTGTGATAAATTCTAATGATGAACAGGGCACACACACCCAGTCGATGTTTGCCGCTTCTGGTATTCTTAATGGTGGGTTTGGCTGATGCTTTCTTCTTGGTACTGCCCCCATCATGCCGGGCTCAGCTCGCCGGAGAGCGAGGGTCTCAGAGGTGGACCGTTCGCTATCGGCTGTGCAGAAATTTTTAAAGGCAGGAATAGATGAAGGACTAGCGACAAATGAAAGGAAACTAAAATAGGTTTATACATTTATTAAAAACTATCACTCTTCCAATAAAACAATTAAATTTACAAAATCTGGGATTGATTCTTGGAAATCTCTTCTCCTCGTGCTATCGTCTATAAGGGATCGTAATCAAATTAAAGCTCAACGAATGTTCTTGTCTGTAATAATAATAATAGGGATCATTAATTTACTGTAAAATGGATTGAAAATCAAAATAATATCTGGTATCACTCTCTCCTATAATGATAATCAAATTGCTTAAATTAAAATATTCCTTCTGAATCTCATCTAATTTTACAAGAAAATGATCATTTTCTTTCCCTTATTAAAATTATTGAAAAATGTTTAATTCAAGAAATTATGGTTAATAAGTCTTCCTTAGACTCTTCCTTTATCAATCAATTCATTTTTATAATTATTAAGTGACTGAACTTCTCTTAATTAATTCTTATTTGATCTCATATCAACCTAAACTTTACTCGTTGTTATGCGATAAGTGACTGTACAATAACTAAAAATTCAGCCTCGTGACATCAATCCACGGACGTTGCCTTCTCTTATTCAATTTATTTTAGTGAATAAGATCCTAATCTACCTTAAATTATAATAAAATCTCCGAAAGATTCATAATTCATCAAATCATGGGCACGCAAATATAACGTAAATCGGTCAAAATTTGACGCGCACAGTGGAGAATATCATCACAAAATCATTCAAGAAATATTCACAAAACACAGAATATAATCAAATCACACATCACACATTCACACATAGGTACACGACGATATTATAATATTATTTACACGAACACTAACCCATTATTATTAAATTTTGGATTTATTCCAAATTAGGAAAATCATTCTCTAGATGACAATATCATGTATATTCCAGGTATCAATCTAGAATGTGATAGAGTTGAGGTTATCACTTTTATGCAGAAATTAATTATACAACGATGTTCAAGGGAATCTTTTAAATAGAAATCATCCAAAATAAGCAAGTAAAATACCTACAACACAGGTCAAAATATTAGAACACGCGCTTACGGTACATGAGTTGCGGCATTTATTTTTATTCTCCTATAATATCGTGGCTCTCAATTAATCTGCACTCAAGCTCGAAGAAATCATGTCCATTGACACATTTCTTCCAAAATGACTCTAATGGATGCATAAATTATCACACAAAATATAATGTCCATTTGCAAGTCATACTCAAATTAATAGCACAGTAAATTATACGTACTGTATAATTCATCATTACTCCGTCCGGAGGATTGCCATGTTCCAGGCCTATTTTACATAAAGTGAGCCCACGATAATTCTTTCCAAGAACAAACCAACATTAAACCCATGACCTTATTCAAATTTTAGCCCGTAATTAGGTTTAATTATTTTTATTCATTATTATTATTATTGACCGTGCCTAATCTCACTTGCAAAGCTATCGTACGAAATTATTCAGATGACTCTAAACGAACTAAAGCCCACAGACATGTCGTATAATCGTAGAATTAAACTTTACACTTAGAAAAACACTAAAACACTGTCCTAATCTGTCTCAATTAATTTTCAAATTATTTCAGAATCATTCAAGAGTAACGCGGGGTTCATTTACTTTTATTTCTCCTGCCTTCTAAATTTTTAGGACAGTTGAGGTCTCTCTCGATGACATTCACTCTCCTCTCTAACTAATAGAACCAAATACACATTCATTCCAGAGCACAAACTACCTCCCACCGAAGAAATAAGAATGAAAAGACAAACTACTGCTAAACTAATAGAAATCTAAATGAATAAGGTAAGGCTACGTTTTACAAACATTTTACAGAAAGATAGAAGGATAAATTCTTAAAGAATACTCATGTGGCTAGTGTTAACTGGATTCTGGCTGATGACCTAGTACGTGGTCACATCACCTTCCATCGAACAAAGTCTTGCCCATGTCCGACGCCTTACATAATTAGTGACTCATGGAGGAGCTGAAGGTGCACAGGAAACAGTAGTATTCATCTCGGAAATGGATAGCCATCTTGAAGCGAGCTCGAACCAACGACCTTCCTTCTTCTGAGTTCTCGTAGAAAAGCTGAAACTAACAAAAGTCTTAGCAATAGTCCAGGATATACACGCGATGTTTAATAATTCGGAGATGGACACTTATCTTATGACAATCCTAAATAAATCGTGGAGAATTTTTCCAAATGTCTGAATTGCAATTTATTCAGTCCTCAGTGCCTTCTCTAATGCAAAGTCTCCCAGTGAAGCAAACGACGTCCATTCTCGACCGTAGCTGCATTCAGAGTGTAACGACGTCCAGTCTCGACCGTAGCTGCATTCAGAGTAACGCTCAAATCAAGTGTTCAGAAGTAAAAACCCTCTGTAAATTTTCCTTTGGAATTATCATTAATTCACTGTCTTAAGACGTAGGTGTGCCTCTTAATTATATCTGATTGGTGGATCTGTTGCATTCCTGTGAAGATTGTCATTTTTATTGGCTGCCCTAGTTACACGTCATTCGACCTTGCATTTATTGATCGATTGTAATCACACTGCTTGCCTGATCACGTGGTACACACACATGTGTCTGAAGGACATCTAACAGGAATTTCACCCTGCTTCCTCGTTCTCTTGATAGGTCGGGAAAACCGGTTCGCAAGCGGCTGGTTCCTGCTAGCACGTGAATGTAGAATATCACCCTCCTGGCGATTAAATAATTTTACAACTCACCGATGAAATAAATCATTCTCCCTTAATAAATTATTTCCACTTTTGAAGGGCACAGTACCTCGAGCTTGTCTCTTGGCCCGGTAATCCTTCATTTTCTTGGTGAACTCAATCTTTCGTTCCTCGGACCTTTTCCAAGTCTCGTTTCTGTAAGAAATGTTAGGAAGGGAACATCGGTTTTAATATTTGAACGGCCCTTACTTCTGTTATATATTGTGTCATGATTAATATTTTCTCCGAGATCCTTCCCTACCTGCTTGAACCACAGTGATCAAGTGGCTTTACCCTTGCTTTACTCAATACAATACAGGTGTCCGTAGAAAGCTAGACGCCGTCTTCTGATGGCATCTGTGAGGTTTGCTCTGTGTTGGTGGAATTCATTTGGTTTTTACCATCGCTTTCCAATGGTAGAATGATAAACAGGGTTAGAAGTCAGGTTGTGACTTTCACCAATAGTAAAAGTCCTCTCAGGTTTAATGACTGAGTTGATGGGGTGAAAGTTACATTTTTTTTTTTTTTGCTAGTTGCTTTACGTCGCACCGTCACAGATAGGTCTTATGACGACGATCGGACAGTGAAGGGCTAGGAGTGGGAGGGACGCGGCCGTGGTCTTAATTAAGATACAGCCCCAGAATTTGCCTGGTGTTAAAATGGGAAACCACGGAAAACCATTTTCAGGGCTGCCGACAGTGTGGTTCGAAGCTACTATCTCCCGAATACTGGATACCGGCCGTACTTAAGCGACTGCAGCTATCGGGCTCGGTAAAAGTTACTTATGGGGATCACTGTAAGTATCTAGGTGTTAATATAAGGAAAGATACTCATTGGCGTAATCACATAAATGGGATTGTAAATAAAGGGTACAGATCTCTGCACATGGTTATGAGGGTATTTATGGTTTGTTGTAAGGATGTAAATGAGAGGGCATGTAAGTCTCTGGTAAGACCACAACTAAAGTATGGTTCCAGTGTATGGGACCCGGATTACTTGATTTAAGAACTGGAAAAAGTCAAAAGAAAGCCAGCTCGATGTGTTTCGGGTGATTTCCGATAAAAGGGTAGCGTTACGAAAATCTTGCAAAGTTTGGGCTGTGAGGACTTGAGAGAAAGAGGATGAGTTACTCGACTAAGTGGTATGTTCCGAGCTGTTAGTGGAAAGATAGCATGGAATGATATTAGTAGACGAATGAATATGAGTGGCGTTTTGGCGTTTTTAAAAGTAGGAAAGATCAGAATATGAAGATAAAGTTAGAGAGGCAAACGGGGCAAATATTCGTTTATAGGAAGATGAATTTTGGAGTAACTTACCAAGGGAGATGTGCAATAAACTTCCAAATTCTTTGCAAATATTTAATGAGAACTAGGTAAACAAAAGATAGGGAATCTGCCACCTGAGCGACCTGATTGATTGATTGATTGATTGATTGATTGATTGATTGATTGATTGATTGATATTTATAGACAGCGTCCCCCACCCACAGGGGATCAAGGTAAGTGGGATAGGAAAGATGGAGATAGAGGGCCTGACATGAGGCTCAGATGGACGGTAACCCTCTGTGCCGAGATGAGAGTCCCCATTTCAGTTCCCTTTAAGAGAGTTAGAGGACACTACTCCCATCCACAGGGTGTGTGAGTCCATTGCGCGCACGAGCGTGGGTAGGCTGTATAACACTATACTTTTGACGTAACATTCAATGCGGTGGTTTTTGAAACGGCAAAATTGTTAGGAATTCCAGCAAACGTAACCTCAGTATCGCCGCGATGTGGTGGAAACAAGCGCTTGTTGGCAATGCTCTACAGCTGCGTGGGTGGGTGAGATGCAGAATGCCTCATTGTTCTAAATCGTTACTTCATGGACACTGTAGGGCGATCACATAGGATACTACCCCCAAACTATAATTACAATGACGAAGGTATAGAGAAGAGCGAGGAAGTTTTCCACCAACTTATAAAAACAAAACATAACGAGGATGACCTGTTTTAATTGTGTTCGGACCCCAAACAAGGACGTCGTTGAACACACAATTAAATGAGTAAGAAGATATATTTTCTTTTCGCCAAACGATAATTGTAGCAAATCAGTAAAGAGATGAACGGGTTAAGTGTTGGGTAAGCGACAATACTCTCACAGTCCAGTACTCATCAGAGGGTGGTTCATTATCATAGTCCGTGAGGTGTAGAAAATCTCTGGGTCTAAATCTGTGTCCCTTCAGGAATTCTTAGCTTTAATCTTCTTTATTTCCTGTCAAATTCCTTGGTTTACTGATGAGCGTTGACGCCTTTGGTTCGGAGGGTCCCGGATTCGATTCCCGGCCAGGTGGGGGATTTTAATCTCTTTGGTGAGTGAAAGCCCGGTGGGCGCAGAATATCTTTTTTTTTTTTTTTTTTCTAGTTGCTTTACGTCGCACCGACACAGATAGGTCTTATGGCGACGATGGGATGGGAAAGGGCTAGGAGTTGAAAGAAAGCGGCCGTGGCCTTAATTAAGGTACAGCCTCGGCATTTGCCTGGTGTGAAAATGGGAAACCACGGAAAACCATTTTCAGGGCTGCCGACAGTGGGGTTCGAACCTACTATCTCCCGAATACTGGATACTGCCCGCACTTAAGCGACTGCAGCTATCAAGCTCGGTCAGAATATCTTATTCATAACCTAGAAGTAACGGACATGATCGTAGAGATAATGATTGTTGGCACAAACAGGTGGGAACAATGGCTGGAGGATGCTCGGAATTAGGAAATAAAGGCTAAGTTAGGAGTTAACTCAATGGATGAAGCTGTACGCATAAACCGGCTCCGGTGGTGGGGTCATGTGAGGCGAATGGAGGAGGATAGGACCTAGTGAAATAATCGACTCTCTTATGGAGGGTAAGAGGGGTAGAGACAGACCAAGACGACGATGATTGGACTCACTTTCCAACACGTTCAGCCCGACGATGAGCGGCCATTGAGTTCGCAATATTCTGACATGCGCCAATGAGGTTCGAGATTCATGCTGCTTTATATTGCAGTCGGCGTTTCGCGCAAGGAAATAGAGTGATGCTTCGGCTTTATGGAGGACTGTATACACTGTGCACAAAAAGCTTTTAAATAACTGTCATGTAATTATCTTGAATTATTCTTTTACTATCTATTTATGTATTATTTATATATTATCTATTGTCCGACTCGTTGGCTCAATGGTTAGCGTACTGGCCTTCGGTTCAGAGGGTCTGGGGTTCGATTCCCGGCCGGGTCGGGGAATTTAATCTCCATTGGTTAATTCCAGTGGCTCGGAGGCTGGGAGTTTGTGCTGTCCCCAACATCCCTGCGACTCACACACCACACATAACACCATCCTCTACATGGCAGATTCAGCCCACACTCATCGGAGGGTCTTTCTTACAAGGGCTGCACTCGGCTAGAAATAGCCACACGAAATTAAATATAATCTATCATCTCCTTTAATTATCTATTTAAACAATATGTAAGATTACAAAATCCCGTGTAGTTATAATAAGGTTTATTTGTTAAATTCCAATTCAATTTGACTTTCGTAGTGGAATAACACACATGTTTCGATTTTTGCTATGTATAGTTCAATAAGTATTTCAGCAGGGTGTGAGATCTTTGTTCCAATTTTCTTTATAACCTCATTGCCATTACGCTAGGATTGTTAGACCAATACATTTTTATTTGGGGAAGGGGAAAATTTTCCATGATCATAAGACCTCAAGGAGCAGCTTCTCCATTTCTTCTTTTATGCAGTCCTTCGATTCAGCGTATTTTGCTCTTCTAGAGGCAGCGTGTTACCGTGCATATCTGTTGGTTTCTAGAACAATTACATCTGAGATTTAATCATCAAAAATTGCTTATATACTGTAAAAGCGTATGCTACTGCCGCCCTGGCTGTCCAGAAGGAGAAAATTCCCGCACGAGGCTTTCAAGTCAGTGTACTCCAAAACATTGTTTACTTGATCCCTATAAATGTCGTATGGCTTTTTTAGTGCCGGGATATCCCAGGACGGGTTCGGCTCGCCAGGTGCAGGTCTTTCTATTTGACACCCGTAGGTGACCTGCGCGTCGTGATGAGGATGAAATGATTATGAGGACAACACATATGCCCAGCCCCGTGCCATTGGAATTAACCAATTAAGGTTAAAATCCCCGACCCGGCCGGGAATCGAACCCAGGACCCTCTGAACCGAAGGCCAGTACGCTGACCGTTCAGCCAACGAGTCGGACACTTGATCCCTATGAATAGCACTCACTACCGTGTGTTCTGGATCACCGTCACTCCTTTCTTCATCACTTTATCCTACGACACATAGAAGGTCACTATCATTTTCAGTACCTGATTAAAAGTCTTCAAGATCTACTTCAATGACCATGAAAATGCATTTCCCGCCGGTTTCAAATAGATGATTGTGGCGGCGATTAGTAAATTCACAGAGGCTTGCAGAAAGAACGCTGAAAGGCATAACAGTCTATAATGAAGAAGTATGTATGAATTAATTCTTCTGGCTCGGGGACTGGGTTTTTGTGTTTGTCCCAACACCCTCCCCTTCATATTCAGACAACAAACCACTGCATGAACATGCAATAGTGATTACATCCCTGCATATAGAGTTGCCGTCAGGAAGAGCATCCGGCCGTAAAACAGGGCCAAATCCACTTATGCGACTCACTTGGCACCCGCGACCCCGCAGGTGTGGGAAAACCGGTAGAAGAAAACGGGCTATTTTTTAATTTCCTTATTCCAACCACATCCAACGAATTATTCATTATGATTGTAATAGCTACGTATAGTTAGTCACATGATCGAGTTCGCCTGGTGGCGATATTCATTAAGGCGTTCAAGTCCAAACGGTCCGACATCAGAATGTTGGTCGGCATCGTAGGGGAGGTGGTGGTATACCTACACCTTCCATTCGCTAGATAGCTTGCCAAAAGCCGCGATTATATTCCAAACCTCTTCGCAGTGCTCAGGGCATATGACTCTGTTGATGGCGATTCGTTCGTCGAATGGAGACATTAAGCCATGATCCAACCCCTTGGTGTTATTCGACAGGAGCAGGCTATGTGCCGGCACCGTGTTTCACCCTCTCCCTACTACCATGTATATCACGTCATTCATTTATCTCATCAACAGATTCATCTTACATCGTACCCGACCACGTAGAACAACGGGACAAGAGTTGGACAAACGAAAAGTGAAAGTCACAGGGTCGGGCGCAGGACCGTGTAGCAGGTGAATAAGCTGTCCCATAACATTTAGTTTACAGACTACCTGAAAACACTGGTCCCTCTAGTTACGCAAACAATACTATCTGTGTCTCACGAGAAGCCGCGGCTGCTTGTATTAACAGATACTACACCAGGCTACAAACATGTGTCTTGATAAACAGTGGGAGCTCTCTGAAAGAGATGCGCCTTCTTCTTCTTATTTTCTTCCTTTCTTCATGGGGCCTCTACATAGTAGTTCCTAATTAGCGTCGACCTCTAAGATCTTTTGCTACCATATTTCTCCTTCATTCCCACCGAGATATACCCCGCTCCCTTCACAGCGCTGCAGGTTGTTCTTATTGGGTCTACTTGGGGATTTTTACTCTCTCTTCACCTTGTAGCCCTAGAGTGGAGACCAGCGCCTCTTTACTAAACTGTTCATTATACAGTACTTAATGTGTAACTGCAGCACAATTTCACTACCAGTTTGAAACTTAGCTGACAAGAATCACCGCGGACGGAACCGATGTTTATTGTCAGGCCTTGAGACTTGAGATTGGCGCATGCGCAACGGACATGCTTACCCTCCTCACCCCCTTTACCGCTCATATACACGACTTCTTGTCAGACGACCATAGCACGTGATGAATGCTGAAGAAAATCTCAGCCAAGGACATAACTTCTGATCACTAGTCCTCAGATATAAGAACAAACACGTATGAATGCTCTTAATAACTGAGCAGTATCACATGCTTATCGCCAGGAAGCCAATAGCCGACATATTTCTTTCTGTGGTAAAAGTACGAGGGAGGATCAAATAAAAATTGGATTTTATTTTGATTTAAATTCATTCATTGAAAAACACAAGACAATTATAATTTATTTTTCCACATAGTCTCCTGCTTTGAAAATGCGTTTGTACCATCGTATGGACAGCTTTATGATGCCCTCATCGTAAAAAGAACAGGGTTGTGTCACCAGCCAGTTGCGAACCAAGTCTTCCACACTCTCGTCATCTTCAAATCGTTGCCCTCGTAAAGCTTCTGTAAACGTGATAAGTCCGGGCTGTAAGGAGGATGATCAAGTGCAGTTCAGTGCATTTCCTGTAGCTTGAAGACAGAACTGCAGTATTGTCTCATTGTAATTATTGCTTGACAGCTCCCATAACTGATTCCGACTTATTGTGCAATTTCTGATACTCTCGCCCGTCGATCATCGTCAATAATGTCTTCGTCTGTAACGCTGGTCCGAGGACAGCGATAGTGTTGCTGATTTTCTACATGTTCTTGTTCTTCCTTGAGCTTTTTATGCCAGGCAAACACATGCGTCCTTGACAATGTTTGATCACCGAACTGTGCAGTCAATCTCTGCCAAATTTCGGCCGCTGTAACTCCTTCACGGGCGAGAAATTTTATAATTATGTGTTGCGAAGTGGAGAGGTGCACCTGTTGCTCCGACATCGTGAGCGTTACTGAAGAAACGGCGGGAAATGTCTAACAGCACACTCTCCCCACTCCTAACGGTCCCGCCTAAGCATAGCAGAAACGCGGGGCCAGTCCTACCAACTGTTGATGTTCAGGAACAAAAATCCCATTTATATTTGATCGACCTCCGTACGTCGACATTTTACAAGTTTCCTACAATCTATAGCAAACGTAAATAACGTACCGGTATTTTATTGGTCGATATTGCTACAACTGCCCTTTGTTTGAATGGTGAAGTTCCATGTACACGTAAAAATACATACGCAATGTGGGACTCAAACCACTGAAAATATAGAACTTGGATACTTCTTCCGCTCAGCTACGGAAAGGATGCACAAGGGACTTACCTTAATGGTGTCGAATGTGCAATTCCCCTCCATTTCACTGTTTAAATATTTTACCATGTCATTGTATTATTGTTTTAAGCATCCGTAACACATCTTACTATATCTAATTACTTGGCAGGACATAACAGTTTATCACGTGTTAGATTAACACACAACTGGTTGACGGAATGTCATATTGTTGGAAGATCGGTTAACAGAGTCCAGTGTGCTTTGCATCATTATGCTTACAGTGAGTTACAAGCAGGTGAACATGGAATACCACGACTAACGCGCATTACTGTATTTAATATCTTCCAAACTTACAAGGAACTCTTGATTTCATCCGGCGTATAACTTACATATATATATATAGGGCCTATAAGATAACCGAACAAAAAATTGTCACCCCTGGAGAAATAATAACAAGCATCATTTAATATCGCGTTACTCCACTTCGGGACTTGATAAGCACCTGGATTCTGTTAGGAAGTGCGTCCGCAAGGTTGTGCCGTGATGTCACATCCAGGTTAAGCCACTCGCCGAGGATTTGATAACGCAATTCCACCAAATTGCGGACATACCCATGTCGGCGTTTTACCTCTGTTCCAGCATGTCCTACAGATTTTCAAAGGGGTTCAAATCGCACGCCAATCGAGGCATAGTACAGTGGGGGAATGTTAATAAAACCAGTCAAATTTGCTCTTGTCATCTTGAGAAATCGGCGCAACAATAGCACAACCATCATGCATACTTAGACCGGAAGTAAACATCTGATCATCAGGAATGTTTAAATAAATATCGTGGTTCATTTTACTGCTCACTTCATTGAGCGGACCCAATCCATGATACGAAAAATACCCCAAAACATGACAGCCCACCTCCGGCTTGAACCTGACGTTGCACGCACACACGATTAAATGCTTCATTTGACAGTCGGTGCGAGTCATTGGAATTCAGGCAAAACGAGATTCATCAGAGCACATTACGTTCCACCAGCCAGCTACTGTCAACATTCGATGATTTCTAGAACATTGAAGACGCGCAGATGTATGCGCCTGTGTGAGCAATGGCCTCTTGCGAGGTGACCGACTCCAAGTGTTCATTACATGCGCTTCCCGTCGCAATGTTCTCTCGCTAGCGGGTTGGGCGGACCTCCATTCACTGACTGCAGCAATTCCTGTCGTGTTTTGAAGCGATTTCTTATACTGGCCATGAAAGGCGTCTGCGGTCCCTCTCAGTCACGACCAATTCCGACCACAAATCTGACGTCGTCGTAAAGACTAATAACACAGGTATTTAAAAATTAAATTGTAGGCGTCTTCCCCTAAACTGTCATTTCATCTCGCATGAATAATATGATTTATGGCCTAGATTGTAGTACCTTATTCCTTATCTGTACATACCGACTTCAATATTTTCCTTTCACCCAATTTCTTGTGGTTCGGTGTAGATATGGACCTAGCAAGAAAATTCGAAATTCAAGAATATCCAATTATCATAACACGTACGGTTAATAAAACATAAAACATGTAGTAAATTATCCGAAACAACTTTATTTATTTATTATTTTATGTATTGTGTATCGATAGGACCACTAATAACATAGATACTTGAGATGTGAGTTTCAGGCCTTCCCCTAAACGACCGTTACACTCAGCGTGAATAACATTATTTGCAGTCTAGATTCCAGTGCCTCATTCCCTGATTTTCATTAAATTTTCTTCAGCCATTTCCTCGTGATGCGCGTACATACATGTAGAGAGACGGACAAACATGTCTAAAAATTAAAAGTTTCATTTCCTTGTTACTGTGGACAAGACCAATGCGAAATACCATCCTTTTAAAATTCTGAGCAATGTACAGGCGAAACTCCTATTTTATATTGTAACAGTAAATACCCGAACTTGAGACTTGAAGAGCACGAGATGTTACGCAGGGCGTGTACGGCACATTAAATTGGAGTGGTACAGAGAGCGAGAGGATTTGCTTTAAATTAAGTTCTAAAAATTCTTCAAAGCTGTTAGTTTTATTGTGAAAAGTCAATTTCATATCACCTAAGTACAGTAGAAGATGAATTGGGCGCGACCTTTCTGCGTCCTGTGGCTGGCGATGTCCCGCGTTGTTCTGCTCGTTCTCACCATGGATCATCTCTCGGCACCATGGAAACACGTATCCTCCAACGAGGGAAGCTCTAGAAGTTCTAGAAATTCTTGAAGTTCTTGAAGATCTTGGAGGTCTAGGAGTTTGGTTCACCGAGATCACTCACTGAGAGGTATAGCTTGGACACACATATTTAAGCCCTTGGAAGTGTTAGTCTGAGGTGTAATTCCCGAACTGGGGAGAAAAACTGCACTGATGCCGTGTCGACAACAAATGTTTCTTTAAGACAAATAAACTGTTCACTTGATAAAATAGAGAAATTAATGTTCCTGCTGCCGAATGTCAATGGAATCGGACCCGCATTATTTATAATGTACGTGGCACTTGGCACAAATTATGATATTGTTCACAAATAAACTGTTCACTTGATAAAATAGAGAAATTAATTTTCCTGCGGCCGAATGTCAATGAAATCGGACCCGCATTATTTTTAATGTACGTGGCACTTGGCACAAATTATGATATTGTTCACAAATAAAGTGTTCACTTGATAAAATAGAGAAATTAATTTTCCTGCGGCCGAATGTCAATGAAATCGGACCCGCATTATTTTAAATGTACGTGGCACTTGGCACAAATTATGATATTGTTCACAAATAGTTCACTTAAGCTTTTAACTTTCGAAGAATATAATACGATTTTTTGTAGAGCCCTACTACTTTATGATTACTTTGCATGTATTTGCCAAGTTTATTTAGCACGGTGATGGCACTATGAATGGCAATTACTTCACTTTCGTAGATGGAGTTAAATACTTCACATGTGAAATTAGTTCCGTTCTTTAAGTGCGGCCAGTATCCAGTATTCGGAAGATCGTGGGTTCAAACCCCACTGTCGGCAGCCCTGAAGATGGTTTTCCGTGGTTTCCCATCTTCACACCATACAAATACTGGGACTGTACGTTAATTAAGGCCACGGCCACTTCCTTCCCACTCCTAGCTCGTTCCCATCCCGTCGTCGCCATGAGACCTATCTGTGTCGGTGGGACGTAAAACAACTTGTATAAAAGTTCCGTTCTCACGCACTTTTACGCGACAACAAGTAGCACTATTAGACTATTAATACAGGAATGAAATTATGCCCCTTCACTGATGGTACTGGGTTCATCTAAAGATTTCGTGCAATTACATTCGCGCGTAAAGTTTCGATGATTCCTAATATTCCTAATGTACTGTTCAATATTCTATGTTCGCTATCAGCAGAAATATTTCAGTCACTTTGAGATAATTATCACCGCAGAAAATACAAGTACTAATGCACTGTTCGCAAGACTATTGAAATGTTTCAATCACTTCTCACCGTAATTTAGTATAGTTGACCGTACACTCCGATTCCGTCCTGTCACATCGCGGCACGAACGTCCATCAGCCCACTGTCCTGGTTCGACTGTGGGACATGACTGTGTCGTGTTGAATTTTCGCTCCTCTCCTATACCAAAGTCGCGGAGATTGCAGTTGTTTTATTTCTTTCAATATATCCCTTAATCCGAGGTGGATTGTAACGAAACTTGGTAGTGTTGGAGATATTAAAATGATGTATACGGTGATGTTATTATTATATTCGTGTTATAATTCCTATGCGAGTTATTTATGATAGAATCTTTGAAAGGTTCTATGGATGATGTAACAGCCTTGGCGAGCCGAGGCTGGCCCCTACGTCACTCGGCCTACGACACTAGCAGCATGCTCGCGATCGCCAGCTGCTCTATTGGCGCGCGGCGCGTATTTTCATTTCGAAAAACTCAAACTCTAATGCTGGACCAGCATTCCTGGTACAATATGTATAAAGTAAATATGAATATACAAAGAAAGAATTCCTGAAATGGTATGTTTAAAATAATTATCCGCAGTTAACAGAGAAAGCTACTGTATATTCTTCGCTTTTACGTTCATGTAGTACGTGAAATATTAGGTCAGCATCTACAGGGGCTTACTTATACATACTGATTTCTGACGATACTGTGACACTAAAAGCCAACAATTTTAATACAATTTCTAAATTCTGCAATTCGTAAAATATAACATGTTAAAGTTGCATTACATTTTAATTGGTTTATGAACAAGTAAATATTTATCAAATGTAAACACTACATAGTTTTATATAACTATTTATACCCGGCGGCCCGCGAGCACCGTGCTTTCTATTTACAAATGTCCCCCATGCAGTAGTGATGCCTAATCACTTGTTTTCTATGGAGCGCTACAACGTGCTGTATTGTGGATGTTGTGAAATAGCAGTCATTTCATTGCACACATTCCAAAACAGGGTGCATTTGTAAGTACGCCAACGATGCAGAAAAGAAAATGTAATAACTTATTAATTTATACGCGTGTAGACATTCCACTCTATAAGGGCGTTGTTTGTATGAAACAAAAAATAATACTGTTCGGCGAAGTACGTGTGTAGAAGTCAGACGCCTGTTTGGAAACTCCTGTGCACATCGTCTGCGAGCTTCGGCTGCATACCGATCAGATTCTCCATAGAGTAGAATGATGTCTGTGTATTCGTCGTTGCAGAACACACTAGCCATTGTCGATATGTAGACAGCAATGGTGCTGCACACCAGCCTAGTACTACATGGTAAAAAGGGCTTACTCATGCAAGAGGTTGCATTGGACAGGTAGCGCTGAGGAAGATGCTGCGAGCGGCCATCTGGTTGTTATTTCATACTACCTGATGTACCCGTGCTTCGCTACGGAATTTTAGATTGTATACAGAATTCTAGGTTAGGTAGTGTACATGTTGTGAGCAAGATAGTATTAAATTCCATAGCTCTTAACTTTACCCTACAAACGCGACGAGGAAGTCACCAACCGTCTTTTGTCATATGAAGACTGAGTCACGGAATTTTCATTGTAATGGTAGGCCGCCTTGTCTACCATCTGTCACAATCAAGTTGGGGAGTTTTCATTGTAATGGTAGGTATTCACTCTCCACCTGCATGTTTACATCCTCAGAAAGACTGTCTTAGTGGTTTCCCCGACTGAAATTAACATATGTCATTACAATGACGTCAGTAGGAATGGCGCGATTAAATGCAATACCTTCATATAAAATACTCGATCAAATGAAAAACCACACATTTACTCACTTTTAACGAACAGGACTACGTTGCCGATCTAACAGTCCAAATTTCCAGAGCTGGAATGATCAAAGCCGCAGACAGCCGTGATCCGTGAACACTCTTCGTCTTTTTTCGGTGGGAAGGGGGCCGATTAGTGGAGACTCCCAAAGCGAAAACTATGCCCTTTTACTAATGTTTCATAGGAGTACCCTATGAGTCGGAAAATCTTAATTCACTACACTGGGGGCGGAAAAATCTATCTGACTTGAAGGCAAATTTTTCCTCGAAGCCAGAGGAGAAACCCCCTCTTCACTGCTCATCTGGAATAAAATGAATGTAGAATTCGTAAAAGTGAAGGGAAAGAAGCTTTTCTTAAGAAACAGTTCTTTTCAGGGTTGAATTTTGAGTTATTTAGTGAATTGTGGTGCTATAATTTGGAATAGGCCTACATTGTTATTCTAGAGCAGGCCATACTACTACTACTACTACTACTACTACTACTACTACTACTACTACTACTAAGTGAGCCTCTGCCTTAAGTATGAACACTGCTCAATCAAAACAGCGCGTCAGAGTAGGGATCGAGTAGCTGGAATACTATGATAAACCAGTGTGTTACGTACCAGCTGTATTAGAAAACGTATGAACCAGAGGAATGGCATGCCAAGGAAGAATTTTTTTAACTCCCCAGCTATTTCCTGCCAATATTCAGTCAGACTGTTATACTCGGTATGCAGCAGTAATCCCATCTATCGGAGTTGAGAGGCAGCATAAGAGACTGGTCAATGTAATGTTATTGTTGATCATTCTTATGCGCTTTCGATATTGTAGGTCTTCACATTTAGTTTTCATCCGACTCTGAAATACCACTCTTACCATAGTCGGTACGGTAAAACGGAAAAAAACAAATGATCGGAAGTAGTATTCTCTAAAACTTTCGTTATGTATTACTTTTCGATAGAAACAATAACATAGGTATTTAAAAATTACATTTTGGGCACCTTTCCCTAAACTACAATTTCATGCAGGGTGAATAAATTTCTTTATAGCTTAGACTGTTGTTTCTTATTCCCCGACTGTATATACCAATTTTCATTAAATTCTGTTCACCCATTTTCTCGTGGCATTGATATGGACCAAGCAAAGAATCACAAATTCATTAATACCTCTGTTATCATAGCCGGTACGGTAAAATGTTTGGTACATAAATGGTCGGAAGTTTAATTTTATATAACTCTGGTTATGTAGTATTTATCGATACGACCACTAATAGTATAAATATTTGAGAATTAAATTTCAGGCCTTCCCATAAACTACCACTTTACTCAGCGTGAATAGGATGATTCATAGCCTTGATTATAGCGTCGCATTCTCTGACTATGCATACCTATTTTAATTGAGATAGAACTACTCATAACGTAAATATTTAAGAATGACGTTTTTGGCCCTCCCCTAAACTACCATTTCACTCAGCGTGAATAAAATTATTTACAGCCTAGATTGTAGCGACTTATTCCCCGATTTTACATACCGACTTTCATTAAACTCTCTTTAGCCGTTTTCCAGTGATGCGTGTACAGACAGACAGACAGACAGACAGACAGACAGACAGACAGACAGACAGACAGACAGACAGACAGACAGACAGACAGACAGACAGACAGACAGACAGACAGACAGACAGACAGACAGACAGACAGACAGACAGACAGACAGACAGACAGACAGACATTACGGAAAAGTAAAAAGCGCATTTTCATGTTACTGCGGACATGACCGATACAGAAATACCATTCTTTTCGAATTTTGAGCAATGTACAGACAGAACTCTTACTTTATATATATAGATTCCGCCTGCTGGCAGTAGTGTCTCCGAGGAAGTCAGTTAGTAGATATCCCATTCATCATTAGTGCATGCAGAACATTTACAAGTAGAAAGTAGGCGATCGCGGGCGGCCTCGTATACTGTATATGGAATTACTTTTATAAATTCGAATAAGGTGACACTAATAATTCAGTAGAAGTGTGTATGTATGGTTCAACGAAAAATTAAAATACATTAAAAATGAAATAAACATTGAAACTAGAAATATGAATCCAATCGAGCGGAAGTTATTGGATTCAGTAAGAATTTCATCATACAGAAAAATTTGGGCTTTTCTATCTTCAATAATGTCCTGTACAGTGACAAATACAATGGCAGTTTGAGCAAAGTTTCACTGTGCGCACGTAACCGTCTGCCCTTAGAGCTTACAACATGATACCCTATTATATTCTAGTTAAAATTCACGAAGGCAAGTCAAGTATGGCATTCATATAATTGGTAAGGAAATAATACCAATCGAGTTGAATTTTCAAGATGGTTTTCAAGTCATTAAACCTCCACCGTAACTGCTGCCTACACATCCAGCTACCTTAATTTCCGTGGACAGGTCAAAACAGGCTATAAAATGAGAGGAGCTGAATTCGGGCCTTTTAAAGTAGAGAAATGGACTTAAAAAGGCATGTACCAAAACAGATTGATTAGGAATATGAAATAAATTTTATTAACATAAACTAGGCAAATAGATTAAAATGTGGACACAAAAGCAAAATAGGGTGATACAAATGGGAACGGTTACTCACATACATAATAGTTGAGAATGTCGCAATCACAATTGAGTCTTTGACTCATAAAATTCAACCTCAAGAACTTTTATACAGACACAACAGAAGCATATCAAAAAGTGATACAATTGTATTCAATTACTTTCCCTTGGGTTAATTAAGATTCGATGCCGAGCAATTCTTTCCCAAGGGCAAGACTTTAATAACAGGTGAAAGAAGCAGCCTTCACGCAAAAAATACAATCTTCGCATCAGATAAGACAAGGCTTAACAATCAACTAATTTTCAAAGAAAACAACGATTCCAACCATCTCCAAGGAGACTGCATCCTCCAGAAATCAAATGCCAGAAAGGTAAAC
Organism: Anabrus simplex; assembly: GCF_040414725.1. Lineage (NCBI taxonomy): Eukaryota > Metazoa > Arthropoda > Insecta > Orthoptera > Tettigoniidae > Anabrus > Anabrus simplex. The sequence continues at coordinate 1,847,919 of NC_090265.1, forward strand.
ACGGCAGAAAAGGAACAAACAAGGAACATAAGGAGATTAAACAAGTTGCTATAGTTACGTATGTAAAAAACAAATGAAATAAATATAATTGAAAGTAAAATCTCGAAAATAGGCAAATAAACAGGTAGACACAGTCGGGAATAATAGAAATATAAAATTAATAAGTATTAGTAATGAAGCAACATCCGTAAAACACAGATCCAGCAATCTCGCAACACCAACACACGCAGAGAGCAAATATGTAAGGCTGAATAAATAATATAGTATCAAGACACGTTACGATAAGACTCGTAACAGCATGACAATAGTAAATCAGAGGCTCGTGAGCTTGATCCGAAAAAGATCAGAAATTTGAGTCGCCGCAATATAGGTCAGGCTCACCCAATCAACGTCACAAACAAACCACAACAAACACGCTGGATAACACATTCATATCACCTAAGAAGGTGAACATGAAATGCACAGCGTTAGCGTTAAACTATTTGAAGGGGAGATAAGAGCAAGCCAGACGTCGAAGCCGAAGAGAATAATAAAAGTTCTCCAACCAAAATCACAAACAAACTCATCATCCGAACGGAGCAAATGGATCAGTGTTTTCTTCCGCCCCTACGTAGGGATTAATAAACAACAAGCAGACGTGAAGAAAACGAAAGATGTTAAAAAAGTCTGCAGCAAATAAATAAATAAAGAATAAACTCTCAGCATACAAGACCAGCATAACTATGACAAGCCAAGAAAAGGAAAATGAGATAAATACCTGAATCCATGCGGAGTAGAATCTGTAGATTATATTTATTAATATACTTTGACTCAAAACAGAGAGTTATGCTGGGCAAATAGTGAATCTTTTTAAAATACCAGTTAAGAACAATAAGATTCATCTCATAGCCGAACGCCTCCATCTTTTCAATCCAAGCCATTTTCGCCTCTCTCTCAGAGAGTAAAAGAACCACATAACAGTAAGAAAGAAATCCTTCGGCAATCTTTCATAACAAGAGGTTCCATCTGCCTAATCGGTATGAACTACACGTCAAGTTTGATAACATCAAACAGTCAGACTAATCTATGACATCGATAAGGAACGCGATGTCGGAAGGTACAACATAAAGTTATTGCCATTGATATTTTCACGGCCCGTACTTATAGACATAATATAGGGTTTTGGGCTTATGCCGTGTCATGAAAATAAGGTGAAATTCTTTACATTTCTCATAGAACTGTGCTCTCGTGGACAGTGGAGATGTTCTTCTCATGACGCAGAGCATAGTTCTCTGCGAAATGTAAAGAATATCACATTATTTTCTTGATACGGCATAAGCCCAAAAGCCTATATTGTGAACTTAAAGGTAACTTGGTGTGGAACAAACCTGACTGTCTAATGAACATAATTCTCTTCTGTCACATTGTTTGATCCAGAAATACAGTTCGCTGTGACCAACAGGAATACAAGATACTCACAGTGAAAACTTTCAATCAATCAATACAATCAATACTGATCTGCATTTAGGGCAGTCGCCCAGGTGGCAGATTCCCTATCTGTTGCTTTCCTAGCCTTTTCCGAAATGATTTCAAAGAAAATGGAAATTTATTGAACATCTCCCTTGGTAAGTTATTCCAATCCCTAACTCCCCTTCCTATAAATGAATATTTGCCCCAGTTTGTCCTCTTGAATTCCAACTTTATCTTCATATCGTGATCTTTCCTACTTTTATAAACGCCATTCAAATCTATTCGTCTACTAATGTCATTCCACGCCATCTCTCCGCTGACAGCTCGGAACATACCACTTAGTCGAGCAGCTCTTCTTCTTCCTCTCAATTCTTCCCAACCCAAACATTGCAACATTTTTGTAACGCTACTCTTTTGTCGGAAATCACCCAGAACAAATCGAGCTGCTTTTCTTTGGATTTTTTCCAGTTCTTGAATCAGGTAATCCTGGTGAGGGTCCCATACACTGGAACCATACTCTAGTTGGGGTCTTACCAGAGACTTATATGCACTCTCCTTTACATCCTTACTACAACCCCTAAACACCCTCATAACCATGTGTAGAGATCGGTACCCTTTATTTACAATCCCATTTATGTGATTACCCCAGTGAAGATCTTTCCTTATATTAACACCTAGATATTTACAATGATCCCCAAAAGGAACTTTCACCCATCAACGCAGTAATTAAAACTGAGAGGACTTTTCCTATTTGTGAAACTCACAACCTGACTTTTAGCCCCGTTTATCAACATACCATTGCCTGCTGTCCATCTCACAACATTTTCGAGGTCACGTTGCAGTTGCTCACAATCTTGTAACTTATTTATCACTCTATAGAGAATAACATCATCCGCAAAAAGCCTTACCTCCGATTCCACTCCTTTACTCATATCATTTATATATATAAGAAAACATAAAGGTCCGATAACACTGCCCTGAGGAACTCCCCTCTCAACTATTACAGGGTCAGACAAAGCTTCACCTACTCTAACTCTCTGAGATCTATTTTCTAGAAATATAGCAACCCATTCAGTCACTCTTTTGTCTAGTCCAATTGCACTCATTTTTGCCAGTAGTCTCCCATGATCCACCCTATCAAATGCTTTAGACATGTCAATCGCGATACAGTCCATTTGACCTCCAGAATCCAAGATATCTGCTATATCTTGCTGGAATCCTACAAGTTGAGCTTCAGTGGAATAACCTTTCCTAAAACCGAATTGCCTTCTATCGAACCAGTTATTAATTTCACAAACATGTCTAATATAATCAGAAAGAATGCCTTCCCAAAGCTTACATACAATGCATGTCAAACTTACTGGCCTGTAATTTTCAGCTTTATGTCTATCACCCTTTCCTTTATACACGGGGGCTACTATAGCAACTCTCCATTCATCTGGTATAGCTCCTTCGACCAAACAATAATCAAATAAGTACTTCAGATATGGTACTACATTCCAACCCATTGTCTTTAGTATATCCCCAGAAATCTGATCAATTCCAGCCGCTTTTCTAGTTTTCAACTTTTGTATCTTATTGTAAATGTCATTGTTATCATATGTAAATTTTATTACTTCTTTGGCCTTAGTCTCTTAGTCTCCATGATCACCTACATGATTCTTCATCCTACGGCTGAAAAACCATTTGCCATTCCTTCACTTACCTATTTATTTGTTTAAATATGAATTTTAGGATTCGTGGTGCGGGTCACTGTGACATGAACTAGTACGTGTACCGTGGGCAAAGGCTGAACGGACTAGTAAGAAGTCCTCAGTGTAGGGATACTAGTAGAGAGCCTTACATCAGACTATGTGTAAGTAGGCTACACAGAATTTACCGAGCTGGGAATGTTTTAAGCAAGCCTCGGACGTATGACAATAATGGAATCCCACTTCAGTTTTGACAGGCGAGTTCTTGTTTCAAGTACTTATATTTTCGTAGTTTACTCGTACATGGTTCTAACACTGAAAGGTATAATGTGCCACGGGGGAAAACATTTAGGTGGATATAGTAAGCAGTTTAACCTGTGTCAACGATTTAGCCTTAAGGGCAGATTATGATGAAAACCTGCAGTCCAATATCTTGAAACTTGAAAATAGCTGCAGTGAGTGTATTAATGAAGATCATCGTTCCCATCGTCTACTAGAAAAAGACCTGCACCAGGCCTCTCCGGAGGCCATACGCCATTTATATCGTTCCCATATCAGTAGAAAAGTAACTTAAGAGAACTGAATATCAGGTTGGGAATACTATACAGGATGAGGTAGATCAATTCAAGTATTTGGAATTTGTATTCTCCTAGGATATTGTGTTGCTAGTTGCTTTACCTCGCACCGACACAGATATGTCTTATGGCGACGATGGGATAGAAAAGGACTAGGTGTGGGAAGGAAGCGGCCGTGGCCTTAATTAAGGTACAGCCCGAGCATTTTCCTGGTATGAAAATGGGAAACCACCGAAAACAATTTTCAGAGCTGTTGACAGTGGGTTTCGAACCCACTATCTCCCGGATGCAAGCTCACAGCTGCGTGGCCCTAACCGCACGGCCAGCTCACCCGGTTCGTAGGATTTCAGTGTAGTGCCAATCAATGGGGCGCATTTAATAGGCGAACATCAAAACCCAACCCAAACGCAATAGTTCAATAGTTGAATATCGTGGTCCTTGAGAGGCCTATACGAAACAACAACAGTAATAACAATAATATAATTATATCCATGGCGTTTGGCCTCCGGAGTGGGATGGGAACTTTTCAATGAAAAACTGTAATGTTGAAGAAAGATTTCCGACAAAATAGTAGCGTTACAAAAATGTTGCAAAGATTGAGCTAGGAAGGCATGGGAGAAAGGAGACGAGCTGCTTGACTATGTGGTATGTTCTGAGCTGTCAGCGGAGAGATGGTGTGGAATGACATTAGTATACCAATACGTTTGAGTGGTATCTCTAAAAGTAGGAGGGATCACAATATGAAGATAAAGTTGGAATTCAAGAGGAGAAATAGGGGCAAATATTCGTTTATAGGAAGGGGAGTTAGGGATCGAAATAACTTACCAAGGGAGATGTTCAACAAATTTCCAATTTATTTGAGATCATTTAAGAAAAGGATAGGAAAACAACAAATAGGGAATCTGCCACGTGGGCAACTGCCCTAAATGCAGATCAGTATTGACTGATTGAGTGACTGATTGAAGGCCCAGGTGCTCAGTCCCCGAGCTAGAGGAAATAACTAACGAAAGGTAAATCCTCCGACCAGTCCGGAGTTGAAACGGGGATCACTTCCACCAAGTGTCAGCATGCTAACAATTTAATGATGTTTTTACTGGTGTTAAGGGAGGATGTCTGCACCGTTGCTTCCCCTCTTGAAGAGATACTGACCACAACCATTAATGTTACACCCGCAACCCGGCTACCTTATGAGAAGAAGTGGAAGACGGACAAAAGTAAAATGTTGCTTTCCATAATTTACGTGCAAGTGTTTGAAAGTGGAAAAATCACACATTCGGAAGTATAGAAATGTTAGGTAGTAATCTTATACGGACATTATTTCATTTACGTCACAATGCGACCCAATCAATAGCACTCGCAGATGTGAAACATTGAACAAACATCCCACTAAAACGAATCTTGTATCACCACGAACCACTGGATAAAGGACGGGGGAAGACACTGGAGACTGGAGTTCCTCAGGGCTCACGGAGAGGACCCATAACGCTGAGTACGGCGAGGACTCACAAACGGTGCCGTGGGGAAATCACTGCAACAGGTAAGTTGCTATGGTTACAGTGGAGCTGAGATCTTTAGATTGTTTCAACGATGTCGATCAGTTTTAAGCTGCAAGTCACTGTTGATGGTCATCTTGTAGAATTACTGAAATAGTGGGATCTATAAACAATATTTAATTCTGGAAATGTCACTGGGATTTTTTGAAGTTGCTTTACGTCGCACCGACACCGATCGGTCTTAAGGCGACGATCGGGCAGGAAAGGGCTGGGATTGGGAAGGTAGCGACCGTAGCCTTAATTAAGGTACAGCTCATTTGCCATTTGCGTAGTGTAAAATAGTAAACCACGGAAAACCATCTTCAGGGCTGCCAACAGTGGGGTTCGAACACACTGTCTCCCGAATACTGAATACTGGCCTCACTTAAGAACTGCAGCTATCGAGCTCGGTCACTGGGAAGAAGAAACGTGAATGAGCTCCCAAAAAATCAGGACATCCCTCATATAAGCAACTCGTGTGCGCATGATGACGAACGAGCGATACATAAAGACAATTATGTCTTCAGAGACCCGATCCATAGGACTGAAGTAACGAGCAGAAGATAAGAATAATAAGAAATAGAAGGAGAAGGAAACTCTCGTTCCTCTAAGTCCAAAAATATGGTCCTAATCTTCATAAAAATGAATAATGAGAGGGGAACTAGTTCTATATTGTTAACCAAAATAGGTAGTTGCCTACAGTAGTCTGCCTTTGTTTAAAGGATTCCATTGTTTGATTTCATACCCCCGGTTCGGGAAGGAAATTTGTATTGTTGTATTGGTACTGTTATTTGTGTGTATATAGTTGGTACTTGTATGTTACAGTGTGATTAATTAAATTCAAGATGTCATGTTCATTGTTGTTTACAAGGATAATATCCAGATAGAGGAAGTGACTAACACTAACGAAGTATTAAAATTTACCTATGACAGCAATGACATTTACAGTAAGATACAGAAGTTGAAAACTAGAAAAGCAGCTGGAATTGATAAGTTTTCGGTGGATATACTAAAGACAATGGGTTGGGATATAGTACCATATCTGTTGTACTTGTTTGATTATTGTTTGCATGAGGGAACTTTACCAAATGAATGGAGAGTTGCTATAGTAGCCCCTGTATATAAAGGAAAGGGTGATAGACATAAAGCTGAAAATTACAGGTCAGTAAGTTTGACATGCATTGTATGTAAGCTTTGAGAAAGCTCTTTCTGATTATATAAGAAATGTTTTCGAAATTAATAACTGGTTTGAAAGAAGGCAGTTTGGGTTTAGGGAAGGTTATTCCACTGAAGCCCAACTTGTAGGATTCCAGAAAGATATAGCAGGTATCCTGGATTCAGGAGGTCAATTGGACTGTATCGCGTTTGACCTGCCTAAGGCATTTGATAGGGTAGATCATGGGAGGCTACTGGCAATTGGACTTCACAAAAGAGTGACCGAATGGGTAGCTCTGTTTCTAGAAAATAGAACTCAGAGAATTAGAGTCCCTGTAATAATTCAGAGGGGAATTCCTCAAGGCAGTATTATTGGACCTTTATGTTTTCTTATATATGAAGGGCTCGGTGGAATATAGTCATAAGCCACCATTTTGTTGTTTTTGAGATGTTCATGCCATCGTATTCTTTAAATTTCCCTCTTTAATATCACACTAAGAAGTTTCTTGTATTTATAAAAGATTGCAGCATATGCTAGGTGGAAGTTCTTAACTTTGCCATCTAGTGACAATTTCAGAACTAACACAGTCATAAGCCACACCAAAATGGCGTCGAAATCAAGAGTGAATGAAGATTTATCTCCTGTTCAGAGGACTTTTGAGAATAATGAAGCTGAAAGTGAAGAGTCAGATCCATTTGATACAGATGGTGATGATTCTTGGCACCCATCAAGCAACAGTTCCAGCTCTAATGACAACTTGGTAAGAGTATAGACAAATTTTATCATGGATAACCTCTGGTTTGTGGCTTGTGACTGCATTTTACTCATTTTACTTACTTTACAAATAACTCGTATCTTATGAAAATGCATGAACAATAGCGTTAGATTTGATAACCATAGAATAATAATTTAGTAGAACTATTAATATTAACAATAATATTTACATAGAATATCATGTGAAAGCAATTAGCAGTTAAATATCTGTTGATGTGGCTTATAACTATGTTCATCTGAAATTGTCTGAATTTGTTACTCCTAATTTTATAGCTTGAAATTAGTAGAATGCCTGAGGAATCACCAATAGTATATACCTCAGATGAATGGGTGGATGTTGTGAAGTCAGCAAGTCCAAACAACTTCATTGTGACAAAAATGAAAAGAGATGACTTCAAAACTTCAGACGATCTCAAGTCATTGCTGTCAATACCCACTAAATTCGCAACTAGAGATTCAGTTCACTTCAGTGAAGCTTCGCCTGGCCGAGGCGGTAAAGTCGTGCTCGGTTCACCCGGAAGGACGTGGGTTCGAATCCCCGTCAGGAAGTCGTAAAATTTAAGAAACGAGATTTCCACTTCATGGGGTGCATATGGCCCTGAGGTTCACTCAGCCTACATCAAAAATGAGTACCAGGTTAATTCCTGAGGGCAAAGGCGGCCGGGCGTAGAGCCAACCACTCTACCCTATCACGTGCCGAGGTTAACAATGGTGGAAGCCTTTACCTTCCACTCCTCCAAGGGCCTTCATGGCCTGTACGGAGGTGACTTTGCTTTGCTTTTCAGCTAGGTGTTAACGACTGTTATACTACATTAGGGCCAGTTCAGTATGCAAACATTCGCACCAAGAAGAAAGGAAGATTTGTGGAACACGATCCATTTCAGCTCAGAGTAAAAAACAGAAATCAACTTCCTGTCAACCAGAAGAAATTTTCTGATGTCATGTCTCTCATGTCATTCATTCCTGTAGCCAATCAACTCATCTTCATGTCGCTTACAAGATATAATGTTGAAGATAATGATGTGGAAGAATTCCCTTGAGATGCACAATGTTTTTCTTTAAAGTATGTGTATTCATTCTCAAATATTGTGTTTTCTTAAATTAAGTGTGTTCATTCTCAAATACTGTGTCTTTATAATTAAGAGTAGGCTTATTAATTCTCTAATATTGTGCTATTCTAGATAAATAAAAATTTATTCGCCCTCAAGTACTTATTTTTTTTCCGGGAAATAAAGTCATAAGCCCATGTTAGTTACCTCATTAATCAAAAATGCTCTTAAATCATATACTAGGGAAAAGTATTGTTTCACTGTCTCCCATAAATTTATAACACATACAGGTGTTCATTTATACAAGGAAAGTTATTACAAATGTAGCGGATGATTTACAGATTTGAGCTGAACTTTAATTTGTCATTTACTCAGAACTATGTTATTGTGGCTTATGACTATATTCCACCGAGCCGTCCATATATCTATGATATGTGTAAAGAAGTGGAATCAGAGATAAGGCTGTTTGGAGATGTTGGTATTCTGTACAGATTAATAAATAAGTTACAAGATTGTGAGCAACTGCAAAATGACCTCGATAATGTTGTGAGATGGACAGTAGGCAATGGTATGGTGATAAAAGTCAGGTTGTGAGTTTCACAAATAGGAAAAGTCCTCTCAGTTTTAATTACTGCGTTGATGGGGTGAAAGTGCCCTTTGGTGATCATTGTAAATACCTAGGTATTAATATAAGAAAAGATCTTCATTGGGGTAATCGCATAAATGGGATTGTAAATAAAGGGGAACATATCTCTGCACATGGTTATGAGAGTATTTAGGGGTTGTAGTAAGGATGTAAAGGAGAGAGCATATTTGTCTCTGGTGAGACCCCAACTAGAGTATGGTTCCAGTGTATGGGACCCTCACAGGATTATTTGATTCAGGAACTGGAAAAAATCCAAAGAAAAGCAGCTCGATTTGTTCTGGGCGATTTACGACAAAAGAGAAGCGTTGCAAAAATGTTGCGAAGTTTGGGCTGGGAAGACTTGGGAGAATGGAGACGAGCTGCTCGACTAAGTGGTATGTTCCGAGCTGTCAGTGGAGAGATGGCATGGAAGGACATCAGTAGACGAATAAGTTTGAGTGGTGTCTTGAAAAGTAGAAGATAAAGTTGGAATTCACGAAGAGAAACTGGGGCAAATATTCGTTTATAGGAAGTGGAGTTAGGGATTGGTATAGCTTACCAAGGGAGATGTTCAATAAATTTGCAATTTCTTTGTAAACATTGAAGAAAAGGGTAGGAAAGCAACAGATAGGGAATCTGCCACCTGGGCGTCTGCCTCAAATGCAGGTCAGTAGTGATTGATTGATTGATTGATTGATTGATTGATTGATTGATTGATTGATTGATCGATCGATCGATCGATTGATTGATTGATTGATTGATTGATTGATTGATTGATTGATTGATTGATTGATTGATTGATTGATTGATTGATTGATTGATTGATTGATTGATTGATTGATTGATCCTTTATTATTTTGCAAGTAACTGAATATAGTCGTATAATCTGTGTGACTGTAGAACTTGGTGTGGAGAAAAAATGGAGTACAAATTTTCTAGAATCATTAAGCAGTAAAATTCCCAATCAACCTAGGGATTATCATAAGTGGAGAGTGACCGCAGGATTCGGCATTAACTTGTTTCTGAATTCCGTACCTTACATCACCGCCTGCACGGTTGCTATGGCTACACTTCCGTCAGACATTATGTGGTGTCACGCTACACAAATTTTCGGATGACCCGGAGCCATAAGACGGACGTATTTATGTCAAAATAATTACGATGCCACCCCTTGTGTGACTTTCTCTTTTTCACTAATCAGATGGAAAAATGGTGAGGTCCAATCCTCCTTGAAATGAAAGTATCGGTTAGAGAAATGCATCGGGGACGAAGGAAATGAAAATAAAATAATCCTTCAACCTGGCAAACGTAATACAAGACTTGGGCAATGGAGGTCGGAGAGGATGAGCCTGGCACAGGTAAGTGGTAACAATACCAGAGTTAGCGAGGTGGACCGTGGTCATCAACACACGCTGCAGTGTTTAGAACCGCTAGTGGGCTCTTGCGAGAGGCAGAGGATGAGGTGATTGAGGTCTATCGCCCCAACACACACGGGACATTGAGAAAGGGCTGCTCATGACCTAGCATCTGACATTGTTTGGTGGGGTAGGAGGGCCTCAGTTACGGCAAAGGGTCGGCCAACTGGCTGATAGGGGAAAAATAACCGCAGCGGTAAGTAAGGCCTGGCAAAGAAATAATACGCACTCATACATTATCTTCACTAAGCGGAAAAAGCATAGAATGATGGATATGTTGTCGGGCATCGCTTCTCCTACAGTCCAGCTGTAGCTCTTACGCTGTACAAAGGCACGAGAGTTCATTGCTCTTTTAAAAAGTGTACTTTTAGGCGGACCGAGTGGCTACAGGGAGGTTTCACCTCAGGACGCAGTATCTACGAGATTGAGTTCTATTTCTGCGGAAAGCTACCAGTTCGCCGTCACCATCAGTAAGCAGTCTTCGGACTCTGAGCCGGAAATGGAAACCAGCGAGAAAGGCAAGAAGCCTCGACCTCTAGACGCCGGATCGCCGAAGCATTCTTCTGACCGCAAGAAAAGCCGTGCGAATGATCCCTCCTCTGGGTCGGTTCTTACTTCGACCCATCCATCTGTTCCGTTCTGGAACAACCTTTCTCCTCCGACGCTCCACTTATGGGACCTTCGCCATCATCGCCCCTACGTCCGCGGGACTCACCTACGCCCAAGCGGCAAGGAACCCTGCTATACCTTCCCCAGTTCGCCAACGGAGTGCCGCTGTCACCTCTCCTGAACCAACTTTTTACGTAATCAAACTGGTTAACATTGACGTTGCCTGTTCCAATCCTCGTCATATCTATCAATTAGTCTCCAAATTCACGCCGAAACTTCTAATTATCAACTGGAACTCCAGAGAACCCGTGAAGGGTATAACATAAAAACTATCTGGCCTTTTTATGAACACTTCAAGAATAACATTGGAGTCAACCGCCTTGGCCAGCATTGCCGGGCTACCAACATCACCCAACAACGATCGGAACGTCGCCGCGAGCCACAGCGCAGACCAGCTCCTATCCTCTCCGTCGTTGCGTACGGGGTGGACACAGAGAATACGAACGACGACATACTGGCTCAACTACACCTGGCAGGCATCGACATCTTCAGGGTGTTGCGAATTCGCAATGCCCAGGGACCGAAGTCGCTTGTCTGCATTCTCTCCAAGGATGTGCGCTCACTCGACGTCCTGCTCCGTGACGGCGCCATGATTTATGCCCGTCGCCACCGTGTTCAACCGTCACGCTTCCTCACCTCAGCCCATCCGGTGTGCCCGTTGCCAGCGCTTTGATCATCCACCAGGTACTGCATGTAGTCAACCAGAGGTATGCTCCAGTGAGGAACACGCCACCCATGAATGTAACAAGAAGTCCAATCCTAAGTGTGTTAACTGCACTCAACCCCATCCTGCCTTTAGTTATAAGTGTAAGGCCAAACCTCCCCGCGACCCTTCTAAACCTGAAACCATCGTACCCGTTACTTCCCAAGATCTTTCTACCCCTGACTCCAACACCACCTTATCTCCACCTAGTTCTGAAAGTATCATCCGTTTTATATCTATGGTACTTCAGAACGTCCTTCCACTCCAACGTCCCCACATCCTTGCTCAGGTTCAACTAGCGGCACGGTTGACACTCAATACTCATGTAGATGTTGCGTACTCGGGGAATGGGATGAATTTTGCGTTCATTCCCCTGAGTGCGTCGCACTTCATTAGCTAAAATGTTGCAAATTTATTATACCAATCTCCGATCCCTTTCCGCTAACCGTCCGCTATTTGATCTTTCCCTTTCCAAATATGCCCCGGACATTTTTATTCTTAATGAAACATTTTAACTCCCCTTCAGCGTCCGCATTTTAAAAATTATACATTGTTTCGAGGAGACCGTTATTCTGAACCTCGAGGCGTCATCGCTATCGGCATCCGCCAGTCGCTCACTGTCCGACAACACTTTCTCCCTTTCCCATATCACTTTACTGAATATCTTATCCTAGAAATCTTCACTCCTGTTAAATCTTTTATAGTTGCCACATTGTATCTAACGTCTCATTCGCATATTGCTTTCAACTTCATTAAGTACTTAGATTCTCAATGTTCCGATTACATTCTCGTTGCAGATATTAATACCAATTTGTATTCGCCTCGACAATCAATGGAATTTAAAGATCTCTGCGAGCACCTCCGGGGCATGTCTATCCCTTTCCTCTTCCACACCCTCCCTGCCCATAATGCCACTCCTGACGTCCTCCTCCTTTCCCCCTCCTCGGCCCCCTAACACACCATTCAACGACGTCTCTATGTCGGCAGCGATCATGCTCCCGCTCTCATCACTCTTCCCGGTATCTCCATTTACCGTCGCCACGATCACCCCCCCCCCCCCACACACACACATGTCGTTTTTACCATACTAACTGGGATAAGTACCGTCAAAATAACACCGACCTTCTCCACGGTGCTTCTCCACCTATGTCTCTCCCCTCCCTCTTTTCTCTTATTGATATTATTGAACATGCCATACTCACTGCTGAAAGTCTACACATACCTCGCCATTCCTATCATACCACTAAACCCCCCCATCCCACCTAAAGATCTCCAACTCCTCCATTTGGCGCATGACTATTGTAAAGCATATGCAAGTACAAAAGACCTGACTATATTACTCCTACATCGACGCGTTTTACGTCACGCCCGATCTTATATCAAAGCCATCAAACGTAAAACCTGGATGCAACATTGTACTGACTTAGCTGACATGCACGAACTCCGACAATTTTGGACTACCTTCCGTCGCCTTACTAAAACGATTAAACCTTTTCCCCAATACCCGATTGTTCATTCTTCCCAACAGCCTGTCACGGATAAAGATAAAGCTGATTTATTTGCAGATCATTATGCCCGAGTTTTCTCCCCTTCAACCGGTCCTAATTTTCTTCACCCCGATGAACCCACTATCAGTAGCTATGCTCGCCCTGACCGTTCGAACCTCCAACCGTCCTTTATACATTTTGCACAAGTCGACCATACCCACCTCTTAACTCTCCCATCACCCCTCAGGAAATCCGACACTTTCTTAAACATCGTAAAAATACCTCACCTGGTTCCGACAGAATCACCTATCGTCGCATTCAAGAAGCTCCCCATACTCTTTTTGTCCTTCTCAGTTCTATATACACTTTGATTATTTACACCGGTGCCTTCCCCGATTCCTGGCGTAAGGCGAATGTCCTCTTGTTTCTTAAACCTCAAAAAACCCCTTTTGACTTACATTCCTACCGTCCCATCTCGCTTATTACTGTCCTCTCTAAAATCTTAGAAGGCATCTTAAGTAAACGGATCTCCTCATATCTTCGTACCCTTCACCTGTTGCTCGCCTCTCAGGTAGGTTTTCAACCCCATCGCTCCACTCACGATCATCTTTTTCATTTATCTGCCTCCCTCCATACGTATCTCCGACCTCGCAAAACGGCAGCACTGGTATGCCTGGATGTCAGCAGGGCCTTTGACTCTGTTTGGCACTCAGGCCTTCTTTATAAACTTCGTCATCTTCCCCCCCCCCCCAATCACTGTTATTCGGTTCATTCACAATTTCCTCAAATGTCGTACAGCTCGTATTCTTATTCATGGCACTCCCTCCTACACCTTTTGTCTAACCGCGGGTGTCCCTCAGGGCACTCCGTTTCCCCCTTCTATATCTTCTTTATACGTACGACCTTCCTCATCCTAAACCTCCGTTACGGCTATACTAATATGCAGATGATTTAGCTATCCTTGTCCTAACTCCCACTGTTACTACCTTCACCCGTAAACTTCAAAAATACCTGAATATGTTAGAAAACTGGTTCAATTCTCGGCATCTCTCGGTCAATCCATCCAAAACCCAGTTCATTGTCTTCCGTAGGAAATCCCATCTTTGCCGTCCTCGTCACCGTGTATTCCTTACCATGTACAACATCCGTCTCACGAAACCAACCTTTTAAAGTATCTTGGTATCAAGTTTCAAAATAATTTACAATGGAAGTATCACCTTCTGGATGTCTAACACCGGTCCCTTCGACGTCTTAGAGTCCTCCGTACCCTCACCGGTCGTACGTGGGGTCTCAAACCATCTCATCTTTATAAATCCTTCATTCGCCCTATTCTCACGTACGCTTCCTTGACCTGGTTACCGGCCCTTCCTCAGCAATATACTCGACTTTTGACTTTAGACAGACATGCACTGCGTATTGCTTATCATTTACCCTACGATTCCCACACTGCTGACGTTAATCGCCATTACTCCTTTCCCACCATTCTTCATCACCTCCACGACCTCCGCCTTCATTATCTTCAAACTAATACTACCAATCATAACCCTATAGTTACCGAAGCTTTCTCCGCCTGCCACCGCCATTCTTCATAATATTCGTACACCTGACACATTATATCTATTCCCCCCATCTACTATGTAGCTTCCATTCTTGTTCCACGGTCTCCATTTTACCGGTTAATTTTTTCCTTCTCTTCAATTATTTTGGGTGCTGTGTTTCTGGAGACTGTGGTGCCACTCAAAAGTGCCATCGACAGATTTTTGTTCTTCGCATGCAGTACCTGTTCTCGTGCTCTTATTCCAAGATTAACGTTTCTATTTCGTTTTGCTCATATTAATGTGTTCTGTATGTGAAGCCTTTGGTCTCACAGGACTATACTCAGTGTTTTTTTCTTATCCAGTGCGTATGTGTCAAGTGTTTCTGTGATATATATATTGCAAAGTGACATTCTGGACTATATACACATCAAGACGAATTTGCACGTTTATTTGATCATGGTTCTATTGCTTTTGTACATTTCTACAAAGTACATTCTCCTAAGAGCTACACGTTTAGCTGGCGGCCCGCCCATTCACCGTTTTGGTGATGGGAATGAAATAACTTTGTGATTCTGATTTTTGTTGTCGGGCTGTTTAGACGAGAGAACAGTTTTGTTCCCTTCTTGGTGACTTCCTATGACATGCCGGGGCACAGATAACGCATCCGTTCACTCCACTGATGGGGGAGGTAAATCGAAAGATGAACTAGTGTGTCCAGAAAACATGATAAGACTCATGCATTGTGAGAAAGTGAAGGATATACTAGATCTCATAAATGTAGTACTAAGTTAATTATTATTGTTACCGGCCAGTCCTGTGGAGTAACGTAATGTGCCTGTCTCTTTTTCCAGCCAATTTAATTCTGGACTGAGGAGTAGAACGCTGTTCACGTGTGCGAGATTGTCTCAAACTCTTGGTTACAGGAAGAAAGATGGAAAACAGAAACTTGGTCAAGGGCCTCGCTGGTGGAAGATGACGTTGGCAAATGTCACAGAGACAGAGGACGATTCCGTTCTGTTACTTACAATCGTAGTTTTAAGAATTGCTAGAGTAATGTATCGAAGTAAATATTGCGTATAATAATTATATTATTATCACCCTTATTGTAATACATTTAAATAATTTTCATTCACCTGCCACAGTTCGGAGAACGTTATGAAGTTCTATAGGTAACGTTATTGTAGTATATAAATAATGAAGTTCTGCAATTCCCATGCCTGCGTAATTCAGGTTGTAATACGTGCAGAACCTTTAACACGGCGCTGCTAACTTTTACTGATAATGGTGAAATTAAACAATATAGCAATACAGAGGGACTCAGACTCTAGCACCATTGGACATCTCCATATCTAGAGCAAATACTTAAACCAGAAACAGGTCGTGATTGAAAGCACTACTCTTATTTGTTCTATAGTAATGCGCTCCAGAGTGCACTCAGTTGAGAGGTTCTCTCAGTCTTAATTACTGCCTCTATCGAGTGTAAGCACGAAATTGAACGGTACGTACTTTGATGTGAATATAAGGAAAGATCGTCATTGGGGTAATCACATTAACGAGACTTTAAATAAAGGTTAGAGACCTCCTCATGTGGATATGAAAGTGATTACGGGTTCTAGTAAGGATATAGAGGACAGGCCGTATAAGTCTCCGATAAGATCATAATTACTGGTAAATTTTGTTATGAATAAATAAGTTGTCCGCCTCTATGATGTAGTAGTGAGTGTGATTAACTGCCACTCCCGGAGGTCTGGGTTTGATTCTCGGCTCTGCCACGAAATTTGAAAAGTAGTGAGAGAACTGGAAACGGATCCACTCACCCTCAGGAGGACAACTGAGTACAGGCTGTTCGAATCCAACCGCAACCATCCTCGAAGTGGTTTTCCGTGGTTACGCACGTTTATCTCCAGGCAAGTGCTGTGATGGTACATAACTTAGGACAACGGCTGATTCCTTCCCTCTTCCTCGCCCATCCTTTTCAATCTTTCCAGCTCCCACACAGGCCCTATTCAGCATAGCAGATGAGGCCGCTTGACCTAGGTACTGGTCCTCCGGCCCAGTTTTATCTCCGACCAAATGTCTCACGACCCAGGACGCTGCCCTTGAGGCTGTAGAGGTGGGTTTTCTTGCTGAGTCCGAGGCAGAAACCAACTCTGAACGGTAAATCGATTAACTTAGAAAGAAAAGGAATGCCTTCTTCTTCTTCTTTTGCAATTTGTTTTATATCACACCGATACAGATAGATCTTATGGTGGCGAAGAGATAGGAAAGGCCTAGGAGTGGGAGGGAATGGGCCTTGACCTTAATTAAGGTACAGCCCAACCACGGAAAACCATCCCCAGTGCTGTTGAAAGCGGGGATCAAACCCACTATCTCCTGGATGCAAGCTCACAGCTGCACGCCCAACTCCCTCGGTAAAGAATTGTCTAAGGCACATGCTGCCATGACGTTATAAGTAAAATTGTGTAAATACAGCAATTATTAATCCAGCCTTCCTATCACTCCCCAATTTGTATTACATGAAGGTCAATCACAGCATTTAAGAATACCGTAACAAGAACTGCTTCACGCCACAATTCACCTTCATAAAGCCTATGCAGTTTGGGAAACAGAGCTGTTCATGCAAACCACAGCATATATTCCAGTACTCCCTAACACCAATCTATGTTCACTTTTAGAATTGCCATAAGTTCAATCAATCAATCAATCAATCAATCAATCAATCAATCAATCAATCAATCAATCAATCAATCAATCAATCTTATCAATTGTTTTTCTACCGAGAGAGTCGGCCGTGCTGTGAACCTGCATCCGGGAGATAGTGGACAGTAACCCTACTGTCAGCAGACCTGAATATGATATTCCATGGTTCCTGATTTCCACACCAGGCATATGGTGGGGCTGTACATTACTTAAGGCCACGGCAGATTCCTTCCCACTCCTAGGCCATTCCTTTATCATCCTTGTCGTAAGAACTGTCTGTGCCGGCGCGACTCAAAGCAAGTTGTAAAAAAAAAAAAAAGAACAAAAGGTTAGAAAAAAGTATACCTACCTTTTCGCCTCAGGATCGAACTCACAACCCCGGCATCACTCGGCTACTGTCATATAAGCTCCATGCGCTAAAAATTGTACTTTCAGGGCTACAGTGCTCGTCCCTTGTAAGCTAATGTGTCGATAATTTTCTGTATTGTACCTGATTTTTGCACTTATACTCCGTTGTTTTCATCAGAACTGATGAGCTCATTCTTGATCTGGGTCGAGGGATACAACTGTGGAGGATGACCAGTACCTGGTCAAGGCGGCCTCGCCTGCTATGCTGAACGGGGCTTTGCAGGGGGATGGGAAGATTGCAAGGGATGGACAGGGAAGAGGGAAGGAAGCGGCCGTGGCCTTAAGTTAGGTGCCATCCCGGCATTTGCCTTGAGGGGAAGTGGAACGTGGAATCGAGCCCACCTCTACTCAGTTGATCGACCTCACGGGGCTGAGTGGACCCCCTTCCAGCTCTCGTACAACTTTTAAATTCCGTGGTCTCCGCGGGGAGGCAGCTTATCACACTAACCACTACACCACGGAGGCGAAAATAAATTAAATACAATAGAGAAAATTATCGACACAATAGTTAGAAGGGATGAGCACTGTAGTCCTGAAGGTACACTATTTTAAAAGAGCATATTTGCTCCACTCACATTCTAGGGGACTTGCTCCGAAAGGGTACCGCAGTCCAGCCTCTAAGAGGCACAAGCGTATAACAAAATATGTCTCAACAGTCTGTTTCACACTGGTTTATCAATAATTACAATTTAAGCCGCCCAATGAGTGCCCATGCTAAATGGATTTAATGTAATTAAGAGGTTTAAGAGGATCCGTCGTGAACAAAAGGTTAGGAGGTGAAAACTTGCACTCCTTTTAGAAAGTCTGTTAACACCCTAAATGGCCTTATGGCCCCGAGGATTGACTAAACGAAAAATATGAAATGCCGAAGGCGAGTGAAGAATGTAGAGGTTTAGAAAATTCTAAGTCCCCCCATACCAAGTTGAATGTATATCAATGGTGTGTGCACACTCTTTGCTCCCTTAATGCACGTGTATCCCAGCAGGGTTTTGAACAGAGTCTTCAGACTTGCCGAAAATTTACATTTAATGGATTACATTAGAATTTTACATTAGGAAAAGAAGATTGCATCCTTCCCCTCAAGTTATCAGCCTGGAGCTTCCGAACGATCGCACGTAGCCCCTGCCTACTTGTAACGCCGCACACACAATCTAGACTGGAGGATTGAAATGAAATGCCGTATGGCATTTAGCGCCGGGAGTGTCCGAGGACGAGTTCGGCTCGCCAGATGCAGGTCTTTGCATTTATCCCCCGTAGGCGACCTGCGCGTCATGACGAGGATGATATGGCGAAGAAGACGACACATACACCCAGCCCCTGTGTCAGCGAAATTAATCAATTATGGTTAAAATTGCCGAGCCTGCCGGGAAACGAATCCGCGACCCATATGACCAAAGGCCAGCACTCTAACCATTTAGCCATGGAGCCGTACACGGGATCAATGAGGATGACATTATGGCCCTAAAGCGCCCAGCTTTCATAACATCTCAGAGGGGAGAGTTCCAGAACTCTTTTGAGAATGCCTGTACATATCGCCCATTTTAATTGGCGAGAGAAATATTCACAATACTCCTCATTGGTTGATAAGTTAAGGAAGAAAGAAGCCGTAGGTGTGTTGCCAAAGTAGATACATTTTTAAAAAGCCTACAAAAACTTAAGGTTTGCTCAGAATGAATTTCCTTACTCCCGACAAAGGGGGCAAATGGGCCGATAGTAGAGACATCTAAAGGTTGTAGGTCCTGGCTCGAGAATCTTAGAACAGAAGGCGCGCAGTTCAACGGGGCAGAGAATGTGTACCCCCGGTACGCACAGCATAGTTGTTAGTTACGCCCACCACTCTTGTGCAGTGGTTAGTGTCATTAGATGCCATCCCGGGAAGTCCGGGTTCGATTCGTAGCTTTACCACAAAATTTAAAAAAGTTATTAGTGCTGGAACGGGAGGTCAACTGAGTACCACCTCAGCTATCCTCGAAGTGGTTTTCCGTGGTTTAACACTTCTCCTCCAGGCAAATGCCGGGACGATAGCTAACTTAAGGCAACGGCCCCTTCCTTCCCCCTTCCTTGCCTCTCCATTCGAATCCTCCCATCTCCCCCCCCCCCCACACTTTACTACCCTCATCATCATAACAGGTGAGGTCATCTAGGCAAGGTGCTAGTCCTGTTCCTCAGTTGTATCCCGACCCGAATTCTCACTGTACAGGACACCGCCCTTGAGGTGGTTGAGGTGGGAATCCTCGCAGAGTCCGAGAGAAAAACATCGCTGGAGGGTAAATAGATTAAGAAGTACCCCTTCGGTAGCTCCTCGAATTCCTTGTTTTTCTTGTTGCGTTGAGGTCAATGGCAGCATTTAAGGATACCGTAAGAAGAAATGCTTCACACAATAGTTCACCTTTTTAAAGGCTAACAGAGGTATTCACGAAAACTGATTACAGAAACCCTTTCCACCAATCTATATTCAGTTTTAGATTTGCCATATGCTGAATCAAACAATCAATCAATCAATTTATCAGTCACTCATCTATCATCTATATTCAGGGCTATCGCAGGGATGGCAGATTCTCTACCGCTTAATTACCTAGCTTTTCCTTAAACGTATTTAAAAGCTTCCCCAGGTGAGGCTCGAACTCACAACCCCGGCATCTCTCGGCTACTGTCCTATAAGTACCATGCGCTAACCAATTGCGCCACTGGGGAATCGATAAGGAGAATGTTACCAAGTGGCTGGTATAATGAAGACGCGTCCCTGAAAAAAATAAAGCAAACAGCTGAACTTCCGATTGGCATTTTGCTGAAAATGTTCTAAGAACACCGAATGTGATACTACCAGGCATTTAGAATTTCCCCCGGAATGGGGACTCGAACCCTTGAACCTTGACCTACTATGCGGTTCCATCTCCAGGTAATTCGCCGCTAACGGAAATGTTACCTACGCGTAGCATTGAATATTTCTGTATCTTCTGTAGACAATGACTGATAATATTCTCTGAATAGATAGTGATCCGGTCCGCCTATGTGGTGTAGTGGTTAGTCTGATTAGTTGCCACCACCGGAGGCCCGGGTTCGATTTCCGGCTCGGCCACGAAATTTGAAAACTGGTACCAGTTCTGGAAAGGCGTCCACTCAGCCTCGGGAGGTCAACGGAGTAGACGTGGGTTCGATTCTCACCTCAGCCATCCTGGAAGTGTTTTTCCGAGGTTTCCCGCATCTCCTAATGTCAAATACGGGGATTGAAATTAACATAATGCCACGGCCGCTTCCTCCCCCCTTCCTTGTCTATCACTTCGAATCTTCCTACCCCCCACTAGGCTCCTGTACCGCATAGCAGGTTAGGCCGCCTGGGCGAGATACTGGAAAACCTTCCCAGTTGTATCCCCAAACCCAAAGTCTCACGTTCCAGAACACTGCCCTTGCGGCGGCAGATGTGGGGTCATTCGCTCAGTCCAACGGAAAATCCCACCCTGGAGGGTAAACGCATTAAGAAAGAAAGAAAGAAAGAATGAGAATCTGAACTAGTAACAAGAAATAACAGTTAAATGGAATAAGAATGAGCTCATTACCTCTGACGGCAAAAGGACCAAAAATCAGGTACAGTAGAGAAATTGTCAACAAAGTACTTTACGAGGGATGAGAACTGTAGGCCTGAGGGTAAGCTATTTTACAAGAGCAAATTTTCTACACTCACTTTCATTCTAGAAGACTTTGCTCCGAAGGATTATGGCATTTGCATGGAGGAGAAATGGGAAACGACGGAAAACGACTTCTAAGATGGCTGAGGTGGGAATCGAACCCACGTGTACTCAGCTGACCTCTCGAGGCTGAATTGACCCGGTCCTAGCCCTCGTAACACTCTTCAAATTTCGTGGCAGAGCCGGGAATCGAACCCGGGCCTTCGGGAGTGGCAGCTAATCTCACTAACCACTACACCACAGAGGCGGACAGAAAAGCATCGTACAAAGAATTAAGGTTCGCCACCATCAAAAAATTGAAATTGCTTTCAGAATTATTCTTTCCTCCCGCCACAGGGAGCACATAGGCCGAAAGTAGAGACATATAATGCGTGGTACGGGTTCGACTCTACCATGAAATTTCAAAAGTGGTACTAGGCCTGGAACATGTGGTCAGCTGAGTAACACTTCAGCCATCCTCGAAGTGTTTTCCCCTGGTTTACCGAGCTTGATAGCTGCAGTCGCTTAAGTTTGGCCACTATCCAGTATTCGGGAGGTAGTCGGTTCGAAGCCCACTGTCGGATCCGTGAAGATGGTTTTCCGTGTTTGCCATTTCCACACCAGGCAAATGCTGGGGCTGTACCTTAATTAATGCCACGGCCGCTTCCTTCCAAGTCGTAGCCCTTGCCTGTCCTATCGTCGCCGTAAGACCTATCTGTGTCAGTGCGACGTACTGAAAATAGCGAAAAATCCCTTGTTTCCCACTTCTCAACAAGCAAATGCTGGAATGGTAACATAAGGCGACGACCCCTTCCTTCCAAACTTCCCATCCCCCACAAGACCTCAGTTTAGCATAGCAGGTGAGGTTACCTAGGTGAGGTACTAGTAAACCTCCCCATATCGTATCCCCGACCCAAAGCCCCATGGTACTGGACACAGGCCTTAATGAAGTATAGGTCGGATTCCTCGCGAGAAAAACCAACCCTGGACGGTAGAAGGATTGATGTTTGACATTAATTTGTTATACAAACGGCTAAATAAGGCAATTATTAATCGGGCCTTACTCTAGCTCCTCAATTACCTTGTTCTTCGTATTGCGTCAAGGTCAATCCCGTCATTCAAGAATACCGTAACAAGATCTGCTTCACACAACAGTTCACCTTTATAAAGGCCAACAGAGCTATTCGTGAAAACCGGAGCATTGATTCCACCAATCTATATTCAGTTTTACATTTGCCATAAGATCAATCAATGATGTGCATTTTGGGCTATAGCCCGTGTGGCAGATTCCCTACCAGTTGTCACCGAAGCATTTTCTTAAACGTATCTAAAATTTTCCCCAGGTGAGGCTCGAACTCACAACCCCGGCATCTCTCGCATACTGTCATATAAGTACCGTGCGCTAACCAATTGCGCCACTGGGGAATCGACTCGCTGCGTGCTACCATGTGGCTGGCATAATAAAGTTCTGTTCCTTCACCAGATAAAACAAAGAGCTCAACTTCCGCTTGGCATTCTGCTGTAAATGTACTAAGAGCACCGAATATGATAACATCACTCATTAAAAATACGGCCTTAACGGAGACTCAAACCTAATGTCCTACCAAAACTCGTAATATGGGTCCAGCTACTTAGCCGCGAAACCAAACTTTACCTCCGCGTGGCGTTGAACATTTCTGCATCTTCTGTAGATAATTAATGATAATATTGCATGGATTGATAGTCATCCGGGGATTTCGTGGAACGCAGATGAAATCCAAGGAATTGAGAAGAAGTGTTAGGAAAGGTGTAAGCATCGGGTATAAAGCCTATATCGGGCAGGTAGAGCATGTTATAAGCGTAGATACTAAGAACGTGTTGGGCATTCGTTAAAATTAAGCAAAGGAACCCTTATGTCAGTGTAATGAAATACAATGGAAAAGAACTATTAAGCGACAAATCTGTTGCTGACAATTTTGCAGGCTATTTCTCATCTGTATACTCATGGAAGTCCACCTCTGTGGTGTAGTGGTTAGCGTGATTAGCTGCCACCCCCGGAGGTCCGGGTTCGATTCCCGGCTCTGCCACGAAATTTGAAAAGTGGTACGAGGGCTGGAACGGGGTCCACTCAGCCTCGGGAGGTCAACTGAGTAGAGGTGGGTTCGATTCCCACCTCAGCCATCCTGGAAGTGGTTTTCCGTGGTTTCCCACTTCTCCTCCAGGCGAATGCCGGGATGGTACCTAACTTAAGGCCACGGCCGCTTCCTTCCCTCTTCCTTGCCTATCCCTTCCAATCTTCCCATCCCTCCACAAGGCCCCTGTTCAGCATAGCAGGTGAGGCCGCCTGGGCGAGGTACGGGTCATACTCCCCAGTTGTATCCCCCGACCAAGAGTCTGAAGCTCCAGGACACTGCCCCTGAGGCGGTAGAGGTGGGATCCCTCGCTAAGTCCGAGGGAAAAACCGAACCTGGAGGGTAAACAGATGATGATGATGATGATACTCATGGAAACGGGCGCGATATGATTGACCGAAATATGAGAATACGGAAATAGATCCATTGGTGTTTGTTCTGAATGTTAATGAAATTAGTACTACCGAAATTCAAAGCGCAATACGCAAGATAAAACTTAAAACAGTCGCAGGCCCAGATCTAATCCCTCCGTATATAATTAAAGGCTGTGGAGATATTTTATTACACCCTCTCTCAATTATTTTTAACACCGACACAGATAGGTCTTTCGGAGACGATGGAACAGAAATGGTCTAGGTGTGGGAAGGAAGCGGCCTGGTGTGAAAATGGGAAACCACGGAAAAACGTCTTCAGGGCTGCCGACAGTGGGATTCGACCCTACTATCTCCCGAATACTGGATACTGGCCGCACTTAAGCGACTGCAGCTATCGAGCTCGGTGGGCAGGGAAATGACCTGAGCAAAGTCCTTCTTTCGTAATCTGTTTACACTCCAGGGTTGGCTTTACCCTCGGACTGAGCGAGGGATCCCACGGAAAACTACTTCGAGGATTGCTGAGGAAGGCATTGAATATATCTCTACTCAGTTGACCTCTCGAGGCTGAGTAGACCCAGTTCCAACCCTAGTACCAATTTTCAAATTTCATGGCAAAGCTGGGAATCGAACCTGGGCCTCCGGGTTTGGCAGCTAATCACACTAACGGCTACACCACACAGACGGACAAAGGACGTAAGTTCGTTCGTAATCCATTTACCATCCAGGGTCGGTTTTTCCCTCAGACTCAGCGAGGGATCCCACCTCTACCGCCTCAAGGGCAGTGTCCTAGAGCTTCAGACTCTGGGTCTGGGGATACAACTGTGGAGAATGATCAGTACCTGCTATGCTGAACAGGGGCCTTGTGGGGGATGGGATGTTCGGAAGGGATATACAAGGAAGTGGAAGAAAGCGACCGTGGCCTTAAGTTAGTTACCATCCCGGTATTTGCCTGGAGGAGAAGTGGGAAACCACGGAAAACCAATTCCAGGATGGCTGAGGAGGAAATCGAACCCCTCTCTACTCAGTTGACCTCCCGAAGCTGAGTTGACCCCGTTCCAGCCCTCGTACAACTTTTCAAATTTCGTGGCAAACCCGGGAATCGAACCCGGGCCTCTGTGGGTGGAAGTTAATCACACTAACCACTACACCACAGCTACGGACAGAAGGTAAGTTAAGGCACTACATTCTGGAAATGTATTCTTTTCCTTTTCTCTATTCTAAAATTTTGTAAGTAGAAAATCTGAACTTGCAACTACAAAAACAGGTAGATGGAATGAGTTCATCAGCTCTGATGACAACAACGGACTATAAGTCCAAAAATCTGGTACACTAGAGAATATTATCGACACAATAGTTTACAAGGGATGAGCACTTTAGCCCTGAAGGTGCATTATGGTTTAACACTTCTTCTCCAGGCAAATGCCGGGACGACAGCTAACTTACGGCAACGGCCCCTTCCTTCCCCCTTCCGTGCCTCCCCATTCGAATCCCCCTATCCACCCTCTTCATCGTAGCAGGTGAGGTCATCTAGGCGAGGTACTAGTCCTCTTCCCTAGTTGTATCCCGATCCAACGTATCACTGTACAGGACACCGACCTTGAGGTGGTTGAGGTGGGATTCCTCGCAGAGTCCGAGAGAAAAAACATCCCTGGAGGCTAAATAGATTAAGAAGTACCCCTATCGATACGTCCTCGAATTCCTTGTTCTTCTTATTGCGTTGACGTCAATGGCAGCATTTAAAGATACCGTAAGAAGAAATGCCTCACACAACAGTTCACCTTCATAAACGCTAACAGAGGTATTCATGAAAACCGGAGCACTGATTACAGAAACCCTTTCCACCATTCTATATTCAGTTTTAGATTTGCCATATGCTGAATCAATCAATCAATCAACTTATCAGTCACTCATCAATGATCTATATTCAGGGCTATCGCGGGGATGGCAGATTCCGTACCAGTTAATTACCTAGCTTTTCCTTAAGTGTATTTAAAAGTATCCCCAGGTGAGGCTCGAACTCACAACCCCGGCATCTCTCGGCTACTGTCCTATAAGTACCGTGCGCTAACCAATTGCGCCACTGGGGATTCGATATGGTAGAAGTTACCAAGTGGCTGGTATAATGAAGACGCGTTCCTGAAAAAAATAAAGCAAACAGCTGAATTTCCGCTTGGCATTGTGCTGAAAATGTACTAAAAGCACCGAATGTGATACTGTCACGCATTTAGAATTTCCCCCGGAATGGGGACTCGAACCCTTGAACCTTGACCAACTGTGCTGTTCCATCTCCAGGTAATTCGCCGCTAACGGAAATGTTACCTACGCGTAGCATTGAATATTTCTGTATCTTCTGTAGACAATGACTGATAATATTCTCTGAGTAGATAGTGATCCGGTCCGCCTGTGTGGTGTAGTGGTTAGTGTGATTAGTTGCCACCACCGGAGGCCCGGGTTCGATTTCCGGCTCTGCCACGAAATTTGAAAAGCGGTACGAGTTCTGAAACTGGGTCCACTCAGACTCGTGAGGTGAAATGAGTTGAGGTGGGTTCGATTCCCTCCTCAGCCATCCTGGAAGTGGTTTTCCGTTAATTCCCAATTCTCCTCCGGGCAAATGCCGGGATGGTACCTAACTTAAGGCCACGACCGCTTCCCTCCCTCTTCCTTGACTATCCCTTTCAATATTACATGTAATAAATATCATTTATCTGTTGTTTTATTCCATTGTACTTATTTTAGCAGCCTTCTAAGGTTAATTTTGTTAATACTTCCACTATTGTATCTCATCACATTGTATTTTCAAACCATCATTGTTATTTTTAATGTTATTTTACTTCAAATCTCTTCAAGATTTTAAAATTCATTTCATCACTACATGTTATTTAGACGCTTATTTTTAATTTAAGGTTAAGACTATGGCTGATGATGCCTTCAGAGAAGGCGAAACATGTCCCACTATTAGCTAACAAATTTATGTAAATCATCCAAGACGATTTTGTATTGATTAGGTGGTCTAATAAATAACTTAATGTTATTATTTCTATCCCTTTCAAACTTCCCATCTCCCCACAAGGACCGTGAGCAGCATAACAAGTGAAGCCGCCAGGGGCGGGTTACTGGTCGTCCTCCCCGTTTGTATTCCCTGACCCAGAGCCTCGCACTCCAGAACGGTAGAGGTGGGATCCCACCCTGAGTCCGAGGGAAAAACCGCCCATGGAGGGTAAACAGATTAAGATGTACAAGAAGTAGGTGGTGATCCGGGGATTTCGTGGACTGCAGAGGTATAAGGAGCAGACGGAGTGAAAGGGTAGACAGGGAAATGACCAGAGGATAAGATAAAGCACCATTGGTGGGGGGAACTGAGAGACCGCCTCTGTATAGTAGTGGTTAGTGTGATTAGATGCCATCCCCGCAGGCGTGGGTTCGATTCCCGGTTCTGCCACGAAATTTGAAATGTGGTACCAGTTCTGGAAAGGAGTCCACTCAGCCTCGGGAGGTCAACGGAGTAGACGTGGGTTCGATTCTCACCTCAGCCATCCTGGAAGTGTTTTTCCGAGGTTTCCCGCATCTCCTAATGTCAAATACGGGGATTGAACTTAACACCTCCTGTACCGCATAGCAGGTGAGGCCGCCTGGGCGAGATACTGGACAACCTTGCCAGTTGTATCCCCAAATCCAAAGTCTCACGTTCCAGAACACTGCCCTTGCGGCGGTAGATGTTGAGTCATTCGCTCAGTCCGACGGAAAATCCCACCCTGGAGGGTAAACGCATTCATAAAGAAAGAAAGAAAGGAAGAAAGAAAGAAAGAAAGAAAGAAAGAGAATCTGAACAAGTAACAATAAATAACAGTTAAATGGAATAAGAATGAGCTCATTACCTCGGACGACAAAAGCGGACTATAAGTCAAAAAATCAGGTACAATAGAGAAATTGTCGACAAAGTAGTTTACGAGGGATGAGAACTGTAGGCCTGAGGGTAAACTATTTCACCAGAACATATTTTTTGCACTAACCTTCATTCTAGAAGAATTTGCTCCGAAGTTTTATGGCATTTGCATGGAGGAGAAATGGGAAACGACGAAGAACGACTTCCAGGATGGCTGAGGTGGGAATCAAACACACGTCTACTCAGCTGACCTCCAGAGGCTGAATTTACCCGGTCCTAGCCCTCGTAACATACTTCAAATTTCGTGGCAGAGCCGGGAATCGAAACCGGGCCCCCGGGCATGGAAGCTAATCTCACTAACCACTACACCACAGAGGCGGACAGAAAAGCATCGTACAAAGACTTCAGGTTCGCCACCATCAAAAAATTGAAATTCCTTTCAGAATTATTCTTTCCTCCCGCCACAGGGAGCACATAGGCCAAGAGTAGAGACATCTAATGGGTGGTACGGGTTCGACTCTACCATGAAATTTCGAAAGTGGTACTAGGCCTGAAACATGAGGTCAGCTGAGTACCACTTCAGCCATAGTCGAAGTGTTTTCCCCTGGTTTACCGAGCTTCATAACTGCAGTCGCTTAAGTTTGGCCACTATCCAGTATGCGGGGGGTAGTTGGTTCGAAGCCCACTGTCGGGAGCCGTGAAGATGGTTTTCAGTGTTTGCCATTTCCACACCAGGCAAATGCTGGGGCTGTACCTTAATTAAGGCCTCGGCCGCTTCCTTCCGAGTCCTAGCCCTTGCCTGTCCTATCGTCGCCGTAAGACCTATCTGTGTCAGTGCGACGTAATGAAAATAGCAAAAAATCCCTTGTTTCCCACTTCTCAACAAGCAAATGCCGGAATGGTAACATAAGGCGACGACCCCTTCCTTCCAAACTTCCCATCCCCCACAAGACCTCAGTTTAGCATAGCAGGTGAGGTTACCTAGGTGAGGTACTAGTAAACCTCCCCATATCGTATCCCCGACCCAAAGCCCCATGGTACTGGACACAGGCCTTAATGAAGTATAGGTCGGATTCCTCGCGAGAAAAACCAACCCTGGACGGTAGAAGGATTGATGTTTGATGTTACCGTGTTTTAGCGGTAGGTAGAGGTGAAAGAAGGTGCGGGTGTGAATGGATCTCAAGCTACGAAATTATAGTGCCAGTAAAGTAAATTTAAAATTTAATACGGTTATATTTTCTTTTCAAAATAAATAAGAAACAAGCATGGCAGGTACAGAATAGCAAGTCAAAATAAGGTAGTTACAATATTTACAGAATTTGGGCTTCGCGCCCCGAGTTCACAATGCTTGGGCAATCAGCTCAGTTTTACCCCAAACACAAGTTTTAACAGAGGGGCAGAAAACCCCATTCATACCTAGGAGCCCTTGCTCCAAATTACACTGAAAAGCCTCCTCGAGGCATACAACATACAATTTTCAAAAGAGCCACTCGCTCTCAAATTTAAGCCTCTCCCAGGCCACACCAAACTCCACCTTCAAGCTGTCCTCAACGGACATAAACACAGGGGTAAAATACCCAATCTACTGAGGTCTATTAAACGAAAAGAATGTTAATTAAATGACCTCTAAAATAACAATTTGAGAGGAGGCGAACTTGCACTCCTAATACACTAGATTAAGACCTACTTGGCGCTAGGCCGTTAATACAAGGGCTAATCCCATACTAAAGAGGTGACTTAAGAAGAGAACAATTTGTTTTACATTAACGAAGAATAGGTTGAGAAAAATAAGTTCACCTCAAAACAATATGAGTGGGAGCTCGAGAGGGTTAGCACTCTCTATCCCAGAATGTAGCTTTCCAAGAGAATAGATGAAAAGAGTAGTTACATTTACATTTTAGGAAAAGGTTACATGGTGGAACGCTTCGCACCCGCCCCGAGAGTTAAACTGCTGAGCTAGCAAAGAAAGAATATATTAATCGGCCATTACCTTATAGTTGACCGCTGCCGGAGAAAGAGGCGCTTCCCGCCTCCTGCTATGTACTTAATACACTGAAAGATGGAACAGAAGTGGCCCGGAGACCCAAAAATCAGCAGTTTATATCCTCTCGCGGAAGGTTCTAGGTGTTAGGGGAAAGAAAACACCCTCCCACAAACTTTTTATTGGCTAGGGTATAGAAACATATTCAAGTTGGGGGAAGATACCAATGATTGGTCAGAAATTAATAACAGAAATTCGGGATTGGTCAAATGCAAAACAAGGGGAAAGAGAGGGGTATACAGCCAACTTAAACAATAACAGAAAGAAATTTAACAAAGAACAAACTTTTGAAATAAAATTTTCTCCAAAGAACAGTTATTTTTCTTCCCACTAGGGTGCACTATTGTAGTTTTTCAGTGGTGTCCTCTAGAAGAGAAAGTTCACACTTCTTACTTCAAGCAAAACAAAAGTACGTCGAAAATGACACAGTTCACAAACTCAAAAATTTCCAGGTGGTGACATCTTCTGAGAAACTAGAAAATTAATAGGGTAAATAAAGTTCAGACTTCCTCCAGCAGAGGAGTTTCCACAGGCGCACATTTTAAATTAGCGTACTGGAGGTGTACCGCCCGGTACATTTGACGTTAATTTGTTATACAAACGGCCAAATAAGGCAATTATTAATCGGGCCTTACTCTAGCTCCTCAATTACCTTGTTCTTCGTACTGCGTCAAGGTCAATCCCATCATTCAAGAATACCGTAACAAGATCTACTTCACACAACAGTTCACCTTTATAAAGGCCAACAGAGCTATTCATGAAAACCGGAGCATTGATTCCAGTAACCATTTCCACCAATCTATGTTCAGTTTTACATTTGCCATAAGATCAATCAATGATGTGCATTTTGGGCTATAGCTCGTGTGGCAGATTCCCTACCAGTTGTCACCGTGCCATTTTCTTAAACGTATTTAAAATTTTCCCCAGGTGTGGCTCGAACTCACAACCCCGGCATCTCTCGCATACTGTCATATAAGTACCGTGCGCTAACCAATTGCGCCACTGGGGAATCGACTCGCTGCGTGCTACCATGTGGCTAGCATAATAAAGTTCTGTTCCTTCACCAGATAAAACAAAGAGCTCAACTTCCGCTTGGCATTCTGCTGTAAATGTACTAAGAGCACCGAATATGATAACATCATTCAATAAAAATTACGGCCCGAACGGAGACTCGAACCTTGGTCCCTCAGGTATGAAACCTAATGTCCTACCAAAACAGGCAATATGTGTCGAGCTACTCAGCCGCTAAACAAAACGTTACCTCCGCGTGGCATTGAACATTTCTGTATCTTCTGTAGATAATTAATGATAATATTGTGTGGATTGATTGTCATCCGGGAATTTCGTGGAACGCACATAAAATTCAATGAATTGAGAAGAAGTGTGTCCGCCTCTGTGGTGTAGTGGTTAGTGTGATAAGCTGCCACCCCCGGAGGCCCGGGTTCGATTCCCGGCTCTGCCACGAAATTTGAAAAGTGGTACGAGGGCTGAAACGGGGTCCACTCAGCCTCGGGAGGTCAACTGAGTAGAGGTGGGTTCGATTCCCACCTCAGCCATCCTGGAAGTGGTTTTCCGTGGTTTCCCATTTCTCTTCCAGGCAAATGCCGGGATGGTACCTAACTTAAGGTCACGGCCGCTTCCTTTCCTCTTCCTTGTCTATCCCTTCCAATCTTCCCATCGCCCACCAAGGCCCCTGTTCAGTATAGCAGGTGAGGCCGCCTGGGCGAGGTACTGATCATTTTCCCCAGTTGTATCCCCCGATCCGGTGTTTGAAGCTCTAGGACACTGCCCTTGAGGCGGTAGATGTGGGATCCCTCGCTAAGTCCGAGGGAAAAACCGAACCTGGAGGGTAAACAGATGATGATGATGATGATGATGAGAAGTAGTGTTAAGAAAGATGTAAGCGTCGCGTATAAAGCCTATATCGGGCAGGTAGAGCATGAAATAGGCGTAGATACTAAGAACTTTTGGGCATTCGTTAAAAGTAAGCAAAGGAACACCTATGTCAGTGTAATGAAATACAATTGAAAAGAACTAATAAGCGACAAATCTGTTGTTGGCAGTTTTGCAGGCTATTTCTCATCTGTATACTCAGAGATGTCCGCCTCTGGGGTGTAGTGGTTAGCGTGATTAGCTGCCACCCCCGGAGGTCCGGGTTCGATTCCCGGCTCTGCCACGAAATTTGAAAAGTGGTACGAGGTCTGGTACGGGGTCCACTCATCCTCGGATAGTCAACTGAGTAGAGGTGGGTTCGATTCCCACCTCAGCCATCCTGGAAGTGGTTTTCCGTGGTTTCCCACTTCACCTCCAGGCGAATGTCGGGATGGTACCTAACTTCCTTCCCTCATCCTTGCCTATCCCTTCCAATCTTCCCATCCCCCTACAAGGCCCCTGTTCACCACAGCAGGTGAGGCCGCCTGGGCGAGGTACTGGTAATACTCCCCAGTTGTATCCCCAGACCCAGAGTCTGAAGCTCCAGGACACTGCCCTTGAGACGGTAGAGGTAGGATCCCTCGCTGAGTCCGAGGGAAAAGCCGAACCTGGAGGGTAAACAGATGATGATGATGATGATACTCAGAGAAACGTGCGCGGTGTGATATACCGAAATATGAGAATACGGAAATAGATCCATTGGTGAATTTAGTACTACCGAAATTCAAAACGCAATACGCAAGATGAAACCTAAATAAGCCGCAGGCCCAGATCTAATCCCTCCGTATGTAATTAAAGGCTGTGGAGATATTTTATTACACTCTCTCTCAATTATTTTTCACATTTCGCTTAAAACTGGAACTTTTCCTACAAAGTGGAAGACAACGCGAGTTAGTCCGCTTTACAAATCCGGGGATAGGTCAGTAATCAATAACTACAGACCCGTTGCAATTTCTTCCGCTTTAGCAAAATTCTACGAACAAACCATATATCGGCATCTGTTCGAACATGTAGAAATTATCATCAGTGACACCCAACATGGCTTCAGACCGGGGAAATCGACAACGACAAATCTGTTGGAGTTCACTCATGAAGTGTCGGCTGCCATGGATACAGGAGGCCAAGTGGATGTAGTTTTCACAGATTTTAGAAAAGCATTCGATAAAGTTGATCACGATGTCCTTTTAAATAAATTAGCTTATTATGGACTCTCTTACAGCTCAATAAAATTATTTGCATCATATCTCTCTGACAAACAACAATTTGTGTCTTAGGCCTATAAAGGATTTGAATCTGAATATTACAATACTCGATCTGGTGTCCCATAGGGCTCAAATCTTGGACCATTACTCTTCCTAATACTGATTAATGATCTTCCTAAATGCATGCAGTATTCAAACATATTGCTATTCGCAGACAATGTAAAAAATTTCAAAACCATTCGTTCACATGTGGACTGTAGATTTCTTCAGAAAGACCTGAATAGGATATCACATTGGAGCGATATTCATAAGTTAGATTTTAACATTAACAAGTGTCATGTAATGGTATTTTCCAGGAATAAAAATAAAATTAGTCACTCGTATAATATTTTGAATACTAATCAGTCAGCAGTGAATTCCATCAAGGATCTTGGTGTGCACTTTGACGGTAAATTGACGTTCTCTCTACACATAAACGAAGTAGTTGCAGATGCTTACAGAATATTATGATTTATTAAGAGATGCACAGGTGACTTCACAAATCCCGAGGCAATAAAGCTATTATACAACTCCTTTGTTAGAAGTCGGCTAGAATGTGCATCGACCATTTGGGATCCGACATTAATGGTCTAGTTATACCATCTACCTCATCATCATTCTTATCCTCGGTAACATCACTACCATCATGTCAGTACTAATGCAGCCTTAAAGCAGTTCGTAAATCATTTCAATTGTAATATTTTAAATACCTTCTTATAATACGTGCATATGTAACTGATATTTGTAATATTATGTTACTGAAGAAAAGTGTATTTTTATTTTATTTATGACTTTACAAGGACATTCATAAGAGATATTATGATTTTAATGCAATGTTTGCTTTTATCTAATGTAATCAGATATATATATATATGTGTGTGTGTTTCACATCATTAGGTTTGTACCTGTCTGAAGCACAATAAATAAATTAAATAAATAAAGAATGTGTCCAGCTGAATGGGTGGGCGTGGAAATGACCAGAGCAAAGTTCTTCTTTCGTAATCTGTTTACCCTGCAAGGTTGGCTTTACCCTTGGACTCAGGAAGGGATCCCACGGAAAACTATTTCGAGGATTGCTGAGGAAGGCATTGGATATATCTCTACTCAGTTGACCTCTCGAGGCTGAGTAGAACCAGTTCCAACCCTCGTACCAATTTTCAAATGATATGGCAAAGCTACGAATCGAACCTGGGCCTCCGGGTTTGGCAGCTAATCACACTAACTGCTACACCACAGAGGCGGACAAAGGACGTAAGTTCGTTCGTAATCCATTTACCATCCAGGGTCTGTTTTTCCCTCAGACTCAGCGAGGGATCCCACCTCTACCGCCTCAAGGGCAGTGTCCTAGAGCTTCAGACTCTGGGTCTGGGGATACAACTGTGGAGAATGATCAGTACCTGCTATGCTGAACAGGGCCCTTGTGGGGGGATGGGAAGTTTGGAAGGGATAGACGATGAAGAGGGAAGGAAGCGCCCGGGACCTTAAGTTAGGTACCATCCGGACATTTGCCTAGAGAATAAGAGGGAAACCACGGAAAACACTTCCAGGTTGGCTGAGGTGGGAATCAAACCCACCTCTAAGCACTTTATTGCCTGAGGCTCAGTAGACCCCGTTCCAGCCTTCGCACCACTTTTCAAAATTCGTCGCAGAGCCGGGAATCAGATCAGGATTACCGGGGGTTGCAACTAATCTCACTAACCACTACACCACAAAGGAGGACTTCAAGTTATCTGCCTGGAGCAATCACATGTTAGGAAATTTCTGCCATTGCCTGGAGTACTTGGGCCTTCCGAACGGCGGCAGGCAGCCCCTGCTTCCTTATTATGCCGCACACACACTAGACCGAAGTGATGAAGATGACAATACGGCCCTAAAGAGCCCAACTTTCATAGCAAATCACGGAGAAAGATTCCAGATCTCTCTTGAGATATGCATAATGACTCTACACACCCCCTATTTTAATTGGCTACATATATATACACAAATTACTGATTGGTTAATAACGTAAGGAAGACGGACGCCGCAGGAGTATTGCCAAATATAGACATATTAAAAAACTACAATATTTAATGATTGCCACCTTCAAAATAATTGAAATTCCGTTCAGAATTAAGTGCCATTACTCCCGCCAGAGGGGGCACATGGGCCGATAGTATAGACATCTAATGGTTGAAGGACCAGTGATCTTGCGTTACATTAGCTCGTAAGTCCTAGCAGAGATGGCCTTCTAGAAGGCGCGCAGTTCAGCGGGACAGAGAAGGTGTACCCCGGTACAGAGAGGATAGTTGTTAGTTACGTCCTCTTCTGTGGTGTAGTGGTTAGTGTGATTAGGTACCTTCCCGGGAGACCTGGGTTCGAATCGCGGCTCCACCACGAGATTTAAATGTAGTACTAGGCTGGAACGGGAGGTCAGCTGAGTACCACCTCAGCCATCCTCGAATTGGTTTTCCGTGGTTTCCCAATTCTCCTCCAGACAAATGCCGGGATGGCAGCTAACTTATGGAACCGGCCTCTTCCTTTCCCCTTCCTTGCTTCTCCCTTTCAATCTTCCCATCCCTCACAAGGCCCCTGTTCAACATCGCAGGTGAGGTCACCTAGGAGAGGTACTAGTCATCCTCCCCAGTCGTATCCCAGACCCAAAGCCTCATGGTACAGGACACAAACCTTAATGAAGTATAAGTCGGATTCGTCGCAGAGTCCGAGAGAAAAACCAACTCTGGACGGTAGACGGATTGAGAAAGTAAGAAAGAAATTGGAGTATCGAAGGCAGATGTTTGACATGAATGTTTTATACAAATGGCTAAATAAGGCAATTAGTAATCGGGCCTTACTCTAGCTCTTGAATTTCCTTGCCCTTCGTATTGCGTCAATGTCAATCCCATCATTCAAGACTACCGTAACAAGATCTGCTTCACACAACAGTTCACCTTTATAAAAGCTAACAGAGATATTCATGAAAACAAAGTATTGATTCCAGTAACCCTTTCCACCAATCTATATTCAGTTTTACATTTGCCATAAGATCAATCAATCCATCAGTCACTCAACATTGATATGCATTTAAGGCTATCGCTCTGGGGCAGAATCCGTCCCATTATTTTACCTAGCTTTTTCTTAAACGTATTAAAAAGTTTCCCCAGGTGAGGCTCGAACTCAAAACCCCGGCATCTCTCGGTTACTGTCATATAAGTACCGCGCGCTAACCACTGGGGAATCGACACGCTGTGTGTTACCATGCGGCTGGCAAAATGAAGTCGCTTTCCTCCACCATATAAGGCAGACAGCTCAACTTCTGATTGGCATTGTGCTGTAAATGTACTAAGTGCGTCGAATATGATAACATCAGTCATTAAAAATTTCCGCCAGAACGGGGCTCGAACCCCAGGCGCTTAGGTAAAAAGCGTAATGCTCTACCAACTGAGCTACTGTAAAATAATACTTGTTTTTAATTACAGTTGTTTTCTTATTTGTTCCGTGTTTTTCCTTTTATTATTTCTTCCCCTTTAAGAAGAACTCGTCACACATCTCACGAGAGATCCTCAAGCCTACTGCGGGGGTCACACGCACAAACTTTTCTTCTCCAAATTGGACTATACTTAATTCCACGCATTCCTTCGTCTTCTTTTGCGGCCGGGTGGCCATCATCTATAGTTGCTACCCAGCCGACCCCCAAAAACATAGGTTGTCGCCTCGTTGGCTGTCACCATGTACAACTGCACCATCCTAGACATTGCTCCAGCTTGCTCCAGCCATCTCCGAAGATGATATCTACACCGCCATCTCTCCGCTGGCTTCCGCATACATGACGCCTATCGGCTATTGGACGGCACCAGTTCATTGCCATCTCCACTGATTCTTCTGTACATACCAACGTTGGACGACCAACAGCGCCTCATCGACGCCGGCGTATCCGTGCATAACCGCTTGTCCCCGTGGAATCTACTCCTCCATCCATACTTGCCCAACTCTTCGCCGACACTACCACCCTTCCCGTCGTCCACATGCCGTCAACCTTAACATCGGAACAACCCACATCGACTTCCTCTTCCCTTTCCCCTACAACAACTATCACCACCACGACGCATTTGTCCTCCTCTCTCGTCCCGGCTACATTTGCCACGACTAGCCACCCTCCGACTCAACGCCGCCATCGCTTCAAGACAACGTCGCAGCAGCACCACCGTCATCAATGCCCATGCAGCAATCCACATCTCATCATAGTTTCCCCAGCTTGGTCTTCCATCTCCAGCAAGGACATCCTACAAGAACTTCACGCCGCCGGAATCCCCGCCTGTCGTGCGTTTCGCATTCAGACCAGTTCAGGACCAACATATATGGTACGTCTCCTCCTCCCGACTATCGCCGACGTCCAGCGCCTCATTGCCACCGGAGCCCCCATGTATGGTCATCGATATAGAGTGGAGCCTTCTCGTTCACCACCAGCACGCTCTCAAACCTACACCATCCGTCGTCGACCCCGGCCGACCCCTCCTCCCGTTCCACCTCCTCAATCCCCTCCTCCAACTAATTTCTTATTTTCGCCACCACCGTCCCCCCGCTGACCTTTCCCGTTAGTCCACCCCCTCCTCCAACTAATTTCTTCTTTTCGCCACCACCGTCCCCCGCTGACCTTTCCCGTTAGTCCACCCCCTCCTCCAACTAATTTCTTCTTTTCGCCACCACCGTCCCCCGCTGACCTTTCCCGTTAGTTCAACCCCTCCTCCAACTAATTTCTTCTTTTCGCCACCACCGTCCCCCGCTGACCTTTCCCGTTAGTCCACCCCCTCCTCCAACTAATTTCTTCTTTTCACCACCACCGTCCCCCGCTGATCTTCTCCGACTCTTACTCACTTCTCTTGTAACCTTCTCATCGGTGTTTCATCTCCTTGCTCTTCAACTCCCTCATCACCCCCTTGCTTAAAACTTCTCTTCCTTCAGTTCTGTCATCTCTCTTAAGTCCTTTATTAAAACCGTCCACATGCACCTACTTATTCCACAATTCTACTTCCCATCTATCTAACTATACCTCTTCAAACACATACCCTATCATTTCTCACTTCGTTTACCCACACATCTCCTTGACCCGCCCGCATCTCTTGGGCAGAGAGAGGGCGTAACCCTCTAGGTGACCCGCCCCTCCTCTTCAGGGTGGGGAAGGAAACGAGAATAGATAGAACTAGTCGAACTAGGAATGGAGCAGATCCATCCCAGGAATGTTTCAAGTGCGGGTTGTTCTCACATCTTGTCAAAAATTATACGTCCCGTAACAGGCCTGGTGCTGCCTACACTAACTTAGCCGACAGGAGGTGACCAGCGCACCCGACTGAGTCACCAAGTTCAGCTCCTAGACGCTCAGCCCGGTCAAGTCGTGCACCGAACTATCGGAGAAGGAAAGACCCTTCAATTTATCTTTTAAAGGCCCGAGGGTATGTCTTAAATTGGCCAGTCACGGCTTTATTATACTCAGGAAGTGTTAGCTCTATTGTTTCTGAAAAGTCGTATTCTAAACTGAAGGTTTTTGTCAATTTCCTGATTATTGCTTTTCTTCTGTCAAATATATATCGGCGAAATTTTCACCGAAATTTTATTCGTTTTTCTTTCTTTCTTAATCTGTTTACACTCCAAAGTTGGTTTCTCCCTCGGACTCAGCGAAGGATTCTACCTCTGCCCTCCCAAGAGCAGTGTCCTGGAGCGTGAGACATTGGGTCGAAGGGTACAACTGGGGAGGGGCACCAGTACTTGGCGCAGGCAGTCTCAACTTCTATGCTGAATAGGGGCCATGTGGGGGGATGAGAAGATTCGAAGGGATAGACAAGGAAGAGGGAAGGAAGCACCCGTGGCCTTACATTAGGTACCATCCCAGCATTTTTCTGGAGGAGAAGTGGGAAACCACGGAAAACCACTTCCAGTATGCCTAAGGTGGAAATTGAACCAACCACTACTCAGTCCAACGGCCGTAGCCGTGTTGAAACACCGGATCCCGTGAGATCTCCGAAGTTAAGCAACATTGGGCGTGGTCAGGAGTTGGATGGGTTGCCACGCGCTGTTGGTGGGGGTAAGGGAATGGAGGAGCGGAAAGGAACTGGCCACCCTACCGTACGTAAACTCCGGCTCAGGAACACCTCTGCGGAGGTTCGGACCTGCCTTCGGGCAGAATAACCCTTACCTACTACTCAGTTGACTTCCCGAGACTGAATGGAGGCCGTTCCCGGGCTCGTACCACTTTTCAAATTTCGTAGCATGGCCGGGGTGGAGTGGCAGCTAATCAAACTAACCACTACACCACAGAGGCGAACAATTTTATTTCTTTCCTTGTTTCTTTTCAGATTTTGAACTGTGTTAAACATAAAAGTAACAATAGGACAAGGTTTACTCGTGAGCTCTAGACACAATATTAGTAAAGCCTAGAACAACCATACAACAACGATTTAACAAAATGAGATTGAAGATCCCACGTTACAAATTTTAGAAGAGCACCATTGCTCCCTTCAATAAGTGAGCTCCATGAATTACTACATTCAAGCATCGTCCTTCCAGGAGACTACTCTCCATAACTTACAAGAGTCAAGTTTCTGCAAGGAACCATCTAACTTTTATAAAAACAAACATTAGGGACTGTCTTATCCGCTCAACGTAAAAGATATCCAATGCAGAGCAGTATCCCACCTAGAATGGTCTTCAGATAACTGACTGGCTTTAAGCACCATAAACTCTTTAAGAAATACTTTTCTCAAAATAGCTAGTGAATGAACTTTTCATTTATGAAATTTGTTTGACTTCGATCAATTATTTTCAAAATTCCCAAAAAACTGAATATCGAACTGTGTCAACCGTTGAAGGACTTTAGGGGGTAGATGTCTCTACTGGAGGTACACTAGCTCCGTGCATTTAAATGTGGCGCCTTTTAAAAGGTTCATCTGTAATACGAACTGTGACACTCATTTAGGAAGAAGTCTTCTATAGAGCTTCTATCAGCTATTGCATTTACAATTTTATCAGAGAGGACGCCGACAGAATATGGGCAAATGATTTGGAGGATTTGAGAATTAGAAAGAGGAAACACTAAACCGTAATCCTGAAATTCCACCAGAAAACTTAGGAAGATAATCACATCGTTAGTAGAATTTACAGAAAATTTTGCGATGGTCTTAAGTAACATGGCTAAGGGTTGGGGCAAACTACTGAAACGTGGTGAAATTATCGAAGACGGAACTGGAGGTTCAAAAGCGGCATTACTGATGATGAAGGGTGGGTATTGTTGTAGATGAATAATTCTTTGTTCTGATTGGGCGGAATTTTGCTTTTTGAGGATCAACAGTTTGAGAAGACTCCCCCGTTTACACATTTATTGGAGGAGGCTAGTCACGCTTAGCACTAGCGGCTCCAGACAACAATTGATTGACCTCACTTGACAACTCAGGAATGTGTTCAAGTAGAGTATTAGTTATACTAGCAGAGACAATAGGTCCCTAGCCCTATTGAAACAGTTTCGGTTGAACACGCGTAAGTTGATTTCCAGAAGGTTCACGGCGTCTGCGGCCTACTCATCCCGCACGTGAGCTTGTTTAAAATAAATTCGTCTCATTCCTATTTTTAGCTCTCTGCACTATAAACTAAGTTTGCCTACGGTGAAGAATTGTTGAATAAGTATGAATATTGTTCCTCCTCGTCCAATAACTTACAGCTCTACGTTTCAAGGAAAGTGAATCCCACCAATTATCGACTCCAGCACTGACTGTGGAACTATGCGGATAACATAACAGTGAGAAAATCTCACCGATCCGCATACACTATATCGAAAAGGCCCGGGTGAATAGAATTTCCAGAACACAATAGAACGCATTCGAGGAGATTTCACAACGGAGATAGGTTCTCGAATTCTACAATAAAAACTTGTTCCTCTCACAAGTAGTTGTTGGATACTTCACGGCAACTAAGAAATGAATTTATTTGAAAAAATATGAAAAATTGGAAAATTGGTGTCAATTTTCCTTTAGGGAAAATCAAACGAAACCTTGGCAGCTGGAGTACTGACAACTTAGACGTAGATTTCGAGATCAGTGTTCGTGCTAGCTTTCTGGACATGAGGGATCCACTGTGCGACAGAAGCCTCAACTGGGAGACACGTCACAACTTCGTGTACTCAGTGCTTCTGCACGGCGCTGAAATATGGACTCTCACACGATCAGGAGAATAAAGCCTTCGAGATGTACGTGTCTCGGAGGATGTGGACTGACCACATGCTGCCGTACTCAAACGCACGAGAAGGGAAGGAATGCTCATGTGTACAATCAAGAATGAAAGAAAGAAAGAAAGAAAGAAAGAAAGAAAGAAAGAAAGACAGCTTACCTTGGGCGTACTATGAGGAATGAAAAGTACAACCTTCTCAAAACTAATCATTCAGGGTAAAATCGAACGACGTAGTTGATGCAAACACTCTTGGCCGCAGAAGTTACGGGACTGGGCAGGACTGGATTCCAGTAGACGGATGAGAACATCATGCAGACTTCGCTGTGATTGTGGCCAAACTTCCGGAATGGAGAAAGCACTACAAGAAGAAGAAGAAGATATAATGAATTGTTTTCGAAAGATATTTGTGTGGAATTTGGAGCTGACAGTGAATCGAAAGTGTGAAGCTGACTCAGGAACTACCTCGAATGAAATAATCACTTCCCTAGAGTATAAGAGGAGGCCTTCTTCATAAAAGAGCTTTCTGAATGCCTCTCAGTCATGGCTATCCATCACTATATCACGGCCTCCAAGATCACATCAACCGTCTGTACTCCACCGCCCCTATTTGATAAGATGTCTCTCAGTTATGGCCGTCCATCACTACTTCACATCACAACCTGCACATTTGCTAGGTAACATCACGTCGTACATTTTATATCTCTTTTCCCGTGACGCAAAGTTTTAAATGACCCCCTACCGTAAGATATACTTATGTCAAAGATTTGCTGGTTGAAATTTGACTTCCGTGTTTAATAAACTGAAATATTAAAATTCACAATATTCTTCAGAATTTTTCTATACGATGAAGTAAAACGTTAGTTGATACTTAATAGCAAGATAATTACACGCATTGTCATGTATAAAGAAATAATGAAACATTTTATTGTTCAAAACATTGTTAAACGCCACGTCCATGTTTGTCCCTCAGAGAGCAGCACTTACCAGACAGCGACATTCCCCGTGTACTGTACTACGCGACTCACCGGCGGCGGAGACTTGGACTAGCGTGGGTAAATGTGTTGAGGTTGGTGCGCTATAACATGGACTACAGCGTCCTATGTGTGTAGATTTTCTACGGTGGAATTGGTTTAGTGAATAAATTAGTTATGTAATGTGCATTATGTTGGACTTCCCTTTGCACTTGATGATGATAATAAAGTACATTTTGTGACATGAGCAAACAACTCGAACACGAGATCGAATATTTTGGTCCTCCGGTGCCCGATGTGATTCAGTGCCCATATTATACCTCATATAATCTGCACATTTATTCGTGATTACAGTTCATTTACGTGTGTTTATACGAGGATTGGGGCTAAGGTCATGGCAAATATTTTCTTCTTGTAG
Organism: Anabrus simplex; assembly: GCF_040414725.1. Lineage (NCBI taxonomy): Eukaryota > Metazoa > Arthropoda > Insecta > Orthoptera > Tettigoniidae > Anabrus > Anabrus simplex. The sequence continues at coordinate 1,890,516 of NC_090265.1, forward strand.
ATATGTGAACGGATAACGAACGTATATGTGTCATGTGGAAGTTCTGCAGTTCTGTGTATGCAGAACAACAGATGGCTCTGTGATAGCTGGTAGTAGCGCAGCGAGGGTTGTGAAATCAGTCAGTTGGTGAGTGTCGTGCGAGATGGAAGTAACCTGTGTTGAGCAGCGCTCTTACATCTAAATAGCCGTTCTCCGAGGGAGAAATGCGACGGAATGTTACAGTGAATCAGTGGAAGCCCTTGGGAATAACGCCCTACCATACCGTACAGTAGCACGGTGGGCAGGAAAGTTTCAGCAAGACCGTGTGCCAACCAGTGATGAGCAACGTTCGGGACGACCTGTCAGTGTGTGGACCGACGTGGCACGTGGCGCCATCGAGCAGCTCCTGGATGAAGACAGACGATGGACGCTACTGGAGTTAGAGAGGGCAAATGGCATCGAGAAACGCACCGTCCACAGGATTTTGCGTAATGAGCTGCAACTGCGAAAAATCGCATCGCGGTGGGTACCTCATGCACTGACTGAAGTTCAAAGGCGGGTGCGCTATGCAATATGCTCCAACCACCTTGCACGCTGGCAACAGGACGGCGATCAATTCTTGTCACGAATAATCGCCATCCATGAATTTTGGACCAGGGCATACGAACCAGAACTGAAATGTCAGTCCGCGGAGTGGCGACATGCTGGATCACCGAGAAGGCAGAAGGTCCGTCAAAATCCTTCCCCAGTCAAATTGATGGTGATCGTCGCGTATGACGTTAGGGGTGTCATTGCCACTTTTTTCCACATGCAGAATAGTGAACGCACAGTACTACAGGGACTTCCTGGTGCGACAGGTACGACGTGGCGTTCGAGAGAAACGTCCGGATCTTGTGGACAGTACAATAATCCTGCACGACAATGCAAAACCACATAAAGCAGAGTGTGTAGGGCAGCTACTGCAACGTTGGGGATGGGAAGAATTGGAGCACCCACCGTACTTTCCCGACATTTCGCCCTATGACTTTGATCTCATTCGAAAGATTAAGGAACCACTACGTAGTAGGCGGTTTGAAACACGAGAGGACATCGCTAATGCTGTGCCCCAACAGGTGACCCGATTCACACATGGTGCGGCAAATGCTGAGGCAGATGGTATTGAGCGCCTCCCACATCGTTGGCAGCGTGTGGTGTCGGTAGCAGGGGACAACTTTGAGGGTCTTTAGGGCCAAGTTTGTCATGTCAACATTATGTGTACTGTGTTGTCATTCTTTCACACCGGGAAGGCCATATTGCCCTGTATATTGTGACATTTATGTCTAATCTAATTGGCAGTGAATTTAATGTGACTGCACTGTACGCCACGCAGAGTGTTCACGGGCGTAGCCCAAAGGGGTGGCTTTCTTTTTTCTTTTGTATAACCTGTTGAGGGGTGAATAACAGTGTCATCACCGCAAGAAAAAACGGGAAAAATTTATTAATACTGCAGGACTCTCTATCCACGAGAAACATTACATTTAAAACTTTTCGTAATATCAAAACTTCAGATTAGACGTCTTAATAAACATTCTCCAACAAGTGTGCATAAAAGATTTGATAACGCATTTTTGGAAGGCATAAATAAAATATTATGAAATAAAATTAATTATGGAATTAATTAACTAATTAATAAGGAATCAGGGGCATGTTAATTACGACATAGACGAATTCAGGACATCAATCGAATCACGAGGTACGCTGGACGTCAGAGCTCAGAATATAGGTGGTGAACTCGAACAAGGACTCGCTCACTTGATTACTGGCTACGCATACTCTTCAGATGCTCACTACGCAGGGAGGTCTTTTATAGACCTGGACAGCTGTTACTTGCTCCATGAGGAGAACAGTGTCATTTCGTGGTAGTTTAACAGACCATCTACAGGCATAGCAGACGTCAATAGTGTCTATGAAGAAAGTATGTATCATTACATGTCAGTTGTGAAACGACGAGTTGGAATCCATACTAATATTTTCCTGAAAATTTCAGTGTACATCAAGAAGTACCAGTTCGTGACCGGCCGAGGCAATGAGAACCAACAGTACGAAATTTGTGAGCCCCGAAGGCATAGCTCAGCTCAAGATGCAACACTGAAAGGCAGGACCGATGCCGACAGCGTCCTTATGCCATGAATCCAGCCTAGAAGGAAAGGAGGGTCATCAAGACATCCAAGTTAAGTCGACAATTCATTTATACTGGGTATTATCTGTTCTATGTAGCTGTAATAAGTAGTTAACTTTCTTCTTGAAGGGATTATTGCTTGAACAGTAGTTTGAGTAGATCTTTAGTAACTTTACCATGTCATTTTCCTGTGTTATACAACGTTGAGTCTGTATTTTTTTCAATTATACCTTTTTAAGGTGCGTGATGACTGTATGTCAACATCATCGACCATTCGGGTTTCAATAATTCATGTCATCGGACAAGTATCTGGTTTAAATATCAGCCATCGGCTAACCTTTAAGGAATATTACTTCTCCATTCAATTACTACAATATTGAGGATTGTGCACGTGTAATATTTTTATTCTTCCGAGTTTATTTCTTCTATATTTTTACCAAAAGTGTTTTCTATATTTTCATAAGGGAGAAGGCTCATCTGAATTCGACTGCTACGCTAGTGATACGGATGAATGTCTTTTGAATCCGATTTCATACTTTTAAGGGAGGACATTGTCTGATTATTATATTCATTTGTGGTTCCAGTCATTTATGTAATTGTGTCCGTGATATGTTGGACGGATGTTGCGAAATAATTTTGATATTTTACCTCTCACGTTGTGCCATGTGCAGAGATGCTGCATTGGATTATGATAACTTCATGTGCTATTAAGGGTCGAATCTTCGCGTCACTATGATCACAGGCACATATAGTTGTTTTCGTGAGAGAACCATAGACGCTAGCGTCTTCACAAAGTATCATTGAACCACAAGGTAAACCACATGTCTTCATATAAAACAAAATTTGATCGTATGAGATTATTAGAGTCTTTTGTCATACTGGATGATCGTCATCACAATGATATTAAAATTGTAGCTGTATGATACTCCCCAATTCCTCAATATTCGATAAATCTTGGTAACGACCTGAGTTCGATGTAGGTATAGACGACCTTATCAGTCACCATTACCCAGACTATTTCTATCGGATTGATTACTGTTGTTTCAGGCTATCATTTAAGCGGGTGTTCCATCTCCATAGAAATAGATGAATAATGTGTGGACGCGTTTGTAAAATAGTATTTTTAGTCCTAGTTGGTTGCATTTCTTTCCTTGGTAGATGATGGTAAAGGGTGATTTATTACGTGCATTTCTTTTTACTATTTCCACAGGTTGAGTGATTTTTACTCTTATTGTAAACTAGCTGATGTACCCGTGCTTCGCTACGGAATTCTAAATTTTATACAGAATTCTAGGTTAGGTAGTGTACACGTTGTGAGCAAGATTGTATTAAGTTGCATAGCTCTTAACGATACCCTAGAAGCACGACGGTCAAGTCACCAACGTCTTTTCTCATATTAAGACTGGGTTAGGGAATTTTCATTGTAATGGTAGGCCAGCTTGCCTACCGTCAGTCACAATCAGGTTGGGGAGTTTTCATTATAATGGCAGACACTCACTCTCCGCCTGCCTGTATAGATTCTCAGAAAGACTCTCTTTGTGGTTTTCACAACTGAAATGAACATGGGTCATTACAATGACGTCAGTAGGAATGGCGTGATTAAAAGCAATGCCTTCATATGAAATACTCGATCAAATGAAAAACCACACATTTTCTCACTTTTAACGAACAGTACTATGCTGCCGAACTAACAGTCCAAAGCTACAGAACTGGAATGACCAAGACGCAGACATCCGTGATCCGTGAACAATCTTCGTCCTTTTTTCGGCGGGGAGGGGGGGTTTCAAATAGTGGATAGTCCCAGGGCAAAAACTATGCCCGTTTACTTATCTGTTTCCTGGGAGTACCCGATGAGTCAGAAAATCTCAATTCACTACACTGGCGGGGGAAAGAACTGTCTGACGTAGAGGCAATTTTTCCTCCAAGCCAGAGAAGAAACCACATCTTCGCTGCTAATTTGGAATAAAATTAATGCAGATTTAATGAAAGTGAAGAGGAAGACGCTTTTCCTAAGAAACGGCTCTTTTCAAGGTTGAATTTAGAGTTATTTAGTGAAGTGTGGTACTATAATTTGGAATAGGGCTAAATTGTTATTCCAGACCAGTTCATACTACTACTACTAACTGAGCCTCTGACTTAAGTGCGCACACTGCTCATTCAAAACAGCGCGTCAGGGTAGGTATCGAATAGCTGGCATACTATGATGAACCAGTGTGTTACGTACCAGCGGTATCAGAAAATATATGAACCAGAGGATTGGCATGCTAAAGAAGAAAGTTATCTAACTCCTCAGCTATTTCCCGCCAATATTCAGTTAGGCTGTTATACTCGGTACGCAGCAGTAATCCCATCTATCGGAGTTGAGCGGCAGCATAAGAGACAAAGAACATTACAACAAACAACGGTCAGAGTAATGTTATTGTTGATCTATGTTACAAGCTTTCGATATTGTAGGCCTTCACGTTATTAATTGTCTTCCGGTTCTGAAATACCACTCTTATCATAGTCGGTACGGTAAAACTGAATAAAACATAAATGATCGGATATTATATTCTCTATAACTTTTGTTATGTAGTACTTTTCCATAGGACCAAGAACATAGGTAATTAAAAATTAAATTTTAGGTGCCTTCCTCTAAACTACCATTTCACCCAGGGTGAATAGAATTATTTATAGCTTAAAATGTAGTTTCTTATTCCCCCACTCTATATACCGATGTTTATTAAATTCTGTTTCCCCTCGGCGTTGATATGGACCTAGCAACAAAAATCCAAATTCATGAATATCTGTGTTATCATAGCCGGTACGGTAAAAATGCATAAGACGTAAATGATCAGAAATTTAATTCTATATAACTTTAGTTATGTAGTATTTATCGATATGACCACTAATAATATAAATATTTGAGAATTGAATTTTAGGCCTTCCCCTAAACTACCATTTCACTCAGCGTGAATAAAATAATTTATAGCCTAGATTGTAGCGGTTCACCCCCCGACTCTACATACCGAATTTTATTAAATTCTCTTCAGCCGTTTTCTCGTGATGCGTGTACAGACAGACAGACAGACAGACAGACAGACAGACAGACAGACAGACAGACAGACAGACAGACAGACAGACAGACAGACAGACAGACAGACAGACAGACAGACAGACAGACAGACAGAAATTACGGAAGAGTAAAAACGGCATTTTCTTGTTACTGTAGACATGATCGATACAGAAATACCATTCTTTTCAAATTCTGAGCAATGTACAGACAAAACTCTTATTTTATATATATAGATTATTGATGTGTGTGTTACCATCGTTGTTCTAAGTTTCGGCGTTGTGTTAAGGTTATTATACATGGTTAAATATTGAATATTAATTTTTTTCTTCTTGCTTACTTTTGTCACTTAAAGCCACGTGTATTCTGAGGTTACGCTGAACAGATAATCTGTCGAGTTAAATTGGAGGAACAATTACTTAAGTAAAATTAAGTGCCGATTAAAATTATAATTTTTCTTTGTATTTTCATATTTATGACCAGTCATGTAACCTATACATTTGAAATCTTGTTCCAGATTTTCCGGCATAATTTGACATGCTTACGAGCATCATTCTCTTAACAAATAAAATTTAACATTTACAAATTCGATAATAATGATTCTATGTAAAATTTTGTCAGAATTAGTAGGAATTTATTAACATGAACCTTCCCATTTGCTTTAGTTTTGGATGAACATCAAGATTAAACGTAAAACTTAAAACTTTAGTGATCAACTTACACAGTCATAGTTCTCATAATGACGGAATTTTATTTTGTAATAAATCATCCACAATGGTTCGTTATTTGCGATATCTGCCCATATCCTTTGATCCACACCCTTTTTTGGAATATGTCAATCCCTTACTGATCACCCCGGAGGGTGTCTTATGCTTCTGATGTAGTTAGTCTTGGCATGAACGGGCAGAATATATATAGATAGATAGATAGATAGATAGATAGATAGATAGATAGATAGATAGATAGATATATTCATTGAAGGCACAAGTGCTCATCTCCGAGCTACAGGAAATAACTAACGAATGCTAAAACCCACGACAAGTCCGGAATCGAAACGGGTATCCCTTTCACCAAAGGACAGCACGCTAACCATTTAGTTTAATAATTAATTTCGTGTGGCTGTTTCTAGCCGAGTGCAGCCCTTCTATGAGGGTGGTCGGCATCTTCCATGTGTAGGTAACTGCGTGTTATTGTGGTGGAGGATAATGTTATGTGTGGTGTGTGAGTTGCAGGGATGTTGAAGACAGCACAAACACCCAGCCCCCGGCCCATTGGAATTAACCAATCAAGGTTAAAATACCCGACCAGGCCGGGAATCGAACCCGGAACCCTCTGAACCGAAGGCCAGTACGCTGACCATTCAGCCAACGAGTCGGACAACCATTTAGTGATGTTGCTCTTACTGGCGTTAAGGGAGGATTTCTGCCCTACTGCTTCCCCTCTTGAAGAGATACTGACCACAACCATTAATGTTACACCCGCAACCCGACGGAAGAAGTGGAAAAATCATACATTTTCAAGTAGGGAAAAGTTAGGTAATAATCTTATACGAACATTATTTAATTTACACCACAGTGTGACCCAATCAATACCACTCGTAGATGTGAAACATTTAACAAACTTCCCACTAAAACGAATCCTGTATCTCCACGAACCACTGGATAAAGGACGGGTGAAGACACTGGAGACTGGAGTTCCTCAGGGTTCACGGAGAGGACCCATAACGCTGTAATACGGCGAGGACTCACAAGCGGTGCCGTGAGGAAATCACAAGTGTCTTGGCGGCAACAGGTAAGTTGCTATGGTTACAGTGGAGCTGAGATCTTTAGATTGTTTCAACGATGTCGATCAGTTTTAAGCTGCCAGTCACTGTTGATGGTCATCTTATAGAATTACTGAAATAGTGGGATCTATAAACAATATTTAATGCTGGGAATGTCATTGGGGTTCTTTGAAGTTGTTTTACGTCACACCGACACCGATCGGTCTTACGGCGACGATGGGGCAGGAAATGGCGGGAGTGGGAAGGAAGCGTCCGTGCCCTTAATTAATGTACAGCCCATTTGCCATTTGCGTAGTGTAAAATAGGAAACCTCGGAAAACCATCTTCAGGGCTGCCAACAGTGGAGTTCGAATACACCATCTCCCAAATATTGAATACTGGTCGTACATAAGGACTGCAGTTATCGAGCTCTGTCACTGGGAAGAAGGAATGTGAATGCGCTCCTAAAACTCAGGACATCCCTCATATAAGCAACTCATGTGCGCATGATGGTGAACGATGACCTAGATGTTAGGCCTCTTTAAACAACAAGCATCATCATCATCATCATCATCATCATCATCATCATCATCATCATCATCATCATCATCAAACTTCATAAAAGTGAATAATGCGAGGGGATCTAATTGACCAAAATACAAAGTTGCCTACTGTAGTCTGACTTTGTTTATAGGGTTCCATTCTTTGATTTTATACCCTCTGTTCAGGAATGAAATTTTGTATTGTTCTTGTGTTGGTACATCTATTTTTATGTATATTGTTGGGTTCTTGTGTGTTATTTGTGTGTATATATTTGGTACTTGTATGTTATAATGTGAATCATTAAATTCAAGATGTCATGTTAATCATTTATTATTTTGAAAGTAACTGAACTGTGTGACTGTAGAACTTCATAGGTTATAAACTTCATGGTTCTGATCCGTATTGAATTGCAAGTACAATGTAATTATTAAATTAATGTAGTAATGGTCCACCTTTCAATACTATAATATGTAATATTCTAAATTACATTAATTAGGGACTAGTTTCGGCCTGGGCTGGCCATCTTCAGCCTTAATGTAAAACACCTAATAACTAAACAAATGTACATGCACAAAAAACAAATGAAAAACCAAATATCCTTTTTGACCTTCTAATTCCCATTTTCAGCAATGTCAAACCAACAAGTCATAATTCAGTTTTTCATAATATTCACAGCACATTTCCTCAACAACCATCCTTTTTCCCACATCCTTCAGCCCCACCTTAACCCCCCTCCCCCACCCCCTTCCCCAACCCCTCTCCTTCTGACCTTCCCCTCCCCTCTCCTTCCTTTTCATTTGAATTTCACAACAGTTAGTCTGAAGCACACTCAACAATGGACCACACACCTCATGCTGTATTGAGAGGTAAGTCTCATATAACCTATGCCATCTAACTAACACATTCTCTCATTCAATTCATTAATTTAATTTTATCCAATTTATCAGGTTAACTTCATGGGCACCGCAATAAATCGCAAAAATGTTATACCAGACACAATGATCTGTGTTAACCACATCTTCATGTGCTGTCCTGACAATGTCCAACAACATTTCAGCAAGATTTAACAAGCACCATGAGAGCATCTCATTTATTATTTTGATTGAAGATGAAACAACATCTAACAGTTCCCTGTCAGCTAGTGGTTATTTACAGCAGTGTCCAATGGATTACATATAGCTAACACCACACATATAGATTTGATGACAAACTACAGGATCAACATTTACCAGTTCCTGTTGAAATGATCAGCAGTATTAGAACTAACAGTTGTGTGTATATAAATTAATACTTAATACTTGAAATTATTCTCAATGATGAACATACTCAAGATGTTAGAACCTAGTTCATTTTCAAATTTATTCATATTCCATCCCAGTTTTTAATGTCACTTTGTATATATTTGTTTTCATTTGTTTTTATGTCAATTGTGTGCATGTACATTTGTTTAGTTATTAGGTGTTTTACATTAAGGCTGAAGATGGCCAGCCCAGGCCGAAACTAGTCCCTAATTAATGTAATTTAGAATATTACATATTATAGTATTGAAAGGTGGACCATTACTACATTAATTTAATAATTACATTGTACTTTAGAACTTGGTGTGGAGAAAAGATGGAGCACAAATTTTCTAGAATCATTAAGCAGTAAAATTCCCAATCAACCCAGGGATTATCATAAGTGGAGGGGTGACCGCAGGATTCGGCATTAACTTGTTTCTGAATTCCGTACCTAACATCACCGCCTGCACGGTTGCTTTTGTCAAATATTACGTGGTGTCACGTTACACAAACTCTCGGACGACCCGCAGCCATAAGACGGACGTATTTATGTGAAAATAATTACGAGGCCACCCCTTGAGGACTTTTCTTTCTTTCACTAATCAGATGGAAAAATGGTGAAGCCCAGTCCTTCTTGAAGTGAAAGTATCGATAGGAGAAATGTAGCGGGGACGAAGGAAATGAAAACGAAAGCATCCATCAACCTGTCAAACCTAATAGTGTCTCGCTTGGAAAAAAACAAGACTTGGGCAATGGAGGTCGGAGAGGAAAGATGAGCCTGACACACACCGAGCTCGATAGCTGCAGTCGCTTAAGTGCGGCCAGTACCCAGTATTCGGGAGATAGTGGGTTCGAACCACACTGTCGGCGGCCCTGAAAATGGTTTTCCGTGGTATCCCATTTTCACATCAGGCAAATGCTGGGGCTGTACCTTAATTAAGGCCACGCCCGCTTCCTTCCCACTCCCAGCCCTTCCCTGTTCCATCGTCGCCATAAGACCTATCGGTGTCGGTGCGACGTACAGCAAGTAGCGAAAAAAAAAGCCTGACACAAGTATTTGTAACAATACCAGAGTAGATAGGTGGACCGTGGTCATCAACACACGCTGCAATGTTTAGAGCCCTTAGTGGCCTCTTACGAGAGGGATAGGATGCTGTGATTGAGGTCTATCGCCCCCAGCACGCAGGGGAAACTAGAAAAGGGCTGCTTATGACCTAGCTTCTGACACTGTTTTGGCGGGGAGGGGGGAGGGCCCTCAATCACGGCAAGGACTCGACCCACTGGCTGATACGGGAAAATTAACCGCTGCGGTGAGTGAGGCCTGGCGAAATAATAATTCGCACTCATACATTATCTTCGCTCAACGAAAAATGCATAGAATGATGGATATGTTGTCGGGCCACCCAACCCACCCCCACAAGCCATCTTCCAACCTGCCTTCCAACCTAACTTCTTTCTACCGCCCCTCCCGATATTGGATCTTCTCCGAATACTTGCTACCTCCATCACCAGTATAACCACTACCCTTTACTACCTTCTGTCCCAAAACTACTTTACTCCATCTTCCACCTTCACCCCACACCCCCTATCATACCAGCTCAATATCTGTAACTAATTGTCACTTTCTGTAATATTAGTTCACTATATGTCAACACTCGTTCCTTTCTGAAATTTGCGCGCCCGAGATACGTCAATAAAATTTCGCCCCTGTCCTCTGATGTTTGTTGGGGTACGCTCGTGCGGGGTGCTTTGCGGTTCCCCCCTACGACCTGGCTTGTTGTCGCGGTGCCCCTGCGCCAATTAACTATTTTCGTCCTCTCGCGGTATGTACAAGACATACCTCCTCTGTCTTTTCGGGTTTTCTCCAAAGATCCTCCTCTCTCTATGGCCAAAGAACTACTAGTATAACTGTCGGCCCGCCCTCCCCTCGTCTGACGGGAAGGAATGAAATCACTACTTTGATTGATTTTTGTTGTCGGGCTGTTTAGACGAGAGAACAGTAGAGAATCTTTACTTGTTGCTCTATCGGTAACTTCTTATGACATTCCGCGGCACAGATAACGCATCTGTTCACTCCACTGATCGGGGAAGGTATATCGAAAGAAGAAAGAGCTTGTCCACAAAACATGGTAAGACTCATGCATTAGAAAATGAAGGACATTCTACATCTTATAAATGTAATAATAAGTTAATTATTATTGTTACCGGCCAGTCCTGTGGTGTAAGGTATGTTTGTGTCACTTTTTCCAAGGACTTGGGTTTGTTTTCCAGGCACTTTTAATTCTGGACTGAGGAGTAGAACGCTGTTCACGTGTACGAGATTGTCTCAAACTCTTGGTTACAGGAAGAAAAATGGAAAACAGGAACTAGGTCAAGGGCCCCGCTGTTGGAAGATGAAGTTGGCAAATGTCAGAGACAGAGGACGATTTGGTTCATTAAATTCTGTTTACCCATTTTCTCGGGGTTCGGCGTTGATATGGATTTAGCAACAAACATCGAAAATCATGAATGTCTGTGTTATAGCCGGTACGGTAAAAATGTATAAGACGTAAATGATCGGAAATTTAATTCTATATAACTTTAGTTATGTAGTATTTATCGATATGACCACTAATAATATAAATATATAAAAAATAATTTTAGGCCTAACTCTAAACTACCATTTCACTCAGAGTGAATAAAATGTTTCATAGCCTAGATTGTAGTGGCTCACCCCCCGAATTTACATACCGATTTTTATTAAATTCTCTTCAGCCGTTTTCTGGTGATGCGGGTACATATTATCCGCACACTTTATCTTGGTGCATTTACACCCTAGTGCTGAATCGGACTACCTCGGCGATCTTCGAGATTCGTACTGGCAACCTTTGAAACACAAACTATGAATCGCTTAAGCATCGTTGTGCGACATCTGGCGTACACTTTACGTACTAGTACTGTTGTTGTTTACACAACAAAGCCAAAGTATACAATTCATGCTAGGAACAAGATTCGCATCGAGAAATGTTTTATAATGTTATATAATGTGTATGTGACATAGTTGTTGGCTTAAGATGATAACGGTTTAGAAATTTCATATCGATCGATCATATTCTCGATTCAATTCAGATTTAATTTTCATTCAGTTGGCAGCACTCTCGATACCGGGACAGCTCCCTCCTTACTCCTCACCGCCGTACACAAATGGACCAAGATAATACAGACAGACAGACAGAAATTACGGAAAAGTAAAAACTGCACTTTCTTGTTACTGTGGACATGGTCGATACAGAAATACAGTACCATTCTTTTCAAAATCTGAGCAATGTACAGACAAAACTCTTATTTTATATATATACATATATAAAAACCTAGTGTTAATGTCCTCAAGTATTTGTCAGAAACTCGCATACTATTCGCATGTGTGGTGCACTGGTTAGCGTGATTAGCTTCAAACCCCGGACTCTCGGGTTCGATTCCCGACTCTGCCACGAAATTTGAAAAGTGGTTCGAGGGCAGGAACGGGGTCCACTCAGTCTCGGGAGGTCAACTGAGTAGAGGTGGGTTCGATTACCACATCAGCCGTTCTGAAAGTGGTTTTCCGTGGTTTCCCACTTCTCCTCCAGGCAAATGCCGAAATGGTACCTATCTTAAGGCCACGGCCGCTTCGTTATGTATCCCTCCTAATCTCCCCAATCCCACCACAAGGTCCCTTTTTAAGGATAGCAGGTGTGACCAACTGGGTGAGTTATTGGTCCTGCTCCCCAGTTGTATACCCCGACTCAATTTCTGAAGATCCGGGATACTGCACTTGAGGCAGAAGAGGTGGGATAACTCGCTGAGTCCAAGGGAAAAGCCAACCCTTTGGGGGTAAGGGATTAAGAAGGAGAAGAAGAAGAACTAGCATACTCTCTCCCTTCTAGTTGCTTTACGTCGCGCCGACACAGATAGGTCTTATGGCGACGATGGGACATGAAAGGCCTAGGAATGGGAAGGAAGCGGCCGTGGCCTTAATTAAGGTACAGCTCCAGCATTTGCCTGGTGTGAAAATGGGAAACCACGGAAAAAACTAGCATAATTGTAAGTAATATAAGTCGCCTCTGTAGTGTAGTGGTTCGCGAGATTAGCTGCCACCCCCGGACGTCCGGGTTCGATTCCCGGCTCTGCCACAAAAATTTGAAAAGAGGTACGAGGGCTGGAACGGGGTCCACTCAGCCTCGGGAGGTCAACTGAGTAGACGTGGGTTCGATTCCCACCTCAGCCATCCTGGAAGTGGTTTTCCGTGGTTTCCCACTTCTCCTCCAGGCAAATGCCGGGATGGTACCTCACTTAAGGCCACGGTCGCTTCCTTCCCTCTTCCTTGCCTGTCCCATCCAATCTCCCCATCCCTCTACAAGGCCCCTGTTCAGCATTGCAGGTGAGGCCGCCTGGGCGAGGTGCTGGTCATTCTCCCCAGTCGTATCCCCCGACCCAAAGTCTGAAGCTCCAGGACACTGCCCTTTAGACGGTAGAGGCGGGATCCCTCGCTGAGTCCGAGGGAAAAGCCAACGCTGGAGGGTAAACAGATTAAGATAAGAGATAAGATAATTGTAAGTAATAACTGCGGTATCATTTCACACAAGCCGCCTCTGTGGTGTAGTGGTTCGCGTGATTAGCTGCCACCCCCGGAGGTCCGAGTTCGATTCCCGGCTCTGCCACGAAATTTGAAAAGTGGTACGAGGGCTGGAACGGGGTCCACTCAGCCTCGGGAGGTCAACTGAGTAGAGGTGGGTTCGATTCCCACCTCAGCCATCCTCGAAGTGGTTTTCCGTGGTTTCCCACTTCACCTCCAGGCGAATGCCGGGATGGTACCTAACTTAAGGCCACGGTCGCTTCCTTCCCTCATCCTTGCCTATCCCTTCCAATCTTCCCTTCCCCCTACAAGGCCAATGTTCAGCATTGCAGGTGAGGCCGCCTGGGCGAGGTGCTGGTCATTCTCCCCAGTTGTATCCCCCGACCCAAAGTCTGAAGCTCCAGGACACTGCCCTTTAGACGGTAGAGGTGGGATTCCTCGCTGAGTCCGAGGGAAAAGCCAACCCTGGAGGGTAAACAGATTAAGATAAGAGATAAGATAATTGTAAGTAATAACTGCGGTATCATTTCACACAAGTCGCCTCTGTGGTGTAGTGGTTCGCGTGATTAGCTGCCACCCCCGGAGGTCCGAGTTCGATTCCCGGCTCTGCCACGAAATTTGAAAAGTGGTACGAGGGCTGGAACGGGGTCCACTCAGCCTCGGGAGGTCAACTGAGTAGAGGTGGGTTCGATTCCCACCTCAGCCATCCTCGAAGTGGTTTTCCGTGGTTTCCCACTTCACCTCCAGGCGAATGCCGGGATGGTACCTAACTTAAGGCCACGGCCGCTTCCTTCCCTCATCCTTGCCTATCCCTTCCAATCTTCCCTTCCCCCTACAAGGCCAATGTTCAGCATTGCAGGTGAGGCCGCCTGGGCGAGGTGCTGGTCATTCTCCCCAGTTGTATCCCCCGACCCACAGTCTGAAGCTCCAGGACACTGCCCTTTAGACGGTAGAGGTGGGATCCCTCGCTGAGTCCGAGGGAAAAGCCAACCCTGGAGGGTAAACAGATTAAGATAAGAGATAAGATAATTGTAAGTAATAACTGCGGTATCATTTCACACAAGTCGCCTCTGTGGTGTAGTGGTTCGCGTGATTAGCTGCCACCCCCGGAGGTCCAAGTTCGATTCCCGGCTCTGCCACGAAATTTGAAAAGTGGTACGAGGGCTGGAACGGGGTCGACTCAGCCTCGGGAGGTCAACTGAGTAGAGGTGGGTTCGATTCCCACCTCAGCCACCTTCGAAGTGGTTTTCCGTGGTTTCCCACTTCACCTCCAGGCGAATGCCGGGATGGTACCTAACTTAAGGCCACGGCCGCTTCCTTCCCTCATCCTTGCCTACCCCTTCCAATCTTCCCATCCCTCCACAAGGCCCCTGTTCAGCATAGCAGGTGAGGCCGCCTGGGCGAGGTACTGGTCATACTCCCCGGTTGTATCCCCCGAGCAAGAGTCTGAAGCTCCAGGACACTGCCCTTTAGACGGTAGAGGTGGGATCCGTCGCTGAGTCCGAGGGAAAAGCCGAACCTGGAGGGTAAACAGATGATGATGATGATGATCATCATCATCATCATTTCATACAATATTGTAACTGAATACGTACAGAAGGTACAGACATTTTCAGTGCATCGCAAGGCAACGTTTCTATTACCTTTACAGCAGACGGAGCCAAGATAGCACAGTTGGTAGAGCATTAGTGTTTTAAAACTAAGGGTCCAGTGTTCGAGTTCCTGTTCGAGCGTAGTTTTTGATGGATTCTACCATATTCGCAGCACCTTATAAGGTAGACAACACAATGCGAAGCGGAAATTCAATTGCTTTACCTGGTGAAGGAAAGGGACTTGAGTGTCCCAGCCGCATGGTAACAGCCCGCACGTCGATTCCCCAGTGGCGCAATTGGTTAGCGCACGGTACTTACACGACAGTAGCCGAAAGATGCCGGGGTTGTGAGTTCGAGCCTCACCTGGGGAAAATTTTAACACATTTAAGAATAGCTAGGTACAATTTTTAAGCATTAGGTTTTTGGTTCAACATACTTTGCGTCGCGCCGACACAGGTGGTTGTTGTGGTGACGATGAGGTAGGAAAGGCCTAGGAGTGGGAAGGAAGCGGCCCTGGCCGTAATTAAGGTACTGCCCCAGCATTTGCCTAGTGTTGAAATGGGAAACCATGGATAACCGTCTTCAGGACTGCCCACAGTGGGCTTGAATCCACCATCTTCCGAATGCAAGCTCACAGCTGCGCGGCACTAACCGCAGGGCCACCTCGCTCGCTCGTAAACAGTTGGTAAGCAATCTGCCTCCTGGGCGATAGTCCTACTGAGTGAGCTTATGGCAATTCTAAAACTGAACATAGATTGGTGTAAGGGAGTACTGGAATCTATGCTCTGTTTATTATGAGTAGCTCTCTAGTACACATTGCATAGCCTTTTTGAAAGTTGAACTGTTGTGTGAAGTAGTTTTATTAAAAGCTTTGATGGACCTTGATGCAATACGAAAAACAAGGATTTTCAGGAGTGATAGCAAGTCCGGAATACTAATTGTCGTATTTACCCGTTTGTATAAAAATCTGCCTTAGACAATTCTTTACATTTTTCTTACTCTGTTTACCATCCAGGGTTGTTTTCTCCCTCGGACTGAGCGAGGGATCCCACTTGATTCGCTTCTAGAGCGGTGTGCTGGATCGTAGGATACTTGGTGTGATTAGCTGCCACCCCTGGAGGTCCGCTCTGCCGCGAAATTTGAAAAGTGGCACGAGGGCTTGAACGGAGTCCATTCAGCCTCGGGAGGTGAAATGAATAGAGGTGGGTTCTATTCCCACCTCATCTATCCCGGAAGTGGTTTTCCGTGGTTTCCCACTTCTCCTCCAGGCAAAGGCCAGAATGGTACCTAACTTGAGGCCACGGCTGCTTCCTTCCCTCTTCCTTGTCTATCCCTTCCAATCTTCAAATCCCCCCGCAAGGCCCCTGTTCAGCATAGCAGGTGTGGCCGCCTGGGCGAGGTACTGGTCATCCTTTCTAGTTGTATCCCCAGACCCAGAGTCTGAAGCTCCAGGACACTGACTTTGAGGCGGTAGAGGTGGGATCCCTCGCTGAGTCCGAGGGAAAAACCGACCCTGGAGAGTAAACAGATAAAGAGTAAGGAGTAGAAGAAGATGTATGATGGTGAATGCACAACTGGCCTGGAGTACGACAGATCTTATTAATTAACACAAAATTATTATTTATTATGTTCAGAAAATACAGGAATTTTTCTATACCTTGGTAACGTTTCCGTTAACAAACAAGTACTTGGAGCCCGGATAGTTCAGTTGCTAGGGCACTAGAGTCCAGTACTCGGGTCCCCGTTCGGGCGGCATTTTGAATGAGTGATATTTTCATATTGGACGGCCTCTGTGGTGTAGTGGTTAGCGTGATTAGCTGCCACCCCCGGAGGTCCGGGTTCGATTCCCGGCTCTGCCACAAAAATTTGAAAAGTGGTACGAGGGCTGGAACGGGGTCCACTCAGCCTCGGGAGGTCAACTGAGTAGACGTGGGTTCGATTCCCACCTCAGCCATCCTGGAAGTGGTTTTCCGTGGTTTCCCACTTCTCCTCCAGGCAAATGCCGGGATGGTACCTAACTTAGGGCCACGGCCGCTTTCTTCCCTCTTCCTTGTCTATCCCTTCCAATCTTCCCCATCCCCCGCAAGGCCCCTGTTCAGCATAGCAGGTGAGGCCGCCTGGGCGAGGTACTGGTCATTCTCCCCAGTTGTATCCCCCGACCAAGAGTCTGAAGCTCCAGGACACTGCCCTTGAGGCGGTAGAGGTGGGATCCCTCGCTGAGTCCGAGGGAAAAACCGAACCTGGAGGGTAAACAGATGATGATAATGATGATGATATTTTCATATTCGCTGTTCTTGGATCATTTACTGCACAATGCCAATCCGAAGTTGAGCTGGTTGCTCTATCTGTCGGAGAAAGGCGACTTCATTATGGCAGCCGCATGTCGATTCCCCAGTGACACAATTGGTTAGCGCGCGGTACATGTATGACAGTAGCCGAGAGATGCCGTGGTTGTAAGTTCGAGCCTCACCTGGGAGAACTTTTAAATACGGTTGAGAAAAAGCTAGGTAATCTACTGATAGGAAACCTGCCACCCGGGCGATAGCCCTAAATACAGATCATTTATGAGTGATTGATTGAGCTTATGGAAAATCTGTTTTTTCTTACTACTTGCGTTACGACGCACCGACACAGATATGTCTTATTTGGACGGTGGGATTCGAAAGGCCTAGGAATCGGAAGGAAGCGGCGGTGACCTCCATTAAGGTACAGCCTCCGCATTTGCCAGGTGTTAAAGTGGGAAACCATGGAAGACCATCTTCAGGGTTTCGGACAGTGGGGTTCGAACCGGATGCAAGCTCACAGGTCCGCGCCGCTAACCGCACGGCCAACTCACCTGGTAATGCCAAATCTAAAACCGAATACAGATTGGTGGAATCAGTGCTCTGGTTTTTACGAATAGCTCTGTTATCCTTTATAAAGGTGAACTGTTGTGTGAAGCAGTTCTTGTCACGGTATTCTTAAATGCTGGGATTGACCTCGACGCAATACGAAGAACAAGCAAAATGAGGAACTATAGAAACGCCGGATTACTAATTGTCATATTTTTTCTCGTTTGTATTAAAATCACTATCACTATCACTATCAGGCATATTCAATCGCTTTTACGATGTGGCCTCTTTGAGTCCGAAGCAAGGGCGGTTTTCATGTGGTCTCTCTATCTGGGACGGTCTTCAGCGATGTTCTGTCTGTACCGGGCGGTACACCTCCACGCCGCTAATTTAAAATTTGCGCCAGTTGAAACTCCTCTGCTGGAGGAAGTCTGAACTTTATCGACGGTATTAATTTTCAAGTTTCTCAGAAGATGTCACTACCTGGGAATTTTGGAGTTTTTGAACTGTGTCACTTTTGATGTATTTTTGTTTTACCGGTAGTAAGAAGTGTGAACTTTCTCTTCTAGAGGACACTACTGAAAAATTACAATGGTGCACGCTAGTGCAAGGTGAAAGAACTGTTTTTTGGAGAAATTTTTATTTCAAAAGTTTGTTTCTTGTTAAATTTCTTCCTGTTATTGTTTAAGTTGGCTGAATACCCCTCTCCTTCCCCTTATTTTGTATTTTGCCAATCCCGAATTTCTTTAATTAATTTCTGACCAATCTGCTGTATCTTCCCCCAACTTGAATATGCTGCTTATCCCTAACCAATAAAGTGATTGTGGGCGGGTGTTTTCTTCCCTGAAACGCCTCGAACTTTCCGCGAGAGTATATAAACTGCTGATTTTAGGGTCTCGGGGCCACTTCTGTTCCATCTTTTAGTGTGTAAAGTACATAGCAGGGGGCGGGAAGCGCCTCTTTCTTCGGGCAGCAGCTCAATAACCAGGTAATGGCCTTTTAATATCTTCTTTTCTTGCTAGCTCAGCAGTTTAACTCTCGGGGCGGGTCCGAAGAGTTTCCACCATGTAATCCTTTTCCTAATATGTAACTACTCTTAGCGTCTATTCTCCTTTAAAGCTACATATTGGGATAGAGAGTGCTTAACCCTCTCGAGCTCCCACTCATATTGCTTTGAGGTGAACTTATTTCTCACAACCGATTCTTCCTTAACGTAATGTAAATTGTTCTTTTCTAAAGTCACCTCTGTAGTATGGGATTAGCCCTTGCACCAGTGGCCTAGAGCCAAATTAGGTTTTGAAACAAATACATTAGGAGTGCAGATCGCCTCCTCTCAAATTGTTATTTTAGAGGTCATGTAATTAATCCTTTTCTCACTTAATAGACCTCAGTAGGTTGGGTATTTTACCCCTGTGTCTATGTCCTGAGAGGACAACTTGAAGGTGGAGTTTGGTGTGGCCTTTGAGAGGCTTAAAGTTTGAGAGCGAGTAGCTCTTTCTTGAAAATTGAGTGTTGTATGCCTCGAGGAGGCTTTTCGGTGTAATTTGGAGCAAGTGGTCCTGAGCATGGATGGGGTTTTCTGCCCCTTTGTTAAAACTTATTTTGGAGTAAGGTTGGGCTGATTGCCCAAGAAGTGTGAATTCGGGGCTCGAAGCCCAAATACTGTAAATATTGTAACTATACTTTGTTGCCTTGCTACTCTGTACCTGCCATGCTTGTCATTTCTTAGTTTTGAAAAGAAAATATAACCTTGTTTAATTTTACATTAACTTTAATTTCGTAGCTTGAGACCCGTTCACACCCGCACTTTCTTTCACCTCTAACTACCGCAAAAACACGGTAACAAGTGGTAGCAGAGCGTGGTTGAATGGGTCTCAATTTAGCCCCTTTTGACGGCTAAACATTGCTTTGATTCAAACTCTAACAATTTTCTCAGTTGCTGGAATGTTTTTGATCATTCCTGTTTAAAAATTGTTCTGTCATCATGCCCGGCCGTCGCGATGTTCTCCATCTTAATTATTTGCGCAAGGAGGAGTTGATCTATGAGCTAACTATCAGAAATGTGCAATCTGGAGGCACGGTTGCGATAGACACCAACAAGCTTAGAGAGTCCCTTGATTTGCCCATTTCCATCCCCAATTTGGCAGAGAAAGAAATTGACGACTCTCTTTCCACGATCACCGAGAATACTACTGGGCTAGCATCGGTAGTTAGTTTTTTGACGAAAATGATCCTTCTCCTAATCAAATTAAGCGTGTGCAAGCCAGGCTATATAATTTTTCAAATAGAGTTAACGATCTGTTGTCTCTGAAGTTGAATGACGTTCAGAGGAAGGAAGCTAGTACGTTGCTTGAAAGTATTTCTGAATTATCTAGCAAGGTCACTCAATTGCTGACTGGGGAAGTTCCTCCCAAAATTGATCAACCCACCACGATGAATGTAGGTAGCGGGGAAGAGCCTCCTAAGGGAGAAGTCAATAGGATAACCGTTGCTGCTCAAACTATCTCTCCCCATTGGACAACGAGTCTGAACGCCGTGCATCGTTGAATAATATACGTTCTGAATTAACTTCCTTGCCACTTAAACCTTTACCGACTATGTCACCTGGGTTCAGCAGTTTGCCTCATCCATTGGCAATGTTGCTCAGAGGTATCTCGAAGTTTTCTGTCAACACCACCAGTGAAGTTATTTCCTTCTTAAGGTTTTTAGTTGAATTTCAGGATCATGCCCTTGTGTTTTCTCTTTCCCCATGTCAGATTTTGCAAATTATCTATCCTTATGCAATTGGTATTCTCTCAGACAAAATAGTAAGAGCCATTGCCGAACAATCATCTATTGAGGATTTCCACGCCCACTTGCTAGCTAACTTCATCCCGGCTAGGGCCAGGTCCTCCCTTATTCAGAAGTACTATTATCGGGTACAGCGTTTGGACGAAAACTTAACATACTTCATCCAAGATATTAAATTCTATACTAGGGTGTTTGCCCTTCATTTTCCTGAAGATCAGATTGTACAGGCTATTGTAGAAGGAATTTCACCATCCTATAGGTCATATTTGTGTTTCGCGGCGTGCCCGCAAACCTTCTCTGAACTTGAAGCATTGGCCGTCTCAGCGGAAGGAGTTAGATACGCCGATTCTTTGCGTGTCGCGAAAGAACCCCCTCCTTCGTTTAGTAATCCTCGGCCTCCACCTCGCCGACCTGTCACACCCCGTAAATGTTATGCTTGCGGGTCGCCTGACCATCTTCGCAATAAGTGTCCATTGATCAAAGCTAGTAAGGCAAATAATGGAGCTGGCTCATCACAAGGCTGTTTTAAATGTGGGGCTTTCTCACATATCGCCAAGAATTGTCCCAATTCGAATAGCACCCCCTCCTGTTCAACTTCAGGTGCAACTTCCAACAACAATCAAAAGTGACTAGGGGCTTTGGCTGAGTCGACTAATCCATCTTCCCGAGGCTCAGCCCCTGGCAAACAGGTCGTAAATTTAGGGAATGTTCAATCTGAAATTCTATCTTTTGAATGCCCCAAAGAGTGTCTTAGGATTGCGGCGGATACCCCCGCACCGGTCCCTTTTCTCAAACTTGAGTTAAATAATGAACCTGTAACAGCTCTTTTAGATTCAGGCAGTGTTTGTTCGATTATTTCGGCTGAATGGTATTCTAAATTGAAATCTGTTTGTAAACTACCTGACTATGTCTCATCTCCTCTTCAATACGTTTCGGCTAATTCATCTCCATTGGAAATCCTAGGTTCTGTAAATGTCAAAATTCGTATTTTTAAATTTACATGGAAAATCAAATTGTTTGTGGCTAAGCACCTTTCTTGCCCCATCATATTGGGAGCTGACTTCATTTCTCACACTGGTCTTGTGCTCGATCTTCAGAGTAAGTCGTGCACGTTCAAATTTGCGTCCAATTGTAAAATCCCCTTGTTACAGTGTAATTCTGTATCATGTTCATCTATTTCGCCTACCCAGGATGGGATGTTGTTAGACCTTAGACATCTACCTGAGGAGCAGGCTGATAGTATTCGCAAATTATGTCAGTCATTTCCAGAGGTGTTCTCGGATACTCTTGGTGTTACTGACCTTATTGAATACAAAATTGAGGTCACGGATTCAATTCCTGTCCGTTTTCCACCTTATAGGCTATCTCCACCTAAAATGAAGGCTCTGAAAGAAATTATCGATCAGATGTTGAAGGATGGTATTATTAGGCCCTCTAAGTCGGCGTATTCGTCACCTATTTTTCTAGTCCCGAAACCCCAAGGGGGCTTCAGGCCTGTCATTCATTATAGGGCTCTCAATCGGAAGGTGGTGTTACAATCTGTGCCCATTCCCGACCTTCATTCTTGTTTTTCATGGTTCCGTAAGGCCAAGTTCTTCACCATCTTGGATTTGAATCAAGCCTACAATCAAATTCCCCTTGCGGAAGAGTCTAAACATCTTACAGCGTTTGCCACGGACTGGAATTTATACGAATACAACCGCGTGCCTTTCGGGCTCCCCACGGGAGCAGCTGTACTCACTAGGCTGCTAGATAGGGTCTTCTCCGACATCAAATTTGAGTACCTATATCACTACTTGGATGATGTCGTCGTATTTTCGGAGACCTTTGAAGAACATCTAGATCATCTGCGAGAAGTTCTCAATCGCCTTCGTAAAGCTGGGTTAACTGTCAAGTTGTCCAAGGTTGCCTTTGCTAAGCCCTCTATGTCTTTCCTAGGGCATATTGTGTCACCTGATGGTGTAGCCGTCGATCATTCTGGAACACAGGCCATCCGTGATTTTAAACCTCCCAAGGACATTAAAGGGATCGCCAGGTTCATTGGTATGGTGAATTTCTTCAGGAAGTTTATTCCTAACTTCGCTAATAGAGCGGCGCCCTTGAACCTTCTTCGTAGGAAAGGCATCAAATTCGAGTGGGGAACTTCTCAACAAGCCGCTTTTGAAGATCTTAAATTACCTCTCTGTAATGCCCCTGTACTTGCTATGCCTGATTTCTCAAAGAAATTCATCGTCAAAACCGACGCGTCGTCGTCAGCAGTGGCTGCAGTCCTTCTTCAAGAGACTGAACTAGGGAGGCGACCCAACGCCCATGCATCTAGGACTCTTTCGGCTCAAGAAGCCAAGTATCCCATCTATGAACTTGAGGGTTTGGCTGTCTTATTTGCCTTAGAAAAGTTCCGTCTCTATCTGGAACATGTCAAATTCGACTTGGAGACAGATAATCAAGCCTTAAGCTGGGTCTTAGGTAGGCCGCGTCGTACTGGTCGTATAGCCCGTTGGGCCATCCGTATTTCTGCCTTCCAATTCGATGTCAGGCATATCAGAGGTACTGAAAATGTTGTCGCTGATGGACTCAGCCGTATGTTTTCCAACGACGTCGAGACCCAGGAACCGGTCGACAGTTCATCACCTCCCGAGTCCATACTATCTGATGTTAATGCCATCTTAAGAGATGCTCCCATGCTCTTTAGGGATATCGAGAAATACCAACGTGAAGATCCGACGCTGGCTCCGATAATGGAAACCCTTTCTTCTGGGGATCATGTCGTCCCTTATGTTCTGAGGAATGGTGTTTTATGTTGCCCATCAAGGCATGATAAGATGATGAAGGTTGTCGTTCCAGCGGTTCTTGTACCTATGATCTTCAAGTATTATCATGAAACCCCATTAGGAGGGCATCTAGGCATCTTTAAAACTCGTGAGAAGATTCGTGAAATGTTCATCTGGAAGGGTATGGACGGTGAAATCCTTGAACTAGTGAAAGCTTGTAAATCTTGTTTGCTCAGTAAACCAACCATGTCCACCAAGGTAGGCATGTTATCTTCTCATCAAGCGTCGCGCCCCATGGAACGCCTGTATATTGATTATGTAGGACCCTTCCCCCAGTCAAAGGGAAATGCCAACAAGTTCATCTTTGTATGTGTAGATGGTTTTACAAGATTTTCCTGGTTATTTCCGACTAAGCTGGCTACCGCTCAGTCCACCATTACTTGCTTAAATTCTATTTTTGCTTCTTTTGGTCCGTGCCAATTCATTGTGTCTGATAATGCTAAGGCTTTTACATCTAATATATTTCGTAAATTCTGTTTTGACTTGTCCATCTCTCATGTGACGACTTCGGCTTATTACCCTCAACCATCTTTGGCTGAACGGGTTAATCGTAACCTCAGGTCCGCGCTTATTGCCTATCATCATGAAGATCATTCTAGGTGGGGCACGTCCCTGCATTGGTTAGCTTTTGCTTTGAATTCGGCGGTTCATGAATCTCATAAATTTACTCCAGCTTCTTTGATGTTCAAGTTCGATCCCAACACGCCGCTCTCTAACCTCTGGTCTCTGAGTGACATTCTGCCTGAGACAATAGATCCGGACAACATTAAAGATCTTTGGAAGAAGGCTAAAGCCAATCTTAAAGTGTCTCATGAAAAGGTTAGGGAAAGGTATGATCGTGGACGGAGACCCACCCATTTGAAGGTAGGCGACCAGGTAATGGTCAAGAATTTTGTTCCTGCGGGCAAGCTTGCCCCCAGATTTCATGGGCCGTGTGTCATTCTCGATTTCTTTACGCCGGTTACGTTGTTATTAAGCAATCCAGCCACCGATAGGATATTTAGAGTTCACCTGTCGCAGGTGAAACCCGTATAATTTCTGTGCTAACTTGCCTCATATTATCTTGAAAGGATTATGAAGGATATATTTTTTTTCTGAGTTTTAACTTTTAAGGCATTCTGCCCCTTCTATAATATTTTGTTTTATATGTAAGCTTTTTTTGTAAACCTCCCCCGATTAGTTAAACTGCCATTCTGTCCTTTCCACGGCCATTACCACGCTCCCGTCTCCTGCTCCACTACACACAGTGGCTCGCATTTGAAATGAATTGCTGCACGCTGCTGGCCCCTCAATCTCCACAATGAATGTACCCTACTATTATTCTGGTCCAACAGAAATTCTGCCGCCTAACTTTAATGTTTCAGTGCCTCCGCAGCCGCGCGGCACTGTGCCGCGACTGGGGTGGAGGAAGGGCCCCCTCGATCCCAGCGAGGACGACATGTGCACGGCGAGCCGGAGCTCTCCTCCCGGCCAAGGCTGATGTGCGGCGCACGACCTGCTACTGGCCCGCAGCCTGTATTTGTTCACCGCGGGCGCGGCGTGCTTCAACACCTCTGCTCCCCTCATAGTGCGGGCGAGCGGTATCTCAGGGTACTTGAGGGGCCCGGGCGGCCTCCTTTGAACGCAAGCAGTGGCGGCTGGTCTGGCCGTTAAAATCATCAACGTTTGAAGTACATATCCAGCTATATGGACATTCCAGTTCAACTTACTACCTTTTCTTCGGTATTCTACTGCAATATTTGGTGGACTTAGAAAAATTTTCCTCAACTTTAAAAACTAAAGTTTTCCTTCTGTATTCAACTTCCACGAACATAAACACTTTACTTCACCAGTTAATACAAAAATTTTGAAACTGAATCAAACCAAATTAAGAAAATCTTATAAATACTTCTGCAATTAATCTCCATATCAACATCAAAACTTGGACCTTGTTTTTAAACAAATTTCATGTGTCACCCCTTTAGGAACTTTTGGGGGGGGGAGGTCTGTACCGGGCGGTACACCTCCACGCCGCTAATTTAAAATTTGGCCCAGTTGAAACTCCTCTGCTGGAGGAAGTCTGAACTTTATCGACGGTATTAATTTTCAAGTTTCTCAGAAGATGTCACTACCTGGGAATTTTGGAGTTTTTGAACTGTGTCACTTTTGATGTATTTTTGTTTTACCGGTAGTAAGAAGTGTGAACTTTCTCTTCTAGAGGACACTACTGAAAAACTACAATGGTGCACGCTAGTGCAAGGTGAAAGAACTGTTTTTTGGAGAAATTTTTATTTCAAAAGTTTGTTTCGTGTTAAATTTCTTCCTGTTATTGTTTAAGTTGGCTGAATACCCCTCTCTTTCCCCTTATTTTGTATTTTGCCAATCCCGAATTTCTTTAATTAATTTCTGACCAATCTGATGTATCTTCCCCCAACTTGAATATGCTGCTTATCCCTAACCAATAAAGTGATTGTGGGCGGGTGTTTTCTTCCCTGAAACGCCTCGAACTTTCCGCGAGAGTATATAAACTGCTGATTTTAGGGTCTCGGGGCCACTTCTGTTCCATCTTTTAGTGTGTAAAGTACATAGCAGGGGGCGGGAAGCGCCTCTTTCTTCGGGCAGCAGCTCAATAACCAGGTAATGGCCTTTTAATATCTTCTTTTCTTGCTAGCTCAGCAGTTTAACTCTCGGGGCGGGTCCGAAGAGTTTCCACCATCTAACCCTTTTCCTAATATGTAACTACTCTTAGCGTCTATTCTCCTTTAAAGCTACATATTGGGATAGAGAGTGCTTAACCCTCTCGAGCTCCCACTCATATTGCTTTGAGGTGAACTTATTTCTCACAACCGATTCTTCCTTAACGTAATGTAAATTGTTCTTTTCTAAAGTCACCTCTGTAGTATGGGATTAGCCCTTGCACCAGTGGCCTAGAGCCAAATTAGGTTTTGAAACAAATACATTAGGAGTGCAGATCGCCTCCTCTCAAATTGTTATTTTAGAGGTCATGTAATTAATCCTTTTCTCACTTAATAGACCTCAGTAGGTTGGGTATTTTACCCCTGTGTCTATGTCCTGAGAGGACAACTTGAAGGTGGAGTTTGGTGTGGCCTTTGAGAGGCTTAAAATTTGAGAGCGAGTAGCTCTTTCTTGAAAATTGAGTGTTGTATGCCTCGAGGAGGCTTTTCTGTGTAATTTGGAGCAAGTGGTCCTGAGCATGGATGGGGTTTTCTGCCCCTTTGTTAAAACTTATTTTGGAGTAAGGTTGGGCTGATTGCCCAAGAAGTGTGAATTCGGGGCTCGAAGCCCAAATACTGTAAATATTGTAACTATACTTTGTTGCCTTGCTACTCTGTACATGCCATGCTTGTCATTTCTTAGTTTTGAAAAGAAAATATAACCTTGTTTAATTTTACATTAACTTTAATTTCGTAGCTTGAGACCCGTTCACACCCGCACCTTCTTTCACCTCTAACTACCGCAAAAACACGGTAACACTGTCAATTAATCCCAGTAGTCTCCCGGATGTATTTATCCCATCTGTCCGGAGGTCTTCCCTTAGGTCACAGATGATCTTTCGGACTCCACTCAAGCACAAGCTTTGTCCACCTACCATCAGTTCTCCGAGCAACATGGCCTGCCCACTGCCATTTTAGGGTAAACACCCTTTCTAAACTGTCACTGACCTCTGTGGCTGACCTGATGTAATCTGCTCTCTTCCTGTCTTTCTTCGTGAAGCCTAGCATAAACCGTTCCATAGCTCTTTGGGTTGTTCTGAATTTATGCTTAACAAACTCGCTCAATCTCGAGTATTCACAACCGTAAGTCAGTGCAGGGAGAACACTCTGGTCAAAGACTATCTTCTTTAGGTGGTTTGGCAGGTTGGATTCGAAGATTGAAGAATTTCTTCCGTAGACTTGCCATCCTAGTTTGATACGTCGGAAGATTTCCGGTCTTAAGTCCCCTTTCATGTTTACAACCTGCCCAACATAGACATACTCATTGACCTGTTGTAATGTGGAATTTCCGACATTCAGCTTTCCTGCTGGGGCGCATTTGTTGAGCATTACTTTGGTTTTAGAAAGGTTCATGGATAGTCACAGTTTTTGACAGGTTGAGACAAGATCTTGTATTAGAGTTTGTAGTTCATCGATGTCGTTGGCCTAAAGTGTAATGTTGTTTGCAAACCTTAAATTGTTCAGCCGTTTCTCATTGATTTTGACTCCTGTATTTTGCCAGTTGATTTTTGACATGGCCATTTCTAATACTGCTGAGAACAGCTTGGGAGATAAGAGGTCACTTTGCTTTACACTAGTTTGAAAGGGAAAAGGCTGAAGATGTTTCGAAGATACGCTGGAGTACTGTTATATAGGCCCACGAACCTGCTACGCAGGCGTAGCAAGGGGAGAGGAAAAACTCCCACGTGGCGCGTCCCAGGTGGCGGATAGGGGGTCCTAACCGGCTTGCCGGCGGGCTTGAGGGAAATAAAATACCCCTCGCGGACCAAACACACTACCCCCTTTGGTTGCGGGAGGCAGACGAATAATACACCCACGGTATCCCCTGCCTGTCGTGAGAGGAGACTAAAAGGGGCGACCAAGGGATGATTGTATTAGAACAATGAAACTACTTGTGATCAGTACCACCACGCGGAGAACACCAAGGGTCGCTTTTACTTGCGCGTAGTACCACTGTATTAGGTACGAAATAGGTTTGTGATTAGTAGCACACAGGAGCACCGTGCGGTCGGCTTTTGCAGTACCTGTGGTTAGTACCACCATATGAGCAGGACCATGGGATGATAGCTACCATGGTTCTGCCTTGTCTATGATTAGTACCCACTATATGAGGAACACCACGGGTTAGCGGAAGGTCCCTGTGGTTAGTACTCTTATGTGATGAACACCATAGGGTTGCGTTGCCTGTAAGTGGCGCCGCAATGTGAGATACACCATAGGTCTGTATTATATGTCGAATTTCATAACCTGCGAGTAGTACCATAATGTGTGGAATACCGCGAGTCTCTGCTACTTTTGATTAGTACCGCAACATGACAAATACCATGGTTCTACTTTCCTAGCGATAAGTACCGTTATAAGGGGCCGATAACTTGGATTTTGGACCCCCTTTAGACTGCAAGCATCCTCGATTCAGTGTTATGCTCTAGGAGCAGTCCCTTGGTCAGTAATCCTATTGTTTTACGTCAGTTTCTATGAATGTAAGATATTGCGGGTGCCATCCACTGATCGTTTTAAATTCATATCCATCCATTCATTCTTCGTCCTCATGTTTTGAATTCTGGTCAGTGGAGATTTTTGGGCTTTTAATTTGTCATTACATTTCGCCTCATTTCGTACCTTTAGGGGCCGATGACCTCGATGTTAGGCTCCTTTAAACAACAAGCATCATCATCATCATCTTATGAAGGCAGCATCGACGCCGTCTTCGGCTAAGGCTTGCATAACAGCCGTGTGGCTCACCGAGTCAAAACCCTTTTCAAAGTCGACAAAGGCTAGACAGAGCGGCATTTGATATTCAACTTCTGCTGATAACTTCACAAAGGGGGAGTATGTGGTCGATTGTTCCAAAACCTCGGCGGAAACCTGTTTGTTCAATTGGCTGGGCAAACGCAAGCGTTGGCTGATCCTATTTATCAGTACCTTGGTGAAAACCTTGTAAAGGACAGAATTTTTTAAATTTTGCTTTACGTCGCACCGACACAGATATGTGTTATGTTGTCGACAATGGGATAGGAAATGCCCAGGAAGTGAAGGAAGCGGCCGTGGCCTTCATTAAGGTACAGCCTCGGCATTTTTGCCTGGTGTGAAAATGGGAAACCACGGAAAACCATTTTCAGGGCTGTCGTCAGAGGGGCTCCGGACAGAAAGAAAGCTAATAGGACGATAGTTTCTGATGTCATGTATGTTCCTTTTTTGTGCAGGAAAATTATCATTGCTCTGTTCCAAAATGGAGGGATGAATGCATTGTGTAGACAAGACGTGAATATTTTTGCCAAGTGGCTTAAAGTTTCATCACCAGCAAGTTTGAGAACGCTAACTGAAGGATTATCTGATTCCTTTTTGATACTGTTTATACTTATACTTCAATTCCTTTCTTAATCTTTCTACGGCCCAGGTTTGGTTCTTCCCTTGGACTCTGTGAAGAATCACACCTATACCGCCTCAAGGACTGTGTCCTGTACCTTGAGACTTTGGGTCGGCGGAAACAACTGGGGAGGGAAGATTGGAAGGGATATACAAGGAAGAGGGAAGGAAGCGGCCATGGCCTTAAGATAGGTACCATCCCGTCATTTGTCTGGAGGAGAAGTGGGAAACCATGCAAAACCACTTCCCGGATGGCTGAGGTGGGAATCGAACCTACCTCTACTCAGTTGACCTCCCGAGGCTGAGTGGACCCCGTTCCAGCCCTAGTACCACTTGACAAATTTCGTAGCAGAGCCAGGAATCGAACCCGGACCTCCAGGGGTGGCAGCTAATCACACTAACTACTACACCAAAGAGGCGGGCTGCCAAAATAGATACATTAGAAAAGCAATCTACAAAAAATTAAGGTTTGTAGTTTACTTTATCTGTTGAAGGAAAGGGACTTGAGTACCCCAGCCGCATGGTAAGAGCTAGCAAGCCGATTCCCCAGTGGCGCAATCGGTTAGCGCACGGTACTTATATGACAGTAGCCGAGAGATGCCGGGGTTGTGAGTTCGAGCCTCACCTGGGGAAACTTTTAACACATTTAAGAAGAGCTAGGTACAACTTTTAACCATTTGCTTTTTGCTACAACTTACTTTGCGTCGCACCGACTCAGATGGTTGTTATGGTGACGATGAGAGAGGAAAGGCCTAGGAGTGGGAAGGAATCGGCCCTGGCCGTCATTAATGTACTGCCCCAGCATTTGCATAGTGTTGAAATGGGAAACCATGGATAACCATCTTCAGGACTGCCGACAGTGCGCTTCGAATCCACCATCTTCCGAATGCAAGCTCACAGCTGCGCGGCACTAACCGCAGGGCCACCTCGCTCGCTAGTAAACAGTTGATAAGCAATCTGCCTCCTGGGCGATAGTCCTACATGGAGATGATTGATTGACTGAGTGAACTTATGGCAATTCTAAAACTGAACATAGTAGCTCTCTAGTACACATTGCATAGCCTTTTTAAAGTTGAACTGTTGTGTGAAGTAGTTTTATTAAAAGCTTTGATGGACCTTGATGCAACACGAAAAACGAGGATTTTCAGGAGTGGTAGCAAGTCCGGAATACTAATTGTCGTATTTACCCGTTTGTATAAAAATTTAATGTCTAACATCTGCCTTAGACAATTCTTGACATTTTTCTTAATCTGTATATCGTCCAGGGTTGATTTTTCCCTCGGACTGAGCGAGGGATCTCACCACATTCACTTCAAGGGCGGTGTCCTGGATCGTAAGATACTTCGTGTGATTAGCTGCCAGCCCTGGAGGTCCGCTCTGCCGCGAAATTTGAAAGGGGGCACGAGGGCTGTGACGGGGTCCACTCAGCTTCGGGAGATCAGCTGAGTAGACGTAGGTTCGATTCCCACCTTACCTATCCTAGAAGTGGTTTTCCGTTGTTTCCCACTTCTTCTCCAGGCAAATGCCGGGATGGTAACCAACTTAAGCCCACGGCCGATTCCTTTCCTCTTCCTTGTCTATCCCTTCTAATCTTCCCTTCCCCCCAAAAGGTCCCTGTTCAGCATAACAGGTGAGGCCGCCTGGGCGAGGTACTGGTCATTTACCCCAGTTGTATCCCCCGAGCCAGAGTCTGAAGGCCCAGGACACTGCCATTGAGGCGGTGGAAGTGGGAACCCTCTGCTGCGTCCGAGGGATAAGCCGACCCTGGAGGGTAAACAGATTAAGAAGAAGGTACAACTGGGATATAAAAATAGATATGGAATAGGATATAGAAGGAGAATATGTATGGGGATGCTGTAGTAGCAACAGCAACGGAACGCCTAGGAACAAATGTGTGTAATGATGGGAAAAAACGAACATCTTGGTGGAAAGATGAAGTGAGGAGCTTGTAAACGTAAACGGAAGGCTCCAAACAAGGGCTGCTGCAGACAGGAAATTGTACGTAGATGAAGGAAACAGAGCGAAACAAGTAGTTGTTTAATCGCATAAGAAATCGTGGGAAGATTTTTGTAATAACCAGGTAAGGCTAGGTCAAGCAGCAGAGAAAAGTTTCTGGACAGTAATAAATAATCTTATTAAGAGGGGTGGGGGTGGGGAACCGAAATGAACAGTGTGTTGGGTAATTCAGGTGAACTCATAATAATTCCCAGAGAATCACTGGGCAGGTGGAGGGAATATTTTAAAAATCTTCTCAACGTAAATGAAAATCTTCATGGTAGTGCCGCGAAAAACGGAGCTCAGGGGGAGGAGAAAAATGATGTTGGTGAAATTATGCTTGAGGAAGTGGAAGGGATGGTAAATAAACTCCAGGCAAAGTATTCACTGGCATCTTGGAAGGGAGGATGCGATCAGTGGTTGAGAGAAAGTTGGATGAAAACCAGTGTGGTTTCAGCAGGAATAGATGAAATTAGACCTGAAATTGTGAAGTATATTGAGAAGGCAGCTGTGAATTGATTTCATAGTGTAGGAAGATTAGCATGGAGTGTTGGCAAGGTACCTTCAGAATGGACAAAATCAGTAACTGCACCTTCTTATAAGCGAGGGAACAGGAAGCATTGCAACAATTATCGAGATATCTCATTGATATGTGTACCAGGCAAAGTATTCACTGACATCTTGGAAGGGAGAGATGCGATCAGTGGTTGAGAGAATGTTGGTTGAAAACCAGTGTGGTTCCAGACCACAGAGAGGCGTTCAGGGTCAGATTTTCAGTATCTTCCAGGTAATTCAAAAATGCTACGAGAGGAATAGACACTTGTGTTCATGTTTTGTAAATCTATAGAAAGCATATGACAGGGTACCTTGGGAAGAATTGTTCACCATACTGGGGTATAATGCGATCAAGGGTAGATTATTAAAATAAATCAAAGGAATTTATGTTGACAATTTTCTGCAGTGAGAATTGATGGTAGAACCAGTTCAATGTTCAGGGTACTTACAGGTGTTAGACAAGGCTGTAATTTATCATCTTTGTTGTTCGTAGTTTATATGAATCATCTGCTGAAATGTATAAAGTGGCAAGGAGAGATTCAATCAGGTGGAAATGTAATAAGCAGTCTGTCCTATGCTGACGACTTGGCCTTAATGTCATATTGTGCCGAAAGCCTTCAGTCTAATATCTTGGAATATGAAAATAGGTGCAAGACTAAATTGATGTCAGTAAGTTATAAATTCAACAGTAATGAAAGTCAGTTCGGGGATACAAAACTGAAACAGGTAGATACTTTCAAGTATTTAGGTTGTGTGTTCTTTCAGGATGGTACTATAGTAAGTGAGATTGAATCAAGGTGTCGTAAAGCTAATGCAGTGAGCTCGCAGTTGCGATCAACAGTATTCTGTAATAAGGAAGTCAGCTCCCAGACGAAACTATCTTTACATCGGTCTGTTTTCAGACCAACTTTGCTTTGCGGGAGTGAAGGCTGGGTGGAGTCAGGATATCGTATTCATAAGTTAGGAGTAACATACATGAAAGTAGCGAGAATGATTGTGGCACAAAAGGTGGGAACAATGACAAGAGGGTACTCGGAATGAGGAGATAAAGGCTAATTTAGGAATGAACTCGATGGATGAAGCTGAACGCTTCAGTGCTGGGGTCACGTGAGGGAAATAGAGAAAGATGGGGTACTGTAACGGTTCAAATCCCGTTACAAGATAATATGTATATTATTATTATTATTATTATTATTATTATTATTATTATTATTATTATTATTATTATTTTATCTATGAGATTACTATTATTTTGTTATAATTATTATTTATAATTGAGTGTAGGCATATATACGTATATGTAGATTAACATTAAATACCTGTACAGTGAGAGTTTCGATGTATCAGATGTTGGATGTGACGTTGTTATATTGTGCTATACTGGCGATTCTGACAAGTCATCGGCACGTCATGGCTACGTCATCGTGAGCTTTTGAAGATGCGCTCAGAGAGTCGGCCGCCCCAGGGGATTTCACCATTACATGCAACGTTTTTTTGAGGCGTTGTGGGAGTATGTCATTGTTATTTCTGGAGATTGCGTAGCTGTGTCAACCAACGTCTATAAAAGGTGGGTGCATATTGTAGCGTCAGTCATTATTTAAACGGAAGCAGTACAGTGAAGAAGTCTACTAGATGAAGAGGCCTCAGTCGGTCAGTCAACGAGTGTGAACGAGAGATGGAGAAGACTCAGTGAGCCATTAATCATTGGTCATTGAGAGAGTGAAGCCAAAGTTAGTTGGTTACTTAGTTGAAGACACGGACACAAGGGCTTACCATGGAGTCAGAGAGGGATACCATATTGACTTACAAAGAAGTCAGATGATATGGAGAAGAAGCAGTCACAAGGATGTATCACCGAGTTAGGCGTGACACATCTACAGTAAACACCAGATCAAAGGATTACGTCGTAATTACACTCAAAGTGTTGAAGGTACAGTCAAGTGAATCAGTGAGGGAAATATTTCGTATAAATTGTTAAATGTCCGGTCAAGAAGAATTCAAATTCATGCCTAGTTTCTTTCAGTTGCAATGTCATAATTTCATATTCTCATCTGTTTTATCGCAACAAGACTCACTGTTTTTTATATATTATTTAAATAATATATTTTGTTCTATCAAACGAATTCATAGTTTTATTTCAATGACAGTAAAATATCTTAACCTCAAAATTAATGGGGAAACCAAACGCCAATCTCCTTTTCCCAGAACTTATATGGTATGTTGTCAAAAGTAAGCTTATTACCCCACACCCTAGAGATAGTAAAGAGTCTCATTCTATTATTGCTGCACTGAGTGGCAGCTGGCGCCCTTCAAATAACGTATGTGTAAGTAAGCAGGTAACAAGTAAGTGTGAGTACAAGGTCCGACGAGTGTGTATTTTATTTAATGAATGTTAATTTTCATAATTTCCATTTTAAATGCAGATATTCAGATTTTTCAAGTTAAATGCAGTTTTATAATATATTTGTAAAATTAGTAAGAGAGTTAGGAAAGTAACAGTAACTAGAAGAATAATAGACTCTGATATGGAGGGTAAGTGAAGTGGATAGAGATTACGACGACGGTGGTTAGACTCAGTTCCAAATAAAGGATTGTGGCGACTTTTAGTAAATTCACCGAGGCTTGGAGACTGAACGCTGGAAGGCATAACAGTCCATAATGATGATTTATGTATGTACGAGGTGCGGCAATTAAATAACGAGACTAATGTGAAAAATGTGATTTATTGCAAACAAAGTTACGATACACTTTTATCCCCTTCAACATACTCCCCTCCCCTATCTATACACCGTTGCATACGTGCCTTCAAGTGTTCGAGTAAGAGCTCGAAGTCAGAATTTGGCAGACTGGTAACAAGTACTCTCGGGCAGTGTGCCGGGTATTCATCTACACTTCGACGATAGAGTTTAGCCGCGAGTACGCAACGAAAGCCTTTCAGGAGCATCAGGTGACCAGGGAACAGTACAATTAATTGGTCAAGGTTTCGATACTCATAATCGTCTAACTGCAATTTAAGGTATTATTTAAGGGAAGTGGCTATAAAAGACTTTGGTTGTTCATCTTACCGACAAGTGAAGGTCTCTGGAGTAGCCCACTTAACAATCGTTAATCTATACGGAAGTAATTCAAGGGAAGACAGCAATTTAGAGGCGCACAGTATCCATAATATAGACTCCAGCGGGTACAAGAACTTTACGAGTACTGACCGGACAGTTGGGGAGAGGTAAGCCTAACCACGGAGGCAGTAGAACCAGTACATCCATTAAGGACAACACCAAGGGAGTCACACAGACAGTAGCTAGTAGAAGTAACAGAACTGCATCCTCTTGAGTAACAGTGAAGGAAATCAGTGAACCAGTGAGTGTTCGTGTGCGCAAGGGAACGAATACATTGAAGAGAGAAGGCATCGTGGAAGACATCAATGTCCCGGAACTAGTATTAACAAAGTACATCCGTGGTGTAGTGGTTAGCGTGATTAGCTGCCACCCCGGAGGCCCGGGTTCGATTCCCGGCTCTGCCACGAAATTTGAAAAGTGGTATGAGGGCTGGAACGGGGTCCACTCAGCCTCGGGAGGTCAACTGAGTAGAGGTGGGTTCGATTCCCACCTCAGCCATCCTGGAAGTGGTTTTCCGTGGTTTCCCCACTTCTCCTCCAGGCGAATGCCGGGATGGTACCTAACATAAGGCCACGGCCGCTTCCTTCCCTCTTCCTTGCCCCAATCTTGCCATCCCTCCACAAGGCCCCTGTTCAGCATAGCAGGTGAGGCTGCCTGGGCGTCTGGGAGTCTGACGCTCCAGGACACTGCCCTTGAGGCGGTAGAGGTGGGATCCCTCGCTGTGTCCGAGGGAAAAGCCGACCCTGGAGGGTAAACAGATGATGATGCTGATGATGACATTCAATATAGTTGACTAGGCGATAAGCCACTCTTAACTGGTGTCGTCATTGCAGAGCTTTAGTGCATTTGGAACACTTTTCAGTCCGTAGCCTGCCGTGTTCGTAGGATACGACAGAATGCTCAACTGGGATGGAGTACGCCGGTTGGGAAGATTGTAAGGGATAGACACGAAAGAGGGAAGGAAGTGACCGTGGCCTTAAGTTAGGTACCATCGCGACATTAGCCTGGAGGAGAAGTGGGAAACCACGGAAAACCACTTCGAGGATCGTTGAGGTGGAACTCAGTTGACCTCCCGTTCCAGCCCTAGTACCACTCTTCAAATTTCGTGGCAGATCTGGTAATCGAACCTGGACCCCCAAGATGGCAACTAATCGCACTAATCACTACGCCACACAGGCGGACTTAACTATCAACTATCTTATCAATTAACATAAAATTATCATTAATGATGTACAGAAAATACAGGTATTTTTAATGCTATACTTAGGTAACGTTTACGTTAGCGGAGCCCGAATAGCTTGGTTGGTATAGCACTAGACTTTTAACCTAACGGTCCGGGATTCGAGTCTTCATTAGGGCGGAAATTTTTAATGAGTGACATATTCGCTGCTCTTAGATCATTTACAGCACAAGGCCAATCCGAAGTTGAGATGTTTGCTCTATCTGTCGGAGCAAGGCGACTTCATTATCGCAGCCGTATGTCGATTCCCCAGTGGCGCAATTGGTTAGCGCACGGTACTTATATGTCAGTAGCCGAGAGATGCCGGGGTTGTGTGTTCGAGCCCAACCTGGGCAAACTTTTAAATACGGTTTGGAAAAAGCTAGGTAATCTAGTGAAAAGAAAACTGCCACCCGGGCGACAGCCCTAAACACGGATCATTCATGAGCGATTGATTGAGCTTATGGCAAATCTTCTTTTATTTACTTGCTTTACGTCGCACCGACACAGACAGGTCTTATTTCAACAGATAGGAAAGGCCTTGGAAGTGGAAGGAAGCGGCCGTGGCCTTTGTACCGGTTGGTACACCTCTACGCCGCACTTTTGAATTTTCCGCCTTAAAGTTCTTCTCTTCTGGAGAAACCTTGAACTTTAACAACTGAACTAACTCTACTGGTTATCAGAAGATGTCACTGTGTGTTTTTGATTTGCTTTTTTTTTTCATTGATCAAGAAGTGTGGACATTCTCCAACAGATGTCTCTACCAAAAAAGCTATGATAACGCACTCTGGTGTAAAGGAATGAACTTTCTTGGAGAAATTTTTTATTCATAAGATTTGTCGTTACTAAATTCGGTTTTGTCATTTGTGGGTTGGCAATATTAATCCTTTCTTTCCGCCAGTTTTGAACTTAGTCAATCCCGAATTTCTTTAATTAATTTTCGGCCAATCAGGGCTTTCTTCTTCAATTTTGTGTGTAACTGTGTACTGTAGCCAATAGACGTTTGGGGGTGTGTTGTTATCATTCATGAAA
This sequence comes from Anabrus simplex, assembly GCF_040414725.1. Lineage (NCBI taxonomy): Eukaryota > Metazoa > Arthropoda > Insecta > Orthoptera > Tettigoniidae > Anabrus > Anabrus simplex. The sequence continues at coordinate 1,927,922 of NC_090265.1, forward strand.
GGTCTCGAACTTTCCACGAGGGTATAAAACTGCTGATTTTCTTGTCTCCGCGCCATTCGGATTACATCTTTCTCAGTGTGTGAATATGTAGCAGGGGGCGGGAAGCGCCTCTTTCTTCAGGCAGCAGCTCTTCAACAAGGTAATGGCCTTTTAACATCCTTATTTCTTGCTAGCTCAGCAGTTTAACTCGCGGGGAAGGTTCGAAACCTTTAATATGTAACCTATATCTTTAAAAATGTAAGGCTTTTCAATCCTTGTAAATACTTCACATAACTTGAACTGTAATTCGGGGATAGAGAGTGCTTTACCCTCTCGAGCTCCCCTTCATTTGAAATTGAGGTGACTACGTTTTCGTGACCGTTTCTTCTCTTCCTTAATGTATTAAAGTTTTCTCATACGAGTCACCTCCCTGGCTTGGGATTAACCCCTGTGTATCGGCCTAGCGCCACATAGGTTTTAACAAGCTTTAGTGTAGGAGTGCAAGTACTTGCCTCCATTCATCTTTGTGTTTGGGCCATTTAATTAACCTTTAATTTGCTATTCTGGCCTCGTAGGTTGGGTACTAGATACCCCTGTGTCTTTATAAGTGTGCCTTGAGGGCAGTTAGAAATAGAGTTTGTGGTGGCCTTTCATAGGCTGGTAAAATCGAGAGCGGGTCTGCTCTTTCTTGTATTTTGATGGGGGCCTCTAGGAGGCTTAACATGGTAATTAGGAGCAAGTGCTCCTTGATATGATGGGGTTTTCTGCCCTTAAATCGAATGATTTTCTTAGCAAGGTTGGGCTGGTAGCTCAAGGAATGTAAAGTGGGGCTTGGTTGGAGCCCAGGGCTTGTAACATATATTGAACTGGTTCTTTCACTTGTAAAATTATTCTTGTACCTGATTTTTCCATTGTTATTTCACCTAGTGAAAAATGTTAAATTGTCTTTAATCTTGTTAAGTTTTGATATATTTGAAAATATAACCTTTATTGAAATTTTGGTTAAGATTTTGGCCTTTTAGTTAGTCCCATTCCAATCCGCACCTTCTTTCACCTCTGCTGTTCCACAGATACCTCGGAACAGCCTTAGTTAAGGTACAGCCCCAGCATTTGCCTGGTGAGAAAATGGGAAACCACGGAAAACCATCTTCAGGGCTGCCGACAGTGGGGCTCGAACCCACTATCTCCCGATTACTGGATACTGGCCGCACTTAAGCGACTGCAGCTAAGAAGAAATAGCATACTTGTACAGTAAGTAACAACTATGGTATCAATTCACACAATATTGTGACTGATTATGTAGGGAAGGTACAGACATTTTCAGTGCTATGCCGCAGACGGAGCCAGGAGAGCACAGGTGGTAGAGCATTTAAACTAAGGGCCCACGTTTCGAGTTGCTGTTAGAGCCTAGTGTTTGATCGATTCTACCAAATTCGGAGCTCTTACGAGGTGGACAACACAATGCTAAGCGGAAATTTAGTAGTTCGCTTTACCTGGTGAAGGAACTGGACTTGACTATCCCAGGCGCATGGTAACAAATAACACGTCGATTCCCCAGTGGCGCGATTGGTTAGCGCACGGTACTTATACGACAGTAGCCGAGAGATGCCTGGGTTGTGAGTTCGAGCGTCACCTGGGGAAAATTTTAACTCGTTTAGGAAGAGCTCGGTACAATTTTTAACCATTTGCTTTTTATTACAACTTGCCTGGCGTCGCGCTGGCACGGATATTCTTACAGTGACGATGAGATAGTAAGAGTGCGGATAAATCGGCCGTGGCCGTAATTAATGTTCTGCCCCAGCATTTGCCTGGTGTGGAAATGGGAAACCATGGATAATCATCTTCAGGACAGCCGACAGTGGAGTTTGATCCACTATCTCCCGAATACAAGCTCACATTTGCGAGGCCCTAACTGCATGGCCACCTCGCTCGCTAGTAAACAGTTGATACGGAATCTGCCTCCTGGCCGATAGTCCTAAATGAATTTGATTGATTGATTGATTGATTGATTGATTGATTGATTGATTGATTGATTGATTGATTGATTGATTGATTGATTGATTGATTGCTTGATTGCTTGCTTGCTTGCTTGCTTGCTTGATTGATTGATTGATTGATTGATTGATTGATTGATTGATTGATTGATTGATTGATTGATTGATTGATTGATTGATTGATTGATTGATTGATTGATTGATTGATTGATTGATTGATTGATTGATTGATTGAGCTTATGGCAATGGAAAGGGTTACTGGAATTTATGTTCTGGTATTTATGAATAGCTCTGTTGTACACACTGCATAGGCTTTATGACGGTGAACACTTGTGCGCAGCAGTTCTTGCTACAGTATTACTAAATGCTCTGATGGACCTTGATGCAAAACGAGGAACGAGGAAATAGCAAGGCCGGAACACTAATTGTGGTACTTACCCGTTTGTGTATACATTTCACGTCAACCATCTGCCTCAGATCATTATTTTCTTTCTCTCTCAATCAGTTTACTGTCCTGGGTTAAGTCTTCCCTCGGACTCAGCGAGGTATCCCACCACAGCCGCTTCAGGGGCGGTGTCCTGGATTGTAAGATATTTCGTCGGTTATATAACTGGGATATAGAAATAGATATAGAATAGTAAATAGAAAGAGAATGTGTGGCATACGGGGATCCTGTAGTAGCAACAGCAAGGGAATGCCTAGGAACAACTGTGCGTAAAGATGGGAAAAAGCGAATATTTTGGTGGAAAGATGAAGTGAGAGGAGCTTGTAAACGTAAAAATAAGTATTATCAGAAACGGCTTCAAACATGTGCTGACGCAGACAGGGAAGCGTACATAGATGAAAGAAACAGAGCGGAAGAAATAGTTGTTGAATCGAAAAAAAAATCGTGGGAAGATTTTGGTAATAACCTGGAAAGGCTAAGTTAAGCACCAGGGAAACCTTTCTGGACAGTAATCAAGAGTCTTATGAAGGGGGACAAACCGAAATGAAAAGTGTTTTGCATAATTCAGGTGAACTCATAATAGATCTCAGGGAATCACTGGGCAGGTGGAGGGATTATTTTGAAAATCTTCTTAACGTAAAAGAAAATCTTCATGGTGGTGATGCGGAAAATAGAGCTCATGGGGAGGAGGAAAAGGTTGTTAGTGAAATTACGCTTGAGGAAGTGGTAAGGATGGTAAAGAAACTCCGTTGTCATAAAGCAGCAGGAATGGATGACATTAGACCTGAAATCGTGAAGTATATTGGGAAGGCAGGGATGGAATGACTTCATAGTGTAGTAAGATTAGAATGAAGTGTTGGTAAGGTACCTTCAGATTGGAAAAAAGCAGTAACTGCACCTATTTATAAGCAAGGGAACAGGAGGATTCCAACAAGTCTCCGGGTATCTCATTGATATGTATACCAGTCAAAGTATTCACTGGCATCTTGGAAGTGAGGGTGCGATCAGTGGTTGAGAGAAAGTTGGATAAAAACCAGTGTGGTTCCAGACCACAGAGGGGCTGTCAGGATCAGATTTTCAGTATCTTCCGGGTAATTAAAAAATGCTACGAGAGGAATAGACAGTTGTGTTCATGTTTCGTAGATCTAGAGAAAGCATATGACAGGGTACCTAGGGAAGAATTATTCACCATACTGGGGTATAATGCGATCAAGGGTAGATTATTAAAATCAATCAAAGGCATTTATGTTGACAATTGGGCTGCAGTGAGAATTGATGGTAGAATGAGTTCGATGTTCAGGGTACTTACAGGGGTTAGACAAGACTGTAAACGTTCACCATTGTTGTTCGCAGTTTAAATTGATAATCTGTTAAAAAGTATAAAGTGGCACGGAGGGATTCAGTTATGTGGAAATGTAATAAGCAGTCTGGCCTATTCTGACGACTTGGTCTTAATGGAAGATTGTGCCGAAAGCCTGCAGTCATCTTGGAACTTGAAAATAGGTGCAATGAGTATGGTATGAAAATTAGCTTTTCGAAGACTAAATTGAGGTCAGTAGGTTATAAATTCAACAGTATTGAAAGTCAGATTGGGGATAGAAAGCTGGAACTGGTAGGTAATTTCAAGTATTTAGGTTATGTATTCTTCCAGGATGGTAATATAATAATTGAGACCGAATCAAGCTGTAGTCAAGCTAATGCAGTGAGCTCGCAGTTGCTCTCAACAGTATTCTGTAGGAAGGAAGTCAGTTCCCAGGCGAAGCTATCTTTTCATCGTTCAGTTTCCAGACCAACTTTGTTTACTGGAGTGAAAGCTGGGTGGACTCAGGATATCCTATTCATAAGCCAGAAGTAACAGACATGAAAGTAGCGAGAATGATTGCTGGTAAAAACAGGTGGAATCAATGGTAGGAGGGTACTCGGAATGAGGAGATAAAGGCTAAATTAGGAATGAACTTGATGGATGAAGCTGTACACATAATACGGCTTCGGTAGTGGGCCATGTGAAGCGAATGGAGGAGGATAGTTACCTAATATAATAATAGACTCTGTTATGGAGGGTAGGAGAATTGGAGGGAGACCAAGACGACGATGGTTAGACTCGGTTTCTAACGATTTAAAAATAAGAGGTATAGAAGTACATGAGGCCACAGCACTAGTTCCAAATAGAGGATTGTGGCGACGTTTAGCAAATTCGTAGAGGCTTGCAGACTGAACGCTGAAAGGCATAACGGTGCCGTGAAGGTACCTAAATTAAGGCCATGGCCACTTCCCTCTTCCATCTCCATCTCTTCGAATCTTCCCATCCCTCGTCCTCCATTCCGGTTGCACATACATGGAACGGTGTCCACTCAGCCTCGGGAGGACAACTGTGTAGAAGTGGGTTCGATTCCCACCTCATCTATCCTGGAAGTGGTTTTCCGTGGTTTCCCTCTACTCCTCTAGGCAAATGCCGCGATGGTACCAAACTAGTTAAGACCACGGCCGTTTCCTTCCATCTTCCTTGTCTATCCCTTCCAATCATTCCATTCCACCCGCACCCCCCCCCCCCCCCCGCAAAAACACTTCCGTTTAGCATATTAGGTAAGGCGTCCTGGAAGAGTTCCTGGTCCTCGTCCCAGTTGTATCTCCAGAATTAGTGTCTCATGGACACTGCCCTTGAGGTGGTACAGGTGGGATCGATCGCTGAGTCCGAGTGAAATCCAAACCTGGAGCGGAAGAAAGAAAGAAAGAAAGAAAGAAAGAAAGATAATGTGATTACCCCAATGAAGATATTTCCTTATGGGCTATTCACATCAAAGTGCGTACCGTTCCATCCAGACAGTAGTTACGACTAGGTGGAGCCGTCAGTTGAGTTCACTTTCAAGCGCATTACAATAGGACAGATAAGAGCAGTCGTTTCAATAACGTTCTTCTGTTTCTGGTTTCGGCCATTTGCTCTAGATGCCATGTCCAGTGGTGTTTGGCTTTTGAACCTCCCTGTTTAATTTCACCATTATCAGTAAAAGATTACAGCGGCGTGTTTCAGGTTAATTACATTAATTTGTACGTATTACGACCTGAAGTACGCAGGCATAGGATGTGCAGGTGTTTAACGTTACCTGAAACACTTGATAACATTCTCCAAACTGTGGCAGTTGAATAAAAGCAGTTTAGATATATTACAATAAGAATTATAATAATATATTCTTAGTTAGTTTACGAAGTATTTGGTGGGTATTTGGTGTTCCTGAGAGTATACACTTCAAGTGTGGAGGGAAGGATACTTCTTCCTCATTGATTGTTTCTTGGTAGAACTTTCATTTTATAAGATTTAGCTCTTTTCGGTGTAAAATATTTTATTACTTCTGGTGATGTTCTGAAATTCATACAAAGTAAGTTACAGTGAAATGTTGCTATAATGAACTGAAATAGTAATAGTGCTTTTTTGTTAAAATTATCTTGCTTATGATATCCATTCAGTAGAGCCTGACCGTTGGCAGTTCTCTCAGAGCTCTTCATTTCGCATGATCCTAAACTACTTACCATATTTACTTGTATAATTTCCACCTGTTTTTGTAAAATGTAGAGAGGCCAAAAATATACAGGCAGGGAGAGTTACATTGAGCTTACTTGATGACTACAAAGTTATTGGGTGTAAAGTTATGGTAAATAATATCAAATACTTCATTAACTTTTTTAATTAATATTTAATGACAAATAACTCTGCGAACCATGTGACCTTGCCGCGGTGGGGAGGCTTGCGTGTCCCAATGATGCAGATAGCCGAGCCGCAGGTGCAACCATATCGGATGGGTATCTGTTGAGAGACCAGACTAACGAATGGTTCATCGAAAGGGGGGTAGCAGCCTTTCGGTAGTTGCAAGGGCGGCAGTCTAGATGATTGACTGATACGGCCTTGTAATAATACTCAACATGGCTTAGCTGTGTTGATACTGCTACACGGCTGAAAGCAACGGGAAACTACAGCCGTAAGTACCTCCCGAGGACATGCAGCTCTCTCTGTATGAATGATGTACTGATGATGGCTTCCTCCCGGGTAAAATATTCCGGAGGTAAACTAGTCCCCCATTCGGATCTCCGGGTGGGGACTACACGAGAGGGGGCGATCATCAGGAAGAAGGATACTGACATTCTGCGAGTCGGAGTGTGGAATGTTAGAAGTTTGAATCGTTGTGGTAGGTTAGAGAATCTGAAAAGGGAGATGGATAGGCTAAAGTTAGATGTAGTTGGTATAAGTGAAGTACGTTGGCAGGAAGAACAGGATTTTTGGTCAGGCCACTACCGAATTATCAACACGAAATCAAACAGGGGAAATGCAGGAGTTGGTTTAATAAGAATGAATAAGAAAATAGGGCAGCGGATAAGCTACTACGACCAGCATAGTGAAAGAATTATTGTTGTCAAGATAGACACCAAACCAATGCCCACCACAATAGTGCAGGTCTATATGCCTACTAGTTCAGCGGATGATGAAGAAATCGAAAGAATATATGAGGAGATAGAAGATTTAATTCAATATGTAAAAGGTGACGAGAATCTAATTGTGATGGGAGAGTGGAATGCAGTGGTAGGCCAAGGAAGAGAAGGTAGTACAGTAGGAGAATTCGGATTGGGACAAAGGAACGAAAGAGGAAGTCGGCTGGTTGAATTCTGCACTGATCATAATTTAGTCCTTGCCAATACTTGGTTCAAACACCACAAACGACGGCTGTATACGTGGACGAGACCTGGAGACACTGGAAGGTATCAAATAGACTTCATTATGATTAGGCAGAGATTCAGAAACCAGGTGTTGGATTGCAAAACTTTCCCAGGAGCAGACGTGGACTCTGACCACAACTTGTTGGTCATGAAATGCCATCTGAAGTTGAAGAAATTGAAGAAAGGAAAGAATGCAAAAGGATGGGATCTAGACAAGTCGAAAGAAAAGAGTGTGAGAGATTGTTTCAAGGAACATGTTGCACAAGGACTAAATGAAAAGGCTGAAGGAAACACAATAGAGGAAGCGTGGAGAGTCATGAAAAATGAAGTCAGTAGGGCGGCTGAAGAAATGTTAGGAAGGAAGAAAAGATCAACTAAGAATCAGTGGATAACTCAGGATATACTAGACCTGATTGATGAACGACGAAAATACAAGAATGCTAGAAATGTAGAGGGCAGAAAAGAATACAGGCGATTAAAGAATCAAGTGGATAGAAAGTGCAAGGTTGCTAAGGAAGAATGGCTGAAGGAGAAGTGCAAGGATGTCGAAGACTGTATGGTCCTCGGAAAGGTAGATGCTGCATACAGGAAAATCAAGGAAACCGTTGGAGAAAGGAAATCTAGGTGCATGAATATTAAGAGCTCAGATGGAAAGCCACTTCTAGGGAAAGAAGACAAAGCAGGAAGATGGCAGGAGCATATCCAACAGTTGTATCAAGGTAACGATGTAGATAATTTGGTTCTGGAACATGAAGAGGCTGTTGATGCTGATGAAATGGGAGACTCAATTTTGAGGTCAGAGTTTGACAGAGCTGTGAGTGACCTAAATAGGAACAAGGCACCTGGAATTGATGATATTCCCTCTGAACTACTGACTGCCTTAGGAGAAACCAGCATGGTAAGGTTATATCATTTAGTGTGCAGGATGTATGAGACAGGAGAAGTCCCATCCGATTTTCGGCAGAATGTTGTTATACCTATTCCCAAGAAAGCCGGTGCTGACAGGTGTGAAAACTACCGCACCATTAGTTTAGTATCTCATGCCTGCAAAATTTTAACACGTATTATTTACAGAAGAATGGAAAAACAAGTTGAAGCTGAGTTGGGAGAAGATCAATTTGGCTTCAGGAGAAATGTAGGAACACGTGAAGCAATCCTGACTTTACGTCTGATCTTAGAGGATCGAATCAAGAAGGACAAGCCCACGTACATGGCATTCGTAGATCTAGAAAAGGCATTCGATAATGTTAATTGGAACAAGCTATTTATGATTCTGAGGATGATAGGGATCAGATACCGAGAACGAAGAATTATATACAACCTGTATAAAAATCAGTCTGCAGTGATAAGAATCGAGGGCTTTGAAAAAGAAGCAGCAATCCAGAAAGGAGTGAGGCAAGGCTGCAGTTTGTCCCCTCTCCTTTTCAATGTTTACATAGAACAGGCAGTAAAGGAAATCAAAGAGAAATTTGGAAAGGGAATCACAGTCCAAGGAGAGGAAATCAAAACCTTGAGATTTGCCGATGATATTGTTATTTTATCTGAGACTGCAGAAGATCTCGAGAAATTGCTGAATGGTATGGATGAAGTCTTGGGTAAGGAGTACAAGATGAAAATATATAAGTCCAAAACAAAAGTAATGGAGTGCAGTCGAACGAAGGCAGGTGGTGTAGGAAATATTAGATTAGGAAACGAAGTCTTAAAAGAAGTAGATGAATATTGTTGCTTGGGTAGTAAAGTAACTAACGATGGCAGAAGTAAGGAGGACATAAAATGCAGACTAGCACAAGCAAGGAAGAGCTTTCTTAAGAAAAGAAATTTGCTCACTTCAAACATTGATATCGGAATTAGAAAGATGTTTTTGAAGACTTTCGTGTGGAGCGTGGCATTGTATGGAAGTGAAACATGGACGATAACTAGCTCAGAAAGAAAGAGAATAGAAGCTTTTGAAATGTGGTGTTACAGAAGAATGCTGAAGGTGAGATGGATAGATCGAATCACGAATGAAGAGATACTGAATCGAATTGGTGAGAGGAGATCGATTTGGCTAAATTTGACAAGAAGAAGAGATAGAATGATAGGACACATCTTAAGACACCCACGACTTGTTCAGTTGGTTTTTGAAGGAAGTGTAGGTGGTAAGAACGGTAGGGGTAGACCAAGGTATGAATATGACAAACAGATTAGAGCAGATGTAGGATGCAATAGTTACGTAGAAATGAAAATGTTAGCACAGGATAGGGTGGCATGGAGAGCTGCCTCAAACCAGTCTATGGACTGATGACTCAAACACATGGTGGGATACATTACTCCATCCATTCTTAGAACTACGATTTAAGCCACATAACTGAGTCGTCCTCTGCCTCTGACATTTCACAACTTCATCTTCTACCATTGAAACCGTAGACCAAGTTCCTATTTTCCGTCAGTCGATCTTTCTTCCTGTAACTAAGAGCTTGAGACAAAGTCCTATCACGTGGGCAGCGTTCTAAAATCTTTTAAGTGGATGTAAAACACACCCAGGTCCTTGGAATAAGAGACAGGCACATGACCCCTACACCACAGCACTGGATGAGATCTAGAATGACTTTCATCTTCTCACAATGCTTGAGTCTTTGCATTCACCTCCCCCACCAGTGGAGTTACCCCTGCATGTCACAACATGTTACCGAGAAGAGAACAATACTGTTCTCGCGTCTAAACAGCCCATCACTCTATGCTTTTCCGGGCAGCGAAGATAATGTACGAGTGCGAATTGAGGCCTTACCCACCGCTCGCCATCAACCAGTGGAACGAGTCTTGCCGTGACTGACTCCCCCGCCCAGGTCATGTGCAGCCCTTTCTCAACTCCCCTGTGTGCTGGGGGCGATAGAACTCAATCATAGTATCCTATATGAGTAAGAGGGAGTCTAGAGGCTCTAAAGTTTGCAGCGTGTGCTGGTGACCACTGTCCCCCTAGCTGAGTCTGGTGTTCAATCCTCTCCGACCTCCATTGTCTATTTTTTTCCGTTTGAAACGGTACGGTATTAGGTTTGTCGGTTTGAGGGACACTTTCATTCTGAATTCCTTTGTGGCCGTCGCCTCTCTCTTACCGATAACTGCATTTCTCGAGGAACTACACCTCACGTTATTTTCCCTCTGATTAGCACTAGACCGGGCGCGCGGTTGACTTTGTCAACCAGTTACGTTTTTAGTCGTTTACAGGCTTCCAATCGCATGAACATTTCATTTAATGGCAATTTATATTTTGTTTCAATGTTATTTTCCACATAAAATTAAAAACTTGTAGTAGTGATTAATATGAATGTACTTAAAATGGATAATCATGAACACGTAAACTAGTTCTGATAGGGACATGAATACTGCGCCTATTTAAAATGAGTTAACCAGTAGATACAAAATTAAAATAATGGTCATATTTTAATATATTGCACAATTATACAGTCAATCAGATACAACAGCAAAAATGACTGAAAGAAAAATTAACTTTGTTGCCATGACCAAGAAATCTTTCACACCTTATCCCCCGAGCAATGTCACTGCGGTTCCGCGCTCACGGCTGTAATTCACTTCCTCCCGCTTCCCAGAAATGTACAAATTAGTCCAGTGTATTAGTTCATCGAACATCTCAGCGTTTATCAACTGCATGAAACAGTCAATTTCTATTTATACCTTCCCCACCTCCCCTTCCGGTCCTTCCTTGTACCCTCGTAGTAAGTTTTGAAAAGTCCGTCGTGGACCACATTGTCCCTCCATCTCTCTCACTCTACTGATCGGCCTCCTGATCAGATACGTTTATAATTCACTCCTCCCCATCCGACAAATCCGAGGCAGAGTCCTCCATTTCATCTGACAACTGGCTCGAAATGACAGGTATGTCTTCATCATTGGCAAAACGAGACCTAAAATAGAAATATACTGCATGTAATTACGCCTGACTTTGCCTAATTACCCGAAAAGTACAGAGGAAAGGCAATTTTAAAGAACTACATTTTACTTACATGACCAGGCGCGCGGTTGACTTTGTCAACCAACTTCGAGTTCCAAGAGTTCGCTTGAAATAATTACTCACGTATCGCTTCCACTGCTGTCGAAACTCGACTAAACTGAAGGTTCAGAGTGACAGCAAAGGTATTAGTTGCGAGGTTGTATAATATAATTTCGTGTGGCTATTTCTAGCCGAGTGCAGCCCTTGTAAGGCAGACCCTCCGATGAGGGTGGGCGGCATCTGCCATTTGTAGGTAACTGCGTGTTATTGTGGTGGAGGATAGTGTTATGTGTGGTGTGTGAGTTGCAGGGATGTTAGGGACAGCACAAACACCCAGCCCCCGGGCCATTGGAATTAACCAATTAAGGTTAAAATCCCCGACCCGGCCGGGAATCGAACCCGGGACCCTCTGAACCGAAGGACAGTACGCTGACCATTCAGCCAGCGAGTCGGACTGCGAGGTGGTGAAAGACTGACAGTTCTAGGAATTATGGCGTAAGATAGCGCGCCAGTTGACTAAAAGAACCAGCGCGCCCGGTCTAGAGTTAGGGAAAGAGAGAAAAGTCCAGAACGCGTAGAATCGTAATTATTTTGACATAAATACGTACGTCTTTTGGCTCCGGGTCATCCAAAAATATGTGTAACGTGACACCACAAAATGTTTGAAGGAACTGTAACCATAGCAAATGTGCACGCTGTGATGTAAGGTATGAATGGATGACCAGACAATGTTACCAAGCAACCGTGCAGGCTGTGATGTGAGGTATGCATGGATGACCAGACAATGTTACCAGGCAACCGTGCAGGCTGTGATGTAATGTATGGATGGATGGTCAGACAATGTTACCTAGCAACCGTGCGGGCAGTGATGTAAGGTCAGACAATGTTACCTAGCAACCGTGCAGGCTGTGATATAAGGTCAGACAATGTTACCTAGCAACCGTACAGGCTGTGATGTAAGGTCAGACAATGTTACCTAGCAACCGTGCAGTCTGTGATGTAAAGTCAGACAATGTTACCTAGCAACCGTACAGGCTGTGATGTAAAGTCAGACAATGTTACCTAGCAACCGTGCAGGCTGTGATGTAAAGTCAGACAATGTTACCTAGCAACCGTGCAGGCTGTGATGTAAAGTCAGACAATGTTACCTAGCCACCGTCCGGGCTGTGATGTAAGGTCAGACAATGTTACCTAGCAACCGTGCAGGCTGTGATGTAAAGTGAGACAATGTTACCTAGCAATCGTGCAGGCTGTTATGTAAAGTCAGACAATGTTACCTAGCAATCGAGCAGGCTGTGATGTAAGGTAAGACAATGTTACCTAGCAATCGTGCAGGCTGTTATGTAAAGTCAGACAATGTTACCTAGCAATCGTGCAGGCTGTTATGTAAGGTCAGACAATGTTACCTAGCAGCTGTGTAGGCTGTGATGTAAGGTACGGATGGATGACCAGACAATGTTACCAAGCAACCGTGCAGGCTGTGATGTAAAGTCAGACAAGGTTACCTAGCAATCGTGCAGGCTGTTATGTAAGGTCAGACAAGCTTACCTAGCAACTGTGCAGGCTGTGATGTAAAGTCAGACAATGTTACCTAGCAATCGTACAGGCTGTGATGTAAGGTCAGACAATGATACCTATCAACCGTGCAGGCTGTGATGTAATGTATGGATGGATGGTCAGACAATGTAACCTAGCAACCGTGCGGGCTGTGATGTAAAGTGAGACAATGTTACCTAGCAATCGTACAGGCTGTGATGTAAGGTCAGACAATGATACCTATCAACCGTGCAGGCTGTGATGTAATGTATGGATGGATGGTCAGACAATGTTACCTAGCAACCGTGCGGGCTGTTATGTAAGGTCAGACAATGTTACCTAGCAACCGTACAGGCTGTTATGTAAGGTCAGACAATGATACCTATCAACCGTGCAGGCTGTGATGTAATGTATGGATGGATGGTCAGACAATGCTACCAAGCAACCGTGCGGGCTGTGATGTAAAGTGAGACAATGTTACCTAGCAATCGTACAGGCTGTGATGTAAGGTCAGACAATGATACCTATCAACCGTGCAGGCTGTGATGTAATGTATGGATGGATGATCAGACAATGTTACCTAGCAACCGTGCGGGCTGTTATGTAAGGTCAGACAATGTTACCTAGCAACCGTACAGGCTGTTATGTAAGGTCAGACAATGATACCTATCAACTGTGCAGGCTGTGATGTAAGGTATGGATGGATGACCAGTCAATGTTACCAAGCAACCGTGCAGGCTGTGATGTAATGTATGGATGGATGGTCAGACAATGTTACCTAGCAACCGTGCGGGCTGTGATGTAAGGTGAGACAATGTTACCTAGCAACCGTGCAGGCTGTGATGTAAAGTCACACAATGTTACCTAGCAATCGTGCAGGCTGTTATGTAAGGTCAGACAATATTACCTAGCAACCGTGCAGGCTGTGATGTAAAGTCACACAATGTTACCTAGCAATCGTGCAGGCTGTTATGTAAGGTCAGACAATATTACCTAGCAACTGTGCAGGCTGTGATGTAAGGTACGGATGGATGACCAGACAATGTTACCAAGCAACCGTGCAGGCTGTGATGTAAAGTCAGACAAGGTTACCTAGCAATCGTGCAGGCTGTTATGTAAGGTCAGACAACCTTACCTAGCAACTGTGCAGGCTGTGATGTGAAGTCAGAAAATGTTACCTAGCAATCGTACAGGCTGTGATGTAAGGTCAGACAATGATACCTATCAACCGTGCAGGCTGTGATGTAAAGTCAGACAATGTTACCTAGCAATCGTGCAGGCTGTTATGTAAGGTCAGTCAATGTTACCTAGCAACTGTGCAGGCTGTGATGTAAGGTACGGATGGATGACCAGACAATGTTACCAAGCAACCGTGCAGGCTGTGATGTAAGGTACGGATGGATGACCAGACAATGTTACCAAGGAACCGTGCACACTGTGATGTAAAGTCAGACAATGTTACCTAGCAATCGTACAGGCTGTTATGTAAGGTCAGACAATGATACCTATCTACCGTGCAGGCTGTTATGTAAGGTCAGACAATATTACCTAGCAACTGTGCAGGCTGTGATGTAAGGTATGGATGGATGACCAGTCAATGTTACCAAGCAACCGTGCAGGCTGTGATGTAATGTATGGATGGATGGTCAGACAATGTTACCTAGCAACCGTGCGGGCTGTGATGTAAGGTCAGACAATGTTACCTAGCAACCGTGCAGGCTGTGATGTAAAGTCACACAATGTTACCTAGCAATCGTGCAGGCTGTTATGTAAGGTCAGACAATATTACCTAGCAACCGTGCAGGCTGTGATGTAAAGTCACACAATGCTACCTAGCAATCGTGCAGGCTGTTATGTAAGGTCAGACAATATTACCTAGCAACTGTGCAGGCTGTGAAGTAAGGTACGGATGGATGACCAGACAATGTTACCAAGCAACCGTGCAGGCTGTGATGTAAAGTCAGACAAGGTTACCTAGCAATCGTGCAGGCTGTTATGTGAGGTCAGACAAGCTTACCTAGCAACTGTGCAGGCTGTGATGTAAAGTCAGACAATGTTACCTAGCAATCGTACAGGCTGTGATGTAAAGTCAGACAATGATACCTATCAACCATGCAGGCTGTGATGTAAAGTCAGACAATGTTACCTAGCAATCGTGCAGGCTGTAATGTAAGGTCAGACAATGTTACCTAGCAACTGTGCAGGCTGTGATGTAAGGTATGGATGGATGACCAGACAATGTTACCAAGCAACCGTGCAGGCTGTGATGTAAGGTACGGATGGATGACCAGACAATGTTACCAAGGAACCGTGCAGGCTGTGATGTAAAGTCAGACAATGTTACCTAGCAACCGTGCAGGCTGTGATGTAAGGTCAGACAATGTTACCTAGCAACCGTGCAGGCTGTGATGTAAGGTATGGATGGATGACCAGTCAATGTTACCAAGCAACCGTGCAGGCTGTGATGTAATGTATGGATGGATGGTCAGACAATGTTACCTAGCAACCGTGCGGGCTGTGATGTAAGGTCAGACAATGTTACCAAGCAACCGTGCAGGCTGTGATGTAAGGTCACACAATGTTACCTAGCAATCGTGCAGGCTGTTATGTAAGGTCAGACAATGTTACCTAGCAACCGTGCAGGCTGTGATATAAGGTCAGACAATGTTACCTAGCAACTGTCACACAGTAGATTCCTCTTTTCCAGAAAGCTAGCTCGAGTCACTTCAATTTGTACACGTATCTCTGAATCTGGGTCTATGTCCTCAGTATTCCAGCTGCCAAGGTTCAATTTGTCTTTCCCTAAAGAAAACTTGACACCGCTTTTCTAATAATTTACATTTCTCAGTTGGAGTGAAGAATTCAAGAACTACTCATGACAGGATTAAATAAATAGTCGATCTTTCAAGCTTTTATTGTAGAATTCGAAAACACGCCTCCGTACTGAAATATTCTCGAGTGCGTAGTACACCACTGTATTCTGAAAATTCATCTATTCAGGCGGCCACTGGCTTTTTCAATGTAGTGTAGTTATGGGGATCAGTAAGTTCTTCTCAGAGTGTAATGTTGCAGGCATAGTTCTACAATCTGTTAAACTACATCGACGGTCTGTACTATAAAGTATTTCTTTGATAATTGTTACCGGGCTACCCGTGGAATGCAGAGGTGAAAGAAGGTGCGGGCTGGAAAGGGTCTGTACACAAAGCCGAGATATGCATTAAAATTTCATTAAGGTTATATTTTCGAAAATAGCAAAACTTAACAATTTTCACATGGAATTTGAACATTCAACAAATAACAACAAGTCAACAAATAATCAGGTACAAGACCAGGAAAGCCAAGATTTAGAGA
The DNA here is from genome assembly GCF_040414725.1 of Anabrus simplex. Classification (NCBI taxonomy): domain Eukaryota; kingdom Metazoa; phylum Arthropoda; class Insecta; order Orthoptera; family Tettigoniidae; genus Anabrus; species Anabrus simplex. The sequence continues at coordinate 1,943,919 of NC_090265.1, forward strand.
CAAATTAACGATCTGGGCTTCAAGCCCCACTTTTTACAATATCTGAGCTCTCAGCTCACAACCACATTTTTACCAAAGGGCAGAAAACCCCTAATAACCTGGAGCACCTGCTCCCACCTAGCAATGTCAGGCCTCCTAGAAGCACATATCCAAATACTAGAAAGAGCTGACCCGCTCTCAATTTTTTAAGCCTATTAAAGTTAATACCAGACTTTTACACATGATTGCCATCAAGGCACAACTTACAATGAAACAGAGGTCTCTTGTACCCAACCTACTGGGCCTAAGCCGACAAGAAAAGGTTAAGTAAATGGCCCGCAACACCAAGTAGAATGGAGGCGTGTACTTGCACTCCTACATGAAAGCTTTTTAAAACCTATGAGGAACTAGGCCGATGAACCAGGGGCTATTCCAAAACTATGGAGGTGACTCGTATAAGAAAATTTAATACATTAAGGAAGAGAAAGTTAAAAAAAACGTAGTCACCTCAAGGCAAAATGAAGGGGAGCTCGAGAGGGTAAATCACTCTCTATCCCCAAATTAGAGTTACAAATTTAAGTTTTACATAAGCCGGCAGAATTTACATTTTGAAAAGATAGGTTACATTTGTAAAAGGATTCGGACTTTCCCCGCGGGTTAAACTGCTGAGCTAGCAAGAAATAAGGATGTTAAATGGCCATTACCTTATTGAAGAGCTGCTGCCTGATGAAAGAGGCGCTTCCCGCATCCTGCTACATGTCCATACACTAAGTTAAATGTTGATGAAGTGGCCGAGAGACAAGAAAATCAGCAGTTTTTATACCCTCGTGGAAGATTCGAGACCTTTCATGAATAATCAAGCCACACCCTCTTTCTTTATTGGCCCGTCTTGAAAATACACTCAAAGTCGAAGAAGAAATACATGATTGGTCAAAAATTAATTACAGAAATCCTTGATTGCCTCAATTCAAAACTGGCGGAAAGAAAAGATTAATATTGCCAATCCACAAATGAAAGAACGAAATTTAGTAAAGAGAAAACATATGAATACAAAATTTCTTCAAAAGGTGTTCCTTAACTTCGCACCAGGGTGCATGATCATAGTTTTTGTGTAGAGACTTCTATGAGAGAATGTCCACACTTCTTGATGAGTAGAAAACAAAACAAGTTGAACTCCACACAGTAGTGACAATTTCGTAATCACAAAATTTACGGTAGTGACATCTTCTGAGACTTATAAGTTGATACAGTGTGTAATGTTCACAGTTTCTCCTGTAGATGAGTTCCAATTGGCGCAATATTTAAACTTGCGGCGTTGAGATGTACCTCCCGGTACAATATTATGTCTCTCAGCTATGGCCATCCATCAATACTTCCCATCACAGCCTACAAGATCATATCGACGGGCTGTACTATAATACCTCTCTTTGATAATATGTCTCTCAGCCATGGCCATCAAACATTACTTTTCATCACAGCTTGCACGGTTGCTAGGTAACATCACGTCGTACATTTTGTATCCCTTATTTCGTGACGCAAATTTTGAAATGCCCCCTTGCCATAAGATATATTTATTCCATAAATTTCGCTGGTTGAAATTTGACTTGAGTGTTTAATAAGGTGAAATATTAACATGCACTAACTTCATCAGAAATATTCTACACGGTGAAGTAAAACGTTAGTTGACATTTAATAAGCAAGATAGAATGTACATTCTCATGTGTAAAGAAATAAAGAAAACATTTTATTGTGGAAAATATTTCTTAGCAGACAAAGTAGGGCTTCCCCATCCTACCAAAAACGTAAAATTAAGCAATTTCCTCAACTGAGTCGAAATTGAAGGGATAATGGTCCCGGAATGGTTTCAAATTGTAAGTCTTGAATCGCTCTATCAATTTCTTAAAAAAAATCGATAACCACTTCCGGCCTAGATACAGAGCTTGTTTCTCTACTTGTTTTCTTCTTTATTCAAATCCTAGCCACATTAACTTATTTACATAATTCTCTCTGTAATGTTGTTTCTATATCCACAGGCGTTTTCTTAAAAATGTGCACATCGATTTCAATTATACTTTGTAAGGCTTAAGTATAACCGTATTGACTGACATTAGCGCCCGTAGTGATAGAAAAAAGGCAAAGTGATAGTCTGATTGACCGGATAACGATGATTAAGAAAAGGGTTTAATGCTTAGGAGTAAATATAAAATATATCATTTTATTCACCAAATATTCGTAGTTCACATCCCTAGGATATTTTCAACATTGAGTTGCTTGCTTGGAGGGCTTTTTATACCGATTGGCGCAAGATCAGAAATGACTATTTCCCAGCATACGAGTGAATGCGTTGCATGTAAAAAGTCAATTAAATAACATACATGCATACATACATACATTATCATTATAGACTGTTATGCCTTTCAGCGTTCAGTCTGCAAGCCTCTGAGAATTTACTAAACGTCGCCACCATCCTCGATTTGCAACTAGTGTTGTGGCCTCATTTAGTTCTATACCTCTTATCTTTAAATCGTTACAAACAGAGTCTAACCATCGTCGTCTTGGTCTCCCTCTACTTCTCTTACCCTCCATAACAGAGTCCATTATTCTCCTCGGTAACCTACCCTCCTCCATTCGCCTCACATGACTCCACCACCGAAGCCGGTTTATGCGTACAGCTTCATCCAGCGAGTTCATTCCTAAATTAGCCTTTATCTCCTCATTCCGAGTACCCTCCTGCCATTGTTCCCACCTGTTTGTACCAGCAATCATTCTTGCTACTTTCATGTCTGTTACTTCTAAATTATGAATAAGATAACCTGAGTCCACCCAGCTTTCGCTCCCGTAAAGCAAAGTTGGTCTGAAAACAGACCGATGAAAGGATAGTTTCGTCTGGGAGCTGACTTCCTTCGTACAGAATACTGCTGATCGCAACTGCGAGCTCACTGCTTTAGCTTTACTACACCTTGATTCAATCTCGGTTACTATATTACCATCCTGGGAAAAAATACAACCTAAATACTTGTAATTATCGACCTGTTCTAGCTTTGTATCACCAATCTGACATTCAATTCTGTTGAATTTCTTACCTACTGACATCAATTTTGTCTTCGAGAGGCTAATTTTCATACCATACTCATTGCACCTATTTTCAAGTTCCAAGATATTAGACTGCAGGCTTTTGGCACAGTCTGCCATTAAGACCAAGTCGTCAGCATAGGCCAAACTGCTTACTACATTTCCACCTAACTGAATCCCTCCCTGCCATTTTATACCTTTCAGCATATGATCCATGTAAACTACAAACAGCAAAGGTGAAAGATTACAGCCTTGTCCAACTCCTGTAAGTACCCTGAACCAAGAACTCATTCTACCATCAATTCTCACTGAAGCCCAATTGTCAACATAAATGCGTTTGATTGATTTTAATCATCTACCTTTAATTCCATAGTCCCCCAGTATAGCGAACATCTTTTCCCTCGGTACCCTGTCATATGCTTTCTCTAGATCTACGAAACATAAACACAACTGCCTATTCCTCTCGTAGCATTTTTCAATTACCTGGCGCATACTGAAAATCTGATCCTGACAGCCTCTCTGTGGTCTGAAACCACACTGGTTTTCATCCAACTTCCTCTCAACGACTGATCGCACCCTCCCTTCCAAGATGCCAGTGAATACTTTGCCTGGTATACTAATCAATGAAATACCTCGATAGTTATTGCAATCCTTCCTGTTCCCTTGCTTATAGATAGGTGCAATTACTGCTTTTGTCCAATCTGAGGGTACCTTACCAACACTCCACGCTAATTTTACTATTCTATGAAGCCATTTCATCCCTGCCTTCCCACTATACTTCACCATTTCAGGTCTAATTTCATCTATTCCTCCTGCCTTATGACAATGGAGTTTATTTACTATCCTTTCCACTTCCTCAAGCATAATTTCACCAACATCATTTTCCTCCTCCCCATGAGCTTGGCTGTTTGCAACACCACCATGATGATTTCCTTTTACATTGAGAAGATGTTCAAAATATTCCCTCCACCTCTCCAGTGATTCCCTGGGATCTATTATGAGTTCACCTGAATTACTCAAAACACTGTTCATTTCATTTTTCCCTCCCTTCCTAAGATTCTTTATTACTGTCCAGAAAGGTTTCCCTGCTGCTTGACCTAGCCTTTCCAGGTTATTGCCAAAATCTTCCCACGACTTCTTTTGTTTTGCTCTGTTTCTTTCATCTACGTACCAATCCCTGTCTGCCTCGGCCCTTGTTTGGAGCCATTAGTGATAAGCCTTCTTTTTACGTTTACAGGCTGCTCTCACTTCATCATTCCACCAAGATGTTCGCCTTTTCCCATCTTTACATACAGTTGTTCCTAGGCATTCCCTTGCTGTTTCTACTACAGCATCCCTGTATGCCACCCATTCACTTTCTATATCCTGAACCTGCTAACTGTCTACTGTTCGAAACTTCTCACTAATCATATCCATGTACTTCTGTCTAATTTCCTCGTCCTGGAAATTTTCTACCCTTATTCGTTTGCAGACAGATTTCACTTTCTCTACCCTAGGCCTAGAGATACTTAGTTCACTACAGATCAGATAGTGGTCTGTATCATCGAAAAATCCCCGAAAAACTCGTACATTCCTAAAAGATTTCTTGAATTCCAAGTCTGTTACGATATAGTCTATTATGGATCTGGTACCCCTAGCCTCCCATGTGTAGCGGTGAATCGCCTTATGCTTGAAGAATGTATTCGTAACAGCTAAACCCATACTAGCACAGAAGTCCATCAAACGCTTCCCATTCCCATTAGCTTCCATATCTTCCCCACATTTACCAATCACCCTTTCGTATCCTTCAGTTCTATTCCCAACTCACGCATTGAAATCGCCCATTAGCACTATTCTATCCTTGCTGTTGACCCTGACCACAATGTCACTCAATGCTTCATAAAACTTGTCAACTTCATCCTCATCTGCACCTTCACATGGTGAATACACAGACACAATTCTTGTCCTAATTCCTCCCACTGACAAATCTACCCACATCATTCGCTCATTTACGTGCCTAACCGAAACTATGTTGCGTGCAATGGTATTCCTGATAAAGAGCCCTACCCCAGATTCTGCCCTTCCCTTTCTAACACCCGTCAAGTACACTTTATAATCTCCTATCTCTTCCTCCTTATCTCCCCTTACGCGAATATCACTTACTCCTAGCACATCCAGATGCATCTTCTTTGCTGACTCAGCCAGTTCTACCTTCTTTCTTCCATAAGCCCCATTAATATTGATAGCTCCCCAATCGAATTCCATTTCGTTCGCCAAGTTGTTTCCAAGGAGTCCCTCGCCTGTCAAATGGGAGTGGGACTCCATTACTCCCATAGGTCCGAGGCTTGCTTAAAGTGCTCTGAGCTCCGTTAATTCATGAAGCAGAATGCTGCCCTACTTGCACATAGTCCAAGTGAGGATCTCTCCTCTAACGGGTTATGGACCACCGGTGAATTGTGTAGTCCTAGCCGCCTGAGCACAAGGAGGGCCATGACTCAGAATATGTCCAAGATGCCCACTCCCATTCCATAGCAACTGGTATCCCGACTCTCAGGACCACTTACTAGGCCACTCAGCCGTTGCCCATGGTTCACGAAATAGGACGTGGCTACAGTAACTCACAAACATGAACCATAAAACAGAAATAAAAACTAGAGAAAATATGTGTTCAACCCTTGTCCTGGGCGGGGTGTGAGTGAGATGAATCTTGGCAGTTGCCTTTCCCGATGTGAACCTGGTGGGGTGAAATGAATGACGAGATATGTCATAGTAGGAAAGGAGTGGTCCGCCTCTGTGTTGTAGATGTTAGTGTGATTAGCTGCCACACCCGGAGGCCCGGGTTCGATTCCCGGCTCTGCCACGAAATTTTAAAAGTGGTTCAAGGATTGCAACAGGTTCCAATCAGTTGGAAGGCCAACTGAGAAGAAGGGGTTCGATTCCCTTTACAGCCATCTTCGGAGTGGATTTGCGTTGTGTCTCTATTCGTCTCCAGGCAAATTGCGGGATGGTACTTAACATAAGGTCAGTACCTTCCAGTCTTCCCATCCCTCCGTGTTCAGCATAGCAGATGAGGTCACCTCGGCGAGGTACAGGTTCCCCTCTGTAGTTGTATCCAGGACCAAATGTCTCACGCTCCAGGATAGTACCATTGATACGGTACAGGTTGAATACCTTGCTGAGTCCGAGGGAAAACCAAACCTGAGCGGTAAGCGGACTTAGGAAGAAAGGAAGGAAGGGCGGGTAGAAATCTGATGCCGGCACATAGCCTACTCCTGTCGAATAGGACTAAGAGGTCTGCTTAGCGTCCCCATCCGACGAACGAATGACCATCAACAGCGTAAAATAAAGTGAAGTTAAAATATAATTAACGAACAACAAGAACAAGAGTACAACAATCAATTCCATGCAGAGGACTAGTTTAACATTTGCTAGGTAACACTGCTCTCTTGCTATAGTTACACTTCTCTCGCTCATTTTAACGCGTTACACACATTTTCGGATGGTCGCAGCCATAAGACATGTTTATGCCAACCTCGGCTTGAGAATTTATAAGGGCGAACACAACACAGACAAAAACGGTTAATAATTTCCTTTCCATCACGTGTTAATTTCTTTCCTTGTTAATTTCCCTCCTTTCCTTGCCTGTTCCCAATATTGCTCTCCTCTCTTCAATTATCCTTTGCTTCTTCGTGTCCCTTTCTTCCCTTCCAGTTTGTGCACATCTACGTAACTGAGTTACGCGCGCACAGGAGTAAACTTGTGTGTTATGGCTCTGTGAAAGTTTCTCAAAATAAAACTTCATGTCCGTGTCTTCGGAGTGCTCTCGCGAAAAGTTTCCTAGAAGCAAGGAACTGCTATAAATTGTGGAGACCAACTCCACAAGCTGCAATCGTCTGTTAATTGATATGTATTCAGTAAGCTGAAGCTTGTGATCTGAAGAGGTCGCTGAGGACCAGGCTCAGTGCTGCATGGTGAGAAAGATTTCGTTTTAATTTTCTTGACAGTGCACAACACCTTTAAAATTCCCTAATTTTCTATTTCATTATTTCATTTGCATCAGCTCGTCTTAACACATGTTTGTCTTCATTCTCCATTAATTAGTACGAAGTTTCTGCCTCCCTTTCTACTTTCACCTTGTCTCCTCTCTTCTAATCCACATTCCCTCTTTCTAGTTTTAATACATCGTGGCCCCCAACATGACTTCAATATATTCGCGAGCTGTCAGTGGAGAGTTTTTGTGGAATGACAATAATTATTTTTTTAATGTTCGATATTTTAGCAACAATATCAATATAATTGCCCTAAATTAGAAACCAATCAAGGGAAATACTTTATTCTAGTTCATTAGCTGCATTAGGGATTAATGTAACTTGCTTGTATACTTCATGAGATAATAAATTAGACGTGTGATAAAAGTCGATTTTCAGAAAGTGAGTTCAAACTAAGACACAATTTTTCACTCACACATTTACGCACGGCAGCACCTAAAATCACTCTGATCCATAGTCAGTATTAGCTGAGCGTTTGTTATGGCAGTGCCGGCAACTTCTTAACACACAACCGGGAACAGATCAGTGAAATCCACAGCCTTCTAGATCAAACGATTACAAAAATAGCTAACTTCAAAGAGGAGCATGACCGAAGTTGTAAAATTTCTCACATGTGCATTAAATATTGTAAAATAATGTTTTTAAAAGCTTACGGGTTAAGTATCATAATAAATTATACACCACTTAATTCAGCAGAGTCCAGATAATTTTACCAGACAACATCCAGAAAAAAAAAAGTTTCTTTCCTACTCTCCTTAAACAAATAGGGGGCTTGTTTTCTAGTAAAATGTTAAAACGAAACACGTACTGTAGTTGGAATACAGTGAAAATAATACTGGTTTTTCACCTCTTGAGTGAACGTGGAAAGTCCACAGTAACCTGAGCAAATTGTAACACAATCAGTGGCTCGTTTTGAGAAATGCACTCGAGGATTTAACGAGGTAAAGGCTCTGTGAAACAGGCAGCGGACTGCTCCCGCGGACGAAATGACCGAAGGCCGTCGCGGACTGAAGTTCTCAAATAAAATGCGGACAAGTCACGGCGAACCAGTGTGAAAACAGTCTCAATCAAGTGCGTACCGACTCAACCTTTTTTTCTTCCTTGAACTGGTGTTATCATTTTGTTGTTTTAATCGAATGTCCAGCAACCGCTGTGGATGGGGGATGCAGGTGTGCATGACCACGCACTAGATCAATTCATTTCTCCGTACCTTCCGGATACATTGTTCAAAGTTGGCCGCCAGTTCGCTGCGGTAGGCCACCTTCTGTTTGACCAGGATGATGTAATATCACAGTGTACAGAGCCCGCGCGATCGAAAATGGCCAGTCCGTTTCCTGTTTGACAGAGCCTTAATTGTGGCAGAGCGTCCAACCATACATGGCGCAGCCATTGCTACAAAAAGTAGCCAAAGATTCAGTGAACGTGGAAAAGCTGCACTCAGTATGATGATGACAAATGGGGTTAAAGTCAGGGTGCGAGTTTCACTAATAGGAGAAATCCTCAGTTTTAAATTACTGCCTTCATGGGATGGATGGTGTTAATATAAGGAAGTATCTTCGCTGGGCGAATCATACAAACGGGATTGTAAATAAAGTGCACTGGTCTTAGCGCATGATTGTCGGGATATTTAGGGATTGTCGTAATGACAATGCTGGAAGTAATGGACAGTATTTTTACATGGATATAACATGAAAATTAATTCACAAAAAACAAATGTAATTGTGATAAGTAAGCAACAAAGAAAAATGAAGATAGCTCTGCGTGGGAACTAGCTCAGTAACGTTGAAGAGTTTCCTCACTTGGGAAGCAAAACAACGCCTTATAACCGAAGATAGAGATATGTGGTCAGCAGAATTAAGCAGGCAAAAATAGCCTTCAATAAAATGAGAAAACACTTCACACCTAAAAACAGCAGCTTAAAACTGTGTATGGAGCGTATTTCAGTACTGTAAACCAGAGCTGGCACAGAGGAAGAAGGTAGAAGGCTTTGAACGATGGTGATAAAGACGAACACAGAAAATTCCTTGGAAAGATTTGGAGAAAAACTGAGCTTGTCAATGAATAGGAAGAAAAGAACAAATACATGGACTGGACATATAATCAGACATAATAGTTTATTACCGTCATCCTGGAGGGCTGTGTGGAAGGAAGAAATTGTAGAGGAAGGCCCAGACTGGAATATGTTGATCAACTGATGTTGGCGCTGGGATGTCAATCTTACGTAGAACTGAGGAGTACAGCACAAAACCGAAACATTAGGTTTGTAAACTATAGTAGTAAGGATGTAAACGTTTCTGGTAAGACCTCATCTAGAGTATGGTTCCACTCTATGGGACCCTCACTGGAATTATTTGATTCGAGAAGTGAAAAAAATCAAAACAAATAAAAAGCAGCTCAATTTGTTCTGGGTGATTTCCGTTACAAAACTGTTGCAAACTACGGCCTGGGAAGACTTGGGAAAAAGGAGAGGAGCTGCTTGACTAAGTGGTATGTTCTGAGTGTCAGTGGAGATCATACTTGGAATGACATAGTACCCGAATAACTCTAAGTGGTATTTTTAAAAGTAGGAAAGATCACACTATGAAGATAAAGTTAAAATTCAAGAGGACACATGGGGGATAAATTTTCGTTTATAGGAAGTGGAGTTAGAGATTGGAATAATTTACCAAAGAGAGGACGTCAATTAATTTCCAAATTCTTTGCAATTATTCAAGAAAAGACTAGGTAGAGAACTCACAGGGTATCTGCTCCCTAGACCACTGCTTTAAATGCAAATGTGGTTATTGATGACTGATGAATACATGTGGTTGATGGAGGCACACTTGTAACGAATTAAAAACCTTTTAAGTTCATATTCGGCTTCTTAAACGTAAATCCTTGAACCAACCTAGTACTTTATCAGAATGTACAGTATTTATGCTGTCTGACGCATGTTAGGAAGAAAGCCTTTCAGTAATGTTGATCCAGGCCAAATGAGCTCGAGGCTGTAAACATAAATAGCCGGGGGATTACCGTCTGAGGAAGGCGCGATAATCCTAGATTGGAGCGTCATGCGAACCCGGGACAAGATAAGACTGGCCAATCAAGCTCTTTCTGGATCTCGCGACCCGGACAAAAGAAGAGATCAATTACGAGCTTAATTCGTGTGAGAGAAACTGCTGAGGGGAGACAGAGGAAGATGTCCTGCTATTAACTCTTATATTGGACTTTCTTGAGAGTTTGTGTCCGCCTGGAAATGTATCATCTGTTCTTGTAGACTTAGTGAAGCTGATAAATGTGTGTAATTACATCACTATAAGTTATTATTTGTCGTCAGATACAACCAGGGGAACTGAGTGAGGAAGGATTCTTACGGGATCGCTGTAAGTGAATAGGTGTTCCTACATTAGGGTAATCACACGAACGGGATTGTATAGATCTCTGCATACGTTAATGAGGGTATTTAGGGGTTTAGTAAGGATGTAAAGGAGAGAGCATATAAGTCTCTGGTAAGACCCCAAGTAGAATATGGTTCCAGTGTATGGGACCCTCACTAGGATTACTTGACTCGAAAAATGGAACAATCCAAAGAAGAGCAGCTCGATTCGTTCTGGGTGATGTCCGGCAAAAGAGAACCGCTATGAAAATGTTGCAAAGTTTGGGCTGGGAAGACTTGGGAGTAAGGAGAAGAGCTGCTCGACTAAATTGTACATTTCGGGCTGTCAATTGACAGATGGTGTGGAATGATATCAGTAGACGAATACGTTTGAGTGGTGTCTTTAAAAGTAGGAAAGATCACAATATGAAGATAAAGTTTGAATTCAGTAGGACAAATTAGGGGCAAATATTCGTTTACAGGAAGGAATGTTAGGACATGGGATAATTTTGTAAAGGGGATATTCAATATATTTCCAAATTCTTTGCAATCATTCAAGAAAAGTCTAGGAAAACAATAGATGGGGAATCTGCCACATAGGCGACTGCCTTACATGCATATCTGTGGTAACTGTTTCTTTCATTGATTGATTGATTGATTGATTGATTGATTGTTTGATTGATTGATTGATTGATTGATTGATTGATTGATTGATTGATTGATTGATTGATTGATTGATTGATTGATTGATTGATTGATTGATTGATTGATTGATTGATTGATTGATTGATTGATTGATTGATTGATTGATTGATTGATTGATTGATTGATTGATTGATTGATGGGTAAAACCTTAAGAATAGGGAGGTGGATAAGATCCCAAATGAGGAAACACTAAAAAGAAAATTACACAAATGTCTCGTTATATTCAAGACTGAAAGATAGGCCTTTGAAAATACAAGAAAAAAGTTTTTGAAGGAGTGAAATGTACGAGTATAAAAACAGGTAATTAATGTACAACGTTTCTTGATACACTTTACCCTACACGTAAATATCTTGTAATAATGGTTCTCAAAATTTATCCAAGTTCAATGTTATATTGAGCTAATTTTATATAACTGATCTTTTGTAAAATGTTGTTGCTAGGGTCATCAGTTCATGGACTGGGTTAGAGCAGCTCTCCTGGCCACATTACCCTGGTGCTATATTTACGTAATTATGGCATCCTACATCTGCTCTAATCTGCTTGTTATATTCGTATCTTGGTCTACTTCCAACGTTCTTACCGCCTACACTTGTCTCAAAAAAACAAATAAATTCGGGGTGTCTTAAGGCGTGTCCTATCATTCTATCAGTTCTTTTCGCCAAATTTAGCCAAATCGATCTTATCTCATCAATTCAATTTAGTATCTCTTCATTTGTGATTCGATCTGTCCATCTCATCTTCAGCATTCTTATGTAACACCACATTTCAAAAGCTTCTCTTCTCTTTCTTTCTGGGCGAGTTATCGTCCATGTTTCATTTCCATTCACTGCCACGCTCCAGACGAAAGTCTTCCAAAACATCTTTCTAATTCCGATATCAATATCCGAAGTAAGCAAATTTCTTTTCTTACAAAAGGCCTTCCTTGCTTGCGCTAGTCTGCATTTTAAGTCCTCCTTACTTCTGTCATCATTCGTTATTTTACTACCAAAGTAACAATATTCGTCGACTAGCATTAAGGCTTCATTTCCAAATTTAATATTCCTGCATCACCTAACTTCGTTCCACTGCATTCCATTACTTTTGTTATGGACTTATTTGTTTTCATCTTGTACTCCACCTCCGAGATTGTGTCCACACCATTCAGCAATTTCTCCAGATCTTCTGCATTCTCAGATAAAATAACAATGTCATCGGAAAATCTCAGCGTTCTTATTTCCTCTTCTTTGGTTGTATTATAGTTTCGTAAACCCTCCCTTTCTTTTGCTGCAACTTGAATATTCTTTATGCTCTCTGTTCAGTGATAAGTGAGCATCGTTGTCCAGTTGCAGTCCTTAAATGAAGATATAGGTCAGAATTTGCGAAATTGACGAAAAATTATTTCTGCGTTAATTTAAAACAGCAAGGTTAAAAAAATATGCTATACAAGTTTAATTTATTAATTCTTCTCTGATATACGTTAAGAATGTTGAGGTGTGACTTGGCATAGCCGATAGGGTACTGAAGAATTTGCTAAATATGGCTACGCAGTTGAAGACAGAACAGCAGCAGAAGGAGAAGGAGAAAGAGAAGGAGAAGGAGAAGGAGAAGGAGAAGGAGAAGGAGGAGAAGTAGAAGGAGAAGGAGAAGGAGAAGGAGAAGGAGAAGGAGAAGGAGAAGGAGAAGGAGGAAGAGGTGTACAGTACATTGGATATGACCATCATTAAGTAAGAGAGGTGAAAAAACTTCACTTAAAAATTAACAGAAATTTCATCGCAGCTTCCCAGAAAATGGAATTTGTGCCAATCAATGTACCTTTTCCTTGGAGCTATTACACTTACACCATTCAAGATTCGTAGCAAGTTTAAAACGACAGCATTTTATAATCTTCTGAAGTAGTCTTTTGATATTTTATTTAGCATTGTATTTATCATCACGTACGTCAATAAATTTGAGGGTTTTTTTAAGCAGAAAAATTAAATTCACATACGAACAATGCTATCAGCCTAATTAAAATTCAGTTTCACGGAATTAATTAATACAGTCTGAATAAATTAACAGCAAATTGTTATCACAGTTAAAATGTCCAACTTTGAGAAAAGGTACATATAATATTTTGAAATGATTAAAAATATATTTTCCGTAATGATCTTATTTCTGAGTGGAAGTAAATTAAACTATGAGTAGCCATGCATAATTATGTTATAAACATTGGTGCAACCGGGCGAGTTGGTCGTGTGGTTAGAACCGTGCGGCTGTGAGCTTGCAACTGGGAGACACTGGGTTCGAATCCCACTGTCGACAACACCGAAGATGGTTTTCCGTGGTTTCCCATTTTCACAGCATTCAAATGCTGGGGCTGTACATTAATTAATGCCACGGCCGCTTCCTTCCAACTCCTAGGCCTTTCCTATCCCATCGTCGCCGTAAGACCTATCTGTGTCGGTGCGACGTAAAGCCACTAGCAATAAAATTTAAATATTGTATTTTTAAAACTCTAGAATTTATAGGACATTGTTTCAAGCTAGGCGTTCTCTTGTACGTCTCCCCTTAAACAATAATCACCGCCACCATTACCGGAAAGAAAGCCATTGGAGTATTTGAAACTGTGGCGCTACTCAAACACAAATGAGATACTGTGTCACTTACAAAGTAGCCCAAAAGTATTTCATTACTAAAATGTGAAATCCTGGCAGTTCTCTAAACATTATTTTCAAATACTGCATAATGTTAGTCATTCTAGAGCTATAAACACCTTGGATGATTTCATCCATTATTTTAATATAATATAGTGACGGCAGTAGCAAATAGGACTGACAATTTACTCAAAGGAAACCTATGAAGTGTTCATAATTTTTTAGTAACATTGCAAAGTGTACCTGCCATGGTCGAGCTGTGTAACGTGACTATACGGTTTATCGTAATGTCCTCTATGTCACTCCTCTCAGTCTAGCAATAGAGAAATACCAATCAGTTCACGAGGAATATCGGAGAGCCTCCATCTCAGGCAATATACAGGGTGATCCGAAAGTTCGTTCACGCTTGAACGAGGCGATACTTCACGGGATATTGGAGGTAGACAGGTAATAATTGACACACATGGCACATAAAGTACACAAAATACCAACAGATGACGCTCCATGTGATAAACAATCAATAATTAATATAAGTGTCGAGGTTTATCAAAGACGACGTTCTTTATAGCACATGCTCAAAATGTTGGCCGTCATTCTGTAGCCGAGGGACAATGTTGTGAACAGCACTGTGGGTATGGTGAGAAATTGTCTACTGCAACTAAAATGGTTTCATCCTGAAGGGGGAGGAGGGCCTCCTAGACGTGACGCCGTCTCTCAGACCAGGAGATTTGTATCGGACAATGAGAGCGAGTTGTTGGCCGTACCCCAAGCTAGGAACTGTCCCAACACTCACCTTAGTGCAGGAGAATGGAAAACCACGGGAAACCATTCCTAGGACCAGCCCCTCCCCGTCTACCGTATACAGAGGCGTTGAGCCACGGTAGAGCCGGTTGCTTGGCCGATCAGAGTGCAGAGCTGTTGGACCTTGTACCAGCCGTGGCCACTTGTGGGCCGGGATCCGCTCTGCACCCGCCGACCGAGATATTGCCGTCGAATGTTGTCTTTTACCATCCCTAATGAGGTCGTATGATCGCGGTGGACCGGCTCCATCATGTAACCCCACAACCGGTAATCACACGGATTGAGGTTGGGGGACTGGAGAGGCCAAGCAAGATATGCCGCCCTCTCTCACGACAGCACCGTCTATACCGTACTCGGGTCTCATGCAGCATCACTGTCGTGTTGCTGTCCAGCGCCATCTGTTGGCCTGTCTGTGCGCTTGTTCTTGGTGTCAATAAAACTAGATGTCATGTCAAGCATGTATTTTTATTTCTACCTGACGTGTTGCTGTACAACGCCATCTGTTGGTCATTTAGTGTACTTGATTTTGGGCTTAATTAAAAACCATGCCATACTAATTATATGTGTCAATTATTACCTCTCTACCTCCGATATTCCACCTCGTCCAATGTTAACGGACTTTTGGATCAGCCTGTAGTTACAGTACATACGCTCTGTGACTAAAAGTTTCAAGCACCCGAAAGGGGAAGAGGAAACGAACGTGTTGGGAGGGTATCCATATATTAATAAAATACTAAAACATCATTTGTTCAATCCGTCCGACTGTTCTTCCGGGCCGATTTGCTTCGATCTTTTGCATTCTGTGTGGAATCACCTGCCGGTGTGTCACCACACATCGATACGTCTCTTAGTTCAGTGAACTTTGAACAATCCTAAAATAAAGTCGCTAAATGCTTACTCCAGTATTTTCAGGCAGAGGCTTACTCTAGAACGCAATACATCTGTACATGGCGGGTTGCCAAGCGACTAACACTTTTATGTATGTGATTTTCATGCCACAGCTCTCCAGGTCTTGATATAGACAGTGGTGATACACATGTGTTAGCCAAGTGCAACATTAGATTTAGAAAAACCAAAAGATCTACCAAAAAGGAAGTGGGGAGTAGGACTGAAAGAAGCAGCAACAAAAGTGGCTTTTGGAAAACGAACCAATAAAGTGGATAATGGAAGTTTTGAGCCAATGCAGTGGAATACCAGGACGGTTTGAAAAGTTCTCGGAATCACCGCTAGATGTCAGTGATAGAGCAACGAGGTTCCCGCGCAATAATCACACATCCTTTGTGAGTAAACACGTGGCGCGTCAGTGCTCTAGCTGCAGGAACGTGGTAGTGACGACCCTTTGTTGTTGTTCCCGCGTAGTGATTTGTGACAAAGGAAAAAACTGAGATTCGAGCAGTGATTAAATACTTTGTAAAGAAAGGTATGAAAGCAAAGCAAATTCATGCCGACTTTCAGAACACACTGGGGGACTCTGCTCCTTCATTTTCAACTGTTGCCAAGTGGACCAGCGAGTTTAAATTTGGTCGGGAGAGCTTTGATGATGATCCGCGTAGTGGACGGCCAAAAAGTGTTACGACCCCAGAATTTATCGCAAAAGTGCATAAAATTGTTATGGAGGATCATCGAGTAAAAGTGCGGGAGATTGCTGAAGCTGTAGGGATGTCTTCTGAACGGGTATATTATATTTAAACCGAAGAATTGGGTATGAAATAATTATCCGCAAGATGGGTGCCGCGGCTCTTGACATTGGACAATAAACGCACCAGATTGGAAATGTCCGAACAAAGTCTGGCTCGTTTTCAGTGCAACCAACAAGATTATTTGCGCCGGTTTGTGACTACAGATGGAACTTGGGTCCACTACTATACCCCAGAGACAAAACAGCAGTCAAAGCAGTGGAAACATGCTGATTCACCACCACCAAAGAAAGCAAAGGCAGTGCGTTCGGCCGGAAAGGTCATGGCCTCAGTTTTCTGGGATGCAAAAGGAATTCTGCTGATAGATTATCTTCCTACTGGCCAAATAATTACGGGAGAATACTATGCAAATCTCCTAGACCAACTACAGGAAAAGATACGCGAAACAAGGCCTGGTTTGACAAGGAAAAAGGTCATATTTCATTAGGACAATGCTCCGCCACACTCAAGTGTTATTGCCATGGCAAAACTTCATGAACTGGGGTACGAATTGTTGCCACATCCACCTTATTCACCTGATTTGGCACAATCAGACTTTCATCTATTCCCCAAGGTGAAAATTTTCCTCGGTGGATGGAGATTTTCTACAAGGGAAGAACTGACAGCCTAATTGGAGAGGTATTTTGCAGGCCTGGAGGAATCTCATTTTCGAGATGGGATCAAGGCATTGGAACATCGCTGGACCAAATGCATTAGTCTACAGGGAGACTATGTTGAAAAATAAAAGCAGTTCCACCGAGGTAAGATACTGAATTCTGGTACATTCCGAGAACTTTTCAAAGCACCTATGTAACATCAAGATGAGGATAACTGAGACAACAAATGAGTTTTTAGGAAACCTTGGATGACAGAAGAAATACTAAACCAAACTCAGGAAAGAAATAAGCTCAAGAAGGAAAACAAGGTAGGTGACTACAAAAGGATTAAAATTCAGATCACAACCAAATGCAGAGAAAAAAAGAGAAATGGAGCAAAAGCATTGCTGAAGAGATAGAAGAAGATATAAAAAAGGGAAAACAGGATCAAGTTAATAAGAAAATCAGTGCCATTCAGTACAAAAGTAGAACCAAATCTGCAATAGTAAAACGTAAAGGAGGAATATAACTGGTAGACAACGATAAGGTATGTGCTCTCTGGAAAGAATACATAGCAGAACTGTACGAAGAAAAGGAATTCAAGAATGAAAATAATCTAATTGAAGACATCAATGAGTGTTGAAAATGCATTGTCCTCCAATCATGCGACATGAATTTCAACATGTCCTTCGGACTCTGAAAGAAGGAAAAGCAACCGGTGTTGATGACATCCCAGCAGAATTACTGAAAAATTTAGGTATCAACATGAAGGACCAATTAATCAGAGTAATGAAAAAAAATGAAATGGCTTATGGCTTTTTTAGTGCCGGGAGTGTCCGAGGGACAAGTTCGGCTTGCCAGATGCAGGTCTTTTGATTTGACTCCCGTAGGCGACCTGCGCGTCGTGATGAGGATGAAATGATGATGAAGACAACACATACACCCAGCTCCCGTGCTAGCGAAATTAACCAATTATGGTTAAAATTCCCGACCCTGCCGGGAATCGATCCCGGGAACCCAGTGACCAAAGGCCAGTAGGCTAACCATTTAGCCATGGAGAGTAATAAATTAATGCTACGAAAGAGAAATCGTGCCAGAAGACTTCACATAATGCAGAACCATTTCTGTATCTAAAATAGGAAGGGCAGCTGACTGCAACAATTATAGAACACTATCAGTATTAACACATGCCTCCAAGATACCCATTAATATAGTTAAGAACAGAATAAAAGGAAAAGTGAATATGTATGTTGGAGAAGACCAATTTGGATTTGGAGAAGGCGGAGGAACAAGAGAAGCAATTCTGGCCTTTCACATGTTATTGGATAGAAGAATTGAAATGAAGAGAACAAACTTACAATTGACTTAGGAAAAGCTTTTGACATTGTGAACTGGGAACTACTGTTTAGAACTATGAAAAAAATAGGACTGGACTGGAAGGATACAATCAACTGTATCTGAATAAAAGCACAAAACTAATCATCAATTAGTTAGAAGAAAAGGCCGGATTAGAAGAGGAGTTAGACAAGGTTGTCCCCTATCACCGTATCAATTTAATATGTTCATTGAGGAAACTATTCAGATCATGATAGAGAAGACACAGATAATAAAAGTCAATAGTGAAAGGATACATTGTATCAGATTTTTAGATGACATCGTATTCATTGTAGACTCAGATAAAGAAATGAATAGAATGCTGAAAGTCCTCTCAGACACTCTTAAAATGCGGAAATTGAAAGTAAACAAACGGAAAACGAAAGTAATGGTAGTACGGAAAGGTATTGAACAAATTAAAAGAAATATAAAAATTGAAGACATCACAATTGATCAGGTGAAACAATTCTGTTATCTGGGTAGTATGATAACAGAGGATAATAGATGCTTCGTGGAAGTAAAGAGGAGAATAGCATTGGAAAAACAGGCATGTATGACTAAGAAAAATATTCTAACCAGCACACATATGAATATAGATGCCAGAAATCCTTTGAAAAATCATTTGTATGGAGTACACTTCAGTATGGTAGTGAGAGTTCGACTCTAGGATAAATTAGAAAGGAATTGACTTGAAGCTGCTGAAATGTGGAAATGGCAGAAAATGAGCAGAACGAGCTGGACGGAAAGAAAAACAAACTTGGAAGTCTTAAGGGAAGTTAAAGAAGAGAGAAGGTTATTAAAAGAAATGTAAAACAGGAAATTAAAATTTATTGGGCATGTCATCAGACACAACAGTTCCATCATTAACATTCTTGAAGGGAAAGTGCTGGAAAGGAAAGAGAAAGGATGACCTAGGACGAAGTATTTGGACGACATCAAGAAGAGGTTAGGTTGTGCCAATTACATGAAACAGAAACGAACAGCCAGTG
Source organism: Anabrus simplex (assembly GCF_040414725.1). Classification (NCBI taxonomy): domain Eukaryota; kingdom Metazoa; phylum Arthropoda; class Insecta; order Orthoptera; family Tettigoniidae; genus Anabrus; species Anabrus simplex. Next base: position 1,963,107 of record NC_090265.1, read on the forward strand.
AAAGAAGAGAATGATTGCATTGACAAGGCATTAGCCTTAAGAATATTGCCTGATTGATTGGTTGATTGATTTTGATCCTTAGTAATGTTACTGCGTGCAGCCAGTGAGTATACACTTCCTCTGAACATGTTATTATACCATTCTCTGACCATCCCCAGATTCTAAATAGACTCAACAGATGGCAGAACGCTCCTAATAAATAACTTAACTGCTGCTGACAGAAAAAATCGACGTACGAACAGATGGGAATGTATCAAGTCCACTAGCCTTTTATATGACCATTAATAAAGAGCAACTTGAAAAGTGAGTGTCTATTTACCAGAACCAGTCACAGCCAATTGTATGTTGCACTATCTCTGGCATGAACGTTTGAAAATATTAAGACCCAGATCCGCCCGAATGGTCGAAGCACAGTGAATATTGTGTTGTAAACTAAAATTACGAATGAATCAATTGTTGTGTACCGGAATTAAATGTTCTTAAACCTACTGAAAAGTGCAGGCAAAACAATGTGACTAGGACGAGTTATCTGAGCTATTTGTAACGATGACTGTGGGACAGCACGAGTGCACGAGTGTGGTATTATTTCAGTGATAGCAAAATTGATTCAAATTAACAAAACAAACTTTGCAATACGAGCCTACTTCTCAATATCATGTTGAACCCCCTCTGGTCTGGATGTGTGCACTGATTCAGTTAGAACGGTTATTAAAAAGCTGTATCTTCTCCACAACTGTTGTAACTGGTCCTTGATATCCAGCAACTGTGACTGGGACGCAGTTGACAAGCCGGTCCCACATGTGTTGTATCGGGGAGAGATCTGGGGATCTTCCGAGTACCTCAACCTCACGCGGACAGTTCGTAGAGACACGCGCCGTTTATGGACGAGCATTGTCGTGCTGAAACATGGCACCACGGTAGTGTTGCATGAGAGGTAACTCACGAGGACGCTGGAAGTCCGTGACGTACCGCTATACCGTCAGATTTCCCTCAGTCACTGCCAGCCGTGACCGATAGCTCCTCCGTACCATGACGATGGAGTAACACCGCTGTGCCAATCCAAAACACTGGAAGCAAGGGACCTCTCCCCATGTCATCACCATATTCGCAGACGAAGGTCATCCGGGAGAGAACAGAACAGCGATTCATCGCTGAACACATTTATCGGTAGTGTATGCACGGCACCACTCCAAACGCTGTGGTGTTGACGGTAGCCTACGCATGGGGCGGTAATTCCCTAGGCCGGCTGCTGCTAGTCTCCGATCAATGTCGGGGATGACACATAATGTTGTACGGAGTCTATTAGTTGTTCTTGGATGCCAGGCGCTGATGTAAGGGAATAACGATGTGCTTGGTGCACAACAAGGCGACCCTCCCTTGCGTTGGTCAGACGTAGTCGACCAGAACATTGACGACGCGTACGCCTGCCCTCGCGTTCACATGCAGCCTTACATCAGGCCTCTGTCACACCCGAATACCCCACACATGTGGATATTGCACGATTTGACCAGCCGGACAAAGGGAGACCCAAAACGAGGCAACTTTCAAACTCTGTCAGGTGTTGACAACGCTATTTCACTCGAGTACGCAGCATCTCCGTGTCTTCACAGTGATCACTCGACATCTGACGCTGTTCATGCCAATTATATTCCATACCAGGCCTGGTAATAATACTAAAGTTTCCAAGAAGGATATTCCAGGAATCATTAATAAACAAGGGGAGTGTGTATGCGAGGATTTTCAAAAGGAAGAAGTATTCAGTCAGCAGTATGTAAAGGTTTACAAGGATAATGTCCAGATAGAGGAGGTGACTAACACTAAATAAGTATTAAAATTTACCTGGCGGCTGGAATTGGTAAGATTTCCGGATATACTCAAGCCGATGTACTGTATATTGTACCATATCTGAAGTACTAATTGGATCTTTGTTTACATGAAGGAGCTATACTAAATGAATGCAGAGTTGCTATAGTAGCCCCTGTGGATAAAGAAGAGGGTGACAGACATAACGCTGAAAATTACAGGCCACTCAGTTCGACATGCATTGTATGTAAGCTTTGCGAAGGCTTTCTTTCTGACTGTATTAGTAATGTTTGCGAAATTAATATCTGGTTCGGTAGAAGGCAGTTCGGGTGGTTTGGGAAAGGTTATTCCACTGAAGCTCAACTTGTAGGATTCCAGTAAGAGATAGCAGCTATCCTGGATTCAGGAGGTCAAATGGACTGTATCGCGATTGACCTATCTAAGATATTTCACAGGGTAGATCATGGGAGACTATTGGCTAAAATGAGTGCAAATGAACTAAACAAAGACTGGGTGAATGGGTAGCTATATTTATAGAAAATACATCTCAGAGAAGCTTTATATGACCCCACAAATAATAAAGAGGGGAATTCCTCAAGGCAGTATTACTGGACCTTCATGTTTTCTTATATACTGTATATAAATGATATGAGCAAAGAAGTGGAATCAGAGGTAATGCTTTTTTGCGGATGATGTTCTTGTGTATAGAGTAATAAATAAGTTACAAGATTGTGAGCAAGTGCAAAATGGCCTCGATAATGTTGTGAGATGGACAGTAGGCAATGGTATGATGATAAACGTGGTTAAAAGTCAGGTTGTGTGTTTCACAAATAGGAAAAGTCCTCTCAGTTTTAATTACTGTAGTGATGCAGTGGAAGTTCATTGGGGTAATCAGACGAATGAGACTGTAAATAAAGGGTACAGATCTCTGCACATGGTTATGAGGGTATTTAGGGGTTGTAGTAGGGGTGTAAAAGAGAGAGCATATAAGTCTCTGGTAAGATCCCAACTAGAGTATGGTTCTAGTGTATGGGACCCTCACCAGGATTACTTGATTCAAGAACTGGAAAAAATCCAAAGAAAAGCAGGTCGATTTGTTCTGGGTGATTTCCAATAAAAGAGTAGCGTTACAATTATTTTTTTCAAATTTTTGGAAGACGTACGAGAAACAAGACGAACTGTGCGAATAAGTGGTATGTTCCGAGCTGTCAAGGGAGAGATGGCATGGAATGACATTAGTTGACGAATAAGTTTGAGTGGTGTCTTTGACAGTAGAAAATATCACAATATGAAGATAAACTTGCAATTAAAGAGGTAAAATTGGGATATATATTGGTGTATAGGAAGGAGATTTAGGGATTGGAATATCTTACCAAGGAAGATGTTCAATAAATATCTAATTTCTTTTAAATAATTTTAGAAAACGCTAGGCACACAACAGATAGGGACTCTGCCACCTGGGCGACTGTGCTAAATGCAGATCAGTAGTGACGGATTGCCCTGATGGCCGTTCCACCGAGTTATCGCTTGTTGTCCGACAAGAGTGTGTTAGTTGTTCAGAGCAATAACATCCTCTCGCCACCAGCAACTTTTAAAACTGCACTATTTCTACGAGAGACTGTTAGTCGTCATTACTTCACACGTCTGTTCTGCCCCGCTCCAAACGGAGTGCTTTCGGAATCGCTTCCAGACGTCCAATGATATCTCTTTGGACGGGAAAGAGCGTCCTTTTATTGGAAACCACTTCCGTTCGGAGTATCGCTTAACACTGCAGCACTGCCTTGAGTGCTGGTGCCTAATCTCACAGACCATTGTATATTTAAAAAGTTTTTCTTAATTACAGACAACAAACAGTTTTAATTATTTTTGTTACCGTGTTTTGGTGGATCAGCAGAGGTGAAAGAAGGTGCGGGCTGGAATGGGTCCAACTGCAAGGCCGAAAGATGAATTAAAAATTCAATAAAGGTTATATTTTAACAATGTTTACATAGAATTCAAAACAAATTTTTAACAAGAATGATCAGCAGCTATGCACTAATCAGGTACAAGGTATAATTTTACAAACGAAAACAAGAGTTTCGGGTATTAACAAGTTCTGGGCTCCGAGCCCCAAGTTTTGCAAGGTCTGAGGTCTCAGCTCACAAACACATATTTTAGAAGAGGGCAGAAATTCCCTCAATGCAATGGAGCACTTGCTCCCAGCTATCAAATGTCACGCCTCCCAGAGGCACCTTTCAAAATACCCAAAAGAGCTGACCCGCTCTCAATCTTTCAAGCCTATTAAAAGGCAATACCAGACTTTACAATTAACTGCCATCAAGGCAGGACGTACACATGTAAACAGGGGTATCTGGTACCCAATCTACTGGGCCTTCGCAGGAAGGAAAACAACAACGGGTTAAGTTAATGGCCCATAATACAAGATGAGTAGTATAATAAGCGGGTTCGGGCGCCACCTCCACCTCGGGCTCCCAGAGGCCACCTCCACCTCCACCTCAGCCAGAGGCCTCCCAGTGGCCACCTCCACCTCCACCTCAGCCAGAGGCCTCCCAGATGCCTCCTCCACCTCCACCTCAGCCAGAGGCCTCCCAGAGGTCTCCTCCACCTCCCGCGGGAAATTTGAATTTGTAAACAAAGCCACGTGCTTTTTGACAGCTGTCATCGACAACAACGCATCGCTAACCTCAGTACTGCCATCTTGACGGGCCTAAACCTCAGTAGTGCCAACTTAACCTAACTAGCGCGAGGTAAACAAAACCACGTGCTTTTTGACAGCCACGTGCTTTTTGACAGATTTGTAAACAAAGCCACGTGCTTTTTGACAGCTCTCATCAACAACAACGCATCGCAAACCTCAGTACTACCATCTTGACGGGCCTAAACCTTAGTGGTACCAACTTAACCTAACTAGCATGAGGTAAACAAAGCCACGTGTTTTTTTGACAGCCACGTGCTTTTCGACAGATTTGTAAACAAAGCCACGTGCTTTTTGACAGACAACAACGCATCGCTAACCCCAGTACTGCCATCTTGACGGGCCTAAACCTCAGTAGTACCAACTTAACCTAACTAGCGCGAGATAAACAAAGCCACGTGCTTTTTGACAGCCACGTGCTTTTTTGACAGCTGTCATCCGCCATCTTTAAACTACAGAGCACCGTGCTGCCCTCTTTCGTCACCTGTCATCGGCAGTGCTGCCATCTTGACGGGCCTAAACCTTAGTGCTACCAACTTAACCTCACTAGCTCGAGATAAACAAATCCACGTGCTTTTTGACAGCTACGTGCTTTTTTGATAGCTGTCATCCACCATCTTTAATCTATAGAGCACAGTGCTGCCCTCTTTAGCTACTTACCTTTGAAATGTGGTGGCGGATAATTTGAAAAATGCTTTTCGACAAGCAGCCATCTTTAATCCAGAGAGAACAGTGCTGCCCTCTATGTGGTGGCGGCAAATTGAAAAATTCTACGTGCTCTTGTTTGAAAACAAACTCACGTGCTTTTTTGACAGCTGTCATCTGCCACCTTTAATCTATAGAGCACAGTGCTGCCCTCTTTAGTTTGAAATGTGGTGGTGGTAAATTCCACGTGCTCTTGTTTGGAAACAAAGCCACGTGCAGCTGTCATCCGCCATCTTTAATCAACAGAGCACTGTGCTACTATCATGCGGGCAATTTCATCACCTGTCATCCGCCATCTTTAATCCACAGAACACCGTGCTGCCCTCTTTATGGCTACTACCTTAAGCACGTAGTAGCGGACAATTTGAAAAGTTCTGTTAGCTATCATCCGCCATCTTTAATCGAGAGAGCACCGTGCTGCCATCTTTAGCTTGATACCTTTGAAATGTGGTGGTGGCAAATTGAAAAATTCCACGTGCTCTTGTTTGGAAACAAACTCACGTGCTTTTTCGACAGCTACCATCCGCCATCTTTAATCAACAGAGCATAGTGCTGCCCTCTTTAGTTTGAAATATGATGGCGGCAAATTCCACGTGCTCTTGTTTGGTAAACATAGCCATGTGCATTTTTGACAGCTGTCATCCGCCATCTTTAATACAGAGAGCACCGTGCTGCCCTCTTTATCGTAGTAGATGTAAATTCGTCACCTGTCATCCGCGGTGCTGCCATCTTTAGCTAGATACCTTTGAAAAGTGGTGGCGGATAATTTAAAAAGAAAAATTCTACAGCAGCCCTCTCTCGACGCTAATTGCATAAGATGGTGGCTATACATGACTCCTTAAGGGTGCTTACGCAAGATGGCTGCTATACACAGGTTCTTATGAGACGCCCTTGGGATGCTTGCGCAAGATGGCAGTTACACATGGCTCCTTATGAGATACCCTAGGGATGCTTGCGCAAGATAGCGGCTGATCTTATGGGACGGCTTAAGGGTCCTTGGACAAGATGGCTTGAGACGCCCTAAGGATGCTTGCGCAAGATGGCGGACACAAGATGGCAGCTATACATAACTCCTTATGAGACGCTTTAAGGGTGCTTGCGCAAGATAGTTGCTACTCTTAGCTTAGAGGCTAACGTGTCATGCTAGTTCGATTCATTAAATTTGGGGCTTAAATGCAAAATGTTAAATATATCGAAAACGGTGCACCGTAGAGCAAAACGGACAAAATTTTTCTGCCTAATACCTCGGTTCGCAGTATGAGGAACAAGAAAATCATAGTCTAATGATGGGATCAACGGTTCGGTTCCTACTTAGGCCCTTTGGCATTTGCTCTGTTTTAGCTTGTATTGAAGCGAGTCTTCGTAACATGATCAGGTTTAGCTATGGTAGAGAGTATAACGTACCGTGCAGGTTCGATTCATTAAATTTGGAGGCTTAAATGCAAAATGTTAAATATCTCGAAAACGATGCATCGTAGAGCAAAACGGACAAAATTTTTCCGCCTAATACGTAGGTTCATAGTATCAGGAACAAGAAAAAACATAGTCTAATGATGAGATCAACGGTTCGATTCCTACTTAAGCCCTTTGCTATTCGCAGCTATCTATTTCTACAAGATGGTGGCTGCTCTTATGAGAAACAAGATGCCTTGAGACGTCCTAGGGATGCTTACGCAAGATGGCAGACACAAAATGGTGACTATACATAGCTCCTTATGAGACGGCCTAGGGGTGCTCGCACAAGATGGCGGCTACTCTTATGAAGAAAGCTAGCTTAGAGGCTACTGCGCAAGATAACAGCTGCTGTTATGCATGTGGTGGAGGGCAATTTGAAATTCTATGTGCTTAATCAACAGAGCACCCTGCTGCCCTCTTTAGCTGAAATGTGGTGGTGGATAATTTGAAAAATTCTTTTGACAGCTATCATCTTTAAACAAAGGCGACTATACATAGGCTGTTAAGGTCTTATCATTCTCCTCCTCCTCCTCCTCCTCCTCCTCCCCCTCCTCCTCCTCCTTCTCTACCTCCTCCTCCGCCTCTTATGTCAAGGCATAGCTTTATATCGAACAAGTTTAAACCTGCATCGCGAAGGCAAGCGTGTGCAGCGATAACATTATTGTGCTTGTTTAGACTTTCGAAACATAAGAAGAGTAGAATCAAACGCTGTACTCGATACGACATGTGATCAGAACATTGATTGATGCGTTCAGAAAACAAAATAAGTGATCAAGACTAGAATCGAACAATGTACTCAATACATCATGTGTTTAGAATATGTCAGGGGATACGCTTGTTCTAAGAAGATCAGATTGAAACATAACAAGACTAGAATAGAACACTGTAATCGATGTTGTTAACTTCAACATGTGATCAGAACATTGATTGATGTGTTCAGAACACAAAATAAGTGATCATGACTAGAATCGAACACTGTACTCGATACAACATGTGATCAGAACATTGATCGATGTGTTCAGAACACGAAATAAGTGATCAAGACTAGAATCGAACACTGTACTCAATACAACATGTGTTTAGAACATGTTAGGGGGTACCCTTGTTCTAAGAAGATCAGAATGAAACATAACAAGACTAGAATCGAACACTGTAATCGATGTTGTTAACCTCAACATATGATCAGAACATTGTTTGATGTGTTCAGAGCAAAAGTACAATTTTGATGATTTGCTTAGTGTAAAATCAAAAACTATGGAAACACACTGTGCACATATCGCGTAGCTAACTCGCTCAGTAAGCAATATCGCAAAACTACAACTTCAATGATTTGCATAGTGTAAAATATCAAAAACACACTGTACCCATACTGCGCAGCTAACTCGCTCGGTAAACGATATAGCCAAAGTATAACTTCAAATTATTTACCTTCCATCATTCGTCTTGTGTGTAAAAATCAGTCGAACAAGTTATCGCATAAACATGGCTGAAAAAAAAGTCGTGATAGGGTATGGAACCCAGGGGTTACATCTTATCAGAAGGGCAAAAAGGATGAAAGGACTCTTCCTCCTCCTTACCGCACATTCCTTGTAGGGCTAATTGGCTGAAGGGCTAATGGGCTAAAGGGCTAAAGGGCTAATGGGCTAAAGGGCTAAAGGAGCAACAACCTCGTCGATCGCTATCAGGAAGAACGCTTGTACTTTGTTAAGTGTAGAAAATTAATCTTTATTTGTAAATGGTTTCATGTTCAGAACAAGGAATGGAAAATCTCCGAGGTGCGATGAGTTACGTTTTTCGAACTAGTGTTTGGAACACTGAACTTTTCAAGATGATAGCAGAGAGTTTAGCAATGTTCTGTTGTTGGATTTTAAATTCCGCGCTACAACATGCATAAGGTGGTAGCCTTGAGGTTTACCGCCGTAAAGATGGCAAGAGTGAGGTTAACAATGTTCTGTTGTTGGATTTTAAATTCCGCGCTACAACATGCATAAGGTGGCAGCCTTGAGGTTTACCGCCATAAAGATGGCAAGAGTGAGGTTAACAATGTTCTGCTGTTGGATTTTAAATTCCGCGCTATAACATGCATAAGGTGGCAGCCTTGAGGTTTACCGCCGTAAAGATGGCAGCAGTGAGGTTAGCGACGCTCTATTGTCCTTCAAAGTGAGGTTAGGGTTCGTCAAGAAGACAGCTGTCAAAAAAGCACGTGGCTATGTTTACCAAACAAGAGCACGTGGTCGTGACGTCACGGTCACGTAGTATGTTGCCTCAGCATGTAAAGTTCAATGTCTACACCTACGTAGTTAACACTCTGCTATGTTCACAAGATTTTTTACACATAACTATTCTTTATGCTTTAAGTTCATGCACATAGGCTATGCTAAGATAGCAGTACAAACACATGCGAACTTTGTACATTCTAATAGAATAAGTTTAGTACTGTGTGCATCATGGATACATGATGTGTGCGCGCATTTAATCTTGACTATACGTAATGCTGCTGCTTTGTTTACAAGATTTTTATACATTGCTATTCTTTATGCTTTAAGTTCGTGCACGCACAAGCGATACTCGTATGCTCTAGCAGGAGAAGTTTAGTACGATATTCGATACATACATTATCGATAGGTGATGTGTACACGCTTTAGAACATAGCTCATCTTTATGCTTTAAGTTCGTGCACAGGGGTTTGGGATACACAAAAGCGATTGCTACATGCTCTAGCGGAAGAAGTCTAGTACGATAGTCGATGCATGTAAAATCGATAGGTTATGCTAAGATAGCAGCACACTTACATGATTTTAGCACAATCTAGTGGAAAAAGTTTAGTATGATAGTCGTTTCGTGCAAAATCATTAGGTAATGTGTAAACGCTTTGAAACAAGGCTATTCTTTGTACTTTAAGTTCATGTGTATGAGTTATGCTAAGATAGCAGCACAACCTAGCGGAAGAAGTTTTGTACGAGAGTCGATACATGCAAAGTCGATAGGTAATGTGTACACGCTTTGAAACATGGCTATTCTTTGTACCTTAAAGTCATACGTATAGGTTATGCTAAGATAGCAGCACACTTACACGATTTTAGCACAATCTAGTGAAAGAAGTTTAGTACGAGAGTCGTTTCGTGCAAAATCATTAGGTAATGTGTACACGCTTTGAAACAAGGCTATTCTTTGTACTTTAAGTTCATGTGTATGAGTTATGCTAAGATAGCAGCACAACCTAGCGGAAGAAGTTTTGTACGAGAGTCGATACATGCAAAGTCGATAGGTAATGTGTACACGCATTGAAACATGGCTATGCATTGTACCTTAAAGTCATACGTATAGGTTATGCTAAGATAGCAGCACAATCTGGCGGAAGAAGTTCAGGGTGATCTGTACACGCTTTGAAACAAGGCTATTCTTTGTACTTTAAGTTCATGCGTCTTAGTTATGCTTGCGATAGTCGATGCATGTAAAATCGATAGGTTATGCGAAGATAGCAGCACACTTACACGATTTTAGCACAATCTAGTGGAAGAAGTTTAGTACGAGAGTCGATGCTTGCAAAATCATTAGGTAATGTGTACACTCTTTGAAACAAGGCTATTCTTTGTACTTTAAGTTCATGCGTCTTAGTTATGCTAAGATAGCAGCACAATCTACCTGAAGAAGTTTTGCACGAGAGTCGATACATGCAAAATCGATAGTTGATGCGTACACGCTTTAAAACATGACTATTCATTGTACTTTAAGTTCATGGGTATAGGTTAGGCTAAGATAGCAGCACAATCTAGCGGAAGAAATTTAGTACGAGATTCGATGCATGCAAAATCGATAGGTGATGTGTACACACTTTGAAACATGGCTATTCTTCGTACTTTCAGTTCATGCATCTTAGTTATGCTAAGATAGCAGCACAACCTAGCGGAAGAAGTTTAGTACGATATTTGTTGCATGCAAATCGATAGGTGATGTGTACACACTTTGAAACATGGCTATTCTTTTTACTTTAAGGTCATGCGTATAGGTTATGCTAGGATAGCAGCACAATCTAGCGGGAGGAGATTAGTACGAGAGTCAATGCATTCAAAATCCATAGGTAATGTGTACATGCTTTGAAACATGGCTATTCTTTGTACTTTTAATTTCATGTGTATAAGTTATGCTAAAATGCCAGCACAATCTAGCGGAAGAAGTTTAGTACGATATTTGTTGCATGCAAAGTCGATAGGTAATGTGTACACGCTTTGAAACATGGCTATTCTTTGTACCTTAAGGTCATGCGTATAGGTTACGCTAAGATAGCAGCACAATCTAGCGGAAGAAGTTTAGTACGAGAGTCGATGCTTGCAAAATCGATAGGTAATGTGTACATGCTTTGAGACATAGCTATTCTTTGTACTTTAAGTTCATGCATCTTAGTTATGCTAAGATAGCAGCACAATCTACCTGCAGAAGTTTAGTACGAGAGTCGATACATGCAAATTCGATAGTTGATGTGTACACGCTTTGAAACATGACTATTCATTATACTTTAAGTTCATGGGTATAGGTTATGCTAAGATAGCAGCACAATCTAGCGGAAGAAATTTAGTACGATATTTGATGCATGCAAAATCAATAAGTAATGTGTACACGCTTTGAAACATGGCTATTCTTTGTACTTTAAGTTCATGTGTATAAGTTATGCTAAGATAGCAGCACAACCTAGCGGAAGAAGTTTAGTACGATATTTGTTGCATGCAAAGTCGATAGGTAATGTGTACACGCTTTGAAACATGGCTATTCTTTGTACCTTAAGGTCACGCGTATAGGTTATGCTAAGATAGCAGCACAATCTAGCGGAAGAAGTTTAGTACGAGAGTCGATGTGTGCAAAATCGATAGGTAATGTGTACACGCATTGAAACATGGCTATGCATTGTACTTTAATTTTATGGGTATAGGTTATGCTAAGATAGCAGCACGATCTAGCGGATGAAGTTTAGTTCGATGGTCGATGCATGTAAAATCGATAGGTCATGTGTACACGCTTTGAAACATAGCAATTCATACTGCTGCTCTGTTCCCAAGACTTTTAAGCATAGCTAACCCTAATACTGCTCTTAACGACGTCGAGCTAAGGATTGATTACGTGACCGTGACGTCACGACCACGTGCTCTTGTTTGGTAAACATAGCCACGTGCTTTTTTGACAGCTGTCTTCTTGACGAACCCTAACCTCACTTTGAAGGACAATAGAGCGTCGCTAACCTCACTGCTGCCATCTTTACGGCGGTAAACCTCAAGGCTGCCACCTTATGCATGTTATAGCGCGGAATTTAAAATCCAACAGCAGAACATTGTTAACCTCACTCTTGCCATCTTTACGGCGGTAAACCTCAAGGCTGCCACCTTATGCATGTTGTAGCGCGGAATTTAAAATCCAACAACAGAACATTGCTAACCTCACTCTTGCCATCTTTACGGCGCGGTAAACCTCAAGGCTACCACCTTATGCATGTTGTAGCGCGGAATTTAAAATCCAACAACAGAACATTGCTAAACTCTCTGCTATCATCTTGAAAAGTTCAGTGTTCCAAACACTAGTTCGAAAAACGTAACTCATCGCACCTCGGGGATTTTCCATTCCTTGTTCTGAACATGAAACCATTTACAAATAAAGATTAATTTTCTACACTTAACAAAGTACAAGCGTTCTTGCTGATAGCGATCGACGAGGTTGTTGCTCCTTTAGCCCTTTAGCCCATTAGCCCTTCAGCCAATTAGCCCTACAAGGAATGTGCGGTAAGGAGGAGGAAGAGTCTTTTCATCCTTTTTGCCCTTCTGATAAGATGTAACCCCTGGGTTCCATACCCTATCACGATTTTTTTTCAGCCATGTTTATGCGATAACTTGCTCGACTGATTTTTACACACAAGACGAATGATGGAAGGTAAATAATTTGAAGTTATACTTTGGCTATATCGTTTACCGAGCGAGTTAGCTGCGCAGTATGGGTATAGTGTGTTTTTGATATTTTACACTATGCAAATCATTGAAGTTGTAGTTTTGCGACATTGCTTACTGAGCGAGTTAGCTACGCGATATGTGCACAGTGTGTTTCCATAGTTTTTGATTTTACACTAAGCAAATCATCAAAATTGTACTTTTGCTCTGAACACATCAAACAATGTTCTGATCATATGTTGAGGTTAACAACATCGATTACAGTGTTCGATTCTAGTCTTGTTATGTTTCATTCTGATCTTCTTAGAACAAGGGTACCCCCTAACATGTTCTAAACACATGTTGTATTGAGTACAGTGTTCGATTCTAGTCTTGATCACTTATTTCGTGTTCTGAACACATCGATCAATGTTCTGATCACATGTTGTATCGAGTACAGTGTTCGATTCTAGTCATGATCACTTATTTTGTGTTCTGAACACATCAATCAATGTTCTGATCACATGTTGAAGTTAACAACATCGATTACAGTGTTCTATTCTAGTCTTGTTATGTTTCAATCTGATCTTCTTAGAACAAGCGTATCCCCTGACATATTCTAAACACATGATGTATTGAGTACATTGTTCGATTCTAGTCTTGATCACTTATTTTGTTTTCTGAACGCATCAATCAATGTTCTGATCACATGTCGTATCGAGTACAGCGTTTGATTCTACTCTTCTTATGTTTCGAAAGTCTAAACATGCACAATAATGTTATCGCTGCACACGCTTGCCTTCGCGATGCAGGTTTAAACTTGTTCGATATAAAGCTATGCCTTGACATAAGAGGCGGAGGGGGAGGTAGAGAAGGAGGAGGAGGAGGGGGAGGAGGAGGAGGAGGAGGAGGAGGAGGAGGAGGAGGAGGAGGAGAATGATAAGGCCTTAACAGCCTATGTATAGTCGCCTTTGTTTAAAGATGATAGCTGTCAAAAGAATTTTTCAAATTATCCACCACCACATTTCAGCTAAAGAGGGCAGCAGGGTGCTCTGTTGATTAAGCACATAGAATTTCAAATTGCCCTCCACCACATGCATAACAGCAGCTGTTATCTTGCGCAGTAGCCTCTAAGCTAGCTTTCTTCATAAGAGTAGCCGCCATCTTGTGTGAGCACCCCTAGGCCGTCTCATAAGGAGCTATGTATAGTCACCATTTTGTGTCTGCCATCTTGCGTAAGCATCCCTAGGACGTCTCAAGGCATCTTGTTTCTCATAAGAGCAGCCACCATCTTGTAGAAATAGATAGCTGCGAATAGCAAAGGGCTTAAGTAGGAATCGAACCGTTGATCTCATCATTAGACTATGTTTTTTCTTGTTCCTGATACTTCGAACCTACGTATTAGGCGGAAAAAGTTTGTCCGTTTTGCTCTACGATGCATCGTTTTCGAGATATTTAACATTTTGCATTTAAGCCTCCAAATTTAATGAATCGAACCTGCACGGTACGTTATACTCTCTACCATAGCTAAACCTGATCATGTTACGAAGACTCGCTTCAATACAAGCTAAAACAGAGCAAATGCCAAAGGGCCTAAGTAGGAACCGAACCGTTGATCCCATCATTAGACTATGATTTTCTTGTTCCTCATACTGCGAACCGAGGTATTAGGCAGAAAAATTTTGTCCGTTTTGCTCTACGGTGCACCGTTTTCGATATATTTAACATTTTGCATTTAAGCCCCAAATTTAATGAATCGAACTAGCATGACACGTTAGCCTCTAAGCTAAGAGTAGCAACGATCTTGCGCAAGCACCCTTAAAGCGTCTCATAAGGAGTTATGTATAGCTGCCATCTTGTGTCCGCCATCTTGCGCAAGCATCCTTAGGGCGTCTCAAGCCATCTTGTCCAAGGACCCTTAAGCCGTCCCATAAGATCAGCCGCTATCTTGCGCAAGCATCCCTAGGGTATCTCATAAGGAGCCATGTATAACTGCCATCTTGCGCAAGCATCCCAAGGGCGTCTCATAAGAACCTGTGTATAGCAGCCATCTTGCGTAAGCACCCTTAAGGAGTCATGTATAGCCACCATCTTATGCAATTAGCGTCGAGAGAGGGCTGCTGTAGAATTTTTCTTTTTAAATTATCCGCCACCACTTTTCAAAGGTATCTAGCTAAAGATGGCAGCACCGCGGATGACAGGTGACGAATTTACATCTACTACGATAAAGAGGGCAGCACGGTGCTCTCTGTATTAAAGATGGCGGATGACAGCTGTCAAAAAAGCACATGGCCATGTTTACCAAACAAGAGCACGTGGAATTTGCCGCCATCACATTTCAAACTAAAGAGGGCAGCACTATGCTCTGTTGATTAAAGATGGCGGATGGTAGCTGTCGAAAAAGCACGTGAGTTTGTTTCCAAACAAGAGCACGTGGAATTTTTCAATTTGCCGCCACCACATTTCAAAGCTATCTAGCTAAAGATGGCACCACGGTGCTCTCTTGATTAAAGATGGCGGATGATAGCTAACAGAACTTTTCAAATTGTCCGCTACTACGTGCTTAAGGTAGTAGCCATAAAGAGGGCAGCACGGTGTTCTGTGGATTAAAGATCGCGGATGACAGGTGATGAAATTGCCGGCATGATAGTAGCACAGTGCTCTGTTGATTAAAGATGGCGGATGACAGCTGCACGTGGCTTTGTTTCCAAACAAGAGCACGTGGAATTTACCACCACCACATTTCAAACTAAAGAGGGCAGCACTGTGCTCTATAGATTAAAGATGGCAGATGACAGCTGTCAAAAAAGCACGTGAGTTTGTTTTCAAACAAGAGCACGTAGAATTTTTCAATTTGCCGCCACCACATAGAGGGCAGCACTGTTCTCTCTGGATTAAAGATGGCTGCTTGTCGAAAAGCATTTTTCAAATTATCCGCCACCACATTTCAAAGGTAAGTAGCTAAAGAGGGCAGCACTGTGCTCTATAGATTAAAGATGGTGGATGACAGCTATCAAAAAAGCACGTAGCTGTCAAAAAGCACGTGGATTTGTTTATCTCGAGCTAGTGAGGTTAAGTTGGTAGCACTAAGGTTTAGGCCCGTCAAGATGGCAGCACTGCCGATGACAGGTGACGAAAGAGGGCAGCACGGTGCTCTGTAGTTTAAAGATGGCGGATGACAGCTGTCAAAAAAGCACGTGGCTGTCAAAAAGCACGTGGCTTTGTTTATCTCGCGCTAGTTAGGTTAAGTTGGTACTACTGAGGTTTAGGCCCGTCAAGATGGCAGTACTGGGGTTAGCGATGCGTTGTTGTCTGTCAAAAAGCACGTGGCTTTGTTAACAAATCTGTCGAAAAGCACGTGGCTGTCAAAAAAACACGTGGCTTTGTTTACCTCATGCTAGTTAGGTTAAGTTGGTACCACTAAGGTTTAGGCCCGTCAAGATGGTAGTACTGAGGTTTGCGATGCGTTGTTGTTGATGAGAGCTGTCAAAAAGCACGTGGCTTTGTTTACAAATCTGTCAAAAAGCACGTGGCTGTCAAAAAGCACGTGGCTTTGTTTACCTCGCGCTAGTTAGGTTAAGTTGGCACTACTGAGGTTTAGGCCCGTCAAGATGGCAGTACTGAGGTTAGCGATGCGTTGTTGTCGATGACAGCTGTCAAAAAGCACGTGGCTTTGTTTACAAATTCAAATTTCCCGCGGGAGGTGGAGGAGACCTCTGGGAGGCCTCTGGCTGAGGTGGAGGTGGAGGAGGCATCTGGGAGGCCTCTGGCTGAGGTGGAGGTGGAGGTGGCCACTGGGAGGCCTCTGGCTGAGGTGGAGGTGGTGGTGGCCTCTGGGAGCCCGAGGTGGAGGTGGCGCCCGAACCCGCTTATTATACTACTAAGATGAATGGAGGCGAGTACTAGCACTCCTACATAAAAGCTTGTTAAAACCTAAGTGGCCGATACACAGGGGCTATTCCCAAGCTAAGGAGGTGACTCGTATAAGAAAATATTAAGACATTAAGAGTAGAAAATCGGTTGTGAAAACGTAGTCACCTCAGCTGAAGATGAAGGGGAGCTCGAGAGGGTAAAACACTCTCTATCCCCGATTTACATTTAAAGATATATGAAGTTTTACAAAGTATGAAAATTATTTACATGTTTTAAGTTAAAGGTTACATATTAAAGGTTTCGGACCTGCCCCGCGGGTTAAACTGCTGAGCTAGCAAGATGTTAAACGGCCATTACCTTGTTGAAGAGCTGCTGCCCGAAGGAAGAGGCGCTACCCGCCCCCTGCTAGGCTTCTATACACTAAGTAAGATGTTGTTGAAGTGGCCGGGAGACAAGAAAATCAGCAGTTTTTATACCCTCGTGGAATATTCGAGACTTTTCATGAATGATTAAGACACACCCACAGACGTTATTGGTCGTCTAAAAGTTACAGATCAAAAATTGAGTAAGAAGGACCCGATTGGTTCAAAATTTATTAAAGAAATACGGGATTGGCTAAGTTCAAAACTGGCGGAAAGAAAAATAATATTGCCAACCCACAGATGAAAGAACGAAATTTAGTCAAGACCAAAACTTCTGAATACAAAATTTCTTCAAAGAAGTTCCTTCACTTCGCACCAGGGTGCGTGATCATAGTTTTTTTTGGCAGTGACATCTATAAGAGAATGTTCAGACTTCTTGATCAATGAAAACAAAACAAAGCGAAATACACACAGTGACATCTTCTGAGAAACAGTTGAGTTGATTCGGATTTTAAAGTTCAGAGTTTCTCCAGTAGAGGAGTACTTTAAGGCGGAAAATTCAAATGTGCGGTGTAGAGGTGTACCAACCGGTACAATTTTAATAGTTTAAATGTTTTATAAATAACAGGCAAAATTTTATCTGAGACAGTTGTGCTACATTTTACAGATGAACTTAAAATACTAAAAGTTACTGTAAAAATGTGTATTGGAAGTATGAATTGCATAACAAGAAATATTAGGTCTAGCATTTGAAGTTATTTGATCTTAAACTTGATTCTAAAATAGCAAAACATCAAATGCAAAATATTTCCTTAGAAATAAGCACTCTGCGCTTTCAATTCTATGATTGAATTTGCTATTCATAAGCTACTCGGATATCTCTGGCATGAAAATTCAGCATAACTTAAGACATAAGGCATAAAAAGCTTTTACAAAATTTGCAATAATATTACTCTCTATAATCCACATGAATCTTATTGTCTTTCTCGTCCTCGTCTGATTCGTCAGGGTTTGATTCTAAATCACTTTAACCCTCGTATACGCTCATTGTTTTGTTCACTGGCCATAGTTCAGTAATGTTCACATTCAACCCACCAAGAAATGAGTAATCGACATTTGAAACATTATTGTTAATACACTAATGTAATGTTATAGAAATGTGCGTGCACTTAGATATGTATCACGGACACTGGTCTGACAGATACAAACGGTTATTATTACCAGTTGTATAACTGATCAACCACACTGAGAGTGCGAAGTCAATTTAGATAAAGAGAGAGGAAGTTTCACAGAAAAACAGGCTTGCAAATTTCATCATTTGCCCACTAAAAACAAACTCATGTGGCATGGGTCTGGGAGACTAAGCCCGAGTGCTAAGGGGTTAAGGAAACGCCCTAACGTGACCTCTAATTCTAGAATTTACATTAAATTTATGTAATAATTGGGTATATACAGAAGAACAAGGTGTATCGGTACTTTAAATAGAACAGTTACATTTTTAATACAATGTCTTTGGAAAACTTAATGATTCGATCGTTCAGTGAAGAGGATAAGAGTACCTCCTTAGTCTTTTTAGGTATATTGGGTACTGGTGCCATTGGCTGCACAGCGAACGGCCTGTGATGATGTGCACCACACTATTGCATGTTGTACAAATGGACTGTGACTTATCTAGGAGTGATCAGTCCTTACTCTAGATATGAGGACTTGATCTTGTTTGTGAAGACAATGTTGTACTCTGGATTCCGTCCTTATTTCATGGAGTTTACTGTTTGAAGTTTGAAGCCAATTTATCTTCCACTATTCGCGATATTGAGAATATGAGAAGGTTTCAATAGTTGAAACTAGCAGCAGTCAGAGATTGTTGTGTCTGCTTTACAAGTAAAATACAATGAACCTCTTACAACCACGACTTAAAGAAAAATATCTTTTTATCAGCGAAGTCGTCACATTTTCCATGGTGACGTAGGTAAACAGCTACTGTGTATCTGTCGGTATGATGTCGATGTGTTTTAGTAAGCCGTGGCGTTAAGCACTGGAAATACTTAAGTTGTGTGTGAATTTGTAGATGATTATGCTTCATTTGGAATATAAACTAGTAGTATTCATCGTTATATTTTCTTTCCATGGAATTGCTTGTGGTACCCTTGTTGTTTCCTTGCTTGTTTGTTTATTTGTTTGTTTGCTTGTTGTTGTTGGGTTAACTTTACTTTATCATCACACTACCGCAAGCGATCATTGCCACCCCTTGCAATGTATTTGTTAATAACAATAACTGCATCCATCCTGGCTTCTGTTGCCTTTCACAGATATATTTGAGAGACTGAAATAGGTGCAGCTATGGGTTAGAAGAATAATAAAATGATGAAAGTCATACTTGAACTGCTCAGTGAAAAATACTATCTTTGAGCGAAATTGCATTCTGGGGTTTATTTCTATCGATAAGTACGACATTGAGTAGCCCACCTGCTGGCCATGCTGACCCAGTGGTTGTCCGGTTCGTTGAAAATATTTTTACCATCAGAGTGCTGGAGGACAGGGAAGGGGAGGTGAAGTGGTGTTACAGAATTTTTAATCAGTACAATGCATGCTAAAAGCCTG
The DNA here is from genome assembly GCF_040414725.1 of Anabrus simplex. NCBI lineage: Eukaryota > Metazoa > Arthropoda > Insecta > Orthoptera > Tettigoniidae > Anabrus > Anabrus simplex. The sequence continues at coordinate 1,982,510 of NC_090265.1, forward strand.
GACTAAATTCCAAACAGCTCCTCTCTGCTGATATGGAGTGAGGGCATCTGATGCTGTTGATGGTGATTAATTTCGGACAGCTGTATGTAGCTGTCTCAAGAGTATGCGGGTCCATAGGTGTCAAAGTACAACTTCTAGGTACAAATGCACTAGAAATACTACAATACCTGTTTTTATTCCATTCGAATACCGTTCAAATCTTGTAAAGTGTGGCTTTAGAATTTTCAATTACTTTGAAAATGAAAACATTCAACCTGTTTTCCAGTCATTGACCGGGTCAGGGATTTAATGAATCAAGCAGATATAGACTGTTAGTACGATGGAGTCGCCACTCCAAAAGTGATTTATTAATGACTGATAGATGCTATGAAATGAGAATGGAGAGTGTTGCTGGAATGAAAGATAACAGGCAAAACAGGAGTACCCGGAGAAAAACCTGTCCCGCCTCCGCTTTGTCCAGCACAAATCTCCCATGGACTGACCGGGATTTCAACCACGGTATCCAGCGGTGAGATGCCGACGCAATGCTGTCTGAACCACGGAGGCTTCTCCAATTACTTTATAGATATTAATTTCGACTGTCGGAGACTCTGACTTATGTACTAGCAGTAATAATGTCATATGGGGTGATGTAGCTATTATTATAACGGGGAGTTTGTAGCTTCTTTAGCTGCCTGACCAACATTTTCATTGCAATGTATACCCCTGTCTGAGGGTATCCGCACAACAATGGCTTGCTGGCCTTCGTTCAATATTTTGTTAAACAACAGCTGTGTTTCTTGTATAGGAACCTTTTTCGACTCTCCCGCGTGTAACACACGTTTACACGAAGGAGTTTTGGGTTTTTCAAAATGTGCAGCATGGCCTGCTTTATTACATAGAGCTCATTAGAGTAGACTGTATATATGTCAGGCAAACGGTATTGCATTGGACAAAAAATTAGTCACCCAAGTGCGCACGCACAGATGGATGGCGCAGGGCACGCCCATAGCCTCTGCCTGAGCATAAGGCAGAAGCGATTCAAGCGGACAGTGTGCGTAAACATGGGTGCGACAGAGTGGCAAAAAGGGCTCGGCCGTGCTGGTGTTTCTCAGCGGACTGTTCAAGTAGTGGCCACGAAACAGGATATCACAATTGTGGTCGGAAGAATATCCTGACTGAGAGGGACCGGAGATACATTTCACGGCTTGTGGATCAAAATCGCTTCCAAACCCGACAGGAATTGTTGCAGTCAGTTGAATGAAGGTTCACCCCAACCTGTTAGCGAGAGAACTGCATGCGGACACCTCGCAAGAGGCCCTGCTTACACACGCACACAGAGCTGTGTGCTTCATTGGACTAGGAAACTTCGAGCATGCGCAGCAGCTGACAGGCGGAACGTACTGTGGTCTGACGAATCACGTTTTTGCCTGTATTCCAATTACGCGCTTCGTCGAGTACACCGAAGGCCAAATGAGGCCTTTCATCCTGCATGTGGGCAAGGTCGGGTTCAAGCCGGAGCTGGGGCCGAGATGTTTTGGGAGGTGTTTTTCTTATGATGGATTGGGCCCGCTCACTGAGGTGACGACTAACATAAACCAGCCTGTTCATTTAAACATTTTGGATAATCAGGTGTTGATTTTCAGACAATATCTGCATGCTGTTGATACACCGAATTTTCAAGATTAAAACAGCAAAATTCATCGGGCTGGACGCACATGTGACTGGTTTCCTGAACACTCTCCCACCCTATTATATATCCATTTGCCTGCAAAATAACCTAACCTGAACTCCATTGAATGTCTATGGGGCATGTTGGAACAGCGGGTAAAGCGCCGACATCATCACCCCTCAATTTTGGGGAATTATGCAATCAAATCCTCAGAGAGTGCCTTAACCTGCAATACGAATCCTGGCAGTTATCAAGTCCAGAGGAGAGTTACACGGTATTGAATTATGCTTGTAACAATTTCTTAAGGAGTGACTAATTTTTTGTCCTGTGAGCTTGTAATCCCACAACCACTCATTTCCTCAGTATAGACTAAACTGCAACTTGGGTATCTGTTACAAATTTCAAGGAATAACTGATGGAATTTCTTTTCTTTGCCACATGTCATAATCATAATCTTCATTCCATAGACATTGGAACTGTAAACTCGTGTTGGTGTGGGCGCTAGAATACATGCGCGGTTTTCTCTAGCTGTGTAACAGGTGAACAAACAGGGAGACAAAAGGTCTTTCTTCTTGAGAGCGTGAGTCCACTAGCTGGCTCGACATTGCTTCCACTTACCTGTCCCATGATTACCAGCCGACCACCCTTGGCCAGCTATTGTTCTTTTCCAAGCCAACAATATAAGATCTGGGAGAGCTGAAGAGTCTTTTATTTTCACGAGTTTCGAAGCCCTTCCCTTTTCGATACTTTCATCCTCCGAACTTCCGATTGCACTCTGATTAGTGTTAACACAGGTTGTTTACAGAGTTATTTTTTCCTCTTCATAATGACAACCAGCACTTTGTGGATATGGTTTAGTTCGGAGAGACTTTCGTTTTTGTTTGTGGATAGGACAATATACGGAAGATGCGGCGGCAATTCATAGATAGGGAGAGGCGTAATTAACGTCATTATTATTATTATTATTATTATTATTATTATTATTATTATTATTATTATTATTATTATTATTATTATTAGCCAGCCCAATGGTGTAGAGGTAGCGTGCCTGACTGTTTTCCTGCATCCGGGAGATAGTAGGTTCGAATCCCACTATCGGCAGCCCTGAAAATGGTTTTCCGTGGTTTCCCATTTTCACACCAGGCAAATGCTGGGGCTGTACCTTAATTAAGGCCACGGCCGATTCCTTCCAACTCCTAGGCCTTTCCTATCCCATCGTCGCCATAAGACCTATCTGTGTCGGCGCGACGTAAAGCCCCTAGCAAAAAAAAAATACTCTTTTCCTGGACTGGACTGGACTGGACTGGACTGAGGAGAGGAAAGTGCCTTTCTCCTCAAGCTCACGGTGAGAACATGACGCTACTGACCCCCCAACACTGGCCGCCATGGTTACAACTGTGTCGTTATATCACCCCCAGGCGTGTTCTGTCAGTGAATGATGCAGCCTCTTGAAGTCTGCAACTGAGATAAGTGTTTAGTAGCCCTTTCCAAACACTGCAATATTTAGCACTGTTTTGCCAGTTTATTCCGACGATCTTCCGGATGCCCTTATCTCAACGATCTGAGGACCTTCCTCTTGGTCTCTCTCTGTCTCCTGGCCTCCATTCAAGAACAACCTTGGTCCATACATCGTCCTTTCTTCGAGCTACACGCCCTGCCTAATGCCATGTCATGCGCGACACTCTGTACATGATATTACTAATCTTTGTGACTATTCTTGTATCATCAGCCCCCTTCCCCCCCCCCTCTATCCTTCCTTGTAAATCTGAGCACAGACCTCCACGCCTCCTTCGGCAGTTGTTAACTTCCGTTCGATAAATTAATTCACAGCGCAGGTCTCACAGCCAAAGGCAACTACAGAGGCTGGCCGTTAATAATTTAATTCTACCAAAGATTTCGGGTGTTACATCTCCTGTTACATATATATAATTCGCTGGGGCCATCAAGGACCACGTTAAGTCTTGTTGTATTTGACACTGAACGTGGCCTTCTTTAGAGCCCAAATTTCCCTCATTCTTTGTGAGTGGGCCTGCTTACGCTCCTCTGTCCAAGGGGTAGATATGTAGCATTTGCAGGTCTTCTTTGGTATTTCTAAACCAGGGAATTGTGGTTTTGGGGTTTGAATAAAAAAATGAAATATTCCTTTAGTTAACTTTCTTCCGTCCATTCTTTTCAGATGACCGTAAAATCGTGCCCGTCTTTTTCTGATTGTGTCGGTAATTTTCTCTATTTTGCTGTAGACTTCCTTGTTGGATCTCTCTTGATGGATTCCATTTCTGTACTTTGATCCCAAGATTCCTCTCACAATTTTGCGTTCTCTTTTCTCCAGTTCTTCAAGGAGTCCCTTGTTGGCATTTAGAGACAGGATTTCGGCTGCATATAGAACTACTGGCTTCAGAACTGTTTCATAGTGACGTATCTTGGTGTTTTGGGAAAGGCATTTTGTTTTCTAGATTGTGCGGGATGTTTGGTAGGCTATTTCCAGTTTGCGTACTCGCTCCTGAAGTGCTTCTTTGTCCAGTCCATTTTTCATGATGATCTCACCCAGGTATTTGAATTTGTCTACTCGGGTGATGTACCCGTATTTTGTATGGCGTTTTGGAGGAGCCTCTTTGATGTTAGCCATTACTTCTGTTTTCTCAAACGATATCTGCAAACCAGTTTGTTCGGCAATTTCCTTTAAAATTTCAACTTGAGCTCTAGCGGTTTCCATGTCGTTTGAGAGAACAGAAATATCATCGGCAAATGCTAAGCAGTCTGTTGCGATCCCCTTGGATTTGGTTCCTATTCTCAGTGGACTGTACTTGGTTTCCTGTAATCTCACCCGCCAGGTTCTGATGATCTTTTCAAGAACACAGTTGAAGAGTATCGGGGATAGCCCATCACCTTGTCGGACTCCTGTTTTGATGTCAAAGGAATGCGAGAGACTTCCGTGGAACTTCACCTTGGATTTTGTATCGGTCAGGGTGGCTCTAATTATTGCCAGCAGTTTCAGATCAACTCCAAATTCATTTAAGATGTTTAGCAGGACTTCCCGGTCAATGGAGTCGTACGCTTTCTTAAAGTCCACAAAGACAGACACATACTGCTTGGACCTTAGTGTACAATATCTGATGATCGTTTTGAGATTTTGGATCTGTTCAGCGACCTTTTCTGAACCCTCCTTGGTATTCACCTATTTGATGTTCGACTTGTGCTTCCAAACGCTCCAGGATGGCAAGTGATAGAATTTTGTAAGTCACGGGTAGCAAAGATATTCCTCTGTAGTTGTTGATGTTCTTCATGCTGCCTTTTTTGTGTAATGGATAGATGAAAGCAATTTTCCAATCTTCGAGTAGGGTCTCCTTGTTCCAAATTTGTTCTATTTGCTTTGCAAGATATCAAGTGATTCCTCTGGGGCATATTTCCATAGTTCTCCTACTACTGAGTCTTCCCCCGGCGTCTTGTTATTTTTGAGACGGGCAATGTGGCGCTTGATTTCATCTCTGTCGGGTGGTCTGGAATCTGGGTACCTGAGTAAGGGTTCCTTGGTCTCAATGGCGCTTTGCGATTTAGAGCAATTAAGTAAGTTCTTGAAGTAATCTGCCAGAATGCTGCAATTTTCTTCATTTGACGTCGCCAGTGTGCCGTCCTTTCGCTCAAAGCATAGAGATGGTGGTTTATAGCCAGTGAGTTTGCGTTTGAAGGGTCTGTAGTACTCTCTGCTTTCATTCTTCCTAAAGTTTTGTTCTATCTTTTCAATGAGAGATTTTTCGTATTTACGTTTCTCAGTTCTGAACACCCTAGCTGCTTGGGCACGTTGGGTTTTGCAGGTTTCCCAATCATTTTCTGATTTCGTAGAGTAGTACTGTTTCCACGCATTGAGTCTTTCTTGGAGGACTGATTCGCAGGTACTATTCCACCAGGAATGCTTTTTGCTTCTCTTGATTTCTGCAACGTATTTGTTGCCTGTTACTATAATCATTTGGGCAAGGTAAATATTTTCACTGATATTTTCAAGAATGTTACATCCTATGATCATGTTTCTCGTAGTAACCCATTTATTTTGCGCGGCTTTTGCCTTGGGTTCATTTTTAAGCCTACTTGTTGAATGGATGAAAATTGGTGGGAAATTGTTTACTGGTGTAATGCACAACTCCAGCCGTCCGAGGTCACAAGCAACATGATGAGTGATGATTCATGTCAGCACCGAGAACATGTGTGTGACAATAGCTGTAAGAATGGCGTAACCGATGAACACTTACTTAGAGGGCTGCTTTTCGATGCTAAATATAACTATTCCACAATCCAGGGAATGTGCAAGAAACGTGATTTCTTGATGACAAAGAACTAGATCAGTGCTGAATTGAATTGAAAAAGCCAAAGACCGACTGGGCTTCTTTCCAAAGTGGAAAAACAGGCAAATCCACGACCAGCCATCAGAAGTGATGAGGAAAGTGAAGGTTCTTGCCTCATGTGGTAACCCTGCCCCCCAAAGAACTATCGCAAATAAGTTGGCGATGTCTGTTTCAACAGTTAACACAATAATCAACAAAGACCTAGAGTTAGAAAAGCGGATTAAGCCCCGAGTTCACAAGCAGTCGTCTTATCACATTTCGGAACGTCGCACTAACGCAAGAAAGCTGTATGAGGGCTATCCGGCATGGGACAGATGGAAAAATGTCGTGAAATTACACGAAGTATATGAGTACGTTAGTGATTGTAACAAAGCGCTCTCGATTTGCTATCGCAGTTGAGAAAAAAGAATATCAACCGGTGTTGCCAGGAAAGTTTTCCAAGGTGTTTCGCGATAATCGCTAGATACCGCTACAATGGAAAGTTAACCATTCGCCATGTCTCTAACAATTTGATGGTCAACTCTTCATACTGTGAGCCTGAGATTTTAACACCCATTTACAACACAGATATCCCAGAACTATATGGGAGGGCGAAAAATCAGGCATGGGTACATCAAGGTAAAGCATCCAACCACACCTCTCGTCTCTTCTCAGAGGGAATGGAAATGGGAAATGCTAACTCTGCGAAAAAGTCTGCTGCAATGGAAATTACGTTGTCGGGCTATAGCTATAAATAATCGCTTTCCGATTCAGCATGATCGCTTGTGGAGACTTGACTCTTCATAAGCTAATTACCCTTCAAACTTCGTTCCCAGAGATCCTGAACTGTCTTCTGTAGAGTTATGGAATCATTGATACTGAATTGATACTGCTTAAATTTCACTCTGTAATGCTTTTTAAAACATGTTGTGTGTAGTCATTTGTCAAGTATTACAAGATATTAGAATCATTCCGTATTGACGGTTTTCACTTTACAATGGCGAAAAATGAGAGTATCCTCCTATTCAATACATCATATATTCCGTCATTAGACGGAGCAAACAAATTCAGACATGTTTCGGCTCGCTTGAGCCATCTTCAGTGATAAAAATTAGGGGGGTTGGAATAATTTACATAATATAAGTTGAAAAAATGATAAAAAAATATGATGAAAGAGCAAATGAAAAAACAAACAAAAGAGAGCGTAGATGGAAACTAAATTAGCACAAATATACAATATTTACATCAATATGCAGAGCAAAAAACAACTTATTGCGTAAAATTCAGTGAAACAGGTGTTAATTTGAAATAATAATTGATACTAAAAACTGCGTTAACCTAAGAAACAGGGGAATGAGAAAACAAATGATGCAGATGGAAATGAATAATAGTAGCAACTGGAGAGGTTGTGGACCTCATAGTTTACAAATTATTGGTTTATAAAAATGACAAAATTTGAAATTGCTGTCAAAAATCATCCTAGTGGAAACCCATCACATCAAATTGGTCAGGAGGAAAGCGGGAGCAAACATTTTTGAGAGAAACCAAGCCTGAATTAATCTGCAGGCGAAAAGTCTGTGACAAGGAGAAAAAACACCATGACATTTAAGGCTTTAGAAATAGCAGCATTCTCAATATCTTCTCAATCTAGCGGTCCCTTACTTCATTATTGTTTCATAATGTTGGCTGGTGTTTTGCCTTATTATTTCTCTTTGAGAAAGCCAGGCCACTAGAGAGGACAACCACCTACTGCACACCATTAGAACTTCATTGACGGTTTCCACTAGATTACTACAATTTACTATGCATCTGTCTTCTACCTAACACAGCTTCTCATATTTTTATATGCGGCCCTTCCGACCCCTCTATAATAAAGCAAAACACCAGCCAACATTATGAAACAATAATGAAGTAAGGGACCGCTAGATTGAGAAGATATTGAGAATGCTGCTATTTCTAAAGCCTTAAATGTCATGGTGTTTTTTCTCCTTGTCACAGACTTTTCGCCTGCAGATTAATTCAGGCTTGGTTTCTCTCAAAAATGTTTGCTCCCGCTTTCCTCCTGACCAATTTGATGTGATGGGTTTCCACTAGGATGATTTTTGACAGCAATTTCAAACTTTACCATTTTTATAAAACAATAATTTGTAAACTATGAGGTCCACAACCTCACCAGTTGCTACTATTATTCATTTACATCTGCATCATTTGTTTTCTCATTCCCCTATTTCTTAGGTTAACGCAGTTTTTAGTATCAATTATTATTTCCAATTAACACCTGTTTCACTGAATTTTACGCTATCAGTTGTTTTTTGCTCTGCATATTGATGTAAATATTGTATATTTGTGCTAATTTAGTTTCCATCTACGCTCTCTTTTGTTTGTTTTTTCATTTGCTGTTTCATCATGTTTTTTAGCATTTTTTCAACTTATATTATGTAAATTATTCCAACCCCCCTAATTTTTTTCACTGAAGATGGCTCAAGCGAGCCGAAACATGTCTGAATTTGTTTGCTCCGTCTAATGACGGAATATATGATGTATTGAATAGGAGGATACTCTCATTTTTCGCCATTGTAAATTTGTCAAGTAGTCAATTTTTTTCTTTTCTTCAGGATTTCTACTACAATTGAGGTTTTCATACTGTTTCAATAAAACTTTTCTAAATTCCTTCATACGAGGATCATCTTTCATTTAAACACAAACGAGATGGTGCATTTCATGTTAATTTTCTTTAAACTCATATTTTGGTACTAAGAGCATTTTTGAAGTCTTTATTATCCGTTGGGTACAGACATAATAATTTCGGCACTTATTGTACGGAAACAATACTCGCTATTAGCGGTGGGTCGATGCAGCTCGCTCCATTAGAGGCTGGATTAATCAACAGACAGGAGTTCAGTTGTAAATTATTCGTTCCGTGGGTAACGAGCTTGTTCCGACTTACACACATCTATTATTCAGATGGCGTTTAGGTTAGCAATGAAAGACATTCTCGTACAAAAGGCGCACTGCTACGTTCCTAACGCTATTCATTCGATTCGTGCGGAACATGAGATTAAAACTCCTCGCTATTGCGAACTTTGTGTCGGCTTGCCACGACGGTACATGACATTGAATAATTCCATCAGTCATAACGAAATGTGTGTCACCTTCTAACAAAATTGATTCCTTATCTACATATATTTATATTATTATTAAAAAATACATCACAATTGGGAAATATCCCGGTGGTAATGGTCACTTACAGTAGCTTGATAACAACAACAAAACAAAACTACAACAATCAAAGTACGACAATCAAACTACAACAATCAAAGTACAACAATCAAACTACAACCATCAAACTACAACAATCAATGTACAACAATCAAACTACAACAATCAAAGTATAACAAGCAATTCCATGCAAAGAAAATATTCTACTTAAAGATATCGGAGAGCAAGGGACATCAGGGATGCTGAGTAAGGACTTGACATCAATGGCTAGAGTAGAAACAATTGGCAGCATAATAACGATAAGTTTGATATATCGACACCATTTGAAATTGTACATAATTTATTCACAGAAACGAAGAAAAATGTCCAGCCATCCTGGATAACTAGGATTATGAATATGTTAACTACGTTACCCTTATTAAGGCTCTTGAAGTAACAAGACAAATATTCTGAACAAATGGGGTGGTACAGGAAAATTATTAGCCCTAATTATTCTAACGGAATTGCTTCATGATCATAATTTCCTTAACACATTCTTAACAATTCAATTATGTATGTCTTGAGTAACGAGGCTGTCAAGGTAAAACTTCTCGAGCCAATCTGGAAAATACATTAAATTTTAGTTAAAATTTGAACTATAAAACATTTAAAGATTCACAAAACAGAGTTTTCTTGTGATGAAATATAGACTGAAATGACATCGTTGGAATTTACAAATAAAATTTATTATAATTTAATGTTATTTAAATATACTTTCAGGATAGTCAATGTTCAATCGAGACGTCAATTAAGTCTGTTCCTAATGATTATCAGTTAATTCATTGCGTAATTAAACATCTAATGTTAAGCAGACTTTTCAAATAAACTGATATAAATAACACTTTTTCAAAATCAAAATTGAGCAACGCTGAAATATGGACAGCAACGTAGATCATAACCCGACACATAAAACATCACTGGTATGTCATAACACATATTTCTGAAATAACTCACACTATCTAACATCTCCTTAACAACTCTACAATCTAACTACGAAGAACACTATACAAGAGCTATCTACAAATAGTCAATCACTACTCTCACTCACCAATCAAGTTAACTTCCATATGCGAATAATGAACGTGAAATTTAACACGTGGTCCTGAGTTCGTGAGATTATGATTTGGGTTCGCTTGAAATCGAACTGACGCAGGTTTGAGTATTAATTATGAAAGAATCTATGACATAATCCAAATATTCCTCGGTAAATAGCCAACAAATACAATCGACAATTTCGAACAAATTATCTCATTAAATGACACTAGGATAAATTTCTTTTCTCAGTCACAAATTCAGAATTTAGGAGTACACCTGTCAGACTTATCATTACCATTAAAAGACTTTACTAATGAGATGCGTGTACATGAAGACACCGCAGTTTATCTCAACTGACATTGAAATGTCGAATCATCTAATATCGTGGCCCAAAAACATGTCAGAATTCAATTATCTGAAGACTATAACCACAGTCATTAATTATTCATTAATTCAATAATTCCACTCAAAAACTTATCAAGTCGACCATTGTAATCCTTTATCATATATCACATAAAACACGTGGTTGGGAACAATCACAAAATGCCACACAAGATATTAGCGTTAGTTTGTCGATTCGATCTCGAGGATTAAATCTAACACTCTTAATCGTATACTTTTGGTCAAGTACTCCAAAATTGAACAATTACCTGATATTTGAATTAATTCCAATGACACTAAGTTCAATCACCACGAGGAATGAATGTAATCTCCAAATATTACCGAAATATGGATTGAAAATGTTACCACACTAGATTCATATGACACATATCTAATCAGATATATCGTAATATCCTGTAGATGTATGAGGTTGATCACGATAAGACACTGATAAACTTTCATTCATCCATCACTGTCATGAGAACGTAACACGTGGTTAGGAAGAACTGTACTTCCATGTAACTCAAATATCTGAATAAGGATCCACATTTCAACACATTATATCTAGAGAGCAAATGATAGGCTACAGCATCACACCATAAGAATAATAAATAAACAACTACATAGAATAGATATTTAGTGTTACGGGGTTACCCGTGGAATGCAGAGGTGAAAGAAGGTGCGGGCTGGAATGGGTCTATCCAAAAATAAAACAGTTAACCCGCTCTCAATGTCCTGAGCCTATCAAAGGCCACAACAGACTTTATCATTAACTGCCCTCAAGGCACACTTACAAAAAAACAGGGGTATCTTGTACCCAACCTACTGGGCCTTAGTAGAAAAAATAACAGGTTAAGTTAATGGCCCAAAATGCAAAATGAATGGAGGCGAGAATTTGCACTCCTACATGAAACTTCTTAAAACCTAAGAGGCACTAGGCCGATGAAACAGGGGCTATTCCCAACCTATGGAGGTGACTCATATACAGCATAAATTTAACACATTAAGGAAGAGTAGAAAAACGATTACGAAAACGTAGTCACCTCAAATCCAATATGAAGGGGAGCTCGAGAGGGTAAAGCACTCTCTATCCCCGATTTACAGTTAAAAATATATGAAGATTTTACAGAATTCTACATGTTTAAGAGGTAGGTTACATGGTAAAGGTTTCGGACCTACCCCGCGGGTAAAACTGCTGAGCTAGCAAGAAATAAAGATGTTAAGCGGCCATTACCTTATTGAAGACCGCTGCCTGAAGAAAGAGGCGCTTCCCGCCTCCTGCTACACGTCCAGACACTAAGTTAACTGTTGATGATGTGGCCGAGAGACAAGAAAATCAGCAGTTTTTATACCCTCGAGGAAAATTTGAGACCTTTCATGAATAAAACAGCCCCGGTCACAGGCTTTTATTGGATGGCTAAAAGTTACACATCAAAATTGAAGAATAAAGACACGATTGGTCAAAAATTAATTACAGAAATAATTGATTGGCTAAATTTAAAACTGGCGGAAAGAAAAGGTTAATATTGGCAACCCACAAATGAAAGAAGGAAATTTAGTTATAGGAAAGCTTATGAGTACAAAATATCTTCAAGAAAAGTTCCTTTACTTCGCACCAGGGTGCATTATCATAGCTTATTAGTAGAGACATCTATAAGAGAATGTCCACATTTCTTGATCAATGGAAAACAAAAGAAGTGGAACTCCACACAGTATTAACAACTTCGTAATCACAACATTTACTGTAGTGACATCTTCTGAGAAACTAATGAGTTGATCCAGTTTTTAAAGTTCAGAGTTTCTCCTGTAGAGGAGTATGTGGAGAATTATCTAACTGACCGTACGTGTTCGCTACACAGCTAAGGAGTTTGAGCCTCCATGGACGTTAACATACTCTTGCTATCTACTTAATATGGACTCCATGAGAGTAATAGTATAGTAGTCTTGGTGATGTTTGATGCTGTTGTAGCAGAGGATAATTCTTTGTAAGAATAAATCAGTAACTTATGACATTTCAGTGTTCTTATGAAGTAAAACATTACATAATGGTGCCGAAACCCGTTTATGGAACGATTAGCGGCTAGAAAAACGCGGACAGACAACGGTAAGCAGCATCACGCAACATCGCCGTATCAACAAGAAACCAGCTAACCCAAGTAAGATCTCTACTTACATTCAATTTCTTAAGCAACGGATATACATTTGAAGGAATATACGTAATTATATACATTACGAACAGACTCATTTGAAGTGTTACGAAACATCAGTGTACGTTTCAAAGTGCGTCGCAAAAACAGTGAATATTACAAGAGTGTAAAGCCTCTGTTGACAGGATCAGTACTATACGAAACCAACGCTTAAGATTTAACTGTCGTAAAAACATAATACGGAAACCCGGACTGTTTACGAATGCAGTGTAACTTCAGGTTGCAGTGAAATACCAATTACAGTACAGATATAGGTTAAAGACAGGAATACGGTAATGTCCATGTACGTAGTGTGTGTTATTTTCGTTAACGGTATTCGTGCATAATTCAGTTCAGTGAAACATGGAAAATACGAATATTAACGCACCTACTGCTCAGTTTACAGTTTCAAATGCAAACATTTTACAAACTGAAAGACGCATTCGAACAGCAACCAGATCGTCGGAAACTAGACTTGTTCAAAGACTACGAACAGCGATCGAAGATGGATATGATGACATCGAAATGGAAATATTAGCGCAAAGATTACACGAACTACTACTAGATTTGAGCGAAATTCAGAAACGGATACAGGCGTTGCAGGAAGACGATGCGAACGAACGGGATGCAGAAGAGTGTGAAAACCGTCAAATAGAAGGCCGAAAACTAATTGCAATAGCAAACAAGAAGATCACAGAAATTAGGTTTCCCCAGCAGCAATCAAACGCAAAGAATGAAACAACTGTTCTTCAGTCTGCAATCGTGAGACCACGCTTACCTAAGCTTGAAATTAAACCTTTCATGGGCACCTTTTCAGACTGGCCAAGATTTTATCAGCAATTTGAATCAGCAATTCATAATAATTCGGCAATTACGCCAGTTGACAAACATCTGTATCTATGGAACTTGGTAGAAGGAGAAGCCAGACATCTCATCAGTGGGCTAAAAAAGTCAGAGGAAAATTACAAGATCGCACTTCAGAAGCTGAAGGAACGCTTCGACAACATTAAATTACAGCAACAGGAACATATCGATTTCTTCCGTACATTGAGAAAACATTCAGATCCAACTACTACCGAGTTGAGAAGCATATATAACAGTTGCCAGATGAATATTGCAGCTCTTAAAGGACTTGGGTTTGATGCCTGCATGCTTGGTTCCTTTTTATCTGCAGATATTTTACGTGCCTTTCCAGATGAAACAAAATTCGCCTGGTACACTACGCAGGGCGATGATGGTAACTTGGATGCCCTGATGAATTTCCTGGACAAATGGGTACTCAGCAAAGAAAAATCAGAGAAGTTGAACGAGTTCAGTGACAGTTTAGGGGAACAGTTCTCTACAACAATGAATCTACCCACCAGTCAATACAAGAAGGAAATAAAAAAGAGTAAGCATACTGAACAGCAAAATAATCCACCTAAACTAACGTACAGCGATGAAATAAAAACAAACCCAATCACATGCGCCTTTTGCGATAGAAGAGGCCACTGGAGTAACGAATGCCATAAAATAGTCTCAGTTGCAGCCAGATCAGAAAAATTAAAGAAAGATGGACGATGCTTCATCTGTTTAGGCAAAAACCACAAAATGAAAGACTGTAGAAAGAAAGATCAGAAATGTCGAGTCTGTAATAACACAGGACATCATAAATCCATTTGCAAGTCATCCTTGGATACAATAACGGCAGTAACCACAGGGGAGTCACTTACGAAAGAAACAACTGTTACAGCTGTCCATACTGCAGAGACAAAGAATACACAATTGCATGAGATGTTTTTGAACACAGCTTTAGTATGGATTTCTGATCGCAACGGCAATCAGCATATGACAAAAATACTACTTGATGCCGGAAGTGAACGCAGTTATATCGTCAAAGATCTAACAGATAAACTAAACTTGGAAAACATTGGAAAAGAGTCCTTAATTATTTCAACACTTGAACATCACGGTAAAGCAACAATACGCAACCGAGTACGATTTCAACTTACAGGAGCAGCCACGGGAACTGCAATCAACATAGAAGCTTTAGAAGCTACACATACTTTTCAAGCTCTGAGACCAGTTCCAATGGATATTAGGCAACAATTCAGCAGTTTAAAATTTGCAGATACTGATGAAATATCGAAGAACATCTCTATTGGAATATTAGTTGGCGCTGATTACCATGAACGTATCTTCCAAGATGACATCATCCGCTTATCAGACTCGCTCACCATTCGCAGAAGTATTTTTGGTTGGATTCTATTTGGAAGTCGCACTGGGATTTCGATAAAAGAAACAAATTCATACTTCATTCACTCAGAAACAGACAACCTATTGAGGAGATTCTGGGAGCTAGAGAGCATCGGAATCAGGGATGATGAAACTCGCAAATTCACAGCCAAGGAACAGAAGATCTTGACAACAACCAATGAACAATTTGCGATAACTGAAAGACGGTGCACAGTATTCCTACCTTGGAAAAAGGATGAACCTAATTTACATGACAACAGGAATATTGCATTAAAGCGTTTCGATAGTTTGAAGAAGCGATTTGCAAGAGATAAGAAATACGAAGAACGCTATGTACAAGCAATGCAGAAACACATTGAGAACGAACAAGTTGAATTCTGTAGTGAGGAATCACAAAGAGGAAAAACATTCTTCATGCCACATCATGCAGTAATTCGAGATGATCATGAGGATCGTATTTGACGCTTCTTCACATGAGAAAGGCGAATTGTCTTTGAACAGCAACTTAGAATCTGGCCCCAATCTGAATCCAGATTCAACAGCAACCTCACTTCGGTTACGAACGTTCAACAAATACATTGCAGCAGACGGGAATCAGAGCTTTTTACAGTTGATTCTGAATGAGAAAGACAGAGATTCCACTCGTTTTTTCTGGTTTAAAATGATTCGTTCAGAAGAAGGGTGGCTGAGAACCAATGAGACCACAATATACCGTTTCTGTCGACTCCCATTTGGGCTGACATGCAGCCCGTATTTGCTGGCAGCAACTTTAAGACAACTAGCAACGGTGATGAAAGACAAATATCCAAACGCATTAAGAATTCTAGAAGACAACGTGTATGTTGACGATCTAGCAGCAGGCGGAGACACAGATGAAGAATTGATAGACATTTATACAGAGATGAAAAATTGTTTCAATGAGATCAGCATTCCACTTTCCAAATGGTTATCAAACTCAATAACAATGAACCAGGTGTGGCGAGAAACGAAAGAAGTGGTCCGCCAAAATACATCTATTTTAGGCAATCCAACTGATACGGATACAGATGAATTCTACTTCTCGTTCGAGAATACCGTAAGTACAGCAGCACTCATGCCCTGTACTAAAAGAGTTGTTCTGAAGACTGCAGCAAGAATCTACGATCCATTAGGCCTCCTATCACCAGCAACAATTACAGGAAAGATTATTTTCCAAGAAACTTGGCTGAGAAACCTCGACTGGGATGAGCTTTTGCCACATGATTTAGTTCAGAAGTGGAACCACTGGCTAGAAGGTTTAAAAACCTTACACACAGTTAAAATTCCACGATGGATAGGATCTTGGATCAAGCAAGACCAGACCAGAGAACTGCACATTTTCAGTGATGCCAGCGAACGAATATATGGCGCAGCAGTTTACATCAAGACGACCATAAACGAACATGTCAGGATCGAATTAATCACAGCCAAAAATCGACTCGCACCAGTTCAGAAAATATCCTTACCACGACTAGAACTCATGGGAGCTATCATAGCAGTTCGTCTTTCGGAGTATGTCAAACGTGAACTACACTTGGAACTACACCACGTCCAATTTTGGACCGATTCAACCATTGTATTACACTGGATAAGAGGAAACGCGTCGGAATGGAACGTGTTCGTCTCGAACAGAATACATGAAATTCATCGAAGGTCACACCCAACACAGTGGCGTCATTGCCCCGGCAAGGAAAACCCTGCAGATCATATAACACGAGGGCTAACAGCAAATCAACTGCGTGAAAGTAACTCATGGTGGCATGGTCCAGACTGGCTTATAAAACCAGAAGAGTATTGGCCGAAATCAGTTGAAATATCACAAACAGAACTTGATAAAACAGGAATAGAACGAAAGAAAACAGTTTCCCATGCTACCGCAGCTAAACAGACAGAAGCGATTTTCGATATTACAAGATATAGCAGATTAACCAAAGTTCTCAGGATTACAGCATGGATTTGGCGATTTACACGAAATACACGCTGTCAAGAAAAAACGTTAGGCCCACTACAATTAGACGAAATTCAAACTGCAAAGCTGTTTTGGATTAAACATTCACAGAGAGAATCGTTCCCAGAAGAAATAGAAGCACTTCAGAAAAGGTCAGAACTACCCAAGCAGTCCAAAATTAGAAACTTTTCTCCATTCATCAAACATGGCATTCTTAGAGTTGGTGGACGTTTACAATTTGCCGGTTTAGATGAAAACGAGCAACATCCCATTATTTTAAATGGTGACCAGCATTTCACAAAACTGTTAGTAGAAGAGGAACATAAAACCCAATTCCATGTAGGAACTCGAATTTTGTTGAGTATTTTAAGGACAGACTTTTGGATACTTCGAGGACGACAGATCATCAAGAAAATCATTAGACAGTGCTTACCGTGCAAAAAACTTAAAGCAAAGGCAGCTTCGGAAGTTGAACCCCCTCTTCCGGCAGAACGCGTAACTCCTAGCAGACCATTTGAGACCACTGGTGTGGACTTCGCAGGTCCGTTATATTCCAAGAATGGAGGCATATTACGGAAAAGATACATTGCATTGTTCACATGCGCTGTAACACGCGCTGTACACTTGGAGCTTGTGACAGATATGAGTACGGAGAAATTCATTCACGCCTTACAGCGATTTATTGGACGAAGAGGTTTATGTCGAACAATTTGGTCCGATAACGCACGAACATTTAAGAAAGCTGAAAGAGAACTTAGCACATTATGGGAAAATCTGAAAACAGAAGACATTGTGCATTTTTTGAATGGTAAAAATATTCATTGGCAATATATAGTCGAACGCGCTGCTTGGTGGGGAGGATTCTGGGAGAGAATGGTACAGACAGTGAAAAGCTCTTTGAAGAAAGCCTTAGGAAGCAGGCGGTTCGATGATGAAGAAATTTACACAGTTCTCGTCGGAATTGAAGCAACAATCAACAGCAGACCCTTGACGTATGTGGAAAACGATCCTCAGCATCGTGCGCTGACACCAGCACATTTTCTTGTTGGTGATAACACAACAAGGCTACCAGACAGAAAGACCAATGTTGAAGATAGTAACAAAACAAAGGAAGAAATGAATCAGATGTGGATAGAAAAACAGTCTGCACTGAACACATTTTGGAAGCAGTGGAGGAAGAGTATCTATTGGATCTAAATAGTTTCCATGAAGTTCAGCAACGGAACCAGAATCGTCCACTTCTTCAACATGGAGATCTGGCGCTACTAAGCGACGATAAACTACCAAGGCAAATTTGGAAGATAGCTAGAATCTCCAAACTCATCATGGGACGAGATGGGAAGATCAGGTCCTGTGAGCTGACTGACAAAGAGGGGAGAGTATTTCGAAGACCCATTCAACTGGTACATCCATTGGAGTTGAGCAACCGTGATACGGCTCAAGGTGGGGAGTGTGGAGAATTATCTAACTGACCGTACCTGTTCGCTACACAGCTAAGGAGTTTGAGCCTCCATGGACGTTAACATACTCTTGCTATCTACTTAATATGGACTCCATGAAAGTAATAGTATAGTAGTCTTGGTGATGTTTGATGCTGTTGTAGCAGAGGAT
Source organism: Anabrus simplex (assembly GCF_040414725.1). NCBI lineage: Eukaryota > Metazoa > Arthropoda > Insecta > Orthoptera > Tettigoniidae > Anabrus > Anabrus simplex. The sequence goes on from NC_090265.1 coordinate 2,001,149, forward strand.
AATTCTTTGTAAGAATAAATCAGTAACTTATGACATTTCAGTGTTCTTATGAAGTAAAACATTACAGAGTACATTACGGCGGAAAATTCAAATGTGCGGCGTAGAGGTGTACCAGCCGGTACATGCAATATAAGATGTAATCGACTTATGTTAAACTGTAGACTCCAGGTTGAGTAATGGGAAGACGTCCTTAATTGGCAAGTTTAAGGTGGATGTCCCTGCATTTCTTCTCCGCTGGTGACGGATTGTTTATTTAGTCATTTAGTAGCTCATAGTGGAATTCGTGTTGAATATGAACATGTTACTAAGATTCTGTTTAAAATCTGTTTACCATTTTTGTATCAACAAGCCCTAGCAGAATAAGTGATTCATTTGAAGTATTTATATCGAGTTCTTTTCATGCGTAAAATTTTGTTCAAATTTTCACCATAAATATTTCTTAATGTTAAAATAATTTCTTCGCTGACTACGAAAAACGAAATAAAACGTAAAATTACGCAGTTTTCCAAATGTTTCAAATTGCCAGTCTCGGAGAGCTGTATCAAACTAAAGAGAACACATTTCGAAAATCACCGCCTAAAATCGCTTGTTTCTTTACTCGTTTTCATTTTTATTAAAATCTTAGCCAAATTAACTTATTTTCATAATTCTTTCTGTAATGTGTTCCTTGCTTCATTACGCTCAGATATTTTAATTTGTTTTTAAATGTCCGCACCAAATGTAGTCACTCGGGCTTAGTGAAACTTTGCATTGACTCGCATTAGCGCTCGTAGTGGTAGAAAAAGGCAAACTGCTAATCTAATCGACTGGATAACGATGACTAAAAGGGGACACCATAGTGAAATTTCAGGAATTTCGAGGGAAACACCAAAATTGGGTTTAGAACTCTAAAAAATACCCTGATGTGTGTTCTTTCGAAACATGCTTTTATTTTCTAAATGCCGCCATTTTAAAGTCCACAGCGCCTCCTTTAATTGGCGCTGCGCTAGCATTTAACTGTCCCATGCTCTTCTGGACACGCCCCTCCAGTCGCTGCTTTCCCTTCCTTACGTCTCTCTCTCTTTTGGATTTCAAATGTAATCTAAGAATTGAGTAGCAGATGTGGTGTTCTGTGTGATGTAGTTTTAGAAATAATAATGGCAACATATCAGAGACTTGCATCAGATGCTCTTATACAAAGGTGCACAAAAGGGAAGACAAAAAATCCAAATGAGAGCCTTCATAGTGTTCTTTGGAATAAATGCCCAAAATAAGTATTTGTTACTAGGAATAAACTTCAGCTTGGTGTTGTGAGTGCTCTAAGTGAGTTCAATATTGGGTGTATTAGAATACTTGAAGTCCATCAGAAGGAAGCCAGTACCAACTTCTGCTGTGGACCTCAGTCACCAGCGAGATCAAAGGCGCATACAGCAAAGCAGGAAATGGAGGTCAGGTGAAAGCAAAGAGCTAAGGAAAAAGAATAAGGTGATGAAAATATCACTGGAGGAGATAACAAAGAAGTCTGAAGGGCATACTTATTTGTAGGACAGTCCTAAAGTGAGAGAAGTTGCAAAAATTTTTATTTTGCATTTTATGGCATAGCAAAATCTTAATGATTTCTTTCAAAAAAAAAAATAATCCCTTATCATGCAATTTTTGTCTGATGTAGGTGAAATTTTACACAGTAGTAGTCAGATAGTCGATGCATAAATATCAGTGTGTATTTTGATGTTTAAGGTGATCCAATTCTTTTTTCGACCTACCTATTTTTGTGTGTACACATATTTTTTTAAATTTAAACATTACCTTTTAAAAAAATTCTACAGGCCAATATATTTATCAAACAACAAATACTGATGTTTGTTGGCATAACTATACAGCATATTCGTGCAAAATTTGGTGGCAAATGGAGAAATATTGTGATGCAAGGGACTTTTTTTTACAATGTTGGTAAAAGGAAAGTAAAAAAATCCTACTCAAAAAGTTTTAAAGGTACAATATTGAAAGTTGGCTGCGTTAATATATCTGAGGGGTTACACCTCAGAATTCTTTTTTTGTAAAAATTCATTGACAAATATATAAGTTACAAATTTCACTATAGTGTCCCCTTAGTGAAACTTTGCATTGACTCACATTAGCGCTCGTAGTGGTAGAAAAAGGCAAACTGCTAATCTAATCGACTGGATAACGATGACTAAAAAGTTTTTAATTTTTAGGATGAATAAAGAAGATATTATCATATTTTATTATATTTTATTCACGTAAAATTCGTAGTTCATATCCCTAGATATTTTCAACATCGACCTCCTTGCCTAAAGTATTAGAACTGTGGATTTTGAAAATTAAACTTTAATAAACAAAGCTTCAGTTCTACTGAGGGTTCTTGGTTGCTACACACTGCAGAAGATACGCAATTTTAATTGAGTATATTGAAAACTCCGGGTCCTATCAGGGAAGGAGTTTTGAGCCTTAATAGATACTCCATTCAAAGAGAAGTAAGAGAGAGTAAGTACACTGTTGTATAAGCCCATCACATTCAGTACCCTGGCCAAAAAGAATTCCTAAATAAAAGCACTCAAGCCGTATTCGTTTTGGTGTGAAATAAACAAGTATGATGTCTGAACGCTTATTTTGCTCTCATTCCCTTGAATAAATGGGAATTTATTTTATGATGGAACTTCTTCTAAACGGTGGATGGAGATCTACGTAGCCAGCTCTGACCTTTGCTTTGCACTGAGCCATTACTGTGTGAATCTTGTGAGGATCTTGAATGCAGTGGTCTCCCGTTGCCTTCTGCATCCTAATGTCGTTAAACAAATTTTGTCAACTCCGACTTTAGGGACAATTTCTTTTCCCGAGGACAGTAGGGTGCCTTAACCCCTATACATGCTCATCCACACGCAGGGAGACTGTTGGCACTTCGTGTAGGAGATCTCTTTATAACGGGAGATAATCTGTCGTACGTAGTTTGCGTAAGTAAGAGAAGAAGCTGATAAACAATACAAGCTGGGCAGCGCACAACATGAACAGTACAGTCCCCATCTGTATCATGATTTCCATGGTTAAGGTTTTAAAGCACTACCATTAGCTTCTCTTAGCTTTTACAGAATAGTGGTTACCGGTTCGTACCCAGAGACTTTGGTATATTTGGTAACTGGTAATAAATATTCTGAGCCACTGCAAACGTTATTTCCAATGCTCTTACATGGGCCAATAAAAATCACATTATGATATCACGGACACTCTTCTTACTACGAACGATAATAAGCCATACGTGTGGAGGGGGGTATCTAATTTAAGACAATATTTTTTTAATGATATTTCTTGAAAATGAATGAGATAATATGTAATATTTGCGAGATGATTAAATACATATAGAGTGGCAGTCTATACACTTGCACTAACCACAGCAAAATGGGCGTAAGGAAGGGGCAATGGTAGACTATTTTACCACCGGGGTGCATTTCATTTGTTTACCGCCTTATTACTCGATAGACGGTATTGAGACAGCGGTTACATGTAACTCCACAATTATATCAGTTTAATAACGTCTTCACTCAAGCAGAATATAGATATTTGAGGGGTGGTAAATTATTATCCCAGTGACCTATAAAGGGAGTCACGGCTATTTCCTTCCAACACCTAGACCTATACTACCCCATCATCGCCAAAGTAGCTTGTAAAACAAAAACTAATAGCAAACAAGATATTTCATTGACTGAAAGGAGGTACCAGAGCACTTGAACTCATCTATGCTTGAAGACTATAGCAGGAATGTGATGAGAGATGCATCAGATGTAGATTACACACGAAAATCAAGGAAACAGAAACTGCCCATTGAATAGGTAAATTAACGAGGTGCAAGGGGTTGAGTTCAACGCCGTACATAGACATATATTAAAACTAAGAGCTGGTAGAAGATTTCTGATGTCATATTCACATTCCTTGACTGACTGTGTTAAGGAAAGATAACGTTTATTTATTTGTTGATATGTGTTATTAAAAAGGGATTTGTGGTGTACATGACTCCTTCTGACACTGAAAGCACGTAACACGTCTGCTGAGCTGAGCGACGCTATTCTCTGTCATTCGATGTGGCTCGCTGGATCAGTCTCCTTTTACTGTAAGCATATCAGTTATTGAGAATCTCAGCACTGAAATTGTTTTCAAAGGAAAGTTACTGTTATCAAGTTTGTGAATTTTGTAATAGTTTAGCAGCTGACAACAGTGCAGCTCAATCTTTACTAACTATGAGAGCTTACACATTAGAACGGGTTATAATCGAAGAAAGAAGTTAGTGGATCTGACAAGATGTTGGTCACTATTTCTTTTCGAAGTTGCGATGATGGGCAAGATTAGATACGAAGAAAGTGAAAGCGGGGACAGTGATGATGAAGATGGCAGTGGCGGCGATAAGGTTCCCGCAGAGCCCATGGCTTGTGAGGGGCCCATGACTGTTTCTTAATTCACTAGCTGAAGAGAGATTTTACATATTTTAAAGCTACAGCACACAACGCACTATTATTTGTATTACAGAGGGTTATTCCAAACTTAGGCCGTCGTAATGCAGAGCTTGTATTGTCAATAGGAGTACGGTAGTTATTTCTGAAATAATCTGAGTTTCGCAACCTGTTCCAATAATAACCATCCCTTGCAGTCACTCACGGCAATCAACACGGGTTTTGAAGTAATTAGCCAGTTCTGAGAACCCAGCAGTCAGCGAAGATGCGATAACAAAGACAGCCTCCTTATCTATACACTAAATACTGAAGTTTCGAGCCTTTTTAAATCTCGGCAGTCAGTGTAGTTAAGCACGACGATGGTCGTTTGAGTAGTAAATTGTTTGGTCCTAGGAAAGAGATTATTTCCTAGTTTTGAGACCGTCAGCGTGTTTTCGTTACTATAATTGTGTGTGTGTTTGTGTTTGTACAATACACGTGTATTGCCCGTATTTCATTCCTTCGGGTCTGAAAACTAAATTGTGTAACATTATTACTATCGCCGTTGCTGTCAATCAATCAATCAATCAATCAATCAATCAATCAATCAATCAATCAATCAATCAATCAATCAATCAATCAATCAATCAATCAATCAATCAATCAATCAATCAATCAATCAATCAATCAATCAATCAATCAATCAATCAATCAATCAATCAATCAATCAATCACTACTGATCTGCGTTTAGGGCAGTCGCCCAGGTGGCAGATTCCCCATCTGTTGTCTTCCTAGCCTTTTCTTAAATGATTGCAAAGAAATTGGAAATTCATTGAACATCTCTCTTGGTAAGTTATTCCAATCCCTAACTCCCCTTCCTATAAACGAATATTTGTCCCAATTTGTCCTCTTGAATTCCAATTTTATCTTCATATTTTGATCTTTCCTACTTTTAAAGACACCACTCAAACTTATGTTTACTAATTGTAATAATATACAATCTTGTACTACGAAATAAACTTGTAACTTTCCTTATCTGGAAATGAGGGGTCGATTTTCAATTGTTGCGGGGCAGCCCCCAGCTTCTTCGCGCCGTTACTGAAAGCTGGTAAAGAACAAATTTGCTTTACAGTACGTTCCACCGACGCAGACAGGTTTTACGGCGACCATGTTTAGGAAAAGGCTAGGAGTAGGAAAGAAGCGACCGTGGACTTAATTAAGGTACAGTCTCAGTATTTGCCTGCTGTGATAGTCGGAAATTACGGAAAACCATCTTCACTGCTACAGGCTGTGGGGTTCGAACACACTATTTCCCGAATGCAAGCTGATAGCTACTTGGCCCAAACCGCACACTCTAGAAATAGTTGAAATAGAACGTAGCAGCTACTTTGTCACGGTTACATGCCTGTCACTGTTACAAATGTAACGAGGACAAAAAATAACATGTTACCGAGTAACGACACCAGAATAACGTACTAGTGAAAACAGTAACTGGCAGGTAGGAACTGTCACTAGTAGCAGCTTACAGACACAGGATGTGACCTTCAGAGTTCAGATAGTAGGTACTGCACCCGACAGGGGCATGATCCAAGGACCTCTGGTCAAGACTGGTCATCTAAATTGCGGACGCAATGCTATTTTGAGGAAAGAAATCTTGAAGTTAATAAATAGCAACAGATGAAACAAGTCTTTAAAACTTATTCTATAAATTTCCGTACTTGCGATCTGTTGCGCAACCTTTTCCTTCGTCCAGTGGTAAGCGAGCGGAAGAGTGAAGCCTGTGACGTCATGAGTGGGGCTGTGCCGGTGGCTCACCTAGGAGAAGTTATCCGCACTTCATGTTCAAGAAAACCGGGAGAGGCGAACTTCTTCGAAGCGAATTATGAGAGCCTTCTTTAAATCAGCTTGGCCAGCTTGATTGCCTATGGTGTGAAATTTAATAAAATCTATATTCCGGCGTAGCTTTTCGATCCAGAAGAGATAGTTATAATTGGGGAATTTATTTAGAGTGTGTCCTTTTTGCTGATGATTTACGTACATAGGAAGAATACTTCGTTATATGATCATGGAAAAGTACTCGGAGCCATCTGGTTAGTGTTAATTCACCTCATTGACGCGGCGACTCACCACAAGTATTGGGGGACGAGGAAAACGTTTATTAATTACAAGAGATCCTACGAACAATAATCGCACGGATGTGTCTAATTTACATCAGATGGATGCTGGTCACATAATGGTCGCACTATTTGACGTCTAGTGGGCCATGAATAGATCATATGCATATTTTAATTGGGGGCTAGCCTCCTTCTTGTTAAAAGCATTGCAAAGGGTGCAGCCTCTCAGTCGGAACTTTAAGCTCACGGAGAGCGAAGCTACGTTAGCCGTGCTCCACGTAAACCTTTGTTAAGTGATTTGAAACCTAAAAGCTCAAAGGAAAGAGAGTAATTCGAGCGAATAGTACATTGTGTTAACGCACGCGATGCTAATAACGAAATATGAAAATTGTGTCGATTTGCGAACACTTGGTTCAAATTGTAAAATTATTATTTTTACTACACGAAGATCGAGACGCGTAGTGAAACATGAGCAGTGGCTGAGAGGTACAGGTAACTTGATATTGAATCGCGGACTAGATTGTACGCCCATAACGCAATACCCAGTACCAGTTATCTTCGGTTCGGGACTAAATTAATCAAAGATCGCGGCCGGACGCGCGCGGTGACGCAGTCGTACATATCGTGGAATTAAATTTGTGACGTGTTCTGTGCTCAGGTAGCTGCAAGTGTCACCATTGATCGAGAACCATGGAATTTCATCTTGGCTGTGAATTGGAGTTATTAGCGATCACGTTAGTGCTGATGGAGCAGTACTGAAACCCGACATGGGCCACCCAAGCTGACAGAAGTGTGATCAAGGATGGAGGCTGAGTACTTTCTAATTATTTGTCATGGCTAGAGGGGACGTGAAATTATTTGTCATAAAACTATAATGTTACGAATTTAAACTTTATTTAAATGTTGATGTGCTAAAGATGAGCACGTAGTTTTTCTTTAGTAACAAGTCTGAGTGACTTTAATTGCAAATATGAAATTCAATGTAATCATGGGAAATTTAATTGTGGGAGAAGAAAATCATTTATTTATATAATTTGGGAAGTTCATAGTTCCTTATTGATTTATGAGACCAGTAGTTTAATAGATTCAAGGGTTGATAATTTAAGATATGCTGGAGTTAATCCAGCGCAGTTAGTTTTGCATGTGTAGTGATAGTACTGTAAGGTAAGCTACGTGATAAGTAACAATTCATCCACTGAAAGTTTTAGCTAGGGATTGTTTTAATTTATTTTGGGTCGGTTTAATCAAATTGCATGATTTCCTTATGAGTTAATTAACGTGTGGTAACTTAATTGTGATTTAATTATGGATCAATTACCGTGTGACAATTTGATTATGATTCATCTATGAGAAAATTTACCGTGTGACGATTTAGTTATGATTTAATTACCATGGTATGATTTAATTTTGATTCAATTACCGCGTGGGTGGCATAATTACTGCGTGTGTGTGAGGCAGATTACGTAAGGAAGTCACAGGAGAGCGGAAAACATTAATAATAATAGTTATAATAATTATACGAATATTAGTATTGTAAACCGGTGCCATGATGTTTGGAGGTAGGTGTGCCATGAGAAGCCAGAGAGTCTGCCGTGTACATGTGGTATTGAAGTCATGACGATTTGAAGTTTGAACTCGCTGTGCGAGGTGTCGTAATCACACATGTAGAGGATTTTGAATGTGGAATCGACCTCAATATTATAATGTGCACTGCGGTAGTACGTGTCATTAAAGGGACGGCTTGTTATGTCGGTATGAAACGAGGTTACTGACCGCCCACCGCAGGGGTGAGAGTCGGCCTTGAACCAGATATATTTTTGTGTGTGTCCGTCTCGAGTGAAAGAACTTTGGGCCGACAGAAGCTGTGCCTGCATTTAACACGTCTGATTAGTGTATTTGGTAATAAGCGATACGGCAGTCAATACTTAATACTTTGTTTTATGATTATTATTTATTTATTTATTTGAATTTAAATTTGCTAGGATTTTCAGCGCCACGAGCGACATTGGGGTAATCAGATCAGTCCTGGCCGTGTGCACCGTAATTCCACAGTGGTGGAATGAAGGATGTGTATCTCACCTGATTCATGTAAATAGAATGTGTGACTATTTTGTGATGTTCCTGTGTAACATGTAGTGATTGCAATTAAAGCCGGCAATGGTTTCGTTCCATAGGCTCGGCGAATTGTGTATTCAAGTGAGGGTTCTGTTCAAACCCGGGTGTTTGATCCTTGTATACATAATTTATGTTCAGGAATTCCGTTGGGAAAGAATTATGTGTGTTCTAGAGTAGGTGACATTCAGACTTGTCGCATGAGCGTAGATTTTATTTTCCCAGTAATCTGGTATAGCTTCAGTGTTTATGATAAATGTTTTCCCCTCACGTTACGTCATGGCATACTGCATCGCGGTAGACAGTACTCGGTCATATCCCACAACACCGAAGTTTATTGAACAATTCACAACAGCTGTAAAATCGATTGCGTACCTGTTTTGTATATAGGCCTATATGTTTCATTTCCATAATCATCAGGATTCAAAAAACCGATTTGAATTATTTTAAACTTGATAGGAATGTGTTCTCATTGTAGTTAGGTATCTCCTGTCTTGTCTTACCCTGTATGCCGCTAAGTTAATCTAAGGTATGCGCCTATTTGTTTTAACCCGTTAACGACCCTGTAGATTTTCTCCGGAGCCCTTTAGGGTAGGGGGCGGGTGTAGTACGCATGTCTTTCAAGTGAGAGCGGTATTGTAGGAGATTGCTTTAAGTCAAATACACTATAGTGTATAATATACTCCACAGTGTATTTGTTTAAGTTGCTGCTGTCATCTGGTAACTAAAGTGTAAACTGTTATGACATATTGAACTGCTCAGTGGTAATCTTTGACTCAGACATCGCGCAGGGCTACCTAAATTACAATATGATTGTAAGTTTCACCCGTAAAATTTTTCTTGTACCATAAATAAATTAGTATGCTAACTTTCCATATTGATCCTCTTGTACCGGTTTGTGTCGAGGTTTGGCGGACAGATCATCACGTTTTCTTGTCTTCTATCCTTGATCGGGGCGTTGTCGAGCTCACTCCTCTAGATTTCAGAAGAGACGCTACCTTGTCTTCTCATTTCATCCGTTTTATGCCTCTCATGAACTTCATAGCAAGTAGGAATGCGCGTTTTGGTGCACCGACTTTCAACAGTTGAGTGATGCGTGCGCGCATGTGCGAGTGAATGAACGGGACTTCGCGACACAGACGAGCTTGAAGCCGTGACTAGGCTGTTACCAACAAAAGGTGTGTAACTTTGGACGTTATTTTTAAGTGTTACTTTTCACAGTTACTTTACTGTAGCAGTGACAGATGTAGCAGTTACACAAAAATAACCGTTTGTCACACCTCTCGCTCAGCCATTTGCTCGGTTCAAAAACAAGAGTGACGGGTGGTTTTAAAACTACCTCCGAATATGCTTTTGCTATCCTGAGTAACGTTTATACTAATAAGAATGTTCAGCAAATCCATTGATTCCTATTGCATTCATTTAGATATCTTGAGAATTAAATATTATTGGTGCTTATTATTCTAGCCAATGTTCTCATTTTTTCTATTTGTTTTACGTCGCACCAACACAGATAGGTCTTATGGCGACGATGGGATAAGAAAGACCCAGGAATGGGAATGAAGCGGCCGTGGCCTTAATTAAGGAACAGCCCCAGCATTTGCCTGGTGTGAAAATGAGAAACCACGGAAAACCACATTATGGGCTGCCGACAGTTGGGTTCGAACCCCCTATCTCCCGGATGCAAGCTCACAGCTGCGAGCTCCTCACCGCACGGCCAACTCGCCCGGTCTCATAATTTTATATTCCTAGGAAGTTTCAGCACTAAGCAAGGAACAGCAGAAAATACGATTGTCTTTTTGTGGATCTGAGAAAGACAATCAATAATATCCCAAGAGCTTTGGACTACTGTTAGCTGAGGGGGTGATATTAAGCAGAATAACTGGTAGCATAGCAGCAACTACCAATGTAGAGTACAGGTCAACATTTTAGAACTACATAAAGAAATAAAAAATGTCATCTAGAAGTTAAAATGGTGGCATTAGAACTCTGGAATTATTTTCTGAGCCCCTAGATCTAATAGGATATATGTAGCCTGATATCACTGAGTTAGCTGAGTATTGTAGACGTTAATGTTGGGAGGTCACAACCAAAACAATGAACATTTTTGGATATATAATGTACTTTATACTCTAATTGGTTGGAAGTGTTACTAACAAAATTTCCTGTAGACTTAGTAGCAGGTAGGGGTTATTTTAGTACATGTCATATAAAAATGTGAACCATTTTTTGCGTTTTTATTTTTTCTTTCAAAGCAGCGCCAAGACGGTCGATTTTTTCTTGTCCTTATCATAGGTCCCAGGGTGAGCTATCGGCGTTAGAGATGTGGTCTTGAATTGAAACTATCGGGGCAGATAAGTATGACAACCTGAGCTTTTCATGAGTCGTATTACAAGAACAAGGAAAAATCAACCCTTTTGCGGCTAATTTGAAGAAAAATGTAATCACGTAAAAAAACGGTGCCGCGTTTTTTCTGTATTATTGTATTTTCACTAAAATGACCACAACCTATGGTTATATCTACAAAAAGAATTGCTGCTAGTACTTGCAACCAATTAGAGTATACAGTACATTAAAATTCCAAAAATTTGGATTTTTCTTGTGAGGCCTTGCAACAGATAAAGTTTCATAACTTCTACAGTACTGGGGCTAACTCAATAAAATCAGGCGGGAAATGTCCTATTAGAAGTAGGAGCTCAGAAAACAAATTACAGAGGTCTACGAGCACAATTTTAGGTTCTAGATGACAGTTCATGATTTATTTATATAGTCCTAAAACTGTGACCCGTACCTTATGCACTCTAGTGGTAGGACCTGAAAGAATTCATAGTAAGATAGGAGTACCTCAGGGAGCTCCAATGAAACCACTCGTATTTATATTAATTCTAGATTTCCTGATTGAGCATAGCCTAGAAGTAAACAGGTAGGAATACTCTGATAGACACTGTAGAAGAATTACTGGAGTGAGTGTGGAAACGGCAAGAAACACTGGAAACTGGAGGACTGGAGTGGTGGAGTGCAGTAAACAGGGATAGGAACCAACAACCACACAGTCAACACAAGAGAAAATATATTGTACCCATTTGGAACAGTTAAATATCTTGGGTCAGTCATGGACAAGGAGAGAGGCTGTGGAAGGGATGTGAGGGAACTTATCAAGCTGGATGGATGAAGTGGACAGAGGTGTCGGCAATTGTATACGATAGAAAAATGCCTTTCACACTAAAGTTAAGTACATATTCATAAGGCGGGGTTGCTAAGCAAACACACGATATTGCATTACTAAGCTTTAACTTGCACCGCACTATACGTACAGTTACACCAGTCTGCACTTTCACTCTGCTCCCACTGCTCAGTCAGTCTATCTCTTACAAGAACAATCACGTTACACACTATTCCACTACCATGTCACTTCCACAATTATTCTCACTGTACGCCTTCACAGCAACTTGTTTCACAGCTCGTACACTCACAGCAGGTGGACACGACAGACTCCATTCATCGGAGACAGACGGAACGCTCACTTCACAGACTCGTTGCACTGATTCCTGAACTCAGAATGAAACTCAACTCGTAGTGAACTGTCACTGTCCTCTGCTCCAACCGCACTAACTCTCTGACTGAAAGCAACTCTAACTAAAGCCGTCTCGACGGCCTGAAATAGGAAGGCCAGTGGTTTCAGAACAGTCCCGAAACTGTGATGCGCCCAGAACACTCTCACACCATAGCCCCAATCATCTTGAGGTTTACAGCAGTGCCTAGAGTCGTCGAGGGAGATGTCAGAGGGCCTGGCCTTGCACCCCTTGCTCCGTCCTGACTAGAGATGGCTGAAAAATAATGTAGAAGTTACTTTGTCACAGTTACATACTTGTCACTGTTACAAATGTAACGAGGACAAAAAATAACAGGTTACCGAGTAACAACAACAGAATAACGTACTAGTGAAAACAGTAACTGGGAAGTGGGAACTGTCACTAGTAGCAGCCTACAGAGACAGAATGTGACCTTCAGCGTTCAGATAGTACGCATGTCTTCCAAGTAAGAGCGCTTTCGTAGGAGATTGCTTTAAGTCAAATACACTAGATTTTGCAAATGGCGCTATGTTGTCTTCTCATTTCGTCCATTGTCTGCCTCTCGTTAACTTCATAGCAAATAGGAACGCGTTTTGCTGCACCGACTTTGAACAGTGCAGTGATGCGTGCGCGTATGTGCGAGTGAATGAATGGAACTTCGCAACACAGCTGTAAGGAGACAAATTTGAAGCCGTGACCAATAAAAAGTGAGTAACGTTGGACGTTATTTTAACTGTTACTTTTCACAGTTACTTTATTGTAGCAATGACAGATGTAACAGTGATATAAAAATAACCGTTTGTCACACCTCTGGTCCTGACTGGTTTGCTGCGCGGCGAGCAGGCGGAGCCACTAACTCCGTGTCGTCATTCACGGCCTGGGCGAATTAACTTGCTTTCCCCAAGATCTCAACATAAAATGGCGAACGTGACAAGATATAAAGCAATATTGAGACAGGGACTGATGTATGGAGCCAGAGTCTGGTCATTGCAGGGAAGAGAACAGATGTTGTTGGAGAAAAGTAGAATGAAAATGTTGGTAACTTCCAAATGTTTGTGAATTCGCACTCAGAGAAATAATAAGGCACTAAATTGTAAATCAGTTTCGATATATTAATGAAATGGGATTTGAACTGCTTAGATAATATCTGAGGTAATAATACCACTATTCTGTGTGTACAACATAATCTCAAATCAATCAATCAATCAATCAATCAATCAATCAATCAATCAATCAATCAATCAATCAATCACCACTGATCTGCATTCGGAGCAGTTGGATCAGGAGGCAGATTGCCTATCATTTGTTTATCTTGCCTTTTATAACAAAATTCAAGTACTGGTAATTTGAAAATTTATCCATTATCGTCTTTGCTAGCCCCTATATTAATCCCATCCCTAATTCCCCTTCGTATAAACCAATATTTGTCCCAGTTCGTCCTCTTGATTTCTAAATTTATCTTAATACTGTGAGATTTTCACGTCCAGATGCGCAAGTCGCACATCAGCGTTGAATAGAACATGGCCTCGAACAGTTCCGGCACATAATATTATACTAGTTCGCACTTTACTGGCAGCGACATCCTACTGACATACTGTAGGGACCGAGAGTATTTACGTGGAGGGAACCCTCAGTGAGAACACAGAGTACTGTGGTCGTAGAGTTTAACGCCTGTAACTGGGGACCCGGCGATGGGGACTACGGATTGCTGGAATACTCGGCATCCTGAATCCTACTCCCATGTCATGTGATCAGAACGACGGATCCTCTGGGGCGTTATTTTTGGCTTTCTAGACCGGGGTCGCTATCTCACCATCGGATAGCTCCTCAGTTGTAATCACCTTGTCTGCGTGGTCTTCGAACCAGCCCACAGATGCAGGTAAAATCCCTGATCTGTCCGGGAATCAAACCCTTGGCCTCCGGGTAAGAGGCAGGCACGCTACCCCTTCACCGCGGGGCCGGCGTGATACAATAACATACGCAGTGAATTCCGTGAAGGACAATTTGTTAAGTGGTGTAAATTGACCAGGAGAACAGCTGTATCCTGCCAACACCTGGGTGAAGTACCTTGAAAGACAAGTAACGTTTCCTCAGTTAGAATTATCCCCGGGAGATCTGAAGACGGGAACCTCTGTCGCGGATGTGGCAGAGAGAATGAAACACTGTTTCACGTCTTGGGAAACTGTCCTTACGGTGATACATTAAGAAATGTCTGCCGTCATGAAATAAGATCATCCACCGCCTAAAGGCTCCGTAGAAAAGATTATATCGTTTACGAAGTGGGGGTACGATGCTCATTCGTATCCCTGAAATATCACTATAAAATTTGTCACAAGTGGAACATAATAATTGCTTTTACACATATCAAGTGAAAAATCTGCGGCAAATTAAGAAATATCGTCGTTATTTGAGAAGTATGAAAACATACTTAAGGCTTGTAGACAGGACTGGTTTATGTTGTACTCCGCTGCTAGTGCCGTCCTTTGTTACTTTCTTCACGTCCAGAGCTAGCACCGTGGAATGGATTCTCATTATCTTTGTCCATATAACTAGAGCGTCAGTTCAAACAGCAAAATGGAGGTCAACAGAAAAATAGCATGATCCCTGTACCAATAAATATTTTTATTTTTGTTCGAACGAAAGTAGAATTCTTCTTATGTACATTGGCCATACCATTTTGTCGCCTAGTAAATACTTCATATCGCGATACAATTCAGGAAATGATGTCATTAACAACTGAAGCAATGAAACGAAAGCAAATAACTTCAGCGAACACAGACATCACATACGAAATTGTTGAAAGTGTAAGACAAAAGACATACGTGTGTCACTGTGAGCGTAACACCAAATATACTTGTAAAAAGTGTAAAGTGGTAAAGACCGAGCTCGATAGCTGCAGTCGCTTAAGTGCGGCCAGTATCCAGTATTCGGGAGATAGTAGGTTCGAACCCCACTGTCGGCAGCCCTGAAAATGGTTTTCCGGGGTTTCCCATTTTCACACCATGCAAATGCTGGGGCTGTACCTTAATTAAGGCCACGGCCGCTTCCTTCCCATTCCTAGCCCTTCCCTGTCCCATCATCGCCATAAGACGTATCTGTGTCGGTGCGACGTAAAGCCAATAGAAAAAAAAAGTGGTAAAGTACGTATACATAATATTCTCCAAAAATCAAATATTTCTTAATTTGCTGCAGATTTTTCACTTGATATGTGTAAAAGCAATTATTATGCTCCATTTGTGACAAATTTTATAGTGATATTTCAGGGATACAAATACGCACTAAGAGGTTCACGGTGTGGCAACAAGCGGGAGCACCAGAACAATTGACATGACAGCGTTCAGCCTCAGGAGGTTAACGCTTAAAATAGGAACATCTACACACGTACAATCCGATTGAACAGAGCAAAGTGCCATTTACAAGAGGCGGAAATATTGCGTTTAATGGTAGGGGCACGTGGCAATATTCCCCTCTGTGGGAGGGGTCAGTAGAATAACCCTATCGTAGGCCTAACAGGCGATTGAAAGGGGCTCCAGGAGCTATGAACTTGGGAGCGTAGGTTGGCGACCACAGGGCCCTTACCTGAGTCCCGGCATTGCTTCCACTTACACCGAGCTCGATAGCTGCAGCCGTTTAAGTGCGCCCAGTATCCAGTATTCTGGAGATAGTGGGCTGGATCCCAACTCTCGGCAGTCTTGAAGATGGTTTCCGTGGCTTCCCATTTTCACACCACGGTCACTTCCTTTCCACTCCCAGTCTTTTCCTATCTCATCCTCGCCATAAGACCCATATGTGTCGGTGCGAATTAAAACAACCGGTAAAATAATTCCAGTTACTTGTGCCAGGCTCCTCGCTTTCAGCTATCCTAATCGACCTCCCTCGGTCAACCCTTGTTCTTTTCTGACCCCGACGGTATTAGGTTTTCTAATCCTAGGGAGACTTTCATTTTCACGCCCTTCATGGCCCTTGACTATTTGGTCGAAACGTTCACTTTCCGAACTGTCCGATCCCTTCCATTAACTTCTCTCTGATTAGTGTTATATAGAGGACTGATTGCTGAGTTGTAGGCCTACTTCCTCTTAAAACAATAATCACGACCTCCGCTACCACGTTGAGATATCAGTAGGCTTTTTATGAATTTCTGCAACAGATTCGGCTTGCAGAAGTCCAGAATCAATCTTTTGGTAACCGTCACTTTAAGAGGACCATTACCTAACTTAAAACCACATCTGTATTCACAGTGGTTCGCTTCATGTCCCCGTTAATGTCGTAATAACGAATGATTCTTTAAATATCCAAATGATTAAATCCTGAGACTGTATAAATCATTGAATGTTATAAGATGATCTTAAAGTTCAAATTTGGTTTTGTTATTTTCTTGTGTAGGCCTGGTTAAAGTTGTCCTTGTCTGGGAAGTCATTGAACTTCTAAATAAATATATATGTACACAAACGAATTATGCTTGAACATATTACACATCAAAATACGAGAACCGTGGTCTCTCTTCCTGTTCGTTAGTTTGTTATGAGAGTCAACAGCAACACGCTGTCCTCTTTAAACTGTTATTCTCTTCCAGCCCGATAATCCGCTGTGTGTCAACACTAAACATCAAATATGAACCCACATGTCACACTGCGTGTCACGCGTTGTACATTTTAATGCAAATCGTATTCCCAGTCCCGCGGCACGTTAGAGTGAGATCTCGGGACTGATTCCTAGTAATAAGGGCTAATACGTTCTACGTACTATACAATGTATCACTTTTTTTCCTCATCATCATCTTCTTCTATTGCCTCCTCCTCACAGAATATACGCGGACATCACGGATTACTTCAAATGTCAATTACTACTGCATTTAGGGCAGACGTCCAGGTGGCAGATTCCCTGTCTGTTGTCTTTCTAGCCTTTTCTTAAATTGTTGCAAAGAAATTGGAAGTTTATTGAACATCTCTCTTGGTGAGTTATCCAGTCCCTAATTCTCCTCCCTATAAACGAATATTTGCCCCAGTTTGTGCTCTCGAATTCCAAGTTTGCAAACTTTGTGCTGGGAAGACTTGGAAGAAAGAGAATAAGCTGCTGTGTTGGTGTGCAATGACATTAGTAGACGAAAATACTTGTGCCTTTCTTTCTAAAGTAGGAAGGATCAAAATATGAAGATGGAGTTGGTAATTCAAGAGGACAAATTGGGGCAAATATTCGTTTATAGGAAGAGAAGTTAGAGATAGAGGTAGATGTTCAATAAACTCCAAATTCTTTGCAATTATTTTAGAGAAATCTGGATAAACAACAGATAGTAAATCTGCCAACTGGGCGACTTCCCTACGTTCTAATCAGTGGTGATTGATTGACAACAGCCCTGACTTTGTCAGTGCTAATTTTCGTTTCTTAGACCTTATTTTTTCTTTGCATACATTAATTTCGTCTTGTATTTGTTTCTCATTGTCCCACGAGGCTGTAGTCTTGTTTTATCTTCCATACCATTGATAATTAATAACCTAAAAGGCACAGGTTTTCTACCAATGATTAAATTCTGAGATGTTTGCGAGATTAGCATCTTTCATAAATAAACTTACGCACGTTCATTTCTATATCGTCGCTGGAACGGTAAAAGGTTGTATTCCACAAAGCTCTTCCTATCAATTATTCTCCTTAAGACTGGTCACGCCTCCCAGCCACGTATGGATATGCAGTCCATCAGAACAAATTTTGTTGTGTTCATTTTCCTATGCCCATGTGTAAAGGAAAATGAACCTTACAGTACCGTAGTGTAGGAATGTACGTTTGTATTACGTATTTACGCACTCCTAGTGTACAATGCATGTAAGGTTCATTTTCCTTTAATCATCGGCATAGGAAAACGAACACAACGGACATTGTTCTGATGGACTCCGTATCCATATGTGGCTGGGAGGCGTGGCCAGTCTTAAGGAGAATAATGGATAGGAAGAGTATTGTGGGATACAACCTTTTACCGTTCCAGCGACGATATATTGTAAGTATAGATACAAAATGTAGAGGTATTTCATTTACGGTGAGCGAGAGAATTGTTCGCTATATTAATCTCATTTCCTAAATTAACCAGTCCAGATATCCTGCGAGGGTGTGAAGTGGCGAAGGAAACCAAACACTCCTGGTGGGAGCATATTCGTGTAATTTAGTTTCAGTGATAAGTGAATGCGGTCAGCTCACGAATTGCCAGGTCTTCATGTTCTTGAGGCAGATTTTAAATGCTGACAGGTAGGGCTGTCGAGCTGTCGGAGACACGCCTGGCTCCCCTCCTGGCACTGGCAGCTCCCACCCGCCCACTCTCAAGATGAGACAAATTTTTGCAAGAGGTCCGTCATGTGGAACTGACAAGGGGGATGTCGAGGGGGGCGATCGATTTTGACACTACAGTGGCATGTTCATTTGTAGCTGGTCGAGATTTACATGAGTCCTTCAGTAGTTGAAAGGAGAGTAGCTATAAGCCGCCTGTAGCTATGTGCTCCGCAAAATTGCCGTAAAATGTGATCCACTCCCTCCCATACCCCAGCCCTTAAGTGAACGTCCAAAATAAATTAATCCCCCCCCCCACCTACTTGTCTGGGAATACGTAAAGGTCAACAAATAATACTGAGAGGTTGTGCCAGCTTCACAACAGAACCTAATGAGAGAATTCTAGACAGATAAACTTTATGCAACTTTCCATACACGAACTGTAAGGTTTTGATCTTAATTTTAACTGAGAGGCTTTATACAGGACATGTTTTATAGGAAACGTATAACACAAAATTTTGCGAATTTCCTTATGAAGTAAATTGTGAAGGAAAATCCACTTTATTTTTCATAACTCATTACTATTAGAATTTGCATTTAGCAGACTTGTCTCGAAGAAAATTTATTCCAAAGTCATTCCACCGAGTCAGGAATGAAATCAATGAAGGTCAGGAATTGTGCCTGCTGCCTAAGGCTGCCTTGCTCACTTATATGTAGAATTATCCTTAAGCATCAGTGGTGATACCATCATCTCCGTACAGGTCATGAAGGCCCTTGCAGGGGTGCAAGTTAAAGACTTCCACTATTCATAAACTCGGCACTTGATTGGGTAGAGTGGTTAGCTCTACACCCGGCAGCGTTTGCCCGAAGAAATTAACCTGGTACTCATTTTGTTTGTAGGCTGAGTGAACCTCAGGGCCATGTGCACCTCCGGAATTGGAAATCTCGTTTCTTAAATGTTACGACTTCCTGAAGGGGACTCGAACCCACGCCTTTACCGCCTCGTCTGTATCATGTCCATATACGGTAGTATTCTGGGAAGTACAACTGAACTGTATACGAGGACTTTTGTTGCAGTATTCACGTCATATATGTCAAATACTCGGGATAGTAGTTCAGTACGGGATGCTCCAGCAGAGTTTATTCTAAACACGATACATAAACCTTATGGCATATCAAATGTGAACGTTCAGTTGATGTTGGTTCCAGAAGGTCGCTCCAACTACCTGGGTAGTCCCTCAACCTGCACTCACTCGTGTAGTAGCCGCGACAAGAAGATGGACGATGTGCTATGCTATCAAAGTAGTATGCCACAGGTTTGAACGTCGTAGCTCAGCAGGTAGTAGTAATTAGCCATCCTACTAGGCTCAATAAGTAAGTTGCAGTGATGAACTACAGTAGTTGGTAGGCCTGCTAGCGTGCCGTAACGTAGTAGAGTATCGTACGCAGAGAGAAGGAGAAGGGCCCCAGTGGATAAAAGGTTAGAATAGAAAGAAGCAGAATACAAACAGTACAGATAAATATATTTAGGTGTCAGCTGTTGAGTGAAACTGTCGGAAGCCACACTGTTCTGCAGTGAAGACATTCTGTTGTTCTAGAACCCATTTTAGAGCGTCAACGGGAAATATAAGTTTACTTTAAATTAGAACACCAACATAATGAAGCTAGCAAAAAAAAAAATACCAGGAACACCTCTGAATCAGTAGTTACGAAGCAAGAATATGCCACAGTTGAAAATTTCATTTAGATGGTAGGAATACATCCGACAGGTAAACATAAAGTTTGTAGTGACGCAGATAGTTCCGGTATCGTACAAA
The DNA here is from genome assembly GCF_040414725.1 of Anabrus simplex. Taxonomy (NCBI): domain Eukaryota; kingdom Metazoa; phylum Arthropoda; class Insecta; order Orthoptera; family Tettigoniidae; genus Anabrus; species Anabrus simplex. The sequence goes on from NC_090265.1 coordinate 2,021,435, forward strand.
TACAAAATGATGAATGATGTCCAAAGTGTGCAAAGGAAGCTGAAAGAAGTGGAAAAACAGTATATATATATGATGAAAGGGAGGAGAGGAGAGTAAGATATTGGTGCTAGGAGGAAGATATTCTTCTCGGAGTAACTTATTTGTTCAACAACCAGTAGGTGTATATCGTGAACGTTCCCTGTCCTGAGTACAGTTCCACTTGTAAACTTAAGTTGAAAAAGATAAATATTGCATCTCGATGATTAGCACTGACACTTCTGGCTGAATGAGAATGTAAATAAGAACACAGGTCATAAAAAAAGGAAATAAGGCCAGACGAGCCAAAGAAATGCCTGATGTCAAAATTACATAGTGATTTTCTTGCTCACCAAATTGCACGACGTAAAAGACGAAGATGATAATACAAAGTATGGCCAAATAATAAGACGGCACACAGGTCCTCCGTGGTCCACCACTCCGTAACAATCCGACACTGAATCGTGAGGGGTGGATCCCAAGTTATATAGCACGATGGAAAAATCTGGAAGCATTGGTAAGAGAGAACCAGCGTTTTACGGAACAATGACGTCACAGTCACATATCCATGGGCAAGTAAGGCAGTACGTAGCCAAGGCAGCGGCGCAGCAGTCGAAAGGTGAGGCGGAAGCAGGACGAGAAGAATGTAGAATTACGCTGAAACTTGCATAGCTGTAGAGATAGAATATTACACTCCCAATATGGAGAACTGTTTGCCGTTGAGCGTCTTCCGGCGTTAATTGTAATTTATATTAAGTCGTTGCACCTTCCATATTTTTTCCTCAAATAAATCCAAATACTTGTGAATTAAGTTGCCGAGTGGAGAGACATTTAACTCGCTGGGGTTGTGCAATCTGGAGGAGAGTGGGTTAGACACCCACCTTCGGCTGTCCTCTAATTTCACGTCCAGAGAAATGCCGAGGTAGTTCCTGTTCATAGGCCATAGCCCAGTTTTATACACACATTACAAGCTTTCAAATTGGGGAAAATATTCATTGATAGGAAGGGGAATAACTTACCAACGGAGATTTCCAATAAATTACCAATTTCTTTGAAAGAATTAAAGAAAAGTCTAGGAAAACTACAGATAAGAAATCTGCCACTTGGGCGACTGCCGTAAATGCAGATCGGTATTGATAGGGTCAACTCAATATTGATTGATCCCCTCCCTGAAGGGCAGTAGCGGGCCACCTAGTAGGTTACGCCTACTCTCTAGCCAGGAATCCAGTTTCATTCACTATCATTCATTTCACATTCATTTGCTCCTTAACTCCGGTTAGAGTCAAGAAGGGCATCCTGCACTAAAAACCCACACTTATAGCCCTTCAGACAAGCAATTTAATGCTGAAATCGTCTTTTTACGTACATTTCGTATGTATGTTGTGTGATAAAAAAAGAAAAGATTTTCACTTGTTGAAAGCTTGTAATGAAACTCTAGTTATCTGAACGAAACTCATGAATGAGAGTCAGTTTGCTGCCTTAAAACTGGAAGGTAATCATCATAAAATCATAGGATGGTTGGTGAATGAATGGGGAAAACTACTAGTATAAGTAGAATTTTAGATGTAGTGAGGAAGGCCTGTGAAAACAGTGAAGAGGAAAAGGTAAGGTAAGAGTTGTGGGTAAGGAAATCTCCAGTTACTAGAAGTCAAGTGCTAAAGCGTGTAAGGAACTATATAGTATTAGAACACTCCAGTTACTGTGACTGAGTGTCGAGTCAATTGTTGAAAGGTAAGAACTAGATCTTAGATGTAGTTACAAAGCACAGTGTGTGTCAGTTGTTGCCTTAACAGAAGACAATGTGCTAAATGTAAAGGTTAGGTGTGCTTTAACTCAGCAAAAGGAAACACGTTTGGGAATGTTTCCCCTAGCTAGCGGCTTTCGGATCTGGGGAAGTCAGAGGATGTCTCTTCATGGGTGATACTAGACAGCTGAGTTACCTATCTGGAAATGTTTGGAGAGGTACAGGCAACGTTAACAGAGTAGTTCACTTTTCATGATGGCCTCGTTTGCTGCTGGATACTGTACAGAAGAGGGGATAATGGAGACGAGAGTGAGAGGTGGACATGGCTCCGCCCCCAGGGTGAAGGGGGTGTTCATCCACGCAGGCACACGTGCCGTAAGATGTAGATTAATTTTATATGCCCGTTTGTTTTTGTGTTTTAAAGTACTTTCTCCAACGAAACTATCTCAATGGGAGAGTTTCATATAGATCAGGAGAAAATAAAGGTACTATACTATTAATTCAATGTTGAAATGATCCCATGGATATGAGCTACGCATTTTAGGCAAGTACAATACAATAAAGTTAGAGAATATATTCTTTAATTATTCCTAAAAATTACAATCCTTTTCTTGACCATCTTTATCTGGTCGATTAGATTAGCAGTTTGCCTTTTTTCTACCACTACGAGAGCTAATGTGGGTCAATTAATCTTTTACTTAAGCGCCACTACGAGCGCAATGTAAATCAATGCATTGTTTCACTTAAGCACCACTACGAGCGCTAATATAGGTCAATGCATTGTTTTACTTAAGCGCCACTACGAGCGCTAATGTGAGTCAACGCATTGTTTCACTTAAGCACCATTACGAGCGCTAATGTGAGTCAGTGTAGAGTTTCACGCAAGCACCACTACGAGCGCTAATGTGAGTCAGTGTAGAGTTTCCCTCAAGCACCACTACGAACGCTAATGTGAGTCAATGCATTGTTTCACTTAAGCACCACTACGTGCGCTAATGTGAATCAGTGTATAGTTTCCCTCAAGCGCCACTACGAGCGCTAACGTGAGTCAATGCATTGTTTCACTTAAGCACCACTACGAACGCTAATGTGAGTCAGTGTAGAGTTTCACTCATGCACCACTACGAGCGCTAATGTGAGTCAGTGTAGAGTTTCCCTCAAGCACCACTAAAGCCGCTAACGTGATTCAGTGTGGAGTTTCACTTAAGCACCACTACGAACGCTAATGTGAGTCAGTGTAGAGTTTCCCTCAAGCACCACTAAAGCCGCTAACGTGATTCAGTGTGGAGTTTCACTTAAGCACCACTACGAGCGCTAATGTGAGTCAGTGTAGAGTTTCCCTCAAGCACCACTACGAGCGCTAATGTGAGTCAGTGTAGAGTTTCCCTCAAGCACCACTACGAGCGCTAATGTGAGTCAGTGTAGAGTTTCCCTTAAGCACCACTACGAGCGCTAATGTGAGTCAGTGTAGAGTTTCCCTCAAGCACCACTACGAGCGCTAATGTGAGTCAGTGTAGAGTTTCCCTCAAGCACCACTACGAGCGCTAATGTGAGTCAGTGTGGAGTTTCACTTAAGGACTTATGCTACATTTGGTGTGGACATACTTCAAATAATCAAAAATGCTTTAGGGTATTGAACCAAGTTAATGGATGTGATTCATAAAGGGCACGAGTAAAGAAACAAGCGCGTTGTTCCGGAACTGCATTTAGGACAGAAGTGATTTCCAGTTTGATATAGCTATTTAAGTGTCATAAGTTGAAACCTTCCCGGGGCATTTAGCCCTTCAAGTTTCGGAACAATTGAGGAAATTGCTTAATTCTACGTTTTTCGTGGTATGGAGAATCCTACCTTGTCTGGTTTCAACATTGAAACAAGCCATTTAGTTTGATCTCATCGCATCTCCGACCAATTATCAGTAAAACGGATTTGAGGAGTAGATACAAATTTCCAAATTAATCTATTGAGTAATACAAGCTTAAATAGTCAAATATTATTAATTTAAGTCTTAACATGAAAGGCGTTTTGCGAGCAGAATTCACTAAGAAGATTCCCTTTCCATGTCTTTTCTTGCCCAATAAAATTCCTCCCCCTTTATGCGAAGCAATTTCAATCTGATTTTATGCTTGAGAAATCTGTCGTCATCCAGTCGTGAAATGCGCGCGCCATTGTGCAGCGTTTCTCACCCTCCGCCCGGACGATATTATGGCTCTGTATTGGCGACTCCCTCTCTGATTAGTCTTCCGGCTCTCGATGTAAACAAGTCAAATTTAAATAGCGCGGAGGGAGTTCAATGGATTGTTAATAAGTGAATTCAGAGACCCAAATACGTTTCAGGAGTTCTCATTTCATGATCTTTTGTGCATAATATCCACATCTTTCATCTACGGAAAGTTGAAAAGCTATCTCTGTCTGTAAAATTATATAGGACTCTAAGTAATTAGAACAAACACAAGAAACTTCTAACACTTTAATGTATGATATTTTATTTTGACACTTGAAAATTACTATTGGACTGGCTGGAAGGTTTGTACAGTAGAAGGGGGAAATTACACAATGTCTGTTTTGCATTATGCAAAAAAGTGACTTCATAGACAATATTGCTTCCCCCTTTTTACTTATTTCGAGTAATTTGTTACAAAGTTTGGATTGAGAACAAAATTCTGTTTAACCCTCTCTTTTCGATCTGTCGCCGCGAGAGTTTATGGTGAGAACGCTCACGGCCCCGATTCATCGGCTCTCTGCTATTTAGGGATTTTGGTCACTTGTGTGGCTGTTAAATGATAAACGATTATCGTGACTGTTAAAGCATTGAATTTGCATTTAGATTTCTCATATAGCGATACTAAACACAAGAAACGTTGATTCACGGCGTTCCTCACATAGTGCTACTGCTCACAAGTAATGTACGACGAACAGATTGTGTTTGTCACATAGTGTTACTAATCACAGGCCACGCCCAGACTCGTGGTGTTCCTTGAAGCGCAGACCCATGAAACACCGCAGTGAGGTTAGCCTCTTTTTTCCTCCTCGGCGTGTTCCAACCGAAGCTGTACAGAGTGGAGCCTCCATCATAGCGTCGGATACTATACTCGGGCACTGTTAAGTAGTGATGGGACATTCGATTCATTTTACTGAATCGATTCATTTGATTCCGTCCACGTTACGATACAGTGATCCGATTCACGGCACATTAGTCACCGCTCCTACTGCATCTGTGTAGTATGAGCTGGTAAGACAGCAGCAACAGCATTCAGTGCTCGCAGCTGCCATCTGGTCTTCATAATATGAACTCCTTTATTAGAAAAAAACGCTAGTCACTCTAATACATCGAAAGTTTCCGGCGACGCAGAGTGGGAAACGTTAGGATTAGGAAGGAAGCAGCCATGGCCTGAATTAAGGTATAGTCCCAGCATTCCCTAGTGTGAAAATGGGAAACTACGGAAAACCATCTTAACGGCTGCCGACGGTGGGATTCGAACCCACCATCCTCCGAATGCAAGCGCATAGCTAGGCGATAATAACCGCACGACAACTCTCTCAGTCATTTTAGAAAATATGTACACTTTTATCAGGTGAGGATTTTTTTTAAATCGTCATGTTTTGTATAGGCTACCTGAAATGTACAGTAGCCCGCTGGTTTTCTGATTCAACTGTTGATTATGTTATTGCGCCTGTCTACATATGATTGAAGTCTTGTGCAACGATGTTACATATGAACTGAGAGAATACTGAGCCGTTCTTCCCAATATAAAACAGGTATTTTTGAGTGGTCATGAGCATGACTCATAGTCATAGGGCAGGCTAGAGTCGAGTTTAATTGTTAAAAGTCAACTAAGTTATAATACTAAGATTTATTAAACTAATAAATAGTATAACCTAATAGCCTACCTACTTACTAGCTACTTCAGAATTATGCTTTGACTACCTTTTTAACACTACAAATAAATCCATCTATTATCGAAACCTCCCTGTAAGAAGAGGACAGTGAATGCAAAGGGGTATTATTTTCAAATGAGCTGAGCTCGAGAGTCCATTATAGCATACAATTCTTTCATACTGTACCATTGCTCACTGCATGTCTCGCTGCAGCGCAAGCTCGGCTCTCCGCCAGTGTCCAGTGAACCGATAAGGAGCCGTTTATATCTTGTGTCTCACTGAGCCACGCTCGTTCACGATTCTTTCAATGTGCCATGATTCACTGTCTCGCTGCAGCGGAAGCTCGGCTGCCCGTCAACGTCCAGTGAGTGCGCCACTCAGCACTGTCCGCTGAGAGTAAGCTGAATCGTGTGCCGTGAGCTCGCCTTTCCTGTGAATCGATTCACTCGGACACTTGAAAGAATCGATGCACTGCTTCGAATCATGCATTCTGTAGCCAACACTACTGTTAAGACGTACTGATCCACTCACACAACGATGGTATTCCTCACATAGCGGTACTAATCGCATGAAAAGTCGACTCATAGTGTTCCTCACGGCATGGTCATAATCACAGGTAATCTCATGGTTCAAACTTCAGCACCAGTTCGTCATCTCTTTTAGTCACCCTTTACGACAGGCAGGGGATACCGTGGGCGTTTTATTCGTCTCTGTCTTCCACCCACAAAGGGTTGTGGGTTTGGTCCACGAGAGCTCAAGTCCACCGGAGAGCCGGTTAGAATCCCCTATTCGCCACCACGTGGGGATATCACCTCTTCCCCCAACTGCTACGACAGCGCAGTAGGATCGTGATTTTCTTCATATTTTGTATGTTCTAAGGACATCAGAAATAATGATGCTCAGATGGAAATACATTTTGACATTTGTAATAGATATAATTATCAGAAAGTACTTAATAGGTACTGAACACAGTCAAGTCGAAACACAAAACCGAACAATGTAAGTGACTTTATCATAATAATATGGCATTAAAATTCACAATATCGCCAAAGACCTATCTGTGTCGGTGCGACGTAAAGCCAATAGCAAAAACAAATTCATAATACGTTATCCACGAGTAACAGGAATCACCGTGAAGTACAGTGTATTCATTCTTCTTCTCCACAGTACCACATCAGGTCCCCCTGACGTTGGCGATTACTGTGGCGAATGCAGTACGATCTCTTGCTAGGTGGAAAAGTTTCAACACTGTGAATTCCAGTCCATTCTTTGATGTTTCCAAGCCATGTCGTTCGCCTCCTCCCGACACATCTTCGACCCTGTATTTTGCCTTGTACAATCCGCTGTAAGATGAGGTCACGGTCATTTCTAAGGATGTGGCCAAGGTAAGAGATCTTCCGGTGTTTCAATGTTTGAACGAGTTCCCGACTTGCTCTTGTCCTTCTGAGTACTTCTAGGTTCGTTAGTCGTGCAACCCACAAAATCCTGAGCATCCTACGGTGGATCCACATTTCAAAGGCTTCCAAGCGTTTCACTGATATTTTCTTGAGAGTCCATGTTTCCACACCATATAGCACTTGACCATCCTCTGTCTAAGTTTTAAATTTAATTAGTCATTGCAAAAGAAAGACTTAATTTTTGTAAATATTTTTCTTGCTATTGCTATCCTCTGTTTCACTTCTTTCTCGGGATCAAGTTGTTCAGTGACAATGGCACCCAGATATTTACTGATTCAAATATTTGTATTCCTTACTTGGTTTTCAGTAGAAAAACATCCTCTTCAACGAGTGTCTGGTATTTGCCAGTGAGGAAGATTTTTGAGATTTTTGAAACCCAGGATCTTCGTCGTACGTTACATTCCTAACTTTCTAATTTCTAATAATCCTTTCCGAGAAAATATCCTCTGACGCGAACAGGAATTCCTCTTTGAGTTGTGTTGTTTGAGTTATCAGTCCATAGACTGATTTAATGCAGCTCTCCATGAAACCCTATCCTGTGCTAAAGTTTTCATTTCAACGTAGTGCTGCGTCCTACATCTGCACTAATCTGCTCCTCATATTCGTGTCTTGGTCTACCCCTACCGTCATTACCGCCTACAATTCCTTCAAAATCCAACTGCTGGGTGTCTTAAGATGTGTCCTATCATTCTATGTTTCTTCTCGTCAAATTTAGCCAAATCGATCTAATCTAACTAATTCGTTCCAGTATCTCTTCATTCTTGATTCGATCTATCCATCTAACTTTCAGCATTCTTCTGTAACACCACATTTCTAAATCTTATGTTCTCTTTCCTTTGAGCTATCTATCGTCCATGTTTCACTTCCACACAATGCCACGCTCCAGAAGAATGACTTCAAACACATCATTCTAATTCTTTTATCAATATTCGAAGTGAGCAAATTTCTTTTCTTAAGAAAGGTCTTCCTTACTTGTTCTAGTCTGCATTTTATGTCCTCCTTACTGCTGCCATAGTTAGTTATTTTACTACCCAAATAACAATATTCACCTACTTCATTTACGACTAATTTCCTAGTCTAATATTTCATGCATCACCTGAATTCGTTGGACTGCATTCCATTGCTTTTGTTTTGGACTTATTTATTTTCATCATGTACTCCTTACCCAAGACTCTGCCAATACCATTCAACAAATTTCTCAAGATCTTCTGTAGTCTCATTTATAATAATAATATCTTCAGGAAATCTTAAGGTTTTAATTCCCTCTCCTTGGATTGTGATTCACTTCCCAAATTCCTCCTTGATTTCCTTATATTATATTTCTATATAAAGATTGAAAAGGAGGGAGGACAAACTGCAACCTTTCCTGAATCCTTTCTGGATTGCTGCTTCTCTTTCAAAGCCCTCGATTCTTATCACTGCAGACTGATTTTAATACAGATTGTAGATAATTCTTCAGTTTTAGTACTTTAGTGTAACGTCTAAATTTTCCTAAATTGTAATATTATGTTAACTTATTACCTCACCATTAATTGCATGAAGTTGACTTTACATAATCCCACAGTAAACGCCGTCACCGAGCCGAAAGCTCGCTTGCAGTCCATTTTAAACTCTCTGGCGAGCCTCTCACACACCCTGGTTAGTTATTGTGTGAAGGAGAAGGGCGGACAGTTGTTACACCCTTCACCTCATCAACACCCACTTAACGGCGAGGACCTTCTAGCTCATTACTTCTGATGGGTCTCACTCACCTGCTAAATGGAGTGAGATTTACAAGGACCATATGTGCTGGTTATAGCTGTAATAATGTGCGGCACATCATATGAATGTACTTAGCAATAAAGTAATGTGTTCTCACATGATGAATTGGTGAATTGGATTTTATAGAAATAGCACAGTAATATTATAAATCATTCTAATATTCTCCACTAACGAAGCCGGTTTTATGAACGGCTTCCTCATCCACTTTATTCTAACTTGCCTTCTTACTTCTCATTTCCAGTAATCTTCTGCAACTCTTCCGATCCATTCCGCTAGCAATCATTCTCGTTACATTCATATCTGTCATTATGACTCACGAACAACGATTCCTGCGTCAACTCTGCCTCCACGTCCGTACAGAAAAGAGCTTGAATGCACACCGAAGGATTTACACTTTTGCTTAAAAACTGAGTTTTTCTTACGGAATGCGAATGATTGCAACTCCGAGCTCACTCCATGAGCGTTGATACACCTTGATTCATTTCCACTTGATATACGTAGTAGAGTCATTAAGTTCGTGGATTGGCCGTCTGGTGTGGCACTGGTGCACTTTGCCGTGACAGTTCTGCGCTAATCCCAGTAAGAGGCAGTTGCGTGTATGCAGTATAAGCATAACTACGGTCCCTGTTTTGAAGGAGCCGAATGTCAGAGGCGGAACTTGAGGATGTCGTAGGTTGAGCAATGGGAAATACTGAAGTTCTACCAAACATTAGGCAAATCCATTCGCGAAACATTCGAGAAGATCAAGTCGAAATCGCCCGGATCATCACGACGGGAAGAAAGTCGCGAAAAGGCAGGTCAAAAGACTGTGTGATCTTTGAACCGTAAGCGCCAGTCAACGAAAATATTGACTGCAGCATTTACATAGATGTAGACTCTGTTGCCTACACTGTAGGCGCCAGTGCACGTACCTATTCACTGTAGTATTGACATAAGTGTAGACTGTGTTGCCTACACTGTAAGCGCCAGTCCACGAACATATCGACTGTGGTATTTACATACAGTGGGTGTAGACTGTATTGCCTACACTGTAGGCGAGAGTTCACGAACATATTGGATGTAGTATTTGCATAGGTGTAGACCCTGTTGCCTACAATGTAGGCGCCAGTACATGGACCTATTGATTGTAGAATTAACATAGGTGTAGACTGTGTTGCCTACACTGTAAGCGCCAGTGCACGAACTTATTGACTGTAGCATTTATATACAGTGGGCGTAGACTGTATTGCCTACACTGTAAGCGCCAGTCCACGAACATATCGACTGTGGTATGTACAAAGAGTGGGTGTAGACTGTATTGCCTACACTGAAGGCGACAGTTCACGAACATTTTGACTGTAGTATTTACATACGTGTAGACTCTGTTGCCTACAATATAGGCGCCAGTGCTCGAACCTATTGATTGTAGTATTTCAATAGGTGTAGACTGTGTTGCCTACACTGTAGACAACAGTTCACGAACATATTGACTGTAGTATTTATATACGTGTAGACTTTGTTGCCTACAATGTAGGTGCCAGTGCTCGAACCTATTGATTGTAGTATTTACATAGGTGTAGACTGTGTTGCCTACACTGTAAGCGCCAGTCCACGAAAATGTTGACTGTGGTATTTACAAAGGTGTAGACTGTGTTGCCTACACTGTAAGCGCCAGTGCACGAACCTACTGACTGTAGTATTTACAACGGTGTAGACCGTGATGCCTACACTGTAAGCGCCAGTGCACTAAGATATTTACTGTAGTATTTACATAGGTGTAAACTGTATTGCCTACTCTGTAAGCGCCAGTCCAACGAACATTATTGAGTGTAGTACTTACATAGGTGTACATTGTGTTGCCTACACTGTAAGCGCCAGTCGACGAACATATTGACTGCAGTATTTACATGGGTGTAGACTGAGTAAACTACACTGTAGGTGCCAGCCCACGAACATATTGACTGTAGTATTTACTTTGGTGTAGACTGTGTAAACTACACTGTAGGCGCAAGTGCACGAACGCATTGACTGTAGTATTTACATAGGTGTACAATGTGTTGCCTTCACTGTAGGCGGCAGTCCAAGAACACATTGACTGTAGTATTTACATGGTTGTAGACTGTGTTGCCTACACTGTCGGCGCCAGTGCACGAACCTATTGACTGTAGTATTTACACAGGTGTAAACCGTGTTGCCTACACTGTAAGCGAATCCCTTAAACATCAAATGATCTCCACATGATCCAATTTCATATCCCCTACTTGGCATCCAAACCTCTCATATTTATGCACTACTGATATAACTTTAGTCTTCGAAATGTCAATTTCCAAATGATACTTGGCGCATCACTTCTCAGTCTCTAAGACATCAGTATGCAGACATTCAGAGTAGTTGTTGACCCAGGTTAAATTACTTACTGTATTTCCAGCGAAATGAATTCTTCTCTATCATTTTAATCCTTTCAGTATATGATCCCGTAATAGTGTGGACAACTAAGGTGAATGATTACAGCCTTTTTCAACATCAGCCTTTAATCTGAAACAAGTACAAACTCCACCAGCAATTGAAGATCTCCTGGAAATAACAAATCAGTAATTATTCAGGAGAGAGGAAAATTATTTTGGGGTTCATTTCATGGTATACGCTACTTGAACTCATTACTTATGCAAGCGTACAAACGAGTTCATCTATTAAAACAATATTTTATTGTTATTGTTCCGGGGATTTCGTGGAACGCAGAGGTGTGAGATGGTTCAGGGTTGAATGAGTCAACAGTGAAGTGATCAGATCATAAATTAAAACACTAAATTTAAAAACCTTACTTCTTTCATAAAAATATATATATTGGGTATTTAGAAAACCTCGATGAACAACAATAGCATAAGATGAGCTTGTCGGCTCTCACAATAACAATGACTTAAGGTCCAAAGTTAGGTACAATAGAGAAGATTTTTTACACAATAATTTGCAATGAAAGAGCGTTGTTGCTCTAAAGGTACACTATATTACAAGTGCATGTTTGCTCCACTCATTGACTGAGCTCCAAACGTTACTACAGTCCAGCCTTTCAGAGGCACAAGCTTCTAACACTATTGCACCTTATAAACTTCAAATTTCTGTCATTTCCGCTCAACAGTCTGTTACACACTCCTTTACAAGTAATGAAAATGTAAACAGGGGCAACGAGTGTACATTATAACCGGCCTTAATGTACTTCAAGACGATCGGCCATGAACCAGAACACTCTCTCGAATGGCTACACATAAGAAACCCTTTCATATCTCCAAATGTTCTCGCACAATTTGCTAAATAAGCACTCCACTGAACTTCTCCACTTTTAGTTGTTATATGAAGTGAAATCAATTAGTATAGTCCTATTAAATACGCAAATTTGCTACCGGTTTCTAGATAATTACGTACATGTTGGAGATGAATTCTAGAGTGATTTATATAAACCAGTTAATCTAATTAAAATATTTTAAAACTGAATGTCTATACCGAAAATTTTAATGGATCAAATGTTATTTGAGGTAGGCAACTTATCAGAATAATCCATTCTAATGACACCGCATATCGAACTCTTTTCGCATGGAGCTGATGAAACAATATTTCTAAAAAAAACAATCATTCAAACAATATGTAGAATATTTTCGTGATGTAGGATAGCATGAACCGTATACCGAGTTCAGTGTGCGAATCCAATTTCAGATATAAAGATCTTGCCCCATCAATATGATGTACATATACTTACCAAAACTTGGCAGATGCCTTTCAGCCTATAATGGATATTGAATGGCAGATTATTGGAATTTCATTTATGTCACCAGATAACCTCACGCTGTGCTCTAATGTCCTGTAATATCGACTTTGTCTTCCAGCCACGCAGTAAGATGACTATGCTTCTGCGACACCTCAGACTTCGAACTTAAAGTCTAAATAAAACTAGTTCAATGTATTTAGGTTATATACCGTCTCTAGCTGAATTATGTGGCGCTTTATTGATTCTTTAATTTTAGGTATTACATTACCTGTTAATTACGTGTGAAGCGATTTTTCTAGATTTCTTTATTGCGACGTATGTCTTATGAACTGTCGTTATGTGTTTAATTCAAAATTTTAATTACAGAAGATTATTTCTTCCTGTTAATTAAACTAATCTCTGTGAATTTGGACATTTTCTTCATCACCACTTATCACCATGCCTATGCAGCTGAACTGATTCTTGAATGGCATACAGAGTGTAACAATCCATCTCACCTACCGCTTAAGGTATGGATTCGATAATTTTTGTATGTCATTCCCTCCCGTAGGTTAGTTAGGGGTGTATTACCCCCTCCACTACCTTTTCGAGATAGGAATTTCTACGAAGTATGTTTAAGAGCTGCTTTGAAATATACCGTATACATATACACTGTATAAAAAACAAAACGACGCACCAGGAGGAATTGTCCGATGGCGATAAAAATCTGTGGATGTGAGGAAGAGACATAGAAAAACAAACGATCAAAAGTGCAGTACAATCGAGTGATTTATTACAGAGTTAGAGCGTTACAAAGTGAGGACGTCAATAAGGTGTTGGTCCACCCCTGACCTGGATGCAAGCTGTCACTCGACGTGCCATAGACTGATAATGTTCCCGGATGGTGTCCTGTGGAATTTCGTGCCAAATGGTCTCCAACTGCTGGGCTAAATCGGCGACATTCCAGGATGTTCGCAATCGCCTTCCCATGACGTCCCAAATGTGCTGTATGGGAGAGAGAACCGAAGACCGAGCTGGCCAAGGAAGGATAGGGCAAGCGTGAAGACAGTTCATAGCAACACGTGCCTGTTGGAAAGTAAGGCCTGGATGTTGCTGAAGGAACGGTAACACAACCGCACGTAGAATGTCATCAACACACCGCTGTGCTCTCAGTATGCCAGGATTGACTAGCGGAAGTGTCCGGCTATCAAAGGAGATGGCACCCCAGACCATCATCGTCTGGTGTGGGGCTGTGTGGCGTGACATAGTCAAGCCAGGACCCCCACGCAAGCCTGGACGTTTCCAAACATGTCTGCGGTTGTCGTCAGGCCACCGTTGGAAACGGGATTCGTCGCTAAAGACTATACGTTCCCAGTCAGCGCAGTTCCACGTTGCTCGAGCGCGGCACCACAGTAACAGGCGTGAGTAGTAAGCGGCGCAACGAGCGGCGCGAGCGCAAATTCCTCTCGCTCAGGCGTCTGTTGATGGTCATGGTGGACACATATGTGCGGGTCACTCCGGTGCTGTGACAGCTGTTCTGACAATCGCTCTGTCTGCCCGTGCTGTTGTGGCCCTTGGTCGGCCACTGCCGCCCTGACGCTGATGACCCAAGCTTGCCAGCATCGTCTGAACGTCGCATCACTTCGACCCAAATGTCCAGTGACAGCTCGATTCGACCAAGCAGCTTCTTTCAGTCCGATCGCACGACCTCTTTCAAACTCTGACATCTGCTCGTAATGAGCTCGAATCCTTGGGAGTGGCATTCTTACAGCCGACGTTACGATAGCGCAGTCGAATGCAATAGCTACTTTGAGCATACGCTTCGTAATCGGGCCTTATGTAAACCTAATGCGGAGCTCTCGCTATTCATTCATTGGACACGAAACTTTAACCATTTGCATGTTCGGTCCGAAAGTTTTTGCATACGCCATTTCCTTATAATCGAACAACGCCTACTCGGCGCGTCGTTTATTTTGTTATAGAGTCTATATCAACATTCTCGGTCATTTTGATCATTTTTTTCTTTTCAGTCCTTTACACCCCTTGACAATACGGCTGAACTCGGACTTAAATTGCATCTGGAGTGTCACTATTCAACTCAGCGAACCCGAAACCTATTTTAATATTGGTCGTCTTCTATTACTTTCATGCGTTACCGCCTTTCCACTTCCACCCAAAGGGGTGCACACACACACACACACACACACACACACACACACACACACACACACATCCATAATCGGGGCCACTGGGGAGATTTTCACTCCCTATGCCGATGGGGGCTGAACTTGTTCTTACACAACATGCGGAGTATCACTATTCATATCAGCGAGCCCGTAACCTATACATTCTACACTATTTTCTATTATTTTGATATGCCAGTCTCTCCCCACCTCGACCCGGCTAGCGATGGGCTGCGCTAACGTTAGCCTCGCTGGCGGCGGTGGCTCAACCGGGCCAGTTGGCCGTACGGTTAGGGGCGCATGCATACCAGGCGTATCCCGAAGGGACATGCTGCTTCGTGTCAACAATACATGACTCAAAATCAGCATATATTACAATACAATGCATTCTTCCGGGCTTGTCCGATACGGTGACAGTATTATCACCTTGTAAAGGGATAATTTTTCGGGAACATTTTCCGGGAGTATGGTAGCGACAGCAAGTATTACAAAATTACGAACCCCTACTCGTGTCTTGTCCCGGAGAAATGTATCTAACCCTGATATTAACGAAAATTTGGCATCGGAGTGAAAAATGCGTATATATTCTTTAATGTCACGTTCCTTTCGTGCCTGAGAAGTAATGTTTCCGCGCTTATTGAAAATCTGTAAATTATATCTATTAATTTGTGTATGCCACTCCCTTATGTTATTCACAGTCACCTTAAAGTCGGAAATCAAATACCTCTTGTCCCCTAGCCACGCCTCGATCCTACGGCGTACCTGACGGGCATTCAGTTGCTTCTCAGTAATGTGGTAAAGGGCAGTACAGCCAAGCACGGTACCCTGTTGTCTGCGGCTGGAGACCTCGTATTTCTTCCGGTAGGCTGGGCAGAATTGTTGATTGACAGGGTGCCACCCTAGACCACCAGCGATGAATGCCAACGAAGTTGTACCCTGAACCATGTGCTGTTGAGTAATGATCGATGTCCGATAACTTCTGATACGCCTCGTCGAAGAAATCAGTAGATTCCCGGGTATCTACGTCCAGGAATGTATCCAGGCGGGAAGGAACCTGAGGCATGCAGTGCTAGGTGTATAGAGTTCTCTACTTCTACGTGCCCTATGATCTTCATAGATGGCAGCCCACCAGTAGCCAGCAGATAATACTTCGAGCCATTGCTAAATGACACTCCCGTCTGTGACCGAGCTTTTATACAATGCACCGTACGCCACTTTCTGTGCAAATATACAGTATATACTTGTAGCTGTAAGCTTGGATCGGGCAGATAGTAGATTCGAATTCCACTGCCGGCAGCCCTAAGGATAGTTTTCCGTTGGCTTCCCATTTTCACACCAGGTAAATGCCTTGGCTGCACCTTAAATAAGGCCACGGCTGCTTCCTTCTGACTCTAAGCCCTTTCCTATCTTATCGTCCCCATAAGACCTATGTGCGTTAGTGCGACTTAAGGCAAAATTGTATAAAAATGTATAAGAGCGACTTACCCCTACAGTGCTTTGTTCCAGACAGTCATAAGTGTAGCAGAATCTCTCCTTGGCCTAACTTCAATTTACGCACGCGCCTACTTCCAACCGCAGGCTTGTATTCTACTGTACAATATTTGAGCTGACATTGCCATGGTTACGGCAGGTTATTTCTTCATTCGATTCCTAGAGTGGGGTAGTGTGACGCCAATATCTCTTTTACGGTTGATGTTAGTACCTTAAATCACTTTTTGCCATGTTCGTAGGGCCTTACCGAGTTCTGTTCTTCGCGTCGTGAGTCTGAAAATGAGCTTTGTTTCATTATTGTACGACAACGTATATATTTCGCCTATATTGGCCTATGATACGGGGCCAAAGGGCCGGGAGAGCGCTGTTAACATTTCTTGTAGATGGGGTTATCCAAAGGGTCCTGAAAGGTAAATGTACAAAATTAGATTGAGATTGGTGGACCGGTATGGATTTATATAAGGAACAGACGGATAGTCTGTGGCGTAGTGGTTAGTGTGATTAGCTGCCACCCCCGGGTTCGATACCCGGCTCTGCCACGAAATTTGAAAAGTGGTACGAGTGTTGGAACGGGGTCCATTCAGCCTCATGAGGTCAATTGACTAGAGGTGGGTTCGATTCGAACCTCAGGCAAGTGGTTTTCCGTGGTTCCCACTTCTCCTCCGGGGCAAATGCCTGGATGGTACCTAACTTCAGGCCATGGTCGCTTCCTTCCCTGTTCCTTGCCTATCCCTTACAATCTTCCCAACCCCCCGCACGGCCAAGCATAGCAGGTGAGGCCGCCTGGGTGAAGTTCTGGTCAACGTCCCCAGTTTTATCCTGACCCAGAGTCTGAAGCTCCAGGACACCGCCGTTGAGGCGGTAGAGGTGGGATCCCTCGCTGAATCCGAGGGGAAAACCGACCCTGGGGGTAAACAGATAAAGTAGTAGAAGAAGGAGAGGAACAGACGGATAGACAGACAGACGTACATACTGCGTGATTCAGTCGCCCCTTCCAATGTAGTATTTTGCAACCCACAATATTCATTTGTGTCCGTACGTGTCCTATTCATGCCGAATAGCACGAAGCAGTCCGGTCAAAGCTTAACGTTTCCAGCAAGGAATCGCCGTCATCAGCGTACTTTGGACTCACTCCATACGGATCCATGCTCTTGGTTCGCAGTCTTGTGATTAGAAATGTCACCCAGCCAATCTAATTATTATGGTAAAAAAATGTCTGCCAAGTGGACTCGAACCGGCTAACCACACAATAAGACCATAGAGCTTGACACCTTACGATGATGGCCACGATGCTATCGGCTGCCCATATTCACCTCCAGTGACATATGGACTTTACACTACTCTAGTTTGTCTCCGATGAAGTTACAAGTTGATATATGCCGACTCAGTGAGTCGTAGGAGTAGTAAATTTCGTAGATAGGCTAATTAAGCATTGCAGGCGCGAATTACGCCACAAAAAGTGTTAGTTCCAAGTTTTTCCGCCAGGCGAAATTATGGCGCTGTAAGCGGTCAGAACGTGCAATATTCCATAACGTCAACAGGTTCTTCCGGCAGAACTGAGTTGTGTCAGTTCCTTGGTGACGCAATTTGCTTCCTTTTGTGAAGTCAATCTTCGTTGTAATGTAAGAAAGCTCAACTTTTATGTGTCAAACGTAATGGCTATTGGGAAGAAAGACCGTGCACTACTCGTGAAATTGTTTTATCAGAATAGCAACAATAGCAACGCTGCACCGCGGGAATATCACCGACTGATACATCAGAGAAGAGGTCCCATCACAAGTAATGGGTTGAAGAAAATGATTAAGAAATTCGAGGAAACAGGTGATTTAGGTGTGGCACCAGGGAGAGGATGGGGCCCCATCCCCATTGATGTTGTTGATGAAGTTTCTGTAGCTGTAGCAGACCGTGTAGGGGACAGGGGGAGAGGCATCACAATGATTGCATTCGCACAAGACAAGGCGTTATGATAAGGGGTGCCATTGGGTACAACCACAAATCACAGTTGGTACGTGTCCAGGGCATTGTGACCGGTTTGACCTACGTTAATGACATCCCGTGACCCGTACCCATACCCTTTCTGTACGGCGCCCCAGACACCATATTTCAGCAGGACAATGCGCGACCACATCTTGCTGCACGAACACGTTTCTTCTTGTTCTCACAGGATGTCGGACTGTTGCCCTGGCCCGCCCAATCACCGGTCTTGCCGCCAATCGGAAACGTGCGGGATATGGTGAAACGACGGGTGCGGCGCTGTGACCCAACGCCAACCAGCAAAGATGAACTGTGGAACCAGATGAATGCAGGATGTCATTCGCGGATTATACGCCTCGATGCCATCATGCATGGAACCATTTATCAGTGCTCATGGAGGACCCAGTGTCTACTAGGCAACATGCTGAACTAAGGTGACTGAAATGATAACAGTTTCTACAGAACGTACTAATGAACATGTCCTGTGAATATGAACGTTTTACCTCTAGTCATTTAAGGTGTTCTAGTTTTATGAACAGGAGTGTATAAATACACAAAATTTGTATAAATATGTGTTATTTTTACAGATATGTTTATAGCTTTATAATGTATATTGAAAGTTTTGTGTGTGTTTCACAGACTGGGGAGTTTTTACGTTATATTGTCTACCAATGTTATTCCATATCATGTCTCCACTGATGTTCAGTAGAGCAGCTCGTCTCCTTTGGGGAAGAGTTTCATGTACCTTCTCTTACTGTGTGTTTCCCATGATGAATGTACTTTTTAGAGTTCTGGAAAATGAGTTCAACATGGAAATGAAGCTTTCCCGAATACAGGTCTATACAACATATTTTAAAATTCTTCATGAGAGGAATGTGTGTTGAGAGTTTGGTCTGCTTTATTGTTACATCACGTATACGGAGGACCTCGAGCATAAAATGCCCTCTCTTGAGCGCGTAACAACAATATGCGGTGTTAATTTGATAAATCCACCTTTCTCTCCCTCTGACATGAACATACATTTTGCCATAATTGAAATGCAGTGTAAGAGTTGTAAATTCAGAGTGATGTACCGTTGTCACAGCAAGGCTATTAAAACACGGAGCACGTCAACAGTCATCAAAGTGGAACAGCGGTTCATCTATTCTTCCACTTGGAGTTTAGATACCTTGCTCATCGAGCGATTTCTGCACGAGTTACAAAAATATTTTTTGTTTACCGAGACGCCACACCAATAAATTTCAATATATTGTCATAAATATATCATCTAGCTGGTTCTCATCCGAAAATTTGCGTAACGCGACGCGATAAAATGCGTGACGGAAGTATAACCATAGCAACTCTGCAGGCAGTGTTACCTAGCAACCGCGCTGGCTACCATCTCAAATTAGCAGCCGTTCATGGATGGCCATAACTGGGAGATATATTTATGATCAATCCATTTTCGCAAAAGGAATATTGGTTTCTTTTAGCACTAAAGTATCGCAAATATTAAAAATGTTACCAGGACGGTGTAGTCCCCTGGTATTTGAACTGCGCGCCTTCTCTGAGGCCATCTATGCCAACTGACTAGAACTTGCAAACTATCGAAGGATTTCGTCTTCTACAGTTTGATGGTTCTACCATCGAATCCTTTGCTTCATTTAACTGACTAAAAATTAACTACTTGATAGAGTAATGTTAATTTTATGAGTTGGTGAACCCATTTCTGAGTTTTGTTTAATGTACCGAAGTTGTCAACACTTCAGCCGGTTCCTCCTCTATAGTAATCTACCTATCAGAGGCTTGATAATATGTTCTATAGCCAATGAAAACCGGGAGTGTGTACAGGAATCCAGCCTATCAACAAAGTTTTCTGGAAGCTTCCCCTGACGGAACTATAAATGCCGGGCACTTCAGGGCCGCCTAGTCTGAATTTCTCCAGTTCTTGTGAGTGCGACTTGACGGAAGCCTAGGATGCACGGGCGAGGCCTGCGTGAAGAATATCCAGCGATAGACATGTGATTAGCGCCTGCGGGTAGCTTGAAGGGGAAGGTTTCAGCAGATTTTTCTTTTAATGTAATTCTGTAAACTGGTGATTTCAATGTAGGATTATTGGCGAAGTTTGAGGACTCTGTTTCTATTTCCTATTGGGAAAGATTTAGAGTAAGCGAACAAAGAGGGACGACTCTCTGTCGTTTACCATTCAAACTTGCATTCGGTGACTAAAGCTTTCAACCTCAAAATTTTGTAAATCTTGTCTCAGCTTTAAATGGTTCTCCTTCAGTCATAGCTTGTAGTATGGAATTAGCGTCTGAATAATTGGTCCATAAGCCCAGTCAAGTTTTTAGCTATTTCTGTAAGGAGTGCAGGTGTTTCCCCTTCCTGCCTTGTGTTTTGTGGCTCGTTAGGTGCAACCCTTTACCTTTTACTATTAAAGCCATGTAGTATGGGCAATTATGTCCCTGTTCATTCTGTAACTATTTGTGTGTTTTGATTCCCTGTTCACCTTAATTTTAAATTATATTAAACTTATTTTTAATTTTAAGTAGTTATAATGTTCTGTTTACACAGGTGTACAATGATATGGTTGTACAGAAAGACATAAATAAATAAATAAATAAATAAATAAATAAATAAATAAATAAATAAATAAATAAATAAATAAATAAATAAATAAATAAATAAATAAATAAATAAATAAATAAATAAATAAATAAATAAATAAATAAACAAATAAATAAATAAATAAATAAATAAATAAATAAATAAATAAATAAATAGGAACAGTGCTTAATGTTATCGTTATTGTGGAGCAATTCATCAATACTATAAAGTGTGGTCACCCGATTGGTTGACTACTGTAATTTAAGTGTATCAAAGGAAACTGATTGCCTCTGCGAATCTAGACTACGATATTTTTGGAGGTCGGACTGCTGTGTAATGTACCCGCTACGAGCAAATGTTGCTCTTGTAAAATATTGTACCTTTCCGGAGCAATTATGTCCCTCTCCATGGAATTAACTATTATCGCAAGATTTTTTTTACCTGATGTTCAAACTTCTAAATCCCTGATATTATTATAGCTGACGAGATCATTAATATTGTTTTTTATTCATTGAGGTTTTCTATTTCTCAATAAAAAAAGGAAAGAAGAAAAATTTCCAAATTTGTTACTTTAAATGCTGCTGTAAGTTATCCTTGTCCAGCCATTCAACTAGTCCCTTTCTGTTCCTCTGTGAGCCATGAAAATCCTGTAATAATATTAATTATAATAAAAATAATAATAAAAATAATTACAAAAACCATATTATCCGCATGTGGAATAAATAACTGACACCATAAGGAAACAGAGAATTACCTTTTCCTGCCATATAACAAGAATACGATTGACAAACAGGATTTTCACCTACTTCCACGAGAAGTAAACCAAGGGGGCTTGGTTCACTGAGGTGAACACAGATTTACGAGAAGTGGGAGAAAGGGACGATATCTGGGAACGTGCCCCTTTAAGCGGAAACGGACAAGACACCTATGTTTTGAAGAGAAACCAAAGCTTCCAACAGACAAGAAGCGGACGGAAGAAAGGAAGCAAGGGCATCGATAATTAATGCGAAAGTACTGGGAGGATGTTAAATCTCGATGCAGCAAGAAACAGCTGAAATGACGTGGTCCTTAGATGGAAGAATCGAAAGGAGAAGAAGATCCGCATTCAGAAATTAGAGCGACCATTATGAGCACAATGACCGACTCACAAAGAAAGTCTGGAATGTTCTAAATCAAAAACATACAAGTTGAGATGTTTCCAAGACTGTGAGACGGATCCGAGGGAGATGGGCATTACGGAGGATAAACTCAATGACAGGGTTAGTTTCAAAAGGATGTTAAAAATCTATTGGAGTTTTATGGTGGAGAAAGAACCCAAAAGACCCAGGGGAGCAGGAGAAAGCGCTGCTCGACGAGCTGAACAGATACTGGCAGACGAACAAGGCACAGACACTGACACGCACACCATAGCAGCTAAATTCAAAAAAGGAAAAAAAATAATTTATAAACTTGTATTGGTAAAACTGGCCCTCAACTGGTTTATCCTAAGGCACATTGTTATGATTCTTGAACTTGTGCTTGAAAACAAATTCAGTATTATCATTCACCCATATTAAATCACTTCTCTGACATTTTTGTTCTTGTGGCCTAACTGTGTAAGTGGAACTGTTTTATTCTTAGCTGTTATTTGTCAGGCTATTCCTGATAAGAAGTCGCAGACAATATGTCAACAAATAATTAGACATGATACTCTATAGGCTTTTGGGCTTATGCCGTGTCAAGAAAATTAGGTGAAGTACTTCACGTTTCGCAGACAAATGGTTCGGTCAGCTTCCGCTTCGAGCGCTAGCGCTGTGCCGCATCCGGGGAGCCATCTGGTGAGGAATGAACGTACCATTTCTACTTCTATTATAACTTCAAAGTTTCATAAGTTCATTTTTAAGAAGCTCTTCTCGTGGACAGTCAGATTTACTTCTGATGACGCAGAACACAGTTCTCTGTGAAATGTAAAGAACTTCACCTTATTCTCTTGACACGACATAAGCCCAAACGCCTATAGAGTATCATGTCTATAAGTACGGGCCGTGAAAGCATGAATGGCAAAATAAACAATTCGTGGATGACGTACAAAATCCGGTATTGCCCCGTGCGTCCTCTCCTTGGAGTAACCATTCGTTTATAGGAAGAGGAGTTGGGGATTGGAATAATTTATCCAGAGAGATGTTCAATGAATTTCCAAATTCCTTGCAATTATTTAAAGAACGACAATTTAAACAATAGATAGAGAATCTGTCACATGGGCGACATCAGCCGTAAATGACTGACTGACCATTGGATTTATAGGTTCTCTAATAACCATGTAATCTTCGGGGGTGCTCCATAAGCATCCAAACAACCTCGACGCTAACAACATACATACATACAAACGCTATTATTAATTCAAGCCATCGTCGGGTGAAAAGTTAATTTTTTCATGTCAGTTTAATTCGCCCTTGACATTATTTTCAATACTTCGAGTCTATCAGTCGCGAATCTCGACAACCACATCACAAATATCAATGGAAAAATATGGGTCAGATGTGATCGCTGATCAGTTGTGATTGATGACTGCTGATAAACAGAACTTGGTGATAAGGACTGACTATTTTCCATGTAGTGGTTACATTAATCGTCACAAGGCTTTAAGAGATATCAAATTGATTTGTTACTCTTTTTGTGTTTTTATCTTATTAGCCTGCCTGACAATGCAGGTGACCAAAATAATCCATGTCATTTCAGCAAGCCATAAACTTGCCGGAGCGTAGTATTCCATAGGTAGCAGATATCTTGAAATAAATACCTATTCAAACTTATTTCATGTAGTTAGCACCAATTGCAGCCAGCAATCCTAGCTTTAGAGTTCTTCAGTGTAGCTTCTCACAGGTATACCATTATTTCATTTCTGTATGAAGAAATTCGATTATGAATCAAATATGGAAGGTCGTTTGGAATATCTGAGGACTACGATTGAAGGGTAATCAACTTATGTCTCCACCAACGATAATGCTCAATTGGAAAGCCAGCATTTCTAGCTATAGCCCGACAACGTGATTTCCATTGCAGCAGAGTTTGTCACAGAGCTAGCACGTCTATCTTATCCCACTCTAACTGGAAGGCTTTCAAGAGACCATTGAGAATGCGTGAACGTCCAATTCCTAAGGACCTTTATAGGACTGCGAATGTACAGACGTCCATGAGTGGCCCATCGGATTCCTGCACAGTAATGTCGGTAAAAGGAGTTCCATCTCCCTTCTCTCTAAAATCAGAGGAGTTGAACGGGAGGTGTGGACAAATGCTGTACCTTGATGAAACCATACCTGAACTTTCACCTTTCCATTCCGTGCTGGGATATGTGTGTACTTTTTTCTTTTTCTTTTTGGTATTTGCTTTACGTCGCACCGTCACCTATAGGTCTTATGGCGACCATGGGACAAGAAAGGGCTAGGAGTAGGAAGGAAGTGGCCGTGGGCTTAATTAAGGTACAGCCCCAGCATTTTCCTGGTGTGAAAATGGGAAACCACGGAAAACCATCTTCAGGGCTGCCAACAGTGGGGTTCGAGCCCACTGTCTCCCGGATGTGACCTGACAGCTGCGCACGGCCAACTCGCCCGGTATCTGTGCACTAAACGGGTGTTATAATCTCTTGCTGACAGCATGTAGAGTTCACTTTCACACTACCAGCGACACGGTAAATGGTTAATTTGTATTCAGCGATGATCATGAAACCCTTTGGAAAACATTCGTTATACAACGTTTGATAATTTGTTTCGCCTCCAGGGCGGTAGTAAATCGAGCGAGGTCTGTTGCAGTAACTAAAACGACGAAGTCACTTCCGTACAGGCCATGAAGGTCCTTGGAGGAGTGGAAGGTAAAGGCTTCCGCCATTGTTAACCGCGGTACGTGATGGGGTAGAGGAGTTAGCTCTAGGCCCGGCCGCCTTTGCCCCCAGGAATTAACCTGGTACTCATTTTTGGTGTAGGCTGAGTGAACCTCAGGGCCATATGCACCTCAGGAAGTGGAAATCTCGTTTCTTAAATTTTACGACTTCCTGACGGGGATTCGAAACCACGTCCTTCCGGGCGAACCGAGCACGCGTTTACCGCCTCGGCCAGGCAGCCCCTCTGTTGCAGTAACTAATGTATACATATTTATGCTTCGTTTGATGTCACCACACTTTTCCACCTGTCCCCTGACAGATAGCCCTCATACAGCTTTCTTGCGTTTGTGCGACGTTCCGAAATGTGACGAGGCAACAGTTTGTGATCTCGGCGCTTGCTCCGCCTTTCTAATAGAAGATCCTCCTTGATTATGGTGTTCACTGTTGAAACATGCCGTAATTCCTTTGGGGAGGAAGGTTTACCACTTGAGGCAAGAATGGTAAACTCACCACTTCAGGTGAACGGATGATGGTTAGTCGTGGATTTGCCTGTTTTTTCCTCTCTGAAATTAAATCCAGGAATTGGTGCGTGTTGAAACCTTATAAACTCAGTGCTGTAGTGTTTTGGTGAAGTTATTAGTGTCCAGTTCAATTCCTAGAGTGAATTTTAATTCGAGGAAGTGTTATTCACAAGAATAACAGTGTGGTATAGTAAATATTAGTTGAATATTAACATCACACAGTTCAGTTTTGAAAGGGAAGCCATCTTACTTTGTGACGAGAACTGGGTGCGCTCCTTATATTGGGTTAGGCTTCAAAGACACAGCCCTCTTGAGTTTGTAAAGATCAAGCAGACAATGGGAGACAATCAAAGAGAAAACAAATGTGCAAAATGCGATACAGCATTCTCAAATGAAGATAGTGTTATTGGCTGCGACGGAGTATGTAATCTCTGGTTTCACAGAAAATGCACGTCAGTCAATGTAACGGAATTCAAGGCCCTATCATCAAATAATGGATCCCTTATGTGGATGTGCGGGTCGTGTAGGCATCGTCTAAAAAACTACGGGCTCAATTCTGCTATACAAGAGAACAATGAAGCCAGGCAAGCCACACTCGAAAACAAACAAACATGTGACGACATCAAAAAGAAACTAGAAGTAGTGAGTGAAGAGTTGATGAAAAAAATGACACTTATCTTGGAAACACAACTTCAACAAGCAGAAATATTAGCTTCAGGACTAGGAAAAGTCTCGAATAAACCAGTACAGGACCCAGAGGGATTAAAGCAAAGAACATCTATTACCAACAAGGAGGAAGAATGGACAAAACATAAGAATACCAACAACAACACGGAAAATGCTAGGAGTATGATTGAGTTCGGAAAACCTACAGCAACAGCCCAACACAGGTTATCCTCTCCTAGAAGAGATACAAGACAATATGAATCACCAAGAAGACTCCCCCAACAAGGCACAGGAGGCAAAGAAAAAGGAAAACTAAGAGCAGCACCCAGGACAGCATGGGTGTACGTGGGAAGACTGAAGGATGACATCACAGAAGAAGATCTGAAAGAACATCTCTCAAACAACGGCATCTCTAAAGTAATCGAATGCGAACAATTACCCACACGAGGATCAAACAAAGCGTTTAAAATAGGCATACCTATGGAAGAACGGGAAATAGTCTTTGACCCAGAATTCTGGCCAAATGGAGTAACCTACCGCACTTATCGATTTCGTAAGCAATAAAGACGAGACTCCGAGAGAATTCCAGAAGACGACAGGCAAGACATTGGATATACTACTTTGGAATGTGGAAGGGTTAAAGAGTATTGTAAATACAGCACCAGATTATATGTGGATAGGACAAGATGTAATAATAGCTACAGAAACTTTTTTGACGGAGCCTTTTGGCATCACAGGATACTACACAGCACACTCTTATGCTAAACCAAAAGCTTTAGGCAGACCGGAGGGAGGTGTATCCCTTATGTTCAAACACACCATAGGAAAAATTAAAGAGATAGTAAAGGAAGAAAACATGACAATCGTAAAATCCACGGACATTACAGTAGTGGGGATGTATATTACATATGGCACGTCAATAGAAGATACAGCGGAGCAGGTATTAGGGGCTATATCACAAGTGAGAACAGAAGAAAACGTAATTATTGCAGGAGATTTCAACTGCAGAATTGACAAACCAAATAACAAAACAACAACTATACTGAATATTCTACAGGAGGAAGGTTTTAAACTCATCAATAAGGCCGAAGATATAACCTATATAGCGTACAATGGAACAAGCACAATAGACTTAGTTTTTTATAGAGGAAAGAAGATCATAGTTAAAAACCAAAAAAGGAAATGGAATACCTTAAACACACCTCTCACTAAACATATCCCCATACATACCAGATTTCTACTAGTAAGAAACATAGATGAAAAGACACTTCCTGACTCACATAAAACAACAAGGAAAATAAACTTAGAAATACTACAAAACAATACACAAGCTATAGAAAGCGCGAAGCGACACCTAAAAGACAATGATATCAATCTCACCATGACTACCATTCAAGATGCTATAATTGCAGCAACGGTACCAGCCAAAATAAGGAAATCGAAACCATGGTTTGACACTGAGTGCTACCAACACCGAAGAAAAACGTTAGATGCCCTACACAAAGCAAGACTCAAAAATGTAAAAGATGACCTAGAGGAATATGCTAGGAAGAGAAAGGAATACAAGATGCTCTTGAAAAGCAAGAAATCACAATTTATAGAAAAAGAAGCACTAAGAGAAGCAGATGAAGCACGCAAGGACCCCTACATAGCACTTAGAAGAAAGGTCACCAGAACATCAGATGAAATCCAAATAGAAAGTTGGGAATGCCACTTCTCTCGAATTTTAAATAAAAGACAGACAAACAAATCACATGATAGTAGGACACCGAATGAGGAGGAAAAGACCTCCCAAATTACAACAGAAGAGGTTGAAACAATAATCAAAAACACAAAAAACAAAAAGGCAGCAGGACCAGACGGTATTTATAATGAGATGTTAAAGGAATCAACAGGAGTGTTAATTGAAATATGGACAGAGTTATTCAATAAATGCCTCAGCTCAGGAGAAATTCCAGATAGCTGGAGAAAGTCGACAATCAAAGTCCTATACAAGGGATCAGGGGATACAAATAATCCGAATTCTTACCGTGGTATAGCACTTGAAAATAACATATTTAAAATCTATACAAAGTTACTCAACAAACGTCTAACGGAGACAATAGATCCATTGATTCCAGACCAACAATTTGGCTTTAGAGAAGGAAGGTCCACCTTACAGGCCGTATGTAATCTTCTTAATGACATTGACCAAGCGCTGAGACATCCAAAAGGCAAATTCAGAACCGTCTTTATCGACTACACAAAAGCCTTTGATTTGTTGAATAGGACAAAACTCGTAGCAAAAATGGAATCCATGACAAACGGAGGAAATGTAGTTACAACAGCCATAAGAAATATACTGACCTACAACAGAATACAAATAAAGGACGGAATAACAACTTCAAGAGAGATCCTGCAGACAAATGGGGTTCTACAGGGGGATCCCATCAGCCCCACCCTATTCAACATCGCCACCGCAGATATCGTGAAGATCTTAAAAAAATCGAATTCATTATCTTTATATATGTATGCAGACGACATGGTCATAGGTTCCTCAAACAGACTTGAATTACAAGAAGCACTAAATGACTTACATAACTGGGCAGAAGAAAATGACTTCAGTATAAATAGTAACAAAACAAAATACATGGTGTTCCGGAAAGGTGGAAGATTAGCAACAGAGGATAAAATGACTTTAGGAGGGAAGGAACTGCAGACCGTAAACTACTATAAATATCTAGGAATCACCCTACAAACAACACGCAATTCATTCAGGATACACGTAAAGGAAAGAATAACAGCTGCTATAAGAGGAATATATGACATAAAGAACATAACCAGTCTATCCCTCCAGACGGCTATGATCTTATTTAATGCTAAAATATCGCCAATGCTGACCTACGGATTAGAATTGATATGGGAAAACCTATCTTTTTCAGACCTAAACTCAATGGAGAAAGTAAAAGCCCGATATCTGAAAAGAGCACTTGGAGTGGCAAGAACAACACCTTCCAGGCTTGTTTACGAATTGGCAAGAGAAACATTCTACATCGAGGACTTACGTTACAAACTATCCCTGCCATCTACTGAGCAAGCGACAAAACTGATGCAGACAAGAGAGAAGAAGCGCGAAGAAATCCCTCTGGACTTCTATAGCACAGATGCAATGATCGACAGGAGATGGGTAAAAGAAAATCAAGAACTTAGAAATGTAATTACAAGATTGGCAGTGCATGGTTTTCACCATAAAATTTGTAAAAACAAAAAGTTTCATGAACCAAACAATGAATGTGTATGTGCATTGTGTAATAACCACTGTGACAGATACCATATAACCATGTGTCCTAAACGAGAAAGATCGATCGTGGACTATAGCAAAGAGTAACTATATAGATGCGAATTGTCCTTTTAATTCATCTATGTACATTAGTATGCAATAATAATAATAATAAATTAAATCCAGTCGGCCTTAGCTTTTTTACTCAATACAGCACTGATTCCGTTCTTCAATATCGTGAAATCACGCGTTTTGCACATTCATGGGATTTTGGAATATTTAACATCGGAAAGCACTGTACGTGGCCCACCCGGTAAGGGTCTATCTACTTCGGCATCGTCGCAGCTAATGTCACGAAACTCAGTACCGACGTGAAACATCACTCCCCGTTTTGGTGAGTTCAAGTTGGTAACAGCGCCGCAAGTGGCCTTGAAACTCGTAACCAGAGATCCCGAACGACCTTTTATGTAAACTCTACGAGAAACCCTAGTGATACATTATCTAATAAAGAAATGTTTCGCTTTGTTTAGGTAATAAGCAAAACCCCGGCTGAGTGGCTCAGACGGTTCAGGTGCTGGCCTTTCGAATCCAACTTGGCACGTTCGATACTGGCTCAGTTCAGTTTTATTTGAAGGTTCTCAAATACTCCAGCCTGGCATATAAAAGAACTTCCGCGGGACTACATTCCGGCACCTCAGTGCCTCAGAAAACCGTACAAGTTGTTAGTGAGACGTAAAAACTCATATTATTATTGTTGCGGAGTTTCCGTGGTTCAGAGAGAGGTGAAGGAAGGTGTGGGCCTGAATGGGTCTAACTACTATATCAAAGGTTAACTTAAAACTTTAATAATGAAGGTTATATTTCTTTTCAAATTACAAACTTAACAAACGTTTCACTTAGTGAAATAACAAAGTTAGAGGTACAAATGGCAATTTGGAAATTACAAGTGCTGAGCTCCAGCTCCAAATGTACAAGTTTTACAACATCGCAAATATTTCTTTTAGACGAGGAGAGAAATCTCCTAATTCAAGAGCACTTTGCTCCAATCCATACAAATTTTACAGCCTTACAAAGGCAACCCTCAATGTTACAGCAAACTTGGAAAAGAGTTTACATGCTCTGTAACATTAACCAAGGAGACTGCCCTCCCAATTTCTTACAGCCTACTCAAGGCGACATTACACCAAACATCTTACAAATTTCTGGCCTCTCTAGGCCCAACTTCCACTTTTACAATTTTTACACAGGGGTATCAATTACCCAAAGTACTGGGCCTTCGCGGAAAGAAGAACAGGTTAAATTACTGGCCTGAACACAAAATGTATGGAGGCGTACACTTGCACTCCTAGAAAATTAAATATAGAACCCTAATTGGGCTCTCGGCCCGATGATGCAGAGGCTAATCCCAAGCTGTTGAGGTGACTAGAATTAAGGTTAATTAAACGCTTTACAGAAAAGAGAAACACTTACAAAATCGTAGTCACCTCGAACTGAATTGAAGGGGAACTCGAGAGGGTAACGCACTCTCTATCCCATATTTACAGTTTAAGAGTTTATGCAATTTTACATTAGCCGAAAGAAAATTTACATTTTAGAAAATGGTTGTTACATAGTTAGAAATTCGAACCTTCCCCTCGTGTAAGTCTGCGCAGGGGGTAACTACAGAGAGATATGACTGGTGGCCATTACCTGGGCTGATGAACTGCCTGGCAAAGAATGAGGCGCCGCCCCTCCTGTCTTAACACACACACACACACACACACACACACACACACACACACACACATACACAGAGAGAGAGAGAGAGAGAGAGAGAAATTCGGCGATCAAAAGATAAAATAGCCTGAAAAGGCCGCAGCTTATATATCCGAGGAGACGTTCGAGAGGGTTCTGGACTAAATCCGGACACACCCTCTTAATTTAAATGGGTAAACCAAAAACCTACAAGAAGCCAGTGATTGGATGAAAAATATTTACAGAAAATTAGTGATTGGCCATATTAAAAAACTGGCGGAATGAGAAAGAAGTGTTGCAAACCTTGCAATAACAAAATAAATGAAAGTTAATTTAGTTGAGTAAAGATAATAACACAAAACGTCTTTAAATCATTAATTCTTTTACCTTACACCAGAGTGCATTGCTTTAGTTTTTTGTAATGCTATCTACGGAGAAAGGTTTAAACTCCTTGACGAAAACCAAAAACAAAACAAATATGTCCAGTCAGTTTAGGCAACTTCAAAATAACACATTACTCAATAATTCAATGGTGACATCTTCTGCTCAATGTCCCAACTTCATGCCATAGCTGTTTCACGTTTTGTACGAGAGATGGCGTTCCTTACGGCGCTTCTTTTAAATGTACGGAGTTCAGGTGTACCACGCGGTAGAATTATTCGTCTGTAGCCAGTAGCATTATTGGTTTCAACTAATCAATGTCCAACGATAGTTTTCATAAGCGTAACAGAGGTTTGTTTCTCGTTCATCTGGTAAATTGAAATCAAACCTCGAAATTGACAAAGAGGATGCTTAAATTGTACCAAATCAAAATATATCCACAAAGTAACAATTATTATTACTATTAATGTTGCCATCGTAACCGTTTCCGCCATTTTATTGTAAGGCTTTGGGAGGAGCAAGGTAGTCTGGCCCCGGCCGCAAGTGATTTCACCGAGTTAGGGCCGCTCCATCCGCCGAGCAGTAGCCAGTGAGGAATGAGCCAGATTTGCAAGACCAGCTGTCGCTACCACCACTGTGTTGTCTCATCGGAGCTTCCCGACGGTGGGAGAAAGATGGGATTAGGGAGGACCTTGAAGATTTCTCCATCCGCGGGGTATCTGGAAGGGTCAGCCTCCCAATATAAGGCGTACCGGACGAGCTCAAGTGGTTCACTTCAGTTCAGTCTCAGATGAGGATTCAGTGCGTGTGTGTAAGTTTCTGTATGAGGTTCAGTACAGCTGAGCAGTGCAACGACTATCCATGGAATTGAGGCTATCGTTCAGTTTTGTCTGTTGTCGTGAAATAAAATCTCTCCAGTTCAGCTGCTGTCCATGACGCAGCTTGAGGGTGGTCAGCAAGGGTCAGTGAACGAACTCTGTTTTGAGTTTTGAGGACAGTGTACGACATACAGGATTATGAGACTATGTTGTGCCCGAGCAGTGAGCTAGGTGATTGCATAGTGCATGGTGAATATGACTGTGGAACGTTCTCAGACTATAAATGATAGTACTGCAAGAGCGAGTAACTTGATTGTTTTTAGTTTATGGTCGATAGAGTGCACAAGTAGTGCGAATTAATAGCGAGGAGTGAGAGAGCGTGGACTGGTGTAATTGTGTGTACCATGGAGTTTAAGTATTGTGGTCCGGGTGTGTCTGTGTAGTGTGTAAGAATTTAAACGCTGCCTGATATGTGTTTCTATTTGCCACCTCCACCACGCTGCATTATTATTAGCGGTCTATCACAGCAATAGCTGCGCATACAGATTAAAAATGAAACTGATGATTCACGAAGCGTGAGAAATGAAACGGAAAAGTATAGTGAGCTCCGCAAGGCCATTATTCATTTGCCTTTAAACTTACACTTCCTTTTTGACTGTTGATATGGAATATGTGAACCGCTGTGATTTATAGAATTTTCGCCATGAATTCTGTTGGCTAGGCTTGAATCTATCCCATAAATTTGGCCATGCAATGCTCGCCAATTTTTAGTAGGGAGTGAATCTGAATTATACCTACCCTGGATCTTACAGCACTAAGAAGCTAATCTTGGAATGTGACTACGGTTAGCAGCAAATGATTCAAAGACATTGCACAAAATTTACTGCCTTACATGGTTAATGAAATCATTATTATCTAGTATCAAAGCTTTAAGTACGTCGTTTATATGAGATCGTATAAAATGAAACAAACTATTTTTGCAAAGAAAATACTTAATCTACTTTCCATTTATGTAGCAAAAATCGTGCTTGGCAGTGCATACAGACTTTATTTAATAACTCTACTTTGAATAATTCATTGAAGTTTCATAATAAAGGAATTTTTGATATGTAGAATATCCTGAGATGGATTTCTTTCTGTTTCTCCCTTATTAGAACCAACATGGAGCAACAACTAACATTCTGGTGATTACTTGATTTCACAGAGCCATCTATCTGTCTGGAATAGAAAGATCGGCCGAAACAACATTCATCGAGTAATCTACCAGCGAACACAGCATCATATCATTCAGATCAATGGATATTTTAAGGAAATAAAGGAATTAATGAAATAAATAACATATTTCTAGTAATACTCAGATGGAGACCATACTTTTAATGTATAATAAATGGTATTGCTGTTTCCTCATACAAATATGTTGAAATGAAAATCCACAGCCTCTTTCCAGTCATTCGACCGGGTCAGAAATGGAATGAATGAAGCCCCATCTAGCGGCCAGGATGCGAATTGTGCCGGCTGCCGAAGCCTGTCGTACTCCTCTGGAGCAATGATTAATGAATGACAGATGAAAAGAAATGATACTGGAGTGCGTTGCAGGAATGAAGTGTGACAGGTGCCCGGAGAAAAATCTGTCCCGCCTCTACTTCCCCCAGCACAAATCTCATATGGAGTGACCGGGTTTTAAACCACAGAACCCAGAGGTGAGAGGCCGGTGCGCTGCTGACTGAGCCACGGAGGCTCTTAATATTGTGTTATAAGATCAAATTATATAGATAGATGCATTATTATATTTGATGCAGTAAAGTTCTGTTTCACGATTTGAATAGATGTGAGGTAGTACGGCTCCACGCTGCCCACATTCCTATTAATTATAACATAGGTTTAAATACTCTTAATCAAATATCATATTAATGCGTATTTATATTTGTTAATTTATTGCGTTACATTTTATTAGGACACTACATTACATTCGATAGCGAATCTAATTTATTTTACATTCTACAAGAACAAGGTACTTTTCCCTCTATCAATGAAGGTTTAGTCTACGTGATGGACCCATTATTTACCTGCAACAACACCTACTCTGATTAACTGTCGACCGGAGTTGCGTATTTTGATAAATAAGCATCGTGTCACAGTGCAATGAACCTGGTAATCCAGAGAGAAATGAAATATCGCAGGTTCAAGTTTCAGAAGTGTTAGAGTGCAATTGATGGGATAGGATCGATACCAGAGTGCGAGAATCGACCGTGGATAATAAGTCATTTGTCAAAAGCTAACAGCTTCCACCAAGTCAGCCTCCCAATGATTTATAAACGGCCACACCAATTTATACCGCCAGAGATGCATTCAAATAAATCTTTCGTGGAGCCGTTCTTCAGCATTTCTGACCCGAGAAGATGGCATTGGCTCAGTTTATTGACCAAGAATATAAAACTGCGGGAACTTGCAATAGTTTCCCTGCTTTGTCACGGATTACATAATTCAGCAGCTCTCTGCAATAGCCCTCTAAAACAGAAAAAGGTAAAAATTTTCAAACATGTTGTACAGAGGCGGGCTTTTACACCAAAATCAAGTTAACAGAGAATGCAATAACACAAATTTAATGTAATCTCTCCAATTTTTAAAGATGTTAATGAATCAGCATTGAAGGTATTGGTGGCTATTATTGTTTTAAGAGGAAGTACAACTAGGCAACCATCCTATACATAACACTAATCTGAGAAAAAGAATGGAATGGGTCCGGAAAATGAAGTTATCGGCCAAGGACAGACAACAGCCAGCAAGGGCGTGAAAATTCAGAACTCCCGAGCTCTCGCAACCTAATAGCGTCGGGGTCGCAAAGAACAAGAGTTGACCAAGAGGAGTCGGATAGAATAGGATGAGATAGGTGGAAGTGAGGCCCCAGACTCAAGTATGTCAAAGCAATGCCAGGACTCAGCTAAGGGTTCCGTGGTCGCCAGCCCACGCTCCCAAGTTATGAGCACCTGGGGACCCATTTCGTCCCCTTTTACGATAGGTAGAAAATAGCGTGGGTGTTATTCTACATCAGTTATTAGTACGGCAAGGTTAAGGGTGTTTTGGCGTAGAAATCTGAACAATAAAAGTGATTTTTTGAAACAATTGTTTTGTTTTCACTTTGGGATTACAGGCCATATAAATAAACTAAAACAACATTTAAGTGAAGAAAAATTAATTCTTATATTTAATATCATGTTTAAAAGACAGTCCCACAATCAAATAAAATTTCGCAAACGAAAATGTAATGTACAACTTACAAGAATTTAGATTAAATGTTAGTATTCTTCCCACCTATTTAGGAAATACGAACTTAATACCCGTATTCAAAGTAAATTAATCAGATTGCTTCACAGATCTTTCACCTAATATTTCAGCACGAAAATTTAACTTAATATATAAAATGAATAAAGTACAATTTGGAATATGTCGCACGTACACAGATATGTGTGACGGTGATGATAGAATAGGAAAGGGCTAGGAGTGGGAAGGAAGCAACCGTGGCCGTAATTAAGGCACATCCGCAGCATTTGCTTGGTGAGAAAATGGGAAAACATGGAGAACTCTCTTCAGTTCTGTCGACAGTGGGGCTTGAACCCATTATCTCCCGAATGCGAGCTCACAGCTGCGCGACACTTACCGCACGGCCAACTCACTCGATAACATTAATTAACTGAAATAGTTGTAAGAGACTGAACGTAATGGATAATAGCAATTTCATGATCCATAACTGTAATATCCCATTCATGTGTGTACATTACCAGCATTATTCTCCAGTTTTCTACGAATACAGTAGACGTTGAAAGTATGTGAGCCGCCAATGAATTGGTCTCCCTCTACTGCTTCTACCGTCAACGACCGAGTCCATGACTCTCTTAGGTAACCTCTCATCACATGACCGCTACAGGAGGTCGTTAAATAAGAAGAGCGTGTAACGACCGATTAGGCCGTGCTGTTGGGGGCGCGCAGCTGTGAGCCGGCATCCAACAGATAGTGGGTTCGAACCCCACTGTCGGCAGCCCTGAAGATCGTTTTCCTTGGTTTTCCATTTCCACAGCAGGCAAATACTGGAGATGTACCTTAATAAAGTTCGCCTTCGTAGCGTAAAGGTTAGCGTTATCATCTGCCGTCGTCGGGGACCCGGGTTCAATTCCCGGTACTGCCAGGAATTTGAAACTGGAAAGAGGGATGGTATGTGGTTTAAATGGTACAAACAGCTCACCTCCAATGGGGGTGTATCTGAAAAAATCTCCACCAGCTCAGCATGAAGACACGAATTTACTTTACCTTAATAAAGCCAACGGCGTCGCAAACACCCAGCTGCCGAGCTCTAGGAATTAACTAATGACAGTTAAAATATCCGACCCGGTCACGAGTCGGACTTGGGATCTCATACAGCAAACGCCAGCAGGTTAACCATTCAGCCATTGGATATGAGCAGCGCCGCCTCTGTGGTGTAGTGGTTAGTGTGATTAGTTGCTACCGCCGGAGGTCCGGGTTCGATTCGCGCCTATGCCAAGGAATTTGAAAAGTGCTACTAGGGCTGGAACGGGGTCCACTCACCCTGGGGAGGCCAAGTGAGTAAAGGGAGGTACGATTCCCTCCTCAGCCATTCTCGAAGTGATTTTCCGTTGTTTACCATTCCTTCTTCAGGTAGATGCCGGGATGGTACCTGATTTAAGACCACGGCAACTTCCTTCCCTCTTCGTTGGCTATCTCTGTGAAGGTCTTTGGAATACCAAACCTCCTCAGAAAACCTTTTGGACTGGTATCTGCACCATTAGAAATTTGTATCGACGAACTTTGACAATGAAAATTGCCGAATCCCACTTGGAGTGAAATACCTTGCCATTCTCGTGCGATATTTGGCTTTTCCATTCAACTTGATCCGCGCAGTACTGCGCTCTTTGTTTAGCCTTTTAAACCCTGATGCTACTTCCGGCAAACTGCGCACGCGTTGCGAGCTGCCTGGGGAAACGACCCTGCTTTGCGAGCAGACGCTTTGACTTAAAGACCGGCAGCCGTCATGAAGAGGTGTGTGTGTGTCCGTTCAGCGCGATGGCGTGGCTGTGGGGAATTGACCCCGGATAAGACTGATTTACTACGGGCATTGTAGCCCATTAACCTTGGTGGAGTTGTTCTTCCTTTATATTTATAAATCCACGCTGATTCACCTGCAATTTTCTTCTAATCTCTGCAGTTTCGACGATGGGAAAGTGGCGTCCTTTGAGCTTTGTACACCGATCCTGGTATCATGCAAACTGTAAGTTATCTGCTTTAAAAGAAGCACGGAGTGAGCGTTCTTGGAGAAGAAAAATAGGATTCGTGGCTCAGTGGAACTCTAAACTGAACCTCCGATACATCGCGTCTCAACCTGATAATAACAAAAATGATGATAGTAACTTTGGTGTTGAAATGAGTGTTTGTTTGGCTAATAACTTCTACTGTTTGACCAAAACTTCATCTAGGCTTCCTGGAAAATGCGCTTTATCGACATTTTAAAAGAAAAAATTAACTTCACTTTAATACATTTAAAAATTGTTTGAGAACCAATTAATTGTTAAAACAATGTGTTGTTGAACTAAGCTGGTTTTCGCAAGGTCTTGTTTAAATCAACTTTACCTTCCTAAATTTTATTTTGATCCTCCTTGTGATTCTGTTTAACCTATCTGTCTGCTTATTTCCTTTGGCATTTTTTTGTTTTTTTTTCTATTTTGACCGGGCCTGTTTCGTTCCGCCCTGGCCGGACATGTTGTTGTTGTTGCCATAGTGATGTGTTGCTTGATGGCGTTGTTGAAAATGCTTGCATTGCGAGTGTCCGTGTGTTGTGCTTCTTTGGGGTACTTCGTGCCTGTGAATTTTTAATGGGATTTTGGTTTTTTCGGTTTTCCCTTGCTCTTATTATTTACCTTTGGCCCACCCTATTGTTTTGGTGTGCGTTTTGGGTCGTTCGTGTTCTTACCTGGAAAATTATTTGACGACCTTGCCATAACCAACTTAGACGATTTTGGAGTCAAGCGACGTAACGACTCCTAGTACCTGAAAGGAAAGTACTTTCCCGAAACTGACAAGTTGTAAATAGCGCTAATTAGTAGTAAGATTCTTTTTCATTTTTAGTATTTCATCATAAGTGGCCGGTCCACGTGTTCGAGCGTAACTTTGGTTGAAGCTGGTTAATTATTTTCTTGGAGGACAACTTTATTCATTTCCCTTTGGTTAATCTAACTAATTGAATTAGTCCCTTTTATCTTATTGGTTCCTTTTTAGGGTTAACCTAATTAATTAAATTTGTTATTAATTTTGGTTTTACTCTCAGTTAACCTACTTAACTGAACATTTGGTTATTTTGTACCTTTGAGTCTATTTAATTATCTTAACTACTAAGTTTTCTTTTATTTCCTCCCTTGGTTGTTACAATTAATTTATCTTTATGAATTTAAGTTACCTTGTGTTCAAAGAATGGTGTTGATTTTCACTCCGTGAATTGATAGCGCACTGCCACTGTTTACCTTAAATTTTGTCCACGGCCTTAAGCTACTCTTCCAATTTCTTTAAAGGTAAGTGTGTGTTTCTTCTCCGATTTGCTGTTCATTGTGATGTGTTGCTGATGTTCTTATTTCTTGTACCTTGTCACTCCTTGGTGTTCGCTTATTTCCCCTCCTGGGGGCGAATACACAACCACCCTTCTCACCCTTTTCCTGTGCAAGGTTATAAGCCCATCGTCCTAAGGGGTTTTGTGGTTGCCCTGAGGATGGTGTCGGTTTGATCTCTTCCAATGTTCCCACCTCCCCACGAGGCCCCTCTTGAGCATAGCAGGTGAGGCCGCCTGGGTGAGGAACTGGTTCTCCTACCCAGATGTATCCCCCACCCAAAGTCTCAACGCTCCACGACACTGCTCTGGAGGTGTTAGATGCGAGATTCCTCGCTGAGTTCGAGAGGAAAGGCAACCCTGGACTAAAAGTACGAGTAACAACTCGTCCATCGTCTATTTTCCTCCTTACTCCGACCATTTCCTGCCGTCAATCATTCTCGCTACATTCAGGTCCGTTATGCCAGCTTGCCTACGAGATATCCTGAGTTACACCCGAAAAGCATCACTGTGAAAAATAAACGAAATCACCTCTTCTTAGCAGAATACTGCATATCTCAACTTGGAACTGACTCCAATAACTTTTGTGGATTTTGTTTCAGTTTCACTTTCTATGATACCATCCTGGGAGAATACGCATTATGAATACTTGAAGTGATCTATCAGTTCCATTTTTGCATTCCCGACCTGATATTAAATTCTCTTAGGTTCCTCCTCACTCCATACAAAAGACATAAGAAATTCTTTAAGGCCACCCCTTTATGAAGGTGTAACCAACGAATCATTTAATTTTTCAAAGGGGAGAAACGTTTTTTGTGTTTATTTCATCGTATACACTACTGAAACCGATTACATATGCAACGGTACACATGAGTTCGTCTATTAATAGTAATAGTTTATAATACAAGATTTTAAAAGTAACGTATGAATAGGAAAGTAATCAGCAAGCATATCTTATGTTTGTATATAACAAAAGAGAAATAACGTGCGTGAACACTTTGAACTCATAGGGGTATAGTAGTTATATCGTCAAGAATTTTATAAAAGTAATTAAATTTGTACCGGGAGGTACACCCCAAAGCCGCGCATTAAAATTCAGCGCCTAAATGAACTCCTCTATTGGTAAAACAGTGAAACTGAAAGTACACCAACTTACAACTTTACTCAGGAGATGTCACCACAGAAATATGATGTAATTTTGTTATTGTGCAGTTGCCTAAACTGAGTAAATTTCTCCTTGCTTTGTTCGCCCATTATCAAGAAGTTTGGACATTTTTCCACAGATGACACCAAAAAACAAAACTGTGATCATGCACGCTGGTGCAAAGTGAAAGAACTTATGATTTAAGGAAGTTTTTTATTTCTAGGTTTTTGTAACTGATTGATGTTCATTTATTTTTGGGTTGGCAATATTCCCTTTTTATTTCCGCCAGCTTTGAATATAGCCAATCACTAATTTCTGTAATTAATTTTCCGCCTATCATAGGCTTCTTGTTCGATTCTGAGTGTTACTTTTTAAATCTACCAATAAAATTGAGAGGGTGTGGCTAGTTTAGTCTTGAATGATCCCGAACCTTCCGTGAGGGTTTATAAACTGCGTCTTTTCACGTTTCTTGGCCAATTGATCGTCATCTTTCTGAGTGTGTGTGTGTTAAGCAGCAGGCGGGTGGCCTCTTACGTCGGCAGCTAGAACATCTACAAGGCAATGACCACATAACTTTATTCTTTCTTGCTAACTCCGCAGTTTATCCGAGGGAAAGTTCCGAATCATTTACTATGTAACCTACTTCTCTAAAATGTAACTTTCTTCCAGCTAATAAAAAAACTTCATAAAATCTTTAACTGTAAACCGGGGATAGAGAGTGAAGTACTCTCTCGAGCTCCCCTTCATCTTAGTTTGGGGTGACTACATTCTTCTCTAACTATTTTTCCTACTGTAATGTGTTAATAATAATTTCTATACGAGTCAGCTTGGTACTTCGGGAATAGCCCCTGTTTCATCAGCCTAGAGCCCTTTAGGTCTTTAAGTGTTCATTATATTGGATAGGAGTGTGTTTCCATTAATTTTGTGTTTGGGCCAGTTATCTCACCTGTTCTTTTTCCATGAAGGCCCAGTAGGTTGGGGTATTATATACCCCTGTATAAATTAGTTTCATATTGTAAGTTGTGCCTTGAGAGGCCAGTAATTATAAGTTGATGTTGCCTTGAGTAGGCTTGAAAAACTGAGGGCCTGTTAGCTCTTTTTCAAGTTTTGTAATAGTAAAGAGTGCCCCTGGAAGGCTTGATATTTATATTTTGGAGAGCAAGTGCTCGTGAATTAGGGGATTTCTGCCCGTGTATAATTTGTGCTCTTTTTTAAATTGTTAAGTTTGAAGTTCTGAAAATATAACCTTCAGTTTAAATTTTAAATAAATTTTGATATTGTAGTTAGACCCATTCAAGCCCGCACCTCCTTTCATCACCTTTGCGTTCAACAGATACCCCGGAACAAAATTAATATATGAAATACTCGTAGAGGGCTGTTTTGAGTTGACGCCGCTCCAATGTTCCATTTGCAGTGAAGGCACAGACTTATTAAATAACATCATGGAACAAAGGTTCTGTTGCGGCTGCTCATGTGTCCTGGAAAGGGCTCCTCTTTGCCTGAATGGCACAGTTACGAATAAAACTCCATCTGTTCCATTACTCTAACTTATTTCAGTATGACCTAATAAAAGCACACACGCAAGTATACTGTAAACACACACAATTCTAAGCAGCTGTGAATGGCCACACTTACTACTTACTGTCTATTCTCCCCTCTGTACACACACTAGGGAGTCCCTGGGAACGGCTATAACCCTTATATTCACTTTCCCAAGTCCAGTCAACTCGTACAGCAGCTGTGTGTAGACCGCTGGATCTGAATACAGCGCCACTGGCTACACAACACACGATGACTGTTCGTTGGTTCGATTCCACAGACAGTCCAGTAATTTACAGAGTCACATTCAGTGAACAACTAAACAACTCAGCAGTATTGAACAACAGGATGATAGTCACAACAGCCAACAATAACACAAGTCCATTTACCTTCACACTGGCGGCAACGGCTTTCCTCACTGACTCACGCAGAAATACACGAATCAAAGCAATCAATCAATCAATACTGATCTGCATTTAGGGCAGTCGCCCAGGTGGCAGATGCCCTATCTGTTGCTTTCCTAAATGATTTCAGAGAAATTGAAAATTTATTGAACGTCTCCCTTGGTAAGTTATTCCAGTCCCTAACTCCCCTTCCTATAAATGAATATTTGCCCCAGTTTGTCCTCTTGAATTCCAACTTCATCTTCATATTGTGATCTTTCCTACTTTTATAAACGCCACTCAAACTTATTCGTCTACTAATGTCACTCCACGCCATCTCTCCGGTGACAGCTCGGAACATACCACTTAGTTGAGCAGCTCTTCTTCTTTCTCTCAATTCTTCCCAACCCAAACATTGCAACATTTTTGTAACGCTACTCTTTTGTCGGAAATCACCCAGAACAAATCGAGCTGCTTTTCTTTGGATTTTTTCCAGTTTTTGAATCAGGTAATCCTGGTGAGGGTCCCATACACTGGAACCATACTCTAGTTGGGGTCTTACCAGAGACTTATATGCACTCTCCCTTACATCCTTACTACAACCCCTAAACACCCTCATAACCATGTGCAGAGATCTGTACCATTTATTTACAATCCCATTTATGTGATCACCCCAATGAAGGTCTTTCCTTATATTAACACCTAGATACTTACAATGTTCCCCAAAAGGAACCTTCACCCCACCAACACAGTAATTAAAACTGAGAGGAATTTTCCTATTTGTGAATCTCACAACCTGATTTTTAACCCGGTTTATCAACATACGATTGCCTGCGGTCCATCTCACAAC
The DNA here is from genome assembly GCF_040414725.1 of Anabrus simplex. Classification (NCBI taxonomy): domain Eukaryota; kingdom Metazoa; phylum Arthropoda; class Insecta; order Orthoptera; family Tettigoniidae; genus Anabrus; species Anabrus simplex. Next base: position 2,063,999 of record NC_090265.1, read on the forward strand.
ATTTTCGAGGTCACGTTGCAGTTGCTCACAATCTTGTAACTTATTTATCACTGTATAGAGAATAACATCATCCGCAAAAAGCCTTACCACCGAATCCACTCCTTTACTCATATCATTTATATATATATAAGAAAACATAAAGGTCCGATAATACTGCCTTGAGGAATTCTCCTCTTAATTATTACAGGGTCAGATAAAGCTTCACCTACTCTAATTTTCTGAGATCTATTTTCTAGAAATATAGCAACCCATTCAGTCAATCTTTTGTCTAGTCCTATCGCACTCATTTTTGCCGGCAGTCTCCCATGATCCACCCTATCAAATGCTTTAGACAGGTCAATCGCGATACAGTCCATTTGACCTCCAGAATTCAAGATATCTGCTATATCTTGGTGGAATCCTACAAGTTGAGCTTCAGTGGAATAACCTCTCCTAAAACCGAACTGCCTTCTATCGAACCAATTATTAATTTTACAAACATGTCTAATATAATCAGAAAGAATGCCTTCCCAAAGCTTACATACAATGCATGTCAAACTTACTGGCCTGTAATTTTCAGCTTTATGTCTATCACCCTTTCCTTTATACATAGGGGCTACTATAGCAACTCTCCATTCATCTGGTATAGCTCCTCCGACCAAACAATAATCAAATAAGTACTTCAGGTATGGTAATATATCCCAACCCATTGTCTTTAGTATATCCCCAGAAATCTGATCAATTCCAGCCGCTTTTCTAGTTTTCAACTTTTGTATCTTATTGTAAATGTCATTGTTATCATATGTAAATTTTATTACTTCTTTGGCCTTAGTCTCCTCCTCTATCTCGACATTATCCTTGTAACCAACAATCTTTACATACTGCTGACTGAATACTTCTGCCTTTTGAAGATCCTCACATACACACTCCCCTTGTTCATTAATTATTCGTGGAATGTCCTTCATGGAACCTGTTTCTGCCTTAAAATACCTAAACATACCCTTCCATTTTTCACTAAAATTTGTATGACTGCCAATTATCCTTGCCATCATCTTATCCTTAGCTGCCTTCTTTGCTAGATTCAATTTTCTAGTAAGTTCCTTCAGTTTCTCCTTACTTCCACAGCCATTTCTAACTCTATTTCTTTCCAGTGTGCACCTCCTTCTTAGTCTCTTTATTTCTCTATTATAATAAGGTGGGTCTTTACCATTCCTTACCACCCTTAAAGGTACAAACCTGTTTTCGCATTCCTCAACAATTTCTTTAAACCCATCCCAGAGTCTGTTAACATTTTTATTTACCGTTTTCCACCGATCATAGTTACTTTTTAGAAACTGCCTCATGCCTGCTTTATCAGCCATATCGTACTGCCTAATAGTCCTACTTTTAAGACCTTCCTTTCTATCACATTTATTTTTAACTACCACAAAAACAGCTTCATGATCACTAATACCATGTATTACTTCAGTTTCCCTATAGAGCTCATCTGGTTTTATCAGCACCACATCCAGGATATTTTTTCCTCTGGTGGCTTCCATCACTTTCTGAATCAGCTGTCCTTCCCATATTAACTTATTTGCCATTTGTTGGTCATGCTTCCTGTCGTTCGCATTTCCTTCCCAATTGACATCTGGCAAATTCAGATCTCCCGCTACAATCACATTTCTTTCCATGTCGTTTCCCACATAGTTGACTAACCTATCAAATAATTCCGAATCTGCGTCAGTGCTACCCTTTCCTGATCTGTACACTCCAAATATATCACTTAGTACAGACTTCCGTTCTCTCGTCTCCACCTAGCCACTAGTCTCTTCGTCACCACAACAACAGCTCCTGGTTCAGACCTCAGTGCGACTCTAGCAAAAGCTGTTGCTCTGTTGCCCTCAGCCCAGACACCGAACCCTGACGCGCAGAGTCTCTCATTGACTTCACAACGGAGCCCAACACTGACCCCGAGTCCAGCATTGACTCCAGCATTGACACCGAACCCTGACGCGCAGAGTCTCTCATTGACTTCACAACGGAGCCCAACACCGACCCCGAGTCCAGCATTGACTCCGAGTCCAACACTGATTGACTGTCCGCGGCTCGTCTCCTTTTTTACAGCTTGTAAGATTTCAGCCAAAAATTTCACGATGTCACTAGAGGCAGAACATTCCCGTTGAATCTCCAAGAAACTCACAGGTAATCCGGCCGACGAGAACAATACACGGAATGTCCGACCCCACCACACAACCCGGCTGGGAGACCCCAGGAAAGGGCTACCACGGGGCTAGCACGTAACAGTACGTTATGTTTTGAGCAAGTCCCCTCGTGGGGTTTGTTTCTTATTAGCATAAAGAATAGTTTTCAACGCCCTATTTGCACGGATATTTGTCGTTCTGGCGATTTCTCATTCTTTCATATTATGGAGCCTCCTACAAATGCATATTTTCCATCATGATCTCAATTTTAATTTTTTTTTTGCATTTGGTTCCTACGAAAGGTCGTTGGGAATCTCTGGTGACGTGTTTGAAGGCCTCAGACGGCGCTGCTATCAACTTGAGCACATCGAAACGGGGAGTGATGATTCACGTCGATACTATAGTATAGTATAGTATAGTATAGTATAGTATAGTATAGTATAGTATTTATGAACAAACAGGCTTTCCGCCCCATTACATGTTCACAAAGCAATAAGACACAATATTAATAATTATAATAAAAAATAATAATAATAAAATTAATAATAAAATAATGATGATAATAATATAATAATAATTATTATTATTATATTTAACTAAATACATAATAATATAATAATGATAATAGAGATAATAGGAATAAATAATAACAAAAATGATAACAATTCTGTAGCAGTCATCGGCTCGAGGATCCAGCAAACTCATCACTTGTCCTTATGCCTACAGCAACTTTCGTCACAGTCATTTTCCCTGACCTACTCCCGATCAGTACCAAAACATCGACAGTGAGCACTTACATTCTAACCAGCCATAACACAAACAAATGTCCTCCACGTTCACAACAATATATAACACAATCATAACACAGTAGAAAATAGTAATAACTTACAATCAAATTTTAACACTGTCTCCCTCCACACTTATCTTAAATACCATTATTCTTTCAACACATTAATACCTCTCATGTTGCAACTTATCCTTATTTACTCATGCTTGATCTCATTTTAAAACCCAAGCCATGCTTAGCATTACATTTGCTATCGCAACCACCATTCATTCCGTGTCCTTGTGCATTCAGCACATACGTCATCTTCATTGTCCTCTAGCTTACTCTCTGTCCAAACCATAACAACCAATTGCCCTTCAATCCATCATACACTACATTTACCAACCCGCACTTAATACAATCATCTCTCCAACTCCAAAAATTTCAGCAATAAATTAAACCATATCATAACCAAACCATCTTCGCCTATACCAACACTTCTTCCACACCACATTTCGTTTCAATCGATAATAAAATCACCTCTCAATCACTACCATTTAATACCAACACATTACCTCATATACCACCTCTCCATCTCCCGAATTCAGTAATCAATGCTCCGTTTACATCATCTTACTAATACCAAACACAAATACAATAATACCACTTCCCCAATCTAAAATAATTCAGCAATAAATAAACCATCTACATACAAACTCTCGAATTCAGATACCACCTCTTACCCACAATTTCCATTCCAGATCCACCTCATATATCATCCACAATACACCACTAAATCTAAATTTACAACATCTCAGATTTACAAAATAACACCGCTTCTCACCACATTTCAACCATAGTCCTCAATAACTGCGACCATTTTATACCACCACTTCTCCAACACCTCATTTCAGCAATATGACACATCTTAACTTAATCATAACACATAATCATATCTAGATACCAAGCCATCTTCACCTTAAAATACCAAACACTCACATACCATCTCTTCACCAACACCACATTCCAATCTCCACCATCCAAAACTCTGCTCCCTCTTAACACTCACTTAGTTAGCATTAAATAAACCTCCTACCAAACCAAAAGCTAATACAACTACCCTTCAATACCAACACATCGCTTCATATACCACCTCTCAATCTCATACCACACTATCATGCTCTCCTCTCTCTTATATACATAACAATTCCACCCCCCTACCCCCTTGTCCACCCTCTAACTCACCCTCCTTCATTTTACTCTCGCAGGCCTTTTTTGTCGCACATAAATACCTGTTCAATTCACCCCCTTTTTCCCACTGTTTAATAATCCATCTCAAGATTGCTTTCTCATCCCCTCTCCCCAAACTTTTCCGATGCTCAGCACTCAATAATCCATGTCTTATCTCCCTCGTTTTCTCACAGTCTCTTAGCAAATGAAATTCGTCATTCACAGCTCCACAAAGTATATACCTTGTCTTATCCCACCCATGCAGCCAATCTGTATTCCTTTGCAACCCTAACATCCACCACATCATCCCATAGCGTTTTGACCTATCAACGTATCTGATATTCAACCCTGCTATCTCCTCTATTTTCGTCAAAACATTCAGCGAGTTTCTCAATCTACTTTCCCCCAACAATTTCTGCCTATGGATATCTTTAATTCTCCTTTCAAGTATCTTCATCCCTCTCACTTCTGTCTTCGACGAGACTTCCCCCCACAGGTGTCCTAATCCTATCCTCTCCAAATATCCCTTTATTTTTCTAGCCATCCACCCCTGTACATGCTCCTACATTGCTGTTCATACGCTGCCTGTAATACCCTCCCGCCTTCCTGTCTTTTCAAATTCATCCAGTATCTAACTATTCTCTTCACACCCTCTGATTCCAAACGTCGATACTAAGAACGTGTGTGTCGAGTTTCGTGACGTTAGGTGTAATAATGCCGTAGCAGATTGACCCTTACCGGGAGTGCTACATAACAGCCCTTTACGATGCTAAATATAGCTATTCTGCTAACCAAATAATGTGCAAGAAGCATGATTTTGTCATATAAAAACGGGATCAGTGATGTATTGAATAAAGAAGGCAAGGCAGACTGGAATTAATTCCAAAAGTGCAAAAAAGAGGCACATGCACGACCATCCTCCTTCCGTACACCAGATGTGGTGAGGAAAGTGAAGGCCCTTGTCTCAGATTGTAACCCTGCCTCCCAAAAGGGAACTGTTAATAGCATAATCAACGAGGACCTGCAATTGGAAAAGGGGCACAAACGCCGAGTTCGAAAACTATTGCCTCGTCGCATTTCGGAACGTCGCACTAACGCAAGAAAGCTGCATGAGGGCTATCAGCCAGGCGACACAAAAAAAATTATCAAGCATTGTATAAAGAATGCCAGGAAAGTTTTCCAAGAGGTTTCATGTTTGTCGCTGGATACTGCTACAGTGGCAAGTTAACCATTCGCCGTGCCGCTAATAATGTGAAAGTGAACTCTACATACTATCAGCAAGAGTTTTTATACACCCTTCTACAACACAGATGTCCCAGTAATCTATGGGAGGGAGAAAAATCAGGTATGAGTACATGAAGGCAAAACATCCAACCACACCTCTCGTTCTAATCGTCTGTTCTTAGAGATATAAACTGAAATCCGTGCAATTCTTTTTATTGACATTCCGGTGAAGGCACCCAATGCGTTAACCATGGACTTCCACACGCTATCAAAGGCCTCTAGAGGATGTTCTTTGGTGGAGATGTGGCTTTTCACAAACCAAATACCCATCAATCTTCGTCTTGAGAGATCCAGAACGACCTTCTGTAACTATGGAGCTGAGTGCTGGCCACTTACGAGACGAGTCGCGCACCAACTTCACCTTATGGAGATGCATAATCTCCCGCCATGACTACCTTACAAACGACGTTATGAGATCGTAGAAAATGGCGTTCCTGCTACCTGCTTGCAGTCTACTCGATATCCTTGCTCATGGTAGTGGTTACTGTTTAGGAAGTAGTACAAGCGAGCAACCGTTATCTTTTAACATCATTGAGTGGAATACGTGACGTATCAAACAATGAGGTTATAAGCCCAAGAAAGACGAAAGCCAGGATGGGCAAGAACATTATATGCGCCCTAGGCCTCGGATACCATCGGAGTCGCAATACAACAAGAGTTGACCAAGCGAGGTCGAACAGGATAGATGAATAGGAGCTTGGCACATGGAAGTGAAAACTAAGATTCCTCTAGTCTCTAGCCCACAATCCCAAGTGGGTGGGGGCGGTAGGGTAACATCCAATGGATCCCCGGCAAGGGGAGACAAAAATGGCCCCAGGGGCTCTCAACTTGGGAGCGTAGGTTGGCCACAACAGGGAACTGAGCTGAGTCCTGACATTGTTTCCACTTACTTGTGCTAGGCTCCTCACTTTAATCTATCCTACCCGACATCGTTATTTTCCTACCCAGCGGTATTAGATAACTCGAGGCCTAGTGAGTCTTTCGTTTTCACACCCTGCATGGCCCCGAATTTCTCTGCCCGATCGCTTCACTTGTCGAAGTGCCCTACCCTTTACTTTTTTCCCCTCTAATTAGTGTTACTAGAGGGTGGCTACACAGTTTATTTCCTGTGAAAACAGCCCTCTCGTCCCTGGGTCAGTTTTACACGTCTCTTGAGAGAAACAGGAAACACCGCTGATGTTATCTCACCAGTCCCAATCAGCGGAGGCCACACATCAGCTGTAGGTCCCGACCTACGCCTCGTCCACAACAGTGCTCCACCACATGTCAGGAAACAGTATGCACTGAGTGGCCATAAGTCACCCGAAGAGGTGTCCCATTAGAAAAGTGCCGCCGTGTATGACCTCTGAGCTGCGGCTTAGCTGAGCAGTCTGTTACAGACAGCAGTGTCGTCACGCCGCGAGTTAACCGACTTTGAACGTGGGATGATCAACGGTGCACAGCGCAATGGGTCATACCTTAGCGAAGATTACTCGTGAATTCGGGTTTCCAAGATCAAAGGTGTCCAGTGTGGATCTTCAATATCGCAGAGAGAATGTTACCACCCGCGTGAAGACCACAGGTGTTTAACGAACGGGCATCACGTCACCTCCGAAGAACCCTACTGGGCGCTCGACGGGCTACTGTGAATCGGATCACTGCCATGTTAGATGTTGGGAGTCAGGAAGCCATTTCTACCAGGACTGTAAGGAGGCAACTGCGCCGCATAGGCTTCACCACCCGCCGACCAACCCGTGTCCCTTTGCTGACACCTCGTGCATGGGCCTTCGAATGTCGACAATGGATCATTGAACAGTAGCTGCGTGTGGAATAGTCCGTTGGATCCCGGTTGCAGTTATATCGAGCTGATGGGCGCGTGAGAGTGTGGCATATGCCCCATGAAGCGATGGATCTTGGGTGTCAATAAGGTTATGTCCAGGCGGGAGGTTGCTCAGTTCTGGTCTTAGCAGCGTTATCATGGTCGCAATTAGACCGCAGGGAGCGCTGACAGGTGCCGTTATGTGGACATCTGCATTCTTTTCTGGCTCTAGAGTAGCCTGATGGAGATATCACGTTTCAACGGGACGATGCGCCATGTGGCACGCACACACTCCATGAAACCCGCACAAACTACACAAGACAATTGTGGGTAGCAGTGCAAAATGCGTGCGTCCAGATCCTTCCAGAACGATTCCAAAACCTTGCAGAGGGTATGTCTCACCGTACTGCTGCTGTTCTGAAGGCCTGTGGAGGAACAACTCGTTATTAACATCACCTTCAATGTCTTCCCATGACTTTTGGCCACTCAGTGTAAATGTTATGAGTAACGAACTGGATATTTGCGGATGGCAAGTCAGGTTGTAAGTTTCATCGGGAGGAAAATTTCTCTCAGGGTTAATTACTGTGTTTATGGGGTGGTGGTACCTCATGGGAACACTGCAAGTACCTAGGTGTTAATATGCACTTATCTTCATTGGGGTAATCATATTAACGAGGTACAGTAGTTAAGATACATTACAGATCTCTTCACATGGTTGTGAGAGTATTTAGGAGTTATAGTAAGGATGCAGAGGAGAGAGCACATAAGTCTCTGCTTAGACGCCAGTTAAGAGTATGGCTCCAGTGTATGCGACTCTCACCAGGACTACTTGATTCGAGAACTGGTAAGATGGAAAGGAAAGCAGCACGATTTTCTGGGTGATTTCCGACAAAGGAGTGGTATTATGAAAATGTTGCAAACTTTGTGCTGGGAAGACCTGAGAGTAAGGAGACGAGCTGCTCGACTAAGTGGTATGTTCCGAGTTACCAGTGGGGAGATGGCATGGAATGATATTAGTGGACGTGTCAGCTTGAGTGGAGATTTTGGAAGTAGAAAGATTAAATCGGAATTCGAGAGGACAAATTGGGGCAAATATTCATTCACTGTTCACTTAACTGTTGGCAGCCAAGAAGATGATACTTCTAAGCTTCCAATTCTCACTCCAGGCATATGCTGGGACTGTATCCTAATTAAGTCCACGCCAAGTGCTTGTTCTTCCAATCCTTGTGGTAGTTAGCCCGCTGCTCGCGACTGAAGGATGAACGATACTGTTCCCTTCTCAATAGAGCAAGTTTATTTCAAACACTAAGGAATAAATTCAGATATTCTTGTCACGTAGTCTTTATCCCTCATGCAGTGTTGAAATCTTTTTAGTATGCAGGGAACTGGAGGATCATGTCTCGCCTCGTATAAAATGCACTTGTTGCCAAATTCGCTTATTCGTGCCAGCCCAATGGAGATGTAAAATTCTGTGGGACGCCACATCGATACCACGTGCCTTAAATTAATTAGTGAGCTACTAGAGTCCAGTTATTAAACTACTTTAAGATATAATGTGAGACAATTTTTTTGAGAACTTTTATAAACATTCCAGTAAAAGAATATGAGGAATCTCAATCAATCAAGAGTTCTCTAACTCCTTAATCCCCCTATGGTTGGGGGCGGTATAATAATACCCACAGTATCGCCTGCCTGTCATAGGAGGTGACAAAAAGGGAGAGACGTCCACGAAAAGTGATTGATTTTCCTAAGTTCTCTATTTATTTATTTATTTATCGTGTCAGAAGTACAAAGTAAGAGAGACAAAAATTAAACAAGGAAATTTTAAACATTGGTTGACCAAAAATTGGCCACGACAAGCGCACTTGGAGTTTCCCTCATTAGATCTTTAATGGTACAAGTGGCTGGAGATGGACACAGTAGAAGATGCTCGTTAGTACCACACTTGCAGTAAACTGTCTCCACAGGAAGGCCCCATTTGTTGGTCTTGCATCAAGTGGTACTGGAGCGTAATTGATTGAGAGCCTTCCATGTTGTCCACTGTTCAGAATGTCCAGGAGGAAGTTCTTCCTTTGGAACCATCCATTCTCTCAAATGTTGACATTTTTCCCGCCACATTGAGATTCTTGCTTGTTGTGGTGTTCCTTTAAGAGCTTCAGTGGTTGTCAAGAAGCTCTTTCTTGATTTCAACCTAGGATGTGCTGGTTGACAGGCATACAAAAGATGGGCTTCCATAGTCATAGCCTTGCTTTTCTCATGCCTAGCAGCAATCTCACGTCGGATTTCGGGTGGTGCTATACCAGCGAGACAGTGGAGTTTATCTATGGGAGTAGGTCTTAAACAACCTGTGATAATACGGCAGGTGTCATTTAGTGCTACGTCTATGTTTTTGGCATGGCTGGACTTATGCCACACGGAGCATGCATACTCAGCAGTGGAGTAGCAAAGTGCTAGCGCGCTTGTTCTCACAGTGCAAGGGTGAGCTCCCCAGGGAGTGCCTCGAAGTTTCCGCACTATGTTGTTTCTGGCAGACACTTTTTGTTTCACGTTTAGGCAATGTTTCTTATACGTAAGCGTACGGTCCAGAATCACTCCCAGATATTTTGGAGTCGAACAATGTTGAAGAGGGATTCCTTCCCAGGTGATTCGTAAGGTTTTAGCTGCTTTTCTGTTATTGAGATGAAATACACAGCTATGAGTTTTGGCAGGATTTGGCTTCAAGTCATTTTCATTGTAGTAGTTCGTAAATTCTTTCAGAGCTTTCGACAAAGTCTGTTCTACCTTTTCAAAACAGTTGGCCTGAGCAGTGACTGCACAATCATCAGCATAGATAAAACTCTGGGTACCTTCAGGTAGAGGCTGATCGTTAGTATACATGTTGAATAACAGTGGTGGGTGCACACTGCCTTGCGGTAACCCATTCTTCTGTGTTCTCCATCTGCGTCTTTTTCCCTGAAAATCCACAAAGAATCTTCGGTTTTGGAGAATATTTTTAATGTTGCACATTAGATGGAAGTCTTTGGTGATGTCATACAATTTTGTTAGAAGAAGCCGATGGTTGACTGAGTCACAAGCTGCAGAAATATCAATGAAGACAGCGCCTGTAATGAGCCGATTCTCAAAGCCATCCTCAATATGCTGTGTCAAGTTTAATACCTGTGATGTGCAACTTTTTCCTTCTCGGAATCCAGCTTGCTGTGGTATAAGAGACGACTCCACCTTTCCTATCAGTCGCTCGAGAATGAGCCTCTCCAGGACCTTGTACAGGTGACAGAGCAAGGAAATAGGCCTATAGCTTTTGGGATCCAACCGATCTTTGCCTGGTTTAGGGATAGCAATGACTCTAGCCTTCCGCCAGATTTTGGGAATCTTGCATTCTTGGACAAAGATATTCATTAATTCCAGTAGCCATCGCCTCGTAACAGGACCAAAATTTTTGATCCGCTCTACTCGAATGCCGTCTAGTCCAGCTGCTTTTCCCAATTTGCACTTCCTCAGTGCTGATTCCAGTTCAGCTTCAGTAAATGGTGGAGATAGTATGTTGCTCTCTTGCTTTGGCTTCCGTGTTATTGGTTTCTTATCTAGCTTTCCAGATCGGGTTGATTTTCCATTTACTAGCAACTGATGGGCAATTTGATCTGCCTTTATATTAGCATATGTGCTGGCTTGGGTATTGTTATTCTTGAGACGACGTAATAGTCTCCAGGCCTTCTGACTGCTCTTGCTCATGTCACAATCTGTCATTAATTTTATCCACTCATCCCTTTTAGCCAGTGATACTGAGGAAAGAACGCTTTGTGCAAGGATTGATGTTTCTTCACTAAAAGAATCAAGTTCATATTTCTTGTAATATTCGTCTAGCAAAGTGGCCGTTTCAGGTTTAATGCCTTTGATAAAACTGGTTCTGCAACCTCTTGGAATTGATGCCCTTGAAGAAAACTGGACGATGTCAACAAACTCGTCGTACTCTTCAGGAACAGGAGCGATGCTCAGAATCTTCTCATCCAGTATGCTGGAAAATCTTGCCCAGTCAGCCTTCTTAAAGTTGTATCTTCGCCTAAAACGGACTTCTTGAGGTCTTATTGGTGGCAAAATTTGGCACATGATGGGCCTATGTTATGTGTTTGGAATTGGTGGACATACTGCTTTGGTGCATGTTTGCATAATGCTTTCACTAACAAAAAGGAGGTCTGGATTGTAGCCTCGTCCCCATCTTCCACTGTTAAAAGAAGGAGAGAGTTTGCTATCATGGATGAGGGCGAATTGAAAATTTTCAGCCCACGACAGAACTGTCTCACCATTCGTGTCCTCATGTGCATAACCCCATACATGACTGTGACTGTTGAAATCACCTATAACAATGGAGGCTTTACTTTTATCAAAATTGTGGGGTGGAATGAAGGAAAATTCTGCTGCAGGTGGTTTATAGACTGAGGTGATTACACAGTTACTTAGTTCAACGGTGATAATTTCAATATTGTTTTCATCTGACTGGCAAGCACTTCTGACTTCTAAGTTCGGCTTCACAAAAACGGCACTTCCATACAGAGCGTGTGGTCTTTCAGCGATCAGTTTCATGCCAGGAACAAATGGGCGTTTCTGCTTCATATCTCTGTGTGTTTCCTGAACACATAGAACATCCCACTGCTTGTCGCGACAAAGTTCATACAAAAGTTGTTCTTTACAAGATGTTATGCCTTCAATGTTAACAGAAAGGACTGTTAAGGTTGGTTCTGAAAAGAACCGTTTGTTGGATCTCATATTAAATAACTCTGTTACTTGTGGTGTGAGAGAATCAGCCGTCTAGGAAGAGTCCTAGTCCGTTGCCCAGGAGACACCCGGATGTATAACAATATCGCATGCAAATAAACCCTACTGGGAGGTTTCTCTCGTGTCTCCCTCCTAAGTTCTCTGTAATTCGGTCACTACTTGAATTAAAATCATGAAATTTTACACACTAATTTAAAATAGATTGTTCTTACAAGGGAACTGTCCATACTGTCATATCGAAATCGACAATGAAATTTCGGAAGGATGTAAAAAATTCAGCATCCTTTTCGAACTGGAAGTTTTCGAAATATTGATACAAAGTCCTTGCGACAAGGCTTGCTTCTTGCTGGCACCGAATATGTACTTTGAGGCCACATTGTTCTTCATAGCTTTACTTGTTTGAAGGCAATATTTCGCAGGCACTTCGAACTCGGAACGTCTCTCCGTAGTATAACTGGTTGCGATCAACGAATATTTAATCATGTCCTTAAGTGGCAATACAAAGTCTTCCACTGCCGGGAAAAAAAATGTCCAAGGACTGTATTTCCCTTCTAGTGCCGGGAGAAATCTGGATAATTTCAATACCGTTGCCTGAAGGAATGTCTTCAAGACAGCTGTTAAAATTGTTGTCATTTTCCTTTATGGTTTTAACTATATCTCACGCAAACTTCACAATGGCCCCTCCCTGTAGGGGCTCTGTCAATTACCACTGATCTTCACTTAGCCCAGTCGCCCAGGTGAGAGATCCCTATAGTCTTTTCATAAATGATTGCAAAGAATTGGAAATTTAATGAGCATCACACTTGGTAAATTATTCCAATCCCTAACTCCTTTTCCTATAAACAAATATTTGCCCCAAATTTTCCTCTTTAATTCCTACTTTATCTTCATATTGTGATTTTGCCACTTTTAAAAACACCACTCAAACTTATACGTCTACTAATGTCATTCCACGTCATCTCTCCACTGACAGCTCGGAATCTGCCACCTGTGCTAAGTGCAGATCAGGATTGATTGATTGATTGATTGATTGAGTGATTGATTGATTGATTGATTGATTGATTGATTGATTGATTGATTGATTGATTGATTGATTGATTGATTGATTGATTGATTGATTGATTGATTGATCACAATCGTACCACTTATTCTAGCAGCTCGTTTCCTTTTTCCCAAGTTTTCTATGCCCAAACTTTGCAATATTTTCGCAAATCACCAAGAACAAATCGAGCTGATATTCTTTGGATTTTTTCCAGTTCTTGAATCAAGTAATCCTGGTGATGGTCCCATACGCTGGAACCGTACTCTAGTTGGAGTATTACTAGAGACTTATATGCCCTCCCCTTTACATCCTCAATATTACTACTAGTAAATATTCTCACCTATGTTATTGGTCCTATCGAAAAGTACTGCATAACAAAAGTTATAGAGAATACAATTTCCGACCATTTATGTTTTATTCAATTTTAACTTACCAATCAATCAATCAATCAACCAATCAATCAGTCAATACTGATCTGCATTTAGGGCAGTCGCCCAGGTGGCAGATTCCCTACCTGTTGCTTTCCTAGAATTTTCCGAAATGATTTCAAAGAAATTGGAAATTTATTGAACATCTCCCTTGGTGAGTTATTCCAATCCCTAACTCCCCTTCCTATAAATGAATATTTGCCCCAGTTTGTCCTCTTGAATTCCAACTTTATCTTCATATTGTGATCTTTCCTACTTTTATAGACGCCATTCAAACGTATTCGTCTACTAATGTCATTCCACGCCATCTCTCCGCTGACAGCTCGGAACATACCACTTAGTCGAGCAGCTCTTCTTCTTTCTCTCAGTTCTTCCCAACCCAAACATTGCAACATTTTTGTAACGCTACTCTTTGGTCGGAAATCACCCAGAACAAATCGGGCTGCTTTTCTTTGGATTTTTTCCAGTTCTTGAATCAGGTAATCCTGGTGAGGGTCCCATACACTGGAACCATACTCTAGTTGGGGTCTTACCAGAGACTTATATGCACTCTCCCTTACATCCTTACTACAACCCCTAAACACCCTCATAACCGTGTGCAGAGATCGGTACCCTTTATTTACAATCCCATTTATGTGATTACCCCAATGAAGATCTTTCCTTATATTAACACCTAGATACTTACAATGATCCCCAAAAGGAACTTTCACCCCATCAACGCAGTAATTAAACATGAGAGGACTTTTCCTATTTGTGAAACTCACAACCTGACTTTTTAACCCCGTTTATCAACATACCATTGCCTGCTGTCCATCTCACAATATTTTCGAGGTCACACTGCAGTTGCTCACAATCTTGTAACTTATTTATCACTCTATAGAGAATAACATCATCCGCAAAAAGCCTTACCTCCGATTCCACTCCTTTACTCATATCATTTATATATATATAAGAAAACATAAAGGTCCGATAACACTGCCCTGAGGAACTCCCCTCTCAACTATTACAGGGTCAGACAAGCTTCACCTACTCTAATTCTCTGAGATCTATTTTCTAGAAATATAGCAACCCATTCAGTCACTCTTTTGTCTAGTACAATTGCACTCATTTTTGCCGGTAGTCTCCCATGATCCACCCTATCAAATGCTTTAGACAGGTCAATCGCGATACAGTCCATTTGACCTCCAGAATCCAAGATATCTCCTATATCTTGCTGGAATCCTACAAGTTGAGCTTCAGTGGAATAACCTTTCCTAAAACCGAATTGCCTTCTATCGAACCAGTTATTAATTTTACAAACATGTCTAATATAATCAGAAAGAATGCCTTCCCAAAGCTTACATACAATGTATGTCAAACTTACTGGCCTGTAATTTTCAGCTTTATGTCTATCACCCTTTCCTTTACACACAGGGGCTACTATAGCAACTCTCCATTCATCTGGTATAGCTCCTTCGGCCAAACAATAATCAAATAAGTACTTCAGATATGGTACTATATCCCAACCCATTGTCTTTAGTATATCCCCAGAAATCTGATCAATTCCAGCCGCTTTTCTAGTTTTCAACTTTTGTATCTTATTGTAAATGTCATTGTTATCATACGTAAATTTTATTACTTCTTTGGCCTTAGTCTCTTCCTCTATCTCGACATTATCCTTGTAACCAACAATCTTTACATACTGCTGACTGAATACTTCTGCCTTTTGAAGATCCTCACATACACACTCCCCTTGTTCATTAATTATTCCTGGCATGTCCTTCTTGGAACCTGTTTCTGCCTAAAAATACCTATACATACCCTACCATTTTTCACTAAAATTTGTATGACTGCCAATTATGCTTGCCATCATGTTATCCTTAGCTGCCTTCTTTGCTAGATTCAATTTTCTAGTAAGTTCCTTCAATTTCTCCTTACTTCCACAGCCATTTCTAACTCTATTTCTTTCCAGTCTGCACCTCCTTCTTAGTCTCTTTATTTATCTATTATAATAAGGTGGGTCTTTACCATTCCTTACCACCCTTAAAGGTACAAACCTGTTTTCGCATTCCTCAACAATTTCTTTAAACCCATCCCAGAGTCTGTTTACATTTTTATTTACCGTTTTCCACCGATCATAGTTACTTTTTAGAAACTGCCTCATACCTGCTTTATCAGCCATATGGTACTGCCTAACAGTCCTACTTTTAAGACCTTCCTTTCTATCACATTTATTTTTAACTACCACAAAAACAGCTTCATGTTCACTAATACCATCTATTACTTCAGTTTCCCTATAGAGCTCATCTGGTTTTATCAGCACCACATCCAAAATATTTTTCCTTCTGGTTGGTTTATCACTTTCTGAATCAGCTGTCCTTTCCATATTAACTTATTTGCCATTTGTTGGTCATGCTTCATGTCGTTCGCATTTCCTTCCCAATTGACATCTGGCAAATTCAGATCTCCCGCTACAATCACATTTCTTTCCATGTCGTTTCCCACATAGCTGACTATCCTATCAAATAATTCCGAATCCGCATCAGTGCTACCCTTTCCCGATCTGTAAACTCCAAATATATCAAGTTGCCTATTATCTTTAGAAATGAGCCTTACACCTAGAATTTCATGTATCTCATCTTTAACTTTTTCGTAGCTTACAAATTCTTCTTTCACCAGAATAAAAACTCCCCCTCCCACCTTTCCTATCCTATCTCTACGATACACACTCCAGTGCCGTGAGAAAATTTCTGCATCCACTATATCATTTCTCAGCCATGATTCAACTCCTATTACAATATCTGGTAAATATATATCTATTAAATTACTTAATTCTATTCCTTTCTTTACAATACTTCTACAGTTCAACACTAACAATTTTATGTCATCCCTACTTGATTTCCAGTTCCCTGTTCCCTTATCACCGCTCCCTAGGCCATCACGTTTCCCTGAATGTACCTCCGTATTACCCTTCCAAACAAATTTCCTAACTTATACGTACCACTGCGGTTTAAATGAAGGCCATCCGAGCGCAGATCCCTATCTCCTACCCACCCATTAGGATCTAGAAATTTCACTCCCAGTTTCCCACATACCCACTCCATAGTCTCATTTAAATCCCCAATCACCCTCCAGTCAGTATCCCTCCTACACAGTATTCCACTAATAACAATCTCCGCTTTCTTAAACTTCACCCGAGCTGCATTTACCAGATCCTACACATCTCCAACTATGTTGGTACTTATATCAGCTTGCCTTACGTTGTTGGTACCAACGTGAAACACTACCACCTTCTCCTTCCCCTCCTTCCTCTCTTCTACTTTCCTCAACATCTGCCTCAACCTAATTCCTGGATAACATTCTACCCTGGTTCCCTTTCCTCCACACACTTTCCCCACGTGTCTAACGATGGAATCCCCCATGACCAGAGCCTCAACCCTACCCACCTCATTTGATCCTCTCCCCTCCTGGTCAGCCCTATCTTTCCTGATAGCTGCAGAAGCTACTTCGTCCTCCCTTTTCTCCTTCCCATGACCCTGTTCCACCTGTCTTTTCCTATCTTCTACTCTACATTTCCCTTTCCTACCTTTTCCCTTCCTCCTACTTCCACGCATCTCAGCAACAGTTCCCTGTCCCTCATCTTCCCTCTGTTGTTCTACCTGGAGTGATTCGTGCCGATTTCGCACCACCGACTATGATAAGTGTGGTATATCAGAGCCGGAAGAAAACTAAATGTGAAGGCCTACAGTATTGTAAGCGCATAACATTGATCAGCAATAACATTATGTTGATCATTGTTTTTGGTGATGTCCTTTGTCTCTTATGCTGCCGCTCAGCTCCGAGAGATGGGACTACTGATACGTACCGAGTACAACAGCCTGACTGAATATTGACGGGAAATAGCCGAGGAGTTAGAAAATTTCTCTTTAGCATGCCATTCCTCTGGTTCATACATTTTATGATACCGTACTGCTGGTACGTGACTCACTGGTTCATCATACTATTCCATCTGTTCGACCCCTACTCTGACGCGCTTTTTTCAATGAGCACTGGCAGAGGCTCACTTAGTAGTAGTATGACCTGGTCTAGAATTACAATTTAGGCATTTTCCAAATTATAGCACCACAATTCAATAAATAACTCAAAATTCAACCCTGAAAAGAGCAGTTTCTTAATAGAGCTTCTTCCTCTTCACTTTTATTAAATTCTACGTTCATTTTATTCAAAATTAGCAGTGAAGAGGAGGTTCCTCCTCTGGCTTGGGGAGAAAATTGCCTCTAAGTCAGATAGATTTTTCCGCCGCCAGCAGATAGATTTTTCCGCCGCCAATGTAGTGAATTGAGATTTTCCGACTCATCGGGTACTCCTAGGAAACAGATTAGTAAAAAGGCATAGTTTTTGCCCTTGGACTCTCCAATATTCGACACCCCCCTCCCCGCCGAAAAAGAAGAAGAGTGTTCACGGATCACGACTGTTTGCGGCCTGGTCATTTCAGCTCTGGAACTTTGGGCTGGTTAGACGGGCAGCGTAGTTCTGTGCGTTAAAAGTGAGAAAATGTGTGGTTTTTCATTTGATCAACTTGTGAAATCATTCCTTTTACTCGCGCGATTCTTACTGACGTCATTGTAATGACCTATGGTCATTTCTATTGGGAAAACCACATAAACTTTCTTCCTGAGGAAGTAAAAAGGCAGCTGGAGAGTGAGGGCCTACCATTACAATGAATATTCCCTAACGCAGTCTTTATATGAGAAAATAGTTTGGTAATTCTTCCGTCGCGTTTCTAGGATAAAGTTAAGAGCTATGCAATTTAAAGCAGTCTTGCTCACAACAGGTACTCTACCTAACCTACAATTCTGTATGCAATGTAGAATTACGTAGCACGGGTGCATCAGCTAGTCTATATATCCATATATATAAAATAAGAGTTTGCTCTGTACATTGCTCAGGATGGTATTTCTGTATCAGTAGTGCCCCCAGTAACAGGGAAATGCACTTTTAACTTTTCCGTAATTTCTGTCTGTCTGTCTGTCTGTCTGTCTGTCTGTCTGTCTGTCTGTCTGTCTGTCTGTCTGTCTGTCTGTCTGTCTGTCTGTCTGTCTGTCTGTATGTATGTGTGTATGTCTGTATGTATGTATACTCATCACGAGAAAATGGCTGAAGAGAATTGATTGAAAATCGGTATACCAAGTCGGGTAATAAATCGCTACAATCTAATCCATAAATAATTTTACTCATGCTGACCGAAATGGTAGTTTAGGGGAAGGTCTAAAACTTAATTCCCAAATATTTATGTTATTAGTGGTCCTATCTTAATGAAAATCGGTATGCAAAGTCGGGAAATAAGTCGCTACAATCTAGGTCATAAATAATGTTATTCACGCTGAATGAAATGGTAGTTTAGGGGTAGGCATAAAATATAATTCCTAAATAATTATGTTATTAGTGGCTGTATCGATAAATACTTAGTTATGTAGTAGCCTATTACATTTCCGATAATTTATGTCTTATACATTGTTACCATACCGGCTATGATCAGAGATATTAATGAATTTGTATATTTGTAACTAAGTCCTTATCAGCGCCGAGTCACGAGAAAATGGGTAAACAGGACCTAATGAAAATCTGTACGTAAAGTTGGAGAATAAGGAACTACAGTCTACGCTATAAGTAATTTCATAAGACCCCCTAATATCACAGAGTCGAAAGGTAACTAAATGAGTCGCTTAAGTGCGGCCAGTATCCAGTATTCGGGAGATAGTGGGTTCGAACCCCACTGTCGGCAGCCCTGAAGATGGTTACCCATTTTCATACCAGGTAAATGCTGGGGCTGTACCTTAATTAAGGCCACGGACGCTTCCTTCCCACTCCCAGCCCTTCCCTGTCCCATCGTCGCCATAGGACCTATCTGTTTCGGCGCGACGTAAAGCAACTTGTAAAAAATAACTAAATGTGAAACCCTACAATATAGAAAGCTCATAAAATTGATCGACCATTGTTTGTTGTGATGTGCTTTGTCTTCTGTTACCACTCATCTTCGATAGATGGAATTACTGCTGCGTACCGAGTATTTTTTTTTAAATTTGCCTTACGTCGCACCGGCACAGTTACATCTTATGGCGTCGATGGGGTAGGAAAGGGATATGTGTGTGAAGGATGCAGCCTTGGCCTTAATTAAGGTACAGCCACAGCATTTACCTGGTGTGAAAATCGGAATCCACGGAATAACATCTTCAGGGCTTCCTATAGTGGGGTTCGAATCCACTATCCCCCGGATGCAAGCACACAGCTGCGCGCCTCTAACCACACGGCCAACTCGCCCAATCGTACGAGTGTAACAGTCTGCCTAAGTATCGGCGGGAAGTAGCTGTGGAACCAGGTAACTTTCTTCTTTAGCATGACATTCCTCTGTTTCATAAATTTTCCGATACTAATGGTACGTAACACACTGATTCATCATAGCATTCGAACTATTCAGTCCCTATGCTGAGGCACTGTTTGGAATGATAAGTGTGCATATTTAACGGAATAATGGCAGAGAAGTGTTCACGGCTGCTTCCGGCCTGGTCATTCCAACTCTGAAACTTTAGACTGTTAGATCGGCACTATAGTTCTGTTCGTTGAAAGTGAGAAAATGTGCGGTTTTTAATTTGATCGAGTGTTTTATATGATAACTAACATTGCTTACAATCGCTACATTCCTACTGACGTTTTTCTGATGACCTATGATGACTTCAGTTAAGAAAACCATAAGGTCAGTCTTTCTGAGAATCCCGTAGCGAAGCACGGACAGATCAGCTATTATTATTATAAGTTTCACCCGTATAATCTTTCTTGGACCATAAATAAATCAGTATGCTAACTTTCCATATTGATATTACAGATAACATAGCATTAGTTCATTTTACGTAATCGATCCTCTTGTCCTGGTTTGTGTCGAGGTTTGGCACACATACCATCACGTTTTCTTGTCTTCTATCCTTCATCGAAGCGTTGTCAAACTCACTCCTCTAGATTTCAGAATACACGCTGTGTTGTCTTCTCACTCCTTCCGTTGTCAGCCTCTCGTTAACTTTGTAGCAAATAGGAATGCGTGTCTGCTGCACCGATTTTCAACAGTTCAGTGAAGCATGCGCGCATGTGCGAGTGATGAATGGGACTTCGCAACACCAAAGCCTACTAGATACTAGAAGGCCTGGACAGAAAGCCAATTTCTTGCATTAAAAGCGGGGTAATAGTTTTTCTCTTTTCCACCGCTAGGTTCGCGTTTATATTCTGTTTGGCGCGAATTCTATGATTTCGTGTGTTACTGCAACATGTTTTATGAGAAGAAATGGCATATTAAACTTCATTTTATAAGGTAAGGCCTTATCTAACTTGAAATATGAAGAGTTTTGACGTTTTTTAATTTACAGTATTTGATCTCACGATTTGCAATATATAGATGGTTGCTGAGATGCATTTAACATTTCTTTAGTTATGTGCTTCCAAATTAGCGTCAAGGTGGTGGTGGTGATTATTGTTTTAAGAGGAAGTACAACTAGGCAACCATCCTCTATATAACACCAACCAGAGAGAAAAACGGGAAGGGACCCGACACATCGAAAAATGAGAGTATCTGCCAAAGGAAGACAAGAGCCACGAAGGGCGTGAAAATGAAAGACTTTCTAGCCCTCGGAAACCTAATAGCGTCGGGGTAGGAAAAGAGCTAGAATTGGCCACAGGAAGGTCGGATAGGATAGATGAAAGCGAGGAGCCTGGCACAAGTCAGTGGAATAATAATAATTTCGTGTGGCTATTTCCAGCCGAGTGCAGCCCTTGCAAGGCAGACCCTCCGATGAGGGTGGGCGGCATCCGCCATGTGTATGTAACTGCGTGTTATTGTGGTCGAGGATAGTGTTATGTGTGGTGTGTGAGTTGCAGGGATGTTGGGGACAGCAAAAAAACCCAGCCCCCGAGCCACTGGAATTAACTAATTACGGTTAAAATCCCCGACCTGGCCGGGAATCGAACCCGGGACCCTCTGAACTGAAGGCCAGTACGCTGACCATTCAGCCAACGAGTCGGGAAAGTAAGTGGAAGAAATGCCAAGACTCAGCTAAGGGGCTCGTGGTCGCCAACACACGCCCCAAAGTTCAGAACCCCTGGGGCCAATTACCGTCAAGTTTCCCTTTCCATTCTGTAGGTTAAGATGGTTTATTGTTGCGTGCCTAACTGCACATCCCACACAGCGAAGAAATATACACTTTTTCCTAAAGATCCGAGTTTACGGGATAAATGGAGGCTTGCTATTTCTCGACAGGGCAGCAGAAAAGGATCTCTTCGGGCTCCTTATGATAACTCCAGAATATGTAGCTTGTACTTTGTCGAATCAGATTACAGTGTAAATACTGTGAGGGGAATTCTGCTCCCCGACAAAGTGCCGAAGCAAATTCGTCTTCTTCTTTAAAATGTACTGACATTTACATCGCGGGCATTAGGATATCTCGGAAAATGTAACCTTGTCCAAAAGCTGAAATTCCTTACCGCTCCAAAGTTTAAAGAGATGTTTCAGTGCCGCGGCTGTGATCAAGCACACATCACATACGTTATACTTACAGAATTGTTCAGGCCTTTTCTTGATAATAATGGACAGAAAGTGACTAATGACTGTGATTTATTAAACAAATTCTAGAGGATGCATCTGAGCCGAAAAGTGTTAAAATTATAGAAAGGGGGACAAATCGAGTGAGTAGTTCTATTTAGGCCTATTTCCCTATTCTTTATTCTTGTGTGATAAACAAGTGCAAAATGAAAGAAATCTATAAAGTGTAATGTGTTCTTAGTTGTTTTATATATTTATATCTTATTCATACCTGGCATAATGATAATAAAAATGTATTATTTCGCGTTATTTTATGAATATTCAGTGTAAGGATACAGACAGAACATGAGAAAAACAGAACATAAACGCGATCCAAGCGACCATTGCCTGAACTAGTTTGTTCGCCCAGATATGTGTCGGCTTGTCCAGGCCTTCTATTATTGCGTAGGCAACGGCAACACCAACGACATGAAAGACATAGACTGCTACACCAAAGCCTACTAGATACTAGAAGGCCTGGACAGAAAGCCAATTTCTTGCATTAAAAGCGGGTTAATAGTTTTTCTCTTTTCCACCGCTAGGTTCGCGTTTATGTTCTATTGTTTGGCGTGAATTCTATGATGATGTGTGTTACTGCAATATGTTTTATAAGAAGAAATAATATATTAAACTTTATTTTATACGGTAAGGCCTTATCTAACGTGTAATATGAAGAGTTTTGTGGTTTTTAATTTATTTGGTCTCACGATTTGCAATATATGGATGGTTGCTGAGATGCATTTACAGTAACATTTGTTTAGTTATGTGCTTCCAAATTATCGTCAAGGTGGTGGTGGTGATTATTGTTTTAAGACGAAGTACAACTAGGTAACCATCCTCTATATAACACTAATCAGAGAGAAAAACTGGAAGGGGTCCGACACTTCGAAAAATGAAAGTATCGGCCAAAGGAAGACAAGGGCCACGAAGGGCATGAAAATAAAAGACTCCCTAGCCCTCGGAAACCTAATAGCGTAGGGGTCGGCAAAGAACTAGAGTTGACCAAGGAAGGTCGGATAGGATATATGAAAGTCAGGAGCCTGGCACAAGTAAGTGGAAGAAATGCCAGGACTCAGTTAAGGGCCCCGAGGTTGCCAACACACGTTCAAAATTTCAGAGCCCCTGGGGCCAATTACCGTCAAGTTTCTCTTTCCATTCTGTAGGTTAAGATGGTTTATTGCCGGGCTGAGTGAGTCAGACGGTTGAGGCGCTGGCCTTCCGACCCCAACTTGGCAGGTTCGATCCTGGCTCAATCCGGTGGTATTTGAAGGTGCTCAAATACGTCAGCCTCCTGCCGGTAGATTTACTGGCACGTAAAAAGAACTCCTGCGGGACAAAATTTCGGCACCTCGGCGTCTCCGAAAACCGAAAAAGTAGTTAGTGGGACGTAAAGCCAATAACATTATTTATTATTAACATTATTATGATGGTTAATTTTGCGTGCCTAACTGCACATCTGACACAGCGAAGAAATATACACAAATATAAATTTTCATCTTTTTTCCTAAAGATCCGAGTTTACGGGAGAAATGGAGGCCTGCTATTTCTGGACAGGGCAGCAGAAAAGTATCTCTTCCGGCTCCTAATGATAACTCCAGAACATGTAGCTTGCACTTTGTCGAATCAGATTACGGTGTAAGTACTGTGAGGGGAATTCTGCCACCCCGACAAAGTGCCGTTG
This sequence comes from Anabrus simplex, assembly GCF_040414725.1. Classification (NCBI taxonomy): domain Eukaryota; kingdom Metazoa; phylum Arthropoda; class Insecta; order Orthoptera; family Tettigoniidae; genus Anabrus; species Anabrus simplex. The sequence goes on from NC_090265.1 coordinate 2,087,762, forward strand.
CAAATTCTTCTTATTAAAAATGTATTAATATTTACAACGCGGGCGTTAGGATATCTCGGAAAATGTAAACTTGTCCGAAAGCTGAAATTCCTTACCGCTCCAAAGTTTAAAAAGACGTTTCAGTGCCGCGACTGTGATCAAGCACACATCACATACGTTATACTTATATTTTTCAGGCCTGTTCTTGATAATAACGCAAAGAAAGTGACTAATAACTGTGATTTATTAAACAAATTCAAGAGCAAGCCTCTGAGCAGAAAAGTGTTGAAATTATAGAATTAGGGAAAAATCGGGTCAGTACTTCTATTTAGGCCTATTTCCCTATTCTTTACTCCTTTGTGATAAACAAGTGCAAAATGAAAGAACTCTATGAAGTGTAATGTGTTTTAAGTTGTTTTGTATATTTATATCTCATTCACACGGGACATAATGATAATAAAAATGTATTATTTCGCGTTATTGTATGAATATTCAATATAAGGATATAGACAGAACATCAGAACAATAGAACATAAACGCGATCCAAGCGGCCATTGCCTGAACTACATCGTTCGTCCAGAAATGTGTCGGCTTGTCCAGGCCTTCTATTATAGCGTAGGCAACGGCTACACATACTCGTTACAGCGCCCCTGGTTGAAGCACAGTGAACTAACGTTTGCCTGTAACTGTCATGGCGGCTGCCACTTCTTGGTCTTGACAGTTAGCCCCTGGTGTTCTGTGGTTAGCCCTTATCAGTTCAATGAATTGATGAGATTATATGTTATTGCAAATTAAAGACTTATCTAAAAATAAAAACGACATTTTGAAACATTCTTAATGTTGCATTGATTTATAATGAAATAAGCGCAGTGAATATGGTGAACATTTGCTTGGTTAAAACAAGAATTACGTAAAGAAGGATGGATAATTCGGCGTCATGCACTAACAATAAAGTCATTAAGACATGTTATACGTACAACAGTTCATTGAGGAATTCACACGCGTAGAGGAAGATACCACGGCCTTTTCAAGACATACCTTCAGTGTCATTCTGGTATAATTTTTGAATTTTGCTTCTTGGTCTGCTTTATGTTTTATGCTTTTTGCTACTTTCAGCTACTTTCTAAGAACTGCTGTGCAACATGCAGCACATACGTCCGTTGGTTGGGGAGTAGAATATCTCTACGGCATCCTCTGCCTGTCGTAAGGGGCCACTAAATGGGGTAACCTTAGATTCTAAAGTTGAGATCACCGGATCCCTGGTTGGTGTAGCATTCCTTCCACATACCACTTTAATATTTCTACCGGACCTCTCTTGGTCAAACCTCGGCTGACTTCATTCTACTGAAGTCATATCCTGCATTTATTTATTTATTTATTTATTTATTTATTTATTTATTTATTTATTTATTTATTTTAACCTTGCACACTTTCTTAAAGACCGTACTCCATCACACAACAACTTCTCCAGATCCTTTCTATGGCAGATTCAGAGGAAATAAGCATATGTTTTGCCTTCAAGTGTCATGGCTGCCAGTGGTTCAAGTAGATTCAAAGTTGGTCATCAGATTAGCAGTGTATATTTTTAATGTCGTTGGGCAACACAGACAAGCTTGAAGTCGTGACCGGGCTGTGACCAATAAGAGGTAAGGATAGACGTTATTTTTAACTGTTACTTTTCACAATTACCATATTGTAGCAGTGACAGGTGTAGCAGTTACACAAAAATAACCGTCTATCACACCTGCAAAGATTTGGAAGGAGAGAGAGAAGACGTCATTTATTAGCCAAGACCGTGAGCAGCGTTATCGGTCATTTACATTGTTGGTCCTTCTTCCCTCTCTTATTATTTTATTTTTTCGTGGCATATTATTGCCGTACCTACTATGTAAACATTATAAGAAAAATTCCTCTCAGGTCTACTGCACTAATACAGTATTGCAAATACAGGACTTGTGTCACTTTTTTTATTTAAAGATTTAACTTTATTTTGTTAATTAACAGGCTTAGCACTAAAAAGAAAGGGTGCTTTATACGACTATCGCCTATAACGACGGTTAACTGACGGTGCCTTCGGAGTGGTTATAAACGTTTTCGACAATATTACCATGTCACTGAATGTGGTGACGGAATCATAACATTTTGTCTGTAATGCTATTATCTTTGTAATTCACATACTAGCTTCAAGACAGTTTCCGAAATAAGTTAATGAAACAGAAATCAGTTACCACAATGCGTATTGCACAATGTTTTCTTGTAAGTAATTCCCTTCCTCAGTGACACACCTCGTGGTGGTATACAATTTTTCTGATACAGAAGTTCCCATAGGGAACTTAACGTATTTGTACCAAATTAGTAAATTTATAATACCAACTAGTTGATGTACCCGTGCTTCGCTACGGGATTCTCAAAAAGACAGACCTTATGGTTTTCTTAACAGAAGTCCACTTAAGTCATTACAAAAATGTCAGTAGAATTGTAGCGATTAAAAGCAATGTTATCATATAACATACTCGATCAAATGAAAAATCGCACATTTTCTCACTTTTAACGAACAGTATTACGGTGCTGATCTAACAGTCCATAGTTCCAGAGCTGGAATGACCAGGCCGCGGACAGCCGTAAACACTCCTCAGCCATTATTCCGTTAAATATGCACACTGCTCATTCCAATTAGTGCCTCAGAGTAGGGATTGAATTATTTGCATGCTATGATGGACCAGTGTGTTACATACCAGTAGTATCAAAACATTTATAAACCAAAGGAATGGCATGCTAAAGAAGAAAGTTATCTAACTCTCCACCAATATTCAGGCAGGCGGTTACACTCGGTACGACCGGGCTAGTTGGCCGTGTCGTTAGGGGCGCGCAACTGTGAGCTTGTATCCGGGAGATGGTGCTTCGAAACCCACTGTTGGCCACCCTGAAGATGATACTCCGTGGTTTTCTCACCAGGAAAATGATGGGGCTGTACCTTAATTAAGGCCAACGCCAAGCCCTTTCGTATCCCATCGTCAGCATAAAACCTATCTCTGACAGTGCGACGTAAGGCAACTTAAAAAATGCTCGGTACGCAGCAGTAATCCTATCTATCGGAGATGAGTGGCTACAGAAGACACAAAGCACATCAGAGCAAACAATGGTCAACGTAATGTTATTGTTGACCAATTTTATGAGCTTAATATATTGTAGGCCTCCACATTTAATTTTCTTTGGACTTTATGAGATTTGGGAGTCTTAAAAAATTATTTGTCGTATGGATTGTAGTTCCTTATTCTCCGAATTTACATACCGATTTTCATCAATTTCTGTTTACCCATTTTCTCGTGACTCGGCGGTGATATGGACTTAGTAACAAAAATTCAAATTCATGAATATCTCTGTGATCATAGCCGGTACGGTAACAATGTATAAGACAAATGATCGGAAGTTTAATATTAAATAACTTTAATTATGCGATATTCATCGATACAACCACGAATAACATAAATAATTGAGAATTAAATTTTAGGCTTTTCCCTAAACTACCATTCACTCAGCGTGAATAAAATTATTTACGGCCTAGATTATAGCGACTTATTCCCCGACTTTGTGTGCCGATTTTATTAAGATAGGGCCAGTAATAACATAAGTATTTGAGAAAAAATTTGAGGCCTTTCCCTCAACTACCATTTTTCTCAGCGTGAATACAATTATGTGTGGCCTATATTGTAGCGACTTATTCTCCGACTTCGCCTACCGATTTCCGTTAAGATACAACCACTAATAACATAACTATTTGAGAATTAAATTTTAGGTCTTCCACTAACTACAATTTCACTCAGCGTGAATACAATTATGCATGGCGTAGATTACAGCGACTTATTCCCGGACTTTGCTTACCTGTACCGATTTTCATTAAATTCTCTTCAGCCGTTCTCTCGTGATGCGTGTACAGACAGACAGACAGACAGACAGACAGACAGACAGACAGACAGACAGACAGACAGACAGACAGACAGACAGACAGACAGACAGACAGACAGACAGACAGACAGACAGACAGACAGACAGACAGACAGACAGACATTACGGAAAATTAAAAAGTGCATTTCCTTGTTACTGTGGACACGACTGATATAGAAATGCTATCCTTTTAAAATTCTCAGCAATGTACAGACAAAACTCTTATTTTATACCAGGTGGCTCTCGAACGCCGTACTTTCTACTTATAAATGCCCCGCATGCACAAATGGTAAATGGGATGTCTACCAACTGATTTTCACAGGGGAACTACTGCCACGGGGCAGTTTACGTCAGAATATAAATAGATAAGAAACGGAGTGTCGCTCGCAGCATGTTACTCAGCGCTACCGGTCCAATGCACCAATTGTATTAGTAAACATCGTTTTCGACCGCATAGTTCTAGGCTGGTGTATGGTACAGCCGCACTATATTTGCTGTCTGCATATCGGCAATGGCTAGTGTGTTCAGCAGCGACGAATACACAGACATTATTTTAATCTGGACAATCTGGTCGGAATGCAACAGAAGCTCCAAACAGACGTATGCCTTCTACACATGTACTTCACCGAAAAATATTAGTTATTGTTTCATACAAGCAACTCTTCCATCGAGTGGAATGTCTACACCTGTATAAAATAATAAGTTATTAAATTTCCTTTTCTGCATCTTTGGCGTGTCTACAAACAGTAGCGACGATTAGGGGGTGGAGCGAGGAGGGACAGTCGCCCATCCCCCCACTTTGTTCAGTAAACATTACAGTTTTATTCCACTTTAGCCGGCTGGAACTAGGAATTATTTTAAAAAGCTGCTTGTACAAACCTTGTTATCTTATCTGCAAATTCCTTCGTTTATTTTTGTACCGGGCGGTACACCTCTACGCGACGCAAGTTCAAGTCTTGCGCCAATTGAAACTCCTCTACAGGAGAAGCTCGGAACTTTAAAAACTGAACTAACTCTACTGTTTATCAGAAGATGTCGCTGTGTGTTTTTTGATTGGTTTTTGTTTTTATTAATCAAGAAGTGTGGACAGACTCTAACAGAGTTCTCTACCAAAAACTATGGAAATACACTCTGGTGCAATGGAATGAACTCTCTTGAAGAAATTTTGTATTCATAAGTTTTGTCTTTACTAAATTTTGTTCCGTGGTTTGTGGATTGGCAATATTAACCCTTTCCTTCCGCCTGTTTTGAATTTAACCAATCAGTAATTTCTGTAATTAATATTCCTCCAATCATAGCTTTCTTCTTCAAATTTCCATGTGTAATTCATAGTCTATCAAAAAAATTGAGGGGATGTATCTGCTCATTCTTGAAATGTCTCGAATTTTCCACGAGGGTATGAAAACTGCTGATTTTCTTGTCTCGGGCCACTCGTATAACATCTAACTCAGTGTGTGAATATGTAGCAGGGGGCGGGAAGCGCCTCGTTCTTCAGACAGCAGATTTTCAACAAGGTAATGGCCTTGTAACATCTTTATTTCTTGCTAGCTCAGCAGTCTAACTCTCGGGGAGGGTTCGAAACCTTTAATATGTAACCCATCTCTTTAAAATGTAAATTCCTTTTCAGTCTATGTAAAAACTACAAATCTCTTTTACCGTAAAGCGGAGATAGAGTGTGCTTCACCCTCTCGAGCTCCCCTTCATTTTGAAATTGAGGTGACTACGTTTTCATAACCGTTTCTTCTCTTCCTTAATGTATTAAAGTTTTCTCATACGAGTCAGCTCCCTAGCTGGGGATTAGCCCCTGTGTATCGGCCTAGCGCCACCTAGGTTTTAAAATGTAGATTTAGGAGTGCAAATTCACGCCTCCATCCTTTTTGTTTTGGGCCATTTAAATTAACCTGGTTTTTGCACATTAAGGCCCAGTAGACTGGTACGAGATACCCCTGTTTCTTTATTATTCCTTGATGGCAGTTTGCGTAAAAGTTTGTTATTGCCGTTATAGGCTTGAAAGATCGAGAGCGGGTCAGCTCTTTATGGTGTTGTTTTAAAAGTGCCTTAGAGAGGCTTGAAATGTAAGGTGGGGAGAAAATGCTCCAAGTAATTAAGGGTTTTCTGCCCTTTGGTGTTTTGTGATTGTGAGCTGAGAGCTCAAGGATTGATAAATTTGGGCCCGTAGCCCAGAATTTGTAAAGACCACTTAACTGGTGCTTTCTTATAAAGCGGCATTGTACATGATTTTCTTTGTTATTTCCCCCTAGTGGAAACTGTTTAAATTTTTCTCTTGGTTGTGTATCTGATTTAACTTGTTGTTATTTGTTGTACGCTCAAAATTCTATGTCACCATTGTTAAGTTTTGAAAATATAACCTCGTAGAAATTTTAATTCATCTTTCGAACTTGTAGTCAGACCCATTCCAGCCCGCCTTTCTTTCACCTCTGACTTCCACGGATAACTCCGTAACAAATTTCTTTAATTATTAACATAATTATTGACGCAAATGCGCACAAAATTCTGTTCGTCGCGGCTAAGCCATTTGTATAGTACTACGGCAAGTAGTGGAGACTGGGAAGAAGGGTAGTAGGGGTACATATTTTTTTGCTGAGGTCGTGGCCACTGAGTTGTAATTCACCCACTTGCCGCGCGCATTCATTAGTCTGGCAGCCTCTTTAGTGTCTGTTAGTTTCTTAGTGAGTATTCAAATGCTAAATGATTCTTAATTGCATAATCATGCCACACTTCTATTTAATTATACGGGGCGAGGTGGCCGTGGGGTTAGAGGCGCGCAGCTCTGAGCTTGCATTCGGGAGAAAGTAGTTTCGATGGTTTTCCGTGGTTTACAGTTTTCACACCAGGCAAGTGATGAGGGCTGTACCTTTATTTAAAGCCACGGTCGCTTCCTTTTCACGCGCAACCCTTTCCTGACTCATCGTCGCCATAAATCCTATCTATGTCCGTGCGACGTAAATCAAATTGAAATATATATATATATATACTGACTGACAGAGCAAATGCAACACCAAGAAGGAGTAATCAGAACTTTATGCCAATTGCAGGGTAGACTGACGTCACTGAGGTATGCTCATGATGTGAAATGCGCCGCTGTGCTGCGCACGTAGCGAACGATAAATGGGACACGGCGTTGGCGAATGGCCCACTTCGTACAGTGATTTCTCAGCCGATAGTCATTGTAGAACGTGTTGTCGTGTGCCATAGGACACGTGTATAGCTAAGAATGCCAGGCCGCCGTCAACGTAGGCATTTCGAGCAGACAGACGACTTTACGAGGGGTATGGTGATCGGGCTGAGAAGGGCAGGTTGGTCGCTTCGTCAAATCGCAGCCGATACCCATAGGGATGTGTCCACGGTGCAGCGCCTGTGGCGAAGATGGTTGGCGCAGGGACATGTGGCACGTGCGAGGGGTCCAGGCGCAACCCGAGTGACGTCAGCACGCGAGGATCGGCGCATCCGCCGCCAAGCGGTGGCAGCCCCGCACGCCACGTCAACCGCCATTCTTCAGCATGTGCAAGACACCCTGGCTGTTCCAATATCGACCAGGACCAGAACAATTTCCCGTCGATTGGTTGAAGGAGGCCTGCACTCCCGGCGTCCGCTCAGAAGACTACCATTGACTCCACAGCATAGACGTGCACGCCTGGCATGGTGCCGGGCTAGAGCGACTTGGATGAGGGAATGGCGGAACGTCGTATTCTACGATGAGTCACGCTTCTGTTCTGTCAGTGATAGTCACCGCAGACGAGTGTGGCATCGGCGTGGAGAAAGGTCAAATCCGGCAGTAACTGTGGAGCGCCCTACCGCTAGATAACGCGGCATCATGGGTTGGAGCGCTATTGCGTATGATTCCACGTCACCTCTAGTGCGTATTCAAGGCACGTTAAATGCCCACCGCTACGTGCAGCATGTGCTGCGGCCGGTGGCACTCCCGTACCTTCAGGGGCTGCCCAATGCTCTGTTTCAGGTAGTAGCCATAAAGAGGGCAGCACGGTGTTCTGTAGATTAAAGATGGCGGGTGATAGGTGATGAAATTGCCCGCATGATAGCAGCACGGTGCTCTATTGATTAAAGATGGCGGATGACAGCTGTCAAAAAAGCACGTGGCTTTGTTTCCCAACAAGAGCACATAGAATTTTTCAAATTGCCGCCACCACATTTCAAAGGTATCTAGCTAAATAGTACAGCACTGTGCTCTGTTGATTAAAGATGGTGGATGGTAGCTGTCAAAAAAGCACGTGAGTTTGTTTCCAAACAAGAGCACGTGGAATTTTTCAATTTGCCGCCACCACATAGAGGGCAGCACGGTGCTCTCTTGATTAAAGATGGCTACTGTCACGTGGAATTGTCTGCTACCACAGGTATCTAGCTAAAGAGGGCAGCACTGAGGTTTGCGATGCAAGATGGCTGCTGTCAAAAAGCATTTTTCAAATTATCCGCCACCACATTTCAAAGGTAAGTAGCTAAAGAGGGCAGCACTGTGCTCTATGGATTAAAGATGGCGGATGACAGCTGTCAAAAAAGCACGTGGCTGTCAAAAAGCACGTGGATTTGTTTATCTCGAGCTAGTGAGGTTAAGTTGGTAGCACTAAGGTTTAGGCCCGCCAAGATGGCAGCACTGCCGATGACAGGTGACGCAAGAGGGCAGCACAGCGCTCTGTAGTTTAAAGATGGCGGATGGCAGCTGTCAAAAAGCATGTGGCTGTCAAAAAGCACGTGGCTTTGTTTATCTCGAGCTAGTTAGGTTAAGTTGGCACTACTGAGGTTTATTCCCGTCAAGATGGCAGTACTGAGGTTAGCGATGCGTTGTTGTCTGTCAAAAAGCACGTGGCTTTGTTTACAAATCTGTCAAAAAGCACGTGGCTGTCAAAAAACACGTGGCTTTGTTTACCTCATGCTAGTGAGGTTAAGTTGGCACTACTGAGGTTTAGGCCCGTCAAGATGGCAGTACTGAGGTTTGCGATGCGTTGTTGTCGATGACAGCTGTCAAAAAGCACGTGGCTTTGTTTACAAATCTGTCAAAAAGCACGTGGCTGTCAAAAAACACGTGGCTTTGTTTATCTCGAGCTAGTGAGGTTAAGTTGGCACTACTGAGGTTTAGGCCCGTCAAGATGGCAGTACTGAGGTTTGCGATGCGTTGTTGTCGATGACAGCTGTCAAACAGCACGTGGCTTTGTTTACAAATTCAAATTTCCCGCGGGAGGTGGAGGAGGCATCTGGGAGGCCTCTGGCTGAGGTGGAGGTGGAGGTGGCCACTGGGAGGCCTCTGGCTGAGGTGGAGGTGGAGGTGGCCACTGGGAGCCTGAGGTGGAGGTGGCGGCCGAACTCTCCCATTATACTACTTACCTGGCATAATGATAATAAAAATGTATTATTTCGCGTTATTTTATGAATATTCAGTGTAAGGATATAGACAGAACATGAGAAAAACAGAACATAAACGCGATCCAAGCGACCATTGCCTGAACTAGTTTGTTCGCCCAGGGCAAGGGCAACACCAACGACATGAAAGACATAGACTGCTAAACATACTCGTTACAGCGCCCCTGGTTGAAGCACAGTGAAGTAACATTTGCCTGTAACTGTCATGGCGGCTGCCACTTCTTGGTCTTGACAGTTAGCCCCTGGTGTTCTGTGGTTAGCCCTTATCAGTTCAATGAATTGATGAGATTATATGTTATTGTAAATTAAAGATTTATCTAAAAATAAAAACTTTTTCAAACATTCTTAATGTTGCATTGGTTTGTAATGAAATAAGTGCAGTGAATATGGTGAACATTTGCTTGGTTAAAACAAGAATTACGTAAAGAAGAATGGATAATTCGGCGTCATGCACTAACAATAAAGTCATTAAGACATGTTATACGTACAACAGTTCATTGAGGAATTCACACGCGTAGAGGAAGATACCACTGCCTTTTCATGACATACCTTCAGTGTCATTCTGTTATAATTTTTGAATTTTGCTTCAAGGTCTGCTTTATGTTTTATGCTTTTTGCTACTTTCAGCTACTTTCTAAGAACTGCTGTGCGACATGCAGTACATACGTCCGTTGGTTGGGGTGTAGAATATCTCTACGGCATCCTCTGCCTGTCGTAAGGGGACAACTAAATGGGGTAACCTTAAATTATAAAGTTGAGATCACCAGACCCCTGGTTGAGTGTAGCATTCCTTCCACATACGGTATCCTACAAGCTTTACCACTTTAATATTTCTACCGGACCTCTCTTGGTCAAACCTCGCCTGACTTCATTCTACTGAATTCATAGCCTACATTTTATTTTTTATTTATTTATTTTGTTTATTTATTTATTTATTTACTTATTAATTAATTAATTTATTTATTTATACATTCATTCATTCATTTATTTATTCATTCATTCATTCATTTAGTTTAACCTTGCACACCTTCTTAAAGACCGTACTCCATCACACAACAACTTCTCCAGATCCTTTCTGTGGCAGATTCAGAGGAAATAAGCATATGTTTTGCCTTCAAGTGTCATGGCTGCCAGTGGTTCAAGTAGATTCAAAGATGGTCATTAGATTAACAGTCTATATTTTTAATGTCGTTGGGCAACACAGACACGGGCTGTGACCAATAAGAGGTGAGTAACAATGGACGTTATTATTTTTTAACTGTTACTTTTCACAATTACCATATTGTAGCAGTGGCAGGCGTAGCAGTTACACAAAAATAACCGTTTATCACACCTGCAAAGATTTGGAAGGAGAGAGAGAAGACCTCATTTATTAGCCAAGACCGTGTGCAGCGTTATCGGTCATTGGACCTTCTTCCCTCTCTTATTATTTTATTTTTTCGTGGCATATTATTGCCGTACCTACTATGTAAACATTATAAGAAAAATTCCTCTCAGGTCTACTGCACTAATACAGTATTGCAAATACAGGACTTGTGTCACGTTTTCTTTAAGATTTGACTTTATCTTGTTAATTAACAGGCTTAGCATTAAAAAGAAAGGGTGCTTTATACGACTATCGCCTATAACGACGGTTAACTGACGGTGCCTTCGGAGTGGTTATAAACGTTTTCGACAATATTACCATGTCACTGAATGTGGTGACGGAATCATAACATTTTGTCTGTAATGCTATTATCTTTGTAATTCACATACTAGCTTCAAGACAGTTTCCGGAATTAGTTAATGAAACAGAAATCAGTTACCATAATGCGAACTGCACAATGTTTTCTTGTAAGTAATTCCCTTCCTCAGTGACACACCTCGTGGTGGTATACAATTTTTCTGATACAGAACTTAAAGTATTTGTACCAAATTAGTAAATTTATTATACCAACTAGTTGATGTACCCGTGCTTCGCTACGGGATTCTCAAAAAGACAGACCTTATGGTTTTCTTAACAGAAGTCAACTTAGGTCATTACAAAAACGTCAGTAGAATTGTAGCGATTAAAAGCTATGTTATCATATAACATACTCGATCATGCTGATCTAACAGTCCATAGTTCGAGAGCTGGAATGACCAGGCCGCGGACAGCCGTAAACATTCCTCATCCATTATTCCGTTAAATATGCACACTGCTCATTCCAACCAGTGCCTCAGAGTAGGGATTGAATTATTTGCATGCTATGGTGGACCAGTGTGTTACATACCAGTAGTATCAAAACATTTCTAAACCAAAGGAATGGCATGATAAAGAAGAAAGTTATCTAACTCTCCATCAATATTCAGGCAGGCGGTTACACTCGGTACGACCGGGCTAGTTGGCCGTGTCGTTAGGGGCGCGCAACTGTGAGCTTGTATCCGAGAGATGGTGCTTCGAAACCCACTGTTGGCAACCCTGAAGATGGTACTCCGTGGTTTTCTCACCAGGAAAATGATGAGGCTGTACCTTAATTAAGGCCAACGCCAAGCCCTTACGTATCCCATCGTCACCATAAAACCTATCTCTGACAGTGCGACGTAAGGCAACTTAAAAAATGCTCGGTACGCAGCAGTAATCCTATCTATCGGAGATGAGTGGCTACAGAAGACACAAAGCACATCAGAGCAAACAATGGTCAACGTAATGTTATTGTTGACCAATTTTATGAGCTTAATATATTGTAGGCCTCCATATTTAATTTTCTTTGGACTTTATGAGATTTGGGAGTCTTATAAAATTATTTGTCGTATGGATTGTAATTCCTTATTCTCCGAATTTACATACCGATTTTCATCAATTTTTGTTTACCCATTTTCATGAATATCTCTGTGATCATAGCCGGTACGGTAACAATGTATAAGACAAATGATCGGAAGTTTAATAATAAATAACTTTAATTATGCGATATTCATCGATACAACCACGAATAACATAAATAATTGAGAATAAAATTTTAGGCTTTCCCCTAAACTACCATTCACTCAGCGTGAATAAAATTATTTACGGCCTAGATTATAGCGACTTATTCCCCGACTTTGTGTGCCGATTTTATTAAGATAAGGCCAGTAATAACATAAGTATTTGAGATAAAATTTGAGGCATTTCCCTCAACTACCATTTTTCTCAGCGTGAATACAATTATGTGTGGCCTATATTGTAGCGACTTATTCTCCGACTTCGCCTACCGATTTCCGTTAAGATACAACCACTAATAACATAACTATTTGAGAATTAAATTTTAGGTCTTCCACTAACTACCATTTCACTCAGCGTGAATACAATTATGCATGGCGTAGATTACAGCGACTTATTCCCGGACTTTGCTTACCTGTACCGATTTTCATTAAATTCTCTTCACCCGTTCTCTCGTGATGCGTGTACAGACAGACAGACAGACAGACAGACAGACAGACAGACAGACAGACAGACAGACAGACAGACAGACAGACAGACAGACAGGAATTACGGAAAATTAAAAAGTGCATTTCCTTGTTACTGTGGACACGACTGATATAGAAATGCTATCCTTTTAAAATTCTCAGCAATGTACAGACAAAACTCTTATTTTATACCAGGTGGCTCTCGAACGCCGTACTTTCTACTTATAAATGCCCCGCATGCACAAATGGTGAATGGGATGTCTACCAACTGATTTTCACAGGGGAACTACTGCCACCGGGCAGTTTACTTCAGAATATAAATAGATAAGAAACGGAGTGTCGCTCGCAGCATGTTACTCAGCGCTACCGGTCCAATGCACCCCTTGTATTAGTAAACATCGTTTTCCACCGCATAGTTCTAGGTTGGTGTATGGTACAGCCGCACTATATTTGCTGTCTGCATATCAGCAATGGCTAGTGTGTTCAGCAGCGACGAATACACAGACATTATTTTAATCTGGACAATCTGGTCGGAATGCAACAGAAGCTCCAAACAGACGTATGCCTTCTACACATGTACTTCACCGAAAAATATTAGTTATTGTTTCATACAAGCAACTCTTCCATCGAGTGGAATGTCTACACCTGTATAAAATAATAAGTTATTAAATTTCCTTTTCTGCATCTTTGGCGTGTCTACAAACAGTAGCGACGATTAGGGGGTGGAGCGAGGAGGGACAGTCGCCCATCCCCCACTTTGTTCAGTAAACATTACATTTTTATTCCACTTTAGCCGGCTGGAACTAGGAATTATTTTAAAAAGCTGCTTGTACAAACCTTGTTATCTTATCTGCAAATTCCTTCGTTTATTTTTGTACCGGGCGGTACACCTCTACGCGACGCAAGTTCAAGTCTTGCACCAACTGAAACTCCTCTACAGGAGAAGCTCGGAACTTTAAAAATTGAACTAACTCTACTGTTTATCAGAAGATGTCGCTGTGTGTTTTTGATTGGTTTTTGTTTTTATTAATCAAGAAGTGTGGACAGACTCTAACAGAGTTCTCTACCAAAAACTATGGAAATACACTCTGGTGCAATGGAATGAACTCTCTTGAAGAAATTTTGTATTCATAAGTTTTGTCTTTACTAAATGTTGTTCCGTGGTTTGTGGATTGGCAATATTAACCCTTTCTTTCCGCCTGTTTTGAATTTAACCAATCAGTAATTTCTGTAATTAATATTCCTACAATCATAGCTTTCTTCTTCAAATTTCCATGTGTAATTCATAGTCTACCAAAAAAATTGAGGGGATGTATCTGCTCATTCTTGAAATGTCTCGAATTTTCCACGAGGGTATGAAAACTGCTGATTTTCTTGTCTCGGGCCACTCGTATAACATGTAACTCAGTGTGTGAATATGTAGCAGGGGGCGGGAAGCGCCTCGTTCTTCAGACAGCAGATTTTCAACAAGGTAATGGCCTTGTAACATCTTTATTTCTTGCTAGCTCAGCAGTCTAACTCTCGGGGAGGGTTCGAAACCTTTAATATGTAACCCATCTCTTTAAAATGTAAATTCCTTTTCAGTCTATGTAAAAACTACAAATCTCTTTTACCGTAAAGCGGAGATAGAGTGTGCTTCACCCTCTCGAGCTCCCCTTCATTTTGAAATTGAGGTGACTACGTTTTCATAACCGTTTCTTCTCTTCCTTAATGTATTAAGGTTTTCTCATACGAGTCAGCTCCCTAGCTGGGGATTAGCCCCTGTGTATCGGCCTAGCGCCACCTAGGTTTTAAAATGTAGATTTAGGAGTGCAAATTCACGCCTCCATCCTTTTTGTTTTGGGCCATTTAAATTAACCTGGTTTTTGCACATTAAGGCCCAGTAGACTGGGTACGAGATACCCCTGTTTCTTTATTATTCCTTGATGGCATTTTGCGTAAAAGTTTGTTATTGCCGTTATAGGCTCGAAAGATGGAGAGCGGGTCAGCTCTTTATGGTGTTGTGGTAAAAGTGCCTTAGAGAGGCTTGAAATGTAAAGTTGGGAGAAAATGCTCCAAGTAATTAAGGGTTTTCTGCCCTTTGGTGTTTTGTGATTGTGAACTGAGAGCTCAAGGATTGATGAATTTGGGCCCGTAGCCCAGAATTTGTAAAGACCACTCAACTGGTGCTTTCTTTTAAAGCGGCATTGTACCTGATTTTCTTTGTTATTTCCCCCTAGTGGAAACTGTTTAAATTTTTCTCTGATTTAACTTGTTGTTATCTGTTGTACGCTCAAAATTCTATGTCACCATTGTTAAGTTTTGAAAATATAACCTCGTAGAAATTTTAATTCATCTTTCGAACTTGTAGTCAGACCCATTCCAGCCCGCCTTTCTTTCACCTCTGACTTCCACGGATAACTCCGTAACAAATTTCTTTAATTATTAACATAATTATTGACGCAAATGCGCACAAAATTCTGTTCGTCGCGGCTAAGCCATTTGTATAGTACTACGGCAAGTAGTGGAGACTGGGAAGAAGGGTAGTAGGGGTACATATTTTTTTGCCGAGGTCGTGGCCACTGAGTTGTAATTCACCCACTTGCCGCGCGCATTCATTAGTCTGGCAGCCTCTTTAGTGTCTGTTAGTTTCTTAGTGAGTATTCAAATGCTAAATGATTCTTAATTGCATAATCATGCCACACTTCTATTTAATTATACGGGGCGAGGTGGCCGTGGGGTTAGAGGCGCGCAGCTCTGAGCTTGCATTCGGGAGAAAGTAGTTTCGAATCGCACTGTCAGCAGCCCTGAAGATGGTTTTCCGTGGTTTACAGTTTTCACACCAGGCAAGTGATGAGGGCTGTACCTTATTTAAAGCCACGGTCGCTTCCTTTTCACGCGCAACGCTTTCCTGACTCATCGTCGCCATAAATCCTATCTATGTCCGTGCGACGTAAATCAAATTGAAATATATATATACACTGACTGACAGAGCAAATGCAACACCAAGAAGGAGTGGTCAGAACTTTATGCCAATTGCAGGGTAGACTGACGTCACTGAGGTATGCTCATGATGTGAAATGCGCCGCTGTGCTGCGCACGTAGCGAACGATAAATGGGACACGGCGTTGGCGAATGGCCCACTTCGTACCGTGATTTCTCAGCCGACAGTCATTGTAGAACGTGTTGTCGTGTGCCATAGGACACGTGTATAGCTAAGAATGCCAGGCCGCCGTCAACGGAGGCATTTCCAGCAGACAGACGACTTTACGAGGGGTATGGTGATCGGGCTGAGAAGGGCAGGTTGGTCGCTTCGTCAAATCGCAGCCGATACCCATAGGGATGTGTCCACGGTGCAGCGCCTGTGGCGAAGATGGTTGGCGCAGGGACATGTGGCACGTGCGAGGGGTCCAGGCGCAACCCGAGTGACGTCAGCACGCGAGGATCGGCGCATCCGCCGCCAAGCGGTGGCAGCCCCGCACGCCACGTCAACCGCCATTCTTCAGCATGTGCAAGACACCCTGGCTGTTCCAATATCGACCAGGACCAGAACAATTTCCCGTCGATTGGTTGAAGGAGGCCTGCACTCCCGGCGTCCGCTCAGAAGACTACCATTGACTCCACAGCATAGACGTGCACGCCTGGCATGGTGCCGGGCTAGAGCGACTTGGATGAGGGAATGGCGGAACGTCGTATTCTCCGATGAGTCACGCTTCTGTTCTGTCAGTGATAGTCACCGCAGACTAGTGTGGCATCGGCGTGGAGAAAGGTCAAATCCGGCAGTAACTGTGGAGCGCCCTACTGCTAGATAACGCGGCATCATGGTTTGGAGCGCTATTGCGTATGATTACACGTCACCTCTAGTGCGTATTCAAGGCACGTTAAATGCCCACCGCTACGTGCAGCATGTGCTGCGGCCGGTGGCACTCCCGTACCTTCAGGGGCTGCCCAATGCTCTGTTTCAGCAGGATAATGCCCGCCCATACACTGCTCGCATCTCCCAACAGGCTCTACGAGGTGTACAGATGCTTCCGTGGCCAGCGTACTCTCCGGATCTCTCACCAATCGAACACGTGTGGGATCTCATTGGACGCCGTTTGCAAACTCTGCCCCAGCCTCGTACGGACGACCAACTGTGGCAAATGGTTGACAGAGAATGGAGAACCATCCCTCAGGACACCATCCGCACTCTTATTGACTCTGTACCTCGACGTGTTTCTGCGTGCATCGCCGCTCGCGGTGGTCCTACATCCTACTGAGTCGATGGCGTGCGCATTGTGTAACCTGCATATCGGTTTGAAATAAACATCAATTATTCGTCCGTGCCGTCTCTGTTTTTTCCCCAACTTTCATCCCTTTCGAACCACTCCTTCTTGGTGTTGCATTTGCTCTGTCAGTCAGTGTATATTCACTTGTAATCGTATTTCAACGGGAGCAAATACTAACGTTCCTAAATTATTTCTTTGTGTTATGTTATTATTATGTGTTATTCTTTGTGTTTATGCCCCGTAGTATGTTTGTGAGACCTGGTGAAAATTTTATTATACAGCATTGAATCAACATCTCATAAAACTATTATTACGAATAATCCACGTGGCAGATTAATCACATTTACATATAAAATAACATAATACAAACGAAATAAATTATTCCGGTGAAAGTAAAGTTTGTATTCTCTTGCGTTGAACTTATAATTATAATTAAATATATCTTTTTTACAATTGACTTTACGTCGCACCGACACAGATAGAACTTATGGGAAGGAAGCGGCCGCGGCCTTAATTAAGGTACAGCCTCAGCATTTGCCTGGTACGAAAATGAGAAGCCTCGGAAAACCTTCTTCAGGGCTGTCGACAGTGGGACTCGAAACCACTATCTCCCGAGTGCAAGCTCACAGTTGCGCGCCCGTAACCCCACGGCCAGCTCGCCCGGTACAATTACACAGATGTACGGCATGATTATGCAATTGAAAATAATTTAGTATTTGAATACACACTAAGAAACTAACAGACCATAAAGAGACTGCCAGACTGACGAATGCGTGCGGCAAGCGGGTGATTTATAACTCAGTGGCCACGACCAAGGAAAAAAATTATGTACCCCTACTACCCTTCCTCACAGCACATGCAAAGTCTCCACTACGTGCCGTAGCGCTATACAAGAAAGGAAATATTTAGCATATAAGGCAACAAGGCTTGTACAAATAGCTTTTTAAAAATAATTCCTACTTCCAGCTGGCTAAAGTGGAATAAAATGTAATATTTACTCTACAAAGTGGGGGTGGGAGCGTCTATCCCTCCTCACCTCAGCCCCTAAAAGTCGCTACTGTTTGTAGACACGCCAAAGATTCAGTAAATGAAATCTAATAACTTATTAATTTATACACGTGTAGACATTCAATTCGATAAAAGAGTTAATTGTATGGAACAAAAACTAATACTGTTAGGCAAAATATGGGTTTAGAAGGCGTACGTCTGTTTGGAGCTTCTGTTCCACTCCGACCAAGTTGTCCAGCTAAAAATAATGTCTGTGTATTCACCGCTGCTGATCACACTAGCCACTGCCGATATGCAGACAGCAAATATAGTGCGGCTCTACCATACACCAGCCTAGAACTATGCCGTCGTAAACGATGTTTACTAATGCAAGGGGTGCATTTGACCGGTAGCGCTGAGTAACATGCTGCGAGCGACACTCCGTTTCTTATCTCTTCATAATCTGACGTAACCTGCCCGCTGCCAGTAGTTCTCCTGTGAAAATCAGTTGGTAGACATCCCGTTCATCATAAGTAGAAAGTACGGCGTTCGAGAGCCACCTGGTGTATATAGATTACATTTTAGGCCTTCCCCTAAACTACCATTTCACTCAGCATGAATACAATTGTTTATGGCCTAGATTATAGCGACTTATTCCCGGACTTTGCATACCGATTTTCATTAAATTCTCTTCTGCCGTTCTCTCGTGATGCGTGTACATACGTACATGCATCTTCCAGCTAACTCATTCCTGGTTGCCAGCGTTTCGTACCAGTGTGCTGAATTTGCCCCATCACTTGGTAAATAGCACACCCACCAAGACGCGTTGCTAGTGCATACCGTGGAGGCGACTGCGTAGGCTACTTGGAGCCACCGATAGTGCCAATGCACTAGCAACGAGTCTTGGTGGATGTGCTATTTACCAATTGATGAGCCAGACTTAGCACAGTGAGGCGAAACGCTTGCAACCAGCAATGGGTTAGCTGGAAAATTTATGACGTTCAATAACGGACCAACTAAATAAATAAATAATCGTATGGCCTCAGTACCGTGTGCAGACATTTCGATTTGACGCCATCTGGCTGTCTGCTCGTCAATTTCGACGGTCCGTTTTACTCTAGGTCCGCTAGATGGCAGACAGTGTAAACCGGATCTCGCTTGGGCGTCTATGGCTGAGATTTAATTAATTTTGTCAGGTAAATACCAAATGTATCACCAGAGATCTTTCACATGCCGACATCGTACGACATGGAGTGTCGAATGGACTTTTTTCCGCCCTTCAAAAATCCGACTATCTCTGCCGGGTTTGAACCCGCTATCTTGGGATTCGGAGGGCGACACTCTACCACGGATCCACAGAGGACCAACTGTATGTGTATTATATATAATTTCTAATCACTAAATTGCGTGCCAAAAGCAAAGATTCAATTATCATTTCTACCGTAAAAGTTTCATCTTGTTTACCATAAAACAAACTGTTTTAAGGCTAAATACGTAATATACCGACAATTCCTTTTGCGTGTCTAACAACGTATCTCTCTCCAGATGAGTGGCAGCCTTGGTATTTATTCGAAACATTTTAATATTGTTTGAAATTACACATTTACAAATTATCAGCATTGAAACGTTAACAAATACACACAAAGACCCGCTGAGCGCACGGTGACATCTCTATGTTCAGGAGATTTAAATTATTTCACATCAGCTGGAGTATTTTAATTTACTTCTCCTAATATTCTGATCACGCCCATTAGCTATAATACGTGTGTCTGTACGAACGAACACAAATTAGGATTTTGTGTAATCAAGGGATTTGACATTTTTCTTGTAATTATAAATTGATTACATTATTTTAATATCCACAGCCAAAGTACAGACCGGAAGAGATAATCCTACAGCATAGGATTCATAACACCCAGGAAAATATACTGCAGTCGGCTTCTCAGGTGTTATAATTGCTATACTCTGCTCATATCGAGTCAATAAAATCCCATGTTATGCCTAGCGTAAGCATTCTTTGGAATTTCACTGAAATGAATGATATTAACGCCTTAAAATTATTCTTAGTCTCCTATTTCCTTCCCATTGTCGACTTTTGTTACCCTACTTGGTCTTCGTCTGCTACGGCTAGGGTTGCCATACTTGTCTGCCACAAAACCGGGACAAATACATATTAGCAAATAAGTTCAAATGTAGGCTAGTACTTGGCATACTTTTAATGTGAAATCCTTTGCAATATATTACAAGTTATGTTTTATTATAGCTGTTGTACATTTGTGATGACTGCACTGTACAGAGTCAAGGTTTTTCAACATTTTGACACTGGTGGTTAATGTATAGAATTCAGAACAAATTACATTTGCCATATTAGATTGTATGTCAAGAGTGGCCCTAATTGATAACAAATGTAACCTATTTCTTTCTTCAGTCCAGTGGGCATTCATTAGTGAGAACACTCTACATTAGCATTGTGTGCAGGAAGAGACAAGTAAAACTGGACTATTTTCAACAATTCAGAACATTGCTCTTCTGACATACAGCTTTAAAAGAACAGTACCCACTTCTTGCTAGCTAATGAACCACTGAATTCTTCATTTGATTTCTTTTCTTTCATAAAAGACTTTAATTTCATGACCTGATCAAACAAAATGCCCTCATTCAATTTACAGTTGCTATGCTCACGTAGCCATTTGAAATAATATTCTACCTGATCCTGTGTAATTGTCATCTGTAGAAGCAACCAATCAAAATGTTGCAATTGTGACAGAGACTCATTCCATTTCAACAGATATTCAATAGTCGCTTCATGAAATGACATACATTAATCTTGTAATGTCAGACATTGTGCTTTTGGTAGTTCAGGTAGGTGAATGAATATCTGAATGAAACTCTACCAGACCGTTAGAATGGTCGTCAAGGAGCTGGCGACTTAGCACTTCTCAGCTGGTCTCCACTGTCATCGGATTTGACGCCCTGTGACTTCTTACTGTGGGGTTTCATTAAGGACAACGTTTATGGACCACCACTACCACAGATCCTAGAAGAGTTGAAGAACTAGATTCGTAATGTCATAACATCAGTGAAGAAGTACATGCTTACCCGAGTATGGGAGGAACTTGAGTATCGACGTGATATTGTTCGTGTCGCTGGTGGAGGACATATTGAACATCTGTAATCTAAACTCGAGAGATTCGTAAATATGTGTGCCAAGTGTCACAGTTACAGTTTACTAAATATATGCGTTCGAAATACGTACATTCTGTCGGAAACACTCTGTATTTTTTTTTGCTAGTTGGCTTTACGTCGCACCGACACAGATAGGTCCTACGGCGACGATGGGATAGGAAAGGCCTAGGAGTTGGACAGAAGCGGCCGTGGCCTTAATTAAGATACAGCCTAAGCATTTGCCTGGTGTAAAATGAGAAACCACGGAAAACCATCTTCAGAGCTGCTGACAGTGAGATTCGAACCCACTTTCTCCCGAATGCAAGCTCACAGCCGCGCGCCTCTAACCGCCCGGTATTTAGTGTAGTAAAACGCAAATAATTTTAATAAGGATCATTTAATGAATGTATCGAAGAAATGAATTGCGGTACCCTAATTCTCTCCCCCATTTCAGGCGATCCGGAACTTGGGTTTGGGAGTATTCTATTTTGTTCTATTCTATTACTAGCTGAATTTCTCTTCCTTGACGGGACGGTAATTTAGCATGTGCAAAGTTGGCTACTTTCCGCCAATATTCAGGCAGGCTGTTTCACTCGGGAGGCACGAATAATCCCATTTATCGGAAAAAATAAAGGGCTTATGGCTTTTAGTGCCGGGAGTGTCCGAGGACATGTTCCGCTCGTCAGGTGGAGGTCTTTTGATTTGACGCGCGTAGGCGACCTTCGCTTCGTGATGAGGATGAAATGATGATGAAGAAGACACATTAGATCCCCGTGCCAGTGAAATTAACCAATGATGGTTAAAATACCCGACCCTGCCGGGAATCGAACCCAGGACACTTGTGACCGAAGCCCTGCACGCTAAACATTTAGCCATGGAACCGGACCATCTATCGGAGATGAGTGGCTGCAGAAGATGTATAAATCACGTCTCAATAAAGGCCAATGTAATGTTATTGTTGATAATATTTATGAGTTTTCGATATTGTAGAACTTCACATCTAGTTTTCTCCTGACTCTGTGGTATGAGCGTTCTTCCTGCTTGCAGGAATCCCTCGTCTTATTCTTCAAGTGATCGTTCCCTGAAGATTTTTCGCATTTTAAATTTAATCATCTTCACAATTTTCCTTGTCGATGTGGATCAATGACCACGGGGTTTTACACCATAAGACAATCATGAAAAAATTCCATCGTCAGTTAACAAGAATTAACAATATTTCCGTATTAGCAATACTCGGCGTTGATGTGAACTTAGCAACAAAAGTCTAAATTCATGAATTTCTGTTATCATAGCCGGGACGGTAAAAGTATATAAGACAAATTATCTGAAATATAATTTTTATAACTTTAGTTATGTAAATTTATTGATAGGACAACTAATAATATAGATATTTGAGAATTAAATTTCAGGTCTCCCCCTAAACCACAATTTCTCTCAGCATGAATAAATTTACTTATAGCTTAGATTGTATAACTTCATTCCACGACTTTACATACAGATTTTCATAAAATTCTTTTGAGCCATTTTCTCGTGATGGGCGTACAGACAGACAGACAGACAGACAGACAGACAGACAGACAGACAGACAGACAGACAGACAGACAGACAGACAGACAGACAGACAGACAGACAGACAGACAGACAGACAGACAGACAGACAGATAGACAGATAGACAGACAGACATTACGGAAAATTAAAAAGTGCATTTCCATGTTACTATGGACACGACCGATACAGAAATGCCACCCTTTCTAAATTCTGAGCAATGTACAGACAAAACTCTTATTTTATACATATAGATTTAATATGGAAATCGTACCTTTTTTATTACAATTATCCCTCCCTTTTAGTGGTGCTTGGTGATTTTAGCGGTCTGGAAATAGCTCTATTTGAAATCCAGTGCCAATTGGGACACTAATTGAGGAATACTTTTACTGTAGCAGAACCTGCATTCTGGCCGATAGCAATATCGCTGACACACTTTACGCTACCAATATGTCTCCTGTCGATTTCTTACCATTATAAGAGGTTTACTGCTGCATTCAAGCAAATTTTATTTCCCTAGACACTGGCATGAGATTGGAGTGTCTTCTTTGTAACGAAGACATTGTGATCGTTCATTGTAATGGACTGAAATTCAGTAGTAGTTAAATAAAGTAAGAATTAGCGTTGCTTTGAGATGGCGAGTGAAAACCGCTAATGGTGACAGCTATAGAGTTCTATTAATGCTTTATACTGCCTTTCAACTCGTATCTTAAGCCCACTGCTCCATCGCATTGCAATATTGCTGCTGTGTGTGGCGTTCTCGCTGCTTGCGGAATCAATACGCTGCTACGTGCTCGTAATTCATATTTGAAACTCATACAGCATTTGATAGCGTCATTCGTGATTGAAAATGTGCATTGTAAATCTGAATATTACGTTAACAATTAACGTCCTCTCTATTTCTCTAGATAGCAAGAAATTTTTCAATGTCGTAACGTTTTCCCGCAAGCGATCTCTAATGTGTTGTTAGCAAACGATATAAGGTGAAGTTATCTCGTTATCTGCTATTGTATTTCTTCTTCCATGTATTATTATTGGTGTTGCTGTCTTCCTACACCGTGAAGGCTGGTGCAGAAAATCAGTCGTGTGCTGTAACGCATCCCCCACCCGAAAAAAAAAAATTAACATATGCGGTTTTCAAGAGGCTCTCCACTGAGTTTTCCATACGGAACAAATATGCAAAAACCAACCCCAACACATATACACATTCCTCATACAAAGCTAATAAAACCCACAATAACACCTGAAATGACAAAGCACTCACGAACTCAGAAGCACTTGGGGTGAGCGCCCTAAATTACTACTTCTCATTGTCGTCAAAATCATTTAAATAAAACCAGCAACGTAGTAATCCAAAATGATATGTTTCTTGTTAACCCTAGAAGTGCCGAGTGTTTTTCCCTAAATGCCAGCCATTTTCGCATGTATTACACATTTATGTTTTAACAAATGTAAGCACGTTAAGATGCAGAAACTTTAGGCATGCAGCACACCGTATTACTCAGAAAGCTGTATTTAAGATGCTTGTATAAGTATTAGATCATTCACTTGCTTATCTGGCGCGTATCAGGCGATCAAAAATTTGGAAAACTAGAAAAAAAAAGTTTTTCATATTTTCAAGTTCACCATTAGTAATAAATAACCACTCATTTTAAAAAATCACTATATACAAAACACGCGAAATTTCTTCTAATTTTTAAAAATATTAAATTCTCAAAAGTAAAAACAGAAATAAAATCACAAAAGAATAAACATTTCCGAGCTGCACACAGTTCCGTCAGACGCCGAGCACTACTGTGAGTCATTCTCGGAGAGATTTATTTTCCTGCCGTGCCTCATAGGCCTCCAGAAATGCTGCAATTTATGATAGCATTCACGGTGCACCGTGTATTTATTAGAATGGCAATTTACTTTTTTCATTTCGGAGACAGTTACATCAAACCAGGTTTGCATACGAGGAAAGGCCGCCATTTCTCCAGAATGTCTTTTAGTTGTTGTTTTTTTTCGCCACATAGCCATTACTTTCTTTCACCAAAAGCTTCCAAATCAAATCCGTAAAGAACAAGTAGAAATACATAATAGGTGTACTGTTTCGGGGCGGACAGATCCTAATGCCAGGATCCCTTACGTGGAACTTCTCGGAAACATCGAACTCCGGTTCGGGTGGATAAACCCAGCACCACTTTGGTGTTACGGAAACAGTGTCATTCAATGAAACGTCGTCAGGCCTGCTCTCTTCATCGGAATCAATTTCAACTTCAGATTCTGGAGTATATTCTTCTCCGCTCTCAAAAGTATCATCAACTAAAGAAAATATATCGCTGGAAGAGGAAGCATCCCAATCATTTCAAGAACTTTGAGAATATCACTTTAATCACTTAGTTCATCATCCATGATGAAAGTTTACACTTCAAAAGAAACAATTTAAGAATAAACTCAATAATATGTTGAAAGATAACGATATATATTCACAGAAACTAACAGAAACAGCGAGCGAGCGCGAAGTTACATAGCAACTGAGATCACAGGGGGATGATGAAATAGTAGGTGACTTTATACCTACCCTGACTTTGACTGAGTCATTTCCGGCTAGTGAGGAATGTGTGATGGGAGACTTGAAGCTTCTTCTTCAATGTCTTACTTATTAAAATAGCGTAAGTGAACAATAAATGATGTTATGACTGATTAAGCGAATGCATGTACTATGCGTCGCGCGTGCGACGTTGGCATTCTAGTGACACTCTATTGAGTCATAAGCGCGACGTTTGGCAGTTCTAGGGTTAAAGTGATTTGTATAAACTACACATACTGTAATTCAAGGAAATCACAATATCATGTCCTTATAGGCAAGTTGGGAGTTTTAGAGGACCTGGCGGGAACAACGGACGGCTCCTTCCCACAGTATTTTGTTTTCCCGTCTACTTTGAGCGATCACCCTCTGAAATGCTACCGCTGAATCAAGAGGGAGCCACATGCCCCGTTCTCATTTCAGCCGAAATAAAAGTGTGATCAAGTTCTGCCTCTCAGCGGTCGAACGAATCACTGTGAAGTGATGTCCTGGCTGTTGTTTCCACAGCACATCGGAACATCTGGGCACGCATGCGCAAAAGGCAGACTTCCTGATTTCTGGCAAAGTGCTCAGAAATTCTGGCTGAGCTGTGATCTGCACAGCACCCAGCGTGGAGCGCACGACTAGTTACCTGATTGTGAGGGGAGTAAAATGATTTCCTAACCTTTGGTTGACGCATTTTTGAATGCACTGTATTTGATTGTAGAAAATATTAAAGCATTTTATTCTTCAATAGACAATGTGCTACAGCACTTCAGCACATAAAATACGGCCGCCCCTGTTTCCGGACATGACTTGATATGACTAGCGGAATGGTGAATTTTATATGACAATGCACGCCAAAGAAGTTCATATTTCGTAATACACTCCCTGAGAAAATAATTGAAGCACCCACAAGAAAGGGTTGGGTGTCATTGCAATGTTACGTGCCAGGCCTGTGGGAGCGCTTTTCGGTACTTCCTGGAAGGGACTAGTGAATCACCCGACCGGCGAGCTCCCAGCCGGCCTGGAGGGCACGGCCGGCATTTCCATCTATAGTTCTGAAAGGCCGGCTTGCCTGTGAGTTTCTTGGAGGTTCAACGGAAATGCTCCGCCTCTAGCCATCTCGTGAATGTTCTGGTTCACATCACTCAGGCTAGCCACGGAGAGTAAGTCAAAGTTGGGCTCCGTGGTGGAGTTGTAATCAGTGTTGCTGTGAGACTCAGATATGGCTGGGCTGAGGGCTGTCGCTAGTTTTCCAGGAACTGTGGCTGTGGTGTATTTGAGTGTGTACCACCTGACACTACTGTGTGTGTTTGTGGACTGACGATCGCCATGTGTCGGCGAGGAAGGCCGCTCTCGTTAGTGCGAGGGTAAATGGGCCGCTATTAATATTCGGTGTTGTGAAAATCGTCCTACTATAGAAAACTGTTGAGCTGTTTAGTTGTTCACTGCATATGACTCTGTGAATTACTGGACTGTCTGTGGAGTCGAACCAACGAACGGTCATCGTGTCTTGAGTGGCCGTAGCCTTGTGTACAGATTCAGCGACCTACCAGGATAATGCATAGGATTTTGATGGTTTTCGTGGTAAAGAAAACACGTAATTTTCAAGGGAAATAATTTTATTGTTTATTCAAAATATTGGCCTTCGGCTTCTACACACTTCGCCAAACTTTCAGGTAAGTTTTGAACACCATGCCGAGAAAACGGGTTGTCTTTTGTGGCAAACCATTCGTCGAGCCCCATTGATGTGAGGAGGTGATAGATGGCGCCAGGTCGGGAGAGTACAGCGGCTGTAGAAGGATATCCAATCCAGGCAATTTCAGGGTGACTTTCACTGGTTTCTCTCTGTCGCGTAATACAATCATTTTACCGTGTCTTCTGGCCCATTCCTGTCGTCTTCTAATCAATGCGTGAATTAAATTCATAATTTTTTGGTGATAGCGTTGAGTTTGATTTGGGTCATCGTCCAGAAACGCCAGCAATTGCTCGTCTTCGCACTTTTGTGGTCTATAAGAGCCCAGTACATTTCACATTAAAATTACCACGTTTAAATTTTCAAAACCATGTCTCACATGTTCTAATCGATGGATCGTGTTCAGCACATGTTTCTACGAGAAAACGATGACTTTCCAGAGCCTTTTTCTTTTGATTAAATAAGAAAAGCAATGCGAGCCGGAAATGTTCTTTTTCAGGAACGAACTTCGATATGATCACTGAACGATACAACACAGATGCTAGTATTTGGCGGACTCAACTTGTGTGTACTTGTAGGTTAATATCGGACAAACAAACTGATATATGTGTCAAATTCATACGCTGCGTACTGTCCGCTGGCGCCATCTCTTAGTGAAACTAGAAAAGACTTATGCATACACCTGGTACACACAGCTGTTGTATGAGGTGATTGGACTTGGAAAATTGAAGGTACGGATTAGCCGTCCCAGGCACAGCAACTGTCCGGACAGCCTGCTGCGCCATAAGGAAGAGAGACTTGTAAATAGACAGTAATTATTATGTATGGCCATACATAGCTGAATAGACTTATGTGAGTGCAGTTAGTGGGTCATCCTAAAATAAATTAGGATAATGTGACAGACTGAGTTTTATTCGTAACAGTAACTTCATACACGTACACACCATTGGTGGGCATAACAATTACTAGAACTCCAATTCTCTATGGCAGATGGACCGGCCAGCAGCGTGCATTAGTGTTGTTCGCGTTTAGTGTACTTACCAGGCCTGGTATGGAATATAAAGTGGAATGAACAACGTCAGATGTTGCGTAATGACTGTGAATGACACGGAGATGCCGCGAACTAGTGTGAGACAGTTTAATCAGCAGCAACTGGCACAGTCTGAAAAGGGCCTCATTGTGGGTCTCCATTTGGCTGTTGGGTGAATCGTGCAATATCCACATTTGTGGGGCATTCAGATGTGGCAGTGGCCCGATGTGGGTCTGCGTGGAAACGCGAAGGCTGGCACACTTGTCGTCAAGTTTGCGGTCGACCATATCCGACCACCACAAGGGAGGATCGCAGTGTTCTGCACCAAGCACATCTGGGTCTGCTCCGCACCATTGGTCGGAGACTAGCAGCAGGGAATTATCGTCCAGTGCGTAGGCTGCCCTTAACGCGACAACACAAACGGATGCGTTTGTAGTGATGCCGTGACGAGGAGTCATAGACTGGTGATGAATGGCATCGCACTGTGTTGATCGAGGTATCGCGGTTCTGCGCTAATCCGGAGTATGGCGCCGATCTGGAGAGAAGTCCCATTCTTCCAATGTTTTGGAGGGGCACTGCGGTGTCGGGAATCATCGGATACGACTTCAGGTTACGGCTGACAGTGATAGAGAGAACTCTGCGTCCTCATGGGTTACCTCTAATGCGACAGTATAGCGTTGCCATTGTTCAACAGGACAATGCTCGTACAAACACCGCACGCGTCTCTATGAACTGTCTGTGTGACGTTGAGGTACTCCGATGGCCAGCAAGATCTCCAGATTTGTCCCCAACAGAGCTTGTGTGGGACCAGCTTGGACGATAACTCCATCCCAAAGTCAGTTCCAGGATATCAAGGAGCGGTTACAATAGTTGTGGGCCAGTTTGCCTCAGGAAAGGGTACAACGGCTTTGCAACCGAGTCAGTGCTTGCATTTAGGCCAAAGGAGGTGCAACTTCATACTGAGAAGTGGGCTAGTACTGGCAAGTTCTTTGTAAATTCACTCGATTTTGTGATCACTGAAATAACATCACACTTCCTCTCAACACGTGGAGTTTCACTTCCTTTCGTCCTCCCCTACCGGCTGCTTCCAGTTTATTGTCAGACAGTGTATAGTATTTTACAAAGTATTATATTTAGTGAAATTTCCGTCTTGCTTCATACTGTGTATGATTTACAAAATTATCCCCGTTACTATTTCCATTAACAATTAAAATTGTCTTTATTTGCACTTTTCCGACATTGATAGAGAACTAAATTTTAGAAACATGTAATGTTTTGTTATATGTTTTGTGCAGGTAATTGATGGATTTGACACGCGGTCCAGAAATTATGTGCAGTTTGCACGTAAGGAAGTTCGTGGTATAAAATATGTAGGGTGACCTTGCGTACTTACAGACATATTTTGCTAGAGTATCTACAGTACTATGATGGAGAAGTTGGAATCAAAGAAATTACCACTGCTGAGAGCAGTCCAGTACTTAGAAGGCATGACGTAAGAATTGGATCAAGCTCCAGGGGCACCCGGAAAAGCAGTTTCTACAAAATTTACTACTGGAAAATAACACCGATTAACAAAAATGACTTTTGGTGTATATTTTGGTATCCATCTGCCTTCTAAGACAACTGGAACACGTTGTTCAAAAATACGCAAACCATTTGTCTCTCTCTTGAGATGAACGCCGTCAACCATTTACAAACGTCTTAACGCTGTATCAAGAAAAATAACTCGCAGACAGAAGTTTCACTCGAGCATTGATTGACAGATGGAACACTAATGAACATTGCTTTAGCTAAGATTAGTTCAAATCCACCACATGGCATACATTCTATTTGCCTGTTACACAGCAGCATATGTAGCAAAACAGATTTGTTGAATTTATGCAACTTGTGGACCCCGTGATGTCCACCGTCACTGAAAAAAAGCAAATGAATATATTCGGTTCTTTATGAAAAATAAGGAAAAACTATGAAAACAATTCTCGATAAACACTGTCCATGGAAAGTAAAACTTTGTGAGCATCTTCAAAATCGGACGCAATAGTGCAAAACGGTTTTCACATTTGAAATTAGCATGAAAAGTTCACCGGAAGCAGTAAACATCATGCCAGATATCTATCAACCAAACAATCAATACTGATCTGCACTTAGGGCAGTCGCCCAGGTGGCAGATTCCATGTCTGTTGTTTTCCTAGCCTTTTCTTAAATTATTGCAAATAAATTGGAAATATATTCAACATCTCCCTTGATAAGTTATTCCAATCCCTAACTCCCCTTCCTATAAGCGAATATTTGCCCCAATTTCTCCTCTTGAATTCCAACTTTATCTTCATATTGTGATCATTCTTACTTTTAAAGACACCACTCAAACTTATTCGTTTACTGATTCATTCCACCCTGTCTCTCCACTGACAGCTCGGAACATTCCACTTAGTCGAGCAGCTCGTCTCCTTTCTCCCAAGTCTTCCCAGACCAAAGGTTGCAACATTTATATAACACTACTCCTTTGTCGGAAATCACCCAGAACAAATTGAGCCTTTTTTCTTTGGATATTTCCAGTTCTTAATGAAGTAATCCTGCTGAGGGTCCCATGCACTGGAAGGATACTCTAGTTGGGGTCTTACCAGAGACTTATATACCTTCTCCTTTACATCCTTATTACAACCCCTAAGTAAAGTAGTGTAATCCACGATACATTAATATCCTTCAAATTAGTAAGGCGCTTGAAGGTAGGAGCAGTGAAATACCAACAAATATTAGGCTACCAAATACAGCGCGATACACTTGTGGACCAAGGGAGGTCGGAAAGGATTGATGAAAGTGAGGAACATGGCACGAGCAAGTGGAGTAAACACTAGACTCAGCTTGGGGCTCGTGGTCGCCAAGCGACACTCCCAAGTTGAGAGCTCAAGGGGTTTCTTCATAGTCACCTCTTACGACAGACAGGGGATACCGCGGATATTAATCTGCCACCCCCCACCAACAGTTGAGTAGAACGTCCTTTCAGGGTAGGGGAGTGGGGGCGGTCGACTTCTGATTCTCTGTCCTGTCGTAGCAGTAATGTGTTAAGGAGTGCAAACTCTCCTGATCTCTTATAGAGTAGAGTGTGATTTGTTACGGCCAATGCTGTTTATAAACCTCATATTGGAGGAACGTTCCATACGAGGTCTGCAGCAGCCATACAAAGTTATGATGACTGTTGTTTTATTTTATTCACAATAGAGATAAAATACCACTATCTTGTATATTGTACCAACACAGATAATGAATATCCCCCTTCTCTTTGTTTATTGCCGTTCGCTGCACTCAGCATATTGGAAGAACAAGACATAACAATGCCTATAAATATCAACTTCC
Source organism: Anabrus simplex (assembly GCF_040414725.1). Taxonomy (NCBI): domain Eukaryota; kingdom Metazoa; phylum Arthropoda; class Insecta; order Orthoptera; family Tettigoniidae; genus Anabrus; species Anabrus simplex. The sequence continues at coordinate 2,119,061 of NC_090265.1, forward strand.
TGCCACATTATCGTTCCATCAGGAACAGAAAACAATCAACTGTTAAGCACTGAATGGGATGCGGCTGAGTTCTGTGGAGCTGAACGCTGCTTGCAATATCCGCGCTTTTATCATTCAAACCTCATTTGCGATATCAAGCGCGTAATGGTATCAACATTACTACACAAATGTAGCCTGGCTGTTACTGCTCATCTCACAGTGATCCATCACACACGTCCTTAACTCTTTCTTTCACAGGTCGAACAGGCCCTTTTCGTCGTATGAAAAACTAGCAGATGTACCCGTGCTTCTCTACGCAATTCCCAGAAATATTTTTTGTAGTTTTACTAACTGAAGTCAACATAGGACATTACAGAAAATTCACTAGGAATCTAGCGATTAAAAACAAAGTTATCATATAAAATACTCGCTCAAACGAATAACTGCACATTTTCTCATATTTAACGAACAGCAACACGCTGATGATCTAACAGTCCAAAGTTCCAGTTCTGGAATGACCAGGCTGCAGACAGTCGTGAACATTTCTCTGCCACTATTCCGTTAAATGTGCACACTGCTCATTCCAATCAGTGCCTGAGGGTAGGGATTGAATAGCTGCAACACTGCCTTCGTGATGTTTAGAGCGTACTGTAGGGAGCGCGGGAAAGCAATCAGCTGATAGTTAGGGGGTAGTTCAGCGCGTGAGTTAGTTTGGTTACATGTGAATTCTTCGCTGCTTTATTGAAACTTTTAACGTTGGCCGCATGTTTACTCAAATATATATCAGACTGAGTCGTTATCGACCGCATTATTAAGTGAAAAGTCCTCAGTTAGTGAAGAAAACTTATTGTGAACGTGTATTATTGTGATGCTCTAGGTTAAGAATATCGCTCTGCCGTGTTTTAATTTTGGGGTTTATTTGCGTAATGTTATATACATAGTGTAAAATGAATTGAGTTAAAGCATTCAGCGTTTTATTATCAACCACGATGTGTATTGTTCCGAGGTATCTGTGGAACAGCAGACGTGAAAGAAGGTGCGGGCTGGAAGAGGTCTCAACTACAAAATTAAAGTTAATTTAAAACTTTAACAAAAGTTATATTTTCTTTTCAAAATCAACAGATAACAACAACAGAGTAACAGGTACCAAGTAGCAGGAAAACAAGTTAAGAAATTACAATTGCTACAAGATTTGGGCTTCGAGCCCCAAGATTAATTTCTGAGCTCTCAGCTCACCACCACAATTGCTAAAGGGCAGAAAACCCCTAAGTACGAGGAGCACTTGCTCCTAATTACAATGTTAAGAAAAAGAGCAGACCCGCTTTCAATTTTACAAACCTATCGAAGGCTACAACAAACCTTCACTTCAGACTGTCATCAAGGCAGGCCAAGAAACAGGGGTATTAGATACCCAACCTACAGGGCCTTTACATGAGGAAAATAAATATCAAGTTAAGTTACTGGCCCATAGTGCAAAATAGAATGGAGGCGATTACTTGCACACCAACACAACGTTTGTGTCAAAAAACCTATGTGACACTAGGCCGATAATACAGGGGCTAATCCCAATCTAGGAAGGTGACACGTATGAGAAAACTTACTATATTAAAGAAGAGAAGAACGGTTATGAAAACGTAGTCACCTTCTTTTTCAAAAATGTAGGGGAGTTCGAGAGGGTGAAGCACTCTTTATCCCCGCTTTACAGATTTGTAATTTATAGATAGACAGAAAAGAATTTACATTTTGAAAAGGTAGGTTACATACTAAAGGTTTCGAACCCTCCCCGAGAGTTAAACTTCTGAGCTAGCACGAAATGAAGATGTTAACAGGCCATTACCTTGTAGATGAACTGCTGCTTGAAGAAAGAGGCGCTTCCCGCCCCCTGCTATATATTCACACACTGAGAAAGATGTTACTGAAGTGGCCCCGAGACATGAAAATCAGCAGTTTATATACCCTCGTGGAACATTCGAGACCTTTCATGAATGAAAACAACCCGCCCACAAACGTTTATTGGCTACTAGCAAAAACTAATACACAAGACGATGAAGAAACACCTTATTGGTGGGAAATTAATTACAGAAATTTATGATTGGCTAATTTCAAAACTGGCGGAAGGAAAGGATTTGTATTGCCAACCCACAAACCACAGAATAAAATTTAGTAAAAATAAAACTTAGGAATACAATATTTCTTCAAGAAAGTTCATTCCATTGCACCAGAGTGTGTTACCATAGTTTTGGGTAGCGACATCTGTTAGAGAATGTTCAAACTTCTTGATACGGAGCAAACAAACACAAATCAAAATAGACACAGTTCAGAACACTTCCAAATTACCAAATTTACAGTAGTGACATCTTCCGAGAAACCATTGAGTTAATACAGTTAGTTAAAGTTCAGACTTTCTCCTGTAGAGAGGTTTCAATTGGCGCAATATTTAAATTCGCGTCGTGGAGGTGTACCGCCCGATACAGCCCTCCCCCCCAAAAGTCCTTCCAAGGGGTGACACAGAAGAAAACAAAAAAATGTTTTTAAAAAAATCCAAGTTTTTGCTGAGGAGTTGAAGAATTTAGAAGAGAAAAATATAACTTTTCAATAGTCGAAGGTCTACGAAGTTAGTTTGATATAAGTGGGATTAAATAAAATCCAGTTTTGGAATTTCTTTGAAGTAGTTATTGATGAAAGGTCTCTATGGTTGTAGTAGTTGAATTCCTAAGGAAAACTTTAATTCTTGGAAGAAGAAAAAAATTATTTTCTAAGTCCACCAGATGTTGATGTTGAATCCTAAAACGTAGTGATTGTGGATATGGAATGTCCATGTAGCTGAATAAGTACATTAGTTGCCGAATACTTTGACGGCAAGACCTGCCGCCGCTGCCTGTGTCCAGAGGAGGCCGCTCGGACCCCTTAAGTACTCTGAGATACCGCTCTCCCGCACTATTAGTGTACGGCCACACTTGCGGGAAAAAGACGCTGCGGGACAAGAGACAAGGCGCGTCTTCAAGGTCGCCCGCTCGAGAATGGGCCGGGGTCCATTTTCATTGCGTGTTTCACGCTCTCCCGCTCAGCAGTGCCTGGCCACACTTGCGGGAAGAAGACGCTGCGGTTTTGTTCGTGTAAAACTTAGGAGAATGTTAGACAGTGAACTGATAATTTTGGAGGTACAAAGGTACCCATGCCTTAACGACACCTTAATGTCAATGCGAGTCTTTCTTCCTCAGGAATGCATTCCCGCAGCCTTGTGTTTCTTTCGCTGATAGCATTTTTCAACATACAGAAAAGCAGTTCAAATAAGGTCACGGACATTCTGTAATACTCAAAAAAATTATCTTGGTTGTCTTTTAGTTTATAGTGTAGGTGCACAAATTATCCATTTGATGACCTGTCACTTAATACAGAATGGATCCAATGTTTTCTTTGACGCTGACGACGGCGAAGAACAACCAAGCACATAACACAACAACGGAATTATTATTTAAAAATGGAATGCCTTCTATATGAAGAGCAATGGCGATGTTTTGCTACTCACAATATACAACCAAAACCAAACCCCATTGCAGTGCCTTGGCCTACCAAGCGACCGCTGCTCAGCCCGAAGGCCTGCAGATTACAAGGTGTCGTGTGGTCAGTACGACGACTCCTCCCGTCCGTTATTCTGGGCTTTCTAGACCGGGGCCGCTATCTCACCGTCAGATAGCTCCTCAATTCTAATCACGTAGGCTGACTAGACCTCGAACCAGCCCTCAGGTCCAGGTAAAAATCCCTGACCTGGCCGGAATTGTGGTGGTGATGATTATTGTTTTAAGAGGAAGTACAACTAGGCAACCATCCTCCATATAACACTAATCAGAGGGAAAAATGGAAGGGATCCAACACTTCGAAAAGTAAAGATATCGGCCAAAGGAAGACAAGGGCCACGAAGGGCGTGAAAATGAAAGACTCCCTAGCCCTCGCAAACCTAATAGCGTCGGGGTCGAAAAAGAACAAGAGTTGACGAAGAGAGGTCGAATAGGATAGATGAAAGTCAGGAGCCTGGCACAAGTAAGTGGAAGCAATGCCAGGACTCAGCTAAGGGCCCCGTGGTCGCCAACCCACGCTCCGGAGTTCAAACCCTCTGGGTCCCCTTTTAGTCGCCTCTTACGACAGGCAGGGGATACCGTGGGTGTTATTCTACCGCCCCCACCCACAGGGGAGCCTGGCCGGGAATCGAACCCGGAGCCTCCAGGTAAGAGGCAGGCACGCTACTCCTACACCACGGGGCCGGCATCACAATATACAACACACTAATATAATCACACCATACAAACACGGAAGTGTGGCCACGTGTTGTCGTCAAGTTGGTGAAAAACACGCAAAAATCCAGCGTGAACAAACCGCAAGTGTGGCCACCCCCGTCGCAGGTCGTCCAGCTGCGTGAAAAACACGCAAGTGTGGCCGTAGCCTTAGAGGTGTAGTCGTGCTGCACGCCGTAGATGCGACGTTTGTTTACAGTCCACAAGTAGCTTGCGGGTGGTGCGCTACACATCAGCCTTGGCCGGAAGGAGGGCTCCGGCGCGCCGTACACAGGTTGACCTCGCTGGAGTGGAGTCGGCCCGTAGTCCAATTCAGTGGCGGTACGGCGCCGCACGGCTGCAGGGGCACTGAAACAGTAAGATCTCGGCGGCAGAATTTGTGTTTGAAATATAATGTTTTTAGGGTACTGTCTAGGAGTTGAGGCTGAGGGGCCAGGGGCGTGCAAACTTTTATATAATTTTGCCACAGGTGTGTTTTAGCAGGAGACGGGAGCGTGGTAATGGCCGAATGGAGTGGACAGCAGAGTACCCTCGGAGGGGGTTTTACAACATTTATACAAAGCAGATTCAACCAAATGTAAAACTATAAGGGGCAGAAGGCCTTAAAATGAAACTAAGAATATAACCTTCAGGATTCTTACAAAATTATAAAGACAAAGTCAGCACGGAAATTACACAGGTTTCACCTGCGACAGGTGAACCCTAAATATCCTCTCGGTGGCTGGATTGCTAAGTAACAACGTCACCGGGGTAAGGAAATCTAAAATGATGCACGGCCCATGAAATCTGGGGGCAAGCTTGCCCGCGGGAACAAAATTCTTGACCATAACCTGGTCGCCAACCTTCAGATTGGTGGGTCTCCGTCCACGATCATATCTTTCCCTAACCTTTTCATGAGGCACTTTAAGATTGGCCTTATCCTTCTTCCAAAGATCTTTCATGTTATCAGGATCTATTGTCTCAGGTAGAATATCGTTAAGAGACAAAAGGTTAGAGAGCGGCGTGTTGGTAACAAACTTAAACATCAAAGAAGCTGGAGTACACTTATGAGACTCATGAACCGCCGAATTCAAAGCAAAAGCTAACCAATGCAGGGACGTGACCCACCTAGAATGATCGTCCTGATGATAGGCAATAAGAGCCGACCTCAGGTTACGATTGACCCGTTCAGCCAGAGATGGTTGAGGATAGTAAGCAGAAGTTGTTACATGAGAGATAGATAGATCAAAACAGAATTTACGAAAGAGATTGGATGTGAAAGCTTTAGCATTATCAGACACGATATAATGACACGGACCGAAAGAAGCAAAAATGGAATTTAAACAAGTAATGGTGGACTGAGCGGTAGCCAGCTTAGTCGGAAATAACCAAGAAAATCTTGTAAAACCATCCACACACACAAGGATGAACTTGTTGGCATTCCCCTTTGACTGGGGGAAGGGTCCTACGTAGTCGATATAAAGACGTTCCATGGGGCGCGACGCTTGATGAGATGACAAAAGCCCTTGCTTAGTGGACATGGTGGGTTTACTAAGCCAACAAGATTTACAAGCTTTAACTAGTTCACGAATTTCACCGTCCATACCTTTCCCATGAACATCTCCCGGATCTTTTCTCTAGTTTTGAAGATACCTAAATGCCCCCCCTAATGGGGTCTCATGATAGTACTTGAAGATCATGGGCACATGAACGGCTGGAAGCACCACCTTCGTCTTATTATCATGCCTCGACGGGCAACATACAACATCATTCCTCAATACATAAGGGACGACGTGCTCCCCAGAAGAAAGGGTTTCCATTATCGGAGCCAGCGTCGGATCTTCACGTTGATATTTTTCAATATCCCTAAAGAACATGGGAGCATCTGTTAGAATGGCATTCACTCAGATAATATGGACTCGGGAGGTGAAGAACGATCAACCTGTTCAGGGGAATCTACCTCATTGGAAAACATACGGCTTAGCTCGTCTGCCACAACATTTTCAGTACCTCTGATATGTCTAACGTCAAATTGGAAGGCAGAAATTCGGATGGTCCACCGGGCTATACGACCAGTACGACGCGGCATAGCTAAGACCCAACTTAAGGCTTGGTTATCAGTTTCCAAGTCGAACTTGACATGTTCCAGATAGAGGCGGAACTTTTCTAGCGCAAATAAGACAGCCAAACCCTCAAGTTCATAGATGGAATACTTGGCGTCTTGAGCCGAAAGAGTCCTAGATGCATAGGCGATGGGTCGCCTCTCTAGTTCGGTCTCTTGAAGAAGGACAGCAGCCACAGCCGACGACGACGCGTCGGTTTGGACGATGAATTTCTTCGAGAAATCCGGCATACCCAGAACAGGGGCATTACACAGAGCTAATTTGAGATCTTCAAAAGCGGCTTGTTGAGAAGGTCCCCACTCAAATTTGACGCCTTTCCTACATAGTAAGTTCAAGGGCGCCGCTCTATTGGCGAAATTTGGGATAAAGTTCCTGAAGAAATTCACCATACCAATGAACCTGGCAATACCTTTGATGTCTTTGGGAGGTTTGAAATCACGGATGGCCTGTGTTCTAGAATGATCTACAGCGACACCATCGGGCGACAAAATATCCCCCAGAAACGACATGGAGGGCTTAGTGAATGCAACCTTGGACAACTTCACCGTTAACCCTGCCTTACGAAGGCGACTTAGGACCTCTTTCAGATGATCAAGGTGTTCTTCAATGGTCTCAGAAAACACGACGACATCATCAAGATAATGATACAAGTACTCAAATTTGATGTTGGAGAAGACCCTATCTAGCAGTCTTTTAAGCACAGCTACTCCCGTGGGGAGTCCGAAAGGCACGCGGTTGTATTCGTACAACTTCCAATCCGTGGCAAACGCTGTCAGGTGTTTGGATTCCTCTGCTAACGGTATCTGGTTATAAGCCTGATTGAGGTCTAATATGGTGAAGAACTTAGCTTTACGAAACCAGGAAAAGCAAGAATGAAGGTCAGGAAGGGGCACAGATTGTAACACCACCTTCCGATTGAGAGCCCTATAATCAATCACAGGCCTGAAGCCATCTTGGGGTTTCGAGACTAGAAAAATAGGCGAAGAATACGCCGACTTAGAGGGCCGAATAATACCATCCGTCAGCATCTGATGAATGATTTCCTTCAAAGCTTTCATTTTAGGAGGAGACAGCCTATAAGGTGGAAAACGGACAGGAATCGAATCCGTAACCTCATTCTTATATTCGATAAGGTCAGTAACACCAAGAGTATCAGAGAAAACCTCTGGAAACGACTGACATAACTTACGAATACTCTCTGCCTGCTCCTTAGGTAGATGTCTAAGGTCTAACAACATCTCATCCTGGGTAGGCGAAATAGATGAACATATTACAGAACTTCATTTTAACAAAGGGATTTTGGAATTACTATCAAATTTGAAAGTGCACGACTTGCTCTGAAGGTCGAGTACTAGACCGGTGTGAGACATGAAATCTGCTCCCAATATAATGGGGCAAGACAAGTGCTTAGCCACAAACAGTTCTATTTTCCAAGTGAATTTCAAAATGCGGATCTTGGCAAACAGAGAACCTAAAATTTCTAATGGAGATGAGTTGGCTGAAACATATTGGACCGAAGACGAACAAAAATCAGGAAGTTTACAAATAGATTTTAATTTGGAATACCATTCATCCGAAATAATGGAACACACACTACCAGAATCTAATAGAGCTGTTACAGGTTCATTATTTAATTCAATTTTGAGAAAAGGAACAGGTGCGGGGGTATCCGCCCCAATCCTATGACATTCTTTGGGACCTTCAAAAGATAAATTTGAAGACTGAGTTTTCCTTGGGAATTAGGCAGTTTTACTTGGGGCTGAGTCTCGGAAAGAGGAGTTAGTTGACTCAGCCGAAGCCATTAGTCACCTGTTATTATTGGCATTGGGGTAAGTTGCACCAGAAGTTGAGCAGGAGGGGGTGCTATTCGAATTTGGGCAATTCTTGGCGATATGGGAAAACGCGCCACATTTAAAACAGCCTTGAGATGACCCTGCTCCATTCCTTGTCCCACTAGACTTGATCAATGGACATTTATTGCGAAGATGGTCAGGGGACCCGCAAATGTAACATTTGCGGGGTGTGACGGGTCGGCGTGTTGGAGGCCGAGGATTACTGAAAGAAGGAGGGGGCTCCCTCGCTACACGTAGTGTGTCGGCATATCTAACTCCTTCGGCTGAGACAGCTATAACCTCTAACTCGGCGAAAGTTTGCGGACGCGACGCAAAACACAACTATGATCAGTATGATGGAGAAATACCTTCCACAATAGCCTGTACAATTTGATCTTCAGGGAAATGTAGAGCAAATATCCTAGTGTAGAACTTAATGTCTTGGATGAAGTCTGCCAAATTTTCATTCAAGACCAATTTATGCCTTGTACCACTTCAGGTAGAAATGTATTGTGAAATAACACTGCTGGGATTTTTCTTATCAAATTTCATATCATATGCAATGAAACAGTGTTATTCCATGAAAATTTAATATGAAAATAATTGTAGGCATTGATTGCTGTTCAAAAATCTACATTTTTAAAGAATAACTGAATTTCATGTCAGTGACAGTAAATGTTTTGTTATTGTTGGAGGTTAGCGTACTTGTAATCTTTCTTGTAGGTACTGAATCGGTGGTACAGAAATAATTTACATTTGTATTATATTGTATTGGTAATCTGTTGCTTGTTTTCTATCAGTTTGTATGATGTGAATGTTCCAGTTGACTAGAAAATGGATAAAAACAGCAAAAATATGTCTCAAAGTGTTAGCCTGTACTCACAGAAATGGACGGATATACGCGACAAATAGAACGTTACGGGGAAGGATATGCATTGTATATCAAAACTAACAAATATTTATGAATAGTTTTTGGTTATATAAGGTGTTAACAGATTCTGAAGTAATTTAAACGAGTGTGTTATTCAAGTGGAGCGGATGCGTATCGCCTCCAAGTCCCACCCAAAGCGTGACGTCATCATAGTTACAGTACGGCCTGGATATCACGAGGGCAGTGGCTGGAATGCTATGATGAACAAGTGTGTTACGTACCAGTAATAAGAGAACAATTACGAACGAGAGGAATGGCATGCTAAAGAGGAACTCCTCAGTTATTTCCCGCCAATTTTCAGGCAGGCAATTATACTCAGTATGCATCAGTAATCGCATCTATCGGAGATGAGTGGCTGCAGAAGACACAAAGCACACCACAACAAACAATGGTCAATGCAATGTTATTGTTGATCATTTTATGAGCTTTCTATATTGTAGGTCTTCACATTTAGTTTTCTTTCGACTGTGTGATATTATGGCATATTATAAAATGATTTGCATAGTAGACTGTAGTTCCTTATTCCTATACTTTACTTACTGATTTTCATTAAATTCTGTTTACCCATTTTCTCGTGACTCGGCGCTGATTTGAACTTAGCAACAAAATTCGTAATTCATGAATCTCTGTTATCATACCCGGTACAGTCAAAATGTACAAGACGTAAATCATCGGAAACTTAATACTTTATAACTTTAGTTATACAGTATTTATCGATAAGACCACTAACAACATGAACATTTGAGAATTACATTTTAGGCCTTCCCCTAAACTACAATTTCATTCAGAGTGAATGAAATTATTTATGGCCTTGATTGTAGCGACTTATTCCCGGACCGTGTTCTCGTGACTCGCATACATACATGCAGATAGACAGACATTACGGAAAATTAAAAAAGTGCATTTCCTTGCTCCTCTTGACATGACAGATACAGAAATATCATTATTTCTGAATTCTGTTCAATGTACTGTACCGTACCCCAGGGTAAAGACCCTCTAGGACGATGCCTCCATTCCTGTATGAACTTCCGACTAACTCAGGGTTGGGCAGAGACTGGGTTGGTTGTCGGTTGGGTCGGGATAAAAATCGAAGTTCTACTTTAAATATAAGTAAATGACAGGAAAATGGAGGTATAACACGAATGAGAAACAATCATATGGGGTAAGATGGATTTATTTATAAATATCCCCAAATCATTCTACTTGAAAAATTAATAAAATCAAATAATAGAATAGCATTATAATTTTTTTTAAAAAAATCTGAACATTTACAACGTTAATTATATTTAAAGAAACAAAATTGAAATAAAGTAGGTATCAAGCACAACATTGAATACTTGTATACTTTCAAACTGATCTTCTTCTTATTTGTCCACAGTTCATGGGATATGTGATAATACGTGTACGCATACACTACTATGAAGTTATTTCGCATGGAGTCACACTCTAACTCATCACAACGGTACGGTTATGAATTTAATTTAAATCGAGAGTCGCCAACAAAAATTCTAACGTTAAAGAAAATTACAATAAAAAGAAAAGTTACGATGAAAAAGAAAAACTAAGACGCTATGGGACGTGATATGAACTATGTAAAATACTAGTGGCATTTCCTACGCTATATTTACAAGAAATCAAATAAGCGACACTAAACACATATATTTACATCGTATAAAGAGAAAATTCTTGCGTGCTACACAGATTCTACGTGAATCGCGGTTCACCACAAAGGATCTAGTCAGAACTAGATTGACCACCAATTAAATTCAGCACTCGGGCTGTTCCCCATTAAAACAACGAAACAAGGTGTTCAAACAACGAGAAACAAATATACAACATCATCCTGAAAGGGAAAAACATATAAATGGCCACCAATATCATGTAGAAAGCAATGGGCAACATTGCCTCCTTCTGCTGCATTTGAGCGCTCAACAGCGCGATCATCCGTCATGTATTTCCGGGTAGGCTGCGAGCTGAAAAGAAATGTTGAACTCAACACTGTACTAAAGTATGGATTCTGTATCCCCAGATTGTCACAAGGAAATACCATCTCATTCGCGCCGTCTAATACCAACACGGCCAATATATCAGCTTGCAATGAGATAACGTCTTTCGTCGGCTACACGGAAAGTCACGTATAATCATTCCTTCCTAGCATGCTTTTACTATTTAACACACATCAGACTCATTAGTCTGGAATTAATTCCGTCAATTCTGATAACAATATACTCTCAGAAGACAATTGGCAGGTACATATCCACTGCACATTATTCTCTCACATATCAGGCATGCAATCGGCGTGCATAAACACTTTATCATTCCGCATGCAATCTTATTTCTCATATCTCTTATGAATCACATTGGCCTTCTACATTATGAGATCCGGTTCGTTTTCTGCGCAAATCATTGGGCAAAAACAGATTCCATCCTAAATTCGAAAGATCCTATTCTTTCAACGATGTTATGCAGCTCCTTCGGTCAGCCTCTGAAATACCATGCGTCATGCAATTAACTATACCTGTCTCCCTGAATAACCAAAATAAAATGACGTAGTAAGTATATAACTTTAATCTTGGATGAACTTGTCAATCTAATTCTCCTAGCATTTATAAATAAGGAAAACTCGGAATATGCTTAACTGAACAACCTACTAATCCTAACAAATCCCTCATTATCCCAGGCGACAGAACTACTTACAAATAGAGGATTGTGTCGGTGGTTAGTATATTCACAGAGGCTTGGGCACCGAACGTTGAGAGGAATGAAGACGTATGTATGTGAGTATATTACGTAATAGTAACCTAAATTGAGGACTTTAGACATGTTTTAACGATATAAGAGCTGAACCTGCTCCATTGAACCAATTATTAATATTAGGCATGTTTGTGAAATTAATAACTGGTTCGATAGAACGGGTTTCACTGAAGCTCAACTTGTAGGATTCCAGCAAGCTACAGCAGATGTCCTGGACTGTGTCGTGATTGACCTATCAAAGGGATTTGACAGGGTAGAACGTGGGAGAATAGTGGCAAAAATCAATGTAATTGGACTAGACAAATGTCTGACTGAATTGGAGTTTATATTTCTAGAAAATAGAGCTCAGGGAATTAGAGTAGCTGTTCCGGTAATCATTAAGAGAGGAATTTATCAAGACCGTATTAATGAAAATTTATGTTCCTTATACACTGACTGACAGAGCAAATACAACACCAAGAAGGACTGGTTCGAAAGGGATGAAAGTTGGGGAAAAAACAGAGACGGCACGGACGAATAATTGATGTTTATTTCAAACCGATATAAAGGTTACACAATGCGCACGGCATCGACTCACAAGGATGTAGGACCACCGCGAGCGGCGATGCACGCAGAAACACGTCGAGGTAAAGAGTCAATAAGAGTGCTGATGGTGTCCTGAGGGATGGTTTTCCATTCTCTGTCAACCATTTGCCACAGTTGGTCGTCCGTACGAGGCTGGGGCAGAGTTTGCAAACGGCGTCCAATGAGATCCCACACGTGTTCGATTGGTGAGAGATCCGGAGAGTACGCTGGCCACGGAAGCATCTGTACACCTCGTAGAGCCTGTTGGGAGATGCGAACAGTGTGTGGGCGGGCATTATCCTGCTGAAACAGAGCATTGGGCAGCCCCTGAAGGTACGGGAGTGCCACCGGCCGCAGCACATGCTGCACGTAGCGGTGGGCATTTACCGTGCCTTGAATACGCACTAGAGGTGACGTGGAATCATACGCAATAGCGCCCCAAACCATGATGCCGCGTTGTCTAGCGGTAGGGCGCTCCACATTTACTGCCGGATTTGACGTTTCTCCACGCCGACGCCACACTCGTCTGCGGTGACTATCACTGACAGAACAGAAGCGTGACTCATCGGAGAACACGACGTTCCGCCATTCCCTCATCCAAGTCGCTCTAGCCCGGCACCATGCCAGGCGTGCACGTCTATGCTGTGGAGTCAATGGTAGTCTTCTGAGCGGACGCCGGGAGTGCAGGCCTCCTTCAACCAATCGACGGGAAATTGTTCTGGTCCTGGTCGATATTGGAACAGCCAGGGTGTCTTGCACATGCTGAAGAATGGCGGTTGACGTGGCGTGCGGGGCTGCCACCGCTTGGCGGCGGATGCGCCGATCCTCGCGTGCTGACGTCACTCGGGCTGCGCCTGGACCCCTCGCACGTGCCACATGTCCCTGCGCCAACCATCTTCGCCACAGGCGCTGCACCGTGGACACATCCCTATGGGTATCGGCTGCGATTTGACGAAGCGACCAACCTGCCCTTCTCAGCCCGATCACCATACCCCTCGTAAAGTCGTCTGTCTCCTGGAAATGCCTCCGTTGACGGCGGTCTGGCATTCTTAGCTATACACGTGTCCTGTGGCACACGACAACACGTTCTACAATGACTGTCGGCTGAGAAATCACGGTACGAAGTGGGCCATTCGCCAACGCCGTGTCCCATTTATCTTTCGCTGCGTGCGCAGCACAGCGGCGCATTTCACATCATGAGCATACCTCAGTGACGTCAGTCTACCCTGCAATTGGCATAAAGTTCTGACCACTCCTTCTTGGTGTTGCATTTGCTCTGTCAGTCAGTGTATATATCAATGATATGGAATAAGAGAAAAGGCTGTTTGCAGATGATGTTATTCTGTACAGAGTAATAAATAAGTTACAAAATTGTGAGCAACTGCAAAAATTGCCCCGATAATGTTGTGAGATGGACAGCAGACAATGGTATGATGATAAACGAAGTTAAAAGTCAGATTGTGATTTTCATAAATAGGAAAAGTCCTCTCAGGTGTCATTACTGTTTCGATGCGGTGAAAGTTCTATTTGGGATCATTGTAAGTATCTGGGTGTTAATATAAGGAAAGATCATCATTGGGGTAATGACATAAATGGTATTGTAAATAAAGGGTACAGATCTCTGCACACGTTGTTTAGGGGTTGGGGTAAGGATGTAAAGAAGAGGGCTCATAATCTTCATAAACTGATATCCAAGTTCACTCCTAACGTGTTAGTACCGCAGCTACACAAATGACAATGATATACTGTATCTATGTCCTGGCTCTAGTTATAGCCTCATGACATATGATCAGGGGGGAGGTAAATTATGCCCCTGCTGAATTTGAAGGTCCGGTAATCGGAATCTTTCAGCTACGTGAAAACACTCAAATTTATAGCTTGTGACCTCTACTTTTTACAGGTCGCATATAAAATTAAAGCGATCAGTGGGTCACTCACAATCTCAAAAGCGTCCTTTTAGAAGATCACGCGTCATGGTTCATCACGCAAGATCTCCCACTTTTTTCCACACGTTGTCAGATTTCAGCAGTCGTCTTTACTCTGCGTACTGCTATATGACAAGCGTCATTACCGATCCACTATTCAAGTATTGCATTTATATGCATCAACAATTAACATGAAATACATCGGTTCGAATGAGATCTGACTCATAATTTTCCAAAAATTATTTCAGATGGAGGTGTTATTATTCTTCCTCTTTTTAGTAAATTATGGTTTAGTGGCACCAGTGAATGCGGTGTTGAATTAGTAGAGGACATTTATTTCTCAGGGGTTAAAACACCTTAACTCAGCCCACTCTCCGACAACCTACATATCCACGCGTAGCGTCATCTTCTCTTCTCGCTTCCTTGGAAAGAGCGTGATTTCAAGGTTCAGCGGTACTGCGCTATCCTTTTCTCGTTACAGCGCAGAAAACTGCTCCCTTCGGGCTGGGGTATCGCAAATCATACCCCGGTTCGGCATGTAGACTGCTAATTACTACATTATATGGCACAGAATGTTGTGGAAAACGGCATATATAATTGACTAGACCTCCTAACATGCCTATGGCATGGTGATGAACGGTTACAATATATTCCACTGCAGAAATTCGTGTGACGGGTCTATAAAATATAGGTGCGATGTCACATCAAGTAATCACTTAAAATTTATGAAATAGTGCAGTGACAGTAAAATGCAAGGATAGGACATTTGTCAAGAATAAAATGTCTGAAGAGACTACATTGATAAGAGCGGACGGGAGCCTGGAAATCGTGAAATGATGGAAATAATCTCTCGAGAAGAAATCCATGACCTGAATCGGTATACAGTGTATTCATACGAATCAACGACTCGTGAAGGGTCAGGCATTCTGGAGCTGCCCACTGTCGGGAAGAGAGCATCCTGTCTCCGCTTGCAATTCGTTCGCCAGAATTCCACCAGGAAGTGCTGCACGATGAAGAATTATAATGAATCAGTAGCGGGCCTTGGTTTCATTCCACAGTTACACTGAAGGAACGTGTCGATTTGTTATTATAATAATAATAATAATAATAATAATAATAATAATAATAATAATAATAATAATAATAATAATGATAATAATAATAATAATAATAATAATAATAATAATAATAATAATAATAATAATAATAATTGTACCACGAGGTTACACC
Source organism: Anabrus simplex (assembly GCF_040414725.1). Lineage (NCBI taxonomy): Eukaryota > Metazoa > Arthropoda > Insecta > Orthoptera > Tettigoniidae > Anabrus > Anabrus simplex. The sequence goes on from NC_090265.1 coordinate 2,134,670, forward strand.
CGTCCTGTTCATTTAAATCAAGCGCCTTGTGAAATGACATCTTACACTTAAAACTTGAAACAACTAGAGCAAGAATTTCGGACTTTGGTCAACAGATGTCTTGATTTTCTTCTGTTTTTGCTTTTGGTGTGTTAAAGTTGTCAACATTTCGACATCCTTCAGCCAAATTCAAAAGTGGCCAATAGGAAATTCCCTGTATTTAATTTTCAACCAATCAGCGTTTCCTTCTGCATATTTAATTAGCCAATAAAATTGGGCGTGTGTCGGGCATTAGCGCAGATCTCTCTCGAACCTTCCTCTCGGGTATAAAATCTGGCATTTTTCGAGCTACCTTCTCTTCTTGATCGTCCACTTACTGAGTGTGTACTAATAGTGGAGACAGAAGCGTTTCGCCCTTCATCGAGCACTCCAGCGCAATAACGTAATGGTAGCAATGTACTAACTAGGTGATAGCCTCTGAAAGCTAACGCGAGGGGAAGGTTTCTTGCCTTTAAAAATGTAACTTTAATTTCCCATCTTCAATAATGTAAATTTCTTCTTCAAATGTAAATCTAAAACTAGCCTAAAACTTAGCCGAAATTCGGGAATAGATAGTGCGACACCCTCCCTACTTCCTCATCAACTTGTATTTGAGGCGACTATGTTTATGTAACCGTTTTCTATCTGTAGCCTTGTAACTTACATTCGCCTCCATCTAATGACCTCAGTAGAATGGGATTAGCCTGTTCAACGTCGTGCAGTCCACCCAACTAATGTTTTAAACTTCTAAGTGTGTAAGTGTCTGCCTCCACTGCATTTTGAATTTTGGGCCAGTAACTTTAACATGTGTTCTTTTTCTTCCCACTAAGACCCGGTAGAATGAGTATTCGATACTCCTGTAAAGTTGTTAGACTCTGAGAGCTTAAGACCGTGAATTCTCTTTGTATTGTAAAATGTAGGTGGTGCCTTGAGATTCAGGAAAGTGTAAATTTTAGTGAACAAGTATGCTTTGGGTGTTGAAGGTTCCCGTGAGAAGGCAGTAAAGGTATAAGCTTTGGAGCGTAGTCTCCTAGATATTCATAGAACAAAGACTCTCCTTCTATTCTTGTAGACATGCCCTCTAAATGCAATTGGGAGGCCTGTATCATTGACTCTCGAGTGTACGGAGCAATAATGCTCAAGTAACAGTTGTAAAAATTGGGAGCTTTAAGCTCGGATTGTTGACTTGTGAATTTTTCTGATTTCTCCAAACTTGTAACTAAATTCACCAAGTAATTATGTACCTGAAATCTCGTACTGTCGTTGAGCGACTGGTTTTGTTAACAGTTGGCATTGGAAAAGGAATCAAAAAGTTACAGTCCAAATAAATGTAGTTTTGATTTTTAAAGCTTTTAATTAATCTTTTGCTTGTAGTAGATACACCCGTTCTTGCCCACACCTTCTTTCACCTCTGCCAACAACGGAATCTCCTTAACAACAACAACAACAACAATAATAATAATTGTACCGGGAGGTACACCTCCACGCCGCTAATTCAAACTTTGCGCCAGTTGGAAATCCTCTGCTGGAGGAAGTCCGAACTTTATCTAATGGATTAATTTTCAAGTTACCCAGAAGATGTCACTACTTGGAAATTTTGAAGTTTCTGAACTGGGTCGTTTTCGACGTATTTTTGTTTTGCTTATAGTAAGAAGTGTGAACTTTCTCTTCTAGAGGACACTACTGAAGAACTACAATAGTGCACCCTAGTGCAAGGTGAAAGAACTGTTTTTTGGAGAAACTTTTATTTCAAAAGTTTGTTTCTTGTTAAATTTCTTTCTGGTATTGTTTAAGTTGGCTGTATTCCCCTTTCTTTCCCCTTGTTTTGAATTTAGCCAATCCCGAATTTCTTTAATTAATTTACGACCAATAAGGTGTTTCTTCTTCAAATTGGATATGCTGCTTAACCCTAACCAATAAATTATTGTGGGCGGGTGTTTTCTTTCCTGAAACTCCTCGAACTTTCCGCGAGAGTATATAAACTGCTGATTTTCGGGTCTCTGCGCCACTTCTCTACCATCTTTCAGTGTGTAAAGTACATAGCAGGGGGCGGGAAGCGCCTCTTTCTTCGGACAGCAGTTCAACAACCAGGTAATGGCCATTTAATAACTACTTTTCTTGCTAGCTCAGCAGTTTAACTCTCGGGGCGGGTCCGAAGCTTTTCCACCATGTAACTTTTCCCTAAAATGTAACGACTCTTAGCTCTATTCTCTTTTAAAGTCACATATTGGGATAGAGAGTGCTTAACCCTCTCGAGCTCCCACTCATATTGTTTTGAGGTGAACTTATTTCTCACAACCGATTCTTCCTTAATGTAATGTAAATTGTTTCTTTCTAAAGTCACCTCTGTAGTATGGGATTAGCCCTTGCATTTGTGGCCTAGAGCCAGATTAGGTTTTAAAACAAATGTATTAGGAGTGCAGTTCGCCTCCTCTCACATTGGTATTTTAGAGGCCATGTAATTATCCTTTTCTCGCTTAATAGGCCTCAGTAGGTTGGGTATTTTACCCCTGTGTTTACGTCCTTAGAGGACAGCTTGAAGGTCGAGTTAGGTGTGGCCTTTTGATAGGCTTAAAATTTTGAGAGCGGATCGCTCTTTTGAAATTTGTTTCTGCGTGCCTCTAGGAGGTCTTACTGTGTAATTTGGAGCAAGTGCTCCTGGGCATGATTGGGGTTTTCTGCCCCTTTGTTAAACCTTATGTACATGTAAGCTTGGGCTAACTGCTCAAGAATTGTGAGTTCGGGGCTCGAAGCCCAAAGCCTGTAAATACTGTTGTTGCTCTTTTGTTCCCTTGCTACTCTGTACCTTCCATGCTTGTTATTTCTTGATTTTGAAAAGAGAATATAACCTTGTTAAATTTTACATTAACTTTAATTTCGTAGTTTGAGACCCGTTCACACCCGCACCTTCTTTCACCTCTACCTACCACAAAAATACGGTAATAATAATAATAATAATAATAATAATAATAATAATAATAATAATAATAATAATAATAATAATAATAATAAACATATGTCCTCACCTACCGCGTGCAAGCATTTTACTTCCATGCCATCAGGCTGCTTCCTCATCAATTTCGACGTTCCGTTTTACTCTAGGCCCACTAGATGCCAGAATATACCGCATCTCTCTTGGGCGCCTGTGGCTGAGATTTAATTAATTCTGTCGGATAAACACCAAATGTGTCACCAGAGATCATTTTACATGCCGACATCGTACGACATTGAGTGTCGAATGGACTTTTTTTTTTACAATCTTCAAACATCCGCCTAGCTCTTCCGGGTTTGAACCCACTTCCCCAGGCCAACGCTCTACCATTGTTCCGCAGAAGCAGCTTGTCTATGCATGACTCTCGAGTGCAGCGACCCATGTCCTTTATGAAAGCCTTTCAAATACTATAGACAGGACAGATGGAATTACAGTAACAGACAGCATCAAGCAATCACGACTGATTCCCACGTGACAGATTACCTACCAATTTGTGACATACTCCTTTCATGAATCATTTCAAAGAATATGGAAATTTATCGGACATCTCCCTTCTCAGCCGAACGTCTGAATAATTTTCTTAACACTACTCCTTTGTCGGTAATCGCTGAGAACAAATCGTTCCACTATCGTGGGAAACTTTACCGGTTCTGGAATCAAGCAATCTTGGTTAGGGTCCCATACACTGGTAGAGATTCTTCTCTCCTTCCCATTCGTTAGCAGTGCTAACTCGTAACGGGTTCTGCTGTCACCAGAGTAAGAATCAGTGCAAAACTCAGAAGATAATACACCTCACTGATGAACGACGTAAGTACAAAAATGCAAGAAATGAGGAGGGCAGAAATTAATACTGGCGACTAAAGAATTAATTAAATGTAATGTACAAGACAGCTAATGAATAATGGTTGAAAGGGAAGTGAAAGAATGTTGAAGGTTTCGTGGTTGCGGGAAAGGTAGATGCTGCACAGAGTAATATCGAGGAAACCTTTGTAGGAAGGAATGCTAGCGCTGTGTGAATATTAATATCTTAGGTGGAAAACCAAATGTAAGGATAGGAAAGAGGCAGAAAAATGGCAGTAATATATTCCTCGAATTGTACGAAAGGAAATAATAAGATAATAAGTCTCTAGAAAAGTAAGAATCTGTTTATGATGACGAAATGGTGGACCCAATTCTGAGGTTTGATAGGCCTAAATAATAATAAGGTAGCTGTTGATGAAATACCCTCAGAATTAATTGCCTTAGAACCTCCGTGGTCAGGTTATTCCATTTATTATTATTTATTTTCCGCCCACATTGGAGCACTGAAATAAATCTATATACAGTCAAGTCTTATGAATATTGGTTACAAACTTGGTTGATGTTTCTTCTTTTGTTCCCATAAATGTTTCATTCTCTCTGACCTGGTTGCCCATTCTTCGTCAGTTATGTTGTACTGTTTGCGTGTATAGGTCTTCAGTTTAAGTCTCACATCGTTATTTCTCAGGATCCTCTTCTCTTCTCAATTTGTTGAATTGTCAAGCCTAATTCATTTAAATCCTCTTGGACTTCTTTGAACCAGTGACTTTTAGTTTTACTTTTCCAAAAGTAGTTGAATAAAATGTTTGAGTATCCTAGTCTCTGGTAGTCGTGATATGTGTCAGATAAAAGCAACTCTTCTTTTCCGCATTGAGACTCAGTCTCCTGGTATACAATTTCATGGGGTAGTAATCGCCATTGTCCATCGAATTGGTGTTTTTTTGTTTAGAATTGTTCTAATGATTCGTCTATCTTTTTTCTGTCATTTATCTCTAGTTGATTTCGTATTCAAATTGAATAAAGTTTCACTAGCATAGGTTGCTTCAGGCTTAATAACGGAGTTGTAGGGTTTAAATTTTGCATTTATCGAGAGAGATTTCTTCTTGTAGGTTGGCCAAGTAATGCGCAGTGCTTGTTTTAATTTGGCAATTCTATTTTCAAGTGATATTTTCACTTTTAAGTTCCAAGTTATAATATCTCCAAGATATTTAAATTTATTAACAACCTTAATTTGTTTGTTATTAGTCAGTGTGATAGGTGATGTTTCCACTTTGAAGGATGGCATAATTTCCGTCTTTTCAAAGGAGATTTGTAATCCAATATTTGCTGCTATTTGTTCTAATTCTTCAATTTGGAGTTTAGCCTCTTCCACACTACTTGCAAGTAGCGCAAGGTCACCTGCAAATACTAGACAATTGAGTTTGATATTTTTGCCAATCTTGATGTTTGGCTGACATTTTTTAGACCATTCGCGCATGACTTTCTCCAATACACAGTTAAATAGTGTTGGTGAGAGACCATCCCCCTGTCGAAGTCCAGTCCGGATTTCAAATGATTCAGACAACTCTCCTCGGAATTTAACTTTGCTCTAGTGTTCTTGAGGGTAACACCAACGAGATTAATGAGTTTCTGGTGTAACCCAAATTCTTTAATGATTTTAAGTAATGACTCACGATGAATGTCGTATGCTTTCTTGAAGTCAACAAAAGTCATAACTAGCTTTTTTTCTCATTCTTTGATGGTTCATAATCCACTTAAGACTAATGATTTGGTCAGGACAACTTCTTCCAGGTCGAAATCCCCCTCTGATTCTCTCCAAGTTCTTGGTCGAGCTGTTCCTGAATTCTCGTGAGGATAATTCTAGACAGGATCTTTTATGTGATATCAAGTACAGAGATCCCTCGGTATTTATCTGGATCCAGTCTATCCCCCCTTTTGTGTATTGGATGAATTATAGCTGTATTCCATTCTGCAGGCAGCTTTTTCAGAGTTCCATATGTCTATGATGTGTTTGTGTAGGTTTTGAAGTGTATTAAATCTAAAGCCTATCCGTCGTTCTGCAGGTTTATTATTAAATACCATGCCTCACAACCTTTTAATTTTAAGACTTCAATGTAACTTTTACTTCATGTCTGTGAGATTTCAGAACAATGAAGCATTAGCTATAGTAGAGTTGAGACGTCAAGGAATATGTACAGGTCTACTTGGATGGCAGAGCCCTCTTCGGTAATCCTACAAAGTGTTTGGTTATTTGCATTCTTCCACAGATCTGCAACCACTTATTGTGTAAGATGTATGAAACACGAGAAGTGCCATTTGATTTTATAAACAATACTGTTACACCTACTACCAATAAGTCAGGGGCAAGTGTGAAAACAACTGCACCATGAGTTTAGTTATTTCATGAACCCGAGTCCGTTAGAATCAATCTTGCTCCATTTCACAAACCAGCCTTATTAACTTAATTGGCATCATCGCACTCTACAGTGCCAGCGCTAATGCACGTTATTTGGTTATCCGTCAAACTAATCAGAATATATTGGTTGATGACATCAACTTGTTCGTTTCTTGAGTAGAAAATTGTCTTTTGAAAAATGAATTTTCACGCGGATCAAAATTAGCCTAAATAAATTCCGTGCAGTATTTTTTAAAATCTGTTTTTAGAATCTCGACAATGCAATTTTGACCTAGTTCTTCCTTGCCGAGTGTTAGGAGTCGTTCACTGAAGGTAGGTCTGTAACTGTTATATTCTTTTTCTGGTTTGAAATAGTAACTTCAGGTTATAGCATATTTAAACTTAACTGGACAAGTGTTGCTCTGTGACTGTGAGGAATGATGTGCAGGAGCAGTCGGAAATCTCCCGCGAAGCAAGATCACTTTTCCAATTATATTTTGCAGTAGCTGATCTGCTGAAAGAGCTTAATGAGGGGCCATGCTTGCCTCGTCCCTGTCTTATTTTCTCTGCACATTCTGATATAATTCTCATGATAGACGTACCAGTAGGCAAAATTAACGTATTATTATCTCCCTATTTCCGCGGTCTCTCTTCAAACGTATCATTTTCGTTTCAGTGGTTTCTCTCTGAAACTGGATATTTTTTTTAAGTGTGTCACATTCGCAGTTGTTTACATTTTTTGGCCTTCCTCGCGGAGTTTTATTGCGTGGATGGTCAGACCATTTAAAATTTGTCAATTTAACAAAGGAAATTCATACAACCCGTGGTTTCGTTCAAGTGGGACCTCATGCCTTCATAGATGTCATGTTTTCCGGACTTCTGCCGAAGATGACGTGCGGCAAAAGCTATGTCGTTTACTCCACTAACCATCGACACGGTGATAAACACCGCGACACCAATCGGGAACACTCTATAAAGTACTGCTGTTCAGTCAACAAACTGTTAGTGATTAAAGTGCCATAGATATTTGTATTGAAGTTATCGTGAAAAACATACATTCAGCACGTGTCATCATGAGGCTTTTCGACATTTCTGTTAGTTATAATATGCAGTCTATGATTCGACGTATAACCTGCAGGCTATGCGAAGTCCAGAGTCTCAATAAGAAAAAGCACTTTGTGGCCCCAAAGTTGATTCCTGAACAAAACATCGTGCTTAAATAATTAAAATTTTCTTCCGATAAATCACCACCAGATTCTAATTCACTCATCGAATCAGCGATTGTAATAAGAATAAATGGATATGATGTAGAAAATTCACAGAACACAAATATAGAATTATTCTCGAGTGCTAATATCGCTCTCTGTATTGTGAACACCTCAGAGCGGGCAAAAGGACTTGGTTTGGTCTGATGCCAGGAGATGATGTTAACGTTCTACTTACTTCAAAATGACAATCTCACTCCGCTGAATGACGCGAATTTGCGATTATCCTTAGTTATTTAGCGCTTTGAACACTTAAAAATTGCAGCAGGACTTGGTTCAGTCTTAAGCCAATAGATGACGTTAATGTTATCACGTGAAACAAAATTACCATCTCACCTCGCTGAATGTAGGCATTTCACTGAGAAGCAAACATGTGAAAATCCTCCTCAAGAGGGGCTGGTCCTCACCGTCCGCTGTCCTGAGAATGGTTTCCCGTAGTTTTCCATTCTCCTGAACTAAGGGGAATGCCGAGACAGTTCTTGGTATAGGCCGACATCCCTCTCACCTTCTCCGATACAAATCTCCTGGCCTGAGCGACGGGGCCTGTTTTTGTAGTAATTCCACCTCACCTGAATAAAATCTTTGTCATGGAAACACCAACACGAAGCATCGACAATCAAAATGTGATATATGTCACTTCAAATACACGGCGGAAGGATTTCCATCTCAATATCATAAATGGAGGTAACGTATTTGCATACACCAGAAGGGTGAAAGGTAGTATTTGTCACTTACCACTTCAAGTATGATGTTCACAATTGCATTGTTATTGTAACCTATCTCTTGTCCCAGTTTCAGTATTTCAAACATTTCCATCTTCTCAACACCTATGTGAAAGGCAATAGAAGTCGGGACGTACTTAATTTCAACTCATGCCTATAGATATTGCTATCATCAAGGTGAATATGAGACAAACTCTTCGCAGGAAAAAACGTATTTTTATTTAAAAAATACAAAAATCGTGATTCGCCGGACATTTATTGTATTTTGCTGTAAATAAGACACAAAAATACAGAACTTGGCAGCCATTTCAGCTGTTCAAACTTTCTCACTTTCTCAGTATCACTGTTAATGACTGACGGAATAGAATTCTTAAATATCCAAAAACTAATATTATGACACTTATCCGAAAATATGTAATTTTGCCGTCCTCCAATAAATTTCTTACATTATAAGATTCAACTTAAGATAAGAACGCAGACATACACGAAAAGTTTTACCATTAATGCTACACTAGGGTTACCTGGCGAATAAAAGTACAAACCTTCAACGCAGCAAAATAACAATGCTGAGCTGTTCGTGACAGTAAATAAATGCTTCTTCGCACATATCCAATGTTGAGCATGTATGTGTTTAACGAATGCCACTCAATATAACACACATATCACCTTTCGAGAGGAAACATTAGAGAAACTCTATACGCTAGAAAAATTCGGCGAATTCCAACACGTTCCATACAAACAACGCTAAGTGTCATATCAGAAGAGATTCCCTTCAACATATTACTTACTGCAATTTTAATGGAACATATTAACATAATAAACAATTTCGAAGGTTTTAAATCACTATTATATTTTAATTTCATCTGACTATAGATTATACATTAAACATGAAATACCACCTTCTGCAAGTAATACTCCAGGGGTAAATGAATAGAATACGCGGTCTGGGAAGAAGTAGGACATCGTGGGTCGGCAACTTGAGCCAGTGGTTTGGGTTGACAAAGCTTACTCTGTTCAGAACAGCTATGAACAAATAACAGATCATCAGGTTTCTGCGAGGACATAGCACATGAAGAATGGTTCTGTTTCTGAGTGTGTGTTCCACACATGTTACATGTTTGGTGCTCATGTTATTGTTAAGAATGAAAACTTCAACCAGTTTAAAAACTAATCTGCACGAATAATTTTAAGTGTTAGCCCTGTGAATGTATGCTAAGTCAATTTTAAATTTATTCTCTATTTATTAGTAGAACTCATTGACAATAAGGTCCCAAAGTTTCAAGGATGAAATAGCATCCAAAGTGCCTGAGAAATAATAATGAAATGTGTGACGCGACCTTCCGGCCACGCCCATTACTTCAATACTAGCTCGGTGAAGTAAACATCTAGAAGGCTGTGATACTCTGGTTTTATAGATCATCTTTGACTGTGTTCAGTATCTTAAACCAGCTGCTTTGTTTATGAAGAAACAATATATTCTTGTTATGACTTGTGTTACTGACGGAGATTTACACAAGTGTTCGATTTCTTCGTCATTCAATAACGCCACCATACCAAATAGTGTATAGAAGACTGGATAAATTGTGTTTGCATGAGTTAGTGAAGGCAAGACATGAGAAACAAACCGGCAATGACGTTAGGTCCGACATGGTGTCAGCAGATGAACAACACATTTGTGAACTGTGCCACATTAGCTGGTGTAAATATCTACAGGCTCAGAGCGATAATAACCGCTACAATAACAAGAAGAGGCTTCCAAAATATATCCTAGATGTTGTCTAGCCCACTTGCAGGTTCGTGGCCGATCCTCAACTTCTCAAACCCAGAATACAAATGGCTCTCTAAATTCACATATATGGAAATGATGCCCTAAAACCACATTTTCATCTGGTACAGTTGTCAGAATTGCAACTTATGATGCAGTTCTTGTATTTAATGGTGGGAACGTAGGGAGGTCGAAGGTATTAGAGATAATGAGCTTTAAAGTAGGAATTTTCACTCAAGACATCTTGCAGCTGAAACGTCAGTTGAAGACCTGGTGAAGCAAATGAGGCATAAAACAACAAACCAGAAGAGAAGACTTGAAGGGATTGAGGACCCTGAGTACAAATCTGGGGCTTTCTGAAGGGCTGATATAAGAAAAAAAGAGTAGGTTCAACCTTAAATTGCATTTCCTGAAAGTGATGTTTTGGAACGTTTATGTACCTTTTCCTCAGACACAGTGAAAGGCAGAATTATGAAATTTTGTTCTTTTATTTCTATAAACCTAATAAATGCTGTCTCATGAGTAAATTTGGAAATTATGAGTGTAAGCTGAGATATGGGGCAAAATGTTTGGAACTGTGCATGTATTTTATATCACACTTACAAAATTGTACAAAAAAAATATTAAAATTTTCCTATTCGATATATTAAAAAACATCATGAGAGAGGATTACCTTATGCAAAGAGATTAAACAGATACATTTTTGTGGAAATCTCTTACATATTTTTTTAAAGAAAAAGTACAAAATACTTTTTGAAGAAATAAAATTATTAAAGTGAATTGGGTGAATATCAAGGTGGATTTAGAGAGGAAATATCTTGCTCCGAACAGATTTTTAGCCAGAAATATACAATTCGACACAGATTAATAAACTCCAAAAACATAGTTGTAACATTCATTGACTTTTATAAAGCTTTTGACTCTGTTGATAGGAAAAGTAATCCGTGAATTTGGAGTTAAAACTAAACTGGCAAACCTAATTCGTGAAACCTTTACAGACACTATCTCGAAAGTAACATTTATGGGTGAAATATCTTGACCTTTCAGAGCGATGTTTTATCTCCATCCTTTTCAATTGTGCCCACACACACCCGCAACACACACTCACTCATACACACACCCACTCATGCCTTACATACACTCTGCTACCGTAGACACGCACACGCACATACGCACACACATACATACGCATACACGCATACACACACCAACAGGTTCGTGAATACTTACCAACTTACCTCATGAGACGAGGCCGTGGACGGGCTGGAACAGACTAAAACAGTCTGGAGCTGGACTCGAACCAAATTAGACTAAAGGGAGGAACGGGAGACGGAAAGAACCCAGAACCCTTCCCGATAAATGAAAGAACGGGGTCAAAATACATGGGGGATTATTAACGAAAATAAAGCAAGATAAGGCAATTAAAAAAATATTCAAGTTTGAAACATTACTCACGGAGATATGCGTAGAAACTTATCGTGTAGGTTATTCATCCAATCATATCAAGAGGCAGATTGAAAACATATCAAACATGGCCACACAAGCCTCTTACAATCACAAAACTTGTAACGTACGATTTACTTCCTCCACATAATTTCATACACGCGACGTATGACACATTCGTCCTCGCAGTGAACTAATATCAGTGGACATACATCGAAAGAACTTACATGCACATCAAATAAAAACATTCACGTTACATCTCACACATCTCCATGTATATGGACCAGCATCCCAGAGAAGAGATCCATCACGCAACAATCCCCCATTTGAAAAAACACAGCATCCAAAAAAAGAAATATATATCAAAGAATAAATATGGCTGCCATAGTTACGAGGCGAGTAAGCAATGCTAACAATGAAAGAAGACTCATTCAAATGAAAAGAACAAACGTAAATATATAATTAGGCCAGCAAATAGCCCGAGGAATGAAAATAAGAAAATGTAAATAAAACTTTAAAAACATAACACTGTAAGAAAAGGAGAATGCTGTTAATCGGGCAGGCATACAGCACAACCACACGTACACACTCACCATAGAGACCCAAAAGAAATGTAAACAGGTAGAATAATCAGTTTTGTCCAGACACATAACGAACACAGGGAGATCCGCATAGCAAGACAAGTGCTTTCATGGACTCATGAGCTCAATACAAGACGCGTAATATAACAAAGGATTGTCGCATCAAGGCAAGGCATATCCGCACATAATTCACAGTAGCTTCATCGTAACCATCACGCTTGCAACGTACTCATATCGCCTCACAACGGACGAACATGAATACCAGTCATAGCGTCAAACACAACGTCACGCATCAAGAGCTCGTCCATGAGAGAATCGACGAATAAAAAAATGGCAATAGGTCTCGAACTTCAGATCACATACACGCCAAACAAACACACCACTGACTAAAACCATCCTCCATCCTTACAGGTTTAAGTCACACAAAAAACAGAACACACAAGATCAGAGAAAACTAGCAATAAGACAAAATGCAGCATTAACAGTTAAATGTACATAACTAATACGCCCACGCAACCATAGCAAGCCAAAAAAAGTTACCTTGATAGTCGGGCGTTGCTCAGAGCATTAGGTAGTCACAAAATAGCGACAGAGATAAAGAGTCTGGCAATCAAGTAGATAAATCCACTGCAGGAAAAATAAACGGCACAGGTCAAAGATCTCGTATCTCAAAATGTACGTTGTTGTATCGACCGCCATGTCGGCTACAACCGTCCTGAGAACTTGTTTCAAAGAAGGCGGACACAAGACTGACTGAAAAGACTTCGGCTGATGGCCGGAAGCGCACTCTGTCAAGGAGAAAACGAGTCATACGTCACGTCCAGGGAATAGATCGACCCAAAAGTCCATAGTGGTCAAAGAATGTATTACATACAGAGGAGTGCGCCACCAAGGGAAACTTGGTGCGGCACATCTTCCCCACACCCCCTCGAAAATGAGTCCTTACTTGGTGATCAGGCAGGAAGGGCTCATTTTACCACGGGTGAAACTTAACACTAAGTGTGTACACACCCTATAACTAAGCGTATCAATTAAACAATAACTTCAGGCATTAAAAATGGACAACAGAATATGAAAACATCTATACACACGTCATAATTACACCTTATTTAGAAGATATACAATATAATAAACGTCCTTTCGTTATCAAACACAGATTCATTAAGAACTAAACAGGCATCAGCGTCCTTTCACCGAGCGGTAATTGACTCCAAGGAGAGTTATGGCAAGTCAGGCAAACATATGTATCTGTCGATTAATAATCCAGTGAATTAGACAAGTTCAGACCACAGTACTTCAACACACTCGGACCTCTTCTCAGTCACTGAGGGTGGATTGCGAAGGGATTTGGTCGAGCTATCAATACGTTTTGTTGAGAAAAGTGCTTATAATGTAACGTTAACACAATTTAACACAAATGCTCCAATTTATTTACATAAAACAATTTTACAATTCACTACACTGACCAAGAGATACATTGTACGCCATGATCTACACCACAAACAAGATAAACAGTGTTGTGTCACTTGTAATGTTCATAGATATGCCAGTAAGATATGACACGGCAGTCCATGGAATAAATGTGGTTCCGTAACATCCTCCCACCTTGCAATTGTTATTTTCAATTGCAAAATATTCCGTACCACAACTGAAACACAAACACATAACACAATAAATAAATGAACACAAAGCAAGGTCACATCAAGAGTATTCACAAATCAAGTCTTGATGGCACTTTGATTCTCCGCCCCCCTTTTGATAATTTGAATTCTTCATGTGGAGGCTTTGTCTCAGGCGAAGTGATAGTCACAGTTTCAGGCTGGTTCCAATCCTCTGGAGTTGAGTGCACCTCCAATGGATAGAGACGCTGGAGTGGTCTGATCAGCTCTCCCTCAGATGTCTTCAGTTTGGCTACTCTTGCTACTTCATCCTTCCCTGGATACACTTCCACGACGACCGCGAGGGGCCAGTTGATGCCTTTTGTGGAATCTGCTCCTATCAATACCACATCTCCCACCTTGATGCTGTTGGTCTTCCTCTGGCCGTGGTGAACTAGGAGCGCCAAATATTCATTCCTGAATCTTTGTCGTAGGTCCTCACGTAGTTTCTGGAGGTACCTACATCGTTTAACATAGTCAGCCTTGTCAACTGCATCCAAATCTGGAGTCTCAATTGTAGCAATACCCTGCAGAAATGTTGCTGGTGTCAAAGGCTTTAGTTCAGGCGAATGGTCCGCAATGTATGTAAGTGGTCTAGAGTTGATCGTCGCCTCGCAATCACACAACACAGTATATAACTCTTCACAGTACACAGAGGCTCGTCCCAAGATTCGACGCAGTAGTTCTTTCACTGTTCTGATTAGTCTCTCCCACCATCCTCCCCACCAGGCTGCTGTAGGTGGGATAAATTTCCAAGTAATCTTTCTCACAGCCGAGTGGGTGACAACCTCATCCCAATCCAACGCTTTCAGGGCATTATTAAGTCCTATGAAATTGGTCCCGTTGTCTGAGTACAGCACAGAAATTCTACCACGCCGGGCAATGAATCTTCTTAACGCCAGAATGAAAGCATCAGTCGTCAAAGACTGCACCAGCTCCAGATGTATCGCACGATACACCGCACAAGTATATAATACAACCCACGCCTTTTCTCCAGACTTTAGGTACAGCGGTCCAGCATAATCCACTCCCGAGACCTCGAAAGCTGCTGTTGAGCCCACTCTATCCTTGGGCAAAGGAGCAAAAGCTGGTGCTGTAGGACTAGCCTTGTACCTCTTACATTTGACACATCTTGCAATAACACTTTTTGCCACTTTCCTAACTCCAAGAATCCAGAATCTTTCCCTGAGTCTAGCTAACAGCGTCGGTAGCCCTGCATGCTGTGACCGATGATGTTCGTCCCAAACCAATCTGGTCACGATGGCATGGTTTGACGGCAACAAGATGGGTTTCGTGAATGCTTCACTTTCTTCCCCAAAGGTAAGTTTTGTTTCAACCCTCAGAACTCCCATTTCGTCCTTGAATACCCTGACTTTCTTCTCAAGTTCCTGCTCGTGATCTCGAAAGCATTCCTGCTGCACAACTCTCAACAAGGTGTTCTCGGCTTGTTGCATTTCTTCACCAGTGAGTTCACCTCTTCTTGCTTGTTTTGCCTTAGTAAGGTTGCGGAAAAATCTGATGATCCAACCAATCATTCTGACTATCTTGACATAACTTGAGAAATACAAGAGACGCGAGCAAATGTCAGGTGAACTACACGCCACACTCGATATAACTGTCTTCCGTTTCTCAATATTGACTTCGTCTTCAGGTGCGGCAATTTCATAAAAAGGCCACTGCTCTGGATTATCCTTTAGCCACCGTGGTCCTTCCCACCATTTGCTCTCAAAGAGTGCCTTTGGACTGCATCCCCTTGATGGAAGATCTGCTGCGTTCAGAGTCCCCGGTAGGTGGCGCCAATCATCAGTATTGGTGTACTGTCGTATTTCATGACAACGGTTACCCACGAATGTACTCCAGTTGTCCACCCGCTTTATCCAAGTCAAGGCTACTGACGAGTCGCTCCAAAAGAATGTTCTGCACCGTTGTAGTCCCAACGCCTCTTTCACTTGGGTAGAAATTCTGGTACCAATGACTGCTGCCAACAGTTCCAAACGTGGTATAGTGACATGTTTGACAGGAGCAATCCTCGCCTTAGCCTGGACCAACTGGACCGATACCTCTGCGCCTCTCCTTGCCCTTAAGAATACACAAGCTGCATAAGCAAGTTTGCTCGCATCACAAAATACATGAAGACTGATATCTTCCGCTCCCCAGTCCACTTGTACCATTCTCCTTGGAAGGCGACATCTAGCTAACCATTGCATCTGCTCCACCCAGTTCTTGAATTTACTTGTAATGCTATCCGCAAGCTCTTCATCCCATCGAAATTTGTGTTTCCATGTTTCTTGCAGCATCAGCTTTGGTAGTAAGGTAGACGGACATGTGAAGCCAATTGGGTCGAAAACACGCTGAGCCACAGACAACAGATTCCTCTTGGTAACTCGACAAGTGGTCATCGCATTGGTTTTGACATCACAGAGAAGCTCATCCGTAGTGACATCCCATAAGAGACCCAGGACTGGAACAACTCTATCTTGCATCGCAGCTCTGTCTTCTTGATGAACGGGGCTGCTGATCCATCCGCGAAGATCAAATTGTGCTGTAGACATCAGTGCAGTAGCTTCCCTCACAAATTTCTGCAACTGTTCTTCATTGGCTACACTGGTAACACAGTTGTCCACGTAGAAAGAGTCTCTGAGTCGCTCTGCAGTACTATTCAGTTCCTCAGGCGCATGTCTCAAGTGATGTGATATAGTCGCACCCAGTAGAAATGGACTAGACGACACTCCAAAGACAACTCTGCAGTGCCTGAGGATTGCCACCTCTTTGTTACGACAGTCCTTCCACCAAAGAAATCTTAAAAAATCCTTGTCACCTTGGGCTAGCTTGATATGTAAAAATGCCTTTCTGATATCAGCTGTCACTCCAATAGCATGTTTTCTGAATTGTATCAACAGCTTGTGTATGAATTCCACCAAATTTTGCCCTTTTTCCAGACAGCTGTTAAGTGAGTTGCCTCTTTTATCTTGGGCTGAGGCATCGAACACAGGCCTAATTTTGGTGGTCATACTAGATTCCTTTATTACTGGCTGGTGAGGGAGGTAGTGACCATCATTCTTGCTGGCAGAGGGTATCATTTCCACTATGCCCTCCCGCAGCCATTCACGAAAGATTTCATCATACTCTTTCAACTTGCCAATGGTTTCTAGTCTTTTGGTTACACTCAACAATCTCTTCTCCGCTAAATCGTAGTTGTCCCTCAGCTGCGGGTGCCCCTCTTTCCAGGGAAGGCAAACCTCGTATCTTCCTTCTTGGTCAACTTTCACTGCCTTCTCGAAGAATTCAAGTGTCTGCTTCTAGAACTTCTTTGGTTTTGACATCTGCCGGGTCGCTAATGCCTATAGCTTCCAGACGCCACAAATCAGCTACATTAAAACCTGCCATACAAAAGAGGTCAGTTACTGTATTGCAGTTGCTGAATATTCTACGCTGCCCCATCACCGTCCAGCCCAGCTTAGTTTCGAGAGCAACCACAGTGTCATCTAAAACTAATCTGCAGCCTGTTAGCAGTTGCCCCATTACGTCTGCCCCCAAGTAATATCTTTACCTCAGGAACATTATAGCCTACATCTGATAAGATTATGTTGTGGTTTCGAAGCACTGGGTAATACCGCTGTGTTTCAAGCCGGGGTACAAAATCATAAATTTTCTGTTGGTCCAGCATAGGAATGG
Source organism: Anabrus simplex (assembly GCF_040414725.1). Lineage (NCBI taxonomy): Eukaryota > Metazoa > Arthropoda > Insecta > Orthoptera > Tettigoniidae > Anabrus > Anabrus simplex. The sequence continues at coordinate 2,151,982 of NC_090265.1, forward strand.
TGCACTCAAATTTTTCATCTAAACTTCTAAGAGTAACTTCATAAATACCATGCACTTCTCGCCCTGTCTCTACTCCACCAAACAGATTATGTATTAACGTCTCTTCCCCTATCTTCTTCAGCCCAAGCTTGTGAACACTGTCCTTCGTGATGTATGATCTTTGAGATCCCGAGTCTAGTAACACTCTTGCCAACTTAACAACCTTGTCCACCGATACTTTAACTACCAAAGTTTGCAACAATGTCTGACCCCTTTTGATGAGACAGTAAGTTCACTGTTCTACCTGGTTCGTTTCCTTTCTCAACTGAACTTTTCTTGCTGCTATCGACTGGAATTATATCCTTTAAACCCTTGCGCATAATAGTGTGATGCCCCTTGCAACAAATCAAGCACTTGAGTACAACTTTGCACTTTTTTGCACTATGGCCCACCTTGAGGTAATGAAAACATGCTCCTTTCTTTTTCAAAACTTCTTGTTTTTTCTCTGTAGTGAGACCTCTAGCTTTAAAACAGTCCTGAGACATGTGGTTCCCTTTATCGCACCAAATACATGCCCTATCACCCCTTTTCTCTTCACTCGAGAAAATTACTGCTGCTGTCGGTAGCTTTTCTTTGTTATTTTGCGATGCACTCCCACAGCCAGCTAGGAAATTAGAACGAGCCAGAAGGAGACGTTCTTCACTTTCTACCTCTTGTCTCAAAAATCTCAAAAGTGTCTCGAGATAATTAGATTGGTCACCCTTCTTACATGCCTGCGACATACGAGACCGCTCCCATACTTTCAAAATGTCATCTGGTAGTGCTGATTCTACAAGCGGGTAGAGCATTGCCGCATATTTATCGCTAGTAACCCCTAGTGACTCTAGTGCCCTTAACTGGGTCTCCAGTTTATCGAAAAGACTCCGTAGACTTATATCATTTAGCAAGCTACTCTTTTGAAGTACTAATTGCAAGAGTTCACGAACGTAAATCTCAATCAGAAGTTCATCTCTTGCAAACCTCGATTTTAATTGCTCTATAGCTTTCTGATAATTTGAAGCTGAGGGTGGGAAACTTTCCACGAGTTCTCTAGCTGACGTCCCGGGTACAGGAGCCTGGCAAAGGTATTGGAATTTATCATCTTCCTCGATTTCGTCATCCTCATGTATCTTTCTGAACTGCCCCCAGAAGGCTATCCAGTTGCGCACATCTCCATCGAACTGTTTAAGTTCTAACTTCGGCAATCTTAAATTTCTTTTACTCCTGGATTTACTAGAACTAGTACTGTGACTTGCCCCTTTTAGGAGAACAATTATTGTACGAGAAATGCAACCATGCAAGCTAAGGGCGCCAATCTTTAAGTTGATGACTTAAAGATAAAAATTTATAATCAAGCTTGGGCGGACTCTTATCACAGGGATGGGGTGATAGTGCACTAATCATTAAGCAGGAGAATTAGAAATCAAAAGGCTAATTAAGGCAGATTGATTAAAGTAAACTAGGAAAATACTATTTATTATATTGAATAAAAATGACGACGGTTTAACGATAACTCAATTTAAAATAGGAAATGAATTTAACAAAAAGTTGAATAACTCTACTTCGCGAAAACTTGCAATATTTTTAACTCGCTTGCTCACCATGTAGTCTTGTTCTGCTGGTCCTTGGAAAGCTTCCATCCTTGTAGCTGGAACATCACCGGTCGTCTTTGAGATATCTTCATCTGCAGCTAAGTACCATTCCTGCCTTGCAAATTGCATCAACCACTAATTGGATGATGGCTTTGAAACTATCACTCCCATATATTGGAGATGAGCCCTAAATCATAGTTAGAAAAACCTCCTTGGGTTATGTGGAGAGGATACTGAATTAACATTCCTTCCAAATTGACTGAAAATGTGTACCGTAGTTTCATTTATAGCTAGTTTAATGCTACCTATTGTTTTAGACTGGTACAAACCGGTCTAGTAGTCGAGCTGTGCGTACTTCCTGATGAGAGTGGCTATACACCCATCATTCAGAAATTCCTAAGTACCACGTCGTGGTAACGAAGTAATGAATGTAGAAGTGATAAACTATCACACTAGTCCACTATGGTACAACAACCATAAGACAAGTTATCAGACCTCAAGCGAAATACAAGATAGAAGAAGATGAATGATGCCAAGAGCTCCAACACGCCCTTTTATAACCTTTTCTGGCTCTAATTACAGGTCGCTACACGTGGTCCAATCAGTTGACACGTCTCTCCCCACTCCAGATATTAAAGTTGATGGGTCCCAACCATGATCTCAACTGTTCTTCTATTAGCCCTTTCACTCAGTATCCATGGCAACATGACGCTCCTTTGAAAATATAGGCGGTGATCAGTTTGAATTATTCTGGTCGAAATACAGTAGCTGTCGTTACAACGCTTGAACACGTGCTCGCTTTTCCCAGAATTTGATGTCTAAATTTGTCCTTCCTTCTTCCTCAGTGATGTGGCAAGATAGAGGAAAATCTACTGCAAGTTAAATTTAAACGAATGTCGCAAGAATCTAAGTTAATATTAGGATATTCAGCCCTCGTTTACAAGTCGTAGTTACAAAGTAATGAAATGATAGTGAGCAAATGATCAAACATGAATTATAATAAAATTACATACCAAGATAAATATCATGACGTTAAATTCCTGAATTAATTACACATAATAAAATTAACATAATTATACTGTGACGTCTGGAACGTTACATACGCCCCCATGAGTTCTTAACAAATATCACATGAGTTGAGAACTCACACATTTACTCCCACTTTGACTTGAAATACCTCTATTACCTGCCCATTACGAGCGACATTATTTTCATACAATTAATTATATCTCACTGTCTCCATATCTCTCTTAGACTGCTTACCATTGCGAATGTCTGTTATTTCAGTTCATCTTGAGGTTTAGATACTAAATTATGCCCAACATGAGCAATATTCCATTTTTTAAAACAAGATTATCTTTGAGAATATAACATAATATATATACAATTCAGATTACAAACTCTCCCGAGTGTCTATTAGTCCTTTTACTCTCCATCTTTCCGACATTCTTTGCTAGATAGCAGTAACACGTTCTCTTCGAATCTTTTACATTAAAACCATGGAAAACAAATGATACAACCAATTTACACCTTAATCACTCTCTCGAATGTTTCAACCTTATCTTGAAGCAGGATGCATTACACTTCACACGAATACACACGCGATATAAGCTCACGGTAAAATTATTGCAAGTTAGAAATGCACATACGGGAAAATTAATTATTTGCCGTCGTCAGCTTTAATTAGCCTTCGGTAACATCTCAGAAAACAGATAAGATATAAAATTTCATGGCCTCAAATACAGAAAGCAGATGATCTATCGGCAATGAACGAGCGTAAATCTACCGCTACACACAAACACCTCCCTTGTTTACAAACACAACTAGGAAATACCACCACAATTGAGAGGAAAACTCATTCCGCTCGTAGTCTGACATAACAGGTAGCAACTTCCCCGTGTTACTGACCTATATCTCACAATCCGGTTCAGCCACCTCACACGACAGGTATCTCCGTAAACTACTAATATTATATGAACCATTCATTACGCTCTCGCATTCAATACACAGACGTATTGTTCCATCACACTTAGGCACGACAATTAAGGGATTAACGTATTGACTGTTCGATAATTCAATCACATCGTCTGCTAACATAGCTTGAATCTGATCCTCCACAGCTATGGCATATTTGTGTGGTATCGGATACCGCGGTCCGCTGAATGGACTCTTATCCAGCACAGAAAAAGAATGCTCGTACAGATGGGTAACACCAGGTTTCTCGGAGAAAATCTCCACGTGTTCACACAACACTTCAAATAACTTGTCCTTCTGGACTTCATTTAACTGATTTCTACCTACGGCTTCTTTCAAGCCATATATTTTATCCTCATTAATCCACAACTGGCACAACTACAGGCCCTCACTAGCCTCTTCATTAACTTTAGAAACCTCTCTCATTCTCCACACTGTACTAACTTCCGTTTTCCTCCAAATTTCCTCCTCAAACTTGACCTTGATATCCTCATTATTCCACCTCAAATTTAGCACTGCATCATAGTAATTTAACTGAGCCAATTTTAACGTTAACCAATCAGATCCCAAGATAGGATCAAATATCAAATGCGGAATTACCAATCATATCTGAACGCTAATAAAATTATTAATACAGATCGGAACAGCTACTTGTTTACAAATTTGCTTAGACCTCTTACCAACAGCTGTAATGATGAAAGTAGACTTAACAGGCATTTCCTCCAACTGAATACCCTGTTTCACTAATGACTCATACCACTGAGAACTAATACATGATATTTGGCTACCAGAATCAATAAAAACTTTAACCCACGCCCCCCAAACTTTCAATTTAACAACGGGATTGACTACTTCATTACTTGAATCTCCATTATTCTGCTCGGGTTCATACAACAAATCGTCTCTAACATCTAGGTCATATGGTAACACTTTCATGACAACACACTTCGCTACCTTCGTACTAGGCTGGAATTCTGACCTAAGATTACAGCCTCTAGTTAGTTTAAAGGTTCCCTTTGTGTATTGACGTTGGACTCATTAGTACATTGCTCTGGCCCCCGTTGGGAATTTCCTGTCCTATATTCAGGTGCTCCGCTCCTACTGTTATGCTGAGGTCTGAACTGATTGCGAGCTTCGTGATTCTGTGTTCTTCCGTTATGTCTCATTCCGTTGTGATGACTAAAGCTCTGAATATACTCCGTTCTACTCCTAAGGTTACCTAAAGCATCAAAACTGCCTAGTAGGTTCTCCATCTCCTGAATAGTACCAACTCTTTGCATGCAGGCCGCTTCTCTCACCCTGTCCGGAAAATGTCTCAAAAGTAGTCTAACTACATCAGACCCCTCGGTTATACCATCTAAGTTCTGACAAATCATGACATGGGCCAGGAAGTATTCGGTCATAGTGACTCCCTCATGCTGTTTGTACCTCCCTAATACCACCCTTTCTCTCTCCCGAGCTTGTATCGCTTCATTCCAGAATTTTTCTCTAAACTTATTTCTGAATTCTTTCAGGTTCGTCATCGTTTGCCTATATACCATGAAACAAGACCGTGTTTCTCCTACAAAAGCATGGTCAATATTTTCCATAACGTCTTCCCAGTCCATAGACCCTTCCTCTAGACGCGTTTCAAACCGTTTTTCTATCATCTTTAGGAAATCTAGCGGGTTCGTTTGTTTCCCATTAAATTTAGGTAGTTCAATTTCCCTAATGTAGCTATTTCCTAGACATTGCTTTCCCGTGAAAACCTGTTTATCCTTTGCCACCTGTTTTAACTGATTTTCTGCTTTCTCCATCCGGCATTCTACATCTTTGTCTCTCCTATCAATTTCGCTCTCCAAATTAACCTGCTTCTCTTTCAGTGTCCTAATTTCAATCTTATTCTCTTCAGCTATCGCAAACCTTTCTTCACTTGCCATGATCTCATCTTCTATTCTAAGCTTTACTGTGTCAATCTCTTGTTGGACGTGGTCTTTGAATACCCGTATTGCCCCTTTTTGAGTCTCAACTCTCTTATCAATACTAGTGACCTGCCTCATTACTTCCTCCCTAGTAGAGTTGCTTTCCTTCCCCATTAATTCCAGGAATTTACTTCTCTGCTCCGCAAACTTTTTTTCTACCTCTTTCCCTTGCCGTTCACATTCACTTTTCTGTTCCTGTAATCGCTTATTAAAATGTTCATTTTTTTCCACCAGATCGCGTAACTGCCTACTGTGTTCGTCCATTCTCCGATTCGCTTCCTCCTTATTTTCCCTCATCTCCCTGCTTAATTCAGCTTTAGTTTGCTCTAACTGTTCTTTAAGTTCATATTTAATATTCTCAATTTTAGTGTTAGTTTGTTCTAATTCACTTTTAAGCTCAGATTTAGTTTGTTCTACATCTGTTTTAATTTGTTCCATTTCATTTTTTATTTCAGATTTACTGTCCTCTATCTTACTCAACATTAACTGCATCATTCCCATTAACTGATCATTATTATTACTTTCATTGTTAGTGTTTACTTCCGCTTCGCCCCCCATCCTACTATCATCTGACTCCATACTGACTTCTTTCTGCTTGCCTTCACTCTCCATACTACTTACACTTCTATCTTCAATTTCCTCTACTAGACTACACAACTCTTCCTCTGAACTCAATACGTTATTGCCTTTTATCGCCCGTCCACTGCGCAACATCCTCTCCTATTTCGTCTGATCAGCCATGACCCTCCCCACAATCAAACACTCCTAATGCAACTTGGATATCCAAATTTTTTCCCATAATACGAATTCTGATATCGTTACTGTCATTAACTGCTCCGTACTTAATGATTTTCTCGCCCTAAGTTGGAGCGGCATTTATGTGACTTATCCCTTTTAGGAGAACAATTATTGTACGAGAAATGCAACCATGCAAGCTAAGGGCGCCAATCTTTAAGTTGATGACTTAAAGATAAAAATTTATAATCAAGCTTGGACGGACTCTTATCACAGGGATGGGGTGATAGTGCACTAATCATTAAGCAGGAGAATTAGAAATCAAAAGGCTAATTAAGGCAGATTGATTAAAGTAAACTAGGTAAATACTATTTATTATATTGAATAAAAATGACGACGGTTTAACGATAACTCAATTTAAAATAGGAAATGAATTTAACAAAAAGTTGAATAACTCTACTTCGCGAAAACTTGCAATATTTTTAACTCGCTTGCTCACCATGTAGTCTTGTTCTGCTGGTCCTTGGAAAGCTTCCATCCTTGTAGCTGGAACATCACCGGTCGTCTTTGAGATATCTTCATCTGCAGCTAAGTACCATTCCTGCCTTGCAAATTGCATCAACCACTAATTGGATGATGGCTTTGAAACTATCACTCCCATATATTGGAGATGAGCCCTAAATCATAGTTAGAAAAACCTCCTTGGGTTATGTGGAGAGGATACTGAATTAACATTCCTTCCAACTTGACTGAAAATGTGTACCGTAGTTTCATTTATAGCTAGTTTAATGCTACCTATTGTTTTAGACTGGTACAAACCGGTCTAGTAGTCGAGCTGTGCGTACTTCCTGATGAGAGTGGCCATACACCCATCATTCAGAAATTCTTAAGTACCACGTCGTGGTAACGAAGTAATGAATGTAGAAGTGTTAAACTATCGCACTAGTCCACTATGGTACAACAACCATAAGACAAGTTATCAGACCTCAAGCGAAATACAAGATAGAAGAAGATGAATGATGCCAAGAGCTCCAACACGCCCTTTTATAACCTTTTCTGGCTCTAATTACAGGTCGCTACACGTGGTCCAATCAGTTGACACGTCTCTCCCCACTCCAGATATTAAAGTTGATGGGTCCCAACCATGATCTCAACTGTTCTTCTATTAGCCCTTTCACTCAGTATCCATGGCAACATGACGCTCCTTTGAAAATATAGGCGGTGATCAGTTTGAATTATTCTGGTCGAAATACAGTAGCTGTCGTTACAACGCTTGAACACGTGCTCGCTTTTCCCAGAATTTGATGGCTAAATTTGTCCTTCCTTCTTCCTCAGTGATGTGGCAAGATAGAGGAAAATCTACTGCAAGTTAAATTTAAACGAATGTCGCAAGAATCTAAGTTAATATTAGGATATTCAGCCCTCGTTTACAAGTCGTAGTTACAAAGTAATGAAATGATAGTGAGCAAATGATCAAACATGAATTATAATAAAATTACATACCAAGATAAATATCATGACGTTAAATTCCTGAATTAATTACACATAATAAAATTAACATAATTATACTGTGACGTCTGGAACGTTACAGTACTAGCAATACTATTTGCCCCATTGTCACTTGAGTGTGTCATCATGCAAAAAATTCTCATACCTGGTCTTTAAGGTTAACCACCTTTCGCGGTATCCCTCCATGATTTCGCATTCGGCAGCGATCTCTTCTTCTTCTTCGTGCTCTCCGGCGTACCAAACATCACGAATTTTTTCATCGAGCACGAATAATCGTTCAGCTTTGTCCTCGAAGATTTTGAATCCTGCGGAGACCTCTTCTCTTGTGGGTTGTTCTGCATTTAACTTCTGTTCAAAGTCATTGCCAGCACGTGTAAACAATCGGCGCAATTGTGTTCGTTCACTTTTCAATTTCGTAATTTCTGCCATATTTACGCGGAAACTAGTCCTGCCACGGTAGCCAGATGTTGAGAAAAGTGCTTATAATGTAACGTTAACACAATTTAACACAAATGCTCCAATTTATTTACATAAAACAAGTTTACAATTCACTGCACTGACCAAGAGATACATTGTACGCCATGATCTACACCACAAACAAGATAAACAGTGTTGTGTCACTTGTAATGTTCATAGATATGCCAGTAAGATATGACACGGCAGTCCATGGAATAAATGTGGTTCCGTAACACGTTTCTTTTCCTTACGATACAAGTGTTTCTCACAGGTCAATCATTACCTGAAACACAAAAAAATATAAGCATACATGCTTGCAACAGGTCAAAGTTAACTCCATATTATCAAGTCCAATACATCTTAAGGGTGATAAATAAATCAATGCTACGAACTTCTGGAGTAATACTTTTTTAACATGGAAACGTGCGCCTTTGATTGCACACGGCCGGAGAGTTCCTCCACTTTTACCGTAACAGGTCCCAGAAACTCAGTGATCCTTCTGGGCTCAGACCACTTTCGACCCAACTTTCTACTAATGTGATCCATGGTAGAACTGAGAGGGAACCTCTTTACCAGGACCAGATCTCCGACGCGGAAAGGCACAGGCATTCTTCCCTTGTTATACCTCTGGGCCACCCTGTCTCTGGCTTTAATCAGTTGCTCGGAGGCTATCTTCCATTTCTCCAGGAGATCAAGACGTAGGGAGGGTTCGGAGAGATACTCCACATTCCATTTCAAACAGAGTGGATCGTTGGGGACCCTGCCCAAAAATAATTCGGCAGGAGTGAACCGGCTGGACTCGTGCATGGCAGTGTTGAAACCTAAGCTGAAAAAAGAGAGATAGCAATCCGAAAGGGAATGGGTGTTATAATGGAAGGCAGACAAACAGATTTTTAAATTTCGATGAAATCTTTCAACAAGGTTCGGTTGAGGGTGGTGAGGGCTTAGACGGATATGTTTAATACCCCAGGAGAAGCATAAATTACGGAACTTAGCGCCGGTAAAGATCGAAGAATTGTCAGAGACAAGCGTCCTAGGTGGACCAAAAACTCCGAAGATATGTTTAGTTAATAAATTCACCGTGACGTTAGAATTAATTTTACGAACAGGGAACAGCCAAATGAATTTAGAAAAACCATCGATAATAGATAAGATACCCACGTTGCCAGATTGAGATCGAGTTAGGGGTCCAAAGAAATCAATGAATAGTTTCTCACCAGGAGAATTGGCAACGTCGGCGGAATGAAAACCGATCTGAGTATTCTGAGCAGGCTTACATTTTTGGCAAACATCACAGGTTTTGACATACTCGAAGACTTCCTTTTTTAAGTTCGGCCAGTAATAATTCCGGGAAATTTTGTGAAAGGTTTTTAGCTGACCGAGATGAGCGCCTAAATGAGAATCGTGATAATAATTTAAGATCATGGGTCTCAGATTCTGGGGGATGAAAATCTTTGATGTACGGTTGTGAAGACTTTAGTGACACAAAAGGCCCCTTTTTATTTCAAAGGATTCCCAACCTTGCTCCTTCCTCGAAAGTCTATCGGCTAGACGGATACATTCATCGTCTTTCTTCTGGAATTCAGACAATTCGGTAAAACTAAAGGGGTAGTTTCGAAGGATGCAGACCGGGAGATGATTATCGGGGCTGCACCCGATCTCGTAATCAGTTGCCTCGCCACCTTCAAACATGCGCGACAAACAATCGGCAACAATGTTATCTTTACCTCTTACATGAATAACAGTGAAATTATAAGACGACAGTCGGAGAATCCAACGAGCAGTCCTCCCTAACCTTTTGACATTGGCAGCCGTCCAAGATAGTGCTTGGTTATAAGTATGAATCCAGAAATGTCGGTGTTCGAGGTACGAGTGAAATTTCTCGACACCAAGAACAACAGCCAGACATTCTTTCTCGTACGTGGAGTACCTGGTTTCAGAGTCGAGCAATTTCTTACTGAAATAAGCAATGGGGGCAAGATGATCGTTCTCCAGTCTTTGGTTCAATACAGCAGAGACAGCAATATCACTAGCTTCACACTGAAGGACAAATTCCCCGTTAAAGTCAGGGTTTTGCAATACGGGAGCTTGACAGAGGGCATCTTTAAGTTGGCAAAAAGCTTGCTCTTGAGCATCGCTCCAGAAGAAACGAACATTTTTCTTTTTCAACGAGTTCAGGGGGGCTGAGATTTCAGAAATGTTGGGGATGAATCTAGAACAAAATCCAATCATGCCAAGAAATCTACGGACAGCTCGTAGGTTCTTAGTCCTGGGAAATTCACGAATGCATTTCACTCTCTCAGGATTAACAGATATGCCGGAGCCGGAAACGATATGTCCTAAAAACTTTATCCTTCTAGAACACAAACATGCCTTCTCAGGATTGACAGTGAATCCGTGCCTCTTCAACCTAGTGAAAAATTCGCGAAGATGAGCGACATGTTCCTCAAATGTGTCAGAAAAGATCACGACGTCGTCTAAACACGAGAATAAACAAGATAACTTTAAATCACCGAAGACGGAGTCAAGAATGCGACTCAGCGCTTGGCCGCCTACTGAAATACCCATGGGAACTTTATTAAATTGATATAAGCCAAAGGGGGTGGCAAAAGCCGTAAATTCTCGGCAACTAGGGTCGAGAGGAATCTGGAAATAGGCAGAATTGAAGTCGAAAACAGAGTAGAACTGGGCCTTCCCGAAAGATTGCAGGGCAGACTCGATGGTTGGGAGAGGGGAACTGTCGAATATAACATTGCGATTCAAAGATCGATAGTCAATCACAAGACGAGGTTGGCCATCCTTTGGCGGGGCTACTAAAAGAAGACTTTGATGGGCTAATGACGCCTTTCTCCATCAGTTCATTGATACACTTTCTCATAGCAGCGAGCTTGGGAGGGAAGCAACTAAAAGGAGGGTGTCTAACGGGAGTACGATCTTTCAGTTCGATGCAGTACGAAAATTCTTTGGCACACCCTAATTTGGCTGTAAGTACCTCAGGGAAAGCTTTTAGAAGATCATTGAGCACGGAGACTTGGTCATTGGAAAGATCAGATGGATCGATAAGGGGAACGCCGTTCCATACAAGGCATAACGGATTATTACCAGAAGGAACCTCAAAATGGAAGTTTTAATTTGATCGAAAGCGAAAGGCAAATGAACAGCTGATAAAATCGATAGATAACCCGGCGGCTAACATGAAATCAGATCCAAGGATGAGGGGAACAGTCAAATCGGGAACAACGTTAAAATTCCAGTCCCAGGAAAAGTTGTGAATTTTGAAATGGATACGAACACGTCCGGTGGGACAAATACGATGGCCATTGGCAGACACGTAAGTTGCGGAACATTCACTATCTCGAAGATGTTTCAAAGCCATGCCTTCTACCACAGACTGATTTATGAAAGAACTGGAGGATCCGGTATCCAAAAGGGCATATAGCGAGCGCGAGCCGGAAATAATTTTGGCCCAAGGAGACGCAAAGGGAAGACCACAAACTTTGCGGTTTGAAGAGGTTTGGGGCACCAGCGGCGGGCCTACACGCTGGCGCGGGATCAATTTCCCTGGTTTCCATTGCATCGAGGACAGATATCACGAAATACGCCAACTAGGCCACACTGACAGCATTTTACGGGGGGTCTCGAGTTACACTGCATGAAGACGTGCCCATCTTTCCCACAATTCCAGCATTTAATGGAGTTGGCCGCCCTTCTACGGGGTACGTTTTGATTTTGAAGACTGCCTGCCATATTATTTAAAGAGTGAGGAGGTTTTGACCGATAATCAGAACGATCAGTGCATGACGCAGAAGAGAGCGGTCGGGCAAAGGAGACCGATTTAGACACAGAGCGACAGGCGGTATAAGGGAAAGAACAGGCATCGGGCGGAGGAGGGAGTTGGTATAAGTTATTCAGTTGAAGAGTAGACTCGTATTCACGCCCTAGATTGATTATATCATCCACACAATTTACCTCAGATCTCTTTATGAAGAGTTTATAGTTAGGAGCCAAATTACGGTAAAATGTATTAAATATTTCAGTCTCATAATGTCAACATCAAGACGGTTAAACAAGGTAAGGACACCAGTCGCATATTCATCAATAGGTTCGTTAGGACCTTGGGTTCTCCGTAGGATCTCTTGTTTAAGAATAAAATTCATGTCTGATAGACCAAACCTAATTTTAAGTTCTTTTGAGAAATCGGACCAACATTTGACTTTAAATTTATTTCATCTGAACCATTTACTTGCACGCCCCTCTAACATACCGGGGATGAGAGGGACAAATAGGTCTAGGGACATAGAAGCACACGCAGCGACGTCTTCGACTCTCTCTAACAATTCGACCACGGAGAAACCTTTTTCTTAGCCGGAAAATTTCAAATTCTATTTTCGAATAACATCAAGCGCAGGATTAAATTGAGATGGCCCACTCACAATAGGCTGAGGAATGCGATTTACAGTATGAACATCCATGCTAGAGATAAACTCATTAGGGCAATTGTTTACAGCAATACTCGCATTGTTGTGATCAGAGTTTGAATGAACGGAATTACATTCCATAGACGTGCCTGAATTATTTTGCATATCAACACTGGGGAGATTTTCACACGCATTGTCTTCTATGTTCTCCATTGTTTACAGATAAGATAAATAATGCAAGAGCAACAGTCAACAATGACAAAATCACAAACAAAGTTATACACAAGATTTAACGAAAGTATGCTGTGAAATAGCATCAATTAATATATATATTATTCATGGCACAGTATAAACACAAAAAGGAGGACTTAATTTTAAAAGAATCCAGCTATGCTCCACCGAGAATCAGCCCCTCGGTGAAACTTTCCAGCCACGAACCACGCTCTGCATAGCCATCTGCCCCACACACACCCGCAGCACACACTCACTCACACACACACCCACTCATGCCTTACACACACTCTGCTACCGTAGACACGCACACGCACATACGCACACACATACATATGCATACACGCACGCATACACACACCAACAGGTCCGTGAATACTTACCAACTTACCTCATGAGACGAGGCCGTGGACGGGCTGGAACAGACTAAAACAGTCTGGAGCTGGACTCGAACCAAATTAAACTAAAGGGAGGAGCGGGAGACGGGAAGAACCCAGAACCCTTCCCGATAAATGAAAGAACGGGGTCAAAATACATGGGGGTTTATTAACGAAAATAAAGCAAGATAAGGCAATTAAAAAAATATTCAAGTTTGAAACATTACTCACGGAGATATGCATAGAAACTTATCGTGTAGGTTATTCATCCAATCATATCAAGAGGCAGATTGAAAACTTTTCAAACATGGCCACACAAGCACCTTTCAATCACAAACTTGTAACGTACGATTTACTTCCTCCACATAACTTCGTACACGCGACGTATGACACATTCGTCCTCCCAATGAACTAATATCAGTGGACATACATCGAAAGAACTTACATGCACATCAAATAAAAACATTCACGTTACATCTCACACATCTCCATGTATATGGACCAGTATCCCAGACAAGAGATCCATCACGCAACAATCCCCGTTTGAAAAAACACAGCATCCCAGCAAGGAAAAAAATCAAATAATAAATATGGCTGCCATAGTTACGAGGCGAGTAAACAATGCTAACAATGAAAGAAGACTCATTAAAATGAAAAGAACAAACGTAAATATATAATTAGGCCAGCAAATAGCTTGAGGAATGAAAATAAGAAAATGTAAATAAAACTTTAAAAAAATAACACTGTAAGAAAAGGAGAATGCTGTTAATCGGGCAGGAATACAACACAACCACACGTACACACTCACCATAGAGACCCAAAAGAAATGTATACAGGTAGAATAATCAGTTTTGTCCAGACACATAACGAAGACAGGGAGATCCGCATAGCAAGACAAGTGCTTTCATGGACTCATGAGCTCAATACAAGACGCGTAATACAACAAAGGATTGCCGCATCAAGGCAAGGCATACCCCCACATAATTCACAGTAGCTTCATCGTAACCATCACGCTTGCAACGTACTCATATCGCCTCACAACGGACGAACATGAATACCAGTCATAGCGTCAAACACAACGTCACGCATCAAGAGCTCGGCCGTGAGAGAATCGACGAATAAAAAAAAATGGCAATAGGTCTCGAACTTCAGATCACATACACGCCAAACAAACTCACCACTGACTAAAACCATCCTCCATCCTTACAGGTTTAAGTCACACAAAAAACAGAACACACAAGATCAGAGAAAACTAGCAATAAGACAAAATGCAGCATTAACGGTTAAATGTACATAACTAATACGCCCACGCAACCATAGCAAGCCAAAAAAAGTTACCTTAATAGTCGGGCGTTGCTCAGAGCATTAGGTAGTCACAAAATAGCGACAGAGATAAAGAGTCTGGCAATCAAGTAGATAAATCCACTGCAGGAAAAGTAAACGGCACAGGTCAAAGATCTGGTATCTCAAAATGTACATTGTTGTATCGACCGCCATGTCGGCTACAACCGTCCTGCGAACTTCTTTCAAAGAAGGCGGACACAAGACTGACTGAAGAGACTTCGGCTGATGGCCGGAAGCGCACTCTGTCAAGGAGAAAACGAGTCATACGTCACGTCCAGGGAATAGATCGACCCAAAAGTCGATAATGGTCAAAGAATGTATTACATACAGAGGAGTGCGCCACCAAGGGAAACTTAGTGCGGCACAATTGTGTCATGGAAAAACATTGTAAGAAATTCGAATGAAAAATTGAAATAATCCAAAATATTGCCACTCGTGCTGGGGAAAAAGAAAAAAGGTGTTGCAATAAATTGCCTAGCATTTGCAGATGACTTTGCCATACTCTCAGAAAGCCTTACAGATGGAGCAGTGCAAGTCAATCTTCTTGAAAAGACAGCCAACATGACAGGCTTGAGGATGTCTGCCGAGAAAATAAACTTTTTGGCGTATATAAAAAGTGCCCCGAAGTTTTTAGTAACTGATGTTGGTCAAACAGGAAAGGTAAAGAAATTCATATATTTGGGTGAGACAATTCAAGAAAATGGTATAGAAAAATCTGCTATAGAGGAGAGGATACAAACGATGGAAATAGCTTACGGTATAACTAAAGTACTTACAACAAAACTTAAAATAAAGCACTACAACACAGTAGTGAAACCATAATTCCTGCATGCCAGCGAATGTCTAGCACTTAACTACAATGTTGATAAATTAGAAATATTAGAAGGAAGAATTATAAGGAAAATACTAGGTCCTCTAAGAATTGCAGAGTTTTGGAAATTAAGAAGTAACAATAAAATTTACCATAACATAGAAAACATATCAGAAACAATAAGAAAAAAAGAGATTGCTAATTCTTGGACACATTTACAGAATGGATGACAATAGACTAACTAAACGAATCTTCGAGTACCTTTGGGAAAAGAAATCAACTACCACCTGGATTCAAGAAGTCAAGAAATATATGGAAAGGAACGACATACGAGATGAAGAATTATTTGAAAGAAGGATTTTTAGGAGGAAAGTCTTACAAATGGAAGAATTCCAAGGGAGGGAAGAAAAGAAAACAGGCACAAAGTAGGCTGAAGACAGGAAAAAGAAGCACAGTGAAACAATGAAAGAATACTGAAAGAAAAGGAAAGAACAACTAAGGAGGAAGAATTGTAATTGTAACGTGGTCCTTAGAAGGCCGGAATGCAAGAAGAAGAAGAAGAAGAAGAAGAAAAAGAAAATATATTGATATATATGTAATCCAGGGACTTAATAGAGAATGTGTTGATTTCATGTACAGCATGGTACAAAATTTCATTGCCGTACCTTCAAAACTGTGGGTTTGGTACATCTTTTAAATGATGTGCTTTTACATGAACTTCCCCCCTTAGGAACTAAAGGTATCTCCATGAGAGATGAAACATATTTTCCATAAGAATAATATATAATGAAATGTGTGATGCGCCGTGCAGAGATTACACAATATAGCCTCCAGATATCGTACAAAAAGAACCAGTACATGGAAAATCTACATCAACATAGCACAAAATACTCCTCCACGGATGGAAAAAGGCACAAGGTCACAGGTGTCCTCTTTCATGTACCTTGGAGAAATCATACTACCTTCGGGACTAAAGAGCAGAGCCAGTAAACTCCACAGACTAACGCGTAATTACTACAGCAAGAGAGTCATGTCGCGTAAAGCAACCTCCCGACAGTGGTTTTGCCTCAGAAATCCGGTTCACTGGTGCCCTACGCAAGAGACGCCAGACATTCTATGGCCAAATCTCTAGAGTGTACAGTGACAGACTCATAAAATGATTATTTAAAGTAATCAACTCAAAAAAGATCAAAATAAACTGGCTAGAAGAAACTAAGGCGGGCCTCCAAGAAATGAATATCACAGACGATTTCGTGAAGATCGCGGATCCTTTAGTACAATAGCAGCCGAACACAAATTCGTGGAGAAAGCTAAAAAGAAAACTGGTAGGAAGTGATCCACAGAACGCATGGTGCAACACAGCGCATTCATGAACAAGATGAAGCGTGCACTTTGACGGGCATAGGGAAGAAGGAAGAAGAAGAATTAAATGATATAAAAAGTATTGAATAGGTGGACCTTTTCACTTGACAACTGGGCATTTTGTCAAGACGGATATTGCAATGAAATGAAATTCATCAATTGTAGTAATTTATGGGTAGTTATAAACAAGAATAGTTTGAAAGTAATAGTACAACATATCTGTGTATACAGGCTCGACAAGTTCTTGCTAGTGGCGAGTGATTAGCTTGCTCTGGTTCATTGCCAGAATATTGTACACAACAAAGAATGACGGATCGCTGACGTGGAAAATTATTAATGATGAGCTTGGATTCATTAGCGCCTCCCGACGTGTGACTGACAGTAAAATGTCCATCTCGCTGACCTTATTATCAATATTCATTACCAGTACGCAACATGCCAATTAATTCAGCAGAATCAAAGGGACAGGTATGAGCACAATTTAAATATCTTTTATGGCAATTTTTCTATAAATTATATTCAATGTGCAGTGTTTCCGTTTTTATTTCATGGCAGGTCTCTGTGCCGTGGGAACCCTACTTAGTGTGAAGTATCCAGTCATTGTTAAAAGAGAAATATTTGGATTTTAAAAAAGTCACTAAAAGAGCAACATGCCTCCCGCTTGAGATCAAATCAAGAGCTATGTGAACGAGTCAAGGAAATAACCATTAATTCATTGAGTTTCTCTCATTGGTTGAACGGCAGTAGGGCCCAGCTTATCTGCCTCCCGTTGACTCATCACTGCCCGCTCCGCGGCATAGCATCAACACTTCACTCGCTTTATCCGTACATGACATGAGATACAGTTGCAATTAAGAAAATGAGTAATTAAGAATTAAGAAAATAAGCTCGCACCTTATGACAGGAGATGTTGGAAGTGAGATCTTTGAAACCACGGCTTGTTGTTCAAGTCGTCTTATGGATTTTGTAGGTGTATGTTCTAATTTTTATGCGATTTCATTTACTTTTTCCTCGTGAAGTGCACGATTTTTAACACTTGGCTTCTTATCGAGTACAGAACCAGTTCCTCTCAGTTTCCGCACGATCCCTTCATGCGGAGAGCTTACACCTGGTATCTGTGTTACAAATCGCCTAACAACTTCACTGCAAGACTCTGTTTTCACATACACACCCTTTCCTCTACCGTGTACACGTGTGGAGGCATCATGAAGTAACACTTCAGAACTCGAGAACAGTTGGAGCGCCAGATCAACACTTAATACACGTTCTAAGCACGGACCTGAACTGCGAAGTGCGGGCATTCCTGTGCTGTCGCTGCGCTGTGTAACGGGAAGTGGTGAGTCAACCGGAGCAAGATAAGCTGAACGCACCTGCCGCCAACCGATGAGACAACATCAGATTATTTAGTTCTTCTTCCACGTTGAACCATGTTTTTTTTTGTTTTCTGTACAATCCGTACAGCTCTTTTCTTTGTTAACGCAACTGAAATGTCCTAGTTACAAGCTTGCAGTCCCCTTCCTGGAGAGGTCGGGTGGGCCACTTGGCAGGTTACGCCTGCTCTCTGACCAGGAGAGCTGCGGGAGTTGCTGAGTGGTGAGAGGTATGGGAGATGGTTAATGGACGTGGTAGGATTGGTGGTGGGGATAATTGGCCTGTTGGCTAAGTGTTTTAATTATTTATTTATCTTATGGCTAGTACATAACTCTATATACAAACATAAAAAATATAACAAACAATCAACCAATCTCTAAAACAGATCACAAACTTAAATCTAAAGTGTCCAACCATTGTACAACCCCATCAGAAGCACACACAAACTCCTTCAGCTGATTTTTGTGTAGTGTGTGCATAATTATAAATGCTTGATATGCACAAGTATAAATGTGTTTCTTAATAAGAAACGCTGGAGGAACAAAATTTTAACTTGGTATCTTCATGATAACTTGATGAATGTCGATTAGGGCAACATTTTATTTTATTTTATTTTATTACTTTCAAAATATATTACGAAAAAATAATGATCAAATAGTTATTATGATAGAAAACTAACCCTACTCGAATCGAGTCTCCCAGGCAATGATCGACTACGAGTTAGTTACTGTGCTTCTCTTTAACTGAGGTAAGCCCAGCGCGGCCTCTTGAAAATTCTGGAACGTATGTGTCACAGTCAGGTAGCCGGGGATGGTTACGTAACTTGAGGTTCGTCCTGTAAGTTCATGTTGTGGCCTACATGTAACAGGCACCCAAGATGTGCACGTTTTGCATCCTTCCTCTAAATTCATATTGTTCGGTTGTTTCTAAATATCGATAGCCTCTCAGATTTTTCTTTCGAGATACCAGATTTCAGAGAATAGCTGCTAAAATCTTGTTCTGTCAAATGAAACTTCGCGTCTTCTTTTGCAGGACTGCTATTAAAAATACAGACGCATGACGTCTGTTCCTTGGATCGACTCGAGAGAAGTCCGTCACTCACAGAGTAATTTTACTCTCACAGCTCACTCCACACAGCGAACTACTTTAAACCAAACAGCGATTGTATAAAAGTAAGAACTCATGAGCTCTGAGATTGACCGTCTCATCACCCTGTGGGAAATATATATATATATATACACGAATCTGTTTACCGCTTATAAAAGCACAGGATCGTGGATGTATTGTATAATTTGAAAACTACAGAGCGATTGTAGATTCATTGTTTGTTCCCGTCTTAACCTCCTACAACATACAGGGGAACAGACAATGCATGCTTTCACTCCACTGACAGGGAAGGTAAATAGTTACGAAGGGAATACGTAGCAATGCGCTCTACGTCCAACAATATGGAGGCTGGTCCAGCACACAACATTCTGATACCGTGTCACAAGATAGTATCGCCTATCAAGGTCTACGTCCCACAAAATGGTCGCTGATTTAGCTGACAATTTATGGTCGTATATATTTTCAAGATACGGATAGTAGCCGGTGATGGATGGCTATGACAGGGAAACAATTATTATCATTTGATTTTAGCAAAGGGAGGTTTTTCCCTTGATAAATAAGGTTCTGCCTTAGTACCACAGATTTTTCACTCTGACTAAAATTAATATAGGGTGACTGCCAAGTTGTACATCCTATTAAACAATAGCCATCACCACCACCTCTCCCAACACTAAATTTTGTTAGCTCGAATGCAAAAGAGAACTGCCTATTCATTAACCCGAAGAAAACGCAAGCAATCATAACAAGAGAGTCTAGGCTTTCAAATACGCTGAACATCACACAACAGCCTACTCTCATGCTCAGTAAAAACCTAGACCTTGTCATGAATGACGCATTAAACTGGAATGACCACGTAACAAGTGTCTACAGATAGGTATATGCATCTCTTCACCCCTAAAACAGAAAAATTCCATTCTTTCACATAGCATGAAAATATATTCAATCTCTCACTTTTCCAATAATTCCTTCCAGTGATGTCGTATCAACCGACGCAACTATACAACGAACTATTAAACTTAAAAGGGCAACGAACTTTTGCATGCCATCTATATTTTCTTAGAACTTTAGGACACGTTTTTACACTGATTATGGGAAGCTATTCTGGCTGAAAATCGATAAACTAAGGAACATACATACGGTGACACTAATTTTTTGACTTTTGAATGAATCTACACCTGAATACCTGTCCTCACATTTTAACTTCCTCTCATCCATCCATGAGCATAATATCAGATGGCCTTCTACCCTTAGGATACCGGTTAACTACACATCTGTATACAGCCACTCATTCCAAGTGTCTGGGGCAAGGCTATGGAATACTCTCCCTGTCAGCATACCTAATAGCACTTCAATAGTCTCATTTAAACGGTCTTGTCGAGAATACCTCTTAAATACGTGATCAGCTTGTATGAATGTTAGTGTGTATGAGCGCAAGTATGATGTAGAGCTATTGTTAATGCCGAGAGTGGACATGTTCGGCTCGCCGGGTGCATGTCTTTCGGTTTGATACCCTTAGGCAACCTTCGCGTCATGACGAGGATGAAATGATGATAAGGATGACGCATACACCGAGTCCCCGTGCCAGAGAAATTAACCAATGATGCTTAAAATTCCCGAGCCTGCCGAGAATCGTACCCAAGGCCACTGTGACCAAACGCCAGCACGCTAACCATTTAGCCATTGAGCCGTACATTGTTAGGTGACGTAGATAGATAATATTAATCATTAACAAATAACAATTATAATACAACGTTACTCCATTAATTTGGGTAGTTCCTAGAGACTGTTAACAGTGTTAATATTTTCCAAATTATGTGACTATGTTCTGTGTGTGGTGGTTAAATGTAAGAGAAAGCGGTTGACCCTAACTCTGCCACACAAAAAGGCATAAAATAGTTAAATAAGTAATAAGTAAAAATATAAAATATATTCATTAAATTTTAGAGGAAATTAAAATGAAAATCCACAGCCTGTTTTCAGTCATTCGACCGGGTCGGGAATGGAGGCTAGGAATTGTGCGGGCTGCCGAAGCCTGTCGCACACTTTTGAGAGGAACATTGTTTAAAACGTAGGGAGAAGTCTGAAGTGGTATAATCTGGAGCTGGCCGGAAGAGAAGGTGACCGGTGTCGAGAGAATCCTTATCGCGAGAAGGCTTTATGGTCCGCTGGCACAAAGCCGAGAGGGCGGGAGAAAAATGGTGGAAAACAAAGGGAGGGAGTCCAAGTGACCGCGCAGAATGCAATCTGTCTGCAAGTGAGGCGGCATCTTTCAAAGACACGTGCTGGCTAATAGCTATGCCAAATTAAATGTGCCTACAACAGAACGTCGTTTAGAATTGAGTTCCTCCATTTAGGATAATTAAAACAGCTTTCTATTATTGTGTTTGTGAGGCTGAGGCTGGCTGTCATGAGTAGTTGTACGTGTCAGGTTATCAAACATTAACATTCAAGTATTTCACTTCCTTGAAATCAATCTGATACCAGGTAAGCTAGCGGCGGCAAAGGAAATACATCAGTTGTGATGGTCTGGCAAAAGCACGGTCCAAACATAGAGAACAAGTTAGCTGATTGCTCCGTATTCAAGAGACAGGTTGGCAATCCTCGAAACGTTTTCCCTGGTTTCTCATTTCAAGACCAAGGTAGTTTCCCTCCTATTCCATTCTCGTACAATTACACCTACGCCCACACCCTAATGGGGTGTTCCGGGAGTTACGGAACTCGCGAGCCGACATGTCCTCCACTCTGATACTCGCGGCACTAAAAGCCAGCACCAAGAAAAGTTAAAGAAGGGGTCAAATTTCCTTTTAAATATAAGAAACGCTCATTGATAGCGATTAATTTAATTGCATTTAATGAATCGTATTCGGGAGATATCTGAATTTAATCTGGGGTCAATAAGTGAAGGATTCAGTGCATTCAAAGGGGAAAACTGGCTCAGGTCCATTGAAACTACCGCGAATGAAATAATCAGCTTTGTAGAGTATGATAACAGGAACTTCTATACATCTCTCATTTACGGCCATCCATCAATACTTTACAACACAACCTTCAAGATCACATCGATAGTAATCTGTTGACCAATGTCTCTCTTTGAAAATATCTTTCTCAGTCATTGCTCATCTGTCAATATTTCACATCACAACATGCCAGATCACATTGCATCTAACACCCCTCCTTGATAATATTTTTCAGTTCTGGCCATCCATCAATATTTCACATCACAATCTACAAGATCACATCCACCATCTGTACCCTAACGCCCCTACTTGATTATATTTTTCAGTGCTGGCCTTCCAGCAGTATTTCACATCACAGCAATATCACATCCATCGTCTGTACACTAACGTCCTTCTTTGATAATATGTCTCTCAGCCATGGCCATCCATCAATACTTCACATCACAGCCTGCAAGATCACATCTACCATCTCTACACTAACGCCCTTCTTTGGTAATATGTCTCTCAGTCATGGTCATCCATCACTACTTCACATCACAGCCCGTAAGATCACATCCATCATCTGTACACTAACGCACTTCTTTGATGATATGTCTCTCAGCCATGGCCACCCATCACTACTTCACATCACAATACGCAAGATCACATCGATCATCTGTCCACCTTCGTAGCGTAACGATTAGTGTTAAATAATTTTTCTATAGGTCTGTAAGAAATCGCAATCTACGTAGCGATGGCAGGTAATATTAGTAGTCATACGAGCTTTAGCGAAAAATGGAAGGAAATATAAAAGTACTTAAAGGCAGAAATAGGTTCCAGGAAGGATATTCTAGGAATTATAAATAACCAAGTGGAGTGTATATGTGAGGATTTACTGAAGGCGGAAGTATTTAGTCTGCAGTACGTAAAAAAGGACACAAATGTATATATGGATTATATACAGAGAGGGGAGGCATCTGATACTGGGGAAGAAAATATATTTTTCCTTGATAATAAATATATTTTCAAAACCATACAGAAATAGAAAACTGGAAAAGAATCTGGGACTGATAATATTTCTGAGAATATAATAAAGGCAATAATGCCATATCTGAAATATGTATTTGTTTACTGTTTGCATGCAGGAACTGTATCAAATTAATGGACAACCGTAATTTTAGCACCAGTGTACAAACGAAATGGGTGATAAACATAAACCGAACAACTGCAGGCTGTCTTGTGTTACATGTAGGTTTTGGAAAAGCATTTTCCTCATTATATTAGGCACGCTTGCGAAATCGCTAACTGGTTTGAGAGAAGTTATTTCGGTTTTAATAATAATAATGTTAAAAAGTAAGGTTCCTAGAACGAAAATATAATTTAATTTCATCGATTGCAAATGTTAAAACATTAAACTCTTTAGACTTTTTAAATCGTGAAATTTGCGGCGTTTCGCCCCAGTGTAGCAGTGGGCTCAACACTTGGATTGCTACACCTGGAGGCTAGTGCGCCGTTGATACACCACTGCAAGCCTCTTATGCAGGGCAATGCAGTGCAGTGTATGTTCTAAAATACCTCGTCCGCATTTTTGTGCTGAGTGAGCAACCGAGGTCATTGACCCCGGCTAAGGTCATTGAGCGTATGACATCATGGACACGTGACGTCACGGCCACGTGGTCTTGTTTACAAACAAAGCCACGTACTTTTGACAGCTGTCATGTTGGCAGACCCTAACCTCACTTTTTGGACAATAGAACGTCGCTAACCTCACTGCTGCCGTCTCGACAGGTCCTAAACTTACTTTTTGTGAGCAAGTGAACGTGGCTAACCTCACTGCTGCCATCTCGACAGGTCCTAACCTTACTTTTTGTGAGCAAGTGAACGTGGGTAACCTCACTGCTGCCATCTCGACAGGTCCTAACCTTACTTTTTGTGAGCAAGTGAACGTGGCTAACCTCACTGCTTCCAGCGCGGAATTTGAATAAGTAACAGCTGTTATCTTGACAGGTCCTAACGGACACGAAGCTGACGTGTTTGAGCACCGGACTGAACCAGGATCGAACCTGCCAAGTTGGGATCAGAAGGCCAGCGCCTCAACCGTCGGAGCCACTCAGCCCGGCATTTCAGTTTGATGTAAGGTTATTCCTGTGAAGCTCAACTTGCAGGATTTCAACAAGATATAGAAAATATTCTAGATTCAGAATGTCAAATTGAAAGTTTCGCTATTAGCCAATCCATGGACTTTGACAGGGTGGATAATGAACGATTATTACCGAAAAAGAGGGCTATTGGAATAGACGAAAGCATGATGGAATTTGTGGGTATATTTCTTGAAAATCGAACTGAAATAATTAGAGTAGGTGAAGCGTTATGTGATCCTGTAGTCTTTAAGATGGATTAGTTGGGGGGCGGGATTCCCGCAAGGGATTGTCCTTGGACCTCAGGTTTTACTATGAGGTAGGAACTGGAATCACAGACAAACCCTTTGCGGATGCTGTCATACTGTATGGAATAATAAATAAGTTGCAGATTGTGCGCCACTGAAGAAATCCTCGAAAAGTTGTGAGACATACAGCAGAAAATGGTATAATTGTGAAACGTCAGGTTGTAAGATTCAGAAGGAGGACAGGTCCTCTAAGTTTTCATTACTGTGTAGATGGGATGATGGT
Organism: Anabrus simplex; assembly: GCF_040414725.1. Classification (NCBI taxonomy): domain Eukaryota; kingdom Metazoa; phylum Arthropoda; class Insecta; order Orthoptera; family Tettigoniidae; genus Anabrus; species Anabrus simplex. Next base: position 2,176,853 of record NC_090265.1, read on the forward strand.
ACTATATGGGGATTACTTTAAGTACCTATGTGTTAATATAACGAATGATCTTCACTGGGGTAATCTCATAAATGATACTGTAAAAAAACCTTACAGACTTTCTCATATAGTTATCAGGGTATTTTGGGGTTGTATTAAGGATGTAGAGAGGAAAACATGTAAGTCACTCGTATGGGACCCTCACCAGGATTAAGTGATTCCAAATGTGGAAAAAATCGAATGAAAAGGTGCACGATTTCTTTTTCTGGATGACTTCGGACACTAGAGTAGTGTTACGTAAATATTACGAACTTTAGGATGAGAAGACTTGGAAGTAAAGAGAGGAGCTGCTCGAATAAGTGGTATGTTCCAAGCTGTCAGTGGAGAGTTGGCGCGAAATACGCTTCAGTGGAGTATTTGAACATAGCGAAGACCACTATATGAAGATAACGTTTGAGTTAAGAGAATAAAGTGGGGCAAATCTACATTTATAGGTGGAGAATTTCAGTAATTTACCAAGAGAGAGGTTCGATAAAGTTCCAAAATATTTGAAATCATTTAAGAATAGACTAAGTGAAGAACTGTTAGGGAATACGTCATATGCGTCACTGCCCTAAATAATGCAGGTCACTGGTGACTGTTTGATTGATTGATTGATTGATTGATTGATTGATTGATTGATTGATTGATTGATTGATTGATTGATTGATTGATTGATTGATTGATTGATTGATTGATTGATTGATTGATTGATTGATTGATATACTGTAATAAAAAATTGGGCGTGTTGTTTCCTTCGTTCAGTATTTCATTCGATTTTCAACCTTGTGAGCGAAGGAATACACAATCGTGGGGCTGCAGCGTTGCATCTTCGAGCAGGTTAAATAATAGAGAACATTACTGCGACCAGCAGACGAGAGGAGAAATGTTCTGGTGCATCCCTTGGCTGACAAGTTGTTCTTTATTACAGTGTGCTCTTGTACTCTGTGTGCAGTTACGGTTGATTAATACACGAACTCTGGATACTGCCTGTAAGAGACAAGGGCATTCCTGTGCGAGTCGAACGGGAGATCTTGGGATACGCGAGGAGCATTACCTCGTCCCCTCCCTCCCGTTCTCTTCCCTCGAGCACGGCAGAGACTTGTGCTCTGGCATAACACGGCTGGTTTGTCAATATGAATCGCGCTGTATGGTGTGGAAACATGCACCCTCAAGAATATGTTAGTGAGAAGTTTGGAGTCCAGTGAAATGTGAATCCATCGGAGGTCACTCAGCATTTCGTGGGTTACTCGACTAATGAACAAAGAAGTACTCACAAGGGCAGGTGCAAGTCGGGAAGTCATTCGAACAATAACGCGCCGGAGTATTTCTTAGTTTGGCCACATATTAGTGATTGCCGTTACCTGATCTTAAAGCGGATGGTACGACGCAAATTACAGGGTCGAAGAGGTGTCGGAGATGGTGAATATCACGGTTTGGAAACATGGAAGAATGGACTGGAGTTCAGAGTATTGGAAGATTTTTCCATCTAACAAGAGATTGCGCAACGTTAGGACCTGCAATGCAGGAGGGCCCGGGCCTTTAAGGAGCCCTGGAGAATCTTCGCAAAAACATCAAAATAAGTTATTCATTATCTAGCCTAATGTCACTTTGCATAGAAATGTTCAGGGCTGTTCTGTAGAATCAGTCGAAATAGTTTCGTTTCTTTTTACAATCTGTACAGAGAGGAATTGCCACCTAGCAGCAGTCTGTTGTACTGAGTGGACAGATCTAAACAAAATTTATCTTGGCCATCTCTCGCAACACAGCGGCACGTTCCTTACAAAAGACATGCACCAAATTATTGAAAAATAATTATAGCAATGAAAATTGATACCAAAATATCCTATTTTATTTGAAAAATGATGCTTTGTTGATGTGTAGCACACCCGGGATCGCATTATGCACCTTTTCTTGTCATGCGTTTATTCGGCAACAATGTATAATGCCAATACAATATTTGTGTAGTACCAATCAGTAAATTTAGTTCCGAACGAGCTCTCTGTCCGAAGTTAACATTAGACTACACTTACCATTAGTGCAGTTTGATATATTTGTAACTTTATTTGAAGAGTCTTTTATTTAATTTTTTCGTATTGAACCCATGACCTTTGTACCCTGAGAATTTTAAGTATTTAAGTTACTACATGAGGCCCCATGTCAATTGTAATGAGAAGCTCGAACATATTATTTATATCACAGAGGCGACACGTGGCAAGGAGGTAGCTACCTTCCTTCCCACGCCATCAGATGTGACGTCATCCACACGTGTCGAAAGCGGATGGATACAGAAGAAAGTTGAGGTTGAATAAGTATATTTAAATGAAAACATTATCAGTGAACGCAGTATAATGAGGTCATGAATTTGTCTAGAAGAACATTGGTCTTTACTAAGACAGATTTGATACTGCTAAGCCATTTCTGTCGATGTGTCAATGAGATGCCTTTGCTGGCGGGACCTAGTGTTTACACTGTACTAAGTCTTCTGGCATGGGGTAGAGCAATTTTGTTACTTTCATAGATCTGTCTCTGTCTTATCCTTGGCTTTGACAATATGAAAGTGTCTAAGATATGAGCGATGCTAGTAATGCCATTCCTTACGCAGCCAGTCTCTGCTATGAATGGTGTGAAACTGTTTCTCGTAGGGTCGGTTGGTGCATGCATTTCATTGGGCTTGGCAGACTGATATGTAATAGCAACTTCTGGCTCAGTGAGGAAAGCAACGGGAAACTACCTCACTCCCCATTTCCCTAATACGCCTCTTCAGTGATGCCTAGGCCATCTATGACAGCTCATGGTGGAACTATTGAGGATCCAACCAGCCTTCGGGCTGATGACTAAACATACATACATGTCAGTGAGAGATGCGCGTGTCTGATTTACCCACGCCAAGTCGTCAGAAAATAGTGCCGATCAAATGAGGTAATTTAACCAGCTAATTTGTTAAGAATACATTTTAAATGTTCGTGAACACTGCCGCTAGCAAGTTAGCAAGTACGCGGTTACAGATAACTCTTTTTCATACAGTTCCACTAACTCAGAAAATTACGCAAATTTTCTCGGCGGCAAACGAAAAATGCCTGGAGAGAGGAGATAGCGTCTATAAAATAAGAGGGGACGCCATATTGAAAGCCCTGCATTTGAATCATTGAGGCTTGAAAGAGAGGGTTGAACTTTTTTTTTTTTGCTAGAGGCTTTACGTCGCACCGACACAGATAGGTCTTACGGCGACGATGGGATAGGAAAGGCCTAGGAGTTGGAAGGAAGCGGCCGTGGCCTTAATTAAGGTACAGCCCCAGCATTTGCCTGATGTGAAAATGGGAAACCACGGAAAACCATCTTCAGGGCTGCCGATAGTGGGATTCGAACCTACTATCTCCCGAATGCAAGCTCACAGCCGCGCGCCTCTACGCGCACGGCCAACTCGCCCGGTAGAGGGTTGAACTGTTCAGTAAATCGATCGTCAAGAAGTAGACTAAGTCCAACAAACAGATTTTGGCCGATGCGGCCGGGGTCTTGACTCCAAGTGGAGATAGTAGTTCATTGCAGAAGTAATCTGATAAAAAGAGGGTCAAGATACCGAAGTAGTATTTGTGAAGTTCTAATATTGTGTTGTAAAGAAAGTAATTCGTGTGCGGGTAACAAATACAATTCTTCGAGTGCGATCAACGAAGACACCGAGTGAAGGGCATTTCTTTTTTATGCTTTAATTTTCAGGAACCTTGAATAAAAACCAAAGTGAAGCCAGAAATGTAAAAATGGCTAAATAAAATGATAGAGGGTCATTGGTGAGCCTAAACTGGAAGCTGACGTGCAGATAAGGTAGGTGAAATGCCATCTTACCGCCTATTTTACCTTGTTTCACGAAGTCAAATTCATATGTATTTGTAATGAGTATTTATGACGCAGTTATTCACCCATATGTTTTCATGAGTGTCAGAAATATGACGAAAGGTCATTTGTTTTATTTTCTGCTTGGATAAAATTTAAAAGTATTATGAGCGCCGTGTAACATGTTGTAAAATATTATTAGTGAGGGTTACGAAGTGATATCACGTCCAAAGTTGATCGTAATTTCCGTGAATTTATTGCCTATATTTTTGTGATGTCAAGATGTTTTATTTGACCTAACAATTTTCTGTTTGTATTTTGATGGCGGTGGCACGAGATATCCGTGGTTACCCATTTTCAATCGGGTGTAAGCGCGCTGACGTGGTGAGTAATGCAGATTGGTGGATATCTGTCACGAAGTGTTGTGTTATCCTATGTCCGTTTAAACTGTATCTGACTGACAATAAATAACAGTAAAGTCTGTCCGTCATTTTTGTGAAAATCCAGTTTAAAAAATACGAGATCATTTTACGCGAAGTTGTTCATTATTAAAGTATTGTACGTGATTTATGCGTCGTGGATTCTAAGGATTCTTATTCCATTTCCGTTTGTCAGTGAGAATCCACAATTTGATTACTATGTAACTGTACCGGGCGGTACACCTCCACACCGCTAATTTAAAATTTTGCGCCAGTTGAAACTCCTCTGCTGGAGGAAGTCCGAACTTTATCTAATGTATTAATTTTCAAGTTACTCAGAAGATGTCACTACTTGGAAATTTTGAAGTTTCTGAACTGGGTTGTTTTCGACGTATTTTTGTTTTGCTTGTAGTAAGAAGTGTGAACTTTCTCTTCTAGAGGACACTACTGAAGAACTACAATAGTGCACCCTAGTGCGAAGTGAAAGAACTGTCTTTTGGAGAAAATTTTATTTCAAAAGTTTGTTTCTTGTTAAATTTCTTTCTGGTATTGTTTAAGTTGGCTGTATTCCCCTTTCTTTCCCCTTGTTTTGAATTTAGCCAATCCCGAATTTCTTTAATTAATTTACGACCAATAAGGGGTTTCTTCTTCAAATTGGATGTGCTGCTTAACGCTAACCAATAAAATGATTGTGGGCGGGTGTTTTCTTTCCTGAAACGCCTCGAACTTCCCGCGAGAGTATATAAACTGCTGATTTTAGGGTCTCTGCGCCACTTCTCTACCATCTTTCAGTGTGTAAAGTACATAGCAGGGGGCGGGAAGCGCCTCTTTCTTCGGACAGCAGTTCAACACCAAGGTAATGGCCTTTTAATAACTTCTCTTCTTGCTAGCCCAGCAGTTTAACTCTCGGGGCGGGTTCGAAGCGTTTCCATCATGTAACTTCCCTAAAATGTAAAGTCACCTTGTATTTATTCTATCTTTTAACTACATATTGGGATAGAGAGTGCTTAACCCTCTCGAGCTCCCACTCATATTGTTCTGAGGTGAACTTATTTTTCTCAACCGATTCTTCCGTAACAGTAATGTAAATTGTTTCTTTCTTAAGTCACCTCGTTAGTATGGGATTAGCCCTTGCATTAGCGACCTAGTGCCAGATTAGGTTTTTAAACAAGTGTATTAGGAGTGCAGATCGCCTCCTCTCAAGTGGTTATTTTAGAGGTCAAGTAATTAACCTTTTTCTCACTGAATAGGCCTCAGTAGGTTGGGTATTTTACCCCTGTGTCTATGTCCTTAGAGGACAACTTGAAGGTGGAGTTTGGTGTGGCCTTTAATAGGCTTAATGTTGAGAGCGAGTGGCTCTTTCTCGTAAATTGAGTGTTGTATGCCTCGAGGAGGCTTTACTGTGTAATTGGGAGCAAGTGCTCCTGGGCATGATTGGGGTCTTCTGCCCCTTTGTTGAATTTCTGTATATCGTAAGATTGGGCTAATTGTTCATGTATTGTGGGTTTGGCTCTCGGAGCCCATCCTGTAACTCTGCAATTGTACATTCTCGAATAGTGGCTTTGCTACTCTGTACCTGCCATGTTTGTTATTTCTTAATTTTGAAAAGAAAATATAACCTTGTTAAATTTTAAATTAACTTTAATTTCGTAGCCTGAGACCCGTTCACCCCCGCACCTTCTTTCTCCTCTAACTACCACGGAAATCTCCGTAACAGTAATTATTAACATGCACTTTCGAGTGTTTCAAATCAAAAAGCTATTGTTGTAACAGTTTTGAAGTGTCTGCATTGTAGTTATATCAGTCGTGGCGTTGTCCTACTCGTTTGCAGAATGTTCAGCATACTGACCTTCGGTTCAGATGGTCACGGGTTGTATTCCCAGCCGGGTTGGGGATTTTAACCTACATTGCCTAATTCCAGTGGCCCGGGGGCTGGATTTTTGTGCTGTCCCCAACACCCCTGCAACTCCCACACCACACATAACACTATCCTCCTCACACAATAACACGCAGTTACCTACACATAACGGATGCCGCCCATCCCCATCGGAGGGTCTGCTTTACAAGGGCTGCATTCGGCTATAAATAGCCACAAAAATTATTTTTAGTGGTAGCGTTTCAGAAAATAATAGAACAGAATAGCATGGAATAAAAGAGATTGTGAGCGACCTGGATAATGTTGTGAGATGGAGAGCAGGCAATGGTTTGGTGATAAACGGGGTTAAAAGTCAGGTTGTGAGTTTCACAAATAGGAAAAGTCCTCTCAGTTTTAATTACTGCGTTGATGGGGTGAAAGTTCCTTACGGGGATCATCGTAAGTACCTAGCTGTTAATATAAGGAAACATGTTCATTTTGTAATCATATAAATATGATTTTAATAAAGGGCAAAGATCTCTGCACATGGTTATGAGGGTATTTAAGGGTTGCAGTAAGGATGTAGAGGAGAAACCATGTAAGCCACTGGTAAGACCCCAACTAGAGTATGGTTGCATATGAGGCCCTCACCAGGATTACTTGATTCAAGAACTGGAAAAAATGCAAAGAAAACCAGCTCAATTTGTTCTGGGTCATTTCTGACAAAAGAGTAGCGTTACAAAAATATGAAACGTTTGGGCTGAAAAGACTTGTTAGGAAGAAGACGAGATGCTCGATTAAATGGTATGTATCGAGCTGTCATTGGAGAGATGGCGTGGAATTGCATTAGTAGACGAATAAGTTTGACGAATAAGTAGGAATGATGACAATTTGAAGATAAAATTGGAATTCATGAGGAAAAATTTTGGCAAATATTCGTTTATAGATTTGGATTTAGGGACTGGACTAACCTACCATGGGAGTTGTTCAACAAATTTTCTAAATCATATAACTCTCTTAACGTCTAGGAAAAAATAAATCAATTTAAAAGGAAAGCCTACAATTTAGGTGTCAGATTCCTTACCTGTTGTTTTCCTAACCTTTTCTTAAATTGTAGGTTTTCCTTCTAAATTTCTTTATTTTGTCCTAGACGTCAAGAGAGTTATATGATGTAGGACAAATATGTATCTTATGCACCCTAAGTTGTATTATTGATTACTTTCGTCTCACCGATCTTTAAGCAGTTATCCTACAATTACACCATACATTTTGAATGAATTGGTGAGTGAATCATTTCATTATTGAAATTCTTACAAATGTTTTCATTCCCCACCCTGAAGAGGTGGGGCGGGCCACCTAGAGGGTTACGCCCTCTCTCTACCCAAGAGATGAGGGCTGGACGGGTGGAGGTGATGGAAGAAGGAGGTGGGTAATTCGAAGCAAGGAATGAGGAGGTGTGTGCGCGGATATTATTATTTAACGGGATATGTGCAAGAATTGAAAATTCAGAGGAGAGTACGAGAGAGAGTGTGGGTATTGAAAAGGTGAAGTGCAAAGTTGTGATTGATTAATTAATTAATTTGGTGTGGCTATATCTAGCCGAGTGCAGCCCTTGTAAGGCAGACCCTGCGATGAGGGTGGGTGGCATCTGCCATGTGTAGGTAACCGCGTGTTATTGAGGTGGAGGATAGTGTTATATGTGGTGTGTGAGTTGCAAGGATGTTGGGGACAGCACAATGACCCAGCCCCCGAGCCATTGCAATTAACCAATGAAGGTTAAAATTTCCGACCCAGCCGGGAATCGAACCCTGGACCCTCTGGACAGAAGACCAGTACGCTGACCATTCAGCCAACGAGTCGGACATAGTTGTGATAGAAGGACGAGAAGTTTAGCAGGGATGTGAGCAGTAGGCGAAGAATGTCTGATGAGGGTGGAGGTGGAGGAAAGTAATTGGTTGGGGGTGGATGAAACCGCATATTGGGAGTAAGTGGGGGAGAGGAGGGCCAGGCCAGGGACGCCTACGCGGTGATGTAGGTCGGGTCAAAAGTTGGGGAGGTGAGCGGGGGAGTTCCACTCGATGGTGGCGACCGTGGTGATGGATTCCATGAGCGATGAGGCGTTGATTGTCTGCAGACGTCGGAAGTTGGAGGCGCACGATATATGTGGGTCCATCGGCGTTGCTGATCTTGAACGATGTCCGCACGGGGGTCTCTGTCAGGCGAAGTTCGTGGACGATGACCTCAGTTGGGAGATTCGGATGCACGCCGCAAACAACACAGATGTAGATGGTATGCTGGTCTGACGGCGGTGATGGTGCAGGCGGTGGACTCGCTGTATCTCGAACGGTGGCAGTTTACTCAGCAGGCTTCTGGTTTGTTGCATGTTGTTGAGTAAGGGAGGGGGATGGGGAAAGGAAACGTCATAAATGGGGAGGAATGGGACATAACGGTAGTAGTTTGAGTAATAGTAGAGGAAGCATGGACAGAAGTGTTGGTGGTAGTTGTGATGGTAGCAGTGGTGGTGGTGACAGGGGTTCGTAGGAAGAGAGCCATGTCGGAGGAGGCGGGAGTCCTTGGGGTAATATGGGTTAGGCGAAGGGCTCAAAAGCGTCGTCAAAATATGAAGAGCAACGTTCCACACGATGCGTGGAGAGGTCCACGTATACACCGTCTTGGAACAGTTGTTGTATGGCATCTTCTGTTGGAACTTGAACGAGGATCCGACGGGGGGGAAGACAATTTTCCTGTACGCGAGATACGTTGGTGATCGGGAAGCAGTTACTGCGGAAGTAGTGGAGAAGTTCTTCACCCGAGTAGGTGAGCTCGACATCGTGAAGGATACAGTTGGGCATGGTGGTGATGGGAAGGCCGAGTTGCTACATGGCGTCAGCCGATATGCTTTCCTGTCGCGGCTGGGTGCGGAAGTAAAGATGCGGCGTCACACGGCCGAAAAAAGAAATGGTGTTGATTACGCAGAAATCCACCTTAGGGACGTGTGGTGCGATTAGCGATCGTTGCGAGGAGTCCTGTTGAATAGTATACGTGCATAAAACACTTCTCACCCAGTCATCAACTTGGGAGAGAGTTCCATGAATGAATGGTAGCGCTTTAGATTATGTATGTAGTTCTCGTCTGTTGCAAAAATGAATCCAGAGTTCTAGTCCTTCAAGGCAAGCAACTTAATGTAATAAAGTATGAGAATATATTTATTTATTCACAAAAATTACAATCCTTTTCTTATTAATCCTTATCCGGTCGATTTGATTAGCAGTTCGCCTTTTTCTACCACTACGAGCGCTAACGTCAGTCAGTGCAGAGTTTCACTTAAGCACCACTACAAACGCTAATGTCAGTCGATGCATTGTTTCACTTAAATACCAGTACGAGCGCTAATGTCAGTCAATGCAGAATTACACTTCCCTTCAACCCCCCTTCAAATTCCCCCTCTCTGCACTACAATCCTTCTTGCTTAAGGAGTAACTGTTACTTGAGCTCACCACAGCTTAATAGAAGGTAATTATAGTCATGTCACTCAAAGATAATTTTTTACAATCTTATTAGGTCTTTACTTTACTATTCTACATGCTCGTGAATATATTAGCTGTGGATATATTTCAAAAATTAAGAAACGCTTGAGGATAATGAAGCAAGGGCCACATTACAGAAATATTTCCGTAAATAAGTTAATTTGGCTAGGATTTGAATTAAGAATACGAGTAACTGAACAACTGATTTTAGGCCCACACTTTGAAAATTTTTCGGGTCCTTTAGCCCTTCAGCGTTTCGGCACGATTGAGGAAATTGCTTAACATTACGGTTTTCATAGTATGGGAATCCCCTGCTTTGTGTGTTAAGAAATCTTTTCAGTTTTAGGAAAGACGTTCTGAATGTTTTGAATATAAAAAAATGTATTGCTCAGCCCACAATACAATACACTATTTATACTCCAATATTGCTAATGATGGCAGCCCACTAGCCTATTAATAAGTTCTTTCCTGTCTTTTAGGACGAGGATAACGACAAGCTAACGCCGATTGACTTCAATAAACATGTTATTGGGGACACAATTGGTGAATTCTTCCCAATCAACAATAAGACCTTCGAAGTCCTCAAACTCATCTCGATTCTACGAGGCAAAATAGACTGGAAATGGCGACCGATTTGTCTTCGTAAAGTTTTGAAAACTATGGGTTTTGTGCGGAAGAGAGTTCAAAGTTTCTGCTAGAGCGCGGTGATATTGTTGACTGGCGCGTGACATACATCGTTAAAATAAAATATTTCCTGGAAGAGGGCAAAGTATTTTTTAGTTCAGGTATCGATTGATTATGCAACTGCAGGGAAATGCTGGCAAGGACGGAATGATATTATGGAAGTCACTGTGGGGAGAGGTGCGCCATGAAGGCTTACTATCGCCGCTCCTATTCCTCGCAGAGTGTCATTCGTGATTCTTAACTTATGTTCCATACTGCCATATCGCATAAAACTATAAAACCACCTGGAAGAGATATGATTTCAAGGCGCATACTAAAGACAGTGGGTCGGGATATTGTATCATATCTGAAATACTTAAATGATTACTATTTGAATGAAGGAGCTACCTATACAAAACGGATGCAGAGTTGCTATAGTAGCCCCTGTTTATAAAGGAAAGGGTGATGATATACATAAAGCTGAAAATTACCGGCCAGTCACCTTGACATGCCTTGCATCTAAGCTTTGGGAAAGCATTATTTCAGATTAAATTTGACATGCTTAGGAAATTAATAACTGGTTCGATAGAAAGGTTATTCCACTGAAGCTCAATTTGTAGGATTCCAACAGGATAAAGGCAGATATCTTGGAGTAAGGAGGCCAAATGGACGGTTTCGCGTTGGAGCTATCTAAGGCGTTTGATAGGGTGGATCACGGAAAACTGTTCACGAAAATGATTGCGCTTGGAATAGACAAATGAGTGAATGGGTGCCTAAATTTCTAGAAAATAGAACTCAGAGAATTAGAGCATTGGAAAGTTTATCTGACCCTATTATAATTAAGAGTGGAATTCCTCAAGGCAGTATTATTGGGCCTTTATGTTTTCTTATATACACAGATTATATGATTAAAGAATTGGTATCAGGGATAAGTAAGTAATTAATAAGTTACAAGATGTGGCGATAGAGACGATCGCCATTTCTCCTACCTACTGGGTCTAAACCTCACAGCTTCTCGCTGTCATGTAAAGCGGACTACTTTGCCACGTTTGCTTCGACTTGAACTCTACCGTGCAGAGCTCTAGTCACTAACTCTTGAATTTCTGATAATAATAATGGCGTATGACCTCCGAAGAGGCCTGGTGCGGCTCTTTTTCTCGTAGACGGCCTATTAGGCGACCTGCATGTCCGTGAAGATGATGGCCTTACCTAGAATGATTTGTAATGCTGAATTCGCCACACACACCCAGCTCCCGAGTCATTGGAATTAACCAATTAAGGTTAAAATCCCCGACTCGCCGGGAATCGAACCCAGGACCCTCTGAACCGAAGGCCAGTACGCTGACAATTCAGCCAACGAGTCGGACGAATTTCTGATAACTGAGCGTTTATGTCATAGCCAATCAACGCGCCGTTCGTAAGCCGCCTGGAGCATGTTCACTTACCGGCTTGGTGAAGCCATTGCATTCCGAGTGAAGCTGCTATTGAAGGCAGACATGTGAAAGGGTTTTGCAGCGCGACGGCGTGGGTCTGTGATATAGATCCATGTTGAAAAATCACCTTCTGCGGGCATTGTGGTCCACTGAGTTTGTTGAGCTCTCCTTCTATTTATTTTATTTACGAGTGGTGATTTATCTGCAATTTTCTTCAGTTTTCGTCGAGTGGAAAATAGCGTCCTTCGGAGCTGTGTGTGGTTTGCCTGGTAATCCTGCAATATTGTAAGTTTATCTGTTCTTTTCTATAGGAAATCGGTCAAGAAGTGTTTTAGAAGAAAGAAAAATGGATTGATTGTTCCACGAAATCCGAAATTGAACCTCTAATACATCGTGTCAAAAATTGTGAGCAGCTGCAAAATAACCTCGGTAACTTGTCTAGATTTAATTTCCTTGTATCCTTCCTTTCTTCAATTTCTTCTCCCCCTACTCCCCCAATACCTCTCTGGCTCAAAATGAAATTCCATTGCTTCAGCGAAAAGGGAGTTTCTTCTCTGACGGGAGGTGAATATCGCCTTTCAGCCAGATGGTCCTTCTCCCGCAATTGTAGAACCAGACACTTTTCCCACTCATCGGCTCTTCTTGGAAACGGAGGAGTAAACGGGCATAGTTTTGGCCCTGTGTCTCTCAGATACTCGAAATCAACACACAAAATAATAATATAATTTTCTGAGGTTACTTCTTCTGACTGCGAAGATTACTGCAGACATTTGGAGGCCAGCCTGGAGAAAGGTAGGCGTCATGGAAGCATCAGCTGATGGTCTGATTTTCAATATGAATGATGACTCCGATCCTGAGGATGATGTGGCCACAAACGACATCCATGAGGATGCTAGCGAATGAAATTCTGAAACGTAACTTATTTGTTTTAATTATCAGGTCATTGTATTATCCGAAATAGTCACAATGAAAATGCATAACGCAGTCTGTGAGTGGACATCACAAGAAGAAGGGGAAGGGTCAGAAATGTATCTGTACCTGGGCTGTTTCAAAACGTTCATATCGTACGTAGTCGAAGTGCTGGTTATTGCCATATCTGCGACAGTAACGGCTGTCATTTAATCCCAATAATTGATGAACGGGACAGTGCTGTTACAAAATAAACCAGCGAGTTGATTAATAGCCCTTATTTAAAATATTAGCTCATCAACGTGTGGTTTAAAAACGAGTTAGTAAAAAGTAATAAACAAATATTCACTCATTTAAAAATCCCACAGAGTTGCATTAAAACAAGTTTAGAAAGAAGCAAATCACGTGTCAGGAGCAATGTTCGGTTAAAGCAGCACATAGCCCATTAAAGATATAGGAACTCTCTTTTAATTTTTAGGAACGATACCCTGGGGTACATAATGGTGCTTGAGTGACGGTGTTTCGGCTCCTTAGTGGCGTGGGGCCTCCGGGGAGGCCTGGTGGAGGTTCTTCTAGTTGATTCCTCAAGGGCGACCTGCACCTCTGTGAGGATGGGGCCTACCTATGACGAAACCTAACGATGAAGATGGCACACACACCCAGCCCCCGAATCATGTGAGTTAAAATACCCGACTCTGCCTGGAATAGAAACCGGGATACCCTAGGCCAAAGTCCGACACGCTAACATTTAGCTATGGAGGCGGACTCCTTAGGGCTGAATCGGCAGGACTCACTTGTGTTGCTTGTTAGGAATGAGATCTCCCACAATTATTGCTGATTACGCATCGCCATGACATCGCGAACATACGGCTCCTTTGCTGAAGGATCAACAGCAAGAATAGGATAGTGTTAATGGGCGATTTCAATGAGAGAGTTGAACTGAGGGATAAGGAAGGGTGATTGGTAAATGTGGGGAAGATATGGAAGCTAATAGGAATGGCAAGCGTTTGCTGGACTTCTGTGCTACTACGAATAAATTCTTCAAGCATAAGGCTTCACCGCTACACATGGGAGTGTCGGGGAACCAGATCCATAATAGACTGCATCTTAACCGACTTCGAAATCAAGAAATCTGCTAGAAATGTCCGGAATTTCCGGGGACTCTTCGATGATAGAGACCACTATCTGATGTGTAGTGAACTAAGTACCTCCAGACGTAGAATAGAGAACGTGTCTGCAGACGAATAAGGGTGGATAATCTCCAGGAATAGGAAATGGTTGATCTTGACCACGATGTCATCCAATGGTTCATGAAACTTGTCAGCTTCATCCTCATCTTTGCCTTCACATGGTGCGTATACTGAGACAATTCTCGTCCTAAAATCTCTAACTACCAAATCTTCCCACATCATTCGCTCATTTACGTGCCTAAGAGAAACTATGTTGCTTGCAATAGTACACCTGATGAATAACCCTACCCCACACTCCACCCTACCCTTTTTAACACCCGTCAAGTACACTTTATAATCTCGTACCTCTTCCTCGCTACCTCCCTTTACCAGAATATAACTTACGCCTTTGCTGACTCAGCCAGTTCTACTTTCTTTCTACCATAACCCTCATTAATATTGATAGCTGCCCATCGAATTCCATTTCGTTCGCCAAGTTGTTTCCAAGGAGTTCCTTGTCTATCAAATAGGAGTGGGACCAGTTACTCATATAGGCCCGCGGTTTGCTTAAAACATTCTGAGCGTACTCAATGAAAATTCTGTGAAGCAGGATTCTACCCTTCTTACAAATGCTCCAAATGAGGATCTCTCCTCTAACAGGTTAGGAAGCACCGGTGGATTGTATAGTCCTAGACGCCTGAGCACAAGGACGACCAGGACTCTGTATATGTCCGAGATGCCCACTCCCATTCCGTAAGCAACTGGTATCGCGACACTCAGGACCACTTACTAGGCCACTCAGCCGTTGTCCATGGTTCACAAGCTAGGACGTGACTACAGTAACGCACACTACTGTTAATTTCTTGGCTCGGAACTCGGTATTTGTACCATCCCCAACACTTCTACAAATCAGACATCAGACATAATACAATCCTCCACTACAATAACACGTACTTACCTACACACGGTAGATGCCGCCCACCTTTGCCGCAGAGTCTGCCTTAAAAGAGCTACACAAGGCTACGAATGGTCAGATTAAATCTTCGAATAATATTGGTATATATCTTGAGTAAGGCAAACGGATACCAGTGAAAGGTGGAAGTTTAACACATATCGTAATTGTTTAGGAAATTCCAGCTTCATCTCAAGAACTCCCTCGAACAGAAAACTCCCTGAATTTCATGGTTTAGTGTCCTTTCTTTTTAAATTTAGTCAATTGGTTGCACTACTGTATCAACTCGGTGAAGCAGATTGCATATGTAGGCCTGGAGATGCGTACAGACAAACAGCTGACAGCTAAGTGTTGGTGGTGATTACTCTTTAAGAGAAACTAGAGGACCCGTGTGCATTCTTTATAAATAGGTCAAACAATTCGTCTTGGTATGCTTGTCGTGGTCATTTTGTTTTGGCTCTCCTTTTAAATGGTTTTATGAACTTTTAATAGGAACCGCGTCATGGTATGCCGCGGTTCGTAGTCAGACTTCATCCATGTTGTCCGTTTGGTAAAGATCTATCGACGTATTCGCTTTTTATCCCGCAGATCTTCATTCAAAGTTCGGTATTGTGTCGTAGAAGGCAGTGGTAATCGTAGTTCTTCTCTACAGAACGGTTGTCTTGTAAGCTCATAGGATAGTCTCGAAGGAGCATTTCGTGCTAAGCAGAGAACTTTAAGATACATGACCTTCACTCTTTCTAATGTAACTAGGTTATCCTTCCACAGGTGTTCCCAGATAATGTCTAAGGCATATGCCATGATGGGGTCTGTTTGTACAGTATTTAGACTTCATTTTCTTAGCAGCATGCAAGTTATCAGGAACGCCCTGACATCTGATGAACATACTTGGAAGCTGGCAAAGGCTAGAGAATCAAAGATTATCTAGCAGCGTGTTCAGAGGAAGTGTATACTCTCTGGCTTGACAGTCAATAATCAAGCATGACGGCATGCAATGGCATCACATATACGAGTATCAGAATATTAACGAAATTGTTAGTCCCTTAGCAACCTGTTGAGTACATAAGCCTCCGCCTGCAATTGTTGGAGTGGTCATTTAATGATTTTATTTTTACTCAAAGTTGGCTGAACTTCGAGACCTGTCAACGCCTCATAATTCACCGTCAGGTAATTCCAGAGAGAATAAAGCAGAAATGAAGTAAATCGGTCCAGCAGAATGGACGGAAGGATTTGCAAAAACTGTTTTAATATATATACTAGACGACCCGCGCTGCTCCGTAGTATTTGTTATAAATAGTGATGATGATGCTTGATGTTTAAAGGGACCTTACATCTAGGTCATCGGCCCCTAATGGCATGAAATGAGACGAAATGTGAGGATAATTAAAAATCCATAGTTCTCCACTGACCAGAATTCAAAACGTGGGGACGAAGAATGAATGGATGTATATGAAGATAAAACAATATATGGATCCGACCCATAATGCCCCACATTCCCCGAAACTAGCGTTATACAATAGTATTACTGACCAAGGCACTGCTTCTAAAGCACAATACTGAAGCGATGATGCTTCTATTCTAAACGGGTCCAAAATCCAGATCATCGGCTCCTCATAATGGTACTTATCGCTGGGAAAGTAGAACCATGGTATTTGTAATGTTGCGGTACTAATCAAAAGTAGCGTAGACTGGCGGTATTTCACACATTATGGTACTACTCACGGGTAATGTAATGCGCACATGTGACATGGTAAACTGTCAGAGTGTAGTAAATAAACAAATAACATACGGTCCATTGATGGAATCTTATGAGACTGATGTGGTGATAGGAGTGGAATCGTGGTTGAGAGAAGGGGTGGGTAATAGAGAATTATTTCCAGAAGGGTATACAGTCTATCGTAGAGACCGAGGAGATAAAGAGGGAGGGGGTGTTTATTCTGGTGAAGGAAACTTATTGTTCACATGAATGGTTTACCTATGAAAGGGATGAAATATTAGGGATAAAATTAGTTTGTGATAATATCAAGGAGGGGGAATTATAGGACTATACAGACCTGGAAGAGAGGAAAGAGACATGGAAATATTTGAGAGAATAATATATTATACTCATAAAAACAATAATAATGATGTGATAATAATTGGGGGAGATCTAAACTTGCCTGAAGTTGAATGGAATGGAGCTGCAAGTGAAGCCCATGAACAGAAACTGGCAAATAAGTTGATTTGGGAAGGAGTATTTACACAAGTAGTACAAGAACCGACTCGTCTCATTAACTTACTAGATGTATTCATGGTTAAACCATGGGAAATTGTTGATAAAACTGAGGAAATTGAAGGAATAGGTGACCATAAGGCTGTAATAATGGATGTAGGATTGGAGCCAAAAAGGTTTAATAAGAAGTTCACACAAGACAAGAACCTGTACAGAAAAACTAAAGTTGATGAATTTGGGACTTACCTTAAATCACAATTCTGTTGTTGGATAAGTGAAGGGAATAATGTGGATACACTTTGGGCTAAATTTAAAGGAATCATTTGGGAAGGAGTGAAGAGATTTGTACCTGTTAAGAAGGGTAAAACGACCTCAGACCCTGATTATTATACAAGGGAAATAATTAAAAAGAAAATGTAGAATAGTAAACAGGAAAATCAAAGCGGGTAGGGTGAGTAGAGAAACTAGAAAACAGCTAATGAGGGAACTGAATAGAGTGAAAAAGAAAGCGAAAGAGAATTATATGAATGACATACTTCAAAAGGGTAATGACCAGAAAGGGAAATGGAAAAATCTGTATTCATATATTAGGAATCAAAAAGGAAAAGGAATGCAGATTCCTACAATGGTGAGAGAAGAGGGTGAACTCTATTTAACAGATACTGAGAAAGCAAACCTATTTAGTAGGGAATTCAGGGATTCAGTAGATGATTGTCAGGAGTTGGAAACCAAAACACAAGATAGAGAGGGAGAGACACAGAGGGAAACAAGAAGCTTCTTATTCACAAATGAAGATATTTTCAGAGAAATCCAACTGCTTCAGCAAGGAAAAGCAGGAGGAAGTGATCAAATTACTGGAGAGGTGTTAAAGACAATGGGGTGGTAGATAGTGCCTTATTTAAAATTTCTCTTTGACTATGTCATAAATAATAGTGTAATACCAAAGGAATGGAAGGAATCTATAATAATACCAATTTATAAAGGAAAGGGTGATAAAAGGAAACCAGAGAACTACAGACCAATCAGCCTGACCAGTATAGTTTGTAAAATACTGGATAGTTTAATATCAAAATACATCAAAGTGATATGTGATTATAAAAATTGGTTCTTGAAGAGCCAGTATGGATTTTGAAAGAAATTTTCTTGTGAGGCACAACTGGTGGGATTTCAGCAGGACATATCAGATCAGTTGGATTCAGGAGGCCATTTAGATTGCGTATCCATAGACCTTTCCAAAGCATTTAATAGAGTGGAACATGGAATATTATTAAAGAAATAGGAGGGAATAGGATTGGATGTAAGGGTTACACGTTGGATAAAAGCATTTCTAAATTCAAGGGTTCAGAAAGTCAAAGTACGAAATAATGTATCGCAGGAAGAGAAACTTTGGAAGGGAATTGCACAGGGTAGTATAATCGGTCCATGACTTTTCTTAATATATGTAAATGATTTAGGGAATAATATAACATCTAAAATAATATTGTATGCAGATGACATAATTGTTTATAGGGAAATAAATAACATTGAGGATTATTTAGAATTACAAAGGGACCTTGAGAGTATCCAGCAATGGGTTGAAGAGAATAATATGAAGGGTAATGGAGGCAAATCAACTGTTACAACATTTACAAACAGGAGTTATAAAACTGAATTTGAATATACTTTGGATGAGGTAGTTATCCCAAAAGATGGCAAATGCAAATACTTAGGTGTGAGATTTGAAAGTAATTTGCACTGGAAGGTCATGTGTATGACATTGTTGGGAAAGCATACAGATCATTACATGTCATAATGAGGCTACTTAAAGGATGCAACAAAGAATTAAAAGAGAAAAGTTACTTAAGTATGGTTCGTCCATCATTGTAATATGCAAACAGTGTTTGGGACCCTCACCAAGAATACCTAATAAAAGAAATATATAGTGTGTGCGGAGGAAAGCAGCAAGATTTGTAATAGGGGATTTCAGGAGAAAGAGTAGTGTATCAGAAATGTTAAAGGAACTTGGGTGGGAAACTTTAAGTAAGAGAAGGGAGAAAACTAGACTTATAGCATTATGTAGAGCCTTTACAGGAGAAGCAGCATGGGGAAATATCCGTGAGAGGCATCAGCTGGAAAACAATTATATCGGCAGGACTGACCACAAATATAACATTAGAAGGAATTTTAGCGGAAGCGATTGGGGTAAATTTCCATTCATTGGGAAGGGTGTGAAGGAGTAGAACAGTTTACCAGGGGTAGTGTTTGATCCTTTTCCAAAATCTGTACAGATATTAAAGAAGAGAATAAACGGCAACAGATAAAATAAATGAAATGTTAGAGGGCATTCGACCATTGCAGGTTAATGTAAATAAAAATGTGCGTAAATAAATTAATTCCATCCTCTGGTCTAAGGAGTTTGGACAGCCAAAGTAGGGGACTGCCTGTAGGGGTGAAGTACAGTGGGGACTTCGAGGGCTCTGGGACCGCAACGGTAGCTATGACGGCCCTTCAGGAACTCTGAAAAGTGGTGGCAAAAGGGGCTCTGGGTAGGACGCAGCAGGACGTTTTGCTACTTTTGTTAAAAAAAGGAAAAAGAAAGTAAATAAATGCAATGTAAATTTTAATCTTATACCAGTTGTATAGTATCATTTGAAGTAATTCCACAAACTGTATATGAGTTGACTATGTTTGTAAGTATAGGAGATATTATAAGTAGAATTTTGTAAATAATATACATTTATTAAGGATGAACTTTGTGTTTATTAGAAAAATTGTTAGCGTAAACTGTATAATATTGTATTGTAGGAAAATTTTCTTCTCTTGTTGATTTAATATTTAGTGCTTGACAGTAATGTATTTTGGTGTACCATTTGCCACCGAGGTAGACACCTCATTTGCAAATAAAGAGATTTTGATTTGATATAGACCTATAGTGCTTTGCGCATTGTGTCACTATTTACAGGCAACGCACACCTATGGTGTTCCTCACACACTGGGTTCTAATCGTAGGCAAGGCGGAACCACGGTGTCGCTCATATAGTGGTACGAATGAGAGGTACTGTAAAATGCATTCTGAGCACACACTGTCGTTGCTAATCACAAAGCTATTATGTACCTAACATAGTGGTACTGCGCGCGAGCTAAAGCGACCCATGGTGTCCCCTGCGCGCTGGTACTAATTACAAGTAGTATCATGGTTCTAATTTGATCATCCCATGGTCGCCCCTTTTAGTCGCCTCTTACGATAGGCAAGGGATACCGTGGGTGTAATCTTCGTCTCCGTCCCCAACCCACAGGGGTACGTTATCAATAGATCACACAAAGTTCCCTAATTTAAAATTGCTCCATTCACTGCACGGATACCGTTTTAAAATTGTACATTTAGAATTTCTTTTCGTGTTATTATGTGTGAAGTGTTATTGATAGATTTGTTCATTGTGACGTTGACTGCTAAATTACGAACTTTCCGTTTTACATTGCACAGAGTCTTATGGCGACGATGGAATAGGAAAGGCCTAGAAGTGGGAAGAAAGCACCGTGGCCTTAAATATTTTCCAGGTGTAAACAATGGGAAACCCCTGGAAACCATTTTCTGAGTTGACGACAGTGGGGTTCGAACTCGAATGCAAGCCGACAGCTGTGTGACCCAATCCGCTGAGCCACTCGCTCCGTTTTAGAGTTATTGTTGTGTTTTATTTTTATTTTATTTCGTGCAGAACTTCGCACTTTTGGCAGTCCAAATATCTGTGGAGTAACTGATCTTTCAAATTATAAAAATAAGTGCTAATGGTATGAAGTATACGGTTCCGACTGTCATTGGAACTGTCACCAAACAGCCTAGAGTACCGAAAAAGCGTAAATTATGTACCGATACCCGGCATTTTGTTTATTTGCTTTCCCACCTCTTATGAGCCGCATGCTGATGAAGGCTGAATTTGGACTTAAATGTCAGCCAGAGTGTCACTGTTCATCTACAAGTGTCTAGCTCCTAAGGGAGCAATAGTTGCGTGTTTTGCTGCATAGCGCTGAAAAAAAACAATCGGAGCAGCAGTTCAAATAGTGCCGCTAGATGTCAGGCTATCCCTCCGTTCCTCAGTATGACTCCAATTGGTATTACGAGAATAACTTGCACACAAAAGGAAATTCTTCTTCAGCTTTATGTCACCATTACCACAATTTCACTGGATACTTCGAAGGTGCAGGCGACACGGAATGCTAGCGTTGCTGTAGAGACGAAGTCTCGTTTCGTTCCAAGGTCTCAGACTCCCCATAAAAGCTATATTAGATAGTTTAAAACATTATGTTTTATGTTGAAGAGTGGTAATTCTATGACGTTTAATAAAGATAAATAAATGTATAACACAGTAAATCATGAAGAGTTCATACGAGTCAGATCGTTGCGACTAGAGACTTCACGTCCTGGTTGAAATGAAAATACTCCACAGT
The DNA here is from genome assembly GCF_040414725.1 of Anabrus simplex. Classification (NCBI taxonomy): domain Eukaryota; kingdom Metazoa; phylum Arthropoda; class Insecta; order Orthoptera; family Tettigoniidae; genus Anabrus; species Anabrus simplex. Next base: position 2,198,266 of record NC_090265.1, read on the forward strand.
GTGTGTGTTGGCCTCATAGCTCCAACGTGCACCTGATTGCGCGAAAACCTGATCTGCAACGATTAAATGGGGGTTCCCCATAGGCAGTGTTATAGGAACCTTGTGTTTTCGAATATACACCATTTGAATGAAGAACTGGTATTACATACTAGATATTTTGTGGTACTGTATACAAAAGACTATGTTAAATCGCCCTTGACTGTTATTTTGTACTGCATTTGTGAAATCATTGTATATCGACTCAGATAATTATATTACTATCTCTAACAACATCGCAATGCCTCCCAACTTTCGCGACACACCTTGCAAAATTCTCGAGACTTCCGTTAAGAACCATAATCCCGGATATTCTTTCTCATCGATGAAGGTTTGCAGATATTTTAACGAAAGTATTCCTACTGCATCGGATAGATATCAAGTCGTGAAATATGATATTGCGGCTAATTAGCAATCATTTACGGAGAAATGGATGTTGCTTTATTGTTTACCAGGCTTTATATACGTGATAAATATTCTAACACAAAATACTGAAAGAGAAACACGATGGATTATTTTTATTTTGATTGATTTCCCTGTATTGAGAACGATTTCTCTCCTCGGTCAGTTTGAATAGCAAGTTAATCAATAATTACTATCTTATTAAATCACCGATTCATATTTCTTAGCCTTAATGTCTCTACAAGTCTAAATACAATTGAACTACTTTAGTCTTGCGGTCAGGACTGCAAGAAAATTCACTGTTATAATTGTTTGTTGGATGTACATAGTGTCTCACCTAAGTGTCATCAGACACTTTTTCACTGGTGTTTTGAAAGATATATGCCATTTCGTTTTTGTAATGTGTAGGTACAGTGAGCTCAAACAAAAGAATGTTAATCATATACGTCATACGACGTCCAGTGTGAACGGGAGACGTCCTTTGCGTTCTCACTGCAAAACGAAATGTTTAGGTGCCCAGTCGACAGATCAGATTAGGGGGCTGATTCCCTGTGTGTTGTTTACGTAAACTTCTCTTAAGGTTTTCCAAAGAACTTGGAAAATTTATCGAACATTTCCCTTGATAATTTATTTCAATCCCTAAATCATCTTCCTCTAAAGGAGTATTTGCCCCAGTATGTCCTCTTGAATTCCAAATTTTTGTTCACATTATAATTGTTCCTACTTCTTAAAGCTCCACCCAAGTTTATTCGTCTACTTTTGACATTCCACGCCATCTCTCCACTAACAGCTCGAAACATACCACATAGTCGAGCATCTCGTCTCCTTACTCCTAAGTCTTTCTAGGCCAAAATTTGCAACATTTTCGTACCGTTATTTCTTTATCGAAAATCACCCAGAAATTTTTCTGTTCTTTCCTTTGAATACTTTCCAACTCTCGTATGATGTGGTCCTGTTGTGTGTCCCATATATTGCAACCATACTCTTAATTTGGGTCTTACCAGAGACTTATACGCCCTCTCCTTTACAAATCAAATATCAGTCACTACTGATCTGCATTTAGGGCAGTCGCCCGGGTGGCAGATTCCCTATCTGTTGTTTTCCTAGCCTTCTCTTAAATAATCGCAAGGAAATTGGAAAAATTATTGAACATCTCCCTTGGTTATTCCAATCCCTAACTCCCTTTCCTATAAACGAATATTTGCTCCAATTTGTCCTCTTGAATTCCAACTTTCTCTTCATATTGTGATCTTTCCTACTTTTAAAGACACCACTCAAATATATTCGTCTACTGATGTCCTCCCACGCCATCTCTCCACTGACAGCTCGGAACATACCACTTAATCGAGCATCTCGTCTCCTTTTTCCCAAGTCTTCCCAGCCCAAACTTTGCAACATTTTTTAACGCTATTCTTTTTCGGAAATCACTCAGAACAAATCGAGCTGCTTTTCTTTTGATTTTTTTAAGTTCTTGAACCAAGTAAACCTGGTGAGGGTTTCATACATCCTTAGTACAATCACTAAATACCCTCACAACCATATGAAGATATCTGTATCCTTTCTTTACAACCCCGTTTATGTGATAAGCCCAAAAACGTCTTTCCTTACATTACCATCTGGATACTTACATTGTTCCCCATGATGTACTCTCACCTCATCAACACAGTATGTAACTAAAATTTTTCCTGTTGTGAAAACCAAGACTTCCTCGTGAACAGTCGAGATTTTCTTCTGAAAACCGTACCAAAATTCTCTGGGAAAAACGTACAGAGTTTCACCTTATTTTCCTGACATGGCATAAGCTCAAAAGCCCGTAATATGTCTATAAAATTATAAGATTCTTCTGAAGTCCTCTGCAAACCATGACCTTTCTTCTTGCTTACTCTGTTAACCGACCCTTCCCAGTTATCCTTATTATTCTTGTTATTTTGTTATTGTTGTTAACATTACTGTTGATATTTAATATTATTGTTTATCTGATTGTTACCTTATTACACTTATATAAATTTGTTATACTAATAGTGTGAAATGGCCCTGCATAATCTGTATATAATAAATAAATATGCAAGTATATATGTAAATAAATGAAGCTAAATTAGCGCTCATTGTGTTGGACGTAAAACATTATACCAAGATTGTAATAGCGAAGCCTTATTCTTATTATTCTCATTATTATTTTAAAGGATAGTAAATTTCTTCTATAATCTCCATACGTTATCATTCGCGAAGAGGACTAGCAATCACTTTACGTCTTATCAGTTATCAATCGCAGACGAAGAGAAGAATTACGTTGAAATTTCGACCATAACATGTAATTACTGTCGTTATAGAAACGAGTGAATAAACTGTGCCTGTGTAGTTATACGCCATAATCGTGAAATACACTTCAAGGAGTAATAAATTATAACAACGCATCATAACAACGAAACATGTAAAAGGAAATGACTAAGATATCGTGAAATCTGCATAAACTGGAAGTGCTTAATTACGTGACTATTATGTTGTCAGCTGTTTCTAAATGTAAAGCCTGTGGGAGGGGGCCGTGGAATTAAGTGTGAATGGTATTTTTAAAAATAATAATGATCACAATACGAAGATAGAGTTTGAATTCACGAAGAGAAATTGGGTCAATTATTCGTTTATAGGAACAGGAATTAGGGACTGGAATAATTTACTGAGGGTGATGTTCAATAAAATCCCAAATTCCTTAAAATTATTTCAAGACCGCGTAAAGAACTGATAGGATATCTGCCACCTGGGCGACAGCAAATCATTGGGGATTGGTTGTTTGAACATGCACGGTATCCCCTGCCTGCTTTAAGAGGCAACAGAAAAAGTGAGGGGGTGGAAGGCTCTCAATTTCTTGACCACTGTCCGGCTCCATGGCTAAATGGTTAGCGTGCTGGCCTTTGGTCACAGGGGTCCCGGGTTCGATTCCCGGCAGGGTCGGGAATTTTAACCTTAATTGGTTAATTTCGCTCGCACGGGGGCTGGCTGTATGTGTCGTCTTCATCATCATTTCATCCTCATCACGACGCGCAGGTCACCTACGGGTGTCAAATCAAAAGACCTGCATCTGGCGAGCCGAACATGTCCTCGGACACTCCCGGCACTAAAAGCCATACGCCATTTCATTTCATTTCTTGACCACTATTGTCCTAGCTTAGTCTGGCACTGGTTCCAGTTACATATTTCAGGCTCCCGCTTTCACCTAGCCTTGGTTAACTCTAGTTCTTTTCCGACCCCGACTGTATTAGGTATCCAGGAGTAGAGACTTACATATTCACAATATTTCGCGGCCCTTGACTTTATTTGGCCGATAGTTCCATTTTGCGAAGTGTCAGATCCCTTCCACTGTTTCCTTCTGATTAGTGTTAATAGAGGATGGTTGCCCAGTTGTCCTTCCTCTAAAAACAGTTATCACCACCATCACCACACCGAAGTAAGACTTTTTTTTTTTACTTGGTGCAATAATCCTTCTTTTTCTTCTGCCGCTTTTTCCACACTTGTGTGTTCACGTGTGTGAATTGTACCGCACATGTGGATTTGACCTTGATTTACGGCTTGATGCCCTTCCTGACGCCAAGCCTATATGGAGGGATGTACTCACTATTGTGTGTTTCTTTGGTGGTTGGTAGAGTAGTATATTGTCCGAATATGAAGAAGAAAGTGTTGGGACAAACACAAAGACCCAGTCCCCGAGCCGGAAGAATTAATGGGACGCGATTAAAATCCCCAAAACCTCCGGGAATCAAACCCGGGACCCTCTGAAACGAAGACGTCAACACTGACCATTCAGCCAAGGAGTCGGACTGGTGCAATAATGTTTCTTCTTTTCAATTATAAGCTCCTCTCATTGGCACTATACCGAGCTCGATAGCTGCAGTCGCTTAAGTGCGGCCAGTGTCCAGTATTCGGGAGATAGTAGGTTCGAACCCCTCTGTCGGCAGCCCTGAAAATGGTTTTCCGTGGTTTCCCATTTTCACACCAGACAAATGCTGGGGCTGTACCTTAATTAAGGCCACGGCCGCTTCCTTCCAACTCCTAGCCCTTCCCTGTCCCATCGTCGCCATAAGACCTATCTGTGTCCGTGCGACGTAAAGCAATTAGCATTGGCACTACAGCCCTAAAGGGCCTTGGCCATAAAGCGACCGCTGTTCAGCGCAGAGGCCTGCAGATCACGAGGTGTCGTGTGGTCAGCACGACGAATCATCTTGGCCGTTATTCTTGGCTTTCTAGACCGGGGCCGCCATCTCACCGTCAGATAGCTCCTCAATTCTAATTACTTAGGCTGAGTGGACATCGAACCAGACCTCAGATCAAGGTAAAAATCCCTGGCCTAGCCGGGAATCGAACCCGGGACCTCCAAGTAAGAGGCAGGCACGCCACCCCTATACCACGGGGCCGGCTTTCAATTATAAGGTTATTATAAACAAAGTCGTCGCTCATGTCGGCTAGAAATATTAAACCCTTTACGTTTAAGCCATGATGACCAGCCCTGCTTCGCTTCCTAGACTACAGACGTTTTCTACCTCAAGACTTGACATAAAGCGAGACAAACATTTATAGTGAGAACAATCATTCAGTCGTGCCCTTCCAAACTTCAATAAACAAGTTATGATTAGCTATAGAAACATCGAACGTCTTCATCCTGCACATGAACTAAATCAATTTATTTGGCAGGCAGCAGTCATTAGTTAATAACTCTTTTGAAGTTTGAAACGAGATCTGATTGATTTATTGCTTTATCTTGCAATGTTATTCAGTGGCATCCCTTCTTTGTTTGAGAACAAAAGGAAGAGAAATTGTAATTGCCTGCGCTTGCTTTTAAAAGAAGTGGGATTAAACCAGACGGAGGAAGAGAAGTAAGCCGGGGATTTATGTCACAAATCCGACAGCCACTGTGTTGAATTCAGTGTCTCTTGCAGAGCTTCGTACGTAGACCGGAATAACTGCTAATTTCTATCATGTTATTAGCAAATGAAGTTGAGTTCGTTACATTCCGTTAACAGAAAACGTTCAGTTGTTCATGGTTAGTCAGAGCATAATAACAGTGTCATGCGGTCTCCGAAGAACAATGACTACAAATTCGACATTGGTAATTTCATGCTACCGTGACATTTCTCCGTTTGTTTAAGGGAACCCAGCAGAACAGCATTCTCCAAAAGACTTCCAATTTCTTAACGGTATACTTGAAAGGGAATCATTTGTGCTGACACGATGTACGTATTTCGTGTCAATTTATATCTAATTCTTCTTTATTTATTCACATCGAACACAACAAGTCATGAGTCTCACTTACAATATTGTACTTCTTACTTCTTCTCGCACTCAAAAGAGGATACTATACTGTATTGTATTAACTTTCCACACTGTTGCAATAGAAATAGTCTCTCCACTTCACAGTAATTTAAACACAGGTAGTCAGAGATATCGTGACCCACTGAACACCACGGCCGACTGGATCCCTCGCTAGCTAGAGCGACGCATCAAGTCAGCCGTGCCTTAACCTTGTCGAGTAATTGTTTCTCCGCCTGATGGCAGCACCGTGGTTCCGTACCCACCTATAGCAAAAATGGCGTCTATGAGTTCCCAGCTCACGTAATCTGCCATCATAACATTAATCTTGATTTGTTTTATTACCACATAATGAACATAAATAAAAATGATGTATGAGGACGGGAGATGCAGTGGGAGCAAGAAGAAGGACCCCAGTACACGGGAAGGAATATCAAGGAGTTACAGCCTTAAAATATGTAGGCGTCGGCCGATGTACAGTGTCCACGTAGCTCTCTCTTCACCTCTACATTCGGGAGATGGAAAAGGGGCTGGTGCCCATAGTCCGCTGTCCTGAGAATGGTTTTCCGTGGTTTTCCATTCTCCTACACTAAGGCGAATGCCGGGACAGTTCCTAGCATAGGCCACGGCCGGCGACCCTCTCACCTTCTTCGAGCATCTGCTTCACTGTAATAAGTGCCCAGGCCTGAGAGATGGCGTCACCGTTCAGGAGGAATCAATACATTTTAGTAGTAGTAATATCTAGGCTCGATAGTGACAGCGGACAATAAAACATCTGTGGAAGTACAGGAAAGAATAATAGTGGAAAGAGATTCTTTTACGCCTTCATAAATATTTTTAAACGAAGAACTGTTAGCAGGAGTACGAAAATAAAAATGTACATATGAGTACTAAACCCTATTTGAATTACACTATGAACCTTATATTTAACTAAATGTTTAATTTAAACTACACTATGAAATAAAATATTGTAAACAGCAGCCACTAAAGTGACAACTTTACGTCACACGTTAAGAAATTCCGTGAACGATTACTTTACGTGGCGGTTGCGTAAGTAAGTACATCAGAAGTACTTCTCAAATTCTGCCGGCCGCGTTTTAATCGGAGGACCCGGCTTCGATTCCAGGCCAGGACAGTGATTTTCACCTGGACCTGAGGGCTACTTGGAGGCCTACTCAGCCTACGCCACTACCCTCCTCAGTCCGTATGTAGCATATACGCTAAATGTCATTTTAATTACTTGCAGTAATACAACAAAATATAAGGAAGAGATTAAAAATGGTAGAAAAATCAACTCTTGAGTACTGATGTAGCATATATGATACATGTCATTAAAAAAAACAGCAAAATTTCATTTTGTTCTTTTGAACATTTTAAAATTATTTCTGCCAAATATAACAAATTGAATGCGAAAACAGGTTCGGGACTGAAGAGGCTACAGTGAGATGACGGCCCCGGTATAGAATAGTCGAGAAGGTAACTCGTACCGTTCACACAACACCTTGGGGCTGAACAACCGACACATTGTCATGCGAGCCTCTTCGGGGCTCTTGTGCCTTGGGGTTACTCATCACTGGTACATGAACAAGGTTAACAGAACAACGTGAAACATAGCGAAACAACTCTAATATCGCTTGGTGCCAATGATAACTACAGCGACCCATATATCAACCCAGACAGAACACACGATGTTTGTTCTCTGCGCTACGGCAGCTGCAGTATGGGAGGCGCGTGTTCGACCTGGCAAGCATCAGTCGCCAGTCTGAATCTCAGCTTTTAACATGGTGAGAGAGTTGTCATTGTAACATCGTATTTTCGGGTATAAAAGTTCTGCGTTCATCTTAATGGCCGTGTGAACAGGCACAACTCCCGATCTTGGTGACCAGAAAAGCCTAATGGTGTTTATGAAGTCGCTCTTTATGATAGGAAGGTTGATGTTTGTTGTGATGTTAGTGCAAGGCGAACAATTTGGCCCTTTTAGTTCGAGAAGACAGTATACGGTATGCAGAGGGAGTGATCAGTGCAGGTCTACCTCCTCCTCGTTCTCCAGATCTAACAGTGTGTGAATTTTTCTTGTGGGGTGAACTCAACAATAAGCGTACAAAGCAAATCCTCACCCTTTGGAGGAACTGAAAGAAAACATGAAATCAGAAACATTACAGTGACAGAACTCAGTCTTGTCAGTCAGAATGTGGCTACCAGATACAATGTCTGTATAAACCAGGAAAGACGACATTTTCAGCATCCTTAATGAGGTAAGACTGCATACACGCTCAATCTTTTGAACTCCACTACCATTAGCATATGCTTACTGCTCCACTCCTAATTAATTTCTGCACTATGAACAGCTGTAGGATGTGAACAATGCCAAAGAATGTAACACAAAATATAAGTATGTTACATGAATATATTTACAATTAGGCACACAAAATACATTAATCCTTGTAGGTTTTCACTGTGTGGTACTTTTCAAAACAGTTTTCAGGGTGGAGACCGGGTTTTCTCGAACATGTTCTGCAGTAGTAAACAGTTTCCTTTCTACCACCTTTAGTATATCTGTTGGTGTCGTCGGCAATTTGCTTGAATACCTCGTCACTAACAATTAGTTGAAAAAAATCCGTAAGGTGTTGAGGGATGCTTTGTATCCACAAATTGTTTCAATGAATGAGAATGCAGGTAAATCAGGATCGCCAGCTTTCCACTCGCGCCATGGGTATGGAGGAGCATCACCAGCTCGGGTTTCATTATCACTATCACTTTGTTCACTTTCACTTATATTATTCACTGATAAATCATCCAAGTCAGTTGTTGGTTTATGATCGTCACTATCACTGTCCACTAACTGTTCTAAAATATCCAGTTCCGTGAGTGAAGACGAAGCAGAAGTCATGTTTACATTCAAACAACATCATCTGTGAACTTGCATAAATATTCGAGAACAACAGAGCATAAAACGGTTACCACAATTCCCGCGAACTATTGTAAATAGGAAAACGTGTTCTCTCAGAGACCGTTAGATAGCTCTACAATACCAGAACGCGGCACAGTCATCATACGAACGCTGAAAGTACGAGATATTTTCATGTCGAGTGAAGCTCGACATCGGAGCGCAAGTCTAATATTTCAATGTCGAACCGCACTCGACATAGGAGTGCCAAAGGCTAAAGAAGGGCGGCCGCGCGACATGAGTTCGGTCCGAGTTTACATGAGAGAGCCTTACAGAAGAATTCTCAATTCACCCATCGAGGAGTAAGAGACTACAATCTACGCTATACGTTATTATTTTTCAGGCTGCATGAAATGATAGTTTAGGGGAAGACCCAAGACACTGGCCGTCTACTGACACCACATGTGAGAAGCACAAGTACGTCGTTACTGCACTGTGTTTATCACATGTATAGCGCGCAGTGGCCAGTGTATCCAACTGATGAGCCCACGCCGCACTGGGGCGAATCACTGGTAATTTCTGACGATCGCGTTTCCTGAATTCTCTTTAGCCATCTCAGTCGGAAGCCATACTTTTGGTCTCTCAAATAACAATTTATTATTGGTCCTATAGGCATACACTACATAACAAAAGTTATACATAATACAGTTCTCGATAACTTACGTCTTAAGACCACCTCACACAGAAACCTAATATAAGCAAGTTACCCTATGCTGTGGTATGTTACGAACAAGAAAGCTAAGCCAAACTACACTGGGACATCCGTTTAAAGATGACGAATTAATTGAAGGGGAGGATTTTTTTTGACCGCTGTCCTTGAAGATGAAGAAAGAGAACGGCAAAGAGGGAAAGATTCTCTATTCATGAAATTTGAAGGAGAACAGTTTATGGTGAATTCCATTATTTGATTCAAGCAATGCGTGGAAATTTTGAAGAATTAAAAATTACTCCCTTCTAAATTAGGAACAGTTTCATGAACTCCCTTCTATTAGCGACGAAGAAATTAAGAAAAAAATGAATATGAAGTACCCAAATTATAGAATATAGAGTAAAAATATGTGTAAAAGCAATACATAATACGCACAATCGATTTCCAGTGTTTCATTTATTTCTTGCCAGCTGTTGTCTTTCACGGTTATCTTTAAGGAGTTTATACACGAATATATTTTTTTATCCCCTCAACCAATCTTTCTTAATTTCGCCTGACTTCCTCGACAATTAACAAACACACAAGCAATTAAGAAATATAATAGTAGCTACTGTATTGAGGTAATTGACGGAAGTCACATACATGCTAAGATGCCGGGCAAGAAAGCGATTCCGCTACGGCTACGAAAATTGCCCCCTTGGCGATCTGTAAAATTTAGCTTGGCATCGCTTAGGTTAGCGTAACTTGGCTTACCTTTCTGTGTGTGGTGACCTTTATACAGTCTTACCGTGACGAATATAAGGCCAAGTGTGAGGATTCAGCCATTATTGCATGGTAGTTTTTGGTCCCGTCACTGCAAGCATTGAAAGCGATTATAATCAACACGTGCTCCAGTAGTTACGGCAAGCTCGGTCTGTGCCAGATATTTCAGTGAATTACTTGAATTTTCTTTACATTCAATACCTAAACTCAGTTTATTGTGTACTTCATGCCGTATTGTTTTGTGCCTGGCTATAAGGCAGGCTATGGTAGAGCACTTGATGTTGTTCACCACCGAAGGGTAAGACTCAATTAGAGAAATGCACCAGAGCTATTCCACGGAAGGATACTGAGTAAACTCGTATTAGCAGAGTTTGCCATGTTCATTTCTCTGATGATTTGATGGTAAAATCACATTACTATATAGTGAATGGTGAAGAAGTGCATATCCCCTCTCGTGTGAGATGAAAATTACGTCCAGGAGCAATGCATTTTCAGTTCTCACCGAAATAAAAGACTATATTTCAAGCAACAATGAAGTGTTTTAACTCGTCCTTTGAAATGTGTATGAGACAGTCTTTTTCAGGCCTGAAAGTAATTAATGGAAAACTGAACTGAAAATCCATGTGGGGCGAAATAACTTTTGATTGTACCTATTCCATAGAAAAAAATTCAGTTGATTCTTCTGGAGCTGGCTGTTTTCTTCAACATGTTATGTATATTATCCGCAGACTTGTTTATCATTGTCACTCTCTGAAGTGCAGATTTATCTTCATAACGAAGGAAATCCTGCGAAATTTACATTCTCGAACATCCGCCAAATTTTCACGCAAGCCTTCAAATGTCCAGCAGCCGACAAATTCACTTTGTATGTAAAGAATTGCCTTTAAAAATTTAATGGATGTTTGTTTTAATATACTGGGAGTTAGGTGCTATTTATCTGTATATGTACACTCCAGTAACCTGTGCTTTCCGCAACATGTTATGAAGGCCGTAGCTCTTATTTCCATGTATGATATTTTCCATTGTACCCAGAGGTGGAATTTTAATTGTAATCTCTCATTGTTTTTTAAAAGGCAGTGTATATACTCATCAGTTACGGAATAATACGTTTCCTCTGGCACCATTCCTAAGAACAGCTGGTCGGTACTCTTGAGCTCGCCAACTCGAGTGCTGCCTGGCGAGGTGCGCTTGAACTCCAGGAGTCCTCACACTAGTTCTTATATTCGTCATCGTCCTACCATACTGGTTGTGATAAAGGAGATAGGTACTGTATATTCATGAATTCAGACTTCTGATGCCGAACCACCAGAAAATCACTGTACAGACTTTAATGAAAATCGGCATATAAAATTCGGGAATAAGGCAGTGTAGTCTGTGCTATAAATAATTTTATTCATGCTGGGTGAAATGGTAGTTTAGGGGAAGAACCAAAATTTTATTTTCAGATATAGTTTGTTAGTGGTCCTATCGATAAATCTACATACACATATATGTATATTCTGACTGATTGATTCATCATCGTCGAGCTAGAACTATTGGCCATAGAGAAGTGAGAAGTTGGGGATACATTTATATTAGAGTCTAGGTCCTGTCGCTAATAAGTTGAAAAGGGGGCTGAATTTTTAGATGTGTATATATATATATATTCAAAAACTTAACAGTTTACGGACGTAAAAGTTGGTATTTGTAATCTCCTTTAAAAATAAAGAAACACGTATCTTTTGGTTTTTGGAAAATCCCCGTAAATGGGGTGGAAAGGGTGAAAAAGGGGATATATACCATTTATGAAGATATTTTCATCTGTAAACTGAAGATGTTAAAGACGTGAAAGTTGGTATTTGGAATTTAATTTAAAAATAAACAAACCCGTATTTTCGGTTTTTGGAAAATCCACTTAGAGGGCGTGCGGTTGAACAGGAGTGACAAAGAGATTGAATTTTTAAAATGAGCACATCTACAGAATATCTCAAGTAACATGTTACAGATGCGAAAATATACATTTTTAATCGTTTAAAATTAAAGAAACGTATATTTTGTTGTTTTCAGAAAAACAACCTGAGGGCGGAGTTAAAAGGACTAAAAAAGAGCGTTGAATTCTTTTGGTAGGATACAGATATATAACAAACTGAAGATGTTACAGACGTGAAAATTGGTATTTTGAATCTCCTGTAAAAAATGAAGAAATAAGTACCGTTTTGTTTTCGGAAAATCCACTGAAGAGTGAGGGGAGTTTGGGACAAAGTACTGAATTGGGGGTTGAATTATTTTTGTGGGGATACTTACATATCAGAAATGCATATGTTACAAATGTGTACATTGGCACTTGAAATAGCGTTAAAAAGAAAAACATGTTTTCTTTTCGACTTGAGAGAGGGCTGCTCCTCCCATGTGCAGTTCTATTTCGCACGCTCCACTAGCCTGGTATCTTAGCCACAAAAGGCAATACCACAAACGTGGTTTGTAAAGAGGTACTGGGGTAAATGAAACTCAGTTTTTTCGGTGAGTTTTATACCTCAGGAATTTTGAGAAACTAACTTTAGAGTAGTAGCGAGCAACGACTACTTTTATGAATTACGAAATCCACGCGAGCAAAGCCGCGGGCAACAGCTGGTACTATATATCAAAAGAGTTATAAAGATCATTTCTGTCTCAAACGTTTTGCCGTACGGGATATGATAACAGAGATATTCATAATCTAGATTGTGTTGCTTATTGCATGTCACCGCCGAGCATCTCCGACATTGAAATGTTCTTCAGTCGATGGTGATGATTATTTCATGATTGTCTTAAGGTGAAAATGAGCGTGTTCATCAGCGCTTATCGGCAAGGAAAATTGTAAGGATGACTATCGAAATGGGAGAAATTCGTGAAGGAACGTCATGAAAGCTGGAGGAACTCACTTTACATTGCATGCGCTAATATTACAGTTTAAAAAAAGTAGATGCGGAGCCCTCAATATTGGAACCCGACCCTTGACTTTCTGTTGTCCCGAAAGGAAGGGATTAAATTAAAATGAACAATATGAAACTGAAAAAGGCCACAGAGTGCGAGGAAGTGAGTACGCCGCGGCAAGTCGCTCACAGGGAGAGGCATACACTGTTGCTATCTGTAGGGTAAAATCCCTAAAGTACGGAGGTTTCATGTTTTGTAGAGACTGAGGGATATTTTCATAAAATAGACCAAATCATGGGGAATTATTTGTTAATATTTATGGCAGTTTCGAAATATTTTAAAATTATTTGTAAGTTTCTGTCTAGGAAACTAAATTACCGAAGTCCTTATATCATTCACAGTCTGCTGCATTAGATCAGAAAGGGACTTCCCGTATTCACTCTCTACTCCAGGCGTTACGACAGTCTAATCGTAACAGCTTGAGTAAACATGAATCTGCAAATCTCTGCCAAAGATTTTCATACTTGACAATACCGAAATATAAATATTAAATGTCAGAAAACTGAACCTTAATGATGCTCATTATTGTTCGAGTTTCATTACCATACAGGTTCTCCACCAATCAGAGTTCAGACTGTCATTATGATACAGGCTCTCCACCAATCAGAGTTCAGACTGTCATTATGATACAACTCTTTGACCAGTTAGATGAGGAGAGCATCGCATCTGCGCTCAACGCACTAACTTCGCACTTGTTTGCAAAATCAATCATGTCGGACACAAATATTAACATCAATGTACCTTCTACTTCCAACACAATCACAAGGCACAATCCCGCAAATTTACTTCACCAACTGTACAACATAAATTTTAATTTGAAATGCTTTGGAAACATATGACATTGTCAAGTTCTCCGATCCACTGACGGAAAATCAATAACCCAGCGCATGCTCAGTAAACTCAACTGTCAAGCGACATCTCGACAGAAATTTATGAATAGAAGAAAAATAGAGTTACAATTATCGTCGAGCATAAACAGTCGTATGCAACTCGCCTGTAATGGTAGATAAGACACTTGTACGGAAATTATAAAACCCGCTTCTCTGCTTTTATAAATATAGTCGTGTTTTAATTATTGCCATTATAGGCTTTTTTTCATAATGCACCATCAAAGGTTGTTGCTGCCAACAACAAGGAGCCGGAAATTATTAGCGCGATAGATGTAGGCCTAATCGAAAGCATCGCTCTAATATGTTGGCTCCTAATGAAATTTGAATAGGAGCCTCAGGAGAAGAACTGGACTGTGGAAGGACGTCCTATTCAAAGGAATTAACTCTCTTTGGAACAGTGAATGTTAACATATACTTGCACGCAGACGATAAGTTCATTGGTTAGTGTCCCGTACCTGAATTGCAAACAGCCATTGACAATATAGACAATGAGCACTTGATAAAGAGATAAAAACGGGCGCTGAGGAAGCCATAAAACTAACGTTTCGGAAAGGAGACAGAGAAGCAGTAAGTGACAAGATTTGTCTCGGATCACCCCTCTTCAGTCCGTTAAATACGTTCACAATACAAACAACAGCCAAGATCTGCAGTGCCCACATAAAGTCCCGATCAACGGCGGCAGCCAAAGCCATATATGATGTTAAAACAATCATGAAGCTTTCACCGGGAACCGCTATGTGATAATTTCACGCAAAATTCGCTCCCATCGCCACACACGGGCTGGAATCATCTGGGAGAAGCTGACCATAGCGGACTTGAGGACACTAAAGCAGTCAAGTTGCGCTTTATAAAAGTTACCCTAGGGATATCGAAATACGCAAAATCTCGACTAGCTTGTGAACTAGCCAAGGAGGACTTCTCAATCGAGGAACTCCGGATGAAAAGAGACGCCTGGTAGAAACTAATGTAGGACAGAGTGTATAAAAGAGACTGAATGTGGATCGACTTTTATATAACTGAACCGTATCGTTCATGGTAAGAGAAATTGATATTTAACGCAGCAATAACCTAGCGTCAGAGAGCTGAGTGTTTTAGGCGGGTGCAGCTCGCAGAGACGGGCGTGGCACAAGGAGTGAGCAAGAAATAATACAGCAGATAGAGGATGGCGATACTCGGATGCTATTTGCGGAACTACATCTACCACCTTGCTAAGAATGAAAGCGGCAAGAATCAGGTCTGATATGTCCGGATATCAGACCATATCTACCCTCCTGGAGGGATATTAGAGAAATTAAAACTACAATTATATTCCTCACAATTTACTGAATGACATGAAGTGTCTTGAGATGTTAATAAGCAGTGTTTTTCGTAACACAACATTCGCCCGAACACCGTGGGAACCAAACGAGTCGCCACATAGCAATCTCAAGTATGAATTCGGGTGAAATCCCTGGCGTGGCGTCACCTACTCTTCCATATAAATAGTGAGAGATGGGTGGGGAGGCACTTCATTCCATTCTAACATATTCTTCAGTGCGGTCGCGACTGTGTCAGTCCTGTTGATGATTGCGCCGTGAACTTACAATCCAACAAAGACATCGTTGTAATATCTGAATAGGCTTATAGTGTGTGATTCGAGTTAGGTGTGTAGCTAGATCCTGAAATAGAACGGGAAGAACTACAGACTTCCAACAAGTATTTGTGTGCGGTTAAGAACGAGGCATTAACTATGTACATTTCGGACAGCTAGGTCACAATCTTTGTCTAAACGTAAAAGTCAGATTTATAACATGAGTTTGGCTGGGTTTTTGATTGCAGTTAGCGCCGTGGAAGCTACGACAACAGCTACCAATAGCACGAGACCTTCCAACACTCATTTTCAAGAAGACGGCATCAACATGAGGCCATTTCGGGAACTGAGGCCAGGATTGTCAACCCAGTATGCCGACGTCCTGGTGATGAGCTAGATTGAAGCACTGAGTCCGCCATGGAGGAGCCAAGAGGTCTATAGCATTAAGAAAAAATGTTCAACAGATGTTTTGGCATGAGTTAGGGACAGCAATTTTCGCAGATGATTTTCTTTCAATTTAATTAAGTCATTATTTAAGCTCTTTTGGCAACCTGGTGTTAATATCAGGACTAATGCACGTATAGCCAGTGTTTTAGCTTTGTTTTATTATTGGTGACGGGGGAGATGGGTCCAATCTAGGTTTGTTGTCATGTAATTATTTTATTCCAATGTGTTTGATAATGTAGTTAGTTGTAAAGTGAGGGGCTTTAAAACACAAGGATCTGCCGTCTTATAGTGTTGAGTGGGTACTCACTATGATGTATTGGGCTACTTAAAGTCAGGATTTCCATGTTTATCTGTGTGCATGAATTTCACAGGAAGGGGCGAAGCAGAGGAGCATGTGCCCGAAACGTCGAAACAGCGAGGGTTATCAGAATTTTGCCGGCGGGGTTCTCACACAACTGTACACTCGATATGAACTGGGGACGCAGGGACAAAGATATATACTGTACGGATGATACTCCGTGGATTTTGTGAGAGATACGATATACGGAAGAGATTTCAGTGGATGAAATTGACCGGATATGAGGTGTGGCACGTATGCCTTGATGTGAATCAGAAGGGAAAGATCCCCATGTGTATTATAAGGAGGCCTAGAGAGCCGAAAAAATGCCCGCTTTGAGGGAAACGAAATGTTTAAAGGTGCCATTATCTCGAGACAGTTGCGAGTTGTGTGTGAACCAGGCCGAGCAAAGAAGGTGTCAGATGACATTTTTTTGAATGGCTGGAGGTGTAGACGACCTTGCCCAACCCGTCGCCACGAGCGGTCATTGCCGCAGCCTAGCACACAGTGCAGAGGGAGAGATCCATCCCTTACGAAGACAGCAGCATGAGTGAAGGTGTTTTGTTTCCTTTGGCTTGTAATTATTTCCAGGTGCTGCAGAGTTTGTTGTTTTATTTTGTGTGGTTCTTACTAGTTGAGTTGTAATGTGTTTTTGTTAGAATGTGCAGTAGCATGTACTTTATCTAGGGAACGTGAGTTCAAATCCCATCCTTGCTAGTGAAATTCGGGCTCACACTTAAGTTCTGTGTTATTTGGGGGGGCAACCAATGGTCCTGCATTTATGTTTATGTGTAGTTCATCCAAATGTGAGGGAACTGATGTTAGGTTTAATTACAAATCTGCGAAATATTTCTGTTCCTAACATCATAAGTTTCAAGCGTTGTGCCAAGGCGTTTTCGCGAAAATCCTGCTCAAACTTATCGCAAATTCAATTAAACACTAATGCAGTTACCACACAGACTTCGTAAAGTTTAATTGTTTCGCTACCACTTCATGGCCAACGACTTGTTTTTGTAATTATATACTGTACGTAGTTGTGTTATCTGTGTGTCTTTTCATTTTCCGTTTATGGTTTTCTTTCATTAAATCTAGTTTATCTCGTTCCTCATTCACTCACGCAACAAACGTTTCCTGTCCTGTAAGATCCTTAAGATTCACTTTAGTTATACTTAATCTAGACACCGAACAATACACGCGCTCGCTGATGACGTAGCCAGGTGAAGAAAGGACAGGAACGGTAGGCAAGTTGCCCTTCTCTGTACCCGCCCAACTTGATTTCTTTCCCGACGTGTCTTTAGGGTACAATAACGGAGGCCATGAAACAACAGTAACATTTTGTTAACTCGATGGCGGTACGTGGTTACCACCATAAGCTGTGTAATACGGAATACTTCCATGATCCAGACGAATCCTGCGTGTGTAAATTATGCTGTGTTCAATGTAGCCGGTACCAAGTACTCATTTATAAAAATCGGAGATCTTCTGTTGTGATCTTTTGTTAAAGTGTGTGATGTCAGTAATTCTATTTTGTTCTGAACTATATGCACAATTTGTGGGCTGTATCTTCAAAAAAATTATTATTATTAATAATGCAACCTGCTATTGCTTAAGGGACATCTGATGAATGGCCCCGTGTAGAGTTAAATTACATAATCACAAAATGTGAAACAAGAGTACATCCTGTTTACGTAAGAGATGAACGGAGCAGCATCCTGACTTTCTGATCACGACAAAGAGGAATTGCCAAAACTACAATTACTGTATTTCTGGAACAATGAAAACTAGAAAACAAATCCACAATTCTAGGCCTTCAGACAAGCAACTCAATGTAGAAGACATCCTAAGGGATATGAGCTACGAATTTTAGCTAAATAAAATATAATAAAATATGAAAATATTTCCTGCATTTATTCCTAAAATTGGCAATTCTTTTCTTAATCATAGTTAAGCGGTCAAATAGATTAGAAGTTTCCTTTTTCTACCATTACGAGCGCTAATGTGTGCCATTGCATTGTTTCACTTGAGCGCCAGTACGAGCGCTGATGTGAGTCAGTGCAGAGTTTCACTTAAGCTCTTATAACTACATTTGGTGAAGTGGTCTCCATAGAAATAAAAAATACCTGAGGATATTGAACCAAAGAACACATTACAGAAAGAAGTATGTAAATAAGTTAATTCGACAAGTATTTGAAACAAATATAAAACGAGCAAAGAAGCAAAGGATTTTAGGCTGTTTTACGGAAACTGCAATAAGACCGGAAGTGATTTGCGAATTCTTTTAGTTTGATTGAGCTATTCAAGACTCACAATGTGAAACCTTTCTGGGTTCTTCAGCAATTGAACCTTGGGCACAATTGAGGGAATTGCTTAATTTTACGTTCTTTCCTGCTAAGAAATGTTTTCAATATTCATAATTTTATCGAGTATTAATATTCAGACATATTGGAACTATTGCTTTGATTATTTTCGCTCTGCCACATTCTAATGTAGAAGCTGAAATAATTTGTATCTATGCTAAACGATATTAAAATATAAAATTGAATACTAGAATCACAAAATAATGAGGTGTGTAGTTGCTATGCAGTGACAGAGACGTTCCTTCAACGATAACATGTACGATAAGGCAGAAAGGCTGCCTCGTCTAAATCACATGGCATCTAAGGAGCTGAAACGTAAGGGGAGGACCCTGTTGCAGTGATCAAGTTGTCATTGGCTAGGACCATAGGAGAATTAAGACAAGGTAAGGAAGTATCATGCTGTCATTTTGTAAATATACCTATTACATTGCGTAAGGTAAGGAGACCACATTTCGTCCACTTACCTGATTTTGACTTGTAGAAATTCAAGAATATTATCGACAAGGCAAAAAATTGGTAGGCCCCTATACACGTATATATATTACTGAATATATTCTCCACTAATGGGCAAATTACATTGAAACTGTTACCGTGGTTGGTCGATCAGCAGAGGTGAAAGAAGGTGCCTGGATGAATGGGTCTAACTACAGAGTCAAAGTTAATTTAAAATTTTAACAAAGGTTATATTCTTTTTTTCGGAAAAGTTACAGCAAGTAACAAAATCACATGTACTAGTAGAAAAAGACAAGTCTAGTTAAGACAGAACTTGTGCTTTAAGTCCTCACTTAAAAATTCCTCAGCTTCGCACTTATTTCTACAGAGATCACCATATGATGCAAGGGCAGAACACACCTCAATACATGGAGCACTAGCTCCATGATTTACAATGTCAAGCCTCCTAGAGGCACTTTTACAGTAATTGGAAAGAGCTGACACGCCCTCAGTTTTTCAATCCTATTCAAGGCAATATCAGGCCTTACAATAACTTGCTCTCAAGGCACAATTTACAAAAATGAAACTGGGGTATCTCGTACCCAACCTACAGGGCCTTCGTGTAAAAGAAATAACAGTTAAATAAATGGCCCAGGCACAAAATGAAAGGAGGCGAATACTTGCACTCCTCTATGCAGCTTCTTAAAACCTGACAGGCACTAGGCCGATGAAACAGGGGCTATTCCCAAACTATGGAGGTGACTCGTATAAGAATTATTTAAGACATTAAGGAAGAGAAGAAAACCAGTTACCAAAACGTAGTCACCTCAAATCAAAATGAATGGGAGCTCGGGAGGGTAAATCACACTATATCCCCGAATTACAGTTACAGATTCAATTAAGTTTTTACATAAGCCGGCAGAAAATTACATGTTTAGAAAGATATGTTACAGGGTAAAGGTTTCGGGCCTTTCGCGCGGGTTAAACTGCTGAGCTAGCAAGAAATAATAAATGGCCATTACCTTGCTGAAGACCTGCTGCCTGATGAAACATGCACCACCCGCCTCCTGCTTTACATCCACACACTTAGATAGAAGTTGATCAAATGACCAAGAGACGTGAAAATCCGCAGTTTATAAACCCTGGGGAAAGTTCGAGACCTTTCATGAATAATCAAGTCACACCCTCTCACTTTTATTGGTAGATGAAAAGGTTACACACAAAATCGAAGAAGAAACCTGTGATATGCTGAAAATTAATTACATAAATTAGGGATTGGCTGAATTCAAAACTGGCGGAAAGAAGTCAATATTGCCAATCCAAAAATGAATGAACATAATTTAGTAAAGGACAAACTTATGAATACAAAATTCCTTCAAAAACGTTCCTTAACTTCAACCAGAGTGCATGATCATAGTTTTTTAGCAGAGACATCTATGAGAGAATGTCTACACTTCTTGAAGAACAGAAAACAAAACAAGTTGAAATCCACACAGTACTGGCAACTTCATAATCACAAAATTAAGGTAGTGACATCTTTTGAGCATAAGTTTAAGGAGGTCTAGTTTTAAGTTCAGAGTTTCTCCTATAGAGGACATCTTATTGGAGCAAGATATACATGTGCGGCGTAGAGGTGTACCTCCAGGTACAGAAACTATTACAACGTAAGGTACCGTAGTCAATATTTGACATAAACATAAACACATTTTTTCATTGTTTGTTTGTTTCTTTATTTTTTATAAACATAAGCACAAGAAAACTACCAAATACGTGTTCGTAATGTCGTCACCCATCAAATTTATGAAAAGTACAATTAATTTTAGTAATTTTTTTCTAACCTGACCATCTTTCCCTATAATGAATTACTTGAAGGCCATTTATGGAAAATGTTTTCTTGTTATCCTTATCAACATAGTTTTATAGCGTTGCACGTGAGATATCAAATGCTTTATCTTGTCCCTCACTGCCTCATAGCCTCCTTATCCCACTGCTCACGGTTTCCCAACTGGAAATAATAATAAACTTCGTCGTCTAGTCGTCATGTTTTACTCGTGTCCGCGTAAACATATTCTTCAGCAGTTTCTATTTTCACGCTCAGAAATCTTTGTGAATATGTTTCATATGTCTTAGTAGCCCAATCTTGCCATGAAACATACGTACAGGGTGGAACTGAGCTTGACGGAGCTTCCGTACTAGTATTTTATCGATAAAGAATAAACGACAAACTTCATGAATAAGAAATAAAATTAAACTTCAGAAACAGTTCCAATTTTTCCCCCGAGACGTAAATAGGAACTGTAAGGGGGACGAAATTACAAACATTCCCTCACGCCAACCACGTCACTGTAGCGATTGCACGCCAAAAGTACACCACACGACTGAAATGCAGTTCAGTGTTTCATACATATATCAGTGCTCACTCTAGGAATAAAAAGTTCTTCATTTGAATGCTACACAAACTCAGTTCAGCTTGAAAAATTAATCCTCCTCGTATACGGAAACTAAACGTGGTACACACAACCAATAAGAAACGGGATGAGGCTAGGCGTGTGTCCGCGGTTAAACATTAGGTACCAACCGCGTAAACTGGAAATGTCTAGGGGAACGAAAGTAGGTGGTGGGATGGAATATACTCACACGCGTATTCCTGCTAAATGGGGATATTTTGTGTGGTCAGTAGGTTTTTTCATTCCAGCAACCTGGCAACAATGGAGACATGTCCACTTATGCGCCTCAGAATCTGGGGAACAACATGGTATTTGCATGCACAGTAGAGATGGGGAGATTCTGTACGAGTGATTCATCACGAACAAATCATTGCACTGAACGATTGAATCATGACTGAGTGAACGAGATGAATCGACTCGTTTGTGAATCGAAAGCTGAATCGAGAGATGGCAGGCGCAACTCGTTCCTTGGTTTCTCGTCCGTTCTGATTCATTTCGCCAAATCGGGCATTCACCATTTTTGATTCAATGACAACTTGCGAAGAACGACTCTTTATTTTTTATTTAACCTGGAATAAAAGTCCGGTTCTTAAGTCAAATACTCCTAACCTAACCTTACAGGAAAACAGAATTCTTTAAAAAATAAGAAATTATCACGTCGTTTCAAGTCACGGAACTGTAATAAACACTCAAATTCTAGACCATTGCGAAATGTTAGGTTAAGTTTACTTCAAGGTTCCCATTCACGTTCTCGTTCTGGTGAACTACTGTGAACTAGCGTGTGGAACCTGGCCACAACAATGTTCAGATCTACTTCAAATTCGATTCTCGTATAGTTTCGAATGTTAGCTATTTAAGTTTGGAAAGGATTAGTCGGACAGTTGTGTGGCAAATCTCGATATTACTCTTGTTAAAA
The DNA here is from genome assembly GCF_040414725.1 of Anabrus simplex. NCBI lineage: Eukaryota > Metazoa > Arthropoda > Insecta > Orthoptera > Tettigoniidae > Anabrus > Anabrus simplex. The sequence goes on from NC_090265.1 coordinate 2,220,708, forward strand.
TGCTAGCAATCACCTTGAACATTTCACTTCCTGTAACTTATAAACTTGCATATGAAGTGAATGAAAGCAGTAGCATTTACAAAGAACATAACGGAATGGTTCATCTGAGTCCATGGTTTCGCTTTCGGCTCTCCGTCACGTGCTAATCGAATGAACGAATCAAGTGAACGAATCAAAAGAACGAATCAAATGAACGAATCATTTTGGTGAATCGTTTCAAATGAATCGGTTCTTCTAAATGAAACAAATTCTCCATCTCTAATGCACACCCATGCACGGTCAAGGACGAGTACTTCATGTGGTTAGAGTTTAATTCACCGCAACACCAGTTCTTACTGCAACTCGAACAAGTTGTAAAACACCGCACGACGCTGTTTTTGTTACACGATACATTATTGCTCTCCTAAGTTATAATGCACCTATTTACGAAGTGCGAAATTTATGTGGTGGTCTCCAAGTGAAAGTTTCCCTGTCGTAATTAAGTTAGCTGGCAGAGTCTGAGGCCTCTCCCACTAGCAGATAATATTCACCTTTCCGCACTCTCCCCTGCGCTTCGACGAGATTTGATTTGATATTCTACCAACGCTGTCACCAACTTTATAGACTATCGTAAGAGTGCAAGGTTGAGACCAACCAATTTTAACTAAATATTTTCACTCTTGTGTCTGGATCATATCTGTAGCTGGAAATTTTAACTTCCTTGATCCACTCAATCTCTAAGAGTCCCACTTGAGTCCATGACCGCCCCCGCACAACTGACAAAGACACACTCTCCGTTGACATGGAGAGAAACTATAATTTCGTCCCTACACTTCAAATACTTATCTCGACTTAGGTGTGTAAGTGGGTTTTGTCTGCTCGTTTCTCACGACATCACGGGGAAAAATGGTCGATGATGATGATGATGATGCTTGTTTTCTAAAGGGACCTAATATCTAGGTCATCAGCCTCCGGGGACAAAGTTGTATCAGAGTTTCTCGGAACTCGATAGTAACATGTCTGTGTTTTAACATTAATAATGCTTCTTGGAGCACACAGTATAGGGTCCCACTTTAGAAAAATCTTAAAGTTAAGCAGTTTCATTCAATTGAGACCAACATATTGGAGGAAAAATAAGGGTGAATATGTGAAAACGTGTATTTTGAAGAGCTCTATCAAACGGAAAAAGTAAAATTTGAAATATCCAGTCCAAATGTTAGGCCAATTCACTAAAAACCCGCAAAAAAGGGAACCGTTCTTCATTTTAAATATTTCAATAAATAGATTGATCCTTTGTTAAAACATTCGTGTGTCATATTTTTGTATTTCGCAAAACGAAGGTCTCCAGTTCGATTTGAAGAGGGTCGTGTGTGATGTGACAATAGCGTTACTAGTGGTAGAGTTACTCAACCAATGAGCTTCCAGTTTGAGATTATGTTATCTACCAATGAATCTCGTGAGTGTGTCGTGCGCCATTATTCCGCCAACACGTAAATGTTGTTTGCTTGCAAATAATTAAGTTAGAAAAGTGGGAAAACTTAAAGCGGTGAAATATAGTGATGAACCAGGACCTAGTGGTCGTTCGGATGATCAAGTCGTGATAGTAGAGAAGATAATAGACCTTCAAATACTTCAAATGATAAAAGAAATCTCATGTTGAGGGTGCATCAGTTATGAGTCCGACAGATGATGAGACCATTGACCTTTATTGACATCATTAGTGAGGAGCAAGCTAAATCGTTTGAAAAGACAGGAACTCAAATGCATCTTATAGTTGAGGACAAAACATGACGACCTGAGTTCCTAGAAGCACACTGCACCCTGCTGAGTTAATGAGCTCTAAGTGATCCTTGTTTGTTTTGGCGAGGCTGCCAAACCACTTTCTTCCTCACTCTCTGTAGCATTTACCCTTTCTTCGTGTAGAGTGCAGTAGCCGATTTGGCATCTATGGCTGCAGCAGAGGTAGTAAATCCTAGTAGTCACTGATAGACACCGAGCTGCCGCTGGAAAGTAGTGGTGTGAGGCGAGGTCGTTATGATTTGTCCCCAACTATACTTGTTTATAATTATGGTGAAAGAATCTTGCGTCATCATCCCGAGGTGGCCCAGCTCTTATGAGGCACATCCCCAATGGAGGTGAGCCGCATGTACCACATACCAGCCTTCCTGCCATTCTTAAGTTTCTGGCAGTAAGGGGAACTGAACCCGAGCCTCCGAGGACGGCAGCTAACAACGAACGCCGACGTAGTAGTGAAGTATGCTGTGTACATTGTAGCCAATATCGTGGTTTACTTCTCCTTCATGTCCTGAAAGTTCCCTTTTTTCACATTTCGTGAAGGAACATCTTCATAGTTCAGTTGCTTGTCCAAAGAACTGGAACTGTGGACATTTTGGGTTGTGGATCTATCTCGAATTATTATCGTCAGTTACACCGACAATATTATAACTATAGTACCCTTTTTTCTGACACCGCGGTGTAGGGGTAGCGTGCCTGCCTCTTATCCAGCGGCCCGAGTTCGATTCCTGAACAGGATAGGGAATTTTATCAAGATGTGAGAGCTGGTTTGAGGTCCACTTAGCCTACATCATTACAATTGAGGGGCTATGTGACGGTGAGATGGTGGCCCCAGTATAGAAAGCCAAAAATAATGGTCGAGAGGATTTGTTGTGCTGACCACGTGACATCTCGTAATGTGCAGTCCTTAGTGCTGAGGAGCGGTCGCTCGCTAGGCCATGACCCTTCATGGTTGTTGCACCATGTAATCAATGTTTTAGTGTAAAACATTTCTTAGCAGACAATGTTCGAATCCCTACACTCTGAACAACTTCAAATTAAGCGATTTCCTCAATTGTGCTGAAAGTTGAAGTGATAAAGTGCCCGCAAATATTTGAAATTGTTAATCTTGGATAGCTCTAACACAGGAAAAGATAAATTTTGAAAATCACTTCCGGCCTGTATGCAGTTCAGTAATACAACCTACAATCGCTCGTTCCGTTACTCGTTTTATTTCTGTTTCATAACCTGGACAAATTAATTTATTTACATAAATATTTCTGTAGTGTGTTCTTTGGTTCAGTTCACTCAGGCACATTTTGATTTTTGAAAAACATCCACATTGAATGTAGTTATAAGGGTTTAAGTGAAACTTTGCATTGACTCACATTAGCGCACTTAGTGGTGCTTAGAATGAAACAATTAATTGACTCACATTAGCGCTCATAGTGGTGCTTAAAGTGAAATAATGCATTGACTGACATTAGCGCTCATAGTGGTGCTTAAAGTGAAATAATGCGTTGACTCACAATAGCGCTCATAGTGGTGCTTAAAGTAAAATAATGCATTGACTCACAATAGCGCTCATAGTGGTGCTTAAAGTAAAACAATGCATTGACTCACATTAGCGCTCGTAGTGGTGCTTAAAGTGAAACAATCCATTGACTCAAACTAGCGCTCGTAGTGGTGCTTAACTGAAACTCAGAGTCGGAAGAAAACTAAATGTGAAGGCCTACAATATCGAAATCTTATAAAATTTATAAACAATAACATTATATTGTCCATTGTTTGTTGTGATGTTATTTATCTCTTATCCTGCCACTCATCTCCGATATATGGGATTACTCTACTTTACCGAGTATAACGCCTGCTTAAAAATTGTGTGAAATAGCTGGTGAGTTAGATAACTTTCTTCTTTAGCATGCCATTCCTCTGGTCCATATATTTTCTGAAACTAGTGGTACGTAACACACTGGTCCATCATAGTATTCCAGCAATTCGATCCCTACTCTCAGGCGCTCATTGAAATTAGCAGTGTGCACACTTAAAGGAACAAAGGCAGAGGAGTGTTCACGGCTGTCTGCTGCCTGGTCTTTCCAGCTCTGGAACTTTGAATTGTTAGGTCGGCAGCGTAGAACTGTTCCTTAAGTGAGACGATATGTGGTTTTCAATTTGATCGTGTATTTCATATGATGGCATTGTTTTTAATCGCGCCATTCCTACTGACGCCATTGTAATGACCTATGTTGATTTCTTTCTGAGGATGTAAAACGGCATGTGGAAAGTGACTTTCTACTATTACAGTGAAAAATCCCTAACTTGACTGTGACTGATTTTTGGCAAGAGGGCCTACTATTAAAATGAAAATTCCCTAACGCAGTCTTCACATGAGAGGATACGTTTGATGACTTCCCCATCGGGTTTTTGGGGTAACGTTAAGAGCTATGCAATTTATTACAAGCTTACTCGCAACGTGTACACTACCTAACCCAGTAAGAAATTAATTGGTGAATCACAGACATCGCTTATATACAAATCCTATTCATTGCCCCGAGATCACAAAAATGCATAATTATTAATTCATTTCTTGGTTTTGCTTGTATGTATTCTCTTTTTAGTTTATTTTTCGCCTTTTGTGTCATTATTTTGCCATTTTAATTGTTTGTTTTCCTTACTGGCGTGTTTTAAAGTATTTGTACATCTTTTACCTCTTTGTGCAACCAGTTTATCTGACTACGTTGTAGAAAGTTAACGTGAATGTTTGGAGTACGGTTATATTTATAGGAAAATTATTTCCCTTGTCAGATAATTTCCCTTTACGAACTACATAGTGTCAACAAAATTGCGACCGAGCTCGATAGCTGCAGTCGCTTAAGTGCGGCCAGTATGCAGTATGCGGGAGATAGTAGGTTCGAATCCCACTGTCGGCAGCCCTGAAAATGGTTTCCCGTAGTTTCCCATTTTCACACCAGGCCAATGCTGGGGCTGTACCTTAATTAAGGCCACGGCCGCTTCCTTCCCACTCCTAACCCCTTCCTGTCCCATCGTCGCCATAAGACATATCTGTGTCGCTGCGACGTAAAGCAACTAGCAAAACAAATCCGACCTAAAGACCACCTCACGTGTTGTTTCTAAGAGAACCGAGATTCCGAAACACAGAACTGAAGTATGCAATGAAAAAACATACAAATAGTAAATCATTAATATTTTTCACAGCTAGAGTTGTATATAATTTAGTTTCCACAACAAATAGCTGATGTTTATATCAGTTTTGTTAGCTTTTAGGATATTATCTGATAATGTTGAGTTCGTTATATTGGTTTTGTAGCATTTTAGGTCAACAAAATGCTGGCAACCATCATCATTTATGTTCGACTCCATGGCTAAATGGTTAGGGTGCTGGCTTTTGGTCACAGGGGTCTCTGGTTCGATTCCCGGCGAGGTCGTGAATTTTAACCATCATTCGCCAATTTTCCGGCACGGGGATTGGGTGTACTTGTCGTCTTCATCATCATTTCATCCTCATCACGACGCGCAGGATGCCTACGACAGTCAAATCAAATGACCTGCACCTGGTGACCCGAACATGTCCTCGGACACTCCCGGCACTAAAAGCCGTACGCTATTATATTATCATCATTTATTGGTTGTAAATATATATGGACGTGTTCTTTCTATTGTATGGTATCTTCGAAATTAACAGACAGTGAGAGATACAGCACCTCCTTCACTTAATGCTCAGTTTATTGCTAGTGTCTCTGTGTGACGTCCTCGTTCTCCTGGTCGATCGTCTGGAACTTTTCTAGCCTCCGGGGAAACAGAACAGAGTTGCCTGCGTGCCATTGGAAGAAAAAGGGGGCGCTCGAGACGAAATTCCTACCCATGAAAGTAATCTTTCTGGGCGCTACCACTCTGAGCCGTTCCTAATCCTCGTGGCTTATAACGTTCATTTATCTGTGGCAGTTACCTGCTAACTTGAGGTAGGCCTCTTACAGTTTAAAACAAATTTCAAATTGCATTCTTAGAAGCAGGTTCGGTTTAAACGGAGTAATAATGAAAAAGTCAGTGACTACCTGAACTTGAAATCTGAGGACACTGAGATCGAAATTATTTCTCATTACATTCAAATTTCTTGATGACGTTGAATATAACACATACGTGTATATCATGATCTTATTTGACATGCACTCATGCTGCATGATGTACCAGAGGTACGGCGTATATTCTATGTATCCAGCTTCTGTATCGGAATGCCCCAGCTCTGTCCCATGTGCTTCTGGAATGTCCGCACCATTTCACATTCAAGTTGGCGTACCTCAGGGATCCGCTTCTGTTCATCCTCTGTCTCGACACCATCAGCACAGAAGAGTTAACACCACATCCGTGGAATGGTCGCCTGTGAATACGGACAAGATTTGCAAAATCTATTCCGACATTCGAAAATCTCCATGGACAGATATGGCCTGTTAGTTAACGTCGGGAAGACTGAGTACCTAGAGTGTGGGGTACAAAGTGATGGTTTATTTAACATCGAAGGAGTTGATATTCTGAAAATATCTCAGTTTGAATATCTGGGGTCACTTACCCAATCGGATGGAGACACGCTCCCAGGTGATAAGTCACGGGAGTCCTTTTTGATCCGAGGCTGCCAATGTATCTGAAATCCAAAAACCATAGAACCATCACTAGACCAATGGCATTGTGTGCAACCGAGTGTTGGCCAGTTACAAAGAGACACGAACAACAGCTGCAGATGTTGGCCAATGGGAATCACTAGACTGGACCGCATCAGAAACGAGAATGTTCGTATGGCACTTGAGGTGACCACAATCCCTGATAATCGTTTCTGATGGTATGGCTACTGTTCTTCAGTTGCGAGAAGGGCATTACACTGAGGGCCGGAGACAACGAGAAGCGCCGGCTCCACACTCTGCAGGAGGACATGTATGTAGCGAAAATCTTTCCTAAAGATGCACAAGACCGCATCAAGTGGAAGAATAGTGCACAACAGCAGATTCTGCAATTAAGCGGGAAAAATGCTCACAAAAGAAGTCTTCTGTCTGTACATTATTCAAAATTTAAAAAGAATGGTATTTCGGTATCGGTCGTGTCCACTGTCAGAAGAAAATCCACTTTTTAATTTTCCGCTGTTGCTGTCTGTACTATGAATGTACGCGCATCGCCAGAAAATGGCTGAATATAATTTAATGAAATTCGTTACGGGAAGTCGGGGAATGAGGCACCACGATCTAGGATATAAATATGTTTTCACACTGGATGAAATGGTAGATTGAGGGAACATCTCAAGTACCGGTGTTATTAATAATGGTCCTATCGATAAGCACTAAAGGACAAAAGTTGCAAATAATGCAATTTACGATTATTTATGTTATATATAGTTTTAACGTGCCGGTTCTCACAACAGAAGATATTCATAAGGTTAGACTTGTGTAGCATCCGCAGGAAAATGGCTGAACAGAATTTATTGAATATCGGTATATAAGTCGAGGAATAAGGCGCAGCAGTCTAGGCTATGAATAATTCTATTCACGCCGCGTAAAACTGTAATTTAGGGAAAGGCCCAACGTATAATTCGCAAAAATCTATCGTGTTAGTAGTCATATCGATAAATCGTACATAATAACAGTTGTAGACAATACAAGTTCCGATCATTTATGTCTCATACAGTTTCGGTTATGGTAGCAGAGATATTCATAAAAGTAGACCTTGGTTACTTAGTCCACGTCAACGTCATTTCCTGAATCATCTACTTTCTGCTCAGTATATTCTCTATGAATATGTTGTCCAGTGTTCCTTATGAGTCAGCCCCAGTAATTCCAATGTTTTCTCCCTCTGGACTTTCTGTAAATAATAAAATATAATAAGGAATTAAAAATCAAGGGGTGGTCATTCCACGGACTGAGTAGGACTCCTTATGTAAATCTGTTAATATTGAGGAATGATTTTTTTTTTACAAGTTGCTTTACGTCGCACGGACACAGATAAGTCTTATAGCGACGACGGGACAGGAAAGGCCTAGGAATGGGAAGGAAGCGTTCGTGGTCTTAATTAAGGTTCACCCCAGCATTTGCCTGGTGTGAAAATTTGCTTTACGTCGCACAGACACAGATAGGTCTTATGGCGACGATGGGATAGGAAAGGCCTAGGAATGGGAAGAAAGCGTTCGTGGTCTTAATTAAGGTACACCCCCAGCATTTGCCTGGTGTGAAAATTTGCTTTACGTCGCACGGACACAGATAAGTCTTATAGCGACGACGGGACAGGAAAGGCCTAGGAATGGGAAGAAAGCGTTCGTGGTCTTAATTAAGGTACACCCCCGTCATTTGCCTGGTGTGAAAATGGGAAACCGATGTTCATCTGAATCGTCTAAGGTCCCGAAATCCACCAATAAGAACTGCAATAGAACTGAAGAATACCAACTTCAGTATTACTAAGGAATGACAGGGAAGACAAGATACTAGGCCTGAGTCAACTTTGCCGAATCGTCTAAGGTCCCGAAATCCACCAATAAGAACTGCAATAGAGCTGAAGAATACCAATTTCAGTATTACTAAGGAATGACAGGGAAGACAAGATACTAGGCCTGAGTCAACTTTGCCGAATCGTCTAAGGTCCCGAAATCCACCAATAAGAACTGCAATAGAGCTGAAGAATACCAACTTCAGTATTACTAAGGAATGGCAGGGAAGACAAGATACTAGGCCTGAGTCAACTTTGCCGAATCGTCTAAGGTCCCGAAATCCACCAATAAGAACTGCAATAGAGCTGAAGAATACCAACTTCAGTATTACTAAGGAATGGCAGGGGAGACAAGATACCAGGCCTGAGTCAACTTTGCCACACACAGGATCGTCACTGCCACCTGGATTTGAGCTTCCTCGGAAAACCTGGTGTACTCTTAACAGGATACCATAGGGCCATGGTAACTGCGCAGATTTCAACTACAAGTGAAAAAGAATTCCTACGCCTAACTGCGACTGTGGTGCCTCCAAACAGACCATCCTGCACATTATCAGCGAATGCCCAAAAAGAAAGTACAGCGGCGGTATCATGCGCTTCCAGAGACATCCTGGATATAAATATATAGTTTATTTTTCAAAAACATTGTGTGTTTATCTGTAAAGCCATACATAAATACATGGGAAACCATGGAAAATCGTCTCCAGGGTTGCCGACAGTGGGGCTTTAACCCATTATCTCCCGGATGCAAGCTCACAGCTGCGCGCCCCTGACCGCAGGAAATTATTTCAACAATATGTTAATATGAAACTAATATTTAGTTCTTAGTCTTCCTGCTGATCACTTCTTACTCAAATGGAAGGTCGGCGGTTGCGGAGAACTGTTTTCTTACGGTGCAGTCTCTACGTACTGCTTTCTGCCATTGTCGATTTTTAAAAGAATTGCAATCGTACTAACTGATTAATCTCACCCCATATTCGGCAGCCCTGAAGATGGTTTTCCGCGGTTTTCCATTTTCGCACCAGGAAAATGCTGGGAATATGCCTTAATTAAGGCCACGGCCGGTCTCTTTTCACTCCTAGCTTCGTGAGCTGAACATTTCTGTAAAGGCATATAAATAACTTGTAGAATGTGCGTGTTCTAACTGCTACCAATATTGTAGCAAATAAAAGTTACAGCACTGTAAATTGCTGAAAGTTTGAGCCTTGGGGGTTTCAAACTGTTCTCTGTAGAATGTGAATGACATTGACAATCACAGGGAACAACCTCAGCCTCCCGCATAATCCTAGATATGTAAATACGTAAGCATTCTAACAGTTTCAGCAGACACACTGGCTATCCATTAAGTAACACGTGGTTGCCAGCCTTTAAGGATTTACGTAGGTAGCTCTCCCCCTCTCCACTCGCTATTGTTATTACGTTTCCGTGTTCTCCAAACTCGTACTCTCCTCTTAACCAGATGATTGTTTCACTCTGCTCACCGTCTAGTGCCTAACTAGGGTACCACTTACTGTAGACCTACGGTAAAGCATTATTCAATTTGTACTTTCTTTATTGGTGAAGCCTTAATCGTGGACGGACGAGATCAGTCATCAATCAATAATCTGTCTTTAGGCTTATCCCCCACGTGGATCCATTATTGTTTACCCAGCTTTTCCTTTAACTTCTTCAAAGATCTTGGAGATTTATCAACTATTTCCCTTGATAAAGTATTTCAATCCCTCACCCCTCTTCCTATAAATTAATATTTGCTCCAAAAGAATCTCGTTAGGAGAAAACTAATTATTACTTACTTAAATATATTTTTCACCTAAGCATATGCGACAGATCTTAATGTAAAGAGCAAATATTGTGTCCGTCCGAAATTTTAACAACAGCTGAACTTGATTCCAATTTAAATTATATCTATGAAAATGGCTTTGTTTTCTAAGTGTGTGTGTTTCATATGTAATATCAGATTCGTTTTCATCGGGCGAGTTGGTCGTCCGATTAGGAGCACAGCTGTGAACTTCCATTCCGGAGATAGTGGTTTCGAATCCTACTGTTGGTATCCCTGAAGAGCATTTTCCATGGTTACCTATTTTCACACCAGACAAATATTGGGGCTGAACCTTAATTAAGGCCCTTCCCACTCCTAGCGCCTTTCTATCTCCTATCTCATCGTGGGACATAAAGCCGATTGGTGGTCATGATACTATAAAGACTAAAGATCTTAAACATTTTAAAAACTACAATTAACTGTTATCTTTGTGATTTTAGGCTACGTGTTTTTTTGAACTGAAGATGTCCGCATAGGAGACGACACATGTAATCCGTAAAATTAATACATAATTACATACATAATAATAAAAAGTGTTCAATAGGTGGACCTTTTCACTTGACAATATCTATATGTGTGCACGTGTATCATGAACTAATGACAGAACATAATTTATCGAAGGCCAGGCCAGGTTATTAGTAAGTTTATTCACGCGGGTTCAAGTACTGTAGAAGTTTATGGTAAGGTCTCAAATATCTCCGGGAATGATCAGACTACTGCACATGTAATAACTGAAGAGCGGCTGCTATCGCTCTTTGACGCTTCGTGGCGGCGTCCTCATTACGAAACATGTCATCTTGTTGGAGCCGAACACGAGGAGAGTTAGAACCGAGATATGAGCTGACTTCACAAGATCGCTCATCCGTCACGTACCATAGCTCATCAGTCTGTAGTTGTTATTATACATCGAATTTTCGGCCGCTAATATGTTAGAATGCAAAATAATGTGGCTATTAGGAGGTGCCGACTAGCCCGCTCTTGCGCAGTGTAGGGAGGGTAACATAAATCTAGGGGCTTTGATAGGCCGTGCCACTAATGTTTATGCACATCTCACAGCATAACCTTGGTGCAGCATAGAGTGTACTTGTTAGTGACTTCAGTAAGCTTGAATTCTGACCTTATATTATCTAAAAGCCTGTTCACTGTTGTCTGTCGGTCCCTAGTTGAGTCTGCCTTCACTTGCGCCTGGTTCCTCTGCTTCATTTCTCCTATCCGACCTCACTTGGACAACCCACGTTCTCTTCCAACCCAGACGGCATTAGGTCTCTGTCTCGCGGGCAGTCATTCATATCCCTGCCATTTCCAGCATTTCTCTCACTTCCCTCGACGTATTCGTTTTTCGAAATGTCGGACCTCCGCTATGTAATGAGAGAATGATTGCCAAGTTCTTCACAACTCTCAAGGGAAGGGAAATTAATTTTACAATGTACTTGTGTTTCTTCGTTGAAAAAGCACCCAGAACTCAATTTAACGTCAATTTGAATGCCACGTGACATAAGAGTGCCAAGCCTTCTTCTAGATCTGTCTCCTCTGGCCTGATAATTGTAGTATTGTCTCCTGTCTAGATTAGTTCCTTTTTGTAGACGTGATGACAAGGTTTTTCTGTGCAAAAAAGCAAGGTGAAATTTTTGACGTTTCGTACAGAGCCATCCAGTATCAAAAGAGGATACTACTTACTGTCGATCAACGGTAAATCATTCTTAAATTCAAAACTTCATTAATGGAGAAGACTTCCTTGTAAACAACGAGATTTTCTCTGCCAAACCTAAAATATTACAGCTTGTTTTCGTGACACGGCAAAAACCCTAACGCTTATCATCTTTCTTTCTTTCTTTCTTTCTTTCTTAATCCGTTCACCCTCCAGGGTTGGTTTTTCCCTCGGACTCAGCGATGGATCCCACCTCTATCACTTCTAGAGCAGTGTCATGGAACGTCAGACTTGGGGTCGGAGGAAACAAGTGGGAAGGAGGGCCAGTAATCCGTCCAGGTGAACAGGGGATCCCGGAATTCAACAGGAGGTAAAGTAGGAAACCACGGAAAACCACTTCGAGAATGGCTGACGTGGGAATCGACACCCTTCTCCCCCATCCTACTCAGTTGGCCTACCGAGAAGAATAGACCCCGTTGTAGCCGTCGTAATACATTTCAAATTTCGTGGAACAGCCGGGAATGGAACCCGGGCCTCCGGCGGTGGCAGGCAATCCCACTAAACAGTACACCACAGAGGCGGACAAGTTTATTATCATGTTTACCATTACGCGCCGTGAAATCATCAGCCTAATTAACTCCAATATCTTTGGGAGGCTTGTGTGTTCTGGGGAAGTTTTGTGTGTTGGCCAGCCTGATAAACCGATGCCGTGCTGTTTTCTGTTCTTTTCTTTGGCGGTTAAAACTTCTGATCAATGCTTTTTCGTCGTGGTTCTAGGATTAGTACCGTGTGTAACGCATTATCATGTCCAGAACGACAAGAATTATCAAGAAAACGACAGTTCGAAAGAAGGGTATTTGTGGGATATCAGACACTGTCCTGTCGTTAATCAAACCATTCATTAAGGAACCGGACGTGATATTAAAGTGAAGATCATATATTTAATTTCATTTTACTACTGTCAGGACTACATCCGCTGGAGTGTGCATGTTTCCTTGCTAAAGAACAAGATGTTTACATCCCAAAACTCAGTAACTATAGCTCATTCCATGTTAAGAAAGCAGTATTGCTCTAATGGACCTGCAATGATTGAACACAACCCTGCTAAGAAAATTATAATTCCACGTATTGTATTGTATTACGTAATAAATTGGATGAGGCACGTAAGTTATTAAAATAACTAATTAACAGCGCTTTTGTTTCTTAAGCGGAATTTATTTTGTGCCAAATTTTTACCACTTTTTACGAGCGCATTTAATTGTTACGGTTCTTTTAGTGCGGTAATATGACGGTACGGTAGGACGCGGGTTTTCCTGGACAAATTTATTAAATTCAATTAACTGCATCCCCCACCCCGAGCCTATGAACATATCTGTTGCGTATTTTCTCGCAGTTTGCCTTGAACTTCAATACCGAGGTTTTTGTATGAGCAGTAGTTTACCCTTGATACTATAAAACTCATCGCCAACCTTTACAACTCCTGCACGTTACATTTCAAGAAATAATTTGCATCTTAGTTTCTTTCTTCTTTTATTTTGACCTTAAGTACTGAGTTGCACCAATATACTGTATGTTTTACCCCGATACTGTTGAGCAGAACTGTTCGCTGCCATGAGAGCAATACTGTTTCCTTAACATGAAATGCCCTATAGCAGTATAAGACGTACCGTGATGAATAACGCAAACAGAAACAGCTGTAAATACACAGATATGTATTTTCAAGGATGTGTAATGTGTACAAAGGACACCAGAGTGCATTAGTCCTGTTGTTACCAGTCAACTGCTGTGAGGACGACTATGTACAGTACGAAGCTCCCGCGATTCCTCCCAGACGTGTTACACAGCCTATCCACCAATTCACAACATTTGACAGAGGCAGGGACTGCATGAAGCTGGTTGGTCGCATCGTGCATTTGCCAGGCATATGGGCCATTCAGATTGTCACAGTGGCCCTATTTTGGACTCCATGGGCACACGAGGGCACCCAATCACGTCATGAAGATTCGCGAAGATTGTTGTTGTTGTTGGATAATTATGTTTTAAACATACTTTATTATCACTTGTAATATTAAGCTAGTAGTAACTTCAACCTATAGTATTATAAGTCGTAGTGTTAAGTACTGGAAATAATTAAGTTGTGTGTGAAACTGTATATTATAATGCTGGATTTAGAATGTTGAACTAGCAGTATTCCTTGTAATACATCCTTTCCATGGAATTGCTTGTTGTATTCTTGATATTTGTTGTTGTTGAGAAATTATGCTAACATTACTTTATTGTGACCATTGCCACCGGAATATTTCGCATTTGCGATGTATTTGTTAATAATAACAATAACAATATTGTTGCCGTGCTTTTGTGGATTGCAGAGGTGAAGGAAGGCTTGGGCATGAATGGGTATATCTACTACAATCAAAAGATTAATTTAAAGCTTTAAAATTAAAGTTATATTTCTTTTTGGGCCGTTTTCATAAACTAAATTTTAACAAAATAAGTCGCTCAGCGACAGAACATGAGTTCAAGTATAAAACTAGCTCGTTACATTAGACACAAGGTAGGAGAAATAAGAAACATTAACAGAATTGCCAATTAACAATACGAGCTTAACGCTCCCTATCTTGCAAACGTTACTTGAGTACTGTGGCTCCATCCACTCAATAGTGAAGGAGACAGGTCTCCCAATTTCATTTACAGAGTATACTAACTCCGCTAGAAGAATAGAAAGCGCATCTATGCTCTATGAATTTATCTAGGAGACTGCGCCCCGAAACTTATGCCTTACTACCTTTACAAGGCAAATTCAACTTTTACACTTACAACCAGAGCACCTTTTCTCACTAAAACTTACACTTTCCAGGCCCCTCGAGGTACAAAATACATTTTACAATTAGAAGGTGTCACACTCTCCATTCCCGAATTTAAGCCAACTGCTTTTCGGCTTGTTTGAAATTTACAGTAGAAATTTACATTTCAGAAGATTGGAAATACAAAATTACATTATTAAAGTTAGCAAACCTTCCCCTCGAGCTAGCTTTCAGAGGCTATAACATAGTTCTTAAATAGCTGCCATTACCTCAATCTGCAGTAAAGCTCGTTGAATGGCGAGACGCCTCCGCCTCCTCTATTAGCACACACTCAGTAAACTGGACGGTCAATAAGACAAGGTGGCTCGAAAAGGTACCACCTTCTATACCAAAGAAGAATGTTCCGGAGAGCTCTGGGCAAAGGCCCGACACACCCCCGATTCTCATTGGTTGTTGGAAAAGTACACATAGAGAATATCCCATTGGTCAATCTTGAAGTTGGCGGAAAGAGATCGAAGTGTTGACAGCTTTAACCCACCAAAAAATAAAGAACAATCAACTCAGTGTAGTAAACCTCGAAATAAGAAATACTTTAGTATTTTAATAGTTTAATAGTTCTTCACACTAGAGGGCAGGAAAAATCCAAATTTCTTTCACAAGTTGTTGCAAGTTTATATTGAAGATTGCATTCTTCAAGGCGCTTCATTTGAATGAAGGGGGCAGGTGTACCTCGCGGTACAATAATAATAATAATAATAATAATAATAATAATAATAATAATAATAATAATAATAATAATAATTGTTACGGAGTATCGTGGATGTGCAGAGGTGAAAGAAGGTGCGGGGGTGAACAGGTCCCAAAATACGAAATTATAGTTAAGATAAAATATAACAAAGTTATATTTTCTTTTAAAGATTAAGAAATAACAAATAGAACAGGTACTCAGTAGCCGAAACACAATTCGAAAATGTACAATTACAATGATTACGGGATTTGGGCTCCGAGAGCCAGACACCTAATTCTTGAGCTATAAGCCCAACCTTACGATATACAGAATTCAACAAAGGGGCAGAAGACCCCAATCATGCCCAGGAGCACTTGTTCCCAATTACTCAGTAAAGCCTCCTCGAGGCGCGCAGAAAACACAATTTTAGAAAGAGCAACCCGCTCTTAAGTTCCAGCCTATCAAAGGCCACACCAAACTCCACTTTCAAGTTGTCCTCCCAGGACATGAAAACAGGGTTAAAATACCCAGCCTGCTGAGGCCTACTAAGTAAAGAAACAGGATAATTACCTGGCCTCTAAAATACCAACTTGAGAGGAGGCGAAGCTGCACTCCTAATAAATTTTGTTTAAAACCTACTTGGCACTAGGCCGTTAATGCAAGGGCTAATCCCATACTAAGGAGGTGACTTATATGAGAAGACAATTTACATTACGCTAGACTGGAAGAAACGGTTGAGAAAATAAGTTCACCTCAAAGCAATATGAGTGGGAGCTCGAGAGGGTTAAGCACTCTCATTCCCAATATGTAGTTTAAAAGATAGAATAGATACTAAGTGTCTTTACATTTTAGGGGAAAAGTTACATGGTGGAGAAGCTTCGGACCTGCCCCGAGAGTTAAACTGCTGAGCTAGCAAGAAAAGAAGTTATTAAACGGCCATTACCTTGTGGTTGAACTGCTGCCCGAAGAAAGAGGCACTTCCCGCCCCCTGCTACGTACTGTATGCACTGATAGATGTTACTGAAGTGGCGCGGAGACCCGAAAATCAGCAGTTTATATACTCTCGCGGAAAGTTCGAGGCGTTTCAGGAATGAGAACACCCTCCCACAAGAATTTTATTGGCTAGGGTTAAGCAACATATCCAAGTTGAAGAAGATACACCTGATTGGTCATAAATTAATTAAAGAAATTCGGGATTGGCTAAATTCAAACCTGGCGGAAGGAAGGGGTTAATATTGCCAACATAAACAATAACTGAAAAAAATTTAACAAAGAACAAACTTATGAACATAAAATTTCTTCAAAAACATAGTTCTTTCACTTCGCACTAGGGTGCATAATTGTATTTCTTCAGTAGTGCCGTCTGGAAGAGAATGTCCACACTTCTTACTACAGGCAAAACAAAAATACATCGAAAACGACCCAGTTCAGAAACTTCAAAATTTACAAGTAGTGACATCTTCTGAGAAACTTGAAAATTAACACAGTAGATAAAGTTCAGACTTCCTCCAGTAGAGGAGTTTCAACTGGCGCCAGTTTGAATTAGCGGCGTGGGGGTGTACCACCCGGTACAATAATAATCGTAATAAAAAGAAACACCACACCGAGGGAGGGTCAACGTATGCTGCCCAAAGCATTGCGGGATCCTACAACTTCGGCACTCGCCATCAGCGAACATGTACTCGAGACTCCTCAACATCTTGTGAGTTCCCGCACAGTGTTTCGCCGACTCATATCCGCAGGTTTGCTATCCTAACGTCCCATGAGTCGGTTGCCATTGACACCAGAACACCAACGCCTGCGTTTGGAGTGGTGCCTTTTCCGGGAGGCATGGACACAGCACGCCTGGCGTCGAAACATGTTCAGTGACGAATCCCGCTTCTCTGTAACTTTCGATGACCATCGTGTGTGCGGGGTTGGCTGCGTTGAGGGCAGAAGGCAGATAATGCACAGGCGTAATCCCTGGCATCATGGTGTGGGGAGCCGTAGAACATGCATTCAGGTCACCTCTTATAGTACTCCGGCAGACGTTGACGGCACAGACATTCTGCGTCCGCACGTCCTATCCTTTAAGGCACAGCAACATGGGGCAGTGTTCCAACAAGATAATGCACGTCCACACATTGAACGTGTGTCTATGGACTGCCTGAGGTTCTCCCATGGCCAGCAAGATCCCCGGATCTCTCCATCATTGAACGCGTGTGGGATGATATTGGACGGGGACTCCGTCCCAGTACAAACCTGCGGGATCTGGAGGGACAGCTACAACAACTGTGGACGAACTTGGCTCAGAAGAGGATCCAAAGGCTGCTTGGCACCTTTCCGAACCGCATTAATACATGCATTTCGGCCGGATTGAATGGGGGGGGGGGGTGTTACACCCTAGTGATCTGGCGCAAACATTCCACCTGTAACTGCCAACGGCTTTGTCTCTTTCATCCCATATTGTAATCAGTTAAGTAAAGGTTTTGGTCTTTTAGCTTATGTAGTTTCGTTCACTTTCAAACACTCCTTCTGGGTGCTTAACTTTTTGTCAGACAGTGTACTTTGTTACAAACAGGATTTGTTGTGAAACGGCATATTATTGCGTGTGAGAAATATGATAAATCAACAACACGTTCATCACTATTGACCGTGAGCGTCTAAATCATATTTTACTATTTGCTATACGTCGCAACGACACTCTTAGGTTTTATGACGGCCATGTCATAGGAAAGGCCTAGGAGTGCGATGTAAGCGGCTGTGGCATTAATTAAGGTACAACCCCAGCGTTTGCGTGATGTGAAAATAAAAAAATACGGAAAACGATCTTCGGGGCTCCCGACGGTTGGATTCGGACCCACTATGCCTCGATTGCAAGTTGACAGCTGCGCGACGGTAACCGCACGGCCACCTCGTGCAGTCATCTGCTTCTGCTACGCTATCATTCCCAGTTGAAACTTTTTGAGTGTAGCGTAGAACGGCATACAGTGAGGTGGAACGTATTTCAACCAACTTTTATGGGCAAGGCTGGAGGTAAGCGGTCTCTTCTCGTTTCAAGAACGAAGAAATACCTTGTCCGCCTCTGTGGTGCGGTGGTTAATGCGATTAGCTGCCATTCCCAGAGGCCCGGGTGCCACTCCCGGCTCTGCCTCGAAATTTGAAAAGTCGTACGAGGACGGGAACGGGATCCACTCAGCCTCGGGGTTCGATTCCATCCTCAACCATCCTCAAAGTGAGTTTACGCGGTTTCTCCACTTCTCCTCCAGGCAAATGCTGGGATTGTACCTAACTTAATGCCACTGCCACTTCCTACCCTGTTCCTTGTCCATCCGTTCCAATATTCCCATTCCCCACAAGGCCCCTGTTCAGCATAGCATGTGAGGCTGGCTGGGCGAGGAACAGGTCCTACATACCATTTGTATTCCCCGACCCAAAGTCTCATGCTCCAGGACAGATGGTAGAGGTGGGATCTCTCACTGAGTCCGAGCGAATAACTAAACCTGGATTAAGGAAGTAAATGGTATTCGCAGTGGCACTCTATAATGCTTCATTGTTTTTGGACACAGCGCAGTTACGCGCTCGCAGATACAGAATAGAATAGTTGTAATTGAGGAAGTAGTCACATACTAGAATAACTGAATATCTTACGAACACAATTACAATAATTTTTTTTTGCTAGGGGCTTTACGTCGCACCGACACAGATAGGTCTTATGGCGACGATGGGATAGGAAAGGCCTAGGAGTTGGAAGGAAGCGGCCGTGGCCTTAATTAAGGTACAGCCCCAGCATTTGCCTGGTGTGAAAATGGAAAACCACGGAAAACCATTTTTAGGGCTGCCGCTAGTGGGATTCGAACCTACTATCTCCCGGATGCAAGCTCACAGCCGAGCGCCTCTACACGCACGGCCAACTCGCCCGGTACAATAATTTTTACGTTGGGCCGGCACAGATAGGTCTTACGACAACGATGAGATAGAAAAGGGTAGGAAAGAAATGGCCGTGCCCTTAATGAAGGTACAGCCGAGAGTGAACATTTGGAAACCACCCAAAACCATTAGTCGAGTGTGTGGTTAGGAGAAGCTGGCAATAATGCAGTCAATGTCATGTCAACCTGTCAAGTCCAAAGGCTCTAAGCAGTCACAGATTAAATTCCTCGAACGCAAGCTACGTCAAGCATCCAAAGAGAGAACAACACATCTACGGAATCCCAACCGACATCGAGCGGGGCACTTCTCGCTGACGGACCTCCCAATGCCGGATAATCGAGGCACACTCGAGGAGAACTTGGCCATTCAAACCAGACAGAGCAAGGCTAATCCACGCCTGGATCAACACACACGTCCGCGTCCAACCCCAGACGACCCGGTGGACGACGATGAATCGGATTACCAGCAGAATGCAGCACGCACGGCGGCACCGCCAGCCGTAACTGGTGAGCGCTTGTCCTACCACAATACGGCAAATCTCTTCTAGTTCGGGGAGCCATCTGGCGACCAATGAACGTACCATATCCTTTTCTATTATAATGTCTAAATTTCAAAGTCATTGTTTAAGAAGCCGTTCTCGTGGACAGTCGAGATTTTCTTCTGGTGACGCAGAGCACAGTTCTCTGCGAAACATAAAGAATTTCACCTTATTTCCTTGACACGGCATAAGTCCAAAAGCCTATACAGTATCATGTCTTCAAGAAGAAATCATATAAAATTTAAGAATCAACTCGATGAGTTAATGGGTGTCTTAAACCACCATCATCACCTCATCATCAGCATCATATTCATAATCATCATCTTCATCGTCATTATTTCCAGTTCCAGGTTCCCGGGTGTGGTACATATAATCGCTCGGCATATTTTCCTTTCAGAATAAGATTTTGTTCCTCTACGTCCTCCCACTTGACATTCCTCTCCCAGACCTCCAACTTCCCTGTGTCTGTCCGTCGATTCCTTGGCCGCCCTATTTGTCTGGTACCTCTCACTTCTCTGTTCAAGTAATTTCTTGCTCTTCTTCTTCTGTCCAACCTCATTACATGTTCAAACCATTGTAGCCTGCGTCTTCATAATTAGCTTGGCAACATGTACTTTCCTGCCAGTCTCCTTCCTGAAATCAGTCATTATACCAGGTGTTAGATTCTCTGCCAATGGTTTACCTAATTTTCTCTTAAACATTTTCAAAGTACTTAGAAATTTACCGCATATGTTAATTGATAATTTATTCCCAACGCTTACTCCACGTCCTATAAATTAATATATGGTCTAATCTGTTTTCAGTTCCAACTTTATATTCGTATTATGATAATTCATACTTTTGATAGCTCCACCCATCATCATCATCATCAAATGCTTCCATTCCCCACCCTGAAGAGGTGGAGCGGGCCACCTAGAAGGTAACGCCCTCTCTCTGGCCAAGAGATGCGGGCGGGTTGTGGAGGTGTGAAGGAAGAAAGAGGTGGGTAAAGGATGTGAAGAAGAAGGAGAGAGGAGGAGGTTTGGTCTCTTCGCTAACGACTAACTTTATTTTATTTCGGTATCATTTAAAGGAGTTTTTTGAGTGCTTGACTCCACCCAAGCTTATCCGTCTACTAATGTCATTCCACGCCAACTCACCACTAATAGTTGTGTGATGTTTGGAACATCACAGCATGTTATAAATTATTGAACTGTGTAATTAATTGAAAATATGTATATATTTAATCACTGGTAGATTAATTTTAAATTAATATATATATATAGGGTTTTAATCATCCATTTCACATCATTTCATTTCTTTGTATCGCGGCTATAACGTATTCTGAACGAACCACATATTGGGTAAAGTATTTCAACATCATTCATATTAATAGCTTGCAGTAAATTTTCCAATAGAAGTTATGAGGTGACCAGAGTCAGCAGGCTAATTTCAGCCAATTTCCAGGAAAAGTACGTCATCAAGGTTACGAGAGACTTTACCCTCTCCACCGTAAGAAGAGATAGTTCAAACATTAAGAACGCCCACTTTTCGAACTTCGCTACCTGACGCTTTATTTCAGCGGGAGAGTTCAGCCTATGTGAATGAATGTAATGAAGCAACGTGATGGATTCACAGCAATACATAGGAGAAGGGATGAGACCTCGAATCTTACTGGACCATGTGATATGGCCGATGGAAGGAGACTTTTGAACCTATATACGTCGAAGACAAGAGCTGGAGAGGACATTCTTACTCTCACTCTTAGACACTGAGACACTCTTGGAAGACACTCTTACTACGATTCTACGTATGCACATCGGAGAAGATTTTAACTTAGTTCACTTCGCATCTGAGTAGTACCGTAGGATACTACTCAAAAGTTACTCTCATTGGGACTTGTTATTACAATGACGAGAGGTAGTCAACGGGAGACCGGTTTTGACTTGTACAGGGAAGGAGAGCTTTTATTATGAATTTAGCTACGCTACTGTTCCGTAATACGGAAGAATAGAAGTGTATTCTCTCCATGAACATAGCCCATGGTGGTTTTGCATTTAAAATTAGGACTCATTACGACTTTATGCAAGGAGTACATTAGGAAGTGTTAAAGCCAGGAAAAGCAGAATTAGGACTGGAATCCAACAACAGATGACGCAGCCGGTACGAGTGATCCACCCACCATCAGCTTCAAGATAACAGAGTCCACATATGGTAAGCTAAAGGCATAAGTTACTGCAAGTCTTCGCACAACAGTTCATTTTCTTAGAGTTAATTTCATCAATTTTTCTTTTGCTTCCGTAAGTTCAGATTTCGTTAATACGCCGTTGCGTCACGCTTTTCATCCTAATAAATAGCTGTTTTAATTTGTATTTTATGAAATGATTATTAATGATCCTTAAATTCCAAGTTAATGTACTTAATGGTTAGTGTCCCGTCACCCTACCCCTGGGAGCTTTTTGAGTCTCATTACGTATTATTATTATTATTATTATTATTATTATTATTATTATTATTATTATTATTAATTATCAACTATCGTTTTCAAGCCATAAGCTTGAACGCTGGCGCCCATGGGATATTGTTTATTGAGAAACAATGAAATATCATTTATTTATATTACTATTAAAGTGACCCGCCACGTTATAATACTGTCACATATCTGTGGGCTGAGTGGGTACGTCACAGTTGGAATCATGCCGCTTAGTCGGGCATATCGTTTCTTTACTCCCAAGTCTTCCCAGTCCAATGTTTTATACATTCTGTTATTACTTCTCCTGTGTCGGAAATAACCCAGAACAAATCGTCCTGCTTACCATTTAATTTTTTCCGGTTCTCGTATCAAGTTGTCTGGTGAGGATCCCATACACTGCAGCCATACTCTAACTGCCGTTTTATCACAGATACCAGGTGTATGAATAAGTCTTTTCTGATTTCAATAAGGAACGGCACCAGCGAACAGTACGTAGCGTATGAATTTAACACATACGTCGGTTTGTTCGTCTTACATTAACCAACCAAGACACACAACTTAAGTCCGCTAAAACACTAGCGCCTGTGTTGTATCGTTCAGTCGTTGTGCCAACATTTGCTACTGAAAATGAACTTTTGCGGCGCGCATTGCTCTTCTTATGTAATCAAAAGGAAAAGGTTGTGGAAAGCCTTCGTTTGGTGCTAGAAACATATGGTGAACACGCTCCGTGGATTAGAACATGTGACACATGGTTTGCACAATTTCAATGTGAAAGACATTCCGCGCTCTGGTAGGCCACAAAAGTGCGAAGGCTCTTGAAGCGCGATGAAACCGTTAATGCACAACGCTATCACCAACTAATGATTAGGCTAATTTAAATCATCATTGATCCAAAAACCACCGGAATGCACCAGAAGACTTGGTGATGTGATTTTTTACACGACAATGCGCCGTCTCACACAGGAAAAGCAGCGAAAGGCACCTTGAATCGCTCGGATACGACAATCTTCCGCACCCGCCGTACTGCCCCGACCTAGCACCATCTGACTATCACCTCATCGCATCAATGGGGCACGAGCTCGCAGAGCAGCACTTCAGCAATTTCGAGGAAGTTGAAAAATGCCTCGACGAATGGTTTCCCTCAAACGACAAGCAGTTTTCAGTCATGGAATTCATAACATATCTGAAAAATGGACTAAGTGTCTAGAGGCCGAGGGCTAATATTTTGAATATTTTGAACAAACAAAGAATGAACTTCCCTTGAAAATATTACGTGTTTTCTTTACCACAAAAACTGGCAGAAACTTAGCATACGCCTGGTATATTCCCCTCTCATTTACATCCTTACTACCTTACCCGTTCTTTTAGTTCATTGTTCTGATGAATTTAATTTATGTTGCCTGGATTTTACTGCTAGCCTTATTATATAGGGTATATATTTTAAGTCCGTAGGTGGGAACTGGAATGAAGTAGAAATGGAACATTGTCTAGTTGCATTATTCGGTATTTTGTCTTTCCACAGTATATATCTCTTTTGAAAACAAAATTGGAAAGCTTTTCGAGTCCTATTAAGTATTGTCTATGCCTTTACTGTTCACGGTCATTGCATGTATTACACCACAGAATTTGTAAATCCTATGGACGGGTGATATAGTGGGAAAAGGCGAATGAATTACATTGCTAAGACCTGTCTTTTCATCTGCAGTGAAATAACCTCAAGCTACTTGCTTACCGTTACGACTATACTCCCAATTCGCGGAGTAGTCTGCGTTTTGTAACCAGAAAGAGAATTTTTTCACATCTTTGACTAAAAAGTGAAATGACCTGAAAGTTTGGGCTGTTTGGCTCTAGCTCTGGAATCATCAAATATAAACGTGTGTAGAAATAACATATATGGTTATTCAAAAAGATGGTCCCAAATTAATTAATTTGTATTTTACGAACATGATCAATCTACATACCAACGAACAGTGGAAGGTTCAAAGTGGTGTTGACCTCACACGGCCGAAAGGGTGATTGTTTTTTAAAACGGCCTCTTGGGTACTCGCACCATCTGACTTCGCCGTCAGTTGTCAGTAAGATGACTACCATGGAGCGTAATATTTTCTGCGTTGTAGAGTTTGCAAAATGTGAGTCGGTAGTTACAGAGCAGCGGGCTTTTCGTCTCCGATTCGGCATTGAACCACCAAGTAGGAACAGTAAAAGACGTTGGGTTATGCAGTTTAACGCAACTAGATGTCTCTGCGGAGGAAAAAGATCGGGCTGGCCAAATGTGTCACGGGATGTTGTCGGATGAATAGAAGAAAGTTATGTTTGTAGTCAACTGGATGACGTGCTTCGAGACGGTGTACCATCCATACCTCTTACAACTCCGCCCGAATGAAAAAACCAAGCGTATTGAATTTGGTGCCGATATGCTAGAAATGGTGGAAGATTATGCGTTTCTATCGCGCACAGTATTTAGCAATGAAGCCACGTCCCATCTCACTGGGCACGTAAATAAACACAATTTTCGCATATGAGGTCTGCAGAATGGTAACATTCGGAAAGAAGATTTTTTTTTTGCTAGTGGCTTTACGTCGCATCGACACAGATAGGTCTTATGGCGACGATGGGACAGGAAAGGGCTGGGACTGGGAAAGAAGCGGCCGTGGTCTTAATTAAGGTACAGCCCAAGAATTTGCCTGATGTGAAAATGGGAAACCACGGAATACCATCTTCAGGGCTGCCGACAGTGGGGTTCGAATACTGGATACTGGCCACAACGGAAAGGAGAGAGACTCGCGAAGCTAAACGCGTTCTGTTCCTTATCACGAACAAAAGTGTATGGATCATTTTATTTTGCGGAAGGCGCTATAAGTGGAATAACGTACCCGGAAATGTTTGAACGATAGCTTTTTCCCTAAATTGCCTAACATTCACAAGACTTCTTTTTCCAACAGGAAGGAGCTCCGCCGTATTGAAGCCTTGCTGTCCGAAGACTGTTAAATCAATCTCTTCCTCGGCGATGGATAGGTCGCTTAGGAAAGGAAGACCCGGATCTACATTTCTGGCCGCCGAGGTTACCTGATCTCACGCTATGTGACATTTCCCTCTGGGGCTTTGTTTACCTCCAAAATCTATGTGTTAGTGTCCGTACCAAGTCCACAATATTTAGGAGAAACGTAGGCGCATTCACTTCAATCCAAATTAAATAATAGATCATTACATCTGATGAAAAGGAATACATATTCAAGCTATGAATGTTTCCCTTCAAGCTACATGAAAACCATTACATATATTGCTATTTAAAAAACACAATTTATAAGCCAAGTCGCTCGTCTATACAGATGGAGAATGCCAACTCCCAGATCAACTCAGGAACGTTTGGTTCCTGTAAGAGCGACGACATAGTTCGGCACCAAAAGCAGCAGTTTTGATGTGTCATTTGGTTTCAATTTTGGATGTGTTGTCGGACTTCATCAATGTTTTAAATTTGGATTGTAAATTGACACATACCAGATTGTTTGCTTCATTATTGCTTGTATGTGAGCATAAGTGTTCCAACTGGATCGTGTCTGAAGGTGACCCAATGTGTGTGGGGTCGAAACCAGTCCCAGTTATATAGGACACTGTACCTGCGAATGGTATTGAATAGATGGAACCTTCTCTACCCTTTGACATAAACCCTGTTTATGACAAGAAATTCGGATCGGTAATGTTGATCAAGACACTGTACTCTCCTGTTGTACGCTCATGATAGCATCTCGGATGACAGAAAGAATCTCTCTAGCTAAGCGGATATAAAATAAGAATATTCACTTGGCCGTGGACTTGCTATGATTTAGATTTATTTAAGAGCTCGCTCGAGGTATAACATCTCGGTCCATAAATCTCCACCAAGATCGTATTAGCGAGCTTCCCAACCCCAACACTTGTCGACTTACAAGCCTCAACGTAATATAGCAGATTCTATTTCTAGCACAGCAAGATTAATGTTCTATTGTAAAACTTTGTCTTCTTGAACATTATTTCTGCAATGGGTTTACGTGGAGTAGAGTATTTGTGTTTTTTTGCAATCATCTTTAAGATACACGATGAGCAAGAGCTCATCCATAATCACACAGTACAAATCGGATGAGACAGCAGGAAACGCATTCTGTGACTGAGAGTAATTGGACGAGTGTTTATGAGAGAAAGAAACCACGTTTCCTTTGCAAACAAAAGTGATTATAAATAAGTCTTCCGGTCATGGCCATCCACCAACGGCTGTTAGGTTTAGAAGGCCATGAGACACAGTCTGCACGGTCAATAGGTGACATTGTCTCACCAACCATCCATACCTTACATCACAGCCTGCACGGTTGCTAGGTAACATTGTCTGACCAACCATCTATACCTTACATGACAGCTTGTACGGTTACTAGGTAACATTGTCTGACCAACCATCTATACCTTACATGAGAGCCTGCACGCTTACTAGGTAACATTATCTGACCAACCATCTATACCTTACATGACAGTCTGCACGGTTACTAGTTAACATCGTTTGACCAACCATCTTTACCTTACATGACAGCCTGCACGGTTACTAGGTAACATTGTCTGACCAACCATCTATACCTTACATCACAGCCTGCACGGTTACAAGGTAACATTGTCTGACCAACCAAATATACCTTACATCACAGTCTACACGGTTACTAGGTAACATTGTCTGACCAACCATCTATACGTTACATCACAGACTGCACTGTTACTAGGTAACATTGTCTGACCAACCATCTATAACTTACATCACGGCCTGCACGGTTACAAGGTAACATTGTGTGACCAACCATGCATACCTTACATGACAGCCTGCAGGGTTACTTGGTAACATTGTCTGACCAACCATCCATACCTTGCTTCACAGCCTGCACGGTTACTAGGTAACGTTGTCTGACCAACCATCTATACCTTACATGACAGCCTGCAGGGTTACTTGTTAACATTGTCTGACCAACCATCTATACCTTACATCACAGCCTGCACGGTTGCCAGGTACAGTAACTTGTCTGACCAACCATCTATACCTTACATGACAGCCTGCAGGGTTACTAGGTAACAGTGTCTCACCAACCATCCATACCTTACATCACAGCCTGCACGGTTACTTGGTAACATTGTCTGACCAACCATCTATACCTTACATCACAGCCTGCACGGTTACTAGGTAACATTGTCTGACCAACCATCTATACCTTACATGAGAGCCTGCACGCTTACTAGGTAACATTATCTGACCAACCATCTATACCTTACATGACAGTCTGCACGGTTACTAGTTAACATCGTTTGACCAACCATCTATACCTTACATCACAGCCTGCACGGTTACTAGGTAACATTGTCTGACCAACCATCTTTACCTTACATGACAGCCTGCACGGTTACTAGGTAACGTTGTCTGACCAACCATCTATACCTTACATGACAGCCTGCAGGGTTACTTGTTAACATTGTCTGACCAACCATCCATACCTTACATCACAGCCTGCACGGTTACTAGGTAACATTGTCTGACCAACCATCTATACCTTACATGACAGCCTGCACGGTTACTAGGTAACATTGTCTGACCAACCATCTATACCTTACATCACAGCCTGCACGGTTACTAGGTAACATTGTCTGACCAACCATCTATACCTTACATCACAGCCTGCACGGTTACTAGGTAACATTGTCTGACCAACCATCTATACCTTACATCACAGACTGCACGGTTGCCAGGTACAGTAACTTGTCTGACCAACCATCTATACCTTACATCACAGACTGCACGCTTACTAGGTAACATTGTCTGACCAACCATCCATACCTTACATCACAGCCTGCACGGTTACTAGGTAACAGTGTCTCACCAACCATCCATACCTTACATCACAGCCTGCACGGTTACTAGGTAACAGTGTCTCACCAACCATCTATACCTTACATCACAGACTGCACGGTTACTAGGTAACAGTGTCTCACCAACCATCTATACCTTACATCACAGACTGCACGGTTACTAGGTAACATTGTCTGACCAACCATCCATACCTTACATGAGAGCCTGCACGATTACTAGGTAACATTGTGTGACCAGCCATCTATACCTTACATCACAGCCTGCACGGTTACTAGGTAACATTGTCTGACCAACCATCCATACCTTACATCACAGCCTGCACGGTTACTAGGTAACATTGTCTGACCAACCATCTATACCTTACATGAGAGCCTGCACGGTTACTTGGTAACATTGTCTGACCAACCATCTATACCTTACATCACAGCCTGCACGGTTACTAGGTAACATTGTCTGACCAACCATCCATACCTTACATCACAGCCTGCACGGTTACTAGGTAACATTGTCTGACCAACCATCTATACCTTACATGAGAGCCTGCACGGTTACTTGGTAACATTGTCTGACCAACCATCTATACCTTACATCACAGCCTGCACGGTTACTTGGTAACATTGTCTGACCAACCATCTATACCTTACATGAGAGCCTGCACGGTTACTTGGTAACATTGTCTGACCAACCATCTATACCTTACATCACAGCCTGCACGGTTACTAGGTAACATTGTCTGACCAACCATCTATACCTTACATCACAGCCTGCACGGTTACTAGGTAACATTGTCTGACCAACCATCCATACCTTACATCACAGCCTGCACGGTTACTAGGTAACATTGTCTGACCAACCATCTATACCTTACATGACAGCCTGCACGGTTACTAGGTAACATTGTCTGACCAACCATCTATACCTTACATCACAGCCTGCACGGTTACTAGGTAACATTGTCTGACCAACCATCTATACCTTACATCACAGCCTGCACGGTTACTAGGTAACATTGTCTGACCAACCATCTATACCTTACATCACAGCCTGCACGGTTACTAGGTAACATTGTCTGACCAACCATCTATACCTTACATGACAGCCTGCACGGTTACTAGGTAACATTGTCTGACCAACCATCTATACCTTACATGACAACCTGCAGGGTTACTTGGTAACATTGTCTGACCAACCATCTATTCCTTACACCACAGCCTGCACGGTTACTAGGTAACATTGTCTGACCAACCATCTATACCTTACATCACAGCCTGCTCGTTTGCTAGGGTTACACTTCCGTCAAGAATACTTCCGTAACGCAAATTATGAGACAAACCGCAGACATAAGACATATTCATATGAAAAGTCAGTTTCCTGTATGGATCATTAGGTTCGTGTCCATAACTCAGGGATTTGTTGGTGACTAACTGTGACGGACAAGCTTGTAATGTACAATTGTCATTTTCATTAACCTTCATCTACACACGCTCTCACCCTAGTTAACCGTAGGTAGAGCCCTATTATTGAACAAAAACCTATTATAGAACATTAATGAATACAGCATGGAAATAAGTCAATATAATTAAGCCGGGCTGAGTGGCTCAGACGGTTTAAGAGCTGGCCTTCCTACCCCAACTTGGCAGATTCGATCCCGTCTCAGTCCGGTGGTACTGGAAGGTGCTCAAATACCACAGTCCCGTGTCGGTAGATTTACTGACACCTAGCAGAACTCCTTCGGGACTAAATTCCGGCATCCCTGCGTCTCGGAAAACCGTGAATTTAGTTAGCGGGACGTAAAGCAAATAACATTATTGTGAAAAAGGTATCAAGTATTATATACAACAAAACAAGATATAAATTATATATTATTATTAATGTTATTTGTTTTATGTTCCACTAACTACTCTTTTACGATTTTCGGAGACGCCGAGGTGCCGGAATTTAGTCCCGCTGGAGTTCTTTTACGTGCCAGTAAATCTACTGACACGAGGCTGACGTATTTGAGCACCTTCAAATACCACCGGACTGAGCCAGGATCAAACTGCCAATTTGGGGTCAGAAGGCCAGCGCCTTAACCGTCTGAGCCACTCATCTCGGTATTATTATTGTTATTATTATTATTATTATTATTATTATTATTATTATTATTATTATTATTATTATTATTATTATTATTATTATTATTATTATTATTAGATTTGCCTGTATTTGTAGTGGCGAAATTACGATTCATGGTCCTCTCTTACACTTAACCACATTTCATTAACAGTCTACCGGTACATCTGAGTATAATATTCAGAAACTTTTCTTAAAACTACCATTACAAACTAGAAACAAATTATGAAACAAAATAACATGAACACTGTAAATATTCTTAGTCATACCTTAAAAGTACCGGTACAAATTAAAAGTTGAATGACAAAAATGAACATAAGCGCAGTAAACGTACATTCACAACAAATTCACTCTACCAGATTCATTCAGCCTGGCAGCACACATCGAGCAGATGCTCACAGCAAGACGACTTAGTGGAATTTCAGGATTTTATGGCTCTAATGTTGTGGGGGCGAGAATTCCATATCCTAGCTCTACTCTGAACAAAGGAACGGCTAAATGCTGCTGACCTACTGAGAGGGAGAGCAAGTGTACTGTCGGAGCGTGTGTAATGCTGGTTTAAAAGGGGATAGGAAATTGAGTTGTGAAGATAATTAGTGTAGATATTCTCGTTTAACATTCGAAAGATTAAAATTGCCACTTGGACGTTTCTATATTGTTCAAATTTTGGAAGGGAAAGTTGACGATAATAAGGGGGTAACATGAACTTCATAGCGTAAGGTGAAGATAAGACTAATACATGAGTTCATAACACGTTGTAATCGGTTTAGTTGTTCTCTCGTGTCATCAATTAGTACTACGTTACAGTAGGAAAATAAAGGGGGAAAAGAGTATTTATAAGGCTAATTCTCATGTTTAGTGGTAGCATATTTTGATGATGTTTTAGTGGGTGAAGGGACGCGAACACTTTTCTACAGATATTTGTAATATGCTCTCCCGAGTTAAGATTCGCGTTTATAATTACCCCCAGATTTCTTCCCGAGGTTTCGAACGGAACAATTTCACCAGGTAAAGTTAGTGTAGGGGTGTTTTTGTTTTTTGTCGCAATGACTTGTTTCATCTGCCCAACAATAATAGCTTTAGATCTTGATGGATTGATTAAAATATAGTTTTCAAGAGCGTCAGAGTTCATATAAGCTATTGCTTGATTGATGTCTGAAGTTTTGGAATGATAATAGATTTGTAGATCATCAGCCGTCTTAGCCGCGCCGATATATTGTTAATATAGGTAACAAAGAGAAGTGGTCCAAGAACTGAGCCTTGTGGTACTCCTGAATATTTCATCACCAACTCAGATGACCTATTCTGAAGAATTGCGCGCTGTTGTCATTCGGTAAAGTACGAGAGAAAGAATTCTAGAGCTGTCTGTCCAAGGTGAAGAAGTGATTTCAATTTAGCAACCAGTAGCTCTATATTTACTGTGTCGAAGGCGCTGCTAAAATCAAGAAGTGTAAGCAACGTCACCTGACTTTCGTCCATAGTACGTCTCATGTCGTCTGTAACTTTCATCAGGGCAGTAGCCGTACAGTGACCATTTCGAAACCCGACTTTAAAGGGTCAACTAGTTTGTATTTATTTAAACAGTCGACTAATTGTACGTGTACTATGCGTTCAAGAGGCTTGGGGAGAGACGAAAGCAGGCAAATAGGTCGATAATATGTTATACGTACAGGTGAGGAAGTTTTGGGAACAGGTTTTATAATGGCATTTTTCCACATTTTTGGAAAGAGACCACTTGTGAGGCACGTGTTATATATATGAGTGACAGAGGGAAGTATCATTTCAGTGATGTGTAGTATTATGACTATGGGTATTCCATCAGGTTCTACAGCAGATGATGTGATTGATAATACCTAGCGTTTCACGTCAATCTCTGTGACTTCGCAAAATTTAAATAATGGCTTATTTGGTGGTGGCTGATTCAGAAGAGAATTTATATTGTGTGATATTGTCTGCATTTCCTGTTTAATTTTTATTTCAGAAAAATGAGCATTTTGTCTCTCTAGAGAGATGTTTTGATTAAATGGCTGGGACAAAGCTTTTCCAGTTCCAATGCAACGATGTTGTTTCCAAGTGTTTGACACATTCCAGGCAGGTGATTGTAAAAAATAAACTTCTTATTTCGAATTATTACTTTAATTCTATTCTGAAGTGTCCGATAGTGTTCAAGCGCACAGGGAGAGTGTGTGGGTCTGTAGAGGCGGTGTAACGCGTGACGGTGAGACATCATTTGTTTGATGTCATCGATCAGCCATGGACAAGGAGGTCGAGAGACTTTGGCCATACGCCTAGGTGCATGTTTATCAAGGGGACCAAGTAATAGTGAACTAAAAGTTTCAACTTTCTTATCGATATCGTTTATATATTTACGTCATCCCAAGGAATATTCAAGGCATCAACTCTCAGATGATCTAAGTTTAATGTCCCTGAATGTGATGTATCTCGAGTTATACTTGGGTACTTTGAGCGAGTAAGACATTTATACTGTATTGAGTCATGTGTGGACATGATAGGGGTAGGGATCTGTCCATATGATACTATTTTCTGTGGGTTGTTAGTGACCATGAAGTGAATTAGTGTATGTGAAGGTGAGGTATGATTTGTTGGTTTTAGTAGAAATATTGTCATGTCACATGTGTGGAAAGTACTTATCAGTTATTTAGGATCTCCGGCCTGTTCCAGTAAATTAGTATTGAAGTCTCCAAGTATTAAAATTTGTTCATAAGCAGGTGATAGTCTCTGTAGTATGTCTTCAATGTCTGAGAGGTGACCTATCCGCGGTGGCCGATTAACAACTCCTATCAGGACTTTAAATGTTGTCACAGTGATCTTGGCAAAAATGATCTCAGGTCTCCGGACAGTACAGTGGGCAGATGTGCATACGATTTTACATTTAAGACGATCTCTACAGCACAAAGCTACTCCTTCATCTCTTTTATCTATTTGGTCATGCCTGTAAATATTACAGCCCGTTATGTGTACCATACTACTAGCGCATTTATGTCTGTCTTCCTTATCGTTCTAGGATTTTTATCCACTCATTTTCCATTCCCCCAGCCCCCACTCTCAATGTGGCCAGCAAGAATGATTTTACGGACATCTTGCCCACGAGCATTACGATATCATCTTGATTAACACGCGAGAGGTCGCGCGAAGGCAAATTGCTCTCGCTTCATATTTTAATGAGCTGCTATTTTCCTTTGGCGGTGAATGCTCTGATAAAAATATTAATATGTACCCTGTGTAACTGCCTTTCGACTAGTACTAACATAATTACTTAGTAACAATATTTTCTCAATGTAAAAAAAAAAAATAATTTTGTCGCAAAATATGGTAAAGTTACGAGAGTTTTTAAAGAGCGCGAGAGGTCGCGCGTGAGCAAATTGCCACAACGTTTCCATTTGTACGTTTCAATGAATGATTTGGTCACAATTCAAGATAAAACTATAGCACCACACTTCACTGAAAGCCACCATAAACCTCATGAACTTTACTTAAGAAACTGTCTTGGAAATGCAGTCATGTAAGAATGCACTACGCGAGGGGTCGCATGACGGCAATATGCCGCGGCAGATGCGAGAGTGAAAGGAAACTTAAACGACTCCGGAACGCAGCAGGCAATTCATTGAAGATAATGAACGTCAGGTGAGAGAGAGGGAGGGGAGGGATGAAACGAGAGCCCTAAGCCCTACAGCGGCTAGCAACGAAATTATTAACAAATATTTAAAAGTGCGGCAAATTGCTGCGGGTGCGACCTCTCGCGTATTAACACGAAATGAAGTATGGCTATTATTGCCGCGAGAGTGCGAGGACAAGTGCGGTTCGCCGGATGCACGTCTTTTGATTTACCGCCCGTAGGCGAACTGCGCGTCATGGTGAGGATGAAATGATGATGAAAGCGACACATACACCCAGCCCCGTGCAAGTGGAATTAACCAATTATGGTTCAATTGCTGACCTTGCCGGGAATCGAACCCAGCACCCGTGTGACCAAAGACCAACACGCTGACCACTACTTAAAGATTAATTATTTCGTTTTCCATATTGATCCATATCCATATTCATAACAACTGATGTACAAAGACGAATGTTCGGTTCATATTTTCATCCTTTCCTAAGGAATCATGATTTTACAACAAGCATTACGGAAACTCTAAAGGACTCGTCGATACAGATTTATGACCGCTATTGCAGCCGGGTGCTGGAGGAAATATGGGGTAAAAAGTTTATATAGTATACATGGTACGATCAAGGGTGATATGATAAACAGGCCGAAACATCGCCTAAGCTGTTTGTTTAGACTAGAAGCCCCTGAGAATGGAGGACTGGATGAGTGTGAAGGGGAAAATTGTCTAACCAGAAGAGGAAAAACTTCGGAATCGTACATTTTCTAAGAAAAAACATGGAATAATGGATAGATTTTTGTGCTTAGAAGATGTGAGAATTCACATCCATAATTCTATGCTCAATATTAAGAACACAGTCGGTGTACTTATCACACGGATCATCGCAACTGCATCCAGTAGAGTATCGTGTTGCGAATCGATTTGAGGAACGAGAGATTCCGTTCGCTTCAGCCCTCCTTATACTTCCTGTCTTCTACGTCAGCAAGGTTTATTCAATCACCG
Organism: Anabrus simplex; assembly: GCF_040414725.1. Lineage (NCBI taxonomy): Eukaryota > Metazoa > Arthropoda > Insecta > Orthoptera > Tettigoniidae > Anabrus > Anabrus simplex. The sequence goes on from NC_090265.1 coordinate 2,255,452, forward strand.
ATGGGTGGCGAACATGTCTATGGTCGGACGGATACACATAATCTTCATTGGGATCCTGGGGCTTCACACCATGTCTCTCTTCTACGAACTGAGATAGATACTGGGAGCGAATGCTCTTGGGAGTATTCATTTTACAGTAGATCCCAGCACTCGAAAGTCGGACACGCGTCAGAAATCGCTTTCTTTCTGTGTTTTGGCACGTTCGGGAGACGTCGGAACCGTTCGACGTTTCTTCAGTCACTATTGTCTGCCTCACTGTGCGAGTGAGCTATCGCCGTCATCTTCGCTATCACTACGGTTCTTCGTTCACGTAGACCTACAGTTACAGTACTTACATTTGAATCAGTGCGGTGCGGTCTTGTGTACGCCTGTCCAATAGAGTACAGCAGAGTGAAGAGTTCGTACGTGCAGTGAATAAGTTTTCTAAACTGAATATCTCAGGGGCTGAATCTTTGCAAGCCTTGAACACCTTTCTGAAATTCGTAGAAATGAGCCAGCAGTACGACATTTCTGTCTCCACATTATACAACTTTTTGTTAGAAAAGAGCTCATTGCAAGAAACAATTAAATACCCCTACAATGTTTCACGGAGTTTAAAACAGTTTCAAGCTATCCCACCAGTTTCACGTATTCCACAACCTCCACATCATCAGGCAACTATGCTAGTGCCTATGGACAGTGATTTAGTTTGAACTGTACAAAATTCTTTGTACTTAACAATTTTTATTTTATTAAAATTAACTTGCTGTTAGTTTTTCAAAGCCAACGGGCATTTTTATTTCATAATAGGCCCACAGAAAATTATTCACATTGAACTTTCCAAAACATTGAACCTTAGACTAATTTTACAGTACAGTACTACATGCACTTAATCCTTCTATACCAGAACATCTTCTTCTGTGTTTAATAAATAACAATTATTTACTTTTGTACATTACAATCGTAGTGTTTATTTATAGCCCCATTTTATATCTGATCTTCAAAATGACCTTGATAATCCATCACTGGCAGATCCACAAGCAGCCGGATAATCGCGGTCCTACTGTACAACAAAGTGATCAGTTTCTCTGCCGTGCGGGATGCGAGGTCTAAATACGTTTCTCCGACCACATAAGAGTGTGTTCCTTAGCGAGAAGCAACTCCTGTAGACATTCATCATCGTCCGATATCGAGTAAAAAAGTGCCTACGTCTCAAAGCAACGTACAGATAGCGCTACTGGCCTAGTATACAGAGTCGAACACTGGTTTCTATAGTTACAATGGTGTCAGGAAATTAGTCAGGATTAGAAACAATAATAATAACAACAACTAGAAAATTCACCCGTGCTTCACTACGATATTCCACATTGTATACGGATATGGAAGTAAATTACTGTATATGCAGTGAATACGATTGTTTTTAAATTGCATGAATCTTAGCGTTATCCCAGAAACAACATGGGGAAGTCCACATACGTTGTTTCCAATGTAAGGTGTGAATTGCGGAGTTGTGATGATAATGGCAGAGCCACTTGCCTACTGCCATTCACAATCAAGTCGGGGAGTATACATTATAATGGCAGGGCCCATTGCCGAATGCGGGGTCACAATCGATTTCCAAAGTTTTCGTTAAAATCGCAGTCCCCCTTTCCTACTTCCAGACAGATTACATTTGAGGAGTTTCTGTTATAATGGCGGGCAACTTTCCTACTGCCAGTCAAAATTGAACTGCGCTGTTATCATTTACATAACAGGCCGCTTTCCCAATGCCAGTAAGCTTACTGCCAGTCACACCGAGCTCATAAGTTTCCATTAAAATAGCAGTCCACTATGCCTAACGCCAGTCACAATTTTATGTGGATACATTTGTTCATAGTGGCGGTGCCCATAGTGGCTTACCTACAGCCAAACACATTCGGGTGGGGGAATTTTAAATAAAATTCCACGCTCCCTTGCCTGCTGCGAGTGAAATCGAGAAGAATTCATTGCAATGATGGGCACTCTTTACTAATGCCATTTACACAGCAGTTGGAGAAGGACTCCATCCCTACTACCACTAAAAGTCAATGTGGGGAGTTCTGATTACAGTAGCAGACAAACACTTTCTTGATCGCTACAAGTCGACATCAATGAATATATATAGATCGACCTACAAAACTGTCTGCATGTTTAAAATATTACAGACCTTCATTTGAAAATTAACTGCTGCTAAATGGTACATCATATCGACATACGGATTGTTCCATAAAACGGCGTATTTATCAGTCTAACTGGCGGGTCCTACAATATTTTCTCTATCTCATCTATTCATGGGTCAGATTGAGTTAGATATGTTGAACAGGGTGAAATTTGATCAAGATTGTCTCACAGTGCATTACTTTTCGGATAAATATGTGCCAACTAAAACATTACATTTGGCTAAAAAATGGCTACTGTGTGGGCCAATGACCGTGTAGAATTTGATGATTCCATCATTCCTATAGGTGATTCAAAGTATGAATTATGCGTGTAAAAAGTGCAACATATACTTGCAATTGATATGACTGGGCGAGTTGGCCGTGCGCTTAGAGGCGCTCGGCTGTGAGCTTGCATCCGGGAGATAGTAGGTTCGAATCCCACTATCGGCAGCCGTGAAAATGGTTTTCCGTGGTTTCCCATTTTCACACCAGGCAAATGCTGGGGCTGTACCTTAATTAAGGCCACGGCCGCTTCCTTCCAACTCCTAGGCCTTTCCTATCCCATCGTCGCTATAAGACCTATCTGTGTCGGTGCGACGTAAAGCCCCTAGCAAAAAAAAAAAACTTGCAATTGAGAAATAGAGACACATCTCTCATACAAGGGATAGAGATAATACAAAAAGTCATACGACCAAAGTTGCAGATCACTCCGGTTTGAACCGAGATTGTGCCATCCGTTTTGTGATAGGACGAAATAACTCGAAACGAAGGTCTGTACCGTCATTCAAATTGCCTCGACGTTTCGAAAGATCTTGGAAATTCTCCGTCAGTTACAGGCTAAAACGTATAATTTTGCCAAATTTCAATTTTCTAGTTCGTCTGACGGATTGTGCCTCAATGTTGATTTTTGGGTGAAGGAGGTTAAAATCAGGACTTTCAGGAAACTAATGCTAAAAAAAGTATGCATATGGTCATTACTACCTCATGAACGGATAGCTGTTCGAAAAAATTTGCCAAAATTGTCAATGCACAGATACTTGGTCGTTACGATTTTATATATATAGAACCCACTACCTTTGTGCACTAAGAATTTTAAGTATTAAAAGTTACTACATGAGGCCCCATGGCAATTGTGATGAGGAGCTTGAACATTTCTTGATATCACGGGAGTGACACGTGGCAAGGATGTGGCTGCCTTTATTCCCACGCGATGATACGTGACGTCATTCGCACGTGTCAGCAGCGGAACTATACAGAAGAATGTTTATGTTGAATAAATATAATTAAATGAAAGAATTAGTGGTGAACGCAATATAATGAGGGTGCTGTATTTATCTATAAGACACTTGGTCTTTAGTAAGACGGATTTGAGACTGCTAAGCCGTTTCTGTGGATTATTTCAGAGGGACGCGCGTGCCTAGCTTACCCACGCTAAGTCGACAGAAAATAGCGCCTATCAAATGAGGTCATTTAACTGGTTAATTTAATAAGAATAAATTTTGAATGTTCAGGTACACTACCGTTAGCAATGTAGCAAGTATGGGGTTACATCAAAAACTCTTTTAAATTCAGTTCATTTAAGTCGAAAAAGTTACGCAAATTTTCTTGGCGACAAAGGGAAAATGCCTGTAGAGAGGGGGTACTGTCTATAAATAATAAGGGACGCCATGTAGAAACCTCCCTTCATTTGGATCATTGAGGCTGAAGACAGAGGGTTGAACTGTTCTGAAAATCAATCGACAGAAGCAGACTAAATCCAACCAACAGATTTTAGCCGACGTGGCTGGGGTCTTGGCTCCATGTGGAGATAGTTTTTGAGCAGAAGTAATTGTATAAAAAGGACGGCCAAGGTACCGAAGAAGTATTTATAAATTTTTGTGTGGTAAAGAAAGTAATTCGTGTGCAGTAATAAATACTAACAGTCGAGTGCGATCAACAAGAACAAGTGAAGGGAATTCCTTTTTTATGATTTATTTCCAGAAAACAGGAATAATAAAATGCAATGTACAGCGAAATTGTAAAAATGGCTAAATAAATGAAAATGGGTCGCAGGTGAGCCCAAAGATGAACGCTGACGTTACATACGGTAGGTGACATGCCATCTTACCGCCTACTATACCTTGTTTTATGATGTCAAACTTATATGTATTTGAAATGAGTATTTATGAAGCAGTTGGTCACCCATATGTTATTTCATAAATGTCAGAAATGTGAGGAAATGTCATTGGTTTTATTTACTACTTGGATAAATTTTTAAAGAATTGCGAGTGCCGTGTAATGTTGTAAAAAGTTATTAATGAGGGTTTCGGAGTGATATCACGTCCAAAGTAGATCGTCATTTCCATGTGTTTATTGCCTATATTTTTGACGTCAAATTAAGATGTTTATTCGACGTAAAATTTTCAGTTGGAATTTTGATAAAATTGGTGCAAAAGGGATCCGTGGTTATCCATTTTCAATCGGATGGAAGCGCTCAGTAACGCAGTGTTCAGTAATGCAGATCGGTGAATTTGTCACGAAGTGTAACGTATTCTACGTCCGTTTAAACCGTGCCTGAGTGACAATAATAACAGTAAATTTGTCAGTCATTTTCATGAAAATCCAGTTTTAAAAATACGAGATCATTTTATGCGAAGTTGTTCATTATTAAAGTATTGTGCGTTATTAGGCGTCGCAGATTCTAGTAAGGATTTTATTCCATTTCTTTTCTCAGTGAGTTTCGTAGAGTTTGAGAGGTTAGATTTGTAGTGTGAGTTGAGATAGGAATTTCGAATCAGGTGATTGGAAGCCTGTAGATGATGCCGGGACTTTGGTGTGAGCCCGAGGAAGATTTTATATGTTTGGGATGGAAATGAGTGAGAGAATTCACGCCATTATTAATTTGTGACGTGTACAATTACTGTGGGACATTTGAAAGTAAATCTATGTGCATTATTTGTTTGGTCAGAATACCGTATTTTGTTCTATTTTGCGAAGTCAATGGGGTTCATTCTTTAAAGCAAGTCATGTATGACGAAGACATGTGTTTCATGTCGAAACTGGCAGACAGAGGAGTGTTGTGTGTGTTTCAAGCCGCCAGCTGATCGAAAGGGGTCAGTTAGTATAACGGAAGACGTGTAGAGTGTTACGCATTGAAACGAGATTGCATCTAGGCAGCGAATATCATTAACTGTGGGATCTAGTTGAAATTTTCACCCGGGAATAACGTGTAGGTTATTAGATACTGTGAATTTGTTTAACTGAGATTGCAACGTATGTTTGAAACCAGGAAGTTAGGGCATAGCAAGTAGAGCAAGGTTAGCCAATTTGAGGGTTGTCCAAAATATAGAGTGGTGGTAGTGATGATTCTTTGTATGTGGGGGTGCACAAACTTTATGAAATGTTATGACAAGATATGACATCGTAATCGGCTTACATTATACGACGAGTTACTTTTGGTTTGTACGTAATTATTAGGGTTATCCAAGTATTAATAATGGCTAGGTTTAGATTTGATTTAAAGTGTGATGTCATGAAACAAGATATAATACTGGAAATGAATGATGTAATTTTTTTCCAGCTGCAAAATAACGATAGATGATAAACATTAAACATGAACCGAATATACCTGCGTCAAACGTTGAGTAGGGACTTCTGAAAGAAACCATTCGTCCGTGGGGATAGAATTTGTTGTTCATTAAGATTTCATTAAATCATTTTTAATTTATTTAATTATTAAATTCAGTGGAACCGTATTTGTGAAATAACTTTCAAAGCAAGCTGGAAATCTTAGTTTATTTTTCTGGGAATATTTAAATGTTAATGTGACGATTAGGGGAACAAATCCGAAGGTAATGGAATTTACTGCCACAACGTATTGTGAGCGTTGTTGTTGTTGCATTATTTGACTTTGATTGATTGAGCAGTAAATGTTCTGGGGTTAGTAAAGTGGATACTTTGGTCATCAACCGATGTAGCTTAATCGTGTTTAGCCTTCAGCTTAGAAACTTGGATGGTCATGGGGTCATCAACCTCAGTGACTTAGATTTGGGCCATATGCCACTGTAGCATCATTTTCCTTGCTGTCATCATCCACAATGACTTTAAGGTAACTTAGAAGCTTAGGGGTCGGTCCATGACATAGTCGCAGGTCACATCGATTCAATTAAGGGTCCATGCCGTACAACCGCTGTGTGGCACACGTCGATTGGACTGCCTTAATTGTACCCAGAATCCAAAGTTCATGTTACGAGGGCTGGTCCATCAAGAATCATCACGATGGTATATGTACTCTCACATGGAAGCCGAATTTAAGGATTTCCAGACTTTATTTAATAATTGAGACAATGGTTTCTAGTAAGGATGTCCATCAGGCAGTTAAGTCAAAGGCTGAAACCAGCGTTCGGCCCCTCTGTGTAAAAATGATTGTGGTGGAGTGGACAATATAGAGTCCGAATAATACCTGGATTACAAATTATTAATTTCTTCAGAAAATTTTTCCAAAATGAAATACAAATATTTATGAATAGACCTTCCATTTGAGTAGATATATTCGGATTACTGAACCCTACCTTTAACCTCAGCAAGTGACGAAGAACCTGAAACGATCCAAGAGACTGATCTTATGAAATTTTGCTGATAGGAAAGGAACGTAGGTATTCTTCAGGGTGGACCAAAGGGTACAATATAGGTAGGTAAGGAATCTGCTATACGTAAAACAGCTTTTGGTCTACGTCTGCTTGACTTAGGCTGCGAAACGGATCGTAAATAATATTGTTTAGTAGATATACATCCAGCAGTATTCAAGTTATAAAACCTCAGACAAACAGACAAACCGACAAAGAGGCAAAGAGACACAAAAGCTAAAGAAACTATGCAGTTGGTCACTATTAAACCTGAAACGGATAACTGTAGGGAAATTTCACCAAAATGGTGTGCAAACACACGGTCGCCACGAATTTATTTATATAGGTAATAATAATAGCGAGTGCAATCAATCAATCAATCAATCAATCAATCAATCAATCAATCAATCAATCAATCAATCAATCAATCAATCAATCAATCAATCAATCAATCAATCAATCAACCAATCAATCAATCGATCAGTCAATCAATCGATCGATCAATGCATCATTCAATCAATTAATCAATCAATCAATCAATTTATCAATACTGATCTGCATTTAGGGCAGTCACCCAGGTGGTAGATTCCCTATATGTTGTTCTCCTAGCCTTTTTTTAAAATGATTTCAAAGACATTGGAAATTATTGAACATTTTCCTTGTTAAGTTACTCCAATACCTAACTACCCTTCCTATAAATGAATATTTGCCCCAATTTGTCCTCTTGAATTCCAAGTTTATCTTCATATTGTGATCTTTCCTACTTTTATAAACGCCACTCAAAATTATTCGTTTACTAACGTCATTCTACGCCATTTCTCCACTGACAGCTAGGAACATACCACTCAGTCGAGCAGCTCGTCTCCTTTCTCCCAGTTCTTCCCAGCCCGAACTTTGCAACATTTTTGTAACGCTACTCTTTTGTCGGAAATCACCCAAAAAATCGAGCTGGTTTTCTTTGGATTTTTTCCAGTTCTTGAATCAAGTAATTCTGGTGAGGGTCCCATACACTGGAACCATACTCTAGTTCGGGTCTTACCAGAGAGTTATATGCCCTCTCCTTTACATCCTTACTACAACCCCTAAATACCCTCATAACCATGTGCAGAGATCTGTACCCTATATTAACAATCATATTTATGTGATTACCCCAATAAAGGTCTTTTCTTATATTAACACCTAGGTACCGGTACTTACAATGATCCCCAAAAGGAACTTTCACCCCATCAACGCAGTAATTAAAACTGAGAGGACTTTTCCTACTTGTGAAACTCACAACCTGACTTTTAACCCCCGTTTATCATCATACCATTGCCCACCGTGCATCTCACAACACTATCGAGGTCACCCTGCAGCCGCTCACAATATTGTAACTTGCTTTTTACTCTATAGGGAATAACATCATCCGGGTCAGGGTTGTTGCCCATTTCTCACAGTTCTCCCAGAACCCTGAGAAATGCACGTCGCATAAAGCAGAGGACGCCCTAACCTTTTTCGAGGTTGATTCACTAGCATCATAACATAACATACTCGTATATAGGCTATTATTATTATGGGATCGCCACTCCCAAAGGCATTTTGTACCTACTGCCAGGTGTTATTGTAAACCGCTCCACTGGATTACAGAGGCCTTCTGTAGCCGCTCCTCTGGATTACAGACGCTACAAGTTTCCCTCTTCAGCCAACAATGCCGTACCAAAGTCCACCTTCTCCGCCACTGATGCCGTAGGGGGTCTTCACCCATACATTGGGCTGCCTGTTGGTCCGCCGGTTGTATTGGGTATTTCAACCATTCCTACTGAATTGTAGGTTACGCTGTCCGCCGCCCGGGGCCGCGCCCTCTGTGTGTTAACAGGCGCCGCCGGGGGCTTAATTATCAATAATATATATAAAATCCCTATGCCGTCTGTCATTCACGGCGAATATAATAAAACGAGAGGGTTTTCCACACCTGAATATCACACCAGATATATGTTATGTTGTTGCCTCTAATTTGCAGTACAAGAAATACAGTATAAAACGAAAGCTTCACAACCAGGAATTTGGTACTGTTATGGAGTTATCGGTGGTAGTTAGAGGTGAAAGAAGGTGCGGGCTGGAATAGGTCTCAACTACAAAATTAAAGTTAATTTAAAACTTTAACAAAGGTTATATTTTCTTTTCAAAATCAACAAATAACAACAACAGAGTAACAGGTACCAAGTAGCAGGAAAACAAGTTAAGAAATTACAATTCATTACAAGATTTGGGCTTCGAGCCCCAAGATTAATTTCTGAGCTCTCAGCTCACCACCACAATTGCTAAAGGGCAGAAAACCCCTAAGTACGAGGAGCACTTGCTCCTAATTACAATGTTAAGAAAAAGAGCAGACACGCTCTCAATTTTACAAGCCTATCAAAGGCTACAAGAAACTTAATTCCTAACTGCTCTTAAGGCACACAAGGAAACAGGGGTAATTAATACCCAATCTACAGGGCCTTCGCAGGAAGGAAAACAAAACGGGTTAAGTAAATGGCCCAAAATACAAAATTGAATGGAGGCGATAACTTGCACTCCTACACCAAGTTTTTGTCTAAAACCTCCGTGGCGCTAGGCCGATCATACAGGGGCTAATCCCAAGCTAGGGAGGTGACACGTATGAGAAAACTTTACTACATTAAAGAAGAACGGTTATGAAAACGCAGTCACCTCCTATTCAAAAATGAAGGGGAGTTCGAGAGGGTGAAGCACTCTCTATCTCCGCTTTACAGTAATTTATAGATTTATAATTTATAGATTTTGCATAGACAGAAAATAATTTACATTTTCTAAAAGGTAGGTGACATACTAAAGGTTTCGAACCCTCCCCGAGAGTTAAACTGCTGAGCTAGCAAGAAATGAAGATGTTAACAGGCCATTACCTTGTAGGAGAACCGCTGCTTGAAGAAAGAGGCGCTTCCCGCCCCCTGCTACATATTCACACACTATGAAAGATGTTACTGAAGTGGCCCCGAGACAAGAAAATCATCAGTTTATATACCCTCGTGGAACATTCGAGAACTTTCAGGAATGAGTAGACACACCCTTTCACTTTTATTGGATAACAGCAAAAACTAATACACAAGACGAGGAAGAAACACCTTATTGTTGGAAAATTAATTACATAAATTCCTGATTGGTTACATTCAAAACGGGCCGAAAGAAAGGATTTATATTGCCAACCCACAAGCCACAGAACAAAATTTAGTAAAATCAAAACTTAGGAATACAATATTTCTTCCAGAGAATACATTCCTTTACACCAGAGTGCGTTATCATAGTTTTTGGTAGAGACATCTGTTAGAGAATGTCCCAACTTCTTGATACGGAGCAAACAAACACAAATGGAAATAGACACAGTTCAGAACACTTCAAAATTACCAAAGTGACATCTTCTGAATAACAGTGGAATTAGTTCAGTAGTTAAAGTTCCAAGTAAGTTTCAATTGGCGCAATATTTCAATTAGCGGCGTGGAGGTGTACCGCCCGGTACAGGTACGTTTTAGAGAAAATTACGAGTCTGATTCTTCGCTGTAGATGATTGTCAACGAGCACAGAAACACGTAGAGTTGGAGGCTCATACCGCAATGCATTCCCTCACTGAGGTACGATTTGTGTTCCCGTCATCATTAGCAACATCGCCTGTGACAGCCAACGAGGATACAACAAGGTACGATAGAGAACCTCACCAATATGCAGCCACGACTGAAACCAACGTACAAGCGTGATCGCCATATTGTTTGTTGTGCAACATTATAGACCGGTTACTGTCTGTTATTGATCAAGTTACCATACTTAAAGTAAATACGTTCAGTATTATTATTTGGGTTTGTTGAGATGTTGAAAGAAGTTGCAACAAAATGAAGGTTTCCGGACTAGGGACATCTAAAGGGTGGAATGAATTTTACTGTCGTATAGCTAGTCAAGAATATTGTTCATGGAGAAATTCTGATCGGCTCAGCTTCAGGAAGAACGTGTTTTATGCCAAGAAGAAGTTTGGGAATTTTTACATACCATTGATCTTTAAGTGGAGGCAATCTTATCTAAATTTAGTCTTCTCTGTCATTGGCACCAGGGTACATGGGCAAACGTTACCAAACTTTACATAGATTATGGCTGAATCTCTCCACTGCAATGGTTACCCCCCACCCGCTACAATAACACATCAAGCTACACGATATTGAATACGTACTTCACTTACCTCTCTTCACAAATTGCCGTGGATGGAGTGGAACGAACTAAGACAGTACGGAACTGGACCCGCGCGTAGACAAAAAGGGGAGAGAAGGACAGAAAGGCGACAGCCCATAACCGCCATGAATAAAATAATGGATCAAAATGGGGTTTATTTTCAACACACAGTACTAAAATGAAAACAAGAAAATGGGAAGATGCTTTGAAAAGTTACTTACTTAACTACAGAAAAAACGCATATCGAGTAGGACCATGTTAAAGAACATAGTAGGTTTCTGTATTTCTCGGCAATAGTGCAAACAGTGGCCCAATTCAATTCAGTACGACTTCATACAAACACAGACTTGCTCCGAAAATGCATGAAAATGTGACGTGGAACACGTTACCAAAGGAACCAGAAAATGGAACCACCATGGGATTATATAACGTATAAATACGAACCACGCACGTTTCAAAAGTTAGTATTCCCGTGCTGCAAAGGAGCGTCAACTCTATGCTAGCGCGTCAGAGCATAACACAGCCTCCCAAAGGAGCAGACTCAATATTCAAGATGTTGCCACATTTACAAAAACAAAACAAAATCGCCGGCAATAGAGTAGATAACGGCCATGAAATATAAAATAGCACATTTCACAGGTCCAAACCGGCCAAGTAAAACGAATGTAGAAAAGAAAAATACAAATTAAAATTAAAATTACGAGATACGGAGAGTAGCCTACTATAAACCGTACTCAGGCAGACAACGCAGGCACTCTTACGTGCCTACTGACAAGAACAGAGACCCAATATGAAAATTGCCAAGGCATGCGACATACTGTATATAATGAACTCGCGATCTTGATTCGAACACCACAGATACAATGCTGGTCCGCCACAAAATAGGCAAGGCTAATCCAAATATAATCGTAGCAGTCATAACATTCGTCGACCCGCTACCCGCGACATCCAAACTGTCTCGCGTGGACAAACATGGAATGAACCCTGTAGCGTCAAATCATCCACTATACCTATGCTCAACCATAATTCAAAACGACAAGAAAACAGAAGTGCATGGTCTCAAAACGCACAGACGCACAGACCCAAACAAACGAATAGCTAGATACCACTCTCCGCTCTCGCGCGTGTGACACAAAGAAAGTAAAAATTTAAAAACACACAAAAAAAATAAATTAACTAAGAGCCCTCAAAAGACAGGTAATAGAAGACTACGGAAATGCAAACACATAACAACGTTCTTGGAACTATGTCACGTGAAATAAAATGAAATACCTGGGAGCAGCAAATCCGGAATCTCAAAATATTTACGTCATTCAGAATAATGACTCCCAGCAGAGAGCCGAGCGCGTACATCAAAGAGCACATTTTAAATCTTAGGTTCCTCATCGTTTTCGTTCCCTCCATTGTTGGTTTCACGACCAGACCAACTTAACACTGGGGGAGCGAGAGACAGACTGAATCACGACACAGATGGCAAAAGCGCCATCTTCAAGGAGAAACTACAAGTTTCACGTCATATTTTGGTTATGTTATCGCTAATGGCGACAACGACAGTCAAGGAGAAGTAAAAATAAAGGAAGTGCATCACCGGCTTGGTGAGGCACAATAACTGCAGGCCTATGGAGTAACTCAAGAGTACGCAGATCTATAAAAGTCGAAGTACAACTTCCATCTACAACTGCTCTCAACATGGTTCATCCAGAAATTTCATAATTCGTGTTACGATTCTGTACAATTGACATGCACGTAACATGGGAAGTGAAAGATTTGTTCCTAAGTGCATATTCACTTCAAATTCCCTATTACATTGTACATACTAATATTTACTATTAAAGACAGGTTTACCTACACCCTACTAGTTAACAATGTTATGGAGTACTATACCGATGCAATAACTATTCAAATGTGTTCAGGTACCTGTCACCTTTCAAAAATGGTTTCCTAGATAGAGCACATTTAATGTAAATTTGTTTCTGGGCCAGTGGCTCGCACGTATGTGCCTTACACACCAATCTCCGTAACATTTTGAAATGGGTACAAGTTTTCCACATATAATATTCGCCATACACGTTTTCATGGGACATTTTGCTACTGAAGTTGTAAGCAACAAGGATTAGAGCTTTAGCACTTAACAGGTTTACAGGTTATCCCCGAGACAAGGTACAGTTTGTTAGTTGTATGGGAGCAGGAAGCACATTGCAGACTATAACCAAGGCCCTACACCGTTGGCTGCGCAGTAGCGTGTGACTGGGGAAGAGCTGTCCATGCGCGTATCGCCATGTTGCGGGCACTCCACAGCTCGCCGAGGAGATCGTAGTATGGAATTCATGCATTAAATTCAATTACGCACGAATGAAAACACCTCACGACAGGTTATTTTTATTCCTGCGATACAGGATAACACGGTAAGTAAAGATGTTCATTAGATACATCCAAAATAAAATGTTAAAAAGGTGCCGCTTTAGAAAACAGAAGATTCGTACGGAAATGTTGCATTCCAAACATCAGGGAAACTTAGCTACTCCCAGGTCCTAATTCATTAATAATAAAGGCACAGTCTACACCGACTAACGTGAACACACGCAATAAATATACAAGAATCAAGACGGTAATAACACGGAAATGATACTTATGCATACAAACTGAACACATTTGCATTGTTATTGAACAAATCTCCACAAATCATTTGTATAGCTGGCCTATAAATAACAGACGCAATAAAACAACATCTAGAAAACTGGATAAGAAGACACCACTATACCTACGTAGATAAACACATATCTTAAATTTAGAGAACATACTCCAAAAACATTGCATACCAGTACATTGAATTAATAATCTTCAAGAAAGAATATGTAGCTCTCATTAGGCCTACTATAATGACCATGTTTTTAACTGATTTGTTTGTATATTCGAAATAGACACATGTAATTAAATCCTAGACTCGGCAGTTAAGCTCTCATGAAAATACCAAGACATTTTCAAATCACAGCAGTTTACAACTTCAGTATGATTTACAGATCATCGGGAGAAAAACAATCTTTCACCTGTGACCTAGGAGACAGGAGTACATCAATAATCCGTCAATTCTTTCAATATTTACAGTATTAACAAACGGTTGTATCAAAAGCAAGAATCTGTGATATTGTCAAAAAGAAAACCTGTGAAATAGAATGTTTTCTATGAAAGTTACATGGCAGATCTTTTCTTTCTGATGAGTAATCACAGCAAGTTATTATTCGGTACTATGAACAGATTGTTGAAAAGGTACATGACTGCAGAAATCTGTAAAAAAAAAAAAAAAAAAAAAAGAGCTATGTCCAGTGTTTACCACAAGTAACTTTACTTGCTTTACTAATTCCCACCTGAATGAAATTTTTATTTGTTATTATTTCCAGGATATGAAATAGTATATCAGGATGAGTATACCTTCAATTATGATTTCTATATGGTTTGGAAAATAGCTATCTAAAATCTACTGAGAAATACTGAGATTTTTACATGTTTTGTGGGGCTTTCTGAACTAGAATAATTGTGCTCAGATGAAATGCACTGTGTAACAGCACTGACTGAACTGCTATATGGACTGGCATCTATGGTGTTATTCTGTTCATTTGTCCCTCCAAAATCTAACTTCCTTTTTAAAATCCTATGGGGAGCCTTGTCAGTCTGAAAAAATAAAAATATATAGGCCTATTGGGTCTACCATAAGCAAAGCCTTATCATTGATAAAAAATTTAAAAATGAAGTAATACAATATCTAATCCAAATTACTTGACCTACAAGTACCTTTTTTAAATGATTTGGAAAGTCAAACAGTGTTGGCACTGCATCATCTTTCAGAATTGTGTTCTCTTCAGATTGCCAAAAGCTTGCTTCTGTGAAGTGAATTGAACATAGTCTCTGGGAATAAGTTGGAGCCAACTTGTCTCTTTTTACAGCAACAAGCCACTTCGACAGAAGTTCAGGCTTATTCAATGGAAAACTGGAAGCAATATGTCTAAAAACATTAGCCACGTGTTCGAAAGAAAAGAAATGTATATATTTCTATCTCCTCTTTTTCTCAACCATTCCTGGTACAATGACAGAACATTCTCCCATTGATTTATCACAAAATATTTTTCTGCTTCATAAATAGAACCTCATGTGATATATTTCAGAACAGAGTGGTGGAGCCAGCAATCGTTCACATTTCACTAAATTATTTTACATTTTGAAAATATTCTTCCTGAAATAAAACACATTACACTAGTGCTACTCTACCTCATAATTCTAAATGTATCTAATAATGAAAAGAATACCTAACTTAGTTTCAGTTTCTCTGAATTAAATATATTTTTACCAGTTGGTTAAATTTAAGAGAGGAAAAATATATCATTTAGGATGCAAAATTCCCTCTCTTACAATTCACATCTTGAATACCAATATTAGGCCTACTGATTTTATCAACTCAAACTGAAAGGAGATTTTCTGAGCACAAATTAAAATTGAAAATGTGTTCTAACTTTTCTATTACAGGAACATTATGATTCACATAAGGAAGAAGATAAAGGAGTTTGAATATTAAGCACATATGAATATAACAGTTAAACAGGTAGATTGATTAGTGTTTTCTAGTGCAAAGTAGGAGTCAGGCTAGTCAAACTTCTCTGGAATGGCATATTTAACAATTCTTTTATTATAAAGGAGATTTGAAAACATGGATAATGGTATCAGTAAAACATTTTTCTGATAATTGTTAATAATTTGAAGTAATAATTTGACCTAAAAATAGATGGGTTTACCAAGCTTTATCAATCATATTTTTGGGATTCTAGGCCTGTGTTTATCGAAATTTTAATACGGGTACACAGTCTGTAAGAACAAAATGTGCGCTTTTTCTGAATAGCTGATTAGTTCTTAAGAATTGCCCTAACGAAATGAAAAACGTCAAGAAGAAGAAGAAGAAGCCTAAATATTGAGAATGCCACGTCCATACATCACTGAATCCACCAATCTGTACCCCATTCTTGATTATGGTAATTTTATAACATTTCAATTTTTACTCACTTGTGAAAAGAAATACCAGATCCTTCCTGATACCGACTGTGCAATTGAAAGCTGCACAAGAGGTCACTATCGTGAATAGTTCTCCACTCCGCACTTACGGCTCAACTTAGGCCTACTCTCCTTTAATATCGCCGATCAATGTAAGCTCGCACTTATCACTAAAATAGTTGCCAATACTATAAATTATCACTTTATCACATAACACAATCACATGTCCGCTAACCGATAGGAATCACCATGAAAAATACACAAGAAACTGTAAACATCACCACGTGTTAACATTACATTCAAAACTGAAGTTCCCGCAACATGGCGATGCGCGAAGATATTCAATTTTCCGCATAGCACCAGCGCGCTCTGTGAGTCTAGATAAGTAATATTAAAGTCTTTGACTATAACAACTGGTGTGCCTCAAGGTTCTGTTCTAGGACCAATATCATTTCTTGTATTTGTCAATGATATTGGAAACTTACTGCTGTTCGGCATTTAGTCATAATTTCCTGACGACACATATATTTTTACAGAGGGAATTTATATATAACCTTGAAGAAAAGATGCAAAATGACATATGTTTTCTCTGGACCTGGCTTACTATCAACCGACTAAGAATTAGTCATACTTTCACAAACCATTATGTACTGTACCTTTCCTCTGGAAATCAATTTAAATTTCTACGACCAAGTGATACCTCGAGTTCAAGCAACTAAATTTCTATTACTTAGCATTGATGAGTCGCTAAAGTGGGAGAATCACGCCACAATGCTGTGTGATAGAAAAACTCCTGCTATAGGTGTACTCAGCCGATTAAAATACGAAGTTTCTCGTGGACTGTTGAAGAGTAATTGGCATGCACTGATTGAAAGCCACCTGAATTCTATGAATAAAATTTGATCACGTTGGAATAAAAAGGCCTTTGTAAAAAGATCAGTCTCTTGCAGAAAAGAGCACTGAAAATACTCTTCAACTCACCCGCAGTGACACCAACAATACAGGTCTACCAATATTGCAATGTGCTGTCACTAGATGGTATTAGTAAAGAAAGCTTCAGCTATTATGTTGTAAAAATAAAAAAATGGACAAACTCATTTCAACACACTTTGCAACTTTAACTCTGTTACAGTACAAGAGGGTCAAATAAAAATCACAGTAAATCTTCGAAGTCTAGTAAGTATGGCAATAATTCTTTATGGCATTACTCTGTAAAGTTTTTTTTTTCTACAAGCCACTTAAATTACCAATCTTTAAAACCAACCTTGCTAATTTTCTAAAAGTAAAAATGTAAAGTACTGTACTGCTGCGACAGGTTTCAGCAACCGGACACAGTTTCTATCCTAGCCCGTAGATGGGGGCTTCATTCATTCCATTGCTGACCCGGTCGAGTCACTGGAAACAGGCTGTGGATTTCATTTTATTTTTCTTTCTTTCTTTGTTTATTTCCTTCTTAATCCGATTACCCTCCAGGGTTTGTTTCCCCTCAGACGCAGGAATGGATCCTACCTATGCAGTTTCAAGGGCAGTGTCCTGATCATGTATACAACTGTGGAGGAGGACCAGTACTTCACCAGGCGCCCTTATCATATATTTCTTTGAAGTCATTTGATAAAAGGCTAGGAAAACAACAGATAGGCATTCTTCCATCTGGGTGACTGCCCTAAATGCAGATCAGTAGTGAATGATGCTGAACCGCGGCTTTGTGGCGGGATGTGAAGATTGAAAAGGATAGGCAACGAAGCGGGAAGGAAACGGTCGTTGCCTGAAGTTAGGTACCATCCCGGCATTTATCTGGAGAAAGAACGGCAAACAACGTGAAAGAACTTCGAGGTGGGAATCGAATCCCTTCTACTCAGCTGACCTCCCGAGGCTGTGTGGACCCCGTTCCAGTCCTCGTGCCACTTCCTTCTCAAATTCGTTTCGAAAACAGGGAGTCGAACCTGGGCTTCGGGGGTGGCAGCTAATCATACTAATGACTACTCCACAGAGGCGGACTAAAAATCCACAGCCTGTTTCCAGTCATTTGACCGGGTCAAGGATGGAATGAATGAAGCCCCCATCCAGCGGCGAGGATAGGAAATGTGCTGGCTGCCGAAGCCTGTCACACTCTTCTGGAGCAGTGATAAATGACTGATAGATGAAATGAAATATTAATGGAGAGTGTTGCTGGAGTGAAAGATCACAGGGAAAACCGGAGTACCGGAGAAAAATCTGTCTCGCCTCCGCTTTGTCCAGCACGAATCGCACATGGAGTGAACGAGATTTGAACCATGGTATCCAGCGTTGAGAGGCCGGCACGCTGCCACCTGAGCCACGGAGGCTTTGAGTCGGACTATAGTAATAGTTTTAAATGTTTATTAGTAGTTTAGAATACTTATTTTGGTCCATTAAGCCATGTTTCCTTCTGCCTGTTGTCGTATTTAAGGTGCCTTAATGTTTCCTTTTATGAGCAATATATTGGAGGTCAAACCACTATTTTATTAGTTTTCTTTTTTAAATCTGCAACCTGTTATTCAGTCATTGACCGGGTCAGGGATGGAATGAATGGAGCCCCCATATTGTGGGGGGATAGGAATTGTGCCGTCTGCCGAAGCCTGTGGCATTCCCGTGGGACAATGATTAATGAATGAGAGATGAAATGAAATGATATTGGAGAGTGTTGGTGGAATGAAAGATGACATGGAAAACCGGAGTACCCGGATAAAAACCTGTCCCGTCTCCGTTATATCCAGCACAATCTCACATGGAATGACCGAGATTTGAACCACTGAACCCAGCGGTGACAGGCCATTGCGCTGCCGCCTGAGCCACGGAGGGTCTCCTGTTAGTTGATACTGATTACTTTATTTTTAAGTATGTTTTATTTCCTGATTCAGTCACTCTTTGTGCGCTCCTTTCCAGAGACGGAAATTGTCGAAGTGGCTAATCGAAGTTCTCGCAAGGAGTGTTCTTGCCTCAACACCCCGACTCACATCAATATGTGGTTCCTCTAAGTGAAATTTATCGGGTGGAGCAGGAAGAAAGGCCATAAAGAGTGCTCGTACGGTCGTGTTGGTGTGGAACTAAACGGAATATATTGAGATGACTGGCGTTGAGAGGGAGCCATCACAGCACGCAATGTTACCTGTAGTGGCTGAGATCAATGTTAATACTAGCAAAATTACTTTCGCATTCTGCGTCACACTCAACATTATTTTGTGCAACTTCCTGCCGTTTTCGATACCTAGTAAACGAATTATACACACGTTAGGGGAAGCGGAGGGCGAAATAATAATGAAATTTTGACTTGTTTAAAGTCACACTTGGACTTGGAAAGTTTTCAGCGACGGAAGGATGGGAAAGAGATACGAATGGTAAGGTACGTTTTAGAATTTGGTTTACATCTCAGCGACACGCACAGATCTCATAGGGACGATGGTATAGGAAAGGGATAGGACAGGGAAGGAAGCAGACGCGGTTTTAACTAAGGTACAGCCGGATGTGAAAATGGAAAACCACGTAAATCCATCTTCAGGGATGCCGACATTGTGACTTGAAGTCGCTATTTCTCGAATGCAAGCTAACAGCTTGCGACCCTAACCGCACAGCCAACTCGCCGGCAATTTTGGCTTTCATTCTCCTGGTTTCACGGTATCCTTTCGGGATGATTTTTCCACCAGGGGCTGTAGCTGGTCCACCCAAATGACAGGAAGTTTTTCTCGGGGTCTGTTTTCATTGATCCGTCTCTCTATCACAAGTTCACCGAGGTAGAGTGCTACCCTACTTACACATAGTCCCAGGGGGAACTCCCCTCTCCTAGTTTACTGTTGGTGTGGAAGAAAACATCCGACGATGTGTCCGAATGGAATGCCAAACATATCTTAAATGAACATTGAAATTTATTGTTAACTTTTGCCATAAGACTTACAATTATTTCTCTTATAATGAAAATTATATGGTTCATGGTGTGGGTTACTGTAGTTACGTCCTAATTCGTGAATCAGTCAATCAATACTGATCTGCATTTAGGGCAGTCGCCCAGGTGGCAGATTCCCTATCTGTTGTTCTCCTAGCCTTTTCTAAAATGATTTCAAGGAAACTGGACATTTATTGAACCACGGACAACGACTGAGTGGCCTATTAAGTGGTCCTGAGGACCAGGATACCAGTTGCTGAGGAATAGGGGTGCGTATCTCGGACTACTCTGAGTCATGGCTCTCCTTGTGCTCACACGGCAAGGGCTGTACAATGCACCAGTGGTTCATAACCCGTTAGAGGAGGGACACTCACAAAGACTATGTGTAAGTAGTATATCATCCTGTCTCGGAGACATTTTAACATTTAAGGAAGCTTCGGACCTTTGGGAAAAAATGGAGTCCAACTTTCCTTCGATAAGCCAGGCATTCCTTGGAAACAACTTGACGAACGAAAATGAATGAAAGCGATTACGTCATAGTATCACGGAGTCTAGACAATGTGGGATCTTCGAACACAAAACTGTTGATACAATATACTTTTGCTCTTGTAGTAGATAACACATTATCCTGTCCTCCGCCAGTTTTAGGAGTTTCTTCACAGGCGTAGTCTTTGGTATCGATTACATGAGAATAACTTTCTAGCGCAACGCCTAATGATTTAATGAAGACTGCGAAGGGACGGTGCAGCAATAAATTTATAACGGGGAGGATCCTGTGTAGCAAAACAGGAGAGCCGCGAAGATGTCAATTAACATGTAACACGAGCTGTGTATTGCGTGCTCAGAATTACAAACGGGTGTCTTGTGTTATGAATATTATTAAGGCCCGAGCAATAACAGTAATGTGGGCTTGAGGTACGTCCCCAAGATATGAGGAGAAATTCCAGCCCACCCCTTAAGACGGCAATGGAGGAAGAATTCCAGCTCTAAGGCCCCTGCGCCCATACAGATTAACTCCATAATCTTATTAATATATACACCAAGCTTCCATGAATGTTGATTCTCTGGTAGTAAAATATAAAATCCGTGGTGGTGGCGGTGTGGAATGTAATATTACACTTTGCTGGAGCTCACGCGTGGAGTTAGAAATGTGGCAGATCTCATGTGGACGAGGCGCCCATATTAAGAGATTTATCGCAAGGCTTCATATGTCGTATGTAATACACTACCACACAAAGGAGCACATTCACGACGCGGCTTCTCAAAGCCTCTCATGATATACTTTCGTTTGTAAGTAACCATCTATATCCATAAATTTACTGTACAACTTTAGCTATGTATTTAAACTTTTTTGTCCATTCTTCGTTTATACTGAAGAACAAAGTGGATTTATTTTCATTATTTTGTCAGCCAGTTTGGTTGTTCTTGTAAATAACACAGGAAAATGCTTCAGAACATTTCTTCAAACTTGGTGATCGAGTTTGGGGGAATATTGCTGAGGGATGTATGCTATAATTACAGTATACTGTTAACATTGACTCTCACACGGCCCGTACATGTCGATATTATATAGGCTTTTGGACTTGTGTCAATAAAACAAGGTGAAACTACGTTTCGCAGAGGATTTTGCTCCGCGTCTTCAGAAGAAAATTTCCACTGTTCGCGCGGAAGACTTCTACAATAATGAGGATTTGAATTTAACAATGCTTTACCGTTGGAGCTGAGTATATGGTACAGTCATTCGTCAACAGATGGCTCGCTGTATGCTGGCACAGCGCTAGCATTCCAAGCGGGAGCTGATGAAACCACCCAGGCTCCAATATTAAGATGTTCCTTGTTCCACCGTGTGCACGTGAGAAGTAACAGAAAAATCATCAGACGAATCAGGGACGAATCTGCAAACAGAAATAAATATTAAAATAAGGAAATAAAATAAATTATAACGAAAGACACCCAGGATAACATCCCAGATAGCTAGTTCAAAGGATTTCTTGTGTGATAGTACATGTATCACACCCTCGCACTGTATTTAGAAGTGATATATTATTATTGTCAGTATTCCATTATTAATCTTATTTCATTTTTATTTTTTATCAATATTGTAAGCTGGAAAGTCTCTATATGAGGTATGAGTAATTAGTTTTGTACAACGGCTGGGAAAATCATTGCTATCCTAACTCAGGAAATTGTAAGACTCATGCGGGCATCCCAGTGTCTGATGAGGTGGACTTGTTGATAATGTTGTCGGGAAGTTCTATGACTCATGAGAAACACCACAGAGTCCGTTGATCTCTTTGATTGTCTTGTGACACGGGAGAGATTCAGGGCATGGTCTTGACAAGGGGATCTACTCTTTGATTGGCTGGCCAGGATCAATCTCGATGTATCTTTTGAGATGAAGGGGAAGGCTGACGTCTATGTAGGCATGTGTTCAAACTTCGGAGACGACACTGGAACACGGGAGTGAACTTCTAAACACACTGGAGGGGTCTGGACTTAAAACGTTTGTGGAACGTGGCTGATCTACAAACTGTGGAGTGCTTAGACACTGGGTATCTTATCACTTGTGGCGGCTTGGTATTATATGTTGGTGAAAGCTGTGAGGTGCTATATCTCAGACTTTCCAGAATTTGCGTTTTAGAACGACAAGCGTGTGCTGCTCAAGTGAATGTATCTTTAAACCAACAGTGAACACTCTATCATAAAGGAACAGTATCCGTGTGATATAATAAGTTCCAATTATGGGAAGCTGCAAGTCGTGTTGATACAGAGACAGTGAAGGGTACTTATCTACATATATGTGCACTGTTCCACGGAACAACTGCAAATGGTAGATTCACCCTCGCTTTCGTTTTCCCACTATCTTCATTGTTGTTGTTTTTGTTGTTGCAAATATGGAGTCTTCCAGCAATATTGTATGTGTGTGTATTACATGTATATTTTGGTGTGTTGGTGAGGTGCTCATGCACAGATTTTATTGAGAAAATAGTAATTTTAGAAGAAGTAGAGTTATTGAAGAACCTAGGTGCAGTTCCTACCTATTTAGTCGTTTTGAGAAGGTTAGGTAAGGCGTGAAGCAGAAGTACCAGTACGCAGCTTCTATGTACACGCCCTGGGAGAGAAAGAATTATTATAATGCTCTATCATAATTCGAGGGATCCATTCTGGTGAACTCTGGCACCCACACTACGGACATTTCGATTAATTATTTTTATTAATTTAATTTATTTCCTTTGAGTAATTTTATTTATTCAAATATTTTTATTATTGTTATTTACATCTATTACACTTGTTACGGCAGAGTGGTTCGTATTACTAACAGACGTAACCATGATCGACTTCAAAGCAGTAACAAGAAAACCTGTCGCTGGCAATTTTCACTCTACAGTAAATATATTGAAGATAGAAAGACCCTGTCACAAGTTCAGTTCTTTCCACTATTCCCTTGTCGCAGATCACGCAGAATAAATCGTGCTCCTTTCCTTTGGATTTTTACCAGTTCTCGTATCAAATAGCCCTGGTGAGAGTTCCATACGCTTGGAACTATACTCTAAGTGGGGCATTACGGGAGACTTGTCTGCCTTCTTCTTTACATCCTTACTAATACCCATATATACCCTTATAAGCATGTGAAGAGATCAGTAACAAAACCTCGGTAATGTGATTACCCCAATGAATATCATTCCTTATATTAACACCGAGGTACATACAGTGTTCCTCATTAGTTACTATCACCCCATCAACACTGTAATTAAATCTAAGGGGACTCTTCCCCCAGGTAACACTTTCAAACTGACTTTTCACCCTTCTTACCAATATACCAGTATCGCGCAATCACACAATGTTATCTAGGTATGTTTGTAGTCTCTTTCAATCCTATGACTTATCTATTACTCTATGCCACGTACCTAAACTCTCATTCTTATCCGTCTACATGTTTGTTCAACAAAAACTGATCCACAGGAACGAGCAATACAGATGGTCTTGGTGTTATGTCTTATGAGAATGTTGCTAATCCTATCCGCGACAGACTGTGCGTATGGCAAGAATGCTAAACTATTTATAAAAGCATGTTTGCTCCACTAAGAGTCTTGAGCTCCAAAAGTTGATATAGTCCAGCCTCTCAGACGCACACGTCTGACAAACGTTACAGTCACTACTGCTCAACAATTTGTTACACACTGGTCTGTAAATAATTACAATATAAACAGGGTCAATGAGGGCCCGTTCTAAACGTCCTTAATGGGCGAAGGAAGAAGTTTAACTTAATCGGCCATGAACAAATGCCAGGAGACGAAACACTTGCACACCTTTTAGAAAAACTCTGAAAACCCTGGGCTTATGGCCCCAATCAATCAATCAATCAATCAATCAATCAATCAATCAATCAATCAATCAATCAATCAATCAATCAATCAATCAATCAATCAATCAATCAATCAATCAATCAATCAATCAATCAATCAATCAATCAATCAATCAATCAATCAATCAATCAATCAATCAATCAATCAATCAATCAATCAATCAATCAATCAATCAATCAATCAATCAATCAATCAATCAATCACTACTGATCTGTATTTAGGGCACTCGCCCAGGTGGCAGATTCCATATCTGTTGCTTTCCTAGCCTTTTCCTAAATGATTGCAAAGAAATTGTGAATCTATTGAACATCTCCCTTGGTAAGTTATTCCAATCTCTAAATCCCCTTCCTATAAACCAATATTCTCCCCAATTTGTCCTCTTGAATTCCAACTGTATCTTCATATTGTGATCTATCCTACTTTTAAAGACACCAATCAAACTTATTCGTCTTCTGGTGTCATTCCAAGCAGAGGCTAAGCCTAAACGAGAAATTTTAAATGCCTAAACTGTGTTAAGAATTTAGAGTTATCGATAATTTTAATCGCCCCACACCAAGTTGAATGCGAATCAAGAGAGCATAATCACACTTTGATGTTTCTCAGCCGTGATTTGAACACAGTCTTCAGACATGCCGAAAGTACAAATTTAAACAGCTCAATTAGAACTTTACATACAAGGAAAGAAGTTTGAAACTTTCGCCTCAGGTTATCTGCCGCTGCTAGGACATGTTTAAGAAAATTCTGCTGTTACATTTGTTACCGTGTTTTTGTAGAGCAGAAAGAGATGAAAGAACGTGCTGGTATAAATGGGTCTAACTACAATATTTAAACTTTAAATAAAGGTCATGTTTCTTGTAGAATCTCAAATTTAACAAACAATATTTTCGGGTAGTGGTAATCGGGTACAAAATAGCAAATGAGATACATAATTTATTGGAAAACCCAGGATTAGCGAATTCAACAGATTTGGGCTTCAAGTCCCTAATTTTCGACTTTACAATATCACCAATTAGTGTTTACATAGACAAGGGGAAAACTCCAAAAACACGAGCACTTTGCTCCAAAGGTTACAAATCTATAGCCTTCCAGAGGCACCACTCAATATTACAAAATCTCAGAAAAGAGCTTACATGCTCTCCAACATTAATCATGGAGACTTCGCTCCCACAGCCTACTCAAGGCAACATTACACTAAATCATCCCGATTCCGGCCTCTCGGGGCCCAACCTACAAGTTACTATTTTACACAAGGTAACTAGTACCCAACCGACTGGGACTTCGTGGAAGTGGTTGAATAAATGGCCCGAACACAAGCTGAATGCGCTCCTAGATAACGAAGTATAAAATACTAATTGGGCTCTCGGCCCGATGATACAGGTGCTAATCCCAAGATACTGAGGTGACTCGAATGAAGGTTAATTTAATGCTTTACAGGAAAGAAACACAGTTACTAAATAGTAATCACATCAAACCATGTTCATGTTTTTGGGTTACTGTAGTCACGTCCTAGTTCGTGAACCATGGGCAACTGCTGAGTGGCCTAGTAAGTGGTCCTAAGCGTCGGGATACCAGTTGCTATGGAATGAGAGTGGGCATCTCGGACATATTCTGAGTCGTGGCCCTCCTTGTGCTCAGGCGGCTAGGACTATAAAATTCACCGGTGGTCCATAACCCGTTAGAGGACAGATCCTCACTTGGACTATGTGCAAGTAGGGCAGCATCCTGCTTCATGAATTTACCGAGCTCAGAACACTTTAAGCAAGCCTCGGACCTATGGGAGTAATGGAGTCCCACTCCCATTTGACAGGCGAGGGTCTCCTTGGAAACAACTTGGCGAACGAAATGGAATTCGATGGGGAGCTATCAATATTAATGGGGCTTATGGAAGAAAGAAGGTAGAACTGGCTGAGTCAGCAAAGAGGATGCATCTGGATGTGCTAGGAGTAAGTGATATTCGGGTAAGGGGAGATAATGAGGAAGAGATAGGAGATTATGAAGTGTACTTGACGGGTGTTAGAACGGGAAGGGAAGAGTCTGGGGTACGGCTCTTTATCAGGAATACCATTGCATGCAACATTGTTTCTGTTAGGCACGTAAATGAGCGAATGATGTGGGTAGATTTGTCAGTTCGAGGAATTAGGACAAGAATTGTGTCCGTATATTCACCATGTGAGGGTGCAGATGAGGATGAAGTTGACAAGTTTTATGAAGCATTGAGTGACATCGTGGTCAGGGTCAACAGCTAGGATAGAATAGTGCTAATGGGCGATTTCAATGCGAGAGTTGGGAATAGAACTGAAGGATACGAAAGGGTGATTGGTAAATGTGAGGAAGATATGGAAGCTAATGGGAATGGGAAGTGTTTGCTGGACTTCTGTGCTAGTATGGGTTTAGCTGTTACGAATACATTCTTCAAGCATAAGGCTATTCACCGCTACACATGGGAGGCTAGGGGTACCAGATCCATAATAGACTATATCTTAACAGACTTTGAATTCAGGAAATCTTTTAGGAATGTACGAGTTTTTCGCGGATTTTTCGATGATACAGACCACTATCTGATCTGTAGTGAAATAAGTGTCTCTAGGCCTAGGGTAGAGAAAGTGAAATCTGTCTGCAAACGAATAAGGGTAGAAAGTCTACAGGACGAGGAAATTAGACAGAAGTACATGGATATGATTAGTGAGAAGTTTCGAACAGTAGACAGTAAGCAGGTTCATGATATAGAAAGTGAATGGGTGGCATATAGGGATGCTGTAATAGAAACAGCAAGGGAATGCCTAGGAACAACTGTGTGTAAAGATGGGAAAAGGCGAACATCTTGGTGGAATGATGAAGTGAGAGCAGCCTGTGAACGTAAAAAGAAGGCTTATCAGAAATGGCTCCAAACAAGGGCCAAGGCAGACAGGGATTGGTAGGTAGATGAAAGAAACAGAGCGAAACAAATAGTTGTTGAATCAAAAAGAGGTCATGGGAAGATTTTGGTAATAACCTGGATAGGCTAGGTCAAGCAGCAGGGAAACCTTTCTGGACAGTAATAAAGAATCCTAGGAAGGGAGGGAAAAAGGAAATGAACAGTGTTGTGAGTAATTCAGGTGAACTCATAATAGATCCCAGGGAATCACTGGAGAGGTGGAGGGAATATTTTGAACATCTTCTCAACGTAAAAGGAAATCATCATGGTGGTGTTGCAAACAGCCAACCTCATGGGGAGGAGGAAAATGATGTTGATGAAATTATGCTTGAGGAAGTGGAAAGGATGCTAAATAAACTCCATTGTCATAAGGCAGCAGGAATAGATGAAATTAGACTGAAATGGTGAAGTACAGTGGGTAGGCAGGAATGAAATGGCTTCATAGAGTAGTAAAATTAGCGTGGAGTGTTGATAAGGTACCTTAAGATTGGGCAAAAGCAGTAATTGCACCTATCTATAGGCAAGGGAACAGGAAGGATTGCAACAACTATCGAGGTATCTCATTGATTAGTATACCAGGCAAAGTATTCACTGGCATCCTGGAAGGGAGGATGCGATCAGTCGTTGAAAGGAAGTTGGATGAAAACCAGTGTGGTTTCAGACCACAGAGAGGCTGTCAGGATGAGATATTCAGTATGCGCCAGGTAATTGAAAAATGCTACGAGAGGAATAGGCAGTTGTGTTTATGTTTCGTAGATCTAGAGAAAGCATATGACAGGGTACCGAGGGAAAAGGTGTTCGCCATACTGGGGGACTATGGAATTAAAGGTAGATTATTAAAATCAATCAAAGGCATTTATGTTGACAATTGGGCTTCAGTGAAAATTGAGGTTAGAATGAGTTCTTGGTTCAGGGTACTTACAGGGGTTAGACAAGGCTGTAATCTTTCACCTTTGCTGTTCGTAGTTTACATGGATCATATGCTGAAAGGTATAAAATGGCAGGGAGGGATTCAGTTAGGTGGAAATGTAGTAAGCAGTCTGGCCTATGCTGACAGCTTTGTCTTAATGGCAGACTGTGCCGAAAGCCTGCAGTCTAATATCCTGGAACTTGGAAATACGTGCAATGAGTATGGTATGAAAATTAGCCTCTCGAAGACTAAATTGATGTCAGTAGGTAAGAAATTCAACAGAATCGAATGTCAGATTGGTGATACAAAGCTAGAACAGGTCGATAATTTCAGGTATTTAGGTTGTGTGTTCTCCCAGGATGGTAATATAGTAAGAGAGATTGAATCAAGGTGTAGTAAAGCAAATGCAGTGAGCTCGCAGTTGCGATCAGCAGTATTCTGTAAGAAGGAAGTCAGCTCCCAGACGAAACTATCTTTACATCGGTCTGTTTTCAGACCAACTTTACTTTACGGGAGCGAAAGCTGGGTGGACTCAGGATATCTTATTCATAAGTTAGAAGTAACAGACATGAAAGTAGCGAGAATGATTGCTGGTACAAACAGGTGGGAACAATGGCAGGAGTGTACTCGGAATGAGGAGATAAAGGCTAATTTAGGAATGAACTCTATGGATGAAGCTGTACGCATAAACCGGCTTCGGTGGTGGGGTCATGTGAGGCGAATGGAGGAGGATAGTTTACCTAGGAGAATAATGGACTCTGTTATGGACGGTAAGAGAAGTAGAGGGAGACCAAGACGACGATGGTTCGACTCGGTTTCTAACGATTTAAAGATAAGAGGTATAGAACTAAATGAGGCCACAACACTAGTTGCAAATCGAGGATTGTGGCGACGTTTAGTAAATTCTCAGAGGCTTGCAGACTGAACGCTGAAAGGCATAACAGTCTATAATGACAATGTATGAATGTATGTATGTATGTATGTATCAAACCACGCTGAAGGGGAACTCAAAAGGGTAACGCACTCTCTATCCCTGATTTACAGTAAAAGACTTTATAAAATTTTACATTAGCCGAAAGAAAATTTACATTTTAGAAAAGGTTGGTTACATAGTTAGAAATTCGAAACTTCCCCTCGGATAAGTTTTGCGAAGACAGCTAGAAAGATAGAATATTGGTGGCCATTACCTCGGTTGTTGGTCTGCCTACCAAAGAATGAGGCGCCTCGCCTCCTGTCTTAACACACACTCAGAAAGAGGACGATCAATGAGACAAGGTAGCCAGAAAAGCCTCAGCTTATATACCCGAGGAAATTGTTCGAGAGGATTCTGGACTAATCCGGACATGCCCTCTCATTTTTATTGGCAAATTCAAAATGAACAAGAAATGTGTGATTGTTTGAAAATTAATTACAGAAATTTCCTGATAGGGCAGATTCAAAAGTGGCGGAATGAGAAGGAAGTGTTGCAAACCTTGAAGTAACAAAATAAATTAAAGTTAATTTAGTTGAGAAAACATAATAACACAAAATTTCTTTAAACCATTAATTCTTTCGTCTTACACTAGAGTACATGACCACAGCTTTTGTTAAGACATCTATGGAGAAAAGTTCAAACTTCTCGAAGTAAACCTACACAAAGCAAATAACTCCAGTCAATTTAGGCAACTTCACAACAACACAATTACTCAATACTTCCATGGTGACATCTTGTGATTAATGTCCCAACTTCATGCATTAGCTGTCTCACATTTTGTTTGCTAGATAGATTTGTTTAAGGCGCTTCTTTTGAATGTGCGGAGTTGAGGTGTACCTCCCGGTACAACATTGTTTAGCTGGGCTTTCCGAACGCCGACCTATGGCCGCTGCATCCGAATAACACGCCGCACTGACTGAACTGGAGCGATGAAGATGACAATAGGGCCTTAAAGCGCCCAGCTTTCGTAGCATTTCGAGGGGAAATTTCCATACCTCTTTACAGATATGCTGGATGCCTGTACAAAACCGCATGCCTAATTTGCTAGAGAAAGTATTTACGAAATTCCTGATTGGTTGCTGTATACCTGAGTTTCAGGGGGTCATAAGTGTTGACAACCTTGACATAAGAACAAAACAATCTTCACAAACATTGAAAATTGAAATTTCCTAAGAATTAACTGTCCTTAATTCCACCAGAGGGTGCACTTAGGCCGGTGGTATAGACATCTAACAGTAGCAATCCCAAGTATCTTGCGTTACGTTAGTTGAAATGTCCATAACCCAGATGGCCTTATAGAAAAAGCGGGCAGTTTAACAGGACAGAGAATTTGTACACCCGGTACAAGCACATTTTAAATCTGTTTCATTGGCTAACGACTGCTGAGGAATGCTCTGGTTTACCATTCAGATTATCCCACTCACAGACCTCCATTCCTCGGCTGCACGCTTTCGGCAAGAATGGCGTTGAGAAGACCCATAATAAATCAGGTCGAGAATCCCACCTGACTCCATTAAACATTTCCAAACGACGGCTTTATATAGGACAGTTGGTAAATCCACGGTACTCCGTTGCCGAGTGCATCGAAGACAACTGGTCTGGCTTCAACTACCTTCATATATTATTGTATAGACTGATATCTATATCTTTAGAGGGGGTTAATGTATTTTATCGTCTTTCCATGAATATATTTTAATATAAATGTGCTAGGCGAAGCCTGTGTGATTTGGACCATGTAGCTTCAAACGTTCATAACTCTATTTACCTTCATTCAAATTTCTCGAATTTTACGCACGATAATCAGTGCAATGTATCAAATGATTTGGTGAAAATAAATTTTACGTTATCTTTAGGATTTGCTTGGAAGTAATATTTATTCTGAAACTTATCATCGTGTAATTTGGAGCGATAGCGTGTAGCTTGAACCAGGTGATAAGGTGACTTGGACTGGTGAATATAAACATTTACAATTTACTTAATGAATTGATTATGAAATACTAAGCAGTAAAATTTGGACACTATGATTTGAAGGGGTCAGAGCCATAGTGCGCCATCTCCAGAAATCGGTAAATGAGATAATGCCATCTAGCGGGCTCATGTTGCACTCCCTACCTGTTATGAAAGTGGTCCATCTCCAATAACTTCCATTCGTGTAATATTGTGCCTTCATAAACTTAAGCAAAATACATTCCCCGCTTATTTTAGAGGCAACGTGATCCTAATAGTGACAACCAGTCTGAACATCCCTAATAGTCACGTGACATTGCCATACATCATGGCGGATGCTGAGGCAGACGAGGACGTAAACAAGAGAACAAAATTAAAATAAAAGTTTTAGAAATACTGAAAATGGGATGAAAATAATGCGAAACCATTTTCTCTCTGATTTTATCCGAATGAAAGACCTAGCGAATGATTTACTTGTAAGTAAGGAAACTGTTGATGGGGAAAAGGTACAGGGGCTCAATACAAAATGTTCCGATTTGAATCTAAATATCCATTTCAGACTAAGTCTCGCTACGCCTTAAATTAAATACAAGCTTGACATTTACTTGGTTGTAGTTCTAATCGCAGAGGAAGGTATACGTCATCAACGGTGTCTAAACCTTTCAGCTTAAGTCCGCCTTACGACGCCCCGTTTCCGATAAAAAATCTAAATAGCCTATGATTCAATTCCTATGCTAGGACATATTCCTCCCATTTACCATGATTTCTATACAGACTTAACTCACAACGAAGCCACTGGTGAGCACCAATAAAGTATATTTCGTACCGAATGGGTATGCTCATAGTGCAAATATAAAACCAGGATGGGCAAATCCATGATGTTGAAAAATATTCAAATTCGTTGCCGTTATATTTGTATTTGGAGTCAAGATAACAGTATTGCTTTCTACTCCAAGATTGACGTGTCCGTTCGTTACAATGTGCATGTATTGAATGACGTGATTTTTGTTCCGTTAAATTACGCCTAGTGTTTAACTTTAACCTTTGTTTTCTCCATCTTTTTAAAAATGGTGCTTGGCCCACTACGGCTCTTAGTTGTGATCTTCACTTTTGGCATGTAGAACAATGATAACAGAATTCATCCCGAATTTTGGCGCACTTTTCATAGCCTACTTTCTGCAAATATTGCAGTTAATCCAATCGTCATCATAATACATGTCACATAGAATACCCTCAAATAGTTCAACTGTAATCACGTAGGCTGAGTGGACCTTTATCAGGCCCTCATATCCAGGTAAAAATACCTGCTATGTTGTGGAATCGAACTCGGGGTCTCCGCATAAGAGGGAGACATGCTAGCTCCCCACCGCGGGTCCGGTCTCAAATTATAAAACAAATTACTTCATAATTATCACTAAAACTACGAAGAAACATAATTATTATAACTGTTTTAACGGTCCAAATTATACGACATGCAAAAATTTAATCACAAACTAAATAATATGCAACGTACTTAAATATATATGCATTAAACAATATCAAAGCTTACCTGGATATTTCATCAGCACTTGTAAAAGCCAAACATCTTTTTCGTTGGAATAACTACTTGAGAGTATTTTTTTTGCTAGGGGCTTTACGTCGCACCGACACAGATAGGTCTTATGGTGACGATGGGAAAGGAAGGGCCCAGGAGTGGGAAGGAAGCGGCCGTGGCTTTAATTAACGTATAGCCCCAGCATTTGCATAGAGTGAAAATGACAAAACTCAAGAAACCATTTTTAGGGTTGCCGAGAGTGGGGTTCAAATCCACTGTCTCCCGCATACTGGACCGTGGCCTCACTTGAGCGACGGCAGCTATCGAGTTCAGTTTCAGAGTTCACTTACATCACCGTATAAGCTTACAAGGAATGTGAGTATTAAGATTGTTTTCCTCTTCCCTCTTCTACCTTAAGTCTATTAGCAAAACAACTTGCAGGAAGAAAGCTAACCTGGGTTGTCGTCCAGGCCTTGCCTCAGACATCGGGGGCGGGGAGACTAAAGTTGTAAATACCAAAAATATTATTGGTCCAAATTACACGCAGGTCCGAATTACACGGACTTCCCCTATGTATAACTGTATTCATTGACGTTGCCTATAACAATTATTTTCCTTCTGATTGTTTTTTAATGATCGCAACGTACTGAAAAGGATGATAAACCAGATGTTACCAACATTCCAAGGCGAGATGAACAGACTGGGAGCGTGGGTGGACAACAGCATCAGTGTACTGCCGATGGGGATTGTTTCCAATAGTCAATTTTGTGTTACTAGCGCGCCTGTCAATTAGTTGAGTACAATCGTTTAGTTTAAACAAATATGAGATGAATTGACATATATGGAAGTGTGTGTTATAGTTTTACTGTTGGAGCATTTACATAAATAATACTTGTGTTACTGTGTATGCTAATGTATGATGACCAAAGTTATTTCTTTTGATGTTAAATGACAAATAAATGATTCGGAGGTGTGTATCAGCCAGATGAAAGGTTTCAGTATGCAAGACTGAGTACATCCCCCTTCAAAATCCTACATATAATATTGGGGAGGGAAGTGGCAATTGTTATCCCATGACGACACCTTCCATTTGCACATGTATCACTCATCCCGTGGAATACCAGATAAGTCCATTATTATCGCTTTTTAAAATTTTTCAGTAACCTAATAAAGTCAATGTTCTCGATTCTTTGACGCTAACAATTTCGTCAAATTATTGGAGAAATAGTCACATATGACTTCCAAATTATTCAAGAATACAAAACAGTCCCCTGGAAGAACCAGGTAAGTTAACAATCTGAATATTGTTAATGAAAGTGACTTGTGAGTTTGCTAGAGTACCATCACAAGGCTCAGGAATAAATTTGGAATACAGCATGATGTATGGTTCTTCAAATGTCATATATATATATATATATATGATGGCGTAGTATGGTTAGTGAAGATCGTATTGCGGCGATAGCGATGTCCTGAAGTCGTGTCAGAGAGTATCCCATAACTGTACAAGAAATTTAGGGTATTGTGCCTCGAGATCCCATCATGAGTGCATGGATGGAGATGGTGTATAGGTGATACTTGTCTTTATGGTAGTTTTTCCCTACTAGTGCCAATGATACATTCTGTAGTGCCAAGCGTTAATGCTGACACTGTAGTGGTTTAGAAAATATTTTGTAAAATTGGTAAATATTATCACAAACCAACAATATATTCATCATTTTGATCATGTTAAAAAGACATATAAAACAGAAAATAATGCAACTAAATATCCTTTATAGAAAGTAAACCTATTTTTAGGTTTGAATTTGTGTTACCTTGAAAACACAAAGTGAAATTGGACAGAAGAATGTCATCATAACAAACAAAAGGCAGAAATATATAAAATATTCCCCTTACAATGCTGAAATATCCCTGATATTTTCAAGAAAATCTGTACTTAATTAGCACTACTATAACACTTTATGTCACAATTGGAAAGAAAAGGAAACATTCACTTTTTTCTTGCAGCTTATTCTGATTCTACTTCCTCTTACTTGGCTTTCTGCCTTTTGTGTCCCCTTGCTCTGAAGAAGTGCTCTAATTGATCCCAGCATGTTCCATGGACTCCCGCATTACATCCTGTATACCAATGTCTGGATCGCCCTCCCTTTTCTATTGTCGCACATACAGCGCACTTCCTCGGTTAACTGCAGTGGTGTATTGTCATCTGACAAATTATCCAAACTTCCTCCAGTCTCACCTGGATTTTCAATGTCCTCAGAATAATTTTCTCTACCAATTTCACCGAAGTCACTACCCTCATGAAATGCTCGTGAAATATCCAATTCAGTTAGAAACGTTTTCGATTTCCACGCTACCATGTTTGTTTACTCGTTGCCTAATCCTCGAGATATTTTCGACAAGCACCGCTAGAGTTCTCTTTACTGTTCTGTCTCGCCCGCTCATTGCAACACGTTCGAATATGAAAAACTATAAAAAATCATTAAAACTAGTAATTTCAGAAGGCAGCAAACAGATATGAGATCAAAGATAGACCAAGAGCAATTGTTTGACTTATTGTCTACAACGTATTCCTTACAATATGCCTAAACGAAATAAGTAATTCACGAAAGAACCAGAGAAATCTGACAGATAGTTCGTCACTTCTTACCGAGTCCTTTAATTGTGCCTCAGAGTATCCGATAAGCGGATCGAGATTGCGGTCACAAATAACTTTGGGTTTAATCATCCTTTCACCAATTTCCAGCGATCCAATCTTTTCCTCCGCACATCTGATATTTTGACATTCGTATTGAAGCCGCTGTTTGGTGAGCTATGCTATGCCCGTATCGCTATTAGAAAATCCTATGTAATTTTTTAGCGTCTTCCGATACGGTAGAGTTAGGCAGTGCAAGGATCACTGAAATCTGTAACAGGTAAGTGCTTTCCTATGCCAGAGGATGCAAATATTTAGCGTCGTTTCACCGTATTTCTCTTTTTTTTCTTCCCGTAAAATTAAATTTCTGTTCGCCTCTGTGGTGTAGTAGTTAGTGTGATTAGCTGACACTCCCGGAGGTCCGGATTCGATTCCCGACCCTGCCACGAAATTTGAAAAGTGGTACGAGGGCAGGAACGGGGTCCACTCAGCCTCGGGAGGTCACCTGAGTAGAGGTGGGTTCGATTCCCACCTCAGCCACCCTCGAAGTGGTTTTCCGTGGTTTCCCACTTCTCCTCCAGGCAAATGCCGGGATAGTACGTAACTTATGGCCACGGCCGCTTCCTTCCCTCTTCCCTGCCTGTCCTTTCCAATCTTCCCATCCCTCCACAAGGCCACTGTTCAGCATAGCAGGTGAGGCTGCCTGGGCGAGGTACTGGTCATCCTCCGCAGCTGTATACCCTGACCCAAAGTCTGGCGCTCCAGGACACTACCCCTGAGGCGGTAGAGGTGGGATCCCTCGTTGAGTGCGAGGGAAAAACTGACCCTGGGGGATAAACGGTTGAAGACAGAGGAAGAAAATTAAATTCGTTCTAACAGGAATAAAGCTCCTAAATGACCAATTTTAGCATGCTTTTCAATTTGGTTTGCTTTCTGGTCAAGTTCAGATACCGTAAAACTTTTTTCTGGTTTCATTACCCGTATCCTACTTCTCAATTTACAGATCTCAATTTACAGATTGTTTTCTGTAATCTGGTATTTAATTTTCTCATCAGTATATTTTTTAGATTTAACAGAAATACTCGTAGACTTTCCTTGATATAGAAACCAGACTTGTACTCCTTTTTCGTTTGTGGCTGACGTATGGAGATATGGGATGTTCATCGTTATCTGAATCGGAACTTTTGCTAAATTTTGATGGCAATACATCATTTTTGGGAGACGGACTCTTCCTGCGTTTGACATTTTCCTGTTTATGAGCGGGATACACAATGAAAACAGAAGGAAGTTTGATTGATGTGCTTACACTGAAATCTGTTTTTTGAGGAGAATTATTGCTAGGTACCTAAAGAGATCCTACTATATCACCTAGCCCAGAAATAGTTTGCTTCCATTTCTCCCTTAAACCGCACTCGGAAGGGAAACTATGGAACGTCAATTTTCATGCTTTTTTAGTGTCATCCGAAATACAGAGAGGTACACAACAGTACACCTTCTTCTCAACCTCACAGACACTCGCCGACAGAAACAATATTCACAATAAATTGCACAAAATCAACACAGCATCACAATTATTCCGCATATCACAATGTTGAAGTCCGCCAAGAACAGAACGGAAAACTGACATCTAGCGGCCAAACCGTGAACACGGTCGGGCCGCTTTTCCAGCGACAAATTAGTAGCTATGTCCCCGCCTTGTGTATCACGTAGGCAACGGTTTACTATACCAAAGCCTACTAGATACTAGAAGGCCTGGACAGAGAGCCAATTTCTTGCATTAAAAGCGGGGTAATAGTTTTTCTCTTTTCCACGGCTAGGTTCGCGTTTATGTTCTGTTGTTTGGCGCGAATTCTATGATTACGTATGTTACTGCAACATGTTTTACGAGAAGAAATAACATATTGAACTTCGTTTTATAAGGAAAGGCCTTATCTAACATGAAATATGAAGAGTTTAGTCATTTTTTAATTTATTTGGTCTCACAATTTGCAATATATGGATGGTTGCTGAGATGCATTTAACATTTGTTTATTTATGTGCTTCCAAATTACCGTCAAGGTGGTTGTTGTGATTATTGTTTGAAGAGGAAGTACAACTAGGCAACCATCCTCTATATAACACTAATCAGAGAGAAAAACTGGAGGGATCAGACACTTCGAAAAATGAAAGTATCGGCCAGAGGAAGACAAGGGCCACAAAGGGCGTGAAAATGAAAGACTCCCTAGCCCTCGTAAAAAACCGTATAGCGTCGGGGTCGGCAAAGAACCAGAGTTGACCAAGAAAGGTGGGATAGGATAGATGAAAGTGAGGAGCCTGGCACAAGTAAGTGGAAGAAATGCCAGGAGTCAGCTAAGGGCCCTGTGGTCGCCAACCCACGATCCAAATCGCAGAGCCCCTGGGTCCAATTGCCTCAAGTTTCTCTTTCCATTCTGTAGGTTAAGGTGGTTTATTGTTGCGTGCCTAACTGCACACCTGACATAGCGAAGAAATATACACAAATATAAATTTTCACCTTTTTCCTAAAGATCCGAGTTTACGGGATAAATGGAGGCTTGCTATTTCTCGACAGGACAGCAGAAAAGGATCTCTTTGGGCTCCTAATGATAACTCCAGAATATGTAGCTTGCACTTTGTCGAATCAGATTACAGTGTACTGTGAGGGGAATTCTGCTCCCCGACAAAGTGTCGGCGCAAATTCGTCTTCTTAAAAATGTATTAATATTTACAACGCGGGCGTTAGGATATCTCGGAAAATGTAACCTTGTCCGAAAGCTGAAATTCCTCACCGCTCCAAAGTTTAAAGAGACGTTTCAGTGCCGCGACTGTGATCAAGCGCACATCACATACGTTATACTTCCAAAATTTTTCCGGCCTGTTCTTGATACTAATGCAAAGAAAGAGACTGAAGACTGTGATTTATAAAACAAATTCAAGAGCAAGCCTCCGAGCAGAAAAGTGTTGAAATTATAGAAATAGGGAAAAGTCTTGTGAGTACTTCTATTTAGGCCTATTTCCCTATCCTTTATTATTGTGTGATAATCAAGTGCTAAATGAAAGAAATATATGAAGTGTAGTGTGTTCTAAGTTGTTTTATATATTTATATCTGGTTCACACCGGGAATAATGATAATAAAATGTATTATTTCGCGTTATTGTATGAATCTTCAATATAAGGATATAGACAGAACACGAGAACAACAGAACATAAACGCGATCCAAGCGGCAATTGCCTGAACTAGTTTGTTCGCCCAGAAATATGTCTGCTTGTCCAGGCCTTTTATTATAGCGTAGGCAACGACTATACTCACATGGTAACTACTAGATACTATATTTGTATAGACATGAAACTCCAACAAATACTACCGAAAGTGACATTAGTGGTGATAAGTGTGAACTAGAGACATTCCAAGTCACAGCCGACTTGATGCGTCGCTCTAATTAGCTGGAGCGCAGAGAGGGATCCAGTCGGCCGTGATTCAAGTTGATGTACGAATGTTTCACCCGTTGCCTACGCTATAAACAAGGCCTTGAAATGCACTCATGGAAACGGGTAGCATCCTATTTCACCATTTAGCCGCTAGGATTGCGTCCTTGCCCCCTTGTATTCGCATGGCCGTATACGTCAATAAGTAAATTATATCCTAAATAAAAAGAGCTGAATGTTTTTGCGGGTATTGATAGTACTTTATTTATAGAGCGGTGCTGCATTGGCTTGGATATGTCATTGAAGTTTCAAAACTTTCCTTCTGAGGGGCTTCTTATCAAGTTTCAAAATTTTCCCTATTCTACTTGAGTGGCTCAAAGCAATGTTGTTTAATAGAGGTCTCAGAAGTTTTCATTGTAGAAAAAGAGATGGTTTGTCGTGTTTACACTTTCTACACTTAATTTCACTCTTGAAAATGTATTTCGAAACAAACCGTACACTTTTTAGTAACTCTCTTCGGAGCAAGTACTGGGTAGCGGAGGTGACAGATTCCGCCGTTCACTGCAGAAGTACCACAGACGATGATTTTCGGTATCTGAGGGCTCCTCGATCTTGAAAACGAATAAGACCCAATGATGGACTTTGAATAGCTGGAGAAGAGATATGTTCTAAACAGCGTTTACAGTCTGTTTGTTCCTTCGCCACAGGAACCATAATGTCATTGTATTCCGCTTGGCGTCTTAGGTAGCTGAAGAAGCGCTCGAGGTCATAGCTCGTTAGGTTCCTCATCAATGCATAATGCAAATGTATACTTATGAGGTATTTTACGCAGGCCACAGTGGACTGGGTAGTCAAGATCTATGCCTGATACAGTTCTCTCATGGTTCCTTTTTTACTTTCTCTGAATGCATTTTAAGTTTCTTAATATATGACAGGAAATCATTAATTAACCAACTGAGGAGTTCATCTTCAGTACTAAAAGATGCTCGTTTGTTCTTATTCCTGAGGTGTTGCAGACGTCATGCGCATCGAACAATTTCATAAAATGCTCCATAAAACAAATGGTTTATTTTAAACTGTATTTAATGCTCACGGAACAAACCACCTCCATACTTTTCAAACCAGAGATTGTTCCGGGGGTAAATACAATACGGTATTTTTAGCACTTGCTACATTCATTTTCTCCAAATATGTTGGGCAAATTATTTTTCTGGTTGGTTTCCTAATATAAAATTTCTGAGTTTGAAAATGCCTCTCAAATGACCGCCGGTCACGGTAGCAACCTTTACAAAGAAGTCCAGTGACAAATTTTGGCATCGCCCGATTTTTATGACGTAACTCGGATCAAAACTCAGGAACAGAGGCCTAATTTCATCAACTTAAAGTCGTATCTCATGCGTAATACTTCCTCTGTATAATGTTTCGAACATTGAACATTCACTGAAAACTTGTGAAACGAAATTGCACTACCTTTGATTTCTCGTGAATAAACCATGACTGGTACTGCGAATGCTTAACATCAGACGAATGCATAATACATTCACAACCAACTCAGTTAATAAACACGTTTAAAGGCGCGAACCTGGTAGACAGGGGGCATGAAAGCAACCCTAGCGGCCCGGCACTGAACTTCAGTGTGACCACTTCGATAGCGTTTTACGGGCTCTATTTCCAGGCCTTGTACTATAACGTAGGCAACGGTTTCACCACAGATGAAATAACAGTAAAGAAAACGCACGTTTACTGAGGATCTCAAAAAGTGATCCTGCCACCACAGGAAGGCGCAGAGAGATAGTTTTAGAGATCCTTGGCACAGGTTGTTTGGTTGGTAAATCGACTTTTCTTCGGCCTGGCCAATCTGCAACTCGAAGCGTATTGTCGGATATAATAACAGTCCTTGATTGCTAGCTGCTTAAAAGACTACTACGCCAATGCGCCTCTTGTTTCCATCATTAGCTAGGCCACAATTTCTTCGTGCACCGTGATGCCGTGATCTGTCAGCGAGTTCGCGATCATGTGTCGTATCGAATGATGGCGCGATGTGGTTATTGTGGTCGTCTTGTCTTGTAAGTGAATTAATGGCACTGAATTTACAGAGGATGCTTATGTTAAAGAGAACTATTAAATCTTACTAGCTAACAATACACAAGTGTGACTCCCACGCTTTGATTTCTACTGGTCCACAAAAGAAAAAATGACTGATCAGACAAGTCAGTTCCATTCACGATGCAAAGCAGATAT
Source organism: Anabrus simplex (assembly GCF_040414725.1). Lineage (NCBI taxonomy): Eukaryota > Metazoa > Arthropoda > Insecta > Orthoptera > Tettigoniidae > Anabrus > Anabrus simplex. The sequence continues at coordinate 2,296,298 of NC_090265.1, forward strand.
TTCACTCATTTTTGAATTGAACAAATTCCAAAAAAGAAACATTGTTTAAAAAGATGTTTCATACAAAGCAAAATGGTTTGGCAGCATTGGTGAATCGGTGATTTCGTATTCTTTAAAAACGCTTTTCATAAGATCTTTAATTTTTGACTTATCTTGGTGTTGCTTGGGATGAGTGACATTGCAGCATGATGAACGAAATACGTGGTGGTGACGACGAGATGAAACAGGTTAACAAGGACACCGCAAAAGATTGGAACCCTAGTCAACAGAGAGGTGGTATAAAACTGACTGAAATATCATGAAGAAAGGAGAAAGACGCGCAGATTGGGTCAAGTACCACTAAATTGTGTAAGTACTTATTCAAGGTACTCGACCAGTTTTTAGGTTGGGGATCCTAAACTACTGAAAGTAGGTCTAAGTGGAATTCCTGCTTTATCGATCTTAGGAATACCATACTGATGGAGAAAACGCGGAAGACCACTGTCGCAAATCATGAAGAATGTAATTTGGTATCGAACCAACATAAAGAAGAGACCCTGTTTTCTCGTCAGTGGTGTTGGAAGTATTGTTATTTAGCCATTTATAGGTATGATCACTGAATATTTCCATGTTGTTTTCATTAGGTCATTTAGTGGTCACGAAAGGGTACATTTTAAGTTTCCAATTATATTCGTAATGTGTAAGTTCATTGAATGCAATCATCGGTTGTTAGTCCGAGGTATTTATGTGAAGCTGTGGGATTTGCAAATGTGGTTTTGGGAATGTTTTCATGTAACCTCATTGGATTGTGGAATTTAATTTAATGGAATGTAAGCGCGTAGATCGTGTGTGAATTATTTTACTGTTTGAGTAGTTCGTATACTATCATAGCACCATTGTGTCATTAAGGCAGTCCTGAAAGGTCGCTTTAGTACTAACCAGCTGATGTACCCATGATTCGCTACGGAATTCTCAGAAAGACTTTTTCTGGTTTTCCCAGCTGAAGTCAACATAAGACATTACAATGACGCCAGTACGAATATAGGGATTAAAAGCAATACTATTATGCAAAACACTGGAGCAAATGAAAAACCGCTCTTTTAACGAACTGTACTACGCTGCCGATCTAAAGGTCCAAAGTTCCGGTGCTGGAATGAGCAGGCCACAGACAGTCGCGAACACTCTTCTGCCATTATTCCGTTAAATGTGCACACTGCTCATTCTAATTACTGCCTCATTGTAGGGATTGATTAGCTGCAATGCTACAGTGATCCAGTGTGTTATGTACCAGTAGTATCACAAACATTATGAATCAGAGGAATGGCATGCTAAAGAAGAGAGAGATCTTAACTCACCAGCTACTTCCCGCCACTATTCAGGCAGACTGTTATACTCCCTACGCAGCAGTAATCCCATCTATCGGAGATGGCTGGCACGAGAAGACACAAAGCACATCACAACAAACAATGGTCAATGTAATGTTATTGTTGATCAATTTTATGACCTTTCTATACTGTAGGCCTTCAACATATTGTTTTCTTCCCCTCTGTGATATTAGGGAATCTTAAGAAATTATTCTAAGTGTAGATTGCAGCTCCTTATTTCCCGACTTTACATACCGATTTTCATTAAAATCTGTTCAACCTTTTCCTCGTGACTTGGTGCCGATACGGAGTTAGCAACGAAAATCTAAATTCATGAATATCTCTGTTATCATAGCTGGTACAGTAAAAATGTTGAAGACTTAAATGATCGGAAATTTAATATTATATAACTTTAGTTATGTATGTAGTATTCATCAACAGAACCATTAATAACACAAACATTCGGAAATTTCATTTTAGGCCTTCCCCGAAACTACCATTTCACTAAGCGTGAATAAAATTATTTGTGGTCCACATTGTAGGGGCTTATTGCACGCCTTTACATACCGATTTTTACTTCATTCTCTTCAGCCGTTTTCTCGTGATGCGTGCACATACATACACACATACATACATACATACATACATGCATACGTACACAGGTTACATACATACATACATACATACATACATACATACATACATACATACATACATACATACATACATACATACATACATACATACATACATACATACATACATACATACATACATACATACATACAGATAGACAGACAGAAATAAATTTCGGAAAATTCAAAAATGCATTTCCTTGCTACTATGGGCACGGCCGATACAGAAATACCATTCTTTTAAAATTCTGGGCAATGTACACACAAAAATCTTGTTATATATATGTTAACAGAAGATACTGCAATGTATTCTGCGTAGATCAGTATGTTGGTATCTTCCAAATCTTTACACACGCAATTAACATATAATTATGTGATATTTATTCAGTAGGTCATAATCCATACGAACCATGGCAGATGTGCTCATCTACTTCAGAATTTGGAAACGCTGCCTTCTAAGTAGTTCAGCAGCAACATCCCAGTCCGGCATATTATTGGAGACTGCTGCCTGAGCTCGAACAGAGTTTTCATAGACACTACACCACAGGTGACAGACTATATAAGGAAGAGTTATCTGTACATTTGTAAACAATTTGGCATAAATAGGTCTGTGAGTTGGGGATCATCCTAACATTTGTGTAGGGAAACATGTAATAATATGTGTGAGTCGACGTTAAATAGCAACAGTACCTTGAGGGCTGCACAGGACAAGAATCTGTATATGGAGAGCTACATAGGCTGTGGATCTGTATATCATGGCCATCCATCAACACTGCACATTGCAGCCTGTAGTGTAGCCCTGGCTCATATCCCCACAGTTAGCCTAATTAGAACAATATACGCATTAGACCCTGCCTAGATTCCCTTTTTTTACCTATTTTAATTGTTAAATTAATGATATCATAGCTTTACATTGTAACTAATTCCTGTTGTTACTTATTAATTCAATTATTGTTACTGAATTTTCAAACAAAACAAGGAAAGAAATGATGTAGCGCAAAAAAGTAAATGATTGCACAAAGTTTTCTGTTGCTTTAATGCTCTTTTCTTCCACTGCTTTGTGCAGCTCGAAAGCTCTGCGGCCATGCACATTCCACAGACTGCCTCTCATAACAGTATATATGGCATAAAGTTCCATGAACGGGAAATAAAATTGAAATTGAATGATACGTACATTGCACCCATCCTCACAGGTAAGTGCTCCTCATTTAGTCGTTCATACTAATGGATGTCTATTATCCACTTACATTGCCTGAGACTGGGTAATGATACAGAGTTGTGGGACGGTAATAGGAAAGTAATTGCTCACTTCAGTTTTTAATGTAAGACTCAATAACTTTGAATGCTTTACGTTGCTTTATGTACCTGGAATTCTGCTCACAATTAATTCAAGCAAATATCCTAAGCTGCTTCTACCCCTAGAACAGAAACGCTTGCCTCCACAACGAGCACCTGACACACTTAAGCTTGCCCCAATTCTACATTTCATATTATCTCCACCAACGTATGGCAGTCCCTTGCGCAGTGTTTAGCATCCTTCCTGCTAACCGAGAGAGTGAACGGAAAGTTGAGGCAAGTGGGATCCGTTTCTAAAACCGTAGTCGTCGCCGATGCGAAGCGCGAAGCGTCTCCATGACGAACTGTTACTAATGATCACCGTATAGTTTACATTTAACTACATAAAGTAGAATATTTCACTTAGTAGTAGTGAGGGAATATACACCGTGACTCCGTATCTATATTTCTTTAGGTTTTTCGTATATGGTCAACAGTCTGAAATAGATGGAGATCTCACGGAAGAGGCAATCCAGAATATTCTCGTTGAACCTTCGGATGACGAAGGAGAAATCCACTATGTTGAACAAATGGACGATTTTGAAGAAGATGACAGTGACCTAGATCCGGACTTTACACCCGATGGTCAGTAGTTTGATACAGAGGAAGATGAAAATGAAATAGCGTCTGGCGTTTAGTGCCGGGAGTGTCCGAGGACAAGTTCGGCTCGCCAGACGCAGGTCTTTTTATTTGACACCCACAGGCGACATGCAAGTCTTGATGAGGATGAAATGTTAATGCTGACCCAGACCCCGTGCCAGCGGAACTAAACAATTATAGTTAAAATTCTCGACCCTGCCAGGAGCCGAACAAGGGACCACCTGTGACCAAACGCGAGCTCGCTAATCACTTATCCACGGAGCCAGACACAGGAGGAGATGAAGATAACATCATTATGACCAACATTAGAATTGAATAGCTTGTCATGTACTTTGTGTGTTATAAAACGTTTCGTGTGAATGTGATATCGCTCCTCCGCTTCTACTCGCGTATCTCACTAACATGTATATGAAATTATAATTTAGTCGTATCAATTAAAAAATAAAATATGTCATTGATATTACCATTACAATACGGAATTTAACAATTATTTATACCCTCTTAAATCGACAATGAAAAATAATAATTCATAAAAACTAACAAAAGTGTGCGAGTCGTCGCCCCGACGAAGCGCTACCGATAGAAGCATTGCGAATAGCGCTACCATTCTAGGGCTAATCTTACCAGCAAGTACTTGTGATAAATGCTCTGATGCCCAGGCATGTGAATACAAATCTATAAGTGGTTTCCCACCTTCATTTATTAGGTCAGAAAGTTATTCCTGGTTTCAGAGGCGAAGAGCATTATGATCGTGTATGTGTTTCTGTGTCAGGTATCATGATTCCATGTTATGCGTTGTGTAGGTAATATTACGAACAAAACTTTGACTGTATTCTTGAACTCATTTAATCGAAGGTGACTCAATTACCATGCACAGACACACACACACACACACACACACACAAAATTATACTGAACAATGGAAGACAACACTTCACTGACTGAAGCCCTCCTTAGAATTACAATCTAACCAACATTTTTTTGAAAAGTTAGATTTCTAGGGATATATTGCGTTTCATCGCACATTTATGCTATAGTGTCATCGTATATCTTACATTTGATCTTGAAGCTGCTTTACGGGCTTGAGCACTTTGTCCCCTGTGGTGTGAGGATGGAACATCGGTCAAGACCGAGCTAGTGCTGGTTCATCACCAGACGAAATCACATCTATATTGTGAAATGTTTCCTTGACATTCTCATTATTATATGTATACTATTTGTTATCGCTTACGTTCCAAGTGTAGCCTCTGTCTATAAAGCAAAGGGTGATAGACAAAAATCTGAAAATTACAGGCCAGTAAGTTTGACATGCATTGCATGTAAGCTTTAGGAAAGCATTCTTTCTGATTATCTTAGACATGTTTGGAAAATTAATAACTGGTTCCACATAAGGCAGTTCGGGTTTAGGAAAGGCTATTCCACCGAAACGCAACTTGTAGGATTCCAGCAGGATATAGCAGTAGGCCTGAATTCACCAGGTCAAATGGACTGTATCCCGATTCACCTATCTAAAGCATTTGATAGGGTATATCATGGGAGATTACTGACAAAAATGAGCGCATTTGGACTAGACAAAAGAGTGACTGAATGGGTGGATACATTTCTAGAAAATAGAATTCAGAAATTTAGAATAGGCGAATTATTATCTGACCCTGTAATAATTAAGAGGGGAATTCCTCAAGGCAGTATTATTGGACCTTTACGTTTTATGTGTATATATATATATATATATAATTTTTTTGCTATTTGATTTACGTCGCACCGACACAGACAGGTCTTATGGTGACGATGGGACAGGAAAGGCCTAGGAATGGGAAGAAAGCAGCCGTGGCCTTAATTAAGGTACAGCCCCAGCATTTGCATGGTGTGAAAATGGAAAACCACTGAAAACCGTCCTCAGGGCTGCCGATAGTGGTGTTCCAACTCACTATCTCCCGGATGCGAGCTCACAGCTGCGCGCCCCTAACCGCACGGCCAACTCGCCCGGTAATGATATGATTAAAGGAGATGAATCACAGATAAGGCTTTTTGAAGATGATGCTATTCTGTAGAGAGAAATAAATAAGTTACAAGATTGTGAGCAACAGCAAAATGACCTCGATAATATTCTGATATGGACAGCAGGCAATGGTATGTTGATAAACGGTGTTAAAAGTCAGGTTGTGAGTTTCACAAATGAGAAAAGTCCTCTCAGTTTTAATTACTGGGTAGATGGGGATAGACTTCCTTTTGGGGATCATTATAATCACCTAGGAGTTAATATAGGGAAATGTCTTCCTTGCGTAATAACATAAATAGGAATTTAATTAAAGAGTCCAAATCTCTGCACATGGTTGTCAGGGTATATAGGGGTTGTAGTAAGGATGTAAAGGAGAGGGCATATAAGTGCAGAGTATGGTTCCAGTGTATGGAATTTCAAAGAAATTGGAAATTTATTGAACATCTTCCTTGGTAAGTTATTCCAATCCATAACTCCCCTCTCTATACACGAATATTTGACACAATTTGTCCTCTTGAATTCCAACTTTATCCTCATATTGTGATCTTCCCTATTTTTAAAGGCACCACTCAAATTTATTCGTCTACTAATATCATTCCACGCCATAGTTCTGACAGCTCAGAACATACCACTTAGTCCAGCAGCTCATTTCCTTTCTCCCAAGTCTTCCCAGCCCAAACCTTGCAACATTTTTGTAACGCTACTCTTCTGTAGGAAATCAACCAGAACAAATCGAGCTGCTTTTCTTAGCATATTTTCCAGTTCTTGAATCAAGTAATCCTGGTGAGGGTCCCATACACAGAAACCATACCCTAGTTGAGGTCTTACCAGAGACTTTCTCCTTTACATTCTTACTACAACCCCTAACTATCCTCATAACCATGTGCAGAGATCTGTATCCTTTATGTGGTTACCCTAATGAAGACCTTTCCTTGTATTAACACCTAGGTATTTACGGTGATCCTCATAAGGAACGTTCTCCCCCTCAACGCAGTAATTTAAAGCGAAAGGACTTTTCTTATTTGTGAAACTCACAATCTGACTTGTAACCCCGTTTATGACCATACCAAGCCTGCTCTATATCTCACAAAATTATCGAGGTTATTTTGCAGTTAGTCACAATCTTTTAACTTATTTATTACTATATACAGAATAACATCATCTGCAAAAAGCCTTATCTCTGATTCCACTTCTTTACTCATATCAATTCTATATATATATATATAAGAAAACAAAGTTCCAATAATACTGCCTTGAGTAACTCCCCTAGAATAGTAATTATCATTGTTACTGCTTGATGCTTTCACCTGGTATCAACTTAGGAATTGTAAAAATAATTGAATCGATGAGTCCGAAAACCAGTCATCTCCACTTTCTTACAAAATCTATATTATTTCACTTTCCAGCTCTGCTGAAGTGGACACAACATTTAGGCAGAAAATAAGTCATCTTCTCCTACTGTGTTGTGGAAAATAATATTGCGCAGTGAATTCTCTAGTTTTTCTGAAAACATGCTATATCCTGTAGTGACCTGTTCTCCTGGAGGATTCCTGAACCTGTAGACTTAGTTTACCTTTCCCATATCTCTTTGTTAACTGCTGAATGACAGAAATATCCATACATTTCAAAATCTTTTTAACATTATCTAATGAGTGTTTTTGTGTAGAAAATATTTAATTCTACATTTGGTTACTGTCTAAATTAAACATTATTGATATTATTTTGTAATCTGAGGGATATAATGCATTTTTGAGTAAAGAATTATTAATATTTCTTACTTTTTAAACAAAATGTTAATTACATATTTAGATTTGGTACCGAAACAAGTCATCTCCAAATTCTATTTATTTATTTATTTATTTATTTTTATGACAAAGTAAGTATTATTTTCACAAAATAGTGATGAATCTTTAGTCGCCAGGCATAAACTAATATAACAAACATGAAAAAGCCCCGTATGTCACGCGAATATTGAAATATTCAACTTTTTGTCTCTCCTGTAAAATTAGTCTCAGTGGAGATGACTGGTTTTCGAACTCATCGATTCAATTTAACCATAGCCGTCCGTGGCGTGGCGTGAGAGTTGGCAACGCCAGGTTACTGCCTGCTCGCACCGCTCACTTCAACTGTCAGATCGCGCTGCTTTCCTTCTGTATTGCTGCTTGCAAGTTCAACATGATACAGCTATGTGTGTGGAACTGCCTAGTACCCGGTTGTGAGAGCAATTACGCCTCAGCAATTAAAGTAAAAGATCTTTAAATTTCCTTAAATTGTAGCAAGTCTAGAAGAATGGATTTGCGCTATTCCGTGAGCCAACTGGAAACCAAATGTCAGGTCTATTGTTTCCATGAAACATTCCCATGCTTCAAAATATTTTACCATAAAAATGTACGTAAAAAAAAAGGCAATGAATGCGAGCATGCAGGTGTTGCCCTCCCCCCGATTTAAGTGACAATGCAGTACCGAAAATATTCCCAGGCTTGCCCTCTTATCGTAGCAGTAAGGAGAGTGTAAAAGGGAAATCCCCTGAAGACAGAAAGAAGCGGCAGAATGGCAGAAAGAACTTAAATAAGATTGCTTCCTTTGAACACTTATTACTGAATCTTCATTCGAAAGTTATTTCGAATTCACTGAAGTGGTTTGTACGTAGTAATATTTATTTATTTATTTATTTATTTATTTATTTATTTATTTATTTATTTATTTATTTATTTATTTATTTATTTATTTATTTATTTATTTATTTATTTATTTATTGTGAACATAACAGGCCATGAGTCCCAATTACATTGTTCACGACAATTGTTACTTAGATGTTAAAAGTACATATCAAAAACAATACATAGCTAGAGTAATCTTAAAAATTAATTCCTCAGACACACAAGTCACATTACAAAAGGAAAGAAATTACGGTTAATATAACTAATATTACATTACAGTACTAATACGTTCTAATTAAAATTGGTATAATATTTAAAACAATTGTTTTAACAGGATTCCCACTTGGAATGTCATACATTTAAAACATGGTTTACAACACTTAAATAGTTTATGCTAGTTTTCCTATTTTAAAAAATCTTCATAATCTATTAAGTTCAGAAGTACACTGTTACATGTCAAAATAAATGTAGCTTCGGTCATACTAAAAATATCAACATAGGGATGAATATTATTGTAGAGTCTCATTGCTATGTTAATTGGGGAGTTCTTATGCATTTCAGTCTTAGCCTTTGATAGAAAGAATATATTTCTAGGACGACTCAGTTTATGCGGCACATAAAATGTTATTGACTTCAATTGAGTCATCAATTACAGAATTAATTATATGATACAGGAAAGTCAAATCTTTGCAACTTAGTCTGTAGCGCTAGCTATTCACACCATATTCCTTCAGTATACCTGAATAATTTATGAAGGTTGGGTAATTTCCTGTGATTTTATAAGTCATAAATTTTAAAAACTTGTTTTGAGTACTCTCGATAAGATTGATATTCTTTGTGGTCGTTGGGTACAAACAATTGAGCCATACTCAAATCTGGACCTTACAAATGAGTTAAACAAGGTTAATAGTGTCTTTGGACGAAATGATAATGAATTCCGTATAATGAAGCCTAACATTTTAAGAGAATTATTCGTAATTTTTTGAATCTTAAAATCTTCACTGAATGTTATTCCTAAATCCATTTTCGTCTTGACACGAGTTAATATGTCAGTATCCATTGCATAGTTATATTTAACCTTCTGTTTCTTTCGAATAAATGTCATGGCTACACATTTACCTATATTAAAAATTAACTTATTCTGCTTGCTCCAGTCTACAAGAGAATCCAAATCGTTTTGAGGTAGTTGACAATCAGATACTGTTTTAATAGATTTGTATATTTTAATATCATCAGCAAAAATAAGAATTTCAGAAGATGTTATAGTTTCCGGTATGTCATTAACAAAGATTAGAAATAGCAAAGGCCCTAAGTTAGAACCTTGTGGAACTCCAGAATTCACATCAAATTTGGAAGATATATGACCTTTGTAACTTACAACCTGAGTTCTGTCGTTTAAATACGATATCAATAAGTTTTTAATATAGTAGAAAATCCAAAGGAAGGGAATTTATTTTATAGCAATCATGACTAACCTTGTCGAAAGATTTTTGAAAATCTGTGTAAATTACATCAAACTGAACATAATCATCTAAACTAGCGGATACATATTCAGTAATGTTGCAAGGATTTGTTTCGGTGGATCTTCTCACCATGAATCCATGTTGTCAAACATGATCATAAATTTGTTTGTACAATATAATTTCAAAAATTTTGGCTGGGGCACAAACAATAGTAACAGGTCTATAATTACTGAACAATTTGATATCTCCAGTTTTATATACAGGAGTAACCTTGGTATGTTTCCATAAGTCAGGGAATGTCTCTGTGTTTACAATTAGGTTCAAGAGAATGCTTAAAGAATATTCATTTTATACAAAATTCCTTTTTTGGTACAGATCGGTTAGATATATCTGAGGCTACATTAGGTCACAGTAAATATCGGTGGCTGTTCCACATCGTAAGCTAGAAACGAGAAAGGATCAAGCACAGAGCAGCTCGGCGTGTGGCTGCAGCCCGTGACGAGAATAGCGAACTCCGCCGGATGATTCTCACTTTAGGCTGAGCTATTGATCTCTAAGCCGAAACCAATTGACATCAAAATCTACTTCATTTCAAGAACAATACGTGCTGTGTCAGAAATATATTTCTCATTTCAGACGTGCGTTCTCCATTATAAAACAGTTTACGAGGGAGCTGCACATTAAAGGCGCATTACCTGTGCGTGTAGCAAGAATAACTCGTAGTGAAGTGTGAATGGAACGGGTTCCTGAATAACATACCACTGTCTGAAGACAGAATGGAGTTAAATAACCCTCGAAATACTGAAAATAATAATTATGTTTTTGTAGTTTCGGTAATCAGCCCAGAGATTGGTTTCATACAGCTTTCCATTCCGTCCCATTCTGTGCTAAACTTTTCATTTATACGTAACCACTGAACCTTACATCTTCTTCTTATTATTATTCTCCTTCTTGTTTCAGAATTTGACCGCCTATGGACCGCATTGAACCTAAAGTTTTCTGTTCAATCAATTAATCAATCACTACTGATCTGCATTTAGGGCAGTCTCGCTGGTGGCAGATTCCCTATCTGTTGTTTTCCTAGCCTTTTCCTAAATGATTTCAAAGAAATTGGAAATTTATTGAACATGTCAGAATTTGAATTTCGAGAAAGTTTCTGACAGGGTCTGTTTTATTTTGTCTTGTCAATTCCCAATTCCTCTAGGACGTTCAATAGAGTCTGGCTGTCAATTGAATCATACGCCTTCTTAAAATCAACAAATAATACCACGGTGTTCTGAATTCTCAAAGCTCTTATTATAAGAATGCTCTTCAGGTTAAATATTCGTCCTGCGCACGACCTTCCTTTTCTAAATCCAGCTTGCAAATCACCAATGGGATGGTCTGCTTGTTCCTCAACTCTTCTCATTAGTACATTAGAGAGTATCTTACATAATAATAATAATAATAATAATAATAATAATAATAATAATAATAATAATAATAATAATAATAATAATAATAATAATAATAATAATAATAATAATAATAATAATAATAATCGGTGTACGTCCCACTAACTACATTTTCAAGGTATTCTCAGACGCCTAGGTGTCTGAATTTAGTCCCTCAGGAGTTATTTTACGTGCCAGTAAATCTACCTACACGAGGCTGACGTATTTGAGGACCTCCAAATACCACCGGGCTGAGCCAGGATCGAACCTGCCAAGTTGAGTTCAGAAGGCCAGCGCCTCAACGGTCTGAGCCACTCAGCACAGCAAACCGGTATATTAAGCAGAGAAAGCAACAGTATTGTATTAAAGGTAGAATAGTGTAATTCATGCGATGTATGTAAAACGAAACGAAGTGTGTTAGTAAATATAATGTTTATCATTTTGTTTTCAAATAGGTGGTTCAGATACATTTAACAGGTGAATTGATAAACAGATGCGAAGGAGAATTTCAACCCTTTAGACATTTAAACACCTGGTTTTTATAATGTTTAATGTTCCGATGTATCTGTGGAACAGCAGAGGTGAAAGAGGGTGCGGGCTGGAATGGGTCTAACTACAAGTCCGAAAGGTGAATTAAAAATTTAAATAAAGATTATATTTTCAATAGACAACAAGATTTAACAAATTTTCACTAGGTGAAATAACAATGAAGAAATCCAGGTACAATTATAACTTTACAAACGAAAGCACAAGTTAAGGGGTCCTTACAAATCCTGGGCTTCGAGCTCCAATTTCACAATCCTTGAGCTCTCAGCTCACAACTACAAAATACCAAAGGGCAGAAAGCCCTAATTCCATGGAGCACTTGCTCCCACCTAGTAATGTCAAGCCTCCTAGAGGCACCTTTCAAAATACCAGAAAGAGCTGACCCGCTCTCAATCTTTCAAGCCTATTAAAGGCCATACCATACTTTATAATTAACTGCCATCGAGGAAGAATATAAACAGGGGTATCTCGTACCAAATCTACTGGACCTTCGCAGGAAGGAAAACAAAACGGGTTAAGTTAATGGCCCAAAATACAAAGATGAATGGAGGCGAGAACTTGCACTCCTACATGAGAGCTTGTTAAGCTAAGTGGCGCTAGGCCAATTCAACAGGGGCTATTCCCACACTAGGGAGGTGACTCGTATAAGAAAATTTTAATACATTCAGAAAGAGAAGGAAATCGGTTACGAAAACGTAGTCACCTAAGATCAAAATGAAGGGGAGCTCGAGAGGGTAAGGCACTCCCTATCCCCGATTTACATTTAAAGATATATGAAGTTTCACATAGATGGAAAAAGATTTACATGTTTTAAGTTATAGGTTACATATTCAAGATTTCGGACCTGCCCCGCGGGTTAAACTGCTGAGCTAGCAAGGAAAAAAGAAAGATGTTAAACGGCCATTACCTTGTTGAAGAGCTACTGCCCGGAGGAAGAGGCGCTACACGCCCCCTGCTATACTTCCATACACTAAGCTAGAGTTTGTTGCAATGGCCGGGAGACAAGAAAATCAGCAGTTTTTATACCCTCGTGGAAGATTCGAGACCTTTCATGAATAATTAAGACACACTCACAGACGTTTATTGGTCGTCTAAAAGTTACAGATCAAAAATTGAGGAAGAAGGACACGATTTGTCCAAAATTATTTACAGAATTTCGGGATCGGCTAAGTTCAAAACTGGCGGAAAGAAAAATTAATATTGCCAACCCACAGATAAAAGAACAAAATTTAGTAAAGACCAAAACTTCTGAATACAAAATTTCTTCAAAAAAGTTCCTTCACTTCGCACCAGGGTGCGTGATCATAGTATTTTTGGCAGTGACATCTATAAGAGAACGTCCAAACTTCTTGATCAATGAAAAACAAAACAAATCGAAATACACACCGTGACATCTTCTGAGAAACAGTTGAGTTGATTCGGTTTTTAAAGTTCAGAATTTCTCCAGTAGAGGAGTACTTTAAGGCGGAAAATTCAAATGTGCTGCGTATAGGTGTACCAACCGGCACATTTAATATTAACCATTTGAAATGTTTCGAAATATGTAAGAATTAATTATATTTCTTTAGTGAATTTCCTTAACAGATGAAAAGAAAGAAAATTAGGGGAGTGAAAATCAGTTTATCGATTTACATTACTGTTAACTGTGTTTATTTTTTCTTTTCAAAAATGTATTTTGTATCCGAAATAGAAATCCTTGCTGGTATTGACGGGCGAAATAAAATGAGCAGGCCCTCAAGAAGGCTCCGCTCACCATTCAGGCAAGTCTTGACGGGATGTTGATGTAGGAGGTTTCGTTGCCAAGGCGTGAAGGGTGTGTTTAATGGGTGACAGAGGCAATGGAAGAGTTTAGTTGTGCTCTGCGGGATACCCAACACCCGTGGGGGCACTTGCTGCAGTCCATCAGTGGCTCGGCCTATTGGGGTAAAACCACTGATCGATGTCAGCCACTAGAAAGTGTGGTAATGTATGTAGCGTCAGGAACTGCATCTTATTTACCACGCAGTTCCCCCTGCAACAGCTGGTGTTCATCTACACTAGTGATCAAATTACCGCTAAAGTTATCCTATTGTCTTGAAAATGATGTCCCAGGACTGCGATATAAACTAGTTGATTTCGGAAATGAAATAATTCCAAAAATTACATCTTGGAGTATTTTCTTGTTCTTCTTCTACTTCTTTTTAATCTGCTTACCCTGCAGGATTGGTTTTTCCCTCGGACTCAGCGAGGGATCCCACCTCTACTGCCTCAAGGACAGTGTTCTGCAGCTTCAGACTCTGGGTCACGGGATACAACTATGAAGGATGACCAGTACCTCGCCCAGGCGGCCTCACATGCAATGCTGAACAGGGGCCTTGCGGGGGATGGGAAGATTGGAAGCGATAGACAAGCGGCCGTGGCTTCAAGTTAGGTACCGTCCCGGCATTTGCCTGGAGGAGAAGTGGGAAACCACGAAAAACCACTTCCAGGGTGGCTGAGGTGGAAATCGAACCCAACTCCCGACGCTGAGTGGACCTGTTCCAGCCCTCGTACCACTTTTCAATTTTCGTGGCAGAGCCGGGAATCGAACCCGGGCTTCCAGGGGTGGCAGGTAATCACACTAACCACTATACCACAAAGGCGGACTTGGAGTATTTCCCAAAGATAAACTGAAACCCTGATACGCATTTTTAGAAGTCTCTATCTCTATTCCTCTTTGACCCAAATGACCCGCCACGGTTGCTGCAAACTGCATGCAATATATTCTGAGTGTTGTGTAGCAGAATAGTTTTTGTGGCATTGATATGTGCATAGGCCTATGTATTAATGTTATTTTTATAAATTAATTTATTCTCAGGGAGCATTATTAATTCTAGGGACAAGTCCCTTAATTTCAATATAATTGCATTATTCTGCTATAAACATAGCTGCATTATTTATCTTCATTATGTTTTTTAAATGAAGCTTATACTGTAATTCTAAGTGGACATTTCCTTTGTCTAAGTAATGAATTTTAAAACATGAAATGTGTGAAAAATTCTCTTCAATTTGAGGTACACATTAAGAATAAAGTCACCTACTTTTCTAATCCCAAAAACCTGTTGTTGCATATGTGGTGCCCCATCCCTCAGTGTTCTTCCTTTCACATTATACTACTTCGCAGCCAGATTGAAGTGCCCCTTATCTCACGCCGGACGCTGTCTGCTTGTCAAGACTGCTTCCAGCATTCTCCCAGATGTCCAGTTCTCACGTATTGCCATTGCTAAAATAGCAAATAATCTCCATAATTATAAGATGCAAGTTTTGTCACTTATATGCAAATCATTTGGGCAATGTTGTGGAATAAAACCAGTGAACAATTCGTTGGTATTCTATGTTTTTCCATGTAGATATTTAGTCAAGAGTAAAAACCGGTTAGTTCTGCCCCCTGCTTCCCATCAGAAAAACTATGTTTTTATTATTAGAAGTAAATCGTCCAAACACATCCAATGCTTTGAATGAAGAAATATCGCAATAACAAAAAATAAATTATTATTACCTAATACATCGCGACTGGGAAATATGCCGATGGCAATGGTAACTTACAGCTGTGTGATGAAACAGTAAAGTTAACCCAGCAACAACAAAAAATACAACAGTTCCATGGAAAGAAATTATTACATGACACACTTCTAGTTAAAGGAGAGTAAAAAAACTTTGATTTCACCTATTCAATACATTAAAAGCAATTATAAAATTAGGATATCATCCTTATTTTATTGCTAAATTATTAAAAACATAGGACATATTTCGTTCAAATTCTGAACATCTTCAGCCATAAACATTCTCAACAAGTTAAAACCGGTAACACTATTTTATAAATTACACTTATCGTTTACTGTTAACAAACTTAACCATAATAACTATTAAAATTACGTTCTAAATCTAGCATCATCATATACAAATTCACACATACCCTAAAAAAATCCGATGGCTTAATACTACAATTTACAATGTGTTGAGCGTTACATTATAAGATGACACCATCACATAGAAATTTGCACCGTAACGTCACGACCATGTGCACTTTGACAGCTTGCATAAAGTAAAACAAACAATGAAACGTATTCGTTTGTAAACAAAGCCACGTGTGTTTTTGACAGCTGTCATCTTGACGGACCCTAACCTCACTTTTAAGGATAATAGAGCATCGCTAACCTCAAGGCTGTCACCTGATGCATGTCGTAGCGAGGAATTTATAATCCAACAACAGAACATCTTTAAACTCATTGCTGCCACCTTCACGCCAATGTGTAAGTCATCAGACACAATTTTTAAAGTTTAACTTATATTCAGACCCTCTTTATGCACCACCTCATTGTAAACAACCAGCCATCACTGCCATCTAAGGGTCTGTCAATGAATTATGCCACAACGGAACAACGTTAGATGCCGTGGATGTCGTCCAAGCCGCCTGGCTCTGAATTGCGATGCGATATCTGGTCTGTTCTAAGGAGGAGACCTAGCTCAACACGGGGAAAATAGGCCAATATTCATTCGATTGTTATATATGCTACAAACGTTGTTGAAAAACGCTGCACTTATCCCAGTATTGGCATGCTTCAGAGCAATTAGAAGCAAATTCAATAATGTCAAAATTCTGACTATAACATTTTCAACTAAATGTTCAAAATTTCCCGCCTTTTTAACAATAAATCACGGTTTCCTCTATAACCCTCTTACTGATTCACAGATAATTATGAATTATTCAGAGTTTCCTCCCATTATGTTGTACTACAATCTGTACCTCGTTCAGATCAATAGGATTTAAATTAGATTTTATATAATATTTTTATTTAAAAACTATAAATATTTTCTGGTGCTTGGAATAAAAATGCGACAAAAATTCCAAATCACAGTCTATGCTAATGATTGAGGTTCATTTTGTAGCTGGAGTTTTGATACACATTTTGAAAAGGAAAAGTACGAAAATTCTTATAAACTTGGAATTAATAAGGGAAACGGTGATATCTTGTTAAGAAGGCGGGCAATTTTGAACATTTTATTTTAAAATATTAAAGTTATTAAAATTCTGGCATTATTAAAGTTGCTTCTGGTTGCCAGGAAGCATGCCAATACTGGGATATGTGCAGTAATTGTCAACAACAATTGTAGCATATTTAACAATCGAATGAATATTAACCTATTTTTCCTTTGTTAAGCCGGGTCTACCCCCCCCCCTAACCGAATAAGAACCAATACTCGAAAGTGGGCCTATTTCGGGAACGAGTGGAAGAAAATGACTTCTCCGAGTGTGACTGTGGCGGTGGAGAGCAGACTGTTCACTATGCAGTTCAAGAATGTCCTCTGAGAGCTTTCCGTGGTGATCCAGCAGAGTTCATGGTTGTGATGGTGGGATCAATAGACTAAATTCGTGGCTTGGTTATATACCCGCCCCTACCCTAAAAGTCTCCGGCGAGAAATCTACAGGGTGTTAATGGTAGAAACAAGTAGGCGCTTATCTTAAATTATCTTAGCGGCATTCCTATAAATTTCAAATTAATTCAATCGGTTTATTAAATCCTGATGATTATGGAAATGAAGCATATATACAAAAATGAAGTACATAATTGATTTTACATCTGTTGTGGATTATTTATTGACTTTTAGTCTTGTATGATAGGTCCGAGTACTATCTATCGCGATGCGAGATGCCATGACGTAACGTGAACGCAAACATTTACCATAAACACTACAGCTATCCCATATTATTGGGCAAATGAAATCTACACTCATGCAACCAGTCTGATTGATGCCTAATCTAAAAATCACACGAATTATTCCCCAACGGAATACCGTAACGCAAATTATACAGACATGGATCAAACACCCGGGTTTGAACCGAACCCTCATTTGAATACACAATTCGCCGTGCCAATGGGATGAAACCACCGCCGATTCTAATTACATTCATTACATGTTACACAAAGCATCAGAAATAGTCACACATTACGTACAAGAATCACGTGAGACACACATCCTTCGTCCCACCATTTTGGAATACCATTGCCCACGCCCTGGACTGATCTGACGACCCTAATGATAAACATGTGGCTCTAAAAACCCTAGCTAATTTATACTCAAATAAATATAATAATATAACAAATGTTAGTACCAGTTACCGTGTCGCTTATTGACAAATACATTATTCTGCCGTGTTGAATATTTCCAACTACTAGCCATATTCAGTCAGGCCTTGCTTCTCAGCCCAAAGTTCCCTTCCTTTGAAGCGAACACACAAAAAAATACATCTGACACAACGTCGAGCGAAAACACGTACTGTGGGTGGTCATTAGCCTCGCACTTCAAGGGCATAAAAAACCATCCCTATAAAGATACCTCGTTCCGTGGTACGCACTCGATAATAATGAAGTCAATTCCTCATTCATACCCTCTATGTGTGTAATTATAACACCTCACATCGTGAGTTCGAACTTCAAACCGCCTTGACTTCAAATAAAGGACCTCAATTCAACACGCATTTTGGTCATGGCCGAACCCATGACTAGAAATGTCACACCTTTTTCACGTCAATAAACCAGTTTATAATACTATATTCGTATATTTATCATCATTATCGTTATTATTATTATTTTTATTATTATTACGGGGATACCCATGGAGGAGAAAGAGGTTAAAGAAGGTGCCGGGGTGAATGGGTCTATCTACTATGTCAAATTTAATTTAAAAACTTGAACTGAAAGTTATATTTCTTTCATAACTTCAAACTTAACAATTTTTCATAAAAATGAAAGATCAGGTACAATGACAATTTCAGAAATTGGAAAAAATCAAGATTCAGAACTTGACAATTCTTGGCTACAAGCCCTAAGGTTACAATTCCAGAGATACCGGATCAAGTTTACAACTTTAATTCAAACAAGGAATCATTTACTCAAGGGCACAAATCCCCTAATTCGAGAGCACTTGCTCCCAAAATACAATATCTAGCCTTCCAGAGGCACTCGTTACTATTACAAAAACTTGAAAATAGCTAACAGGCTCTCAGTTTCTTACAGCCCGCTCAAGGCAATATTTCATCAAACTATTACAATCTCTGGTTTCACAAGGCACGAGTTACAAATGGAAATTGCTTACTACAGGGATATCTAGTACCCAACCTGCCGGGCCTTTGCGAAAAAAGAACATATTAAATAAAACGGCCCGAACACAAACTGAATGGAGGCGAACACTGCGCTCCAGACAATGAAACAGGGGCTATTCCCAAACTACTGAGGTGGCTCGCATGGAAATATCTTTAACATATTACAGAAAGGTTGCAAAACGTACTCACCTCAAAGCAAGATGAAGGGGAGCTCGATAGGGTAACTCACTCTCTATCCCCGTTTTACAGTTAAAGACTTTATGAAGTTTTACATTATCCGAAAGAAAATTTACATGTTAGAAAAGTAGGTAACCTAGTTAAAGATTCGGACCTTCCCCACTGTTAAAGCTGCGGAGGTAGCAAGAAAGAATGAATTTATGTGGCCATTACCTTATAGATGTTCAGCTGACCGATGAAAGAGGCGGCCCCGCCTCCTGCCTTAACACACACACAGAAAGACGATAATCAATTTACAAGGAAACGTGAAAATCCGCAGTTTATATACCATCAGGGAAGGTTTGAGAACTTTAAAGACTAATCAGGACACACCATCTTAATTTTTATTGGCAGATTCAAAGTGAACAAGAAATGCGGGATTGGTTGAAAATTAATTACAAAAATTCATGATTGGCTAGATTCAGAACTGACGGAAAGAGAAGGAAGTATTGCCAAACCAAAAATAAATGAACATAGATCAGTTATGGAAAACCTAGGAATATGGAACTTCTTTAAGTTATAAAATCTTCCACATTGAACCAGAGTGCATGATCATAGTTTTTGGTAGTGTCATCTGTAGAAAAATGTCCAAACTTCTTGATGTATAGCAAAACAAAACAAGGAGAAATTCAGTCAGTTTAAGAACCTTCACAATAACAAAATTACTTAATTTTTCCTTGGTGACTTCTTCCGATTAAAGTTCCAAGTTGAGGTATTATCAATTTCACCTTTCGACCGATAGAGGAGTTCATTAAGGCGCTTATTTTGAATGCGTGGCGTTGAGATATACCTCCCGGTACAATTATTATTATTATTATTATTATTATTATTATTATTATTATTATTGTTTTTATTATTATTTTATTAGTTTCAGCTGTCCACTGACTTCCTTACGTGATTTACCTTACACATGCACGCAATAATGATGCCATACACCGGGTAATCAGATCGAAATTATGTCATACTAGGCAATTAAATCATATCAAATCATCACACGGTACCTTCCTAATAATTAAAACGTAATTAAATATTCACAGGATAATTAACTCATAATTAAACCATAAGTAAATTGCCACACGGTAATCAACTCATAATTAAATAGTCACACGGTATTTAACTCATAACTAAATTATAATTAGATTGTCACACGGTAATCAACTCATAATTAAATAGTCACTCGGTTATTAACTCATAATTAAACCATAATTAACTCATAATTAACTCATAATTAAATTAGAATTAAACTGATCAAAACGACCAAACTTAAATTGAAACACTCCCTAGCTAAATATTTCAAAGGAGGTGTTGGTGTATCAGTCCTGTGAGCATCTCTCGGTATTCTGGAACTTCTCACGTAGCTTAACTTACAGTACTTACCACTCATGCAATTATCAATACTGGATTAACTACAACCTATCATAATTTACCAATTCCAGAATCAACTAAACTACTGGTCTTATGACGCAGTAACTAACTACGGGTTTCCAAAATTATGTAAATAAATGAACCTTCTCCCGCATACAAATTTCTCAGGAATCAAAATTTCCACTATTTACAATTAAACTCACTCAGACCTCTTATATAAAAAATAAAAAAGCTACGTGCTCATCTTCGGCATTTCTACATTAAAATAAGGTTAGATCCCTAACATTATAGCTACAGCTCATGACAAATAATTCCCGACCCATCTAGCCATGCCATTTAATTAGAAAAGTACTCATCCTCTATCCTCTGACGACACATCGGTCAGCTGGGGTGGTGCATATCGGGTTTTAGTGCTGATCCATCAGCACCAAAGCGAATATTGGTAACTCCATTCCACCATAAAGACCTAAATCCATGGTCCTCGATCCATGATATCACTCGCAGTTTACAGAACAGAAAGCGTCACTAGTTTAATTCCACAATGCGTAAGATTGCGTTCCACGCGGGCATCCGGCCACGATCTCTAATTAATACCTTGTACTCCGCGGTTCAATATAGAGTTACCCTGTACCCCTCATCCACTGTTCATTTATTACTACCGTCATGTTCTTGGATTAGTAATAATAATAATAATAATAATTTTACAAGTCGAACTAAGTGTTCGCGATTCGACACAGTTTAATTAATTATTAGCGTCATGTATGTCAACACTATGTACTATTCACACGAATTACTCTCCCGCGTTTGAATTTTAGGTTTCAAATCATTAAACAAAGAATTACTGAGAGGTCGTGTAACATAGCTTCTCCCTCCGTGAGCTGAGAGTTCCGAATGAAAGGCTGAACCCTTGGCAGTGCTTTTTACATGAAGGAGGTTTCCCCCACTTAAAATATGCAGATGGCCTACCCGCGGCCCGCTAGAGGTCAAATAGTGCGACCATTAGGTGACCAGTATCTACCTGATGTGAATGAGACATATCCGTGCGATTATTTTTCGTAGAATCTCCTGTAATTAATTAATGTTTTTCCTCATTCCCCCTCTTCTCTGGAGTAAGTCCCCGCCTCAATGAGGTGTCTTGACACTATGCAGATGGCCCCTGGTATTTTTTCACTGAGATATAACGAAGTATTCTTTCTCCATCCGTAAGTTATCAGCCAAGAGGACATTACACACTCTAAATAAATGCCCCAATTATAACTATCTCTTTTAAATTGAAAAGCAACGCCAGAATTTAGATTTTATTAATTTTCACATCGTAGAAAATCAAGCTGGCCCAGCTGATTTAAAGATGGCTCCCATATTTCGCTCCAAAAAGTTTGCCTCTCCTCGCTTTCTTGAACGTGAGGTGGGGATGACTTCTCTCAAGTTGCGTCACGGTGAATCACCGATGCAACCCCACCCATGACTTCACAGGCTTCTCTCTTCTGCGGGCTCAGCGCTGGACAAAGGAAGATGTTGCGCAATAGATCGCAAATAATGATATTTATAGAAAAAATATTCAAGACTTATTTCATCTGTCTCGATGATGTTGATATTTATTAATTTCAAGATTTCTTTCCTCAAAATTAGATGACCAGTCTTAACCAGAGGTCCTTGGATCATGCCCCTGTCGGGTGCAGTTATTAGTTTGGTATCTTCAAAAGGTAGCTATTAACAAGCGTTTCAATCCCCTGTTGATGGGGTGGTAAAGTAACATGCATCGTATCTCCTGCTTGTTGCAGAAAGTGACTAGAAGGGATTCCAGGGTTTTTCAACTTGGGAGAGTGGGATGGTGACTACGGTTACCCTATCTGAGTCTGGCATTACTTCCATTTAATTGTATGAGGCTCCTGATCTTCCAATCTTCCTTGATCAACACTTGTTCCTTTCAAGATCTCAACGGTATTAGGATTTCGAAACTTCGGAAGTAGCCCTTCGTGGCCCTTCCTTCTATTTTGCCGAAACCTTCACATTTCGAAGTGGTGCCAGTTAGTATTTCAGGACGAAGTACAATTGGGCAACCTCCCTCAGAAGAGAATCGACCCTTTGGCAGTGAAATCTCACTCTCCTGCCATGTGGAAAAGAAACCAACTCCAATACTCAGATCGAAACGTACAAGAAACATGGCGTCTGCAATAGTCCAACAGCTGCTAGCGCAAAATTATTACGTACATATTATACCAAAGGCGGTAATTCATTACATTGTAACGCTTTCTCAATTAGGGGTTGTCCAAAAAGACAAATTATACATAATACCAGCAAATATAGTGCACTGGAAAGTTAAATCAATTAGCTTCATGTCCCGTATTGATAATTCCAATGATCACAAGTATAAATATTGGACTCTGCACCTAATCAATACTAGTATTTATTGTAAGCTACTTAAAACATTTTACATTACAGTACCGGCACGGCGCGCTCCCGGCAAGGACACAGGTGACAGGTTAGAAACAGCAAGAAAATAATGCGACACAGTACCATTCTCAAACGGATAGCAATTTTGAAGAAGAGAACATTTTTACTATCTCACTTCAGATAATGAGACATAAAACTTAGACAATTTGACCCGAGCAATTAGCATGACGATTTTAGACTTATTTACCTCTTCAAAACACACGACTCGCACCTGTTTTTATTGTAGAAGCCAAAGTATGTTAAAACATTATGACATGTGATACCTTATTATTAAACTTTTAGAATCCATGAACTACCCACTGACGCAGGTTTTATAAAAATACAGTGCCATTATAATTAGAAATAAGACGTTTTTAAAACTAAAAATAAGAGTATTTAACTTCGTAATACGAAAATCAAAGAATGTGTGTGTGATCGAACATCAAGATCAGTGACATCTCATAATGAACTGTTGAACAATTTTAGAGATTAGCATTTCTCATCCAAGCACATTTTAACACTACAACGTATCAATGTAACGTGGAATTAGTCATCTAAATTTAGAATAAATAGTATTATAACATCATATGTTATTTAAGAAAGATCAAGGTTCTTCAGCAGCTGAAGACGAAACCAGCACTCTACTGTAAAATGTTTTGAGTACTGTATAATCATTAACAAACAACTCGCCCTTGTTTTTTTTTCTAGGGGCTTTACGTCGCACCGACACAGATAGGTCTTATGGCGACGATGGGATAGGGAAGGGCTAGGAGTGGGAAGGAAGCGGCCGTGGCCTTAATTAAGGTACAGCCCCAGCATGTGCCTGGTGTGAAAATGGGAAACCACGGAAAACCATCTTCAGGGCTGCCGATAGTGGGATTCGAACCTACTATCCTACCATTATTGCGAATGGAAGCACACCGTACTAATGAACCGATCCTGCATCAGAAGAAGACTGTCGACCTTTATGAACCTAAAACAACTGAGATATGTTGGTTATATTGCCAGAAGACAGGAGGCAATTGAAATACATATCATGAGGGAAAAGTCGACGGCGGAAGACCTACCGGACGTGCACCATTACGATCGATGGACCAGATCAAGAACTTGACCAGGATGAGCTGACAGCAAGCAAGTTACTATGTCCAAAGCAGAGACTCCTGGAAGCAGATCACCAAAAGGCGTGTCGCGTGATGCCATTATACCCTTTCGAAGGGTTTGGCTCAAAGAGAGAGTAAATAATAGTATTTATTAGGTGGAAAGTCCAATATTTATACTGTGATCATTTAAATAAAAGTTCACTGAATTTTTAAGAAAATCACCGAATATGCTTTCTATAAATACCTATTGACGATTTGAAAGCAGACAAGACAATGCCATTATTCAAAGATCTTGGCAGGTGGAATGTCTTGCAGATCTCAACAACGAATTTTCGAGGAATCGTACCCCTACTACCGATTAGCAAACCCATGACCTCCATGATTTTTAGGTTGTGTGCTCCCTTGTAGAACGCAACAATGGGCTGGTATATGTATGACCACGGTGAATTAGGTGATATTAACGAAAAAAGAGATGTCTACACCAATATGTTCTCCTGTACATCCTCATCATTGGTACACAAACAGGTTAACACCGACCTTTCTTCTTGTCGTATACTGACACTATGTATAAGCACATATCTTGATTTTGAGGTATCTGATTATGTATTTAACCAGGTTAGCTTATTTTATGTGTAATCATCTTATTCACCTGGGGCAGGTCCCACGGTCAACTTCGTTAGGTTGACTCCCGCAGGATTTGAAGCGGACGGTTGGATCTAATATACATCCTACATTATTGTCTTGGTGGTCAATTACACCGATCCTACGAGTGATTGCATTCTCTTCCAAAGCATGGATCTCTTCATGGACGGTGATTTTTTTCTTCTGGTGGTCTGGGTGATGGTGGTTCTTATTTGATGATGCCTAGCGATGTGGATATTTTCGCCTACGACGTTTACTGTCCATGAACCTACCGAGCACTGCACGAACTGC
Source organism: Anabrus simplex (assembly GCF_040414725.1). Taxonomy (NCBI): domain Eukaryota; kingdom Metazoa; phylum Arthropoda; class Insecta; order Orthoptera; family Tettigoniidae; genus Anabrus; species Anabrus simplex. Next base: position 2,321,482 of record NC_090265.1, read on the forward strand.
TCCTGCATTCCCCGTCATCCTGAGACCGTCCCTCCATTCGCTGTGTGACAATCGTTAGTGGCGGCTGACCCATGTGTTGGAAGCTGGATGTTCTATATAAAGGATAACTCTTGTACCTTTGTGACGGAGAAATCGCACCACTTCTTAAATTAAAGGTCTCTGATATACACATGGTCTTCCGAGAGTTTTGAAAACCATATTTGGGATTCGCCACGATGTTGTCAGGTAACAATCTGAGTCATGTTAGGCAAGATTTGGTTTTTTATTCTAGGTTCCTTGTACTGGCGTTGTAGGGGTTCGGAAATATTTTCAGAATCCACAGACCACTTATTTGCTGAAGCATTACCTACCATTGTGCAAGTCATGCCATTTGGTAGGTAACTCAAGGATTTTCTTCAAGTGCGATTTAAAAAAATTGTCTGTACCAACGAGGAATTTCACATCATAAAGGAATGTCACTCTTGTATGAATGATAAGGCTTCACTAACAACCATCCATCACATAGAGCGAGTTTCGTTTAGCGGTTGGCCGGCAGGCGCGCCAGCTTATCTGCCTCCCGTTGACGCATCAATTTCCGTTATACAGCGTAGTGACAGCAGGGGAATGCCCGCACTTCGCAGTTCAGGTCCGTGCTTAGAGCGTGTATAAAGTGTTGATTTCTCCCTCCAACTGTTCTCTAATAGTGAAGTGTTACTTCGGGCAATAATTCTCATAATGCCTGCACATGTGCACACGGTAGAGGAAGGGGTATTTATGTATGGTAATTAAGTGAAAACAGAGCCTTGCTGGGAAGGCGTTAGGTGATTTGTAAGGCAATGTCCAAGTGTACGCCCTTCACATAGAGAGCCAGTGCGTAAACTCGTGAAATAATTGAGAGGAACTGGTTCTTTACTCGATAAGAAGCGAAGTGTTAAAAAACGTGAATTTAACGAGGGAAAAGTAAATGAGAAAGCAGGAAGATCAGGACGTACGCCTGGACAAGACGCCGGGGTTTCGAATAGCTCAGCGTGGCGGCTACGAAAATGTTAGAATAGCCTCCATTACAGAAGACGGAATTATGCGCGTGAATCGGAGTTTCCTAAGACGATGCCAGAAATGTGTGGATGCAGGAGGAGAACATTTCCAACATCTCCTGTCATAAGGTACGAGCTTAATTTCTTAACTCTTAATTACTAATGTTCTTAATTCTTATTTTCTTAATTTTCATTGTTATCTCATGTGATGCACGGATAAAGTGAGCGAAGTGGTGTCCTTGTTGCTCTGGCGCGGAGCGGGCAGTGATGAGTCAACGGGAGGCAGATAAGCAGGGCGCACCTGCCGGCCAACCAATGACAGAAACTCACTGAATAATCAAGTAGAATAAACGAGCATCTTCACAGTAAAATGGAACGCTGGTTATTTAGAAAATCCACTTGGACCGGTGATAACTTTCTTTCTTTCCTTCTTTCTTTAATTTCACTTCACTGGATTGGAATACATGAAGAAACTATTAAAATCATTTCTATAACATAATTCTGAATTTGTAAAAATTGATTGCGGGGCAAGATTTCTCAGTATTTTCACTCTAATGAGAACTTTTCTTTGCTAGTGGCTTTACGTCGCACCGACACACAGAGGTATTATGGCGACAATGGGAGACGAAAGGCAAAGGGGTTGGAAGGAAGCGGCCGTGGCCTTAATTAAGGTACAGCTCCAGAATTTGCCTGGTGTGAAAATGGGAAACCACGGAAAACCATGTTCAGTGCTGTCGGCAGTACGATTCGAACCCACTATCTCCCGGATGCAATCTTACAGCCGCGCACTAAGGAGAACTATGAAAACATAACTTGTGACATGTTCACTGAGACAGTCGAACATTTTACCAGACATATTACAGATAAGCTGCAATAGCTGAGGAGATGGGAGATGGAATATTTCTGGAATAAATCAAGTTGAAGGTCGTCCACGAAGGATATGACACTGTATTTGTTAGAGTCGATAGAGTGTTTGCATTCATGCATCTCACTGGAAAAAGCTCTGTTATATCTTTAGTGTCAGAAAGTTAAGAGGAAACATGCAAGCTAGCATGGCAGTGACTTAGTCTGCTCCAGAGCAATTTCATCCCTCCCTCCCTGCATTATAAGTGAGTTTGAAATTAACGCATATATCATCCACCAAAGTAGTGAACATTTTTGCTTCGTTATTCAAGGAGTTTATTTTCCTTTCAAAAAAATTGTTTTGTAAAGTACCATTACCAGAACTGTTCAGATTTGTTTTAGACATGAATTGTCTGAGATAAAAATTAAGTTCGTTCATCTCCAAAATAGATACGCTTCTGCATAGTAGTAAAAGATCTGATGAATATTTAATTTGACAAGCAAAAGAAAACTCCACCTCGTCATACGCAAATTGTATCTTTCATTACTCTCTACATTCATACCAGCATCGAGTACCAAGTCCTCCTTTACAACATTTATCACTAAAGTTACTCTTTCAGAGAGAGACACTGTTCCATTGTTGTAAGTGGTAAGGCAACCCACCAAATTCTACAGCTTGCCCCTTCTGTTACAATTATAAATTTTGTTTCCATCACATTCTAAGATCCAGCTGAACTTTTACGCAAAGAGGCTTCAATTTGAATCACTCAGAACTTTGAAGAACATAGACACTGATGGAAAATAGCCTATCTACAGTATTATCATCTACTTTAACGAAATTATCATAGTCATTCTTCACAATCATTGTGAATGGATTTACCTGCCTATCCTTTTTCACTTATGAAAGATTCAAAATTTGCAATGTTATCTACTTCATTATAGTAAAATTCTCCCCGTCTCACTGTAGTATATGTTACACACATTCTTTACGAATCATCACTGTTAGATATAGTGATTAATTAGGGAACGTTATTGGGTGGGCTTCATTACTTAGATGGACGTGTTCGAGGAACAAGGAAAGGTTTATAATTTAGAATATCAAAAAACGTCTTCCCTAACCACACAAACCTATTGTCAAAATGATGGATGCATACTTTTGTTTTATCATCGACTTCAAGATATACACGATGTAAATTTACAATCCAATCTATTAATTACTTTTCGTTAGGAAACTTAGAAATAGTTGTATGAGAGGAATTGTCGTAGTTTGACATGAAATGCGGAACACAGGACGAGCGACTGATTTCAAAACAAAGAAATTCTCACATTAGTACAAATAGAGATCGTAAATATCCACCGACCAACCCGAATGTATTCTACACAGAAGCTGATATTTATCGCTGTTTTTGATTAAAATACCCCGGCTGCATACGGATACAAGGAGCGTAAACAAATCCACGGTTATCACGAGCTTGGGCCAAACAAATCGCCACCCTGGAGCAATCGACAGTAGCATTAATATCCGAGTATTGAAGTTGGTCTTGTTTGAAAATATGTTTCTATGGAATCTAAAAATAATTGACCAGTCATTCCGGGCGTTCTACTGGACCGAATTGCTTCATTAGTTTCTATTCACTCCAAAATAACCTGTCAGTGTGTTGATAGTTCTCTGTTCAATGAACTTTGAGTAATCCCAGAACTAAATCACTTAATGACCACTCTAATAATTGCTAAACGATTAAAGATGACGGTGACTACAGGCAAACATGAAATTTCAACCAAACTTGTCATTCATGTAAGACAGCCCTAGGGAGGAGTGACATGTAAAAATCATAAAAACCGACCAATACTAGTGCCAAATCCATACTTTTCTTTGTCGCTGAGATGAATTGTGAGGCTCTGGATGCCGTTACATTCCAAGTCCAGCCTCCATCGGCATGGGAGTCAGAAGGGGGTACGAAGAAGAGGTCCAAAACGACTGAATTGAATTCACAATTTTCGGGTTAATTTATGAGAGTTCCAATGACAGCTGGAATCGTGTTTATCATATCTACAGCGCGAGGCGTGAATGCATACATCACTTACTTTTATTACTTGTTTGAAAAGGTAATCTACTTTCTAGACGACGAAGACAAACTTCCAAGCGAAACAAAATAATCTAAACACTTTAAGTCAAACGCACATTCAAACTAAAGATACACAAAATATTTCTTTAAAAAACCCTAAATGTTATAAAAGGAAATCTACAAAATGTCACTTGGCAGATAATTCACAGTGAATATAAATCTTAAAAAGCAATCATTCACAAACATATCAGGACAACGTGTGGAACATTTTCATATCAACACACATTATTTCACCTACTGTATTTATAACGAATACTGAGGAGAAGCATGGGTCCTCTAGTAACTTCATATTTACCTGCATGTTAAGGTATGACGTAATCAACCAATCACTACTGATCTGCATTTAGGGCAGTCGCCATGTGGCCGCTTCCCTATCTGCTGTTTTACTCCTTTCTAAATAATTGCAAAGTAATTGTACATTTATTCAAAATTTCCCTTGATAAGTTATTCCAATCCCTAACTCCCCTTCCTATATTTTCCACAACATTTCCCCTTGAATTCCAACTTTATATTCATATTGTGATATTTCCTACTTTTAAAGACACCACTCAAACTTATTCGTCTACTAATGTAATTCCACGCCATCTCTCCTTTCTCCCAAGTCTTCCGTGCCCAAATTTGCAACATTCTTTAAGGCTCCTCTTTTTGTCGGAAATCACCCAGAGCAAATAGAACTGATTTTCTTTTCAGTTTTTCCAGTTCTTGAATGAAGTTAATCCCAGCTATGGTCCAGTGCACTGAAACCACACTCTAAGTAGGGGTCTTACCAGAGACTTCTTTACATCCTTACTGCAACTCTTAAATACCCTCATAACCATTGTGCAGAAACCTTTACCCTCTATGTTCAATCCAGTTTACGTAACTAACCGGTATAGATCTCTGCACATGGTTATGAGTGTCATATTAGTTAAAGCAGCTGTTATTTTAAAACAAACTATTCGTTTCATTTCATCAAGATAAACAAATCTGAAACTTCAAAAGTACTGTTCCCCTAAACAGAAAGAGTATCGGTTACTGTAATAAATGTCAAAGTTTCTTCATTTACAGTAAGTTATTATAAGTGGTCTGAACGAGTTCATGCAAGATGTATCTTATCCCTTGTGTGACGTCAACACAGTCTCATCGCACCTCCACCAAGAAATGATGTATCATTTGGCAGCCTTCACTTCGTATCAGCACCCTTGTCGAGATGAAGCACTGGTTCATCAGTTTGACAACATACTCAGCGAAACCGTCGCCTATGGTGATGTATTTCTAGCGTGCTCGTATGATCCGTGTCCTGAGGAGAGTACAGTCACCTCTATGTTCATGTACAGAGACGTGAAGGACTATCCCACGTCGATCGATGGGCGTTGAGAGATGGATGTGTCATACTGTCATCGTGTATTACATCACGTATTTAGACTGAACAGTAATTAACCGAGGGGGAGAAAGAACCAAAACCTAGTATGTCCACATATTTTTTAGAAGTACGTTATCATTCGTTCACCAGTTATTTCAAACACTATTCCAGATTGATAAAACTGGATAATGAAATTCATCACTATTGACCAAGTGCCAATATAATTACAAAAAAGTCAAAATCTATTTCATCTTTCCTCCGAAATGCAAAGCATTATGTACCAGAATGGGGGTAAAATACATGAATTTTCTTACTAATGTATCAAAATATATTTGAAATATATTGTAGAAATCTGAAATAATGTCGCGTGGTCTTTGGTAATTTATTGTGGTCCGTTTTGCTTTTTGTTTAGCATCACTTGACCAAACCAACAAAACTGTTATTTAGTGATTTGATTTGACATTATTAAATTCAGTACAGTGTCGAAAATTGTACTTTAGAACAAAATTTTATTTCTCATTTAAGTACATGATTCTGTAAAATACCAAATCGTGTACTATATTGATTACATTCCTTTAAATATTTTTTTCACAAATCTGCAATTTTACGATTAAATAGAACAGAAAATATTAAACATTAAGATTACACCATACATATTTCATGTGAAATGTTCCAAAATAATATTCTAAATAATAACTGCATGTAACATGAAATCGCGTAATTCAGACTCAGAATTGGTGGTTGGTCACTTCATGTTGTTGTTTGTGTCATCAGTCGATTAACTGGTTTCATGCAGCACTCCATAGCACCCCATCCTGTGCAAATCTTTTCATTTCTACATAACTATTGCATCCTACATCTTCCCTAATCTTATTGTCATATTCATACCTTGGTCTACCCCTATTGTTCTCACTCCGTACAGTTCCTTAAAAAACCAACCGCGCAAGTCCTGTGTATCTTAAGATGTGTCTCTCCTCCTCGTGAAGTTTAGCCATAACGATCTCCTCTCACCAACAAGATTCAATATCTTTGCAATCGCGATTCGCCAACTAAAAATAGCATCGACAAGGCGAAGCCTTTGGATGATGATGATGATGATGATGATGATGATTTTAAAAAGCAAATTGTACAAGCCCTCTTGTCTTATCCGCCAATTCTATATATTGTTTTATTTAATTATTAACAAAATTATTAGCGGAAGTACGCAATAAATGTCGTTTGCCTCGGCTAACCGATTTGTATACCGCCACAGCCAGTTAGTAGAGTCTTTGCAGGTTCTTTGAGGAAAGGTGGGAGGGGGCCAAGGTCATGCACACTGAGGTACGATCCACCGCGCGCAATCCTCAGTCAGGCAATCACTTTGCTGTTAGTTTCTTACTGTGTAGTCAAATGCTAAATGATTTCAATTGTATATTCACGCCATTCTTCTATGCGTAATATTGTTCCTTTGGTGAAAGTTTTATTGTGTAGTATTGAATCAAAATCTTTAAAAGCATATTATTACCGCACTTACATTAGTAAACTGTCATCCTTTACCATTCTATCGAAATTCGCTCAGAAAACATCAAAAAACGTACTATTATGTGGCTTGTTTCTTCAGTTTTAATATATAAACCCCAATCACCAGCCCCGTTCTTTGTGCACACCGTTTTAACTCCCAAGCATTCTTCTGTAACACCACCCTTTCTTTATAAGCGAGTTATCATCCATGTTTCACTTCCATACAGTGCCACGCTCCAAACGAAAGTCTTCAAAAACGTTTTTCTAACTTATATATCAGTGTTCGAAGTGAGCAAATTTCTTTTCTTGATAAAGGCCTTCCTTGCTTGTGCTAGTCTGCATTTTATGTCCTCCTTACTTCTGCCATTGTTAGTTATTTTACTAACCAAGTAACAATATTCATCCACCTCCTTTAAGACTTCACTTCTCAAATTAATATTTCTTCCATCACGTGAACTCGTACGACTGCTCTCCAAGACTCCGTCCATATCATTCGCCAGTTTCTTCAGATCTTCTGCAGTCCCAGATAAAATAACAATATCATCGGCAACTCAGGGTTTTTCGATTTTCTCTCCTTGGATTGTGATTCTCTTTCCGCATTCTTCTTTGATTTCCTTTACTGCCTATTATTCTATATAAACATTGAAAAGGAGGGGAATAAACTGCAGCCTTGCCCTTCCCCTTTATGAACTGATGCTTCTTTTTCATAGCCCTAGATTCCTTATCACTGCAGACTGATTGTAGATAATTCTTCTTTCTCGGTATCTGATCCCGATCATCTTCAGAATCACTCATAAAGTAAAATAATACATCACAATGAAGTCTTCTTTACAATGAAGAACAAATTACTATATTCCTTAATTTATCTCTCATTAACACGCCCTAATTCTGTGGTCAATGACATTTTATTTCCCATCTCAATCGTCCCGTAAACGTGCAAACTGCCTACACAATTACATTAAAAGGTTTTTACCATATCTCAAGTAGTAACTAAACCACGTCCTGAGTTGACCTCTTAATGGACATCTGCTGTAACTGCCGTCGCAAAACATTGGCGTGAAAAAGTGAGACAAGCAGAAATCATCTGTCATCCTCTGCTGACGCGTAATCGAGGAAACGGGCTTTGATCACGAGAGAAAGTGTACAGTTATTCCGAAGGAAGAAGAGTGCGTCCACAGTGAATCCTACCTGTCATGAGAGAGATAACCCTACGGGCTCACAACTTGGGAAAGTGAGTGGGCAACCACAAGTCCCCGGCATTGCTTTTGCTTACTTCTGTCAGGCTCCTCAATTCTATGTAACCACTCTATCTGACTTTTCTTTTTCAATTATTGTTCTCTTTCAAACCCCACGATATTAGGTTTGTAAAATCCACACAGTCTTTCATTTTCACGCCCTTCGCAACTCCCTCATTTCTTGTGCAGGCGTCTTAATTGCTCAGTCTCTCCTTTTCGACGTCTTCTGAAGTTAGGAGGATGCTTGTCCTGTCGTACTTCTTCTAAAAAGTAACCACCACCATGAAAATTAGAGCTTTTTATTTATTTACATGTAGGATCAAACTTGAATGGGAAAAGGGGCATCGGTATTGGTGGATGAAGGTTTGAATGGTGGCAACGAGGTTCTAATAACAGAAAGGGAAAGCCGATTTTTCTGTATGATTTGAAAAAAAAAGGAATAGGGCTGCAAAAATGTTGCAAGCTTTCGGCTAGGTAGAACTGGGAGTAAGGAGATAAGCTGCACGACTAAGCGGTATGTTTCCAGCAGGCAGCGGAGACATGGTGTGGAATGTCATTACTTGTTGACCGCTTGTGTGGAGTGGACTATAAAGTTGGAATTCAGGAGAACAAATTGGGGCAAATATTAATTTAAAGGAAGAGGTGTTAGGCACAAGAATAATTATTGATCAAGGGAAAGGGAAATGTTCGATAAATATGCAATTTCCTATTCAATAACGTTAGAAAAGTTTAGGTAAAGAATTGATAGGGAGACTGTTACATTGGAGACGACCATAAATGCATATCAGTGGCGAATGATTGATTGATTGATTCAATTGAATTCTCTGCTTGATTGATTGATTGATTGATTGATTGATTGATTGATTGATTGATTGATTGATTGATTGATTGATTGATTGATTGATTGATTGATTGATTGATTGATTGATTGATTGATTGATTGGTTGGTTGATTGGTTGATTGATTGATTGATTGATTGATTGATTGATTGATTGATTGATTGATTGATTGATTGATTGATTGATTGATTGATTGATTGATTGATCTTAACAGTGTTCCAGTAGTGAAGAATCGTCATAATTATAAGGAAAATTCTGCATTATCTCCAGTTAATGTATATATTATCCTTAAAGAGATGAATGAAGTATTCCTGATTCACCTTGATCAATAATAATAATAATAATAACAATAATAATAATAATAATAATAATAATAATAATAATAATAATAATAATAATAATAATAATAATAATAATAATATTTGTACCGGGCCGTACACCTCCACGCCGCTAATTCAAAAGGTGCGCCAGTTGAAACTCCTCTGCTGGAGGAAACCTGAACTTTATTGACGGTATTAATTTTCTACTTTCTCAGAAGATGTCACTACCTGTAAATTTCGGAGTTTTAGAACTGTGTCATTTTTGATGTGTTTTTGTTTTGCTTGAAGTAAGAAGTGTGAACTTTCTCTTCTAGAGGACACTACTGAAGAACTACAATAGGTGCACCCTAGTGCGAAGAAAAAGAACTGTTCTTTGGAGAAATTTTTATTTCAAAAGTTTGTTTCTTGTTAAATTTCCTTCTGTTATGGTTTAAGTTGGCTGTATACCCCTCTCTTTCTCCTTGTTTTGTATTCAACCAATCCCGAATTTCTTAACTTAATTTTCCACCAATAATGTGTTTCTTCTTCATCTTGTGTAGGGGTTTCTCTTTATTCTCCAATAAAGTGATTGTGGGCGGGTGTTCTCATTCCCCTAACGCCTAGAACCTTCCGCGAGAGTATATAAACTGCTGATTTTAGGGTCTCTGCGCCACTTCTGTTCCATCTTTCAGTGTGTAAAGTACATAGCAGAGGGCGGGAAGCGCCTCTTTCTTCGGCAGCGGTCAACAACAAGGTAATGGCCAATTAATAACTTCTTTCTTTGCTAGCTCAGCAGTTTAACTCTCGGGGCGGGTCCGAAGATTTTCCGTTGTGTAACCTTCCTTAAAAATGTAAAGAATCTGGTATCTGTTTTACCTTTTAAACTACGTATTGGGATAGAGAGTGCTTAACCCTCTCGATCTCCCACTCATATTGTTTTGAGGTGAACTTTTTTCTCAACCTATTCTTCCTTAACATTATGGAAATTTGTTTCTTTTCTAAAGTCACCTCCGTAGTATGGGATTAGCCCTTGCATCAGTGGCCTAAGAGCCAAATTAGGTTTTAAAAACAAAGTGTATTAGGAGTGCCGATCGCCTCCTCTCAAATTGTTATTTTGGAGGTCATGTAATCAACCTTCTTTTCATTTAATAGACCTCAGTAGGTTGGGTATTTTACCCCTGTGTCTATGTCCAGTGAGGACAACTCGAAGGTGGAGTTTGGTGTGGCCTTTGAGAGGCTTAAAGTTGAGAGCGAGTGGCTCTTTTTGAAAATTGAGTGTTGTATGCCTCGTGGAGGCTTTTCAGTGTAATTTGGAGCAAGGGCTCCTAGGCATGAATGGGGTTTTCTGCCCCTCTGTTGAAACTTGTGTTTGGGGTAAAACTGAGCTGATTGCCCAAGCATTGTAAAGTCAGGGCGCGAAGCCCAAATCCTGTAAATATTGTAACTACCCTTTTGACTTGCTACTTTGTATCTGCCATGCTTGTTATTTCCTTATTTTGAAAAGAAAATATAACCTTGTTAAATTTTAAATTAATTTTACTTTCGTAGCTTGAGACCCGTTCACACCCGCACCTTCTTTCACCTCTACCTACCACGGAAAGCTCCGTAACAAGTGGTAGCAGAGCGTGGTTGAATGGGTCTCATTTTAGCCCCTTTTGACGGCTAAATATTGTTTTGTTCCGAACTCTAACCATTTTCTCAGTTGCTGGAATTTTTTGAGATTTTTAAAATTGATCTGTCACCATGCCCGGCCCTCGCGATGTTCTCCATCTTAACTATTTGCGCAAGGAGGAGTTGATCTATGAGTTAACTATCAGAAATGTACAATCTGGAGGCACGGTTGCAGTAGACACAAACAAGCTTAGAGAGTCCCTAGATTTGCCCATTTCCATCCCCAATTTGGGAGAGAAAGAAATTGACGACTCTCTTTCCACGATCACGGAGAATATTACAGGGCTAGCTTCTGTAGTTAGTTTTTTTGATGAAAATGATCCTTCTCCTAATCAAATTAAGCGTGTGCAAGCCAGGCTATATCACTTTTCAAATAGAGTTAACGATCTGTTGTCTCTAAAGTTGAATGACGTTCAGAAGAAAGAAGCTAGTACGCTGCTTGAAAATATGTCTGAATTATCTAGCAAGGTCACTCAATTGTTAACTGGGGAAGTTCCTCCCAAAACTGATCAACCCGCCACGATGAATGCTGGGAGCGAGGAAGAGCCCCCTAAGGGAGAAATCAAAAGGATAACCGTTGCTGCTCAAACTATCTCTGCCCCATTAGACAACGAGTCTGAACGTCGTAACTCATTGACTAATGTACGTTCTGAATTAACTTCTTTGCCACTTAAACCTTTACCGACTATGTCACCCGGGTTTAGCAGCTTGCCTCATCCATTGGCAATGTTGCTCAGAGGTATCTCTAAGTTTTCCGTTAATACCACCAGTGAAGTAATTTCATTTTTAAGATTTCTAGTTGAATTTCAGGATCATGCCCTTGTGTTTTCTCTTTCTCCATGTCAAATTTTGCAAATTATCTATCCTTATGCAATTGGTATTCTCTCTGACAAAATAGTAAGAGCCATAGCCGAACAGTCATCTATTGAAGGTTTTCATGCACACCTGCTTGCAAATTTTATTCCCGCCCGCGCGAGGTCATCTCTGATTCAGAAGTACTATTATCGTGTACAGCGTTTGGATGAAAACCTGGCTGACTTCATCCAAGATATTAAATTCTATACTAGGGTGTTTGCTCTTCACTTTCCGGAGGATCAGATTGTACAGGCTATTGTAGAGGGAATTTCACCTCCCTATAGGTCATATTTGTGTTTCGCGGCGTGCCCGCAAACTTTCTCTGAACTTGAAGCATTGGCCGTCTCAGCGGAAGGAGTTAGATACGCCGATTCTTTGCGTGTAGCGAAAGAACCCACGCCTTCCTTTAGTAATACTCGGCCTCCACCTCGCCGATCAGTCACCCCTCGTAAATGTTATGCTTGTGGGTCGCCTGACCACCTGCGCAATAAGTGTCCACTGATCAAGTCGAGTGGGACAAGGAATGGGGCTGGTTCATCACAAGGCTGTTTTAAATGTGGGGCTTTCTCACATATCGCCAAGAATTGCCCAAGCTCAAATAGCACCCCCTCCTGCTCAACTTCTGGTCCAAATTCCACCTATGCCAATAATAAAAAGTGACTAGTGGCTTCGGCTGAGTCGACTAATCCATCTTCCCGGGACTCAGCCCCTGGTAAACAGGTTGTAAATTCAGGGAACGAGCAGTCTTCAAATTCATCTTTTGAATGCCCTAAAGAATGTCTTAGGATTGCGGCGGATACCCCCGCACCTATTCCTTTTCTTAAGATTGAGTTAAATAACGAGCCTATAACCGCTTTATTAGATTCAGGTAGTGTTTGTTCAATTATTTCGGACCAATGGTATTCAAAATTTAAGTCTGTTTGTAAACTACCTGACTATGTCTCCTCTCCTGTTCAATATGTTTCGGCTAATTCATCCCCATTAGAAATTCTACGTTCCTTACTGGTCAAAATTCGTATTTTTAAATTTACATGGAAAACCAAACTGTTTGTGGCTAAGCACTTGTCTTGCCCCATCATACTGGGAGCGGACTTCATTTCTCACACTGGTCTTGTGCTCGATCTTCAGAGTAAGTCGTGCACATTCAAGTTTGCGTCCAATTGTAAAATTCCCTTGTTAAAGTGTAATTCTGTATCATGTTCATCTATTTCGCCTACCCAGGATGAGATGTTGTTAGACCTTAGACATCTACCTGAGGAGCAGGCTGATAGTATTCGTAAATTATGTCAGTCATTTCCAGAGGTGTTCTCTGATACTCTTGGTGTTACTGACCTTATTGAATACAAAATTGAGGTCACGGATTCGATTCCTGTCCGTTTTCCACCATATAGGCTATCTCCACCTAAAATGAAGGCATTGAAAGAAATCATCGATCAAATGTTGAAGGATGGTATTATTAGGCCCTCTAAGTCGGCGTATTCTTCGCCTATTTTTCTAGTCCCGAAACCCCAAGGAGGCTTCAGGCCTGTCATTGATTATAGGGCTCTCAATCGGAAGGTGGTGTTACAATCTGTGCCCCTTCCCGACCTTCATTCTTGTTTTTCATGGTTCCGTAAGGCCAAGTTCTTTACTATCTTGGACCTGAATCAGGCCTATAATCAAATTCCCCTTGCCGAAGAGTCTAAACACCTCACAGCGTTTGCCCCGGACTGGAACTTATACGAATACAACCGCGTGCCTTTCGGGCTCCCCACAGGAGCAGCTGTACTCACTAGGCTACTAGATAGGGTCTTCTCCGACATCAAATTTGAGTACTTATATCACTACTTGGATGATGTCGTCGTATTTTCAGAGACTTTTGAAGAACATCTAGATCATCTGCGAGAAGTTCTCAATCGCCTTCGTAAGGCTGGGTTAACTGTCAAGTTGTCCAAGGTCGCTTTTGCTAAGCCCTCTATGTCATTCCTAGGGCATATTGTATCACCTGATGGTGTAGCAGTCGATCATTCTAGAACACAGGCCATCCGTGATTTTAAACCTCCCAAGGACATTAAAGGTATCGCCAGGTTCATTGGTATGGTGAATTTCTTCAGGAAGTTTATTCCTAACTTCGCTAATAGAGCGGCGCCCTTAAACCTTCTTCGTAGGAAAGGCATCAAATTCGAGTGGGGACCTTCTCAACAAGCCGCTTTTGAAGATCTTAAATTAGCTCTCTGTAATGCCCCTGTATTTGCTATGCCTGATTTCTCGAAGAAATTCATCGTCCAAACCGACGCGTCGTCGTCAGCAGTAGCTGCAGTCCTTCTTCAAGAGACTGAACTAGGGAGGCGACCCATCGCCTATGCATCTAGGACTCTATCGGCTCAAGAAGCCAAGTATTCCATCTATGAGCTCGAAGGTTTGGCAGTCTTATTCGCCTTAGAGAAGTTCCGTCTCTATCTGGAACACGTCAAATTTGACCTGGAGACAGATAATCAAGCCTTAAGCTGGGTCTTAGGTAGGCCGCGTCGTACTGGTCGTATAGCCCGTTGGGCCACCCGTATTTCTGCCTTCCAATTCGATGTCAGGCATATCAGAGGTACCGAAAATATTGTTGCTGATGGACTCAGCCGTATGTTTTCCAACGACGTCGAGACCCATGAACCGGTCGATAGTTCATCACCTTCCGAGTCCTTACTATCTGATGTTAATGCCATCTTAACAGATGTTCCCATGCTCTTTAGGGATATCGAGAAATACCAACGTGAAGATCCGACGCTGGCTCCGATAATGGAAACCCTTTCTTCTGGGGAACATGTCGTCCCTTATGTTCTGAGGAATGGTGTTCTATGTTGCCCCTCGAGGCATGATAAGATGATGAAAGTTGTCGTTCCAGCTGTTCTTGTACCTATGATCTTCAAGTATTATCATGAGACCCCATTAGGAGGGCATCTTGGAATCTTTAAAACTCGTGAGAAGATTCGTGAAATGTTCATCTGGAAAGGTATGGACGGTGAAATCCGTGAACTAGTGAAGGCTTGCAAACCCTGTTTGCTTAGTAAACCAACCATGTCCACCAAGGTAGGCCTTTTGTCTTCTCATCAAGCGTCGCGCCCCATGGAACGCCTGTATATTGATTATGTAGGACCCTTCCCCCAGTCTAAGGGAAATGCTAACAAGTTTATCTTTGTATGCGTAGATGGCTTTACTAGATTTTCCTGGTTATTTCCGACTAAGCTGGCTACCGCTCAGTCTACCATTACTTGCTTAAATTCTATTTTGGCTCTTTTGGTCCGTGCCAATATGTTGTGTCTGATAATGCTAAGGCGTTCACATCTAATCTTTTTCGTAAATTCTGTTTCGACTTGTCCATCTCTCATGTAACTACTTCTGCTTATTACCCTCAACCATCTCTGGCTGAACGGGTTAACCGTAATCTCAGGTCCGC
Organism: Anabrus simplex; assembly: GCF_040414725.1. NCBI lineage: Eukaryota > Metazoa > Arthropoda > Insecta > Orthoptera > Tettigoniidae > Anabrus > Anabrus simplex. The sequence goes on from NC_090265.1 coordinate 2,336,632, forward strand.
GCTTATTGCCTATCATCATGAAGATCATTCCAGGTGGGATACGTCCCTGCATTGGTTAGCTTTTTCTTTGAATTCGGCGGTTCATGAATCACATAAATTTACTCCAGCCTCTTTGATATTCAAGTTTGTTCCCAACACGCCGCTCTCTAACCTCTGGTCTCTGAGTGACATTCTACCCGAGACAATATATCCGGATAATATTAAAGATCTTTGGAAGAAGGCTAAAGCCAATCTTAAGGTATCTCATGAAAAGGTTAGGGAAAGGTATGATCGTGGACGGAGACCCACCCCTTTGAAAGTAGGTGACCATGTTATGGTCAAGAATTTTGTTCCCGCGGGCAAGCTTGCCCCCAGATTTCATGGGCCATGTGTCATTCTCGATTTTCTTACGCCGGTTACGTTGTTATTAAGTAATCCAGCCACCGAGAGGATATTTAGGGTTCACCTGTCACAAGTGAAACCAGTGTAAATTTTGTGTCAATTTGCTTCATATAATCGTGAAAGGAATATGAAGGTTATATTTTTTTGAGTTTCACCTTTAAGGCTTTCTGCCCCTTCTATAAAATTTAGTTTCATATGTAAGTAATTTTGTAAACCCTCCCCGCACCGTTAAACTGCCATTCTGTCCTTACCACGGCCATTACCACGCTCCCGTCTCCTGCTATACACACTGTGGCTTGATTATATTAAATGCCATGGATATCTGCACGCCGCTGGCCCCTCAACCTCTCCACCAAGCCTGTGCCCTCAAAAAATGATGATGGTCCAACAATATTCTGCCGCCTAGCTTTAATGTTTCAGTGCCCCCGCAGCCGCGCGGCGCTGTGCCGCGACTGGGCTTGAGGAAGGGCCCCCTCGACCCCAGCGAGGACGACATGTGCACGGCGAGCCGGAGCTCTCCTCCCGGCCAAGGCTGATGTGCGGCGCACGACCTGCTACTTGCCCGCAGCCTGTATATGTTCACCGCGGGCGCGGCGTGTTTCGACACCACTGCTCCCCTCATAGTGCGGGCGAGCGGTATCTCAGGGTACTTGAGGGGTCCGAGCGGCCTCCTCTGGACGCAAGCTGCAACGGCCGGTCTGGCCATCCAACTTAATCAACATCAGCTACATGGACAGTTAATATAAGAGATGACTACACTTGGGAATTCAACAACAAAATCTGGTGGACTTAGAAAATTTTTTCCTCGATTTTAAAACTAAAGTTTTCCTTCTCAATTCAACTTCTACAAACATAAAAACTTTACTTCTCCAGTTACAACAAAAATTTTGAAACTGAATCAAACCACATTAAGAAAATATTATAAATTTTTCGGCAATTAATCTCCACATCTACATCAAAACTTGGACCTAGTTTTCAAACAAATTTCATGTGTCACCCCTGGAGGAACATTTGGGGGGGGGGGAGGTCTGTACCGGGCCGTACACCTCCACGCCGCTAATTCAAAAGGTGCGCCAGTTGAAACTCCTCTGCTGGAGGAAACCTGAACTTTATTGACGGTATTAATTTTCTACTTTCTCAGAAGATGTCACTACCTGTAAATTTCGGAGTTTTAGAACTGTGTCATTTTTGATGTGTTTTTGTTTTGCTTGAAGTAAGAAGTGTGAACTTTCTCTTCTAGAGGACACTACTGAAGAACTACAATAGTGCACCCTAGTGCGAAGAAAAAGAACTGTTCTTTGGAGAAATTTTTATTTCAAAAGTTTGTTTCTTGTTAAATTTCCTTCTGTTATGGTTTAAGTTGGCTGTATACCCCTCTCTTTCTCCTTGTTTTGTATTCAACCAATCCCGAATTTCTTAACTTAATTTTCCACCAATAATGTGTTTCTTCTTCATCTTATGTAGGGGTTTCTCTTTATTCTCCAATAAAGTGATTGTGGGCGGGTGTTCTCATTCCCCTAACGCCTAGAACCTTCCGCGAGAGTATATAAACTGCTGATTTTAGGGTCTCTGCGCCACTTCTGTTCCATCTTTCAGTGTGTAAAGTACATAGCAGGGGGCGGGAAGCGCCTCTTTCTTCGGCAGCGGTCAACAACAAGGTAATGGCCAATTAATAACTTCTTTCTTTGCTAGCTCAGCAGTTTAACTCTCGGGGCGGGTCCGAAGATTTTCCGTTGTGTAACCTTCCTTAAAAATGTAAAGAATCTGGTATCTATTTTACCTTTTAAACTACGTATTGGGATAGAGAGTGCTTAACCCTCTCGATCTCCCACTCATATTGTTTTGAGGTGAACTTTTTTCTCAACCTATTCTTCCTTAACATTATGGAAATTTGTTTCTTTTCTAAAGTCACCTCCGTAGTATGGGATTAGCCCTTGCATCAGTGGCCTAAGAGCCAAATTAGGTTTTAAAAACAAAGTGTATTAGGAGTGCCGATCGCCTCCTCTCAAATTGTTATTTTGGAGGTCATGTAATCAACCTTCTTTTCATTTAATAGACCTCAGTAGGTTGGGTATTTTACCCCTGTGTCTATGTCCAGTGAGGACAACTCGAAGGTGGAGTTTGGTGTGGCCTTTGAGAGGCTTAAAGTTGAGAGCGAGTGGCTCTTTTTGAAAATTGAGTGTTGTATGCCTCGTGGAGGCTTTTCAGTGTAATTTGGAGCAAGGGCTCCTAGGCATGAATGGGGTTTTCTGCCCCTCTGTTGAAACTTGTGTTTGGGGTAAAACTGAGCTGATTGCCCAAGCATTGTAAAGTCAGGGCGCGAAGCCCAAATCCTGTAAATATTGTAACTACCCTTTTGACTTGCTACTTTGTATCTGCCATGCTTGTTATTTCCTTATTTTGAAAAGAAAATATAACCTTGTTAAATTTTAAATTAATTTTACTTTCGTAGCTTGAGACCCGTTCACACCCGCACCTTCTTTCACCTCTACCTACCACGGAAAGCTCCGTAACAATATTAATATTATTATTATTAATAATAATAATAATAATAATAATAATAATAATAATAATAATAATAATAATAATAATAATAATAATAATTGTACAGGTTTTTGTATGCCACTAAGTGCTTGAAGTATTCATCGTAGACGCTTTGGTGGCGGATATTACCGTCACGATCCTGGGGGGGCATGTTTAAAAATAACGGGAGTGCACGGAGGTCCAGCTCATCACATTTAGGTCAAAAGGTCAGTATTCACCTGTGCGACTCACCCAACTCAGTAGGAGATATTTTTACTTTTGATTACGACTGACGTTCATGTCAAGAGTTGAACTGTCGCCATAAGACCTATCTGTGTCGGTGCGACGTAAAGCCCGTAGCAAAAAAAAAAAAAAAAAAAAAGAGTTGAACTTACGGGTGAACAAATGGCAGACAGTTCTGATGTACTTCCCGTTAAAACAACGGCCATCTGACTGAAGTACCAGGATTCCACCGAGTTTAGAAAATACATGACATGAATACCAACCTAAGACAAGAGTAGGGAGGACCAGAAGTGTGAGCGAGAGAGTTCAAGTAAATTAACAATGAACATCACAGTGAGTAATATTTAGATACAGCATATTTCACTCATAGAATTAGTAGCGAGTAAATATAACTTAATTGGAATCTATTCCAGGTCTATTTACATCCGTTATTAAATATTCAGTCGTACTTTTCCAATATTTTAATAACACCACAATGTAAGGTCTGTCATAATTGGAGAGGAATTCTATTTCACACCTCTCGTTAATAAATAAACAAATAAAAATATTTGCCTGTAAGGTCATCTTCATAGTTTACACAATGCATAATTATGTCAGTTTTCAGATTCAGTGGTTTTAAAATCCAAGACATTTTATTCTTTACTTCAGCAGTGGGTGCCATTTAAGGAGGTCACATTAAACTGTAACCAACTTGATTTACACCACCTGATGTTCTCTTAAGGACTGGTTACCTGCTGTCTTAAGTAAAAAGCAACCTAAAAAGAGCGACCCTAACCTTGAGTGCGCAGAATTGTCACATTGGCACCCCTAGGTGAGTAAGGTATCTTGATATCTGAACTGCCATCGTTGACTTTTGTTCTCTTACGTTTTTGAGATCTGGGGAGTGTTATATTCAACATTTCGTGGCTCTTCCCTCTACTTACCTATCTATCTATTAAATGTTTTCATTCCCCACCCTGAAGGGGTGGGGCGGGCCACGTAGAGGGTAACGGCCTCTCTGTCGCCAAGAGATGCTGGCGGATTGGGGAGATGTGACGGAAGGAGGTGGGTAAAGGATGTGAATATATAGGAGATGGGATAGGAATTGTGCCTATGCCTAAGTATTGAAGTTCGTTGAGTGAGTTTATTAGCACAGATGGTTACAAAGTAGTACAAAGGATATTACACAGATTTAGAAGTACGTAGGAGGATAATATAACGGCTGTGGTAGGAAGGTAGGGTTAGTGCTAGAGATAAGGGAAAGGGTTAAGATGTGAAAGATACAGGAGAAGTTATGCAGGGAAGTAAGTAAGGTGTGGAGGGGGTTGGTTTTGGTGTTGTACTGGAGGAGAAAAACCGGCTGGATGAGGGTGAAAACGGATTTGTGGACTCGGTGGATGGAAAGGAGCAGCCGGCCGGGGACGGCGACGGTGTGTATGAGATCGGTTAGCAGGTTGGGGAGGAGAGCGGGATGGTTCAGTGTGATGATGGCGGCCGTGAGCATGGATTATGTTGTTGGTGAAATGCTGGGCGATGTCCGGCGTCGGCAGATGAAGGCGAACGAGTTGGGTAGGTCCTGTGGCGTTGAAAATTCGAGTTGCTCTGCGAACGGGTGTTCCTGCCTGGCAGAGGTCTTGAAGTATGGCGTCGTTGGATAAGAGAGGGTCCAGGTGCAATCGGTCGATGGTGGCGGCATTATGTCGGTGGTAGTGTCAGTTGCAGGCGCTGGTTGTTGACTTGATAAGGTAGGAGTGGGAGGCGTGGTGATAGTAGTGGTCATGATAGGGATAGGATGGGTTGTTATCGTAGTCTTGATCGAAGTTGTGTGCGAGATGTGAACTGGGGAGGTTGTGCGGGTGGTGGTAGTGGTGGTGGTGTTAGTAGTAGTGGTGTAAGGAAAGGACAAGGGTTGTGGCGGGGGGTGTAAGGAGGTGGATCAGTGGAAAAGTCCGGGATTTACTCTAAAATATTGCTGGAAGTGTCTTCGATGCGATGGAGGCGTTGGCAGATTTGTGCAGCATTTGCGAGATGATGGTCACGTTCGGTGGATGTGTTGAAATGAAGAAGGACGTCGTAGAGCCTTGTGGCGCAGTGTACTCCGGACTTGAGGAGTTCGGAGAGGATAGTGTCTTCAGTGATGGATTGTTGGACGTCCAGGACAAGACAGGTGTACATGTTGGGAGGCTGACCTCAAACTTGGTGTCTGGCCTATATGCTTTGTTGGGTCGGCTGGGTGCGATGGTAGAGTTGCGGCGTCACCCGGCCGAATCAAAAATAATGAGACAAGGGATTATACAGTGCCTCTCTCTACTTTACTCCAGACAAAGATTAGAAGGGGCGGTTGTACTTCGTCTTAAAGTAATAATTGTTCGAATCGGAGCATTAATAATCGTCATCATCCCTCCAGTAGTCGTGCGGAATTTACCTACACCAGTGGTCACCTGGGGTGAATGGTTACCCCAAAGGTTTTTACGATAAAATGTGACGAGGTAATATTCATATGGCTTTTAATGTTTCTTACAAATGAAAGGATCTCCATTATCGCATACGACGTAAATAAAACATTTTATGTACAATGCAAAATACCATTACATGTCAAACACAACAATGCACATCTGTCCACTGTGCTGACCCGAGACCTGAGTTCATTTGTGCCGAGATAACTGTGACAACAGTTAAAGGCCTAATAGGAGTTTTTTATCGGCCACCACGGGTAGGTCACCTCTCAGACATTGAAGACATCCTGCAGAGACTATCACCTGCTTATGAACATATTTTAATATTTGGAGACTTCAATACTAATTTACTGGAACAGGTTGGAGATACAAAGTAACTCTTAAGTATTTTCCAGACGTGTGACATGACAATAATTCCACTAAAACCGACAAATCATACCTCATCTTCACATACACTAATTGACTTAATGGTCACTAACAACCCACAGAAAATAGTATCACATGGACTAATTCCTACCCCTAGTATATCGTCACATGACTTAATATACTTATCTTACTCGCTCAAAGTACCGAAGTATAAGTCCAGATACATCACATTCAGGGACATTAAACATATAAACTTAGATCATCTGAGAGTTGACGCCTTGAATAGTCCTTGGGATGACGTAAAAAATATAAATGGTATCGATAAGAAAGTTGAAACTTTAAGTTCACTTATACTTGGTCTCCTTGATAAACATGCACCTAAGCGTACGGCCAAAGTCTCCCGACCTCCTTCCCCATGGTTGACCGATGACATTAAACAAATGATGTCTCACCGTGACGCGTTACACCGGCTCTACAGACGCACACACTCTTCCAGAGCGCTTGAACAGTACCGGACACTTCGGAATAGAATTAAGGTAATAATTCGAAATAAGAAATTTTCTTTTTGCAATCACCTGGCTGGAAATTTAAATGTGTCAAACACTTGGAAACAACTTCGTTCCATTGGAATTGGGAAAGCTTTGCCCCAGCCATGTAATCCAGACATCTCTCTGGAGAGATTGAATGCTCATTTTTCTGAAGTAAAAATTAAACCGAAAATACACACAATATCACAGACTATAAAATCTCTTCTGAACCAGCCACCGCCAAATAGGCCATTCTTTGAAGGCAGGTGACGTTACTTACACTTCTTGATTTTAGCAGTGCTTTTGACACAGTAAATATAGACATACTGGTTGCTAAATTGAAATCGCTTCACCTTGGACAGACAGCTCTAGAATTCTTTCTCTCATATCTTACGGAACGAAAACAACGCGTAATTATTCAGAATAGGTCATCCGAATGGGTAATGAAATTTTCAGGAGTACCACGAAGCTCTGTACTTGGACCACTTCTCTTTGTTATCTATATTAACGATATATCGACACAGCTAAGACACTGTAAATACCACTTGTATGCTGACGATCTACAGATCTATTATTATTCCAAAATTTCAGACATCAATCAAGCAATAGGTTATATGAACTCTGACTTAAATAATATCTGTGCATACGCTCATGAAAACTGTATTTTAATTAATCCATCAAAATCTAAAGCTATTATTGTTGGGCAGACGAAACAAATCAGTGCGGCAAAAAACAAAATCATTCCTCCACTAACTTTATCTGGTAAAATTATTCCGTACGAAAACTCGGTACGAAATCTTGGTGTAATTATAAACGAGAATCTTAACTGGGGAGAGCACATTACAAATATCTGTAGAAAAGTGTACGCGTCCCTTCACCCACTAAAATATCATCAAAATATGCTGCCACTGAACATGAGAATTAGGCTTATAAATACTCTTATCCTCCCTATATTTTCCTACTGTGACGTAGTACTAATTGATGCCACGAGAGAACAACTAAACCGATTACAACGTGCTATGAACTCGTGTATTAGATTTATCTTTTCCTTACGCTATGATGTTCATGTTACCCCTTATTATCGACAACTTTCCCTTCTAAAATTTGAACAATATAGAAACCTCCACGTGGCAGTATTAATCTTTCGAGTATTAAAAGAGAAAATCCCATACTACTTATCTTCACAACTCAATTTCCTATCCTCTTTCCACCAGCATAACACACGCTCTGGCAGTACACTTGCTATCCCTCTGAGCAGGTCAGCAGCATTTAGCCGTTCCTTTATTGCAAATGGAGCTAGAATATGGAATTCTCTCCCCCACAACATTAGAGCCATAAAATCCTTAAATTCCTTCAAGTTGTCTTGCCGTGAGCATCTCCTCGATGTGTGCCGCCAGGCGGAATGAATCTGGTAGAGTGAATGTGTGTATGAATGTACGTTTACTGTGCTTATGGTAATTTGTGTCATTCAACTTTTAATTTGTAACGATAGTTTTAAGACATGACTAAGAATATTTATAGAGTTTATGTTATTTTGTTTCATATTTTGTTTCTAGTTTGTAATGGTAGTTTTAAGATAAGATTATGAATATTGCTCTGAGATGTACAATGTTAATGAAGTGTGGTTAAGTGTAAGAGAGGACCATGAGTCCTAACTTCGCCACTACAAATAAAGGCAAATATAATATTAATATACACCTGGAGATAATGTTGTTATAAGTATTCGCTTGAAAGTAAATGCACGTGTGAAAATCACATTACCGTTAGTTTATTATCTCATTCCTGCGAAATTTTAGCACATCAGAAAGCGCCTAGCACGGTATTCTACGTGCAGCATCTGCCACACGTGTCAAACTCACCTTCCACTTCGACTTCAACTGTGGATTGCTGGGCTCATAAACTCTAATAAATCTGTTCCTTTCTGGAATGGATAACAGAAGAAAGTAATACACGAGGCATGAGTAATCTTCTCTTTCTTTACTAGCTTTATTTATTCCACTTAGTCTTTTCCACACAAGTGCAGACTCTCAGACATTCACATGGATCAATTCAATGCCTAAAACAAAACACTTTAATACGTATTCAATAAAATTATTAAGTAATTCAATTTATTAATGCAGACTTCAAGTTCAAGTAACAATTAGAGTGGAGCTGACATTGCACTGACTGAACAACAACATTTCTTTACTTAAATTGTACTCGAGGTACATCTTCCCCTGTTATTTAAACTGCGCGCCTTCTCTAGGCTATCTATGCGAACGGACTTGAACTTGTAAACTTCCAAACATTTCGTCGTCTACCGCTGGATGTCCAGGCCATCGCTTTATAACTATTTGACAGAGTAATGATCATTTCTAGATTTTAAATCTGGTTCTGAAGACATTTTTAACCGTAGACCCGGCGCGCGGTTCACTTTGTAAACCACTAACATTTCCAGTCCTTTACAGGTTTCCAATCGCATAAACATTTCATTTAACGGCGTTTTATATTTCATTTCAATTTTATTCTCCAAATAAAATTAAAAACTTGTATTAGTGATTAATATGAATGTATTTAAATTGCATAATCATGAACACGTGAACTAGTTCTGATAGGGACATGAATACGGCGCCTATTTAAAATGAGTTAAGCAGCGGATATATGATTAAATTAAAACAATGGTCATATTTTAATATTTGCACAATTATACAATGAAATTATCAGATATAAGAGCAAAAAATGATTGGATGGAAAAAAAAACCTTGTAGCCCTGCCCAAGAATCTTTTTACAGCTTATCCCCCGAGTAATGCCATTTTTTTTATGCGGTTCGCAAATTTAGCATCGCGCTCACGGCTGTAATTCACTTCCTCCCGCTTCCTAGAAATGTACAAATTAGTCCAGTATAATAATACATCGACCATCTCAGCGTTTATCAACGGCATGAAACAGTCAATTTCTGTTGATACCCTCCTCGGTTCCCCTTCCGATCCTGGCAGTACTTTTACAACATTCCATGATTTTATCCTTGAAGTAAGGTTTGAAAAGTTCGTCGTGGACCACATTGTTCCTCCATCTCTAACGAAGATAAATTCCCTTTCGTTATCATCTTCATGGATCTCACTGTACGAATCAGCCTCCTGCTCCGTATCACTTTTATGATCCTTATCCGATACGTTTATCATTTCCTCCTCCCCATCCGAAAAATCCGAGGCAGAGTCCTCTATTTCATCGGAAAACTGGCTCAAAATGTCAGGTATGTCTTCATCATTGTCAAAATGAGACCTACAATAGAAATACCTGCATGGAATTACGCCTGATTTTGCCTTTGTACCCAAAAAGTACAGAGGAAAGGACATATTAAAGAAATAAATTTTACTTACTTGACCAGGCGCGCGGTTGACTTTGTAAACCAGCTTCGGGTTACAAGAGTTCGCTCAAAATAATTACACACGTATCGCTTCCACTGTTGTCGAAACTCGAGTAAACTGAAGGTCAAGAGTTAGAGCAAAGGTCTTAGTTGCGAGGTGGTGAAAAACTGACAGTTCTAGGAATTACGGGGTAAAACAGTGCCCTGATTGACAAAAACAACCAGCGCACCCGGTCTATGGTTAATATATCGAAGTTTTCAACAATGCAGCTGATTCCTCCTCGATTGTAATCAACCTAACAGATACTTGGAAATACGTTCTCTAGCCAATTAAAACCGGGGGTATGTATAGGAATCCAGGCTATCAGTAAAGAATTCTGGAAGCTTTCCCTTCGGGTACTATAAATCAGGGCGCTTTAGGGCCGTATTGTCTGAATTGCCATAGTTTTTGGGAGTACGACTTGAACGAAGGGAGGCAGGGGCGAGGCCTGCGTAAGGAAGATCCAGCGGCACATCGTAATGGCAGAGATTACCTAGACATGTGATATCTGATGCGAATAGTTTGGGAGAAAGCCTTCAAACTCTTATAATTTAATGTAATTTTGTATACTGGTAGTTTTAAATGTAGAATTTCGACAAGTTTGGGGAGTCTGGTTTTATTCCCTACTGAGAAATATCTAATGTAAGGGAACAAAGAGTGGTGACGGTCGATCGTTTCCCAGTCAACCTTGCATTGGGCGACTAAAGTTTCACCCTCTAAAGTTCTTAAATCTTGTCTTGGCATTAAATTTTCTCCTTAATTAACCCTTTGTAGAATTGTATTAGTCTATGTGTTTTCGTGTGTTGAGCCCAATCAGGGTTTTAATAATGTCTAGAAAGAGTGCATGTGTTCACCACCTTGCATTTTATTTATGGCCAGTAATGTGCAACCATATACTTTTCCCATTAAGGCCATGTAGTATGGGCAACTACGCCTCTGTGTCTCCTGTACCATTCTTAGGGTAACTGTTTCTTCAATTATGGTCACATTTTGGAATGGTGATCAATAATGTAGTGGATCAGTTGATGAAAAGTTTAAAGTGAGGTCACCCGATGTGGCCAAGTGTAATTTCAGTATATCAGAGGAAACTGACTGCCTCTGCAAGGCTAGACTGGGGTATTTCGGAGCTCAGACTCCTGAGTAGTGTACCTTGTGGGAGAAAAACATGCTCTTGTAAATACTGTACCTGTCAAGAGCAACAAGGCTCTTTTCTGTGTAAAGTAACTGCCTGCTAATTATTAAAAGTTTTTATACCTGACGTTCGAACTTGTAAGTCCATCATTGGGTTAGAGTTGACAAGCTACTCAGTGCAGTCTTCATTCAGTGCAGTTTTAATGCAGTGTATTCGTCATACGGTGTGGTGTGCAGATATTGGTACACGGTGTCTATGAGACACGGTGTTAATTATCGACCTGCGTAAATTAATTATTCACTCGCTGTGAAGTTAATGTCATGTGTAAAACTACATAAGTTTAGTGAAACTGGTGTCATTCGCCTACATTGAACCGTGTAGGAAGTCGGTGACGATTATTTCTGTACGGGTGAATGTGTACATGACGTAATTAGGGTGGACAGACAGAGAAAGGGAAGTACCGTAGAAACACGTATAACGCCACGACAATATAGTCGGAAAGTAAACTTGATGAGAAGAGGTAGTGGCTTATGTGTGATAATAATAATAAGACGGACAGCGACTGCTGAATACCGTAAAAACACAGTGAGTAACATGTTCTACGCGTAGGAAATGCCATGAATTAGGAAAATGAAAGATTATTAAAACGCAGTGTGTTATACTAGATAAACTTTGTGTATCGAGAGACAGTCCAGGTGGACGCGTGATGCTCCAGTATCTAGCTGAGTGTTAATAATTGTATATGTTAATGAGAGGAAATAGGTAACGAGCTACAGGACAATATCGTTACTGGGCTAGTACACTCGAGCATATGAGTGATTCTAGTCGCATCGAGCTATGGCTTATAATTAACATAGCTGTAACAAGGTCATTTCCTCATTTGCATATGTGAACCAGCGAGCTCGTCCGATCCAGCATGTTTGCATATGTACCATCCCAGCGCATGAGGGAACTTCTAGATCACCCGATGTCAGGTGAAGATCCGGACAGCATGAACAGGAAGGGATAGACAAGGAAGAGGGAAGGAAGCGGTTGTGGCTTTAAGTTACGTACCATACCGGAATTTGCCTGGAGGAGATGTGGGAAACCACGGAAAACCACTTCCAGGATGGCTGAGGTGGGAATCGAACCCACTTCTACTCAGTTGACCTCCCGAGGCTGAGTGGACCCCGTTCAAACCCTCGTACGACTTTTCAAATTTCGTGGCAGAGCCTGGAATCAAACCCGGTCCTCTGGGGGGGGGGGGCAGCTAATCACACTAACCACTACACATTTGTAGATAAATTCCATATATTTTTCCATACCATGAAAGTTGTGATTATTGCTATTAACTTGTTGGGCCAAAGCAAAATATTTTTTATATTGCATTTTTTTCAATGTTCCTGATAACGCTGTGCAAATTTTCAGCCAGTCTGTCTTATGTAAAATATCTTGCAATCTTGGCAAATTAATCCTATCACAGAAAAACAAACTAACATTCCTAACACAGTACTAGTAAGTGACATTTTTATATCTCAGCATGCTCACATACTGCTATCTAAATATTTAACTTGGGTGTGGGTGATCACTGGTTCACAACTCGTCTCGTTATCTTGTGGTTAAATTGAATACATTGTCAAATGCTATAAACTGCCATGCAACTCTCTAACGTACGTGATGGGCCTGGCTACACACTCCCTTCTGAGATAATACACGCTTATATCTCACAATTAATCCACTGACAATACTATATTCCAAACACATGCAGAAAATATATCACACCATAAATCTAATTAGGCACAACATTATTCCCCCCCCCCCCCGCCATTGACATCCGTACAACTAAGTTAACTAATTCCTAAAATTCCTCGCTACGAACAAAATAAAGAAACATGACATGTATAACTTATTTATATTACTTAAAAGACAAACTGGTTATTGAAGTTTGCAGGCCATTATAATGTCAAAAATGCTCAGGCGATTCCGGAAACGTCCATTGTTGTGCTAAGGAATTTTGCTCCACCACTGCGCCATCGAGAGAAGGACCCACCTGCGGTAAAACTAGGCCATAGCAATACTGCTCCAATCACTACTGGCACAGTCCACGTCTTTCCTAATCACAGAGTGTGGGGTCTACTTTGAGCGCTGTCTCACAGCTTCCTGTACTGGACGGCTCGTCATTACAATGGATAGCATCATATTTTACTCAGACACACTTACGGTACGAAATTATATCTTCTAATTATACAACAGTTCATAATTATTTTTGTACATTATGTACAACACCTTCTCTCACATTCGGATGTTCCCCTTCAGCTTTTAAGTTATTCAAGAAAACATTTTATATTGTGAAACATGCTGCTCCAGCATGGTTTCCATAATTTATTACCAATGTTTCACTGAATTGGTTTCGACCTGTTACTATATGTGTTTCCGGTTTTAATCGATAGAGGACAGCCCCCTCTGTCGAGAACATTAATGATCTTTTCTCGACTAAGTCTTTAACTATCTTCCCCTTGGTTTATATTCTGTTCTGAGGATGGTGGCTTATAATAATATGGGACCCTCACACACAGGAGCTATGTTAGTGCTTTTCAAATGGATGTATCGTAAGTTTAAAACCGTGCTGATCGCTGCACGATTAACGTGTTCTGATGCTTGTTATTGTGGGTGATGTACCATTTAGTATTTGTATTTCTCCCTTTTTTGACCGACCGTAACCCGTCTTGATACTCGAAGAGAGGAAGGCGTGTGTGAGAGTGTGTTGTTGATATAATAGTGGTGCATTCATAATCTGAGTCTCTGTGCATTATAATGAATTTCTCAATGAGACGTCTTTGCTCTCGTTTGGAATTATGATCTGTGTGTCGGCCGTCGAATTATTATGGCCGTACACAGCGATGTTTGTGGCAGATCTACGCGTGGCCTTGAAGCCACGACATGTGCTGTTGTCATTCTACTACTATTGCCGTTTGGCCTCATTGATGTTAGGTAATATTGCACTCTACGAGTTGACTGGATTGATCTATTCGCACCATTTGTCACTGTTATCTGCCCTCGAGGCGATTGGTTCGTATGGCTGAATGAATGAATTAATGAATGAGTCGAGTATTTAGATGAGGAAGTGTCGGCCTATCTAATTTATGTTTAACTTTTCGTTATTTGCCCCTTTTATCTCGGGTTCTATTTTTCTCCTTATTTGGTGCGCGCCCTGATCTTTTTCGACCTGGGCGTCGCCATGTTGATTTATTTTGTTCCTTGGCCGCACGATGGCCCGTGTTTATCTGATTGATTCATCCTATGTATCTTTTTCTCTTTGCCCGCTGGGGTTATTCTTTACCTGGTCTACCCTTTTTTTTTGGGGTGTGTGCGCTCCTTGGTGTGTGGGGGATCCTAATGAAAGGAGATCATAGTATTATTAAAAAAAAAGAAGAAAGGAAATGGATAAGAAGTAGGGGGTGGAATGAATAAGGTACTCCCGATTTGTAATCATGTGTTGACCCTCATTAGTTATTCTTCTCGCAATTGTTATATGCGAAATCTTCGTGAGTAAAAATGCTAAGATCCCTTGCGTAATTCTGCAACTGTGCATGTACGTATTGATGAGATATGGATATCACGATTAATTGTCATTGGTGCTAACCCATATACGTATGTATTACCCTATTATATCTTATGTTTTCCTTTTCAATTAATTCTTTAATTAACGTTGTTTTTCAATAAACATTCATTTATCACTTATTCGGGTTTCGACTCTTAGTAGTGTTAGTTTATGCTAGAACTAATTAGGTGAATAACATTTCCAGTTCAGGGCAGATTTATACGCCCTTCTTGATCGTGATTCACGTGCAGTTTCCTCTTTTATCCTCCTTTTTTTTGTCTACGTATTTATTTTTACTTGAGGGAGGGTGTGGCTCAGTAAATGGTAGCAGAGACGTGCTCGATGAAGATATCTCATCTGGAAAAAGCACGGGTGAGATAGAACTGGGAATGGTATTCTGTTTCGGATACGTTAAGGAAAACCATTATTTCTTTTCGATTTAACCTTTTGAAACTTGTTATATTAATTCTGATCTTGTGTGTCGTTTATTAATTAACTCTTTCGATAACCATTGTGTATGTGTGGGTTTTTCATTGCGGATAAAACCTCGGTTGAGACATGGAAAGTGATAAAGTTGTTGACATGAGTGGTGAGAGTGATGTATTTGCTGGAGAGGTCACCGATGTCGAAAGAGAAAGGCGTGAACGTATTAATCGGGATAATGCTTCTGCCCTGTCAGGTAGTGAGAGTAATGTGTGCTTAGGAAATAACAATGCTGTTGTTGACAGAAATTGTGGCCTCGATGAGAATCGTGTCGGTTTGGTTTCCCCCTGTTATGGACCCAGTAGTGAACGTAGTCCTCATATTAACCCCGTTTTCGATATAGTTAGGAAATGGAAGCTCAATTTCTCCGGGGAAGGGGAAAATTCTAATGTGGTTGAATTTCTTGAAAGAGTCGAGGACATCGCTGAATGCAGCTCGATACCCCTTAACCTTTTTGTTCCTGTAATTCCGGGGATGCTTGAAGGGCCGGCATTAAGGTGGTTTAGGTTGGTTAAAGCAAATGTCCGGTCGTGGGAGGATTTCGTTGATCGCATTAAAAAACGTTTCGGGTTGTCCGATATGGATTATCGTCTGAAACAAGAGATCTTTAGAAGAACCCAAGGTGTTGGGGAAGGTGTTGACGACTATGCAACTGGTATTTTGACCCTGTATAACCGATTAAGTGTGAAGGTTCCTGAGTGTGAAATTTTCGACCAGTTTTACCGAAACCTGTCCCCTCAATACAAATTATTCATTAAGAGATCCGAGGTTCAGACCGTCGATGATGTTATTAACTTGGGTCGCGAGTTTGAATCAATCGTATGTCAAAATAAACAGTATCGTCCCCCTCCGACTCCGTCTGAATGCTCTTTCCCCGACGTCGCCTGCCACACGTCCTTCAAGTCAGTATCCTTTGATGCGCCCCCTTCGGCGTCGCGCCCCTCGAGTAGTCCCGAGCGAAGGACCAGCGTTGTGTCTCCGGCCCGACGCTATATTAACGCCATCCAACCCTCCGAGTCGCCTGTTGAACGTGGTTCCGCTACAAGAAAGTGCTGGAATTGCGGTAAGGCGGGACATATTTCTAATAATTGTCGGTCAAAATCGCGACTGAAGTGTTTTAAATGTGGCCTCGTTGGTGTCACTGCGCGTGTATGTCCTAGATGTAGTTCCGGGCAGGGAAACTGAACGCGCGCCGGCGAAATGGCCCTTCGTTGGCGCAAAATGTCGGTGTTAACAAAAGGATCTGGGGCCTTCCTTCGTCGACACCCTGGGCCAAAGTTTGTATTGGGTCCCGCACGCTATACGCCCTGCTGGATACCGGTTCCAGCGTTTCCTTCTTGAATCTGAGCCTTGTGTCTTCCGTACATTTAGAGTATCTCTCGGACAGCGGGAAGATAGATAAGTTTATGTCTGCTGAAGGCCGTCAAGTGTGTCCGGTGGGCCGCGTCGTATGCCACATCAAAATTCATAATCTTTCGTGGAATTGGAAATTTTATGTTGTTGCAGATCTGTCTGTCCCGATCATTTTAGGGACTGACTTTATGCAAGCGACGGGTCTATCCATTGATTTCATTACTCGAAGTTTCGCCTTCCGCTTCCGGTCTGACGTAAATTATCCTTTCGAAACCCCCTTTCTGCGTAATATTGTGTGCCCTCTTTCTACTTTTGTGACTCCAAGTGCGTCGTGTGACCTAACCGACGGACAGAATTTGATGCTAAACAGTTTAATAGAGGAATTTTCTGATGTTTTGACGCCTGAGTTAGGTTGTGCGAAAAACTTTTCTTATTCAATTGAGCTCAAAGATAAAACTCCTGTTAGGTCCCCTCCTTTCGGATGTTCGCCTCCGAAGTTGTCCGCCATGAGAGAATGTGTAGATGAACTTTTAGAAAAGAAGGTCATCAGTCCATCCAAGTCACCTTATGGTAGCCCCGCCTTCCTAATCCCTAAAAAAGACGGGAGTTTTCGTTTCATTGTGGATTACCGCAAGGTAAATAGGAACATTGTATTTGACAGCTTCCCATTGCCCACCATCGAAAGCGCCTTTCAGCATTTTCATGGTGCTAGGTTTTTCACTGTCTTCGACTTTAACTCGGCGTATTACCAGATTCCTTTGGACCCAAAAAGTCGCCCTTGTACAGCCTTTGTCACCCCTTTTGGCCTTTTTCATTTCAATAAAGTACCCATGGGCATCTCGATAGGGGGACAAGCACTTAGCCGGGTCATGGATTCGATCTTTGGCGATCTAAAGTTCTCCTATGTATTTAATTTTCTGGATGATCTCCTCATATACTCTGCAAGCTTTGACGAACACCTGGCTCACCTACGTGAGGTACTTAGTCGTCTGCGCAAACACGGGTTCACTATCAACCCCAAAAAAGTCTCTCTCTGTTCCAAACGATTGAATTTCTTGGGGCATGTCATCTCGGATTCCGGTATAGCTGTAAACCCTGAGAGGGTTAAATGTATTAAAGAGTTTCCTCAGCCCAAGAACGTCCGCGGCGTAAGAAGGTTCTTGGGTATGGTGAGTTTTTACAGTCGGTTCATCGAGAATTTTTCTCAAATTTCGGCCCCTTTGAATCTTCTAAAAAGGAAGAATTGTCGTTTCGTCTGGGGTGAAGCCCAAATCCTTGCCTTCGATCAGCTGAAAGATGCCCTTTGTCGAGCCCCTGTTCTCCACAGCCCCGATTTCTCCCGCGATTTCGTGCTCCAATGCGATTCCAGTGAAATTGCGATTTCCGCCGTGCTAAACCAAGCCGATGAGGACGGAAAACTAGTCCCGATCGCTTATTTTAGCAAGCTACTACACGGGGCCGAGTTACGTTACTCCATTTACGAAAAGGAATGTTTGGCCGTTGTGTTGGGTGTAGAAAAATTTAGAACTTACCTCGAACACCGTCACTTCTTTGTCCACACTGATAATCAGGCCCTGTCGTGGATGAGTGCCAACGTCAAACGACTTGGAAGAACAGCCAGGTGGATTCTTCGACTGTCTGCGTATAAGTTCACCATTGTACATGTTCGCGGAAAGGAAAATGTCGTGGCTGACTGTCTGTCACGTATGTTTGACGGAATAAACATGAGTGAAGCCGATGACGCGGAGAAATACCATAAATCTGATGGTGCTGGATGTGTTAATATTATGCAGAAATATCCTTGGTCATTTTCTGATATTTCAGAGCACCAAAATACTGATGACGAGTGTCAAAAACTGATGAAAGGTGTCACCGATGGGTCACTTCATGATAAATCATTTTGTATTAAGCGTGGATTGTTAGTTCGTCGTTGTGGTAATAAGGGAAAGGACAAGATTTACATTCCTGATAGCATAAGGCGCATGGTATTACATTATTACCATGACTCTTATTTAGGGGCGCATTTGGGTCAGTACAAGACATTACATCGCGTTTCTCGCGATTTCTACTGGCCAAATATGAAAAAAGAAGTGCTTGATTACGTGAAAAGCTGTGACGTGTGTCAACGGTCTAAACCTGCCAAATCATCTCAAGTTGGGTTGCATTCCGCTGATGTGGCAACGTACCCCGGAGAAAGGTTATTCGTAGATTATTTTGGCCCTCTCGTCAAGTCCCGTAAAGGCAACGTTGGTATCCTATCTGTCATTGATGGTTTCTCAAAATTCGTCTGGTTGTTCCCAGTGCACAAAATCAATTCTAATAACGCCGTTCACATCTTGTCTCGTCACGTCTTTGCAATTTATGGCCCCCCCAAAAAGTTGGTAACTGACAATGCATCCACTTTCAGCGGTAGTAATTTTCGTCAATTGTGTTTTGAGTGGGGAGTGAACCAGATATTTCTCAGCCCTCACTACCCTAAACCGTCTCATGTTGAGAGGTTTCATCGTAATCTTAAGGCCTGCCTAACCGCGTTCCACAGCGCTGACCAGCGCAGTTGGGACGAAAACTTAAATTTCTTTGTTCTAGCTTTCAACAGTGCTCTACATGAATCGCATCGGCACACACCGGCGGAGTTGTTCTTGGGCAGGAATGTTGCTGACCCGTTACAATTAAAATGGAATTTTGGATATTTGTCCGAACCGTTAAGGACCAAGAGCGTCGAAGAAAAATGGAAGGAAGCAGTCGAGCAACTGATCAAAGCCAGAGATCGTGTAGCCAAAAGGTTCAACAAGGGAAGGAGAGAAGTCACCCTAAAGGTTGGAGACTTAGTAATGATTAAAAGGTTCCCGACAAGCTCGGCAGCAGACCAAATTGGAGCGAAACTCTGCCTAAAATGGTCTGGTCCCAACCGTATTGTGAAATTCTTGGGACCTGTTACCGTGTTGTTGGAGGATGAAATAAATAAGAGGGTATCCAGAGCTCACGTGAGTCTGTTGAAGCCCTACCATTCACGGGCCAAAAATAATTGATCTAGTAGCTATTAGTACCTGGTGGTAACATGGTTTGATCAGTTTATCACTCTTAGACTCGTTGTTCTAAAGTCTTTTTCTTTTCAGGGAAAAATGAAAAAAGGAAAGGGAAAGAAAAGAAGAGTCAAAGGATATTTCAGTATCGAATGACAAGGATAATATAAAATAAACAACGGACCTATTGATAGGACACAAAAATTGTATGACTGCTTTTATCCTCTACCTGCCTGCAACCGATTCGTGAAAGTGTCATATTAATGATAGGAAAAAGACTGATTAAATTCAGCGCCTTTCCTTCTTTTAATGTACTGAACTTTAAAGCAATGTGTAATCCTCCAATCAATGCTCCCTTGTGACTGTTGGTGATTTTCAGTGTTATTTGTTGTTACTCTAATTAATTAGGTTAGTAATTAGGTTAGTTAATTTTAGTTATATAGTGCGCACTATATATATATAATTTCTTCATGTATGTATTCTTATTATAAGCTTTACACCTCACTTTAAAATGTGTCCCTTTGACCCTTCGTCAAGATCGGACACATTTTAAAGACGCATGGGTGTGATGATGAAACATGCTGCTCCAGCATGGTTTCCATAATTTATTACCAATGTTTCACTGAATTGGTTTCGACCTGTTACTATATGTGTTTCCGGTTTTAATCGATAGAGGACAGCCCCCTCTGTCGAGAACATTAATGATCTTTTCTCGACTAAGTCTTTAACTATCTTCCCCTTGGTTTATATTCTGTTCTGAGGATGGTGGCTTATAATAATATGGGACCCTCACACACAGGAGCTATGTTAGTGCTTTTCAAATGGATGTATCGTAAGTTTAAAACCGTGCTGATCGCTGCACGATTAACGTGTTCTGATGCTTGTTATTGTGGGTGATGTACCATTTAGTATTTGTATTTCTCCCTTTTTTGGCCGACCGTAACCCGTCTTGATACTCGAAGAGAGGAAGGCGTGTGTGAGAGTGTGTTGTTGATATAATAGTGGTGCATTCATAATCTGAGTCTCTGTGCATTATAATGAATTTCTCAATGAGACGTCTTTGCTCTCGTTTGGAATTATGATCTGTGTGTCGGCCGTCGAATTATTATGGCCGTACACAGCGATGTTTGTGGCAGATCTACGCGTGGCCTTGAAGCCACGACATGTGCTGTTGTCATTCTACTACTATTGCCGTTTGGCCTCATTGATGTTAGGTAATATTGCACTCTACGAGTTGACTGGATTGATCTATTCGCACCATTTGTCACTGTTATCTGCCCTCGAGGCGATTGGTTCGTATGGCTGAATGAATGAATTAATGAATGAGTCGAGTATTTAGATGAGGAAGTGTCGGCCTATCTAATTTATGTTTAACTTTTCGTTATTTGCCCCTTTTATCTCGGGTTCTATTTTTCTCCTTATTTGGTGCGCGCCCTGATCTTTTTCGACCTGGGCGTCGCCATGTTGATTTATTTTGTTCCTTGGCCGCACGATGGCCCGTGTTTATCTGATTGATTCATCCTATGTATCTTTTTCTCTTTGCCCGCTGGGGTTATTCTTTACCTGGTCTACCCTTTTTTTTTGGGGTGTGTGCGCTCCTTGGTGTGTGGGGGATCCTAATGAAAGGAGATCATAGTATTATTAAAAAAAAAGAAGAAAGGAAATGGATAAGAAGTAGGGGGTGGAATGAATAAGGTACTCCCGATTTGTAATCATGTGTTGACCCTCATTAGTTATTCTTCTCGCAATTGTTATATGCGAAATCTTCGTGAGTAAAAATGCTAAGATCCCTTGCGTAATTCTGCAACTGTGCATGTACGTATTGATGAGATATGGATATCACGATTAATTGTCATTGGTGCTAACCCATATACGTATGTATTACCCTATTATATCTTATGTTTTCCTTTTCAATTAATTCTTTAATTAACGTTGTTTTTCAATAAACATTCATTTATCACTTATTCGGGTTTCGACTCTTAGTAGTGTTAGTTTATGCTAGAACTAATTAGGTGAATAACATTTCCAGTTCAGGGCAGATTTATACGCCCTTCTTGATCGTGATTCACGTGCAGTTTCCTCTTTTATCCTCCTTTTTTTTGTCTACGTATTTATTTTTACTTGAGGGAGGGTGTGGCTCAATTGGTAGCACTGCATCAAATCTCCTTTTGCAATTTTTAGCACCACGCCAATTGGCTAGTTCAAATTATTCGCCAGTTGTTACTAATAATTCCCTCTTACTCGGATATTCACTCTTTTTTTACACTCCTTATCTTGAATGCAAAGAGGACAGACGTATTTGTGCTGGGCTCCCTTATCTCTGGTGCATTGTTGTGTGAATTTGCATTGTTGTATGTGAGCGGGATCCTTCCATCCTGGTAGTGGATTTTGCTATCCTTTCCCGGTGTGCGGCGATAGTGCCCTTAGTGTTGTTGTGATCGGTGTTGTTTAGTGTATGTTTGTTGTTTTTGCTGGTTATTTTTGTCTTGTGTCTGGGTAAAATCCTGTTTGGTACTTGTGAGTAATGGCGATGGCTTGCACCCCGCCGGGAGGCGGGGACATCCCTGAATGCGCGAACGTTACCCCTCAGTGTTCTTCTGGGCCATCTACGAACTCTAGCTCTATTACTGTGCTTCCTAATATCAATGAAATAGACCCTAGCTTAATTTCCGAACTGGTCAATACCGGCAATGTTAGCAAACTGGCTGAAATTCCGGCATGGAATTCTCTAATTAGAACTAGAAGGAAAACCGCCCCTAGAATGCGCCTCCGAAAGGCGGCTAGAGTAGCGCTGAATCCGGTTACCACGGAAAACCGTTTTAGCGCACTAGCGTCCCTCCCTTCTAGTGGCGATTTTCCCCCCTCCCTCCTCCATCTCAACCTCTTTTTGTGCCAGCTACCCAGGTTGCCAATTCGCAGTCTGTAATAAGTAACACGGCTGCGAATCAGCCCCAAGACGTGGCCCCACCTCCATCCCCAGAGGCGCAACCTGGAACCAGCTCTGCGTCCCCTGGTGTGGCGGACGTCGAGATGGAGAGCGCCCCAAGAAAGAAAATCGCAATCCCCCCCATTGTAGTGGCTGATAAGAGCGATTACCAACGCCATAACAAGTTTCTAAAATCAAAGTGCACTGGCGACATCAGGGTGATCAATACACGTGATGCCCTGAAGTTTCACGCAGCAAACGTTGAGGATTACAACCTCATAAAGCAATATTTTGAGGAGTCAAATGCCAGTTTTTATACCCACCAGCTCCCCGGCAACAGGCTCCTCAAAGTTATTATCAGAAATATTATTTCTACTGTAGGAGTAGACTGGGCTCGGGAAGAGCTCATGGGGATGGGGTACGAACCCCAAGACCTTCATCAGTACACCCGTCGTGACGCCACGACAAAAAAAGAGATTCCCCTCAACGTAATGAGCCTTACCCTTCCCAACATCGAGTACTCCAAGACCATCTACTCCGTGCAATATCTGTGCGGGTCGAAGGTCAAAATTGAGGCATTCAGGGGCCGTGAGGGCCCATCTCAGTGCTATAAATGCCAGAGGTGGGGCCACACGGCCAACTATTGCAAAATGATGCTGAGATGCGTCAAGTGCGGCGAAAACCACATGGCTGGAGCATGTCCTCTTCAGGACAATGCCCCAGCCAGGTGCGTTAATTGTGGAGGAAGCCACCCAGCCTCCTTCAGAGGCTGTTCTGTTTATGTCTCCATTATGGAGCAAAAAGCGGCCAGGGAGGTCTCAAAAACCAAGAAAATTAAGACCCTCCCTCCCTCAAGAGTAGTTGATCCCAGCTTCTCTTTCGCTCAAGCGTCAGGAGGCGCCGCCCCCACCCCCGCCCCCGCCGCACTTGGCGCGCCGACAGCGGACCCTGCCCCTCAAGCGGCGGCATCCCTCACGTCCGACCTCTCCGGACTGAGGGATATCGTAGACCTCTGTAGGCAGGTAAATTTCCCCAAGCTGATACCTATAATAAAAGACACAGCGACCAAAATAAGAACATGTCCGACAACAATGGACAAAATTATGGTACTGATAAATGCTGCTATGCAGTATTTCTCAGAGCCCTAATTTTAAGGCTCATTCTGTTCTGACATGGACTTAACAATCTGTGCTTGGAACTGTCGGAGTGTTGTTGGTGAGAAATATGAGCTTGAAGCTTTTATTTCTGACCACAATATTGATATAATGCTGTTAGGGGAGACTTGGCTAAAACCTAATATGCCCTTCAAAATTAAAAATTTTACTGTCTATCGTAAAGACAGGCTTCACGATGAGCACGGGGGCGTGGCTGTGCTGGTTAAGTCTAAACATACGCACAACCTGTTAGACCCTCTTCCTCATGGTGCTATCGAGTCTCTCGGTATCGAGATTAGACATGGAAATTATCACTATCGTATTTTTGCGGCCTATTCTCCTCCCAAGACTCCGCTACATACAGCGGAACTAGATTTATTATTAAACAACCCGTCCAGAGTCTCCTCTTTCATCATTGGTGACTTAAATGCCAAGCATCCAGATTGGAACTCACGAGTGACTAATCCTAAGGGAAGAACGCTACATAAATATATGAGGGAAAATGACATCGGGGTTTTTGCCCCTACGGAACCTACTATTTATCCCAGTAATGGTTCGCGTCCTGATGTCATAGACGTGGCAGTGACAAAATTTTATAATCAACCAATAAATTTTACAGTACATAGGGAATTAAATTCAGACCATGACCCCATTCTTTTTCATCTCTCTTGGGTTAGGTTATCTGAGCCATCTTTTCCATTGTTAAACTCATCTTTGGACTATAATAAGTTCACTTGGCATGTTAATAAAAATCTTCAACCTTTCGAAATTAACAGCCGGGATGATATTGACCGGGCCGTGGAGCATCTTACTAATAAGATGCAAAACGCCCGTAAATACATCCTGAAAGCTGCTCGAAATTCAATTAATAGCGATAGGGGCAACAATGACAATCGTACGCCCACACAACATGGCGGGAATACGATACGTCATTCCTCCCATATTAATAATAATAATAACTTTAATATGGGAAGCCGTATAGCCTGCCAAGATGATTCCACTCCTGAAATTATTAAGGATTTAATTAAAATTAAAAATGCGTATCGTAAAAGATGGCAAAGATTTCGGGACCCAGCGGACAGAGCGGAATACCGCGAACTCGCTCAAGAAGTCCGAAAACGATTACTAGAAAGAAAGGTAGAAAGATGGGAGGAATTCTGCCGTACCCTCACTGAAAACGAATCAGATCACGAGTTCTGGCGGGTTACTCGTTCTCTGAATCGCCCCTCCCCCCCCCAGGCGTGCAATTCATGGCCGCAACGGATTAGCGTTCTCCCCTTACGATAAAGCTGAGGCCTTCGCTGACACAATTGAAAGTCAAAGTGTACCTCACGATCTTTCTGACGATGACGACGACGATAACGAACTACGGACCCGAGAGGTACACAGAAAGGTCTCATCTTTTTTACAACAATGGACGCCTGACAATGACATACCTGACGTAACGCCTGCAGAGGTCCGCAGGGTTATAAAAGACTTATATGAGAAAAAGTCTCCCGGGGATGATAGGGTTAGCAATAAAGAAATTAAATCTCTGCCTTACAGAGCAGTAATCTTTTTGGCAATCATTTTTTCGGCATGTTTTAAACAGGGATACTTCCCTAAGGTTTGGAAGACGGGCCGAGTGGTCGTCCTTCCTAAACCGGGGAAGGACAGATTGTTCCCTCAAAATTACAGACCTATAACTCTATTATCCCACATCTCTAAGATACTTGAGAGACTTATTCTCAACCGCCTCAATGCGTGCCTGAACGCCCACAATATACTGCGACCGGAGCAATTTGGGTTCCGGTCGAAGCGCAGCGCCCCTCTAGCGGCGCTGCGCCTCGTGCAGTATATTTGTAGATCATTTAATATACGGCGTAGCGTGCCAGCGGTATTTTTCGACGTAGAGAAGGCTTTTGACACCGTCTGGCACGAAAATTTAATAGCCAAACTTTTGGACCTTCATGTTATTCCAAATTATATCATCAAAATTATAACGTCCTATTTAACACATAGGAAATTTTATGTCACTGTAGACGGAGAAAAATCCACCCCTCGGAGGCTACGAGCTGGAGTCCCTCAGGGTGGAAAAATCTCCCCCATACTCTACGCCCTATACGTAAATGATCTACCCCAGTGGCAGGGAATAGAAATCCAGCAGTATGCGGATGATATAGCTGTTTACGCCTCTAAAAGGAGAAACAGAGATACCATCACCGTATTGCAATCTTGGATCTCTCTGTTCGAGAAGTGGTGCCTTCGGAACAGAATTAAAATAAATGCTGGCAAGACGCAAGCAATTATTTTTTCTCGACGAAGGCCTAGCCTTGGTCATCTTATTTTACACGATACCCCCCTGTCCTGGACTAATAAAATCAAGTATCTCGGCCTAACAATGGACAAAGGTCTTATCTGGAGAGGGAACATAGAACAGGCCCTGCAACGAGCATGGGCTCGTGTGGCAAACCTGGCACCTCTGCTTTATAATAGATACATCTCAATATCCATAAAGAGAAAGCTCTATTTAGCATGTGTCAGGCCCATACTGCTCTATGGTTGCGAGGCCTGGGGCTATGTTCCCAAGACTCCTCTTTCCAAATTACAAGTTTTCCAAAATAAAATATTAAGAAAGATGACAAGAGCGCCCCTCCTGAGATCTAATAGGAAGATACGCACAGAAGTCCGTATTCCGACTATTAGAACTCAGATTAACAAGCTAACTAGGATGACCAGGGCTAGAATTCTCCAAGCCCAGTCTACTGATCAGGGCATCGCGTTATTAAAACAGGTCATCCGGACCAAGAAGCCGAATACTCGTTATAAGTATCGCGGCCCTTGGCTCCTGTATGACAGGTCTTAAGTAACCATTTCGGCCTTTTCCAAATTGAACAAATCCTCTCAATAAATACCTAGAAATTACACCCTGAAAAGCCCCGTTTTTTAAGAATGCTACTTCTTCTTCTCAATTTTACCCTACAAATTTAATTAGTTGAAAACAATGACTCAGCGAAGAGGGGGTTTTCTCCTCTGACTTACAGGCTTAGCCTGCAAGACAGATCGCTTTCTCCCCCGCCAGTGCATGATTGCGATTTTCCGACTCATCGGCTATTCCTAGGAAACAGATGAGTAAAAGGGCATAGTTTCGCCCTGGGACTCTCCAGTTCGATGACCACAACAAAAAAAAAAAAGGATATTCACTCTTGACTCTTACCGAAAAGAACTGTGACCCAGTCTCATTGTAACGTTGATTAGCCACAATTGGCTATCCAGCGCCAAAATTCTACTGCACTTTGTCGTAACATCCGGCTGCAACTTGCCAACATTTTTATTACCTTTCTTTACTTAACAAAATTCAACTTTAATAAACTAATGACAATGAACCAGTCTGGTTCAGTATGTTAGATACATGTTACAATGACTGTGCATTGTTCAAAGTGTCGTCCTTGTATCAGATGCAGGTTATCCCGGAAGAAGATGCCGAAGAAACCGAAGGTAATTCCGTCCATTGAGCTTGTCTGGTAAAATGTACATCTCAGTAAGATTCTGACTGCGTTCTGGTTCATTAAAAACAACTGTACTTCCACCAAATATCTAATAACTTTCCTCAATGTTGTACTGGTGCCTAGTCCTCACTGGGTATCGTTTACGTACTATCAAGTCATTGGTGGCAGGTAGCCACAAATTAAAAGTTATCCCGCAAAGGAAGGTCATTTGAGGACCCCTGTTCACTAATAACATTTGGTTCTAGTATCGTGTACATATAGCTGTTTCGCTTTGTGGTATTATTTATGGTTCACCATGTACTGTTTGGTAGTTAAATATTTTCCTTGACACTTACTTTTTTACGTATGATTTTACCAACCATTTAAGCGTTCTGAGTAGTATTCCACTGCCCCCACCACAGGGGTGCCTCTGTGTCAATTTCTTTGCTCCGATTTTACTGTAAGTTTGATATGGAATGTCGAGCCCCATTGTCTGACCTACTATTGAGTACCAAGACAGACCGATTATATACCAGAGATATTCTGTGTGTCGACTTCTTTATCCGCCCTAAAAGCCGACTACAATCTGTTTGACACTGACTCTCCAACTTCACGGATGTAGAAATTGTCAGGAGTTAAGAGCTCGAGATCATTAGTTGCGCACATTATTTAAGACTTTTCTTGCGACGAGAGGGCGAAATGAACTGACTTACTCAACTGTACTTTTATCTCAAGTTTTCTCCTTCCAAATCTGGTGCTTATACAACCACTCTTCCAAGTTGAGAACTTTATATTACCTCTTATGACAAGCTTATACATGTGTATTAACTTCATCTCGGAATATTATGTTTCATGAACAAAGTTTCAGGCTTACACTTTCTTTAATAATTTATTCTTATAGCCAGGCATTTATAACAAGACTGTTCACATTCTACTTTAAGCTAACATACATTGGCACGGAATGTCCACTAACAAAAGCGAAGGCTTTTCATCATCATCATCATCGTCATATTAATAGTAATAATCATGAAGATTAACAAAATCATCTAGAATAATATCAGAATAAAATACAACACTTTGGTCAGAGATCAACGCCTGTATATCAGTGAATGCCTAAGTACAAGTTAGAGCAACAGAGTAGTTTACCGAAAACGCAGAGAGTCTCAGACCATGAAGAGGGGGAGGCTGCAGTTTATCTGACATTTGTATGGAATGAACGGAAATATAGTTAACAAACATGTATTTGATTATTTCTGGAAAAAGAAGGCCACTGCAACATGGGTTAAGGAAGCCAGGGAGAGAGATGAAAATGTAAAACTTCTAATAAATTAAGGAGGACAGTGAGAAATAAGTAGCATTTTAAAGGTGAAGGATGATCTAAGAAGACCGGAAGAGGAAAATCTATACAAGTAAAAAGAAATGTTCTATCCTCATCGTCAGTGCTCAATTCACTTGTAAAAAGTAATTTAACCTCTTAACATACAATTTACAACATTGTGATCTCTTTTACCTAATTTTTTATTGTTAAAATGGGCTATTTATTGAAAACTAATGATAGTGGTAACAATGAAAATACATTTTTCGAACTTAACAATGAAATACAAGCCACCGAAAAGTTCCTGTTTTATAATCCCGAGTATACTCGTGATATTTTTACGGGTTGTAAAATAAATAACACAGCACTAAACATATGGCAAGTAATACAACATGACACTCAATACTGTTCATATGTTTGTGGGTGTGTGAAATGCCCTAAAACAAGGATCAACACACAATGCTACATCGCACTCCTTACACATGTACAGGGTGGCGCACGAAATGCTATACATCGTAAATGTTTTATAAAATGCGTAAACCTGGGCTCACAACCATGTCCTTTCGTGAACAGACGCCTTATTTCATGCGTGATCCGACAGGCAGCACCACATGTCGCGCATACGTACCGGCTGCCAGTTTTACAGCATGGCGGACAAAGAGAGATTGACGCGTGAATAGAAGGTGAAGATAGTGTTGTTTTATGCGGAAACAAAGAGCGTAGCCCGGACCCAGAGAAGTTTCGTGTTCATTTCCATACTCGGTGGGCTCCTTGCTGACAGACGGTGTACAGAAACAGAAACAGAAGGTGGAGAGAAAACGGCCCCGCCTCAAGCCGGTCCGCTCACCGGAGAATGTTGCTGCTGTGGGAGCGGCTGTGGTTCGGAGCCCCTCCAAATCCTCCAGAAATGAATGTGTTAAGCTGGACACATCTTGTCGGTCGGTTCAGAGAATACTGCAGTCTGACCTTGATGTGTTTCCATACAAAATGACAACAGGTCATAAATTAACGGCACTTGACAAGCAACGGCGAGTACAGTTTGCTGCGTGGGCTATTGCAGAAGGTGATCCCGTATTGCACAACACATGGTTCAGTGATGAGGCACACGTCTATCACAATGGTGCAGTGGACGAACAGAATGTCCGGTTTTGGGCGAAAGAACGGCCTGCTATTGTGCACGAGTTTGAAAGTCATGGTGTGAAAGTGTGTGTGTGGGCTGCAATTTCCAGTCATGGAATTATTGGGTCAATCTTTTTCAATGACACAGTCAATAGTGCGCGTTACTTGCATATGTTGATAAACAGTTTCCTTGCAGAACTCTTTGCATCACGACCACCAATAGAGACACAATAGCTCATGCAAGATGGAGCTCGTCCGCATACAGCAAACGTTGTTCTGGACTTCCTGAATGAACATTTCGGGCCCCGTGTGATGTCCCATCGATATCCTGAGCATTTTGAGAGCGGCTCAATCCGGCCACCGCATTGCCCCGATCTCAATCCCTGCGACTTAATCGTGCGGGGATATTTGAAGGAGACAATCTACCGTCATAAACCAGAAAATGTACAGCAGTTGCAAGCGGCCATTGTGACTTTCTTCCGAGGGGTGACTGAGGACTTGTGTCGTAGACTGATCACGAACATGCGGGTTCGTCTCGAAGCTGTTGGACACCGAGAAGGTGGACATATTGAACATGTCCTGCACAAGGACTAACCATGCACATGTCAGTGAATGTTGTAACGCCTTTTTGTATTCAATATGTTGTATATTACAGTTTCTATAAACAATTTCCAGTGTATGACATTTCGTGGGCAACCTTGTACCTGGATTCCCTCCGTGTCTTCTTTCCTCTAGCATCGCGCACACTGCTACACATCCTGCATATCCTTGTTGGGTTTTGCTTCTTATCCGTCGGAGGAATCACCGAAGGAAAATGGCGGCCAATAAGTCGCATCGGGGTTGCTTTTGTTGAAGGACGACCTGCTGCTTTCGGAGAAAATTCCTCACTATGATGTTGTGCAATCATTTTCTCAACGACAGCTACACGAAAGTCAAGAGAATTAGTCCTTTCTCCATGTTTTTGAAGAGGACAAAACATTCCATACTGCTAGTTCCAGGAGGTGAAATAATATCTTCTTATAAAACGTTTTCCTTTCTTCCGTGGCAGGGGTTAGTAGCAGTGTGTTTATCTATTTTATTAACACCCCCCATTGTTTCGTTATACGCGAACAGAGATTTAGGTTTCACAACTTCCTTTTTCCGTCCTCCGCGTCTTTCCATTTCTGCATTATGGATGGTAGATAGGATGCAGACATCACTCTTGTCTTTCCATTTTATTGCAGTCAGCTTACCTCGCTGGAATGCTACAATCTCGCCCTTCTTGAGTTTCGTGCTCCGTAAATTTGGAGGCATATCTGCTCTATTGGGGCGCACAGTCCCTAACATATCTGTGCGATTGGTAAATTCAGCAGGGGTTTCATCAGTGTCATAAGAACTTGTGATGACATGGGTAGATGTCTGTAGTCATCATCAAATTTAGAGCCCTTGCCCGTGTATATGATCGCGGACCAAACATAACCTGTAGCTGACTCACACAGCATGAATGTTTTGATACCGAATCTGGCTCTCTTGAGAGGCAGATATTGGACCCAGCCCAATCGTCCTTTATACATCAGCAAGCTCTCGTCAATTGTCACATCCCTTTCCGGGGTACACACAGTTCCAAATTTAATAGACATGTAATTAAGGATAGGCCATATTTTGTTTAGTTTACGTTGTGGATGATTTTCTGCAACATACGTACTATTGTCCGAAAAATGTAGGTACCTCTTCAAGTTAAGAAATCTTCGAAAAGGAAGAAGTTGACGAAATATGGGTGTAGCTAGTATAGGTGCCTTGGACCAATACATTTGATATGTAGGTTTATTTACAGTGCTTTGCAGTATTGTCAGCGCGATACAACTATACATTCCATCAATTATTGTGTCCTTCCATTCCGGAGCATTAGTCTGTCTTGCATATCTGTTAGTCTCGGTCACCAAAATATCTATAAAATCATCGACAGTGAACTGACTAATATAGTGCATAACATCCTCACAACACGGCTGGAAATGTATTTCAGGATTAGCCTTGGAAGGAAAACGTGGTGGGGCAGGTGGTAGTGTTCCGCAAGTACCGGTATCAATTTCACACCACTGTCTGGACTTGCAATATCACAATCAGATGAACTAGAACTACCACTTTCTTCTTTTGAATTGTCTTCAAAAACTTCTTCAGGACTATCAGACTCACTAAACACAAAGTCACATTCTTCTTCGCTCTCCATTTTTACCTAACAGACAAAGTACACTTAGATAGGAACAAATACGGGGAAGCCGCGAAAACGAACTGCCTGAGTCGCCGACATCCACTACGGTTGAGTCAGAGACATCTGTTGGCAAAAGTATGACCCTAAAGTAATAATTTCATAAACATCTGGTGGAAATATTGAGAAACAACAAGACACGAGTATATTCGGGCTTTCATGTTAAGAGGTTAAAAGAAATTACTTTTCCCTGTGAGGAAATCAAATGCTCGGTCATGGCCATCTATGAACGGCTGTTAATTTCAAATGACCACAGCCATAAGGCTTAGCCTCCAAGTTGCTAGGTAACAATGTCTGACCATCCATCCATACCTTACATCACAACCCGCAGATGATACAGATACTGCTGTCCAAGGCAGAACTTTTGATGAGACCGAGATGACTACAGCACCCCAATACCTGGCCAAATATTATGATAATAATCAATTGAAGCCCAATTCGTAAAAGAAGCAGGCATGTGCATTTAATCTGATAAATAGGGAAGAAAGAAGGAATTTAAACATAAGACGGCGGGGCAACAACTCTCTCACGGTGATGCTCGAAAATACGTATCTACGAGTAAAGTTCGATCGCTCCCTCACATTCAAAACTCACTGCCAAGAGATGAACCCGAAAGTACCTGCTACAAATAACATCATTCGTAAACTAACTGGTACCACCTGGGGTGCGGAGCTAAATCTACTCCGTATATCTGTATTCGCATTTTGCATCTCAGCAGCAGAATACTCTGCACCAGTTTGGTGGAAATCCGCGCATGTTAGACAGATTTATGTAGCTCTGAATGAGAATGGATGCATCATGACAGGATGTCTGAAGCCAACTCCTATCAGTAAAATATATCAAATCATGGGAAAAGCACCAACAGTCATTCGGAGAAGTCAGCTGCGGAAATGGAGAACAGGAAGCAGGAATCTGGTCCGAGGGAGACACAAACAACAGCTTCCGAGGCTAAGATCAAGAAAGCTTCTTTCAGTCAACGGTGGCAATTACATCATCACCTAGTAAACGTTGACTCCAGCTGTGGCGAGATTCGTTACCTGAAGAGCACGGGAGAATGTTAAGGAGATACCTGCGGCGGGCTGACATCTGCCGTATGCTACGTTAAATATGCTGAGAACTGGAGTGTCCCGGTGCAAGGTGAATCTGAAGGAATGGGGGATACATTATTGAAGATTAGCGTTGCGAGTATGGTAATTTAAAGGACCCACAACGACTGTTGATCTGCAAAAACCTGCCTGAAAATTGCAGCATGAATGAACTAATTTCTGTTAATGATAAGGCCACAAGGCTGCTGAATTTTATCCTCACATTCCGTTTAGTATTGTAGTTTGTATACTTCCACAGATTTCTGTATTAAACTATGCAAAA
The DNA here is from genome assembly GCF_040414725.1 of Anabrus simplex. NCBI lineage: Eukaryota > Metazoa > Arthropoda > Insecta > Orthoptera > Tettigoniidae > Anabrus > Anabrus simplex. Next base: position 2,369,659 of record NC_090265.1, read on the forward strand.
TTGATATCCTGGGCAAGTAAAATCTATCTATGTATCTATCTATCTATCTATCTATCTATCTATCTATCTATCTATATATATATATATATATATATATATACAACCCTAATATGTACAGTATGTTTCACAAAACTCAGTCTCGTAAACCAGAGGGAGTTAAAAGTTGCGTTTTGTACCATTATCTTCCAACTCGTTTCAATAGTACAAGAAAAATCTTGCGTTTCTTGAAAAGTCAACGGAAATTAATTTATTTTTTGTAATTGATCTAATTGCAAAGCCGCACCAAGATTTATATCGACCTTGACAGATAGATTGTCGCTAGGAGACAGCAACTTAGTCTGAATCACGATAGTCCGGTAAGAAATGCTGTATACAGGAGGAAGGGAACACGCCGCCATGTTTTATAAAGTGTCTTTCTTGCTATGAGTTTCATGTAACTAGGCAACTCATTGCATGTTATTTGGAAATAGGAATCCAACATGCCGTGTTCGAGATGTACTTTCATGTAAACAGGCAACTCATTGCCGGGAATCTGTTCATTTTCGCACCAGATGGGAAAAAACAAAGAATGTGATGTGTCCACTCGCGTTGCAATGAACATCATGCAAACATATGGCCATTTATGTGAGCACCTAGAAATAGTTTGATCCAATTAGACACAGGAATTAAAACTACAGAACATATTTACAGTAATGATTTCTTTGTTTTGTAAGTGAAATTAAAAGTAAATATTGTACCGGGCGGTACACCTCCACGCCGCTAATTCAAACCTTGCGCCAGTTGAAACTCCCCTACTGGAGGAAGTCTGAACTTTATCTAATGTATTAATTTTCAAGTTTCTCAGAAGATGTCACTACTTGGAAATTTTGAAGTTTCTGAACTGGGTTGTTTTCAATGTATTTTTGTTTTGCCTGTAGTAAGAAGTGTGAACATTCTCTTCTAGAGGACACTACTGAAGAACTACAATGGTGCGCCCTAGTGCGAGGTGAAAGAACTGTTTTTTGGAGAAATTTTTATTTCAAAAGTTTGTTTCTTGTTAAATTTCTTTCTGTTATTGTTTAAGTTGGCTGTATAACCCTTTCTTTACCCTTGTTTTGAATTTAGCCAATCCCGAATTTCTTTAATTAATTTATAACCAATCCGGTGTATCTTCCCCAAAGGGGATATATTGCTTAACCCTAGCCAATAAAGTTTTTGTGGGAGGGTGTTCTCATTCCTCAAACGCCTCGAACTTTCCGCGAAACTATATAAACTGCTGATTTTAGGGTCTCCGGGCCACTTCAGTACCATCTTTCAGTGTGTAAAGTACATAGCAGGGGGCGGGAAGCGCCTCTTTCTTCGGGCAGCAGTTCAACAAAAAGGTAATGGCCGTTTAATAACTTCTTTTCTTGCTAGCTCAGCAGTTTAACTCTCGGGGCGGGTCCGAAACCTTCCACCATGTAACTTTCCTCTAAAATGTAAAGGCACTTAGTTTCAATTCTATCTTTTTAAACAAAAAATTTGGGATACAGAGTGCTTTACCCTCTTGAACTCCCACGCATATTGTTTTGAGGTGAACTTATTTTTCTCAACCGATTCTTCCTTAACGTAATGTAAATTGTTTCTTTCTAAAGTCACCTCTTTAGTACGGGATTAGCCCTTGCATTAGCGGCCTAGAGCCAGTTTAGGTTTTAAACAAAATGTATTAGGAGTGCTGCTTGCCTCCTCTCAAATTGGTACTTTAGAGGCCATGTAATTAACCTTTTCTCTCTTAATAGGCCTCAGTAGGTTGGGTATTTTACCCCTGTTTTCGTGTCCGTGGAGGACAACTTGAAAGTGGAGTTTGGTGTGGCCTTTGATAGGCTTAAGGTTTGAGAGCGAGTGGCTCTTTCTTGAAAATTGAGTGTTGTATGCCTCGAGGAGGCTTTACTGTGTAATTTTGGAGCAAGTGCTCCTGGGCATGAATGGAGTTTTCTGCCCCTCTGTTAAAACTTGTTTTGGGGTAAAGTCGGGCTAATTGCCCAAGAGTTGTGAGTTCGGGGCTCGAAGCCCAAATCCTGTAAATACTGTAATTGTAATTTGTTACCTTGCTACTCTGTACCTGCCTTTATAGTTATTTCTTGATTTTGCTAAGAAAATATAAACTTGTTAAATTTTATCTTAACTTTAATTTCGTATTTTGAGGCCACGTTCACCCCCGCACCTTCTTTCACCTCTGCTAATCCACCAAACCACGGTAACAAATATAATAAGAAAAATGTAAATAATAAAACATCCAAAATTAACGAATAAGAATGTTAATAAAATGTCATAAAGTAGATTTCATTGAAAAACTTATTTTATTTATTGAAGCGTATCAGTACACGCCGGGTATCAACCAGTAGACAACACATAAATAAATAAATAAATAAATAAAGAAAGAAAGAAAGAAAGAAAGAAAGAAAGAAAGAAAGAAAGAAACCACCACCTGCAGAGTTGCTAAGGCTACACTTCCATCGCAATAACTTCCGTACGGAAATATTCGGACAACCCCCCAGGCGTAAGACATATATGTTACAAACCGCTGTATTGTATTTGCCTTGAAATTTATTATTATTTCCGTTTTTATGTGCAAAGTTACCAGATTTTCCCACAATCCCCAACGGGGTCCTCCAGGATTACCATAATTTGAATAAAGATAGGAATCAATCAGCCACTCGATACTATTTATCACATGATAGTATTAGGCCGATGTCCTGTTTCGCTCTCTTTCACGGGATCGTTCAGTGGGGTACTTAGATTACTTACGTCAACATTAAAAGTAGTAGCTTACTTACCCATCAGACACTGAAATACTTGAAACTTCAACAAAATATCTATGTATAAGAATAATATTTACAATTTATTACTTTTAAAAAGAGCCTCCGTGGCTCAGGCGGCAGCGCGCCGGCCTCTCACCGCTGGGTTCCGTGGTTCAAATCCCGCTCACTCCATGTGATATTTGTGCTGGACAAAGCGGAGGCGGGACAGGTTTTCTCCGGGTACTTCGGATTTCCCTGTCGTATTTCATTCCAGCAACACTCTCCAATACCATTTCATTTCATCTGTCATTCATTAATCATTGCCCCAGAGGAGGGCGACAGGCTTCGACAGCCGGTACAATTCCTATCCTCGCCGATAGATGGGGGCTTCATTCATTCCATTCTTGACCCGGTAGAATGACTGGAAACAGGCTGTAGATTTTCATTTCATACTTTTAAAACACTTTCATAGTGGAAACATGCTCACTGTTGATTGCTTACATTCCCTCAAGGATCATTTTAAAGGGATTTATCATGTTTTATTGGTCCTGTTTCATCTCTCTATCATTGACATGTGAGACAGGTCTGATTCACACATATTTTATTTATCTTGGCCCTGAGCTGGAGTTACCTTAGTTGTTCTAAACTCGTTGCATATTTTTTGTTTAATTTATTTATTTGGCTTTAGATCAGTAGTAGGCCAAACAGCCTTCTGGATATGACAATATGCTGGTTTGAAGTTTACAGTCCATTACAAGTCATTGTCACAGTTTGGAATAGATACATACACACACACATATATATATATAATCAGTAACATTTTTAGGTTAGTTTCTGTTACATAGTTCTTAATAATAATATACAATTTTTTTGTTTTTAGTCGCCAGTAGTGTACTTACACAGGTCGGTAACTCTTGCATAGAGTGAAGCAAAGATGTAATAAACACATTTTGCTGTTGGTGGTAATGAGCATATTCAAAAAAGAGATGGTTTAGGTCCTGAATCGATTGGCCATCAAATGAACAGTATGGTGTGTCCACTAAGTTGATGCGATAAAGGTGACTTCTAAAACTTTCGTGATTTAAGCGCATTAGAGTGATTGTCGAGATGAATCGTCGTTGAGTGTTCCATTGTGCGAATCAAGGATGTCGCGGTGGATTCTGTTCGATCATTGAGTAAAATTTACCTGTGTGGCTCTTTGTTTCCTCCCACTTCTTTGTCCACTGACTATAGGCTCTTTGGTATATGATCACTGTATGATCTATGAAATTGCTGGGAGTATTCATGACTTGTCCACTGACATATGCTTCCTTCGCTAAGGCATCTACGTATTAATTATGTGGTATCCCGATGTGGGCTGGGACCCACAGAAAGTTTACTCTGGAATCACGTTTTTGAAGTTCATGTGTTATTTGAATAATGCTGATGTGGTAGATTTTGGGTTTCTGGAGGTAAGCGGTGTAGATAGTGTAGACAGGATGCGCAATGAACGAGTTCCTGTGGTTGTATTTCGTGTTTCTAGATGGCGCTAACATACCATCTCGCGCCACGAAAATTTTGCTACGTTCTCTTGGGCTTTTATGGTTCTTTGTAGAGACCACAATTCTCATCGGTCAAGGCGGACCAGTGGGGAGTTCTAGCCCATCGACCTCTTTCAGGCCTTGAGTGCTATTTCAGAATTCATGGTATGTGTGAGAGAATGGGTATAGGTAGTGTGTGGAACTCTTTTTTGAGGGATCGAATTGGCCAGAATATGGCCTGCGCCCCTTGCGGGGCGGGTGTTGCCCCTTGCGAGGCGAATATTGGGGGGGGGGGGGCTTTGGTACTCTGATACCAGAGGCTAACGGGGTTGGGGTGAAGCGATATCAGGTGGAGGGTCACCCATTCAATGGGTGACCACGCCCGATGTTGCTGTCTTAACTTTTCATTGCTAAGTGTACTCATAACAGTTGGGAGGTAAGATAAGAGTGTCGACGTTAGGTGCTGGTGCTGGTTGGGGGGGGGGGGGGTTCTAATAGGGCATGATGAGGAGTTGAATCTTCTTGGTGCAGGGCGGGGTTCGAGCAGGGAGGGATAAGCTAATGATTAGCTGTCTGCTTGGTAGTGAGGGCGGGTTGGTACCACAATTCTCATTGGTCGCGAGGACCGATGAGGAGTTATAGCCCGTCGACCTATTAGGCCTTGAGTGCTATTTCATAATGTACTATCCTGAGACTGCATTGGTGTGGAAGTATGTGGATTGTGTGATGGGGGATCGGATTGGCCAGTGTGTGGCCTGGACCCGGTACGGGTGAGAGTCTGATTTACATGGTTGTATTGAGGACATCCTTGGGTCTGCGGTAGCGCAGGTCCTCGGTGTCATAATTTCCTAAATTGGAAATGAGGGGGTTGGGGTTAGTATGAAGCTTGCTGTAGAATTTGGTGGCCGCCCGTTCGCTCCTATTCTGAAGAGTGGGGAGCTGGTAAGTTTCATGAAGGTCGACGTTCCTTTCGTACCATAGTGCGCCTGCCAGGGAGCGCAGCGCGCGGTTCTGCACGCGCTGCACCGCTGACAGGTGGAACTTAGCTGCTATGCCCCATACAGGACTGGCATATTCCAGGATGGGTCTTACCATCGTCTTATACAGTAGGAGCCGGTTTTCTATGTTGAGCCCATTATCGGCGTTTATCAAAGGTAAAATTTGGAAGAGGCGCGTTTTGGCTTGCGCAACAATAATTTTAATGTGGTCAGCGAATGTGAGTCCTCTGTCTAGGGTGACACCTAGGTATTTAGTTTTGTTGGTCCACCTGATGACTTCACCAAAAAACATCAGGGGAGGGGGAGTATCAGGACGGCGTTTAGTGAAGAGTGTAGCACTGCTTTTGTCTACATTAATTTTAATTCTCCACTGCTCAAGCCAGGGCTCGAGGGTGGAGAGGGATTCTTGGAGGTAGTCTTTAGCTTTAGGTGCCTGCCACGAGACAGAGGAGATTGCAGTATCGTCTGCATATAAATACAATTTCCCGTGCGTGGGTTTTGGCATGTCAGTCATGTAAAGATTGAAAATAACTGGTGAGATGACGCTGCCCTGGGGCACCCCAACCTCGATGGGGCAGAGGTCCGACAGCGCAGCGCCAACCTGGACCTGAAATTTTCTGTCAGCTAAGTAACTCGTCAGTAGGCGTAGAACGTAGGGGGAGGGGGGAATCCTAATGTCCTAAGTTTGTAAATAAGTCCATCATGCCAAACTTTGTCAAACGCACGGGAAATGTCGAGGAAACAGATCCAGTGTGTCGACGATGGTTGAAATTCTTAGTTATTTCTTCGGTTAAGCGAGTTAACTGGTGGACAGTGGAATGGCCTCGCCGGAATCCGAACTGTTCCTCGCGCATAAGGTTTTTGTCATCAATGATGGTGTTTAGTCTGCTTAAGAACAGGATTTCAAATAATTTTGAGATAATACTAAGAAGAGAAATAGGTCGGTAATTTTGAGGAAAAGTTTTGTCCTTATTTGGTTTAGGTATCATAATGACTTTCGCGATCTTCCAGCAGGTCGGAAAGTGACCGTACCGGAAGATCGCATTGAAAAGCTTGGTTATGCAAGTCAGTGCCTTTCTAGGGAGATTTTTGAGAAAGGACGCTGAAACGTTATCAAGGCCGGGAGATTTCCTGTTCTTAAGCTGTTTTATGGCGGCGAACAGTTCTGTTGGCGTTATGAATTTGAAGTCTTGGGGGAGGTAAGTCTCGTCAGTAGCGTGAAGTTCGTTTTCGGATTCTACGTGATCAATGTCATCGCAAGGCTCGACGTTGGGCGTGCACGCGCTCTCGAACGTGTCCGCCAGCGCGTCGGCCTTGTCCTTGTCAGAGTAGGCCATTCCATTTCTACCATGGAGGGTGGGTATGCCAGTCCTAGTACGGGTAAATTTGCGTGCCAACCTGTGGAGGGAGTTGTCAGCAGCGCTCAGACCCGCCAGTCTGGACCGCCACGCTGATGTCCTGTGGTTTAAGATCATTACTTGGAGGTTCCTTTTGGACCGGTTCCATCTGATTTTAAGATATGGGTCCCTGGTCAAATGCCATAATTTACGGATACGGTTTTTAATTTTGATTTGCGCCAGGATCGCCGAAGGGAGCATGTCTTTCCTGCGTTGTACGACACTGGGGCCCTCTGAGGCGGCCTGGGCAGCGTTGATAATGGAGGTTGAAATCTGGAGGGCCAAATTGTCAATGTCAGCCGGACCTTTCACACTGGGATTGCCATTAATTTTATCAGATAATTCGGTGCGGTAGGTGTTCCAATTAATTTTCCGGTTATAGATGGGGATGAAAATGGGTGTATAGTCGGGGGACGAATCTAAGGTCATAAGGACGGGTTTATGGTCGGAATCAAAAAGGTCAAGAGTAGTGAGCTGAATAAACTGATGAAGTCTATGAGAAATGGCAATATCCAGGGTGTCAAGCCGGTGATTGGGGTTGTGGGGGAAGTGAGTGGGACGATCAGGGCCATGGGTCGCAAGATGGTTCCGGTCACAGTACTGGGCGAGTTGTTTGCCCCTGGCGGTGGTGATCCGGCTGTTCCAGCGGGGGTTCTTGGCATTGAAATCCCCCGCCAGGACAGTGGGAACCCCCACATCAATAATACGGTCCAGGTCTAGCGGGTCGAACGCTGCGTCTGGAGAGATGTAGCACGCCGTAAGGTTGAGAGGTCCTCGGTGGGTGAGAACCTGGATTGTCGTTGCTTCGAGACCAGTAAGGTTGTTGGGGGTGGGAATTCGGTGGTGAGTGAGGTTATGCCTCACGTATATACAAGTACCTCCGCGAATACGGTTGGGCCTGTCATCTCTATAATTGATGGAGTTGCTAATACGAGCCGACAATCCAGGTTTCAGCCAGGTCTCGCAGACTAGGACGATATCGATACTCTCCTCTCCGAGGTATTCTGAGAGTTCAAGGGTGTCCCTCTGGATGCCCTCGGCATTCCAGAAGAGAACCCTCAACTGTTTAGGGCGTGCTAATCTGCTGGTAGGGGCCATTAATCGCAGAAAGATAGTATGGCGGACATAATGATTTCCAATTTGTCTGCAGGAGAGGAGGCTTCTTTTAGCTTCTGAAGGGTGGTTTTGATAAGAGAAATGATGTCACGGAACGAGGGGTCCTTGAATAGCTTGAGGATTTCCATGACATCAGATCCTTGTGCAGTGGGGTTGGGGGGGGTTTGGCTCGCTGAGGGGGGAGGGGGGCAGATGAAGGGGGAGGTCGGGGAAGTTTTCGCTCGTAAGAGCTGGCGGGGCGGGGCTGGAGGGAACAGTAGGTTGGTGAACCACTGGCCCTGAGGGGTTGGTAGCATTGGCGAATGAGACATTAGATCGTAGTTTGGCAGGCTTGGTAATGGGGGTGGGTCCGGAGGCACCTTTCTTGGTTGAGGGTAGGCGGTTCTGTTCCTGTGATAGGATGCGCAGGTAGACAGGACAGCCTCGGTACCTGGCGGTGTGCTGTTCCTTACAATTAGCACAACGGGGTTTTTGTGAAGGGTCTCCTTTACGGGGGCAGTCCTGAGAGCTGTGGGTCTCGCCGCACATGACGCATTTAGACATGCAGCAGCAGCCTCCGGAGGTGTGACCAAAACGCTGGCACCGAAAGCACTGAACAGGTCCTTTCGGGCTGTTGTAGCGTTCGATCTTGACGGCGGTATCAAGCAGGGATTTAATATCAAATATGTTTAGATCCTCGGAGGTGCTGCCACAGTAGGTGACAAGGAATAGAGGCATCTTCCTGCGGGTGCGGGGGAAGGTGAGCTGGGACACCGAGACAACATTGAAACCTAGAGTTGTAAATGCATCTAGTATGGACTGAGGGTCCTCACTGATGTGAAGGCCGCGTACCACTACTTTGCGGTAGCGACGTTCGAGAATAGGACGAGTGTGGTATTGCCCCTTAAAGGCGACAACCAGGCTCTTCAGGGTTTCATAGTCCTCAGGTGTTTCCGTTTGAATACGGACACCATCAAAGAGTACCTTCATTTTGTACGGTATCTGGTTGTCACGAAGTGCTTTTCTGAATTTGGAGATTTCTAGCTTCGCGCCTTTCTCCTCTCGGACTTAGATTGGGGGAATCCTAATTCTGGGTACCCTAGTGGTAGCATCTTGCCTGTTAGCCTGGTTATTGGAGGCCTGTGAAGTGCTTGAGGCGGCACCAGTTGCGGCAATGCTGGTATGGGCAGCGTTTGCCGGGGCTGGGCCGGATTGGGTAGTGGCTGCTGCGGCAGTGCTGGTGTGAGCAGCTTCTGCCGGGGCAGGGACAGTCCTAGCAGTGCGTGGCGCGGCGGTGCCGTTGCGGGCGGCGTCTGACGGGCCTTTGCGAGACGCGACGGTGCTACGGGGGGGCAGCGTCCGTCGGGTCGTTGCTGTCAATAGGTATGATATTGAAGATCTCGTAAGAGTTCTTTAGTTTCAGAGGCCTAGGCTTGGCGAAGACATAGGGATTAAATTTCTTTTTTTGTTGCCTACCACTAGGGGATTGGTAACCATCTTCATCGGAATCAGAGGTGTCTGAGCCTGAAGAGCCTGGGCTGTCTGAGTGGTCAGAGTTGGAGTGGGGCGAGCCCTGGTGGTCAGCTGGGATGACAACAGTGTCATTATTAATGTTAGGTGGTGGGGGGTCTGAAGAATCAGATGGGGGCGAAATTGGGGTTGCCGGTGTCACATCCACTGGGGGTGGGGGGGTGACTGGTCAGCGAGCCTGAGGGTACTCCCTCCAGGTTTGGCACTACGAGACCTCCTCTGGAACTGATTAGCGCGGCCTCTCGTCATCATCCTCAAGGGGGAGTAATGGTCTGGTGTAGGCTGCTCACGAGCGGGCGTCTGAATCGGGCGGCGTACTGGAGGGGATCTCGAACCAAGGAAGACCATAGATGAAGATAATTAATAGCCTGAAGTGAATGGAGTTGGGGGGTAGCCACCTGCCGAGGCAGGGGGGCAGGTCTGAAATTTAGAAGAGCGCAGCCAGTGGTGGGTTGACTTACCACAAAAATGCAGTCTTAAAGTGGGGAAGGTGATGAGCAGAGGGGGGGGGGAGATCAATCGCCCGAGGGCGGATTTGGGGGCGTGAACTTGTTGTCGCTGTCGTATCAGGGCGAGTTTTTAAAGTGGTTGGGGCTACGGACAAGACACGAACAGTGGTGCACCAAGTTCACGGTAAGTAGTTTACGGTGGCCGCGGTAGCGACAAAAATGGGGGGCCTACGTCTAGGCCTAGCGGCCCGAACCGAGACGCTAACTTGCTCTCCTAAACTAGCAGTCTCGGTACGGGGTCAGCAGAGCAGCACGCCGGAGAAGTCCTGGGTGGCCAGGAGGGACAAGCCCGGCCGCTTGATGCGCAGTGCTCACAGGCAAGCCCGTGACGTACGAAGAGATGGGTCCCTCGTCACTGCAGTGGCGGTCGCGGGCACGTGGCACAGTGTTACACACAGACAAATGTGCTCACGGTTGGGTCCGTATTACAACTAAATGTAAAAACGGCCCCGGACAAATTGCTCAAGTGCCTAGACTGTATCGCAGTAGGCGAAGACAGTTGCGGCCAGTGTGTGTTAACTGAGCCCCGTAGCACAACGCTTCCGCTATTCTCTTCTTTTCTTCTTGCTCCTGCCCAAGTGTTCACTCCGAGGTTTCCAGGAAGAGGTGAATGGTGGTGGTGGTGAATGGTGGGGCGGGGTAGACCACACATCTCGTGGGATAAGAGGGTCGAGACCCAATCCCGTGAGCAATTTTAGCCCTTCGGCCTTTCGGGCCTTGAGTGCAACTTTCGATGAGGTTTCTAACTAGACTGCATAGGTGTTGTGAGGTGGTACTTTTGATAACGGAATCGCACTGGTCAGGATGTGACCTGCACCCCGGAGGGTGGATTTAATTTAGGAGAGACTTTGGTCGCTTGTGGAGAAGTTACCCAGGTTGGATATGAGTGGGTTTGGGTTGGTATTTAGGTTGTAGTAAAATCTTTGTGCAGAGATCAGAATTCTGGTGTAAACTTCATCAATATGAAGGTCATTATGTATATCGCGATTCCGTTCGTACCATTGCGTACCACTGATCATGCGAAGAGCACGATTTTGAAAGCGCTGAACTTTGTTTAGGTGCGTTTTGGCTGCGATCCCCCAGACAGGACTGACATACTCAAGGATTGGCCGTATGGAGGTTTTGTGCAGCAGGAGCCTATTTTCTAGGTTGAGCCCATTATCGGCTTTCATTAGAGGTATAATTTCGTACAGGCGTTTATATGCCTGGGCCAAAATTCTTTCAATATGGTGCCTGAACGTTAGTCTTCTGTCGAGGGAAACACCCAGGTATTTGGTGACATTTGACCACCGGATCACTTCGCCGAAAAAGACCAGTGGTAGTGGGTCATGATAAGTTCTTTTGGAGAAAAGAGTGGCACTGCTCTTAGTAGCATTAATTTTAATTCTCCACTGTCGGAGCCAAGGTTCGATAGTGGAGAGGGCTTCTTGAAGGTAATTTTGTACTCTGGCTGTTTGCCAGGATACAGAAGAGATAGCGGGGTCATCCGCATACATGTAGACATTCGCGTGCGGTGGACGGGGTATGTCTGACATAAATAGGTTGAAGAGAGCCGGTGAGAGGACCCCTCCCTGAGGGACCCCGGCGTTAATGGGGCGGGGTTCCGACAGGGAGTTGCCGACTTACACTTGGAATTTTCTTTGTGAGAGATAGCTGTGAAGAAGGTGAATCAGGTATTTGAGGATCTGAAGAAGATTAAGTTTGTAAATTACTCCTTCGTGCCATACCTTGTCAAACGCACGCGAGATGTCAAGAAAACAGACTCCTGTGTGCCTCCTATGATTATAATTTTTTGTAATTTCCTCGGTGATTCTCATAAGTTGGTGGACTGTGGAATGACCACTTCTGAAACCAAATTGTTCATCGTTGAGGAGGTGCTTGGCATCAATGATAACTTGCAGACGAGAGAGTAAGATAGATTCAAAGAGTTTGGATAGAATAGAGAGAAGAGAGATGGGTCTGTAGTTTTGGGGGAAGGTGGGGTCAGAGAGAGCCTTAGGGATCATGATGACCTTTGCCAATTTCCATGGTTTGGGAAAGTGTGCAAATCTGAAGATGGCATTGAAGAGTTTGGTTATAAAAGTTAAGGCTTTCCTCGGTAAGTTTTTTAGAAAGGTGGCTGAGATGTTGTCTAAGCCAGGAGTTTTACGGTTTTTAAGTTTGCGAATATCAGCCTGGAGTTCAGAAGGTGAGACAAATTTGAAGTCAGGGGGGAGATTGAAATCACCGAGGTTGTCTATAGCCTCCTCGACTAGGTCAATGAAATCGTCATCAGACGGATCTACATTGGGGGTGCAAGTTTCTTCAAGAGTATCTGCAAGAGCGTTAGCTTTTTCATAGTCAGAATGTGCCAATCCTTGTTGACCATGTAGGGTGGGGATGCCAGTCCTTTTCCTAGTGAATCGCCTCGCCATCCTGTGCAGTGAGTTATCTGCAGCACTTAGCTCAGCTAATCTGGATTTCCAAGATCTTATTTTGTGGTTCCTGATGAGGGTGGTCAGGTTTCTTTTCTGGCGGTTCCAGACTGATTTTAAATATGGATCTCTGAATAGATGCCACTGCTTGCGGGTGCGGTTCATGATTTTGATTTGTTGTAAGATCTCTGATGGCAGAGGTTCGGGCTTGGTCCTAGCCACGGAGGGTCCCACGGCGGAAGTTTCAGCGGCAGAGATGATGGCAGTAGTGATCTCCTTTGTAAGGGCATCGATGTCTTCTGGACCTTTTATGCTGGGGTTGCCGTTGACATGAGATTGTACGTAGTCTCTGAAGGCTTGCCAGTTAATCTTACGTAGGTGTATGGGGATGGGGATTGGGGAGTGAATGGGACTGGAAGCAATATTGATGAGTACTGGTAAATGGTCTGAATTTAGGGCATCAATGGTAGTCAGTTTAATGTAATGACGGATGTTAGAGGAGATGGCAATATCGAGAGTATCGGGCATATGATTGGGGTTATGGGGGTAGTGGGTATGCCTATCAGGACCGTGAGTAAGCAGGAGTTTTCTGTCGCAGTATCGGGCCAGTTGGTTGCCTCTGGTTGTGGAGGTGCGACTGTTCCACCGTGGTTTCTTGGCATTAAAGTCTCCGGCAAGCAGGTGTTGGTGGCCAGGACGGATGAGTTTATCCAGATCAGCTGAGTCAAATACTGCGTTTGGTGAGATGTAACACGCAGAGAGACTGAGGGGTCCTTTGTGTGTGGCTACTTCGACGGTTGTGGCTTCAAGTGAGAAGAGGTCAGGAGGGGTAGGGATACGTTGATGGGAAAGAGAGTTTTTGATGAAGATGGCAGTACCACCATGTTCGCGGTTGGGACGATCGTTTCTGTAGGATTTGAAGTTGGGGAGGTGGAAGGAGTGGCGAGGTTTGAGCCAAGTTTCACAAATGAGGGCGATATCGACCTTCAGTTCCTTGATTAGCTCACACAGTTCGACGTGTTGACGTTGAACGCCTTCGGCGTTCCAAAAGAGGACCCTCAGTTCCCTGGGGGATGCCCGGTTGGTGGAAAGTTTAGGCATCTTGGAACCACTCAAGTAAGGCTTCAAAGAGGGCTTGTTTTTTGGCAGCAGGTGAGGGGGCAGCAGCAATGCGGGAGAGGGTGTTCTTGATGAGTGAGATTAAACTTTTAATGGTTGGATCTGAGAGAAGTTTGAACAGTTCTAGTATGTCAGAAGCGCTGGAGGTGGAGGTGAGGTTTAACGGTGCTTCCCTTTCTGGTAAGGGGGCCGTAGTTCCTGGAAGAAGAGGAAAGTCCGATAGGGAAAAGTTGATCGGATTGGGAGTGGAGGACTGATTTGTCTCGGAGGTCTGGGGGTTCATTGCATTGGCGTATGTAATGTTAGCTTTAAGTCTTGACGGAGGGGGACCGGAGGGGCCTTTACGGGCTGAGGGGAGCCTGGAGGTGTGCAACTGAAGGAGTCGGAGGTAGTGACTACATCCTCGGTAGTTTGCGGTGTGTTGTTCGCCGCAGTTGGCGCAGCGAGGCTTCTGGGAACGGTCACCTCTTTTGGGGAAATCGTTGGTAGAGTGGTAGTCTCCGCAGATTACACATCTTGAAAGGCAGTGACATCCTCCTGAGAGATGGCCGTAGCGCTGGCATTTGAAACACTGGACTGGACCAGAAGGGCTGTTGTATTTCTCAATTTTGATGTGAGTGCGCAGCAGGTGCTTGATGTCATAGATCTTTAGGTCGTCGGCGTGATCATCGAAGTAAGTGACCAGAAAGAGCGGGAGTTTCCTTTTGGTCTTCATGGACGTCAACTGGGCTACTGATGCGATGCGAAATCCGATGGTCGATAGTTCTTCGGCAATCTCTTCCAGGGATTGAGAGTGATGGAGGCCACGGATAACCACCTTTCTGTAGGCTTTATCAACTAGGAGTCTAGTATGATATTGCCCGTTGCATTTTTGGATGAGGGTTTTCAATGTTTCAAAATCTTCCAAGGAGCGGGTTTGAACCCGGATGCCGTCGTGAAGAACTTTAATCTGATTTGCCTTCAGGAGATCGGTGAATTGATTAATGTCTTTTACGTCCCTGACATAGACAGGGGGAATCTTGACTCTTGGAGTTCGAGGAGTCTGAGGGGCGTTTTGCGTTGGAGGGGATGAGTTAGAATCAAATCTGGATTGCTGGACTGAATTATTGTTGGCGGGGGGAGGTGGGGGGGAAGCTCGGAAGGGAGTGGAGGGCTTGACGGCAGGGGTTTTGGGGGGTGAAGTGGGGGGAGCAGGGGGTTTACTGAAGATGTCAAATTTGTTTGAAACAACCAGTGGCCTTGGTTTCACATCGTGACATCTCATTCGTCTTCTTTGGGAACGTCCAGTGGGCGACGGAAATGAGTCATCAGAAGAACCATCCGTGGAGGCAGCATCATCAGAGTCTGGAGTGAGGTTGTCCAGACTTACAGACTGGGTGGCCGGAGACCTAGCTCTTGACAACGGTGGAGGAAGCGAAGAAGATCTTATCCTCAAACAGGTGGCTGGAGGCGACTCCGACTCAGATTCAGAATCAGGTGGTACAGCTGTAGTGGTGACCACCGAGGATGTAGGGGTAACAGAAGGAGGGGGGAGGGGGGGAGGTGCCTGAGATTTGCGTAGAAAAGGCGGGGTTATGCTAGGAGGTACCTCATATCTGGAGCAATTACTTGTCTTCTCGGGCATAATGCTCACTGCAGCAGGATTGGCGTTGGACGCCCGCTTCAAGAGTGTATGTCTTGTTTGGATCTCGCTGCTAAAGGCAGATTTTTGGTGTATTCGTTTTCTTGGACTATGCACTTAGTATATTTTCTTTGCTTGGGGCTACCATAGCTACAACTTAATTACTTGTGTTTTATTTGAACTTGTCCTATCCCTTGTTGTAGCAGACGTTTGGTTATAGAATTGTTTTGAATATGTGCCCTGTGGAGATGGAATCCGTTTTACTTACGTCGGAAATTATATTTTGAACCCCGGACCATAAGCCCGTTTCTTTTGATTGTTGCCCCTGTGATAATTCTGAGCTATTGTCGTCGGGGAAAGGTAAATGTTCTTCGAGGTTATGTGGTTTAGTAAGTTAATTGCTGTCAAAATGGTCGTTCGGACGTAGATTGTCTGTGTGTGTGCGGCTTGGGCTTTTTGGGTTCGTTGTTCCTAAATAATTATATTTATATTGTATCCTAACCGCACTCTCGGAATGTTGAAATATTGGCACAGTTATGTTCCGATTGTGGACTTTGATTTGTATTTCCGGGATGTGTGCTATGAAAAGCGCGCATATTGCTGCTAGGGGTAAATATAGATTTTCTGTATTCGGCTCTCTTTCTGTTTGGGCTTATATTTGTTAATTTTACCTATATTTTTATCCGGGTTCCTTTGTGTCGTGTTTGGTAACTTTCATTTTTAGTAACTATGCTATCCACCTCCCTTTAACCACATGACCCGTCTTCGTTTTGTCATGCGCGCTGTTCTACCTTTCGGTCGGGAACGTTTCCTTTTATATCGTCAGCATTTCCCTTTTCTTTGATTTTTATTATCCTTTGTCTGTTGTTATGAGCACTGGTGTTAAGTCATAAAAGCCATCCATAACTAATTATTTTTAGCGTTCCCTTTTACCACGACGATTATTGAATGCCATTTCACGTGTTGGTAACAATTGTCTGAAGTGAGACGGTTGTGAACGTCAAAATAAAGGAGAATGTTATGTGAAAGTTGAGACTAACCAACCTTACGCCTTCCTTCCCTTTGAACTGTATACATATGAGTGGGAATCTTTTTACCTGTCCTACATTTCGTTTTATATTTTGATCACATATCTTTTACCCATTTTTTGTGTTAAATAAATACTTGGTCCCTTTCCATCTTTTCTTTATTTTAGTAAAGTGTTGATTTTCTGGTTTGTGACATTTAGTTATCATGAGTCCAACTCCGGAGTGTCATTCAGTCTCCCTCTGATCTGATCCAACTAAAAGTAATTTTGTTATTTCGTTTCCACCGCGGTTTGCTCGTTTATTCTGAGTATTTGTTTTGGGGTTCGCTCTTGGTACTGGGCAATGTTTGTGAGGGAGGTACACATGATACACCTATAACATTCCCTTTCATCGTTCCTTGATCTTTCCTTGCAGATAAGGTACCTCCTCCTTGTGGTTTGCCTGCTGTTTGTTTGATAGTATTAAACATTTAACTCCAAATCTACAGCAAGAAACCTGAGCTCACTCTCAAAATACAGTTCGCGGACTCGATCCCAATAACTCAAACAGTTTCTACGGGAGACAGAATAGAATCACTTCTCGTACAGTCAGAATCAAACCACAACGTCACAGTGTTAGTGTGTAGTTATCCTTCATTTTCAAAGTGACCTAGAACGTCTTTCTTGAAGAGAACTATACCCACTGAGTACAGTTGTACAAACCACTGGGTCAATCAATCAATCAATCAATCAATCAATCAATCAATCAATCAATCAATCAATCAATCAATCAATCAATCAATCAATCAATCAATCAATCAATCAATCAATCAATCAATCAATCAATCAATCAATCAATCAATCAATCAATCAATCAATCAATCAATCAATCAATCAATCAATCAATCAATCATATTTTACTTTACCTTAATCTCACCGGACAAAACATTATCCACCCTAGTGCGCACGCACAGATGGATCGTTAAGCCTGCGGCACAGCGAACGAGATCCGTGCTCAACTGCACGCGCACTGCCTCTACGTGAGCATAAGGCAGTGGCGATCATTGTTTCGCATATCAAGATGTAACGATGTGGCAAAAAGGGACAATCGTTTTTGGCCTTGTCCATGGCCATACGGTGCATGAAGTTACTGGATGTGTTCGTATCTCGCTGCGGACTGTTCAACGTATCTACAAACAGTGATGTACTTCACGTGGCCACTAAACGCGATCTCAGAATTGTGATCGGAGAAAGATCTTGACTGAGGTGGAGCGGAGACGCGTTTCACGGCTTGTGAATCAAAATCGCTTCCAAATCCGACAGGAATTGGTGCAGTCATTGAATGACGGTCCATCCCAAACTTTTAGGGAGAGAACATGGCGACGGGAATGCAGTAAACATTTGGAGTCACAAGAGCCACATAAACCTGCACGTCTTCAATGGGGTAGAAATCATCGAACGTGGGCAATAGCTGACTGGCTGAACTTTTTATGCCTGTATTCCAATGACGCACATCGCCGAGTGCAACGAAGGTCAAATGAAGCATTTCATCCTGGATGTGTCCAAGGTCAGGGTCAAGCCGAAGTGTCTATGAAGTTTTGGGGGTGTTTATCGTATCATGGATTGCGAGACCGCTAACATGAGTAGGCATGTTTATTTAAACATTCTGGATAATCCTGTATCGCCATTCAGTGAACATCTGCATGATGAGCATGCTATTTATACCCCGATTTTTCAAGATGGGAACAACAAATTTCATCGGGTTGGACGCATATGTGACTGGATTTATGAACAATCCGCCACCGTATTAAATCTCAATTCGCCTACGAAATCACCTAACTTGATCCCCATTGAAATTCTCTGGAACATGTTGGAACAGCGGGTAAAACACCAACATGAGGATTCCCGATATTTGGTAGAATAGCGCCATCAAATTCTCAGCGACTGGCTTAACGTACCTGCACAACCTTGAGGACCGAATGCAGGCTGCTACCAAGTCCAGAGGCGGAGTCACGCCCTATTAAAGTGTGCTTGTGGTGATTTCTGCAAAGGTGACTTTTTTTTGTCTGGCGAGCCTAGATCCTTCACTTTATAGTTCCATTGTCACTGGACACGTCACTACCACTCTTGTCTACGATGAGGATCAATTCTCGAGTAATTTATTTTGAAGTATTACATCCTTTGTTGGTTAAAGTAATTATCAAGTTGAGCTTCTTCAAGAACCTGAGTCACATGCTTCAACTTCTACAATTGTAACGTTCTAGTGATTCTCTTCAGACTTCGAAAGAACACTCCCTCTTCCTCTCGTTCTTAACTCAGCCACCCATTCTTCCCTTACTCTACTTCTTCTCACGATTCATCTTCAAAAATATATAGGCATTTTTAAAACGAAGTCCCGTATCTGGTGCCATAATCTTTCTTTCGTCTGTTACGTGCAACTTACCAAAAAGTTGAACTGGTATTCCGTTGGCCCTTCCTTACTCAGTTATTGTCTTATTAAACATTTAGTACGTGCCCAAGCGACCGTCAGCCATGTTGCAGCCCTTTTGGTATTACCTGAAAAAGGACGACTCCCACCCTGCCCGAGGACATGTCACGGCCCTTCTTCTATTGTTCCCTTCATCTAGTTTCTCCAGGCGATTTTTGGAAGATACAACAGGAAAGTTCCATCTCCAGCCGAACTCTGTACGTTCTAGTGGCCCAACACCGAGGTATAAATACAAAGCCGCTGCGAGCGAGTTGGGGTTGTGGTTTCGGAGAGTGCAGTGAGTGGATGGGCTGGAGACGACGGAACGGAAAACTGTACTGTGTGTTCGTGTATTTCTGTGGACTGAGACTCGGCGTGAGTCAGCGAGGTAAGCCGCTATCGCGAGTGTGAAGGTAAATGGTCGCTGTTGTGATTATCGTCCTGCTGTTGAATGCCGTTCATCCGTTTAATTGTTCACTGCAAGTGACTGTGTGAATTATTGGACTGTCTCTGGAATTGAGCCAAGGAAATATGATCGTCTGTTGAGCAGCCCGTAGAACTGTGCTCACATCCAGCGGTCTACACACAGCTGTTGTCTGAGGTGACTGGACTTGGGGAAGTGAAAGTAAGGATTAGTGTACTATCAGAAGAACCGGCTACTGCAAAACCCGACTAAGACCCAGGTGTGTGCATTTCATCTTCGAAATCGAGAAGCTACTAGACAGCTGTGCGTGACGTGGGAGGGTAAGCAACTGGAGCATTGTTTTACACCTAGGTACCTGGGTGTCACTTTAGACCGGACCTTAACATACAAGAAACACTGTGTTAATTCTGGACAGAAAGTCTCAGCCCGAAATAACATCCTCCGTAAACTTGGCTCAAGCAAATGGGGAGCCCATCCAACTTTGTTAAGAACCTCAGCTCTTGCTCTGAGTTTTTCTGCAGCTGAGTATGCGTGTCCTGTATGGTTTAGGTCAGCCCATACGAAGCGGGTGGATGCAGCCCTTAATGAAACATGTAGAATAGTAACTGCGTGTCTGAAACCTACTCCCACTGACAAACTCTACTGCTTGGCTGGTATTTCTCCTCCAGACATTCGGCGAGAAGTGTTTGCAAGGCAAGAGAGGTCGAAGGTGGATCTCACAAGCAACCACCCGTTATTTGGACATCGACCTCCACCCAGAAGACTGAAGTCCAGGAAAAGTTTCCTCAATGTCTCCAAGGCTCTGGATAAACCAGCAAGAACAGCACGTTGTGATATGTGGCGAGCAAAAATGGAGCATCTTTCTGATTGGATGGTGCCTTCTGAATCTCCACCCCCTGGTCATCATTTGGAATGGACAACCTGGAAGGCACTTAATCGTTTGAGGAGTGGAGTAGGTAAATCCAAGGATAACCTTAAAAAATGGGGTTATCTGAAAGATCAGTCAGACTTCTGCGATTGTGGGGAGCAACAAACTACCCAACACCTGTATGACTGTCAGTCCTGCCCTGTTCGTTGTACACTTCAAGACTTGATTCAAGCCACTGAAGAGGGAATTTCTGTTGCCCATTTCTGGGCAGACATTGTGTGAAACATGTTTTGTGACATTAAATGTATTCTGTTTTATTTGTATATAATACCTTATTTATATTTTTAAGTTTCTCAACACTCTGACACGAAATAAAATAAATAAATAAAGCTTCCCAGCTGCAGCAATGGACCGGACCGCCTACTGTGCCATAAGGAAGAGTGACTTGTAAACAGATATTAATTAGTGAGTGTGGCCATTCATGGTTAATTGTAACTGTGTGGGTATATATGTGAGTATGTGTATTTATTGGGTCATCTGAAATAAATTAGAGTAATGAAACAGATGGAGTTGTATTCGTCACACATTCAATCAATCGATGAATGGATCGATCATTGCTCTGCATTTAGGAGTATCGCCAGGTGGCAAATTACATTTGAATAGTTTTTATTAAATTATTTCATATAACTTGGACATATCGAATATTTTCTGGGATAAATTATCCCACTCTTTATTCTTCTTCTAATAACTGAATATTTGCCCCAATTCGTCCTCCTTTGGAAACTTTACCTTCACAGTGTGTTCTTTACTACCTTCAAACGCTCCTTTCAAGATTATTAACGTAATTTCGGGTTATCTCTCCACCGACAGCTCGGAACATAACTATTAGTCGAGCACTTCATCTGCTCACTCCCAAGCCTTCCCAGTCGAATGCCTGTAGTATATTCGGAAATATTGGGAACACTACTTTTTGTCGGAAGTCACACAGAGAAAACATCCCACTTTCCTTAGGATCTTGTCAAGTTCTCGTGTTCGATTGCTTTAAACTCTTCACACAGCATTCATATTTACAAAATGTTTACACAGGAAGTGAATGATAGGCAGAATCTTTCATAAGACTGCGAAATGATACAATGAAATGAAATATCCCAAATAAAATCGCATAGAACAGTAAGGCGGTAAGATACATGACAACAGAGGGTGACGCTGAACTGAGAAAAGCAAAGATGAGATGGATGAGTGAATAAATGCTGACTCTGATTGGGGTTAAGACCGGATGAGCTGCATGATAGCTACCAAGTAAACCGAGCTCCATTAAACCGGGGCAAGGCATCAAGGAGAAAGGCGAATAATAGTAATAACAATAATAATTTTTATTGTGCCATACCTGGCCATCTCTACATCGTTCGATTATCTGACGAACGTCTTGCTTTCTGATACATATGTGTACTCATTGAGATGGCTATTATGGCCGACTTTGACTTTTAATTGTACACGCGAAACTTAGCCCAAGGAGAAAACAGATGTCGCCTGTGTAGTCGTGTGATTTTGAGACATTATATTCACTATCTTGTCTATATGGCTGTTCCCTGGGTCTTCTTCTAAGGTTTTGTATTGATGAAGGGTAATAGAGAACGACACGTTGTTTCTCGAGGCTTGCTTTACAAGCGTCACTATTTGTCTCGGAGGTTTCCAACGTGATTAATTGCACTTATAAAAATGACCTGATTCATATACTGTAATTTAACTACTATTTCTGGGATTCTTACACCATTCTTTCTCCCTTTTCTTGGTGGTTGGCCTAGTGGGCTATGTTCGTTTTTGTATCACTGCCTGGCATTACGCTTGGATACACTCCCTTATTTTCCGTAGCTACTTATTTTATGACCCCTCCTTGTTCTTTCTGTTGTCCATGTAACATTATTTATATTAATTATGTTTTTCTTGGTGTCACAACTCGGTAGATTGATCTGTGCCTTACTATCATTTAGTGTCTGCATTGAGTGAATGAGCTCTGTTGCACCTTGGAAGCGTGTTACGTCGACTTTATCCTACTATTCATGTTGTGGAGATCTCTATCTTACTATTCATGTATCAATTTGCTCTCGATGTCCCCGCGATGCGGTTGTGTATCAGAAAAACAAGTTCATGTAAGGCTGGTGCTGCATTGGCATTTGTGTTGTAGATGAGAGACGTATGTCTCCGTTGTTGTGTGGGTTTGGCTTCGAATATCCGCTTGAAATATTATTTATGAACCGTACATCTACGTTTTGTGTTTTTTCTGACCGTTGTTCTCTGTTCCTAGAAACCCTTTAACCTTTTGCATGAGTGCTCTAATGTGAGATACGTAGGACGCATATCATATCGCCTACTTGTATCGTTTGTTTGTTCTTTGCATTTTCATGGCCACTTGAATATTTTATATATTTCATTTTCTATTTCCTTACCACCTCCTTGTTTATCCCTGATCTCGGGGGACATGCTTACGCGTGACCCTCCCTTTCTTTTGGTCTTTGATCCAGCCATTTTGACCTTTCCGCCTTCAACTTTTGTGAAGTTCGTTGGAAACCATTGTTGTGAGTTGTATTTTATTATATGTCCGTGTGTCGCGTTCGGTAAACACACGTCCTGTTAAGAGTCCTAAAAGTACTTTCGCTATGAAAACTCCTTAAAGAAACTAATCAGATCAATAGAAGAATGTATCCTCCATAATTTTGCGATTTACATCCTTGGGAGAAGGAAAATCTCTAGTTTCTGTCGCCCCTCGTTGGACGTTCATCACCATACAAAGACACGCTAATGCGATGGACAGTGGTTCATTACGTATTTAGAGCGCACTCCAGTTTGTCGTAGTGAAGTTAGGGGCCTGAAAGTACATGTCGCACGTTTGAGCTGTCCTCTAAGATTCCAATTAGAAATTTAAAAATTTTGTATTTCTAAAGCAGTCATTTATTAAAAATTCTCAACAACGGTACGTCCTACAATACAACTTTTACATCTGACACTTGAGAAAATCCTCCGTGGTTACCGTGCTCCTTTCTGTGTCAAGTGTTTACGGTTTGGCACTCTGGTTAGACAAGTCAAGTTCCGTTGAGGGGAAAGACAATGCCCATCATCAGAATGTTGGCAGGCAATGTAGGAGACGTGTTGTTGTTTGAGTCATCAGTCCATAGACTGGTTTGATGCAGCTCTCCATGCCACCCTATCCTGTGCTAACCTTTTCATTTCTACGTAACTACTGCATCCTACATCTGCTCTAATCTGCTTGTCATTATGTATGTTGGGTATCCAGCCCGAAGGCTGCTTGGATCCTCAACAAGTTCACCATTAGACTGTCATAGATGCATAGGTGTCACTGAAGAGGCGTACTAAGGAAATGAGGAGTGAGGTAGTTTCCCGTTGTTTTCCTCTCTGAGCCAGAACTTGCTATTGCACATCAGTCTGCCAAGCCCATTGGAATGCGTGTACCAACCGACTCTATGAGCGACATTTTCACACCATTCATAGCAGGGACTGGCTGCATAAGGAATGGCATTACTAGCGTCACTCATACCTCAGCCACTTTCATAACGTCAAAGCTAAGTATAAGACTGAGACAGGTCAATGAAAGTAACAATTTTATTCTAGCCCATACCAGAAGACATAGCGCACTGTGAACACTACATCTTGCCAGCAAGGAGATGTGATGGTATACAATTCCCAACCACCAGATTGCTTGCTAAAAGTCTGCATTCAATCCAATGCTTCCGGCAGTGTTCAAATGCAGTGATAGTGATCCTTCCGTTGGATGGGAAGGTCAGTCCATGAACAGACCCCTTGTTGCTCTTCTGCACAAGTAAGCTATGTACCGAAACCGGGTTTTACCCTCTGCTTACAATCCCGAAGATTATTCGGTATCAGAAATGGAAAAGAATTAAAGGAAAGCTGCACGATTTATTCTAGGTGATTCCTGACAAAGGAGTAGTGATACTAACATGTTACAAATTGATCCATGTAAACTACGAACAGCAAAGGTGAAAGATTACAGCCTTGTCTCACCCCTGAACCAAGAACTCATTCTATCATCAATTCTCACTGCAGCCCAATTGCCAACATAAATACATTTGATTGATTTTAATAACCTACACTTAATCCCATAGTACCCTAGTATGCCGAACATCTTTTCCCTCGGTACTCTGCCATATGCCTCCTTTAGACCTACGAAACATAAACACAATTGCCTATTCCTCTCGTAAGATTTTTTAATTACCCGGCGCATACTGAAAATATGATCCTGACAGCCTCTCTGTGGTCTGAAACCACACTGGTTTTCATCCAACTTCCTCTCAACGACTGATCGCACTCTCCCTTCCAAGATGCCAGTGAATACTTTGCCTGGTATACTAATCAGTGAGATACCTCGATAGATGTCGTAATTCTTCCTGTTCCCTTGCTTATAGATAGGTGCGATTTCTGCTTTTGTCCAATCTGAAGGTACCTTACCAAATCTCCATGCTAATCTTACCACTCTATGAAGCCATTTCATCCCTGCCTTCCCCCTATAATGCACCACTTCAGGTCTAATTTAATCTATTCCTGCTGCTTTATGACAATGGAGGTTATTTACCTTTATTTACCTTTCCACTTCCTCAAGCGTAATTTTATTAACATCATTTTCCCCCTCCCCATGAGCTTGGCTGTTTGCAACACCACCAGGAAGATTTCCTTTTACGTTGAGAAGATGTTCAAAATATTCCCTCTACCTCTCCAGTGATTCCCAGAGATCTATTATGAGTTCACCTGAATTACTCCAAACACTGTTCATTTCCTTTTTCCCTCTCTACCTAAGATTCCTTATTACTGTCCAGAAAGGTTTCCCTGCTGCTTGACCTAGCCTTTCCAGGTTATTACAAAAATCTTCCCAAGACTTATTTTTGGATTCAACAACTATTTGTATCGTTCTGTTTCCTTCATCTATGTACAAATCCCTGTCTGCCTCGGCACTTGTTTGGAGCCATTTCTGATAAGCCTCCTTTTTACGTTTACAAGCTGCTTTCACTTCATAATTCCAACAAGATGTTCGCCTTTTCCCTCCTTTACACACAGTTGTTCCTAGGTAATCCCTTGCTGTTTCTACTACAGCATCCCTGTATGCCACCCATTCTCTTTATATATCCTGAACCTACTTACTGTCTACTGTTCGAAACTTCTCACTAGTCCTATCCATGCACTTCTGTCTAATTTCCTCCTCCAGCAAATTTTCTATCCTTATTCGGTTGCAGACAAATTTCACTTTCTCTAACGTAGGCCTAGAGATCCTTAGTTCTCCATAGATCAAATAGTGATCTGTATCATCGAAAAATGCCCGAAAAACCCGTACATTCTTAACAGATTTCCTGAAATCGAAGTCGGATGAGATATAGTCTATTATGGATCTGGTACCCCTTAGTCTCCCATATGTAGCGGTGAATCGCCTTATGCTTGAAGAATGTATTCTTAACTGCTAAACCCATACTAGCACAGAAATTCAGCAAACGCTTCCCATCCTTATCAGCCTCCATATCTTCCCCATATTTACTAATCACCCTTTAGTATCTTTCAGTTCTATTTCCAACTCTCGCATTAAAATCTCCCATAAGCACTATCCTATCCTTGCTGTTGGCCCTGTCTACGATGTCACTCAATGTTTCCTAAGACTTCTCAACTTCATCCTCATCTGCACCCTCACATGGAGAGAACACTGAGACAATTCTCGTCCTAATTCCTACTACTGCCAAATCTACCTTCATCATTCGCTTATTTACG
Organism: Anabrus simplex; assembly: GCF_040414725.1. Lineage (NCBI taxonomy): Eukaryota > Metazoa > Arthropoda > Insecta > Orthoptera > Tettigoniidae > Anabrus > Anabrus simplex. The sequence continues at coordinate 2,395,170 of NC_090265.1, forward strand.
TGGCTAAGAGAAACTACAGTATGTTGCGTGCAATGGTATTGCTGGAAAACAGCCCTACCTCAGATTCTCTCCTCTTCTCTTTAACACCCGTCAAATACAGTTTATTATCTCCTAGCTCTTCCTTGTTATCTTCCCTTACCTGAATATCACTTACTCCTACCACATCCAGATGTATCACCTTTGATGATTCAGCCATTTCTACTTTCCTTCTTCAATAAGCCCCGTTAATATTGATAGCTCCCCATCGAATTCCATTTCGTTCGCCAAGTTGTTTCCAAGGAGCCCCTCGCCTGTCAGATGGCTGTGGGACTCCGTTTCTCCCATAGGTCGGAGGCTTTCATATACTGTTCTGAGATCGGTCGATTCATGAAGCAGGATGCTACCCTACTTGCACATAGTCCAAGTGAGGATCTCTTCTCTAACGGGTTATGGACCACCGGTGGATTGTATAGTTCTAGCCGCCTGAGCACAAGGAGGGCCATGACTCAGAATATGTCCCAGATGCCCACTCTCATTCCATAGCAACTATTATCCCGACTCTCAGGACCACTTACTAGGCCACTCAGCCGTTGCCCATTGTTCACGATCTAGCACGTGACTACAGTAACCCACACCATCAACCACATAAATAAATAAATAAATAAATAAATAAATAAATAAATAAATAAATAAATAAATAAATAAATAAATAAATAAATAAATAAATAAATAAATAAATAAATAAATAAATAAATAAATAAATAAATTAATTAATTAATTAAATAAATAAATAAATGTCTTCTATTTCACCGGTTTTCATAGAGAACGTGCATTCCGTGGCTGGTTAGATTACTGTGTTCTAGTGTTTCATTTTAGTTTTCCTACAGCGATTCTTCTTACTGTACGTATCTCTAGATATTTGTTATGTTAAACTGCCTGACAAAAAAGTTAAGCACCCAGGAGGAATGTTTGAATGTGAATGAAACTACATAATTGAGCTGAGAGTTCATGTACCTTCATTGAACTTATTATAATATGTGATGGAAGGGGCAAGGCCGTTGGCAGTTACAGGTGGAATGTTGGTGCCAGGTCAGTGGGATGTCGACCCGCCCGCTGGCAACAATGCGTGCCCTTATGCTTTCCAGAATGGTGTCAAACAGCCTTTGGATCCTCTCCTGAGGCAAGCTCGTCCACAGTTGTTGTAGCTGTCCCTCCAGATCCCGCAGGTTGGTATTGGGACGGTGTCCCCGTCCAATGTCATCCTACACGTGTTCAATGATGTAGAGATCTGGGGAGCTTGCTGGCCACGAGAGAACCTCAACATGTTCTAGGTAGTCCATAGTCACACGTGTTTTGTGTGGACGTGCGTTGGAACACTGTCCCAGGGTGCTGTGCCATAAGATGTATGATATGTGGATGCAAAATGTCTGTGACGTATTGCTGTGCCATCAATGTCTGCCGAAGCACAATTAGGGGTGACCTGAACGCATATCCTATGGCTCCCCACTCCCCATTATGCCAGAGATTACGCCTCTGTGTCGTTCGACTATATGCGCAGGATCTGCTCCGCACCCTCAACGCCGCTAAACCCGGACACGATGTTCATCGAATGTTATAGACAAGCGGGATTCATCACTGAACATGATACGACGCCATTTGTGCTCCGCCCATGCCTTCCGGACAAGTCACCACTCCAAGCGCAGCCGCTGGTGTTCTGGTGTCAATGGTAACCGACGTATGGGGTGCTAGGTCCCCAATCCGGCAGATACGAATGGTCGAGACATCTGCGGGAACTCTCAGGATGATGTAGAGATTCCAGGACATGTTCGCGGATGGTGGATGCTGAAGTTATGGAATCCTGCAATATTTGGCGCACCATACGACGGTCTTCCCTCGTGGTGGTGTTTCTTGGTCTTGGTCTGCACGACGTGACTGCCAATTGATTGCACGATACAACCAACCAGCCTGATGCAGTCCCACAATGCGGCCGCAGTCAGTTGGCGGATAGGCTGTCTAACGCGTCTGCTAGGCATCGCGAGTGCCTCGTACTGTACGCAGACCGTCTTGCGTATCTGTCTCACTCACAACAGTTGGCTGGTAACAACTTATCAACAACCGGATAGTGTCATAACGAATGCACTCTGGTGGGCGTCCTACACATTACAGATACTTGTAAATCCAACCATTCACTCACACATCAATGGTATGCATACCGAAATGGGATAATATTGGACGACACCTTCTAGGTGCTTAACTTTGTTGCCAGGCAGTGTAGCTCCGGTTTTCTTGCTCTTGATCTGTTTTTGTGTTTATAGAATCCATTAATCTAGATTTTTTTCACCTAGATGATTAAATTTATTAACATTGTTTTCCTTTTTTTAGTACCAAGTTTTATTGCTATGGGTGAAACTTAAATATTGGCCATGAATTTAGTCTTCTCAAGTTTCTATATCCAGATATAGAATAAAGGAATTCGCCAGCTCAATGTGCACCGAGGTGTGAAACATTTCTCAAGGAAAGATCACATCGATACATCACAGACACATCCCTTTTCAAATGGCCCTCATATGTAAGGTCTATCTCATTTAACAGATACGTAACGTCACTTCATCACTCTCTTTAGTCCAGGATCGTATCTCGCTCACGATAATAGCGGGTTATCAGTCAATATCAAAAGTTCCCTTATGTGAAGGGGATGTAGAATGACTTAAATGAACTAATAAGTCTATTGCAGCCCACGGCCATGATAATATTTGCAACTATAAAATAATAATAATAATTTTCCCGGAGGTAACCCTTCTCCGTGCATTTGAACTGAGCGCCGTTTAGAAGGTCATTAGTGTTATCAATCTGAAACTATGTATTGGAAGAAGTTTAGAACTTTAATATTCAGATGTCTCTACTGCCGACTTATATGCCCCTTCTGGTGGGGGGACGGACTATTAACTTTCAAAGAAATGTTATATTATCTTAGTTAAACTGAAGTGTATGTAGATTTTTTGTGTGCTATGATTACTAGCACTGCTATCACTTCCTTCTTCCTGAAATTTTTAGCCAATAGGAAATTTTGGTAGATATATTTTGTAACCAATCAAAATTCGGGGTGTGTACTGGCCATCGGAATAGAGAATTCTGGAACCTTCAATCCTGCTATACAAGCTGGGAGCATTTGAGACATTTTGTCTCCTCTTTCGCTCCAGTCTAGAGTGCATACGTTAGTGGAGGCAGGGAAGTGTCTTGCCCGCCGTCGGAAGGCCCACCTGCTCAAATTAATATGTTATAGCTCGAGAAAGCTAACTTGAGGGAAAGGTTTAAACATTCATAATGTAAATTTCTACAGTTTAACATCACCGTTTAAATGTAATTTTCAATCAAGTCTAAGGACTCTATGCACAGATGTAACCTAGGAAATAAATAGTGTGCACCCTACTTCAATTCCCATTAAACTCGGTAAGGGGCTACTAGGATTTTCTAACACTCTAAATTTCTTCGAAACATTTTTGGAAATTAATATTTTCCCCGATCTAGTCACACTCTCTAGTATAGGCTTAGGCTCGTAACTTTGGACCTTAAGCCCAGGTAGGATTTTAAGTGTTTTCAAGTGTATTTCAAAAGAAGGGCACGAGTTTCGCCTCCTAGCATTTTGTTTAGGGCCGATATCTTAAACCTTTTCTTTGACCAATAAAGCCATTTAGTATGGGCACTCATTGCGTCTGTCATTAATTGTGGACGAGTGTGTAATAGACTATCTAGCCGAAATAACGGTGAAGTCTGTTTTCTAGGTTTATCTAGTGTTTGTATAAGAAAATTGTGCCTTGGAGAGAATAGATTGTAGTAAGTTTTGGAGCTCAGTCTCCTGGAGTATAAATTGAGTGGAGCAAAGTTGCTCCTTGAAAATAGTGTAACTTTGGAGCCACAAGCTCATTTTGAATTATTGAAACTAAATTTTGAATTTCAGTCAATGTTGTGATCAGAGATGATGAACTCACCAATTGCCTATTCAACTGTTGGTTGTTGTTGTTCATCAAAGTTAAAATTCAGAAAAAAGAAAGGAAAGAAAAAAATTTCAAATTTTAGTGTTTTAAATTATGGTCTCATTTTTCTCTGTCCGCCCATTCAAGCTCGCACCTTCTTGCACTTCTGCAAACCACCAAAACATTGTAATAATAATAATAATAATAATCATAATAATAATAATAATAATAATAATAATAATAATAATAATAATAATAATAATAATATCATTTCTTTCCTTGTTTGATTAATTCTTTCTTTCTCAAACCGTTTATTTTTCACAGTTGGCATTTCCCTCGGAATTAGCAAGGGATCACACCTTTACCGCCTCAAGGGCTCCCTGGAAGGGAATTGGGAACCACTGAAAACCACTTTGAGGATGACTAAGGAGGGAATCGAACATCCACTACTCAGTTGACCTCCCGAGGCTGCGTGGACCCTGTTCCAACACTCGTACCAAATTTAAAACTTCGTGGCAGAGCCGGGAATCGAACCAGGGCCTCCAGGGGTGCCAGGTAACCATTACACCACAGAGGGGGATAATAATAATAATAATAAATAAAATAGTAATAACAATAATAACGACATTAATAATCCGCCGCTGTGGTGTAGTGCTTAACGTGATTAGCTGCCACCCCCTGAGCCCCGGGTTCGATTCCTGCCTCTGCCACTAAATTTGAAAGTGGTGCGATGGCTGGAACTGGGTCCACTCAGCCTCGGGAGGTCAACTGAGTAGAGGTGGGTTCGATTTCCACCTCAGATATCCTCGAAATGGTTTTCAGTGGTTTCCTTCCAGGCAAATGCCGGGATGGTACCTAACTTAAGGCCACAGACGCTT